>NC_090921.1:1009835127-1011035127 GCF_040938575.1 Ambystoma mexicanum
ATTTTGGGGTGCACGTCATTGTCCCCGTGTACATGTGTAACTAAAAAGGGCTGCATTTTCCAGGTCCTTTGTTGTAAATAAATCGGCCTGTATAGCAGTTTGCTTACTACTGGAGTCAATCAGAGCCCTTAATTGGATCCCATTTACCCAGACCTTTTTGTATGTAAAGTCAGTAGACGATTGACATAAACAGATACTAAAGGTCTCTAGCTCTTCTTCGGGTTCTTCCCATTCTTCGCCCTTTAGACAACCTATTTGCATAGGTTTGTCTCTTAGATTCTTTGGATAGTGTCTAGCTACATGTCCCGTTTCTCTACAAGAAAAAAAGACAAGAAGAGGTGGTTTGCTTCTTGGCTTTAGGGTCAATTCTTCTCATTTCTACTTTGTCTCGTGGCATCCCTTCTTTAGTTCTATAAGAACACCCTTGTTTATCTAATCCCTGAGAATGAGGTTGGTGGGTAGGCTTATGATACTTCCATTCCTCCCAAAAATGGGCTGAGTGAAATTGTTTGGCTGCATCGGAGTGGTTTTGTGCAGTCTCAATGGCCGTGGCTAAAGTAGGTCGATTTAACTGTAGAACAGCTTTCTGCAAAAAAGGGCATAAGGAATTAGTGAATTGTTCTAGGATTAACATCTCCGCCAGTTCTTCTAAGGATCTGTTATTAATCCACAGGGTTACAGTGTTTTTAACACATTCACCCATTTCTAAGGGGGTTTCTCCTGGGTTTAATCTAATGGCTCTCAACTTCTACTGATAAAAAATGTCAGGTTTCACCCACTCTTTTTAATAGCCCCTCTTCAATGGATAGAAAGATGGCGCCCTGTGCAAGATTAATTAGTTGTCAGAAGGTGTGTAGTCCCCCTTCAGCAAAAGGGCCCAAATAGCATTGTTTGAGGTTCTCTTCCCATCCTAGTTGGTCAGCTAGGCGCTCAAAGTTCAAGAAAACATTTCCTAAATCTTTACCTTCAAGATATGGAGGCAGTACCCCCTGTGGTAGTAGGAGTCTCGCTTGCTATTTAAATAGTTTTGTTAAATTTTCTTGCGAGTCTAGCTTCGGTCTGTATCTGATGGGCCGCTAACTGGGTGATGAACGAGGCTAGGTCGGCCATTTATTCTGGGGGTGTAAGTCTTCCCTTAGTAGAGGGTTCTGAATCAGAAAAGAAACTCGACTCCCTCGGACAAGGTCTCGAATTCCTCTGATTCTGATCTGCCAAAGGAATGGGTCTTGGTAAGTACGTTTCTACCCCTGCTGACATCGTGATGGATGACGATTGGGTACCCAAAAAAAGGTTTGAGGCGGTTCAGAGCACTAGGTCTAATAAAAGTAAAGATGGGTCGAACTTTTTGTATTATTTGATCCCACTGTTGAATATTATAATGCGAGAGGAAGGGTGTCCAATAACACTTGAGTCTTAAAGAAAAGATCCCGTTGACGAGTCGGGACCCGGAGTTGGGAGAACACCTCTTTTAGGGTAGATACACGGTCAGAGTCAAGGAGTTCAATTATTCTATTTTCCACTTCTTGTGGCACAACAATCATCAGCATGGGTTTCAATTTTTATCAGTTTAATCAAATCCTGTTGCTGACACTATATGTAAGGAAGGCGTGGTAGGCTACAAAATAGCGAGGGATAATCTTCACAAGAAAAGAAAGAAGTGTTCACAAAATGATAAGTCAGGAATTTATGGCTGGGGTCTCCCTTACCCACGTTTTCAGCATGGGACAAGGCAGGACTCTTCAGCATAGCACACTCCTGGGCTTTTGGCATGAGCTTACAGTTCCTTTTCTCTATATCAGGGGTTTCTGTGCCCAAGTCTCTTCTCATGCAAAGTCTCTTGCTTCAGAGGGGCCTGATATTCCAAAACCAACAAAACAAACAGTTCCTTCTGTTAACCTTCACGTAGGGTGATTATTATTCACCCTTGAATCCCCCTCTGCCGGGCTCCGATCTTCCTCTTAGTGGTTAGCCTCCCTCAATTGGGCTCAGACCAACCATACACTGTGGACATCCCTCAGTCAGGTTCATATTTGTCGCCACAATGTTGTTCAGTTAACTTCTTTACATTTTTCTCTTGACGTCCATCAGTCGCGTTCACTATCGTCTTTCATTCAAGTTGCTTCTTAGTAATATTCAAAAGTCTCATTGGGCCTCATTACACGGATGGCGGTAAGGATTTAAATCCTTACCGCCTTACTACAAGGTCCCTTTGCGGGTTGGGGGATTTAACGCCTGCTTTTTGCAGGCGTTAAAAACCAACCCGCAAAGGGACCCAGGGAGCAATTACGGTACCACAATTTGCGGGACCGTAACTAGCGCCTTCCCCATTCCCATTGAGCCCTATGGGCCAAAAATGGGAATGGGGAAGGGCAATGGTGGAAGGGGGAATTACCGCCCCGCCAACCTTGGAATGGGGTGGTAATTCCCCTTTCCGCCAAGGCGGTGTCGGTATTTTACCGGCATGAACCATGGCGCTAATAGCGCCATGGTTCTCCGCCATCCGTGTAATGAGGCCCAATGTCTTTTAAAACAACCACCTTTTGTTAGGTCCCCCTCATCCAGGCTCAGACCGTCCTTCCACTACACTTGCCAACTTTAAACAAAGACTTCCGAAGGGGAATCACGTCTTGCTGGGTCACTTTATTTGTCTATGGCAAGGGCGTGCTTATGTACACTAACCAGTACGCATTCCCATAGTTCACAATTTCTTTAATCGTGCCAAGGACTTTTGATTGTAGAAGGGGTTTGGCTTGACCCTTGTATGACCACCTTTACACCTCACGACGGCCTTCTCTATGGCCATTGGCATTTGTAGTTCCACTATTTTACGGTCCAATACTATCCTTTTTCAAGAGACGGATACCATCCAGATATCTTCTAATGAGCGCCCACGTGGCGCCGGATCACTCTATCTCTGGTACCAAGTTCATTCACAAAGACATCCGTCTCATAATCTTCTTAACGTTGCCACTGCAACCTTGAGTCCAACACAGTCCGGCCCACTATCAGGTTCTTCCGACTCACCGGCTGTGCTGAACTCGTTGGCATTTTGCCACTGGAGTCAAGGACGTTACCACGATGGCAACCACGTTTCCCCGCCCTGACAAACAGTGCGGAAGGGTTCCATGTACCGCTGACATTGGTCACGCCACTCGCCAGCTGTGATTCCCAATCTTATGTTTCTTTCATCTGAGGCTGCACGGGTCTGGGTTGAAAAGGGCAACTCCCTCCTTGAATCGCCGCTTCCTCATGCGCTCGGCCTTGCTCAGTGTGTGCTCTTGTGCTCCGCCTTTCATACCAAAGGGAAAGGGCAGTCAGGTGTGTGTAGTTGTCGGTAATTGCTTCAACCTTGTGTTGGGACATGTCAGGTAAAAGGCTCTGATATTCATCCGTTGTCGCTCACGGTGTGAGAAAGTGTTTGTGTACGGAAAGGGGGGGGGGGAACAGTTTCTACGTATCCTACTGGACAGGTGTCCCACTTCCACTCCCCGAAGATCCCCCGCCCCCATCCAGGTGATCCTCCCGCACTGGCCCACCCCCAGGAACTGGATCCAATAGCGATGGGCGTGTCCTGGCCACTAGGATGACAGATTCCCAGAGACAAGTAAGTGAGACTCCTTCAGGTTTCTCACACAAGCCACTAGAGAGTGAGAGCATCATCACTGTGACGAGGAGGAAGTGCAGAGAAATGCAGAATCATCTGCGGAACCAACAAGGACAGACTAGACATTGTAACCCAATTGAATAAGAATGTACGATAAAAAAGGAAGAGGGACTTCAATGGATGAGAAGACGCCAGAGAGAAAACAGGAGATTCGAAAGCGAGAAGAGACGGAAGGCGAGGGGAGCATGAACCGAGACACTTACCCGAAGACAGAGGCGTTTCGGGAAGGTCTGCTGTGCACGCTCGAAGCGAGCAGCTCAACCTGAAGGCAGGGGAACACTGCAGAAGCACTGCATCCCCTGCAGATGTCAGAAGGAGCTGAGCCAGAGGTCGGAGAGACTCATGGACAACTGGAGTGCCGGTAAGCACACAGTGACACTCTGGGTGGCTGTGAACGGTTGGTGGGATCCCAAAGAGCGGATGACTAGCAGAGAAAGGGTCTGGAACCCCCAGCACATAACAAGCAGCCTCCTAAGCCTTCTTCCTTGTTGCAGTAATTGGGAAAGAAGATTCACAGATACTACAAGGCAAAATAACACAGAAATAAGGGTCTGGGACCCACAGCTGAAGAGTGAATCATGTAGAAGATAGACAGTCCCTGAAAGGTTAGTGAACCAGGGCTGTCCAGTAGATTTGTGAAGCAGACAGACAATCCCTGGCAGGTTAGTGAACCAGTGCTGCCCAGAAGAAAGAAAAGTCTGAGAAAGGCCAGGGGAAGGGAGACATTCCCCCCCGGTCTCCCTCACTGTTTGTTTCACTTTCTGAGAAGCCGGAGAAAGCCAGGCAACCGTTTGTTGCGCTTTCTGAAAAGCCTGAGAAAGGCCAAGGGAAGGGAGAGATTCCCCCATAAAATACTGAATTGCAGAAGAAGCCTGAGAAAGGACAGGGAAAGGGAGACCTTCCTCCCACAGAGACTTGAACTATCAAAACCTGAGAAAGGTTAGGGTGAGAGAGACATACCCCTGACATTGTGAATTGGGGCCAGGGGGGAGGGAGTCATCCCCCTGGTCAGGAAGATTGAAGAAAGCCAATTCCCAAGGAAACCATAGTGAAAACCACTATGACCAATAAAAGACATTGCTTATAAGCTATACTTCCAGAAGCTGATGAAACTGAACTTCATGTTGCTTCAGTACGAGACTGTAACCAGAGGACGAGATACATTCCCTCAAAGTATTGTCTCAGTTTAGACTTATTGAATCTCCTTTAGTTATTTAATTTCTTTCGTAGTGTAAGGGAAGGAAATAAGATTTTGAAGGATAGGGGACTCTTTACCTTAGACTTCCTGACAGTCACTGCAGCACTTTTTAGTTGAGGCAGGGAAACCACTCTTAGAAATAGGGCAAGATAGGTTATCTTTGCTTTCCTTTTATTACAACAAAAGACTTTGCCAATCACCATAACACAATTGTGTCAGACTAGTACTTCTGCACACTTACAGCAACCAAGATATTGCATCTTAGTGTCAGAGTTACAATGGACGGCTCTTATTGAAGACTGATATAATGTTTAAAATGTTACGAGTGCGGCCCACAGCCTTGTTCACTGCATCTTCAAGCACCCAGAGACAAATTGTGAGCTGTTTGCTCATAGGTCAGTCATTGCTGTATGCATCCTCTGAGCCAGTACAATTCACCAGGCGCAATATGTCCTCTATCTTGTGACCATATATACGGAGAGACCTGTCTGGGTTGGGCCAGCTTTCAATGACAATTTTCCGTGTTATTACAGGTGGCCAGGTCTCTAATCCATCCACTTTATGTGTCATAGATCTCTTGGACAAAACAAATGCAAGTCTAGCACAGCCTAAGATGGCAAGAAACCAAAACAGTTGAAAATCAACAACGGATCTAGGGACATTTCAACAGATAACCGTTTAATTATCTCCAATCAACTTGCCCCAGAAAATGTTTATGACAGACCAGTCTGCCTAGGTGATAAAAAGATGCATCCTCTAAACCAGATTCCTTAAAGTTGTGATCAGAGTTTTCTGCAAACATACTCATACGAAATCTGGTGTTCAGTGCCAGATTTCATCATCAATCAGTCCTTAGTCCACTGCTCATCCAAAATCTCTATAACCAGGGTAATGGCGCATTTATCTTTCATTGCCAGAGGTGAACGAAAATGTGCCTCCAGTAACAGTGCATATATGTATGCAACTAGTTTTCTACACCCACGCCCGTTAATATGAAGATTTATAGGGTCGACATAGGTGGTCACAGAGTGTCCAAATTGTCACCTGCAATTAGGAATATTCAATTCCAGCCTAGTAGGCCTGCCCATTATCCTGTCTGGATCCACTAAGGAGATAAACTGGTCATCTTTTAAACAGAGCCCCCATGTGCCCGACATAATTTTTGTGACTCAGTCCGCATAGTCGCAAGAGTTGATCATTGTAGTATTCAACAGAGCCACAAATTGCAATATGCACACTATAAGGAGGTTTGCTACATAGATCCTTCAATGTTGCCCCCCATTCCAAACCTTCAGAAGTGGATTTCATCCATGTTTGGTCCACAAAAGTGAGTTTGTCAGGGAATGCAAATATATTGGGATGGCCTAGCCTGGGCGGTCTGGTTCCGCTCCATAGACACATACAGCAAATGTATGGCTAAGAAGGAGCAATGGTGTTTAGTGACCTAAAGGCTACTCTGCGATATAGTTCTCATGAGTGTATCCATATTCATTTAGGATGTGGGGAGCTTGCCAGACCATATCAGGTGGAACAGAAATGTCGTAGATTTCTGAAATATTTTCTATGAAGATGGTAGGGGACAGCAGAGAACAAATACAGAGATTTGTGGGCTATGATGATCTTCAACAGGGTTCTTTTGACCACCATGGGGACATTCCATATGAATTGTTCCTGTATACTGTGACATATCCTCAGCTGTCCACCCTTTGCCCTTAAGGGGAACCCCTTCGCATGAGGCCACAGAGGAGCGGCCGCTACCCGATAGTCCCCCTTGGGGTGGTACTCAGCTGGTGGATCTCATGGGGAGGGATCCCTTCTTATGGACTAGGTACAACTGTCTGGTAAGAAAGCGGTATGCCCAAAACATCACCACCTGCCTCATCTTCCTACTCAATACAGGGTTCCATAATCCACACACTTCAATGTATCTCTGTAGATTAGATGATCGGACCACCCTAAAAAGTACTGGGACGAAGTGGCCCAGTTGAGGCTCAGAAGATCAATACTGAGACAAGGAAGAGGCGCAGAGTGCCTTGCGGAACCACCATGAGCAGCCCAGACACCTGGGAACAGTCAAGTCCAACCTGACAAGAAAAAGGGAAGAAGGACTTCACGGCTTGTCTAATCCTTCCTGGAGGAGCTGTGGAGGCGAATGGAAGCACAAAGGCAGTCCGGGACGCAAAGAAGAGAATGCGAAGGTCAGATGCTGGTTGGGGGAAGAAGTATGACTTAGCAAACCGGTGGACAAAGGCTCCTGGCATCCTCGACATTGGAGAAGCGCAGAGGAAGCGAACTGCACAACAAGAAGGAGAAGGGAAACTGCAGTCCTGCGGAAGTCCTCAGCAGGCCCAGAAGTCCTGTGGCTGCCTGCAAATTGCCCTGGAGAGTCTGGATCCCTTGCGGACCACAAAGCAAGCATGGGTGGCTGGAAAGGTGTTGGGGGACTAAGAAGGTTGTATGCAACACAACAGGGCAAAGGTGATGGCCAGTAAAGGGTCCGGGACCCATACTACAGGAAAGAGAATATCTCATATTGTTGGCCTTTGGATAATACTTGTCAGGAGTCTACCCACGAGGTAATTAAAGAAGAAATGTGAGTCGGGGAAACGCACCCAATTAAATATGATCAACACTGCTCTTCAGAGTCATTCCCCCTGGTGTTTGTGAACATTGTGATAAAAACCAACGGAAGGGAGTAATTCTCTACGCATTGTGGGAAGCCTAAGAAAGGCCAGGGGAAGGCAGTCATTCCCCCTGTTGTTTGTGAACATTGTGAGAAACGCCAGGGGAAGGGAGTCATTCTCTGGTATTTATGAACATTGTGGAAGCCTGAGAAAGGCTTTGAGTCAGAACTTTGCATTATTTTTTAATTGAGACTTTTGTCAATCTGGACCTTTGTGTGCTGCATTTGAAAAGAACTGCAACCTGGGGAAGGGAGACATTCCCTCAGTAAATAGTCCCTGCAGACTACTGATGGTAATCCGCTCTACAGAGGAAGGGAGACATTCGTCTCCATTAAGAAGAGCCACCAACCTTTTTAGTTTAGTTAGAAGTGCAAGGGAAGGAAGGAGGTTTTTCATACAGGAGAGTGGACATTGATTGTGGACATCCTGACATATCCATAGTAAGTTGAGGCAGTAAGACCCCTCTTAGTAATAGGGTCAGATGGGTTTTTCCTTTACTTTTCTCACAAACAAAAGTCTTTAGCAGCAATCATGCACCTGTGCGTCAGTTTCCTTCCACACCCTTACAATACATTAACATTAAGGTACTTAAATGACATCAGGCCCACTCCTAACATGTGTTTAGCAGGGCAGTGGTGGCGACTGTTTATCCTGAATGTAAAAGAAGCTAGGGTTAGTCCATATAATTGTAGAGGGCTAGCCGGGTCAGTGGTGTATACAATAATATCACAATGTATTGCTATGGTGGATTCTATGCTATTGAGAATGATAACTTTCATGGCATACCCCCACCTCATGTTGCCAGTCATAGACTTCATTCCTCAAGCATTCAGGACAGGACATAGGTCGCCACTGCCCGTGTACTATATATTTTTTAATATATGTTTGTTTATACAAGCCATTTATAGACAGCATCGTTAAATCCATATGTAACAAAATACAATAACATTGTACAACAAACATAGAATATATAATCCTCCCAAGAATTCATTTAATATTTACAAAAAAATTAAAATCTCAATACAATTATATAACTCATCAATGAAACATGTTACATTTCATTAGTAACCAACATGTTCCAAATGCTCAACAAAATGGACACCGGCCAAACACATTTATAATATACCCAGGCATAAGCTCCATCCAGACGCTCATTTCCTCATACCTGACCATTTATACTTGAATCAACTAGAATTCCCTTTCTTAACCATGGAGCTTTGACGTGATTAAAAGGTGAAACAAGGTCTCCTACATCGACAAGTTTTTTCTTTTTGAAGAAATTACTACTGAAAATCTCATTTTTTATTATTTTATTTGGCCCACCCCCAGCACCCCACCTATACTACTAACCCCACCCAAACCCCTTTTAAGCCCTTAGATCCACCTAGTTTATTTTGCTGAGTTTTTTCAAAGTAATTTCTCTGTTAAAAATTACTTAGAAAAAACACCTGCTGATGTAACAATGAGATACCGAAACAAGAAATAGGTATCCTAACAGATCCTACGTGTTCTTTTTAGATGTCGGGTATTCTGCCAAGCCCCAAGCACCTCTTAGGTATGCACAAAGATATATCTTATTTGTCTTTCTGTGCTGTTTACCATTGAAGAGGCGGCCCTATTCTCTGCAACAAACTCAAAACACTCCCTGCGAAGCGAGTATGGTGAGAGTGTGTTGCCGTGGGAGAACGCTGCTGGAGTCTTTCTATGCTGTTTACCATTGAGAAGGCAGACCTATTCTTTGCAACAAACTCAAACACTCTCTGCGAAGTGGCTAGCGGAGCGAGGGTGGTGAGAGTGTGTTGCTGTGTTCCTGTGTGATGGGGTAGGAGACATGAGACTCTTCTGCATACCTCTGTGTTATTGGAATCCTTTGTCTGCAGCAACTGAACAGCACTCCAGGTACTGTGTCACTACCGGCTGCAGGGACTATAAAGTCTCCCCCTTTTGACTCATTTTATCATTTAACATCAGGTAGCAGTGAGGCGGGAGTGTGGTCGTTTGATCGTGGCCCAGCTGACTGCTTACCCGATATTGTTCTGGGGAGTGAGAAGCTTTTGCGCCATAGCCCCGGATTCGGTTCTTAAAGAGTTTTTGCATACACATCGCGACCTTGGTTCCTTGGCTCGAACTTACATTCCAGCATATAATGCCTTTCTATAGTAAAGGCCCGAAGCTGTAGTATAACCTCAGGGGAGGAGGCGGAAAGGATATTGCCACCTCGCCAGGGGTAGGTACTGGTATGCTTAATAAAAAAGAAAAGTGCCAAGAAAGCTAAATCTCTGATCGTAAAGGGTACGATACCGCAATTTTTACAAGCTGGGACATTGAGTAAAAAGGTTCTACGACATTGAAGAGACAGATTGTGTCAACCAGGTGGTGGACGCATCCTTGGGCTCCATGAATTATGACGATATTGATAACAACTCGCTGCTTCATTCATGTTTATCAATACAAAGATCCAGGACTCCAGCAATGACAAATCCCCCAATCTGTAATGGGGAGGAAATAAATGCATGTGCGCAGGTGCTGCGAGCCGAAGAGAGGCTGGCGCCTACGTTGCCTTCTGGTCGATTATCTGCATCTCCTAATTTAGTACTCGACTCAGAGGGAGCAGTGCAGGTTGAGGAATCAGTAACCACAGAAGCATCCCTTTTTAACCCTGCGTCATATGCTGAACTTCAATCATCCATGGCATCCCTACAATTTGCGATGAAAATACTGCTTAAATTGTGTGGGCGTACTCAACCAATCCCACTTATGAGAAGGAGCGTGAAGTTGTGGGACCAATGACCCCCGTTGCCACGGATACTATGATTGAAGCCCCGCACAATATTGAGACGAATGGAGACAATATGGGGAATTCTGCAACATTCTTCTCCAGGAAACAGCGCCGCATGGCACATAGGCCGGATTCTCGGAATATTCCATGCGAAGTGGCATCCCCAATTTCTAATACAATAAAACCGGGGAAGAAATTTAAAAAAAGCTAGGAAAAGGGCAGTGCGTGCCAAGAAGCGGCGAAGCAAAGCGGCGGGCAGCCTAACGAGCTGGATAATCCCTGAAAAAACAGATGAAATCTCGATTGCCTGTACCGACAACCAGGAATTAGATTTATCCCAAAATGGGGGGCAGCCTATGACTAATTTCTCTAAACCAAACAGGAAGGTGAAGACCCAGACTCCATGTGCCCCAGTGTCTGTAGGTTTACCATTTGGGAAAGTACTGACAAATAGTTTACCAGAAAGTTAAATCTTCATCATTAAGAACTTAAATCAGAATTACCGGAAGAAATGGTTACCTAGATCGGCATTCCTGACTCGACTGCATTCAATCCCCTAACTACGGATGCTACTTTCGGAGGACTTTGGAGTTCTTTGAACCCTTGAAAGGCATAAACCCGAATGTTATGGAAATCCACTGTAAGCTTTTATCTACGGCGCAACTGCTACGTAACTACCGGGAATCTCTATTATCATTAAATGTAGGAGTTGATGTTAACCCTGAGCAGGAGGACCTTTCTCTCCCTCTTAAAACCAGGGAAAAAATATTTCAAGCAAACCGACGTTCCCAATGGGAAATGCAGTTCAGATGTCAGATATCCAAACCATGTTAAAGTGGCTGGCGGATTCATTGCTGACAGTTGTTCATAAACAATGAAATTGCACCATACTGTCCTGGAACACACAGGGATTTAACCATTTCCTAACCCCTGATGGTTCCTTATCTTACATCACTAACCACATGCTATTTTTCCTGCAGGAACGTGCCGATTGTAATGAATGGTTATACTGTGCATCAATCCATGGGTAAAAAGGGACCCTGGGGTAGACCCTATGGTGGGCTCATCATTGGAGTGATTCACACCCTGAAGTCCCATATGATACCCACCACCTCAGGGGAGTATATCATTGTGGTGGAGGTTACTATGCCAGTTAAGGGACACTGGGCGAAAATGCTACTGGTGACTTTATACAACCCTCCAGGGATGGGCTTTAGAGAGCAACTCCAAGAGGAAATGCAGGGGCTTTTGATCCACTGGGCTAATAGCTCTAACAGCTACTTTATAGTTGTAGGTTGAGATTTTAACTGCCATATAAAGGGAGGAATAGGTACTACCTCAAACCCTGTCCTGCAATCTAAAAGCATCATTGAACATTTAGTGATAGACACTGAGGGAACCAACTGGCTGAATTATTTTGATTGTTGGGATCTAGAAATCGTGAATGGACGAATGAAAAGTGACTGCCCAGGAAAGGCTAGCTGGAACAGGGGTCCTTCCTTTAGCACTTTAGACTATATATTTACCAGTTGTGATATTACTGCCTTGATAAATGATATGATTGTTAGCCAAAATCTATGGAGTGATCATGAAGCTTTGGTTAGGAGTCTTAGTAGCCTTTCCCTGGAAATCAGTATTACATTTTTGTGTGATTTGGCTGCTAATCACTCTGCTAGCTAATTAATCTTGTCAGAGAGGAATATCATTAATGCGGGTAGAGCTATAACATATTTGACTACCTCCAACTTTAAAATGTTTGAGGATTTGTCTCCCGAAGAAACTGAGAGATGGGTAACTACCTTTTCCAGTTCTCATACAACTTCTAAGGCTATAGCCTTAGGCAATCGCAGACAGGGAAAGTCTATGATACAACTATCAGAGATGCCAAACGAAAATTAAGGGGTGAGATACGGAGAGCGAAGAAGGCGGCCCGATCTTTGGTGATTTTTTCCCAGACATCTAGAAAATTAAAAAATAAGTACCCGTCTTGGCTCAAACAATGGAGACGGTCCTGTAAAGACACTACATGGCAGCAAACTGTAAAGACTTTATGCAGTAAAAATACCCATAGTAGGGCACTTCTGATGGAAAGCAAAGGTAATAAACAGCATTCTCTGATTAACCGTGGACTACATTTCTTACTAAACGCAATTCCCCTGAGTGTCTGTTCGAGCTGACAGGGTCCGATATTAAGCCAGTTTGCCTGCCATTCATTATAAAGCAAACATGGTTCTTAAAAATAATCCTTATTTTTGGTCCTGCTTGCTTAAAATACTTTTTGATAAGGTACTAGAATAAGGGAAAATCCCCAGCTCATGGCACACAGCAATCCTGGTTCCGGTGTTTAAAGGAGGTATTAAGACTGATCCGAGAAACTAGAGGCTATTGTCTATTTTAGACAGTACAGGGAAACTGTTTGCCTCCCTCCTACTCCAGGAATTACAGTCCTGGGCTGACAAGAAGGGTATTCTGGACAAATTCCAGAGGAGATGTTGAGCGGGTTATTCGACAGCCCATAATTTGTTAGTATTAGACAATCTGTGCACCAGAGCACCTCGCCCCAACAACCCCCCACTGTATGCCTTATTAATTGATTTTAAAGCTGCGTTTGATACGGTGTGTAGGAAGTGTTGCTGGTGCAAACTACAAAGAATGTGCTGCCCCTCTAGAATACTATACTATCTTAAATTACTGCATAAGGATACCAAGACCTGTCTTAGGCTGGATTCACAGGGAACAATTACAGAATCGATCAGACAAAATTGTGGGGTAAAGCAAGGATGTGTTACCGCCCCTTCACTCTATAATCTATTTGTATCTGATCTTCCAGCATCGTTTCCTGCAGTACATAATTGTCCCCCTAAAGTTGGTTCTGCACATTGCACAGTCCTGGAGTATGCCGACGATTTAGTTATTCTCGACCACACATTTGGTGGTATCCAGAGATCGGCAGAAGCATTGTGGACATATGCTGACATCAATGGATTGATTATTAATCGGGATAAAAGACTACTGATCGTATTTTCTGGCAAAAAGATCGCCTTTATGTTCGGGCCTTAGAGATTACCTACACTCCACAGTATAAATATTTTGGTGTTGAGTTCGATGCTTGTGGAGATTACCACCCTTGTATCCTGATGCGTACCAGAAAGGCAGCCCAGTTGACTGCATTAATGTATCAATTCACACAAAAAAGAAGTTGATATTCATTATGGAGTGCTCGCCAACTTTACATACAGTGCTTAATCCTGGCTGTGATATATGGGCTGGAATCCTTGAGTAGGATTGATCTGAAGTGGCTGCAATTAATAGAGGGTAGGTTTTGGCAGAAGTTACTTGGACTACCTACTTGTGTGCCTAGGGCAATTATTAGATTAGAAGTGGGTATCTTTTCCTTGAGGTCATTGGTATTAAAGAAAAGAGCATAACTGTATGGCAAGATGCTTAACTCCCCTGCTAATAAGCTCCCGGTTAGTATGAGAGAAGATGTTTGCAGAGAAAAGGAGAACTCTTACCCTCAAGGAGAGTATGAACACCCTCTTCATTGACATAGGATGGACCCCTAAATGGGGAGACGACTATGCCAATATGACGTCCTCTTTGGAGGTATCGTATGGATCTCTGGGACTGGCACGAACATTTTCTCTATCTGGGTCGGCTGAAAAATTATGCATTTTTTTACAAATGTACTACATACGTTCAAGAAAGCGCAAAGGTACCTGAATTTATGTCCCTTCCCCAGCCTCAGAAGATTCCTACTATTATTAAGAATGAATCACTTACCAGTTCTGGCGGTAGTGGGTGTGGAACGCTCTGTTGGTAAAGACGAACGTTTCTGCCGTATGTGTCTTAATAGAGAGGAGAACGAGACGGCGAAACATGTTCTAACCGAATGTCCCATGATGGGAGAAATTTATGACATCCATTTAGGTAGGTTTGTGCACCAACTGGAGACGATAAAAGATCAGATATTCTGGTATCGGTCTATCAATACCCGTAATTTAAGTCTGCTTATGTCTTTGTTTAGGATATGGACTGCAGTGGTAAAGCGCTCGAGGGCTGATATCTAAAGTCATATGGGGGCTCCATGGAGTACAGTGAGAGCCTCGATCTACTGTTGCTGATTAGGGAAGGTGTCTGCATAGTAATTTTCCCATTAGCTATATTATACAACAATGCTGAATTGCTGAAATAAATGTGTGTGCTGTTGCATTATGGATTATATGCATACACTCGTGCATCCTGAATGAATGTATCAACTCATTTGGAATTAATTGAATTTTATGAAGTCAATGGAATTATGATTGGAGGAGAGTATATACATTCTTTACTAGATTCTTTTATGTAATTTCTTTTAAATATGAAATGGTTAAGTATAAGTATTACGTTTATTTTATTGTTAATGAATTATGTATTTTGTTATGTGTAAAGTTTTCTTGTAAAACTTTATCACATTAAATAAAATATATAACACCTTTTTCTTGGGCTTGTTGATATATCAATACATCTTAAACTCTGAGCCCCAGAATTTACTTATGTAACATATTCCTAGGCTATTTTTTGCAAACGTAGTACACTGATGTGGCTTAATCGATAATTTTGTTTTAATTTAGGTTTAAGCTTATGCTTAAGGTTACTAACATAATCATCCCAGATACGTTTCTGAGCAATCTGCCTTCCTTTTTCCAATGATTGCTTCTTTTAACTTCTTTAATTAAATACCACAGAGCCTTCCTATTCACCTGCCATATGTTAATTACAACCTTGATTACACAACCTTTTGCCAGAGTTACCCAAGGTATTGGACCCAGACCTAACCATAGAAATCTCACATATATATGTTAGGTAAACCAGAAGCCTGTCTCCAGCCTTTACTGTCAATCTTCCTAGTCCATATTACATCATCCAGCGCCCAAGGCTTCAGCAACATTGTCGAAACGTTCCCTTTATAACCTTCAAAAGCTGTTTAAAAGATACCCGAAATAGTAGCCTTAATCTTAATGGCCAACTGTGTCTAATGATCCTTTCAATTTCCTTTCCTATTAAATGCAACGTTCAGCCATTGTAGGTCTAAACTTACTCAATTCTATAATTACCCATTTACCACCTAAGTATTTGTTATTTTTTGAAATCAAAAGCAAGCACCTTTGTTTTCCCATAGATGGTTCTTAGTCTTGGCATATTCAATTAAACAATTCATCAGACACTGTGAACCGATCAGTGATAGCAGTTTTGCTGCTGGCACTTCAGATGCATTTCTTCAGCATCTACCACATCATGAATGTGGAAGAAAGTGATCAAGTTCTTCAAAGAAGCTTGGTGATTGATACAGAAGAGATCATCCATAAAATTTGAAAACAAGGACATCAACAGAATTTGACCTTTGGTTTAATATAATATACTAACCACCTTAGAAAAAGTAATGGCTGATCTGATTGTTTATATATGATAGGTCATTATAACAATATCATTATGGCTATATGTCCTCTAGTCATGGAGCCATGCACAACTGTGGAGGTGACTGTTAGACATACACATTGGTATAAGGAGTGCCTTGGTGCAAAGAAAGCACTAGTCCACGCTTTAAAAAATGTTAATGAATATAGTGGCAGAAATGTAAGGTTATGCAGGCACTCCTATAACAACTTAGTTTTGGGTAAAAAGAAACTATATGCAGAAGGAAAATGGTCTCCATTCATTTGGAAAACAATGCTCCAAGGAAATCCAGACTCTAGGGTTCCATTAGCTGGCAGTATCACTGACAAGAGATGGTACGATCATTTCAAATTACTATATGAAGAAGGACGCAATGGACAGAGTATTAGCGGGAATGGGGGAAATATTTGAGCATTCACACATTACGATGGAGGAAATCTACACAGCAATCAAGACCCAGAGAAGTGGGAAGGCACCAGGGGTAGACAAAATTCCAGTCGCCATTTATAAAGAAGTGTGAGGAACCAGGAATGAGTCTCAGATACAGAGGACTCATGGTGATTGGCAGACACTTATATTAAATAATAAAAGGGTTGCAAAATGCCTCACTATCCCTGGTCTAAGAGGTATTTCCCTACCTCAACCAAAACTAAGGGTCTGTCCGATGTCAAGATGTCCTGTGTCCGAAATCCTATCCTAGCCCTCTCACTCTAAAAACTAACTCTAAGATGTTAAGGGTATTGTCTCTGGCCTTGAACGTGTGCAAATGTTCACGTTCAACAGAAGGTAGCACTCCAACAAAAGTTTCAAATATATACTGTTCACAGTTCCAGGGAATGACTCCCTTCCCCAGGTTTCTTTCCAGCAAAAACAAAAGTTCAAAAGAATAACCAAGTTCTTTATTGCCCAAGAGGATAACTCCCTCTTCTTGGTATCGCAATGCACTCCAGGGGAAATGACTCCCTTCCCAAGGTTCTTTATCACATTCAATACAGTTCAGATCCTAAGGTTAGGGGTCCTCCTTGGGATTCTCTTTCCAAGACAACACAACTTGGGTACGGGTCTCAGACTTGCAAAGCACTTGATATACTCCCCTGCCAGGTTCTTTCATGCAATTCTTTACATTCTTTGGGTGCGTACCCAGGCTCGCAAAGCACCTGGTATACTGGTATCCTCTTCTGCCAGGTTTGTTTGTACAATTCCTTATGGGTGTGAATCCCAGCCTCTCAGTTCACCTAGTATACTCTCCTGCCCGTTCTTTATATTTCAATCTGTCTTTCTCAATCAGTGCAAGGGGGTATGGGTCTTCACCAAGCTACTTCAAGGCAAAGTACTGTGACTATAAGGATGACACTGATTCCAATGAGTAATACTCTCTCCCCCACTCTCAGCAACCAATTCACTCTTTCTGGGTCTCTGTGCCTTAGTTTTGGCATCCCATTCTTCCCTCTGGGTTCACCAACAACATATAGCTTCTTTCCCGCTAGCCGTACATGTCGGGTACTTCCCTCAGTATTTGCTGGACTCGAGCGGCTTTCCCCAGTTAGCGGCACATAGCTTTCTCGCTCCATGCGCCGGAACGAAACCCATCCTGGCCTCCAGTTCCTGCCGCCACTACTACTTCATCCAGCGAGTCCAATATCAACCGGCACTGCTTCACTAAGCGGCCTGTCTGAAGTTCGCTTCTGCACCTCTCCTCTCACTGGCATTGTTCTGCGGCCACAGCTCTCGGTCCCCTCTGCTTCCTGGTCTGCCGAATCGACCAGGATCATTGGGTTGGCTCCCTCTCTCACCGCCTCCACTTGCCTGCCTTATGGGGGTTCAATCCGGGATTGGGACATCGACTGCGCTGCACTGCAACCTGCGTTTTCCATCAGTTTCAAAGTCGATTCTAGGAAAAGGAAGCTCTCTCCATTTTCGCATAGCAGCTGATTTAAACACTTGCCTCCAGGCTGGGAAATATTTTGGACACATCATATTCTTCACAACACTAGACTGCACATTATGGTTCACACTCACTCTCATGGCAGTTCGCTTCCTCGTCTCAGTACATTCTGTTTTGCTAGATGTAAAATGGTCACAAGTTATGTCAGTAGCCTTTGCAGGATATAGTAGGGAGTTATCACAATATGCAATCAAGGCATGGGGAATGGAGAGTATATCCCTAAAGGGGGATACAATGTCTCATCTGATGATGCCTGTCCATCCCCCTTAGGGTCGCTCCCATTATGTGATCGTCCCTTGCATAGCCACCCCCAGGTTCGGGATCAGATAGTGGCTGCCGTATCCTGCTCACATGAGGAGGGGCTACATCCGGGAAAGGAGTGAGGACATCATCAGATTCACAACAGAAGATATTGACATTTGGGCCCCTTTCTTTTATTCTTTTTTTAAGCCAATTGTGATTGATTCTATAGTACCAAATTCCAGGACAAAAGCGGAGAATGTCTGAATTCATAAAAAGGGGTATTGGAAAATAACAAGTTATTACAAGCCAATATCTGTGGCTGGAAGTGGCAGACAAAATCTACAGTCTTATTGGGCCGCCAAAAGAGCAGATTGATATACATCACCTTCAGGCAGGGTTCCAGAGTGGGCTCAGTACTATTGATCAATGTATTAAGCTGTTTACAATTTTAAGTAGCTATGTCATTTTAAGGAAGGTTAAGATATATGCTCTCTTTATAGATGTTAAAACATCTTTTGACTATCTGCTCCAAGCGCTGTGCTGGGAAAAGTTAACAAATCTGGCCATTCCACCGTTAGATAACAGTACGAAAAGCAATTGGCTTGCTAGGGATGATGTCTTCCTGCATTTACATAGTACCGCAAGTCTGACTGCACATGCGTCCAATGCAACAGTGGCTATCGAAACAATGGTTGCAGGCAAGCGGTCAGGGGGACAACCTAGTGGTAGATTCGCAGAACCTAGTTCTTTCCCTGCAGTGTTGGACAAAGAAGAACCTTTTGCAAGGAAAAACATTAACCACCCATGCAGTAAAAGCCACTCTACCACAGGAGTACCTCTGTCAGGGTGGGGAGCACATCTCCTCAATCACACTGCTCACAGCAAGTGGACTCAATCACTAACAAAGAAGCACATCAACCTTCTAGAATCGTTAGCAGTGTTCAAGTGCTTCAAGCCTTATAACACCTACTTCAGGGGAAAACAGTCCTAATCCTAGCAGACAGCACAAACAGCCATATTTTACATAAACAAGCACGGGGGGGAGAACACATTCTCCGAGACTACGCAACTAGAGCAGAACATATGGAATAGGACATTGGAACGGCACATGTTCCTTCTGTCCCAATATGTTCCAGGGGAACACAACTGCCTAGCCAATGTCCTAAGCAGAGAGGTACAGCTTCCATCAGAACACAAATGGCAGTTACACAAAGACATTATAGAAGACATCTTCTTAGATTGGGGACAACTAGACATAGATCTATTTGCAACTCAGCACAATGCCCAGACTACGCGTCCAGGTACCCCTAAACAAGGTTCAAGGGGAATGCTCTGTGGGTGAATTGGTCAGAGATATGCTCACGCTTAAACCCCCCTCCCCACTACTTCTTAACAAGATCATCCACAAAATGCACCAAGAACCAGTCAAAGTAATCCTGATAGCTCGTGGGGGCATGTCCGCCATGGTTCTCACACCTGCTTACAATGTCCCTTTGCTCACCAGTAATGCTACCATGCCCATACAACATGCTGTCCTTACATCAGGGGGCAGTTTATCACCATGACCCCAAAAACACTGAACTTGGCAGCATGGCTCCTGCATTCACAGAGTTTGGCCATCTCAATTTATCACAAAGATGTATACATCTTTAAGGAGGCACACAAACCTAATACCAGACATTGCTTTGACAATAAATGGAAACAGGTTTGTTAATTGGTGCAAAGCTAGAGATCTCAGTCGGACTGATTGTTCTACCTTATCATATTATCTAAAATCCTGTAGTTTGTTGCACATTTGTATGTTTGCCATATCCAACACCTAAGCCAACTGTGTCATTTAGCCATATCTCACATCCAGGTAGATTGTGTTATTCAGCCATATCTCACATCTAGGTAGATTGTGTTAGTCAGCCATATCTGGCATCTAGGTAGACTGTGTTAGTCAGCCATATCTCGCATCTAGGTAGATTGTGTAATGTCAGCCATATTTCACATTCAGACAGATTGGGTCAGGTAGAAACATTGCACATCTAGGCAAAATGTCCACTGATGTATTCGCAGCAAAGGCATTTACCCCTCCACCCTGGTATCCCAAACCTTGTAGCTACTGCCTGCATTGCTGTACCCCAATTTAGACGTCCCATCATCATTCCATGTGTCCCAAATCTAGGTGCTACTGTATTTTACTGTCTACTGTTGAATCACCCGTTTAGGCGTTTCTCCCGCCATCCAGGCGTCCCAAATCTAGGTGCTACTATGTTTTACTTTCTACTGTGGTACCCCCCTCTATTCAGGGGCCCCAAAACCCGCTCCTACTGCCCTGGCCAGGTGCACCAAGGGCAGGTAAGTACACATCCAGTATTGTACCTCAGTTGGACGTGCCCCCTCTACTCAGACACATAATCTGATGTACCCATTCCACAGGCCAGACACCATGCCACACACTGGCCAAATCAGAGCCGCAGGCTAGTGCACCAGTAGACCTGTCGAGACCAACCACACCCTAACCCATCTATCCCCAATGCACAGCACATCACGCCAACGGTCCACCTCGTCTAGCGGCCCAGCACCCACCCTCCAGAACCCCTAGGTATACATCCCTATATACCCCCTCCTCGCCTGTCCAACCCCCTCTCCCCGACCTACTGCACACTCCACGTAGATATCGCTCTGCTCAATCAAGAGCGGCAAGATGGAGAGAGGAAACAGAAAACATGGACCCCCAGAACTTACCGGACCACCCAGCGACCCAGGTAAAACAACTTTCCCACCCCTGCCGCTAACTAATCCCCTGCTCTCTCTGTCACACCTCTCCCGAACAACACAGCACCCCCACCTCCAACTCGCACTTCCCCTCTGTAAGTGCAGCAAGAGCAGCCCTGGCCAAAACCCCAAACTCCACAGCCCCCCCCCGCTCTCACCCACATCCCATGGGCTGCCCAAAAACGCCCAGACCAAGGCTACATCTGGCCTCTCCTAGCATCACCCATTCTCCAGCCCAGATCCCAACCCCTGCCACCTCACTATATAGCCCAAACCTCCAAGCCAGAACTAAACTCAGTCCTAGCCCTAGTACCTTCTTTGCCCATCCCCCCGGTCCACCTCCACTCCACCACGCCTCCTCCCCTCACCCTCCACCGCCCTCCCCATTGTCCCTACCAACCCTGACCAATCCCTTTCCCCCCCAATGCCCTCACCATGGTCACACCCTCCCCCAAACCCCAGCCACCCACACCTCCGACACTCCAGCTCCTCATACCATTGCCAACCCGACCCATCCAGCACTTGCAAGCATATCCACCAACTTTCTTGCACACTCATCAACGCCAGGTAAGTTACCAAAAATAAATCCCAAATCTTTGACCTCATCACAGAAGAAAATCCAGATGTCCTTTTCATCACAGAGACCTGGTGTACTGACTATTACAAGCCCATTGCGCACAAGGCCTTTCCACCCGGGTACAACCTTACTGTTCGGAACAGATCGCGAAAGGGTGGAGGACTTGCAGTACTACATAAACACCAATTCCCACTAATAATTAAGGACACCTCAACCAACACTACAGACTACAAATCCCTTCTGGCAAAACTCCTACTCTTATGCTCCACCTCACACAGCTTCCTACTCATCAACAGATCCCCTGGCTACAACAAAATCTTTGCAGACACACTCTGTGAAGCTCAGACAACCACCCTCAACCTCCATCGAACACTTACCATCCTAGGGTATTTCAACATCTGGTTTGACTCACGCTCAAACCCTATGCCCTGATCTCTCACCGACAACCTAGAAGCATTCAACCTGACACAACACATCTCCACTCCCACCCATACTGGATGTCACACCCACAATGCGATCTACAGCACTGCAAACATATCCACACTGCCCCCATGGCCCCCTATCAAGGACTGATCACTCAGCAACCTTCTTCTCTGTACCAATGACCACCGCGCCAGGTGTCCAAGGCCACATACGACCACCACCAACCCCCACACCTCTCCCTCTGCCATGGAATAAAGTCGTTATCACCCAAGATCTAGCCAACTCCCTGCTCACCTCTCTCCCTACACTCTCCCCTCCAGGAAGGGCCAGCCCTCATCACAATCTTTGACCTCTGGCTCTCGAACACCCTTACACCCCTCACCCCAACAAAACAGACCTCTCAGAGAGCAAGACCCACCCCAAGGTGGTTCACCGCCAACCTTTAAATAACTAAAAACCCTCAAGCACTATCTGGAATGGACCTGGAGAACCATCCCTATGGCCCAGAACAAAACCGGCCCAGCAAGACGAGCATACAGGCTGGAAATCAGAAAAACAAAGAAAGGATTGTAAAGACGCCGGTGGGGGGTCTGTACTTCTGCTCTCTATATGGTAGAGGAGAGGCACAGAGGACCCCAGCCAAGATTCTCTATGCGGTAGCTATGGTCGAGCAATCAAGGCCTAGCTTCTCAGGAGGTGATGCAGGCTGGTTCTTAAGTACAGTGTAGTCCCCAAGCACCCACAAAGGAATGTCAGCACACTGTATTGGTTAAAACACAGACTTCATATAATTAATATTCAAGGTGATGTACACTATCACTATAACTCACTTTGTACTCAGAAATCAACAATGGTAAATATATACAGTTCTAAAGTGGTACCACAAACGTTATCAGATCCAATTAAAGTGCATACGATCAGAATGAAACACAGATCGAAATAAAGCAGAAACCAGCAGTAGAGGGAGGAAGGAAAGCAAGATGGTTGAACTACTGGCAGAATACTGGTCACTACCGTTAAACACAGCTCTGTGTGGAGAGCCCGCCACCTGGTCAACCTGTAGAAGAAAGATACAAGCCCAGTCCTTATATTGTTCACACTAGACTTCCCAAACAGTTCTGCAACCCCAAAGTACCTGGCGTTGTAGCGTTCTTCATCGGGGAATCGACGGCCCTTCTCGAGTGTCCTCCCTTTCAGGCAGGAGTCACGGGTCGAACGTCCGACGGAGAACAGGTCGAGCTACGACGGTGAAGTGGCCGCGTCGTTCCTAGCGGTGCTCGTTGGCAGGGAAGCGTAAACATCCTGCAAGGAAGAGGCGTGCGGGGCACCTCGGTGACGATAGTTCTGCACCGCAAAGAGATGATAAACTGTGGCTCAGCAAGGGCGTCGAGTCGTCAGCATCTCTGTGGTCTTTGGGTGGCGGGAAACCCACCGGTGGATGCTCCTCGGCACGTCGACGGTCAGGCCTTCTCCAGCAGGTTACAGCGGCGACGATGCGGACGAGAGCGTCCTTGGATTCGAAAGTTCTTAGGCAAAACGGGAGCACGGTGGCTCCGGTCGGTGATGGCGGTCGTCGACAGTGTCGGACAACAGTCTGAGCGCTTCTCCTTGGAGTTCTGCAGCAGTCCCCGTCTCGGGTCGGCAGCCTGTCGAAGGTCTGTCTACCAGGGAGCTTATGCAAAGATCAGCTGTTGCACGATGGTCCCTCGTAGCTCGGGAAGAGGGCGCCTTACCAGGTCCTCTCTGGGTCAGTCCTTGGAGGTACATCAGCTTTCAGATTGTGAAGGAGAGCAACAGCAATTCTTCTCGTCCAGCAGGGCTTCAAGGTCAAGCTTCAGTTACTCCAGTTACTCGTTGTAGTGGACTTCAGCTTCTGAACACGATTCCTAGCAGTGAGAGGTCCCCAGATATACTGTTGATCTCCCATTCATTCCGCTGGGTCATACTCAAGCATCCAATCACGACTGAGGGCATTCATGCAGGCAGGCAGCCAATCAGGCACACAGTTCATTCAGGCCATTCACTTCTCTCCAGACACTCACAACAAGTTATGTGTATTGGGACAAGTACCGAGCCATTCAACACTCCATACTGCATTCATACCGGTTTCGGGCAGGGCTTTCTCAGTCATTGTGTCAAACACCAGTTACTAGGACCCACAACATAGAATGCGTATTTGTCACACACTCCATTCACCCAGGTCCCACCCACAGGCGTACCCACAACATACAGTCGTTGAGAAGGCTCCAGCCAGTCTGGTCGGCACTTCCCCACACTACCATATATGGAACTTCCACCCAACAGCCAGTCAGGGGGAAGGGACAGAGTCAGGGCTTCCCAGGACTTCGGAAAGATCAAGGTAACAGGCGATGGAAGGCAAGAGGCCATGGGGGCCATTTTGTCTCCATCAGAAATCTACCGATTCCAATGACAGGACCTGGGCATCCCAAAATGGAGGACGCTCAGGGCACCAGTCATTTCAGCACGGAGCTGTCACCAGCCCGTACACTGCTCTGTGGGTCACACAGAGGTGCCCAAAAACATACACTAGGGACACAGGGTTGTACCCCCACCCATGGGTGCCATAAGGGTATGTGATGGGTCCGTTCACCAAACCAAAAGAGAGAGCTGCACTGGCAGGAGTCCCCCACGAACTCCTGTGCGTAAAACACAACAGAACACACAATAAAAAGCAGTAAAGGACAAGGATATGGAGGCCCTGTCCTTCCGATGCATTTCCATTATCACAAGCATTCTATGGGAACAGAATATTGAACTCTCGCAACCTGAGCAAGGTACTGCATAGAATCATTTCTGAACTCCCCGGCCTGCCCTAACCCGCCCCCCGACCCATCTCCCAATCTCTATGTGACACTTTATCAGAACACTTGCACAATGTCACCATCGACAGACACACCGCCATCATCTCTAAATTAGAACACATGCCTCCGCAACGCCCACCCACCCACCCACAGTCCCACCCACATCGGAAATCCCCTTTGATACAAACCCTCACATTTTTCTTTCCCATCTCACACCAGGAGTTCCTCTCGCTTCTAGCATAAATTCACCCATCAGAATCCCAGAGGATCCCTGCCCGCCCTCCCTCCTCAAAAACAACCTCGCCTCAACCTGTGAAGGCAGTATTGCACGCTCAATCCTCAAACACTCGCTAACATCGGGAACCTTCCCGGAAGCCCTTAAAACCCCCTACATCAAACCCCTCCTCAAAAAACGTACACTTGACCCGCTCCTCCCCCAGAGCTACCGGCCAATCTCCAACACCTGCTTCATGGCCAAACTCATGGACCGCACAGCATACAAGCAGATTCATCTTTTCACTGAAGCCAACAACGTCCTGGAACCTGCTCAATCTGGTTTCAGACTGCTCAGAGGAACAGAATCCTCCCTAGTATTCGTCTGGGACGATCTAAACAAAGCAGCTGATGCTGAAGACTGTGCTGTGCTCCTCCTTCTTGACCTCTCTGCCCATTTGATACCATTGATCACACCATCCTCCTAAACCAGCTACACTCATTAGGAATTAAAGCCACAGCCCTCTCTTGGATGTCCTCTTTCATCTCTAATCGCTCACAAACCATGCTCCTTCAGCCGTTCACCTCCACCTCACGTCCATTAACAAAAGGGGTCCCACAAGGAGCATCACTATCTAGCCTGCTCTTCAACATCCATCTAAACCATCTGTCCACACTCATTTGCGCAACAATCTCACCTGCTAAAACTACGCAGGCGACACTCAGATCATCCTCGAAATCCCAAAATCGCCAGGCTCCAACCATCCAGATCTGCAATCATGCCTCTTGGATATTGACTACTGGATGATTACCAACCACCTAAACTTCAATCCTGGGAAAACTGAAATCCAAGTCTGCAGGAAAACATTGCTCCCCCACCCCAACCTATTCCCTGGCCGCAATCCATAGACCACCCCCACCGGCACCTTCCACCTCAGTGAAAAACCTTGGATACACACTGGAAACAGTTTTATCCCTCTCCAAACACATCAACTCTGTATCCAGAAAGAACCTGCTTCTTCCATCTACGCATCCTCAGGCGAATCTTCCCTTACCTCACCTATCCTCACTGTTTCTCTGCCATCATCCTCTCCCCCTTAGACTACGCAAATTGCCTTTAACAAGGCGCACCAGCGTTTCAGCTAAGGAAACTGTAAAGAATCCTAAACGCTGCAGCCCGCATGCTCATTAACCTACCTCCCAGAGAACACATCAGCCCTACACTAACAGTCCTCCATTGGCTCCCTGCTGGTCAACCCACTACTTTTAAAGCCAGGTGCATCACCCACCGGGCCATCCACAACACCGGCCCAGGATTCCTTCAAGACAAAATCACTCGCTATCACCCCTCAATGACTCTGAGATCTCGCAAAGCATCTCTCCTAGTGGGTCCCACATTACAACTCCTCCCGACTAGGTGGATCCTCTTTCTCTGTCCAAGCGCCAATCATCTGGAACTCCCTAGCCCTGCACATTTGCAATATTGACAATCACCTGGCATTCAGAAAGGCCCTCCCTTCTCTTGAAACCCTTCCCCACTCTACACTCTCTATAGGCACACAGAAAAGCAGACATAAACAGAACAACACTCCTATCCACCAATACCCCACGGATGCCTCTGCACATTCTGTGCAATCCACCAATACTCCACGGATGCCTGCAGCATTCGCAGCGGCACACCATGACAAACTATTGTCCTTCCCAAACCTCAACACTCCTTATCCACCAACACCCCTCAGATGACGGCAGCGTTTGCAGAGGCACACTGTAACAAACTACCATATTTCCCTATCACCCTCCCCACAGCCCCCAATCCCTCTCCCACTGCTCAAACTTTCGTTCCAGGGAGACCAGCCTATCGCATTGGACCAAGAAAAAGAACACTGCAGTCAAACTCCATCCAAGCATACAGTACATATACCTTACACCACGTCTGTGGACACAAGCCACAGGCACGGCCACCCATCCATGCACACTAGAATGCAACTATGGGTATGTTATTCCATTCTAGCAGCACACAGCTATCCACACTGAAACCCCTGACGTACCTCAACACCTCTGCCATTACTATACAGCGACAACCAACAAAAACCATTCAGTTTACCTGTGCGACATCGAATCTCCAGCAATAGCACTCTAGCCTAAACCACCAACAGCGCCCACCAACGTGCCTGATCTCCGGGCTGCTTACTGGAGCCTAGCCAGCCCACCTAAGTCCTAACCTGGCAAAAATGCAGACAAGCATCTTTTAATTTGAACTCTTAGAACCTCCTCCTACACATGGACTGTGGTCACTGAGGGCGTTGCAACCACAAAGCGCATGGAGGCCATACAAATGGGGAAAGGGCGCTATATAACAAATACAATACAATCCAATCCTTATTAAGAGCTCTTATAACTCTTGATACAAATAATGAGGCAGTCATATGATGGAGTCTCACAGGTGAAACATCCTCAGTGTTCCTGGTACAAACATTTGTACACCAGGGCTGTATCTTTGGCTCCAACACTTTTCTGTGTGTTTATCAATTCAGTGATTGATAGTATTTTGAAGATAACGGATGCTCTGACACTAGGTCAGATACTATACCAAATTAATTTTGCTGCTCAAACATGACTACAATTTCTAGAAAACATTTATTTAGACAGCGTAAGTCCATAAAATACATGAGCAATACATGTTAAAAACATTCAAAAACTAATTTTTAAAACAAAATTAGAAAAACCTGCAAATAAAGTGCAAGTGCATCCCTCAGTAATTCACATCTGAGATGCTAGTGCATACTTGACATTTGTCGATAGGATGAAACACCAATATACATCAATTAGAGTACACCATAGATACAGATCTAAGCAATAGACATTGACGAATGTAACATAAGATCTTACAACTAATAATTTCCTTCTGCAACTCAGACTCTGAGCGATATATAAGATCCTTTCCGAACTACAAAGACTCAAGTGTAGTTCACCGAGAAATCGGTCAAAACCACATTAGAATAACCCAAAAATAGAGAGCAAGTACATCCCTGAGTAAATCACATCCAAGATGCTAGTGCATACTTGATATAAGTCAGGACAAAATACAACTGCTTCTTGAAGTAGAGGATGTTAGTCTGATTTCCATGACCTCTAAGGGTTTCAGAGAGCAATTATTTGTGTTCCAGCAATATTATGTGGATAGTGGTCTGGAGATATACAAAACAAAAAACAAAAAACAAATTCAGTTATGTTTTGCCCTCGGAAGACAAAGGAACTAAAATTGTCACTTAGTAGTTGCTACCTACAAGTATTTAGTTATTAGATTTGAAATGAAAGCCTTGAGAAATTGCATTTGATACTTTATAGGTCAACTAAAGCGCTGCATAGATTTGCCAATGTACATGGTAATGGTGCTGTGAGGCAGTCATTAAGTATATATATACATATTGAAAAAACGTTGTTAAAAGGGACGTTATGGTTAAGTTGGACTAATAAAAACCTATGAAATTCAATGAAAAAAGTTTGTTAAAGGAACATTAGGGTTAAGTTGCACTAATAAAAACCTATGAAATTCAATAAAAAATCTTTGTTAAGGGGATGTTATTGTTAAGTTGCACTAATTAAAACCTATGAAATTCAATGAAAAAACTTTGTTAAAGGGACGTTATGGTTAAATTGCACTATTAGTTCAACTTAACCATAACGTCTCTTTAATGTTTTTTCAGTGAATTTCATGTGTTTTTACCAGAGTATGCAATTTTTCTACAACTTACTAATATCATACTTACCAAATATAACAATATTTGTGTCCAATTTACAAAGTGTCACCTTAAAAACTCTGCCATTTCCCACCTTCTAGAATCATTTTTAACACTTCTATACACTTTTCGCAACTATTTCAACTAGTTCTTGCACCCGTATACGTCTACGAACATCTGACTTCATTGCGAACCTTCAGGACAGCGCCACATGACCATGTGCTGGCGCGCCGCATGATGACGTGTCCGAGAACCCGTCCGCACTTCACGATAAGATCCGTCCTTCGCGGACAATTCTGAACTGCATTTTGTACTGATCTAGGAACTTTCAACTTCAAAATTTCCCTTGCACACCTCCTACACCAGTTCATACTCATTATCCATTACCAATTTAGTACACAGTACATACTTGTAAGAATTTTATGAAAACTGCTATTTATTTTAAAAATGGCATCAGTTATTACTATCCCTACTCCCCAAGTGCCACCACCACCAGCTGGAGGACCTTCACAACAAAAAAAGCGCAGTACTTTCCAAGACAATGAAGATGACCAAGAAGATGAGGTAGAGGAAGCGCCTACTTCTAGCACCAAGATCGAATCATGGGTGTGCCAGTTCTTTGCTACTGTCGGGAGTGTACCAAAGGCTAAAGCTACCAAAGTGAAACGCACTGAGTGCACTCAGTCGCAGACTACCTGGACAGTACTCCTATGGGACCACCTCCATGCGCCGCCACACCAAATCCAATGACCGCAATACTCTCAGAAAGGTTGTTCCTTTCTCAGCAAGTAGTAAGCTGTCTTCCTCCACCTCAACTTCCTCAACAAATACTGTAACCACACAACCTGATGTCTGCGGGCATTGGTGCATTAGAAATAAATAAATAAGGAGGGCTACGGACCATTATCGTCCATTGCAACCCCTGAAATGGGGGATAAAGGCCATAAGCACCCTTGGTTCCCAAAGCGGGAACCCAGGGTGTTAAACATAGATTTTTGTTCCTATAGGAAGGATTATTCTAAAATCCTTTTCCAAGACAGCCAACATGGAAAGAGAAGGCGGGGCTCTGTGCACAGCCCCTCTTCCCTTGCCATGGCAGCCTGAAAAACCCTCTGAACATATTACCACAAGCACTTTTTTTTCCTTTCAAATCTATCCTACCTCCGAATAACTTCACCACATTGCCGGTCCAAGGTAGACATAGCCACTTTAACACCATTTTCGGTCCCTAGCGGTCATGGCCAGTAGCTAGATTGTCCGTGTCATGACCCTATGCCATGACCCAGACAATCTGGCTACTGCCCACGGCCACAGGCTATACCTCAGTCACCAAAAGGTATAGGACTATTTTTTGTACCTACATTATTATACTTGTAAAAAAATAAAACACGGGCACATTTGCAAAACCATGCTTTAATGTCCTTGCCAATGCTCCTCACGAGTTTGCTCGAAAAACGAGCATGTTTTATTTTTTTTAAAGGGTCAAAATGTATGTATATACAATAATCATATAACTTAGCCCCCACTTGACAACATCCATTCAGTCTTTACACAAACATTGAAGGTTGAATCTATCATTTTTCTCAAAACTTTTGTCCACATTCGTCAAATAGCAACAAAGTTATAAGCCATCTAAAAATGTTAAGACCCCCCCTCTAATTTCCACCCCTCTTGAGAAAATCCCACCAAACTTTAGAAAACCATTAATATCTAGATTTGCCAAATGTTGTGCAGATTCGTTAAATGACACCACATTTATATGTCTTTACAATATTTTGGGACCCCCCATCTAACTGTGTCCCCTCTTGACAGAATCCCACAAAACGTTGCAAAACCATCCAGGATTAGTTCTAGAATAAAACTGCAAAGTTACATGCAGTTTCATTGGATGGCACAAAAGTTATAAGCCATCCAAAAACTGCTTTTCCCCAATCCTGTAATGCAGAAATAGGTACAGATCTCCTAGGACATCTGAAGTGTCTGCGAACACCACAGCACTGCCCCAGGACATCTGGAGTGTTTGCAGACTTTCGGGCGGTGAAACAACCCATTTTTTGGCTTCTTATGGCCATATCCAATCCTCATCCCTCCTCACGTCCCCAGAGATTGTTTGTTGAGTTTGACAAGTGAAATGCTGCTTTTTTTAATGTTTTCACCGCGCTGTCCGCGGACCCCAAAAAAGTCTACAAATCCAAGGTGGCGGGTACTTCAGGAAAACCGACGCATTTCATGTTTTCCGGCCAGCAAATCAGCGAGCGCGTCTCGATGTCCGCAGACCACACAAAGCCTGCAAATTTTCTGGACAATCGGAGGCCAGTCCGCAGACAGTACAGCCCATCAGAGGCCAGTCCGCGGACCGAACAGGGAAGTGAGTCCACGGAGCGGACATAGATATCACACATTTTTTTGCATCACCTTTTGGTCATTTAAAAAAAACTACTGGACAAAAGCACGCTTTCGGGACCAAGCTGCCGCTCCTGGCGCAAATTTGGTGAAAATCCGTACAGCGGTTTGGGCTGTAGGCGTGAGCAACGTTTTTTCCCCCATTATGTCTATGGGAAAAAAAGAAATTTTGGGCCCCCCTCCCTATAACTTTCCCCCCCCTGGACCAAATCTCATCAAACTTTGCAAAGAAATTCAGAGTGGGCCATATACTTCCTTTGCAAAGTTTGTTGAGGATTCGTCCTGGGGGAGTGAAGTTATAAGCCGTCCAAAAAGTGCTCTTCCTATGAGATGAGCAACTTTACCATAACTACATGGCCGCCACCGCATGCCATGTAATATAGGCTACAAATGTGGCCAGCTGTAGTATTTTAACCGCCAAATTATGGAGCCATACGAATAACCCCACAACTCTTAATAGCAGAAAATAAATTCACAAAAGTGCTAATGGGTCTTCCGAGGGGTGCTCCAAATACACCACTCAAATTCGAGCTTAATTTAAAAAGTAGCTTCACATCAAACCCATTTTATACTGGTTTCATATATAGTAGTGACATGTTTGACAGCGCCAGCGTCATGGCCCTGTCAGGTGGAGGGAGCCCACATCCTGGGAGTGCAGTGCGTAGGATATTTAAGTAGGTGTGTGTGAAAGATTCAGTGTGGGTTAGTTGGCATTGACATTGCCTCCTCCAGAACTATGGGTTAGTTCCCTCCTTATGGACTGACTCCCACCGCCTTTGACTATCACTGTTCTTTCTGCTTGTTACTCCCATGTCGTCATCCTGATGCACAGTATTTCCTAAAACCCTTTGCTAACATCCGATTCCAAGATTGAAAAGTCAAATCTTGCTGTTTTTGCTTTGTGCTAAAAGTCAAATGTTGCTGCCCATTGCGAAATTCTCTGCATTTTGCTTGTATACTGTTGCTTCTCTGTAACTTGCCAGCCCAGTGACCTCACCACTCTCTTTTGTCGCACACCTACCTGCCCTAGCCCCCCCCAGTATCTCCATCCTCTCCTCGCTTCCACCCCAATGGCACTTTCTGTTTCTCCTATCTTTTCCAACTGCTTCTCCATTGACTATCCTTCCCTTCTCACCAGGTCTGGTAGGAATATGTTCAAAAATGATATCTTGGCCTCTAACCCTGGTCTTCCTATCGCCGACACCTACTCCAATGCTTCTGCCAGACAGACCCTCACCAACATCCTCTTTGTCGTTCCTTCGCCAGATCTATGGTCTCCTCATATGGTCTCTGTGCTCTGCCCTATCTCCTCCTCTCCCATTAATGGTGGCATTCGCTGGGAAGTTCTCATGGCTTCCTTCGACTCCTCTAAAGTCATCATTAATGTCTACCTAAATGGTACTGTCGTGGTCCAAGGCCCTCAGGCCAATCTCCTCCTCTTTGATAGGCGCTTCCCTCGCCTCATCAATTTCCTCTCATCTCCTGCTGTTCCCTCCTCTCCCCCCTTGGCTACCTTGCCCTCTCTCTCCTCCTCCTCCTCCTCCTCTGCCCCTCCTAGGGGTCTTTCTCCTCCGCAGGGCGTACCTCTGATCTGTAACCCTCCCCGGAAGGTCTTTAAGGCTGGCAACCTTCTTCATATTGCCACTCTGAACTCTTGCTCTGCTGTCAAATACTCCTCTGACATCTGCCACCTCCTTGAAGAACTAGACCTTGATGTCCTTGGTCTCACTGAGACATGGTTCACGGCCAGCTCTGTCACGACACTCTCCTCCCTGATGGCTACAAGATCCTCTCAGCATTCAGATCCTCCCGGTTCAGTGGGGGGGGGGGGGGGGGGTAGCTCTGATCTTTCCTGAGTGGATTCCTGCCTCTATCATTCCCACTCAGACCTACTCCTCTTTTGAATGCCTTGTCTGTAGGCTTTCTCTCTCGCCTACCCATTCTCTTACTGTGGTTACCATCTACCGGCCTCCTGGTCAAATCACCTCATTTCTCTCTGAGTGGGCGGACCTCTCCTCCTCCCTCCTGGCCTCTACCACTCAACTCCTCCTCCTCGGTGACCTCAATATACATTTAGACTCTCCTTGCTCCTCCTCTGTACTCTTCCGTGACCTCTGAGACTCCCTCTCCCTGTCCATCCTCCCCTCTGGCCCGACTCACTCTACAGGGCACACCCTCAATGTCTTGATCTCCTCTGACCTCCCCCTCTCCATCCCTCTGACCACTCCTCTCTCCTGGAGCGATCACTCCCTCCTCTCCTCTCATCTCTCCCTCTCTTCCCCCCAAGCCAAGCCTACCCCAACACTGCCACCTACCTTCTCGGACATCCGGCCCATGAAGCGTGTGTCAGTTGAGGCTTTTGCCGCCACTTTCTCCCCCCCCAATCTTTGGCTGTCTCACATCCTGACACAGCCCTGTCTCTGCTCTACTCTTCAATTTCTGATACGCTTCATGCTCTTGCCCCTGCCATGAGGATCGGTTTGAAGTCCAAAGCCAAATGCAATTCCTGGTATGACTCTGACCTACCTACACTTAAACGTAAGTGTAGGGCGGCTCAGAGGAAATGGAGGACTTCCTGTTCATGCTCCGACAAATTGGCCGGTCGCCTGCTACAAATGCTATGCCAACTCTCTCTCCTCACCAAGAAGAGAGTCCACATTCAAGCTCGTGTCTCTGCGGCATCTAACAACTCGGCCGAACTCTTTAAAATCTGCAAGGAGCTCGCCAACCCTGCTGCAGTCTCTACCCGTCCTGTTGCCTCCCAGGCTCTTTGCAATGCCCTTGCCTCTCACTTCATTAAAAAAAACCATGACATCCTGTCCACCCTCTCCAACCACACCCCTCCTCTCCCCTCTCCATCTGTGCTTGCTGACCCTCCTTTAGCCACCCCCCCACCATCCTTCTCAACCTTTCCTCTTTTCTCCCCTGATGAGGTCGCTAGACAAGACCGATCCGTGAAAGCCTCATCAAAACAGGTTGATCCCTGTACCTCTAAAACCATCAAGGACCACATTGACACCCTCGCTCCGGCCCTTGCTGATTTTTGCAACCACTCCTTTGCCTCTGGATCCTTCCCCTCCCCTCTGAAGCACTCCTTTGTGCATCCTCTTCTCAAGAAACCCACAGCTGATCCTTCTTGTCCAGCTAACTGTCGCCCTATTTTCATTACTCCCTTTCTGGGCAAACTCCTGAAAAAGTTGGCCATCTCTCAGCTTAACCTTCTTTCCAATTCTGTTGGCTGTCTCTATGACCACCAGTCTGGCTTCAGAGCTGCCAGAAGCACGGAAACTGCTCTCCTGAACATCCGTGAAGATCTGCTCTCCAACCTTGACTCTAACATTCCCTCTGTCCTCATCCTCCTTGATCTCTCTTCTGCCTTCGACACGGTCAACCATACCATCCTGCTCAACTGTCGCTGTAAAAACCTGGGTATCACTGATCAGGCTCTGGCCTGGCTGACCTCTTTCCTCTCAGGTCCAACTTGGGTCCTTCCTTTCATCTATCTTCCCCAGGGGTCTAACCTCTCGCCCTGGCTTTTCAACCAATACCTGTCAACTCTCGCCCATTGCATTGCCACTTTCTGCTCAAATTTCCAGTGTTACACTGACAACACTCAACTCATTTTCAGGCTGCCCTCTACCACCTCCTCTCCCTCTCTCATCTCTGATTGCCTAACTGCCATTCAAGATTGGTGTGCCGCCAATGATCTTTGTCTGAATGCCAGCAAGACAGAGATCCTCCTCATCGGCACACCTTCACCATCCTTTCCCCTCACTCTCTGGCCGGCCTCCCTTGGCCCTCCTCCTACCCCCACCTGCAGGGCTAAGAACCTTGTCATTCCACCCTTTCCTTCTCCGCCCACATCTCTGAGGTCTCTAAAAAGTCAAATTTCCTACTGCACCTCCTCAGAGGTACTCTGCCTTTCCTCTCCTTCCCCCAGAAGCTCATGGTATCCCAAGCTCTGGTTCTCTCTAGCTTAGACTATTCTAACAGCCTCTTTCTAAATCTACCTGCCTCTACTCTCTGCCCTCTGCAACTAATCCAGAACAGAACTGCATGACTTGTCCTTGGCCTCAAGCCCTGGGATCGTATCTCTCCAGCCCTGAAATCTCTCCATTGGCTCCCAGTGGATTAAAGGATTAAATTCAAAACCCTCTGCATTGTCCACAAGGCTTTCTAGGGCCTGGTTCCAAAATACTTTCAGCTATCCCTCCGCAAATACCTTCCCTCTCGAGCTCTTCGCTCCTCCGCTCCTCTACCTCCAACTCCCTCAGGGTCAGCAGTTGTTTTTCAAAGAAACAAGCTGGGGGTAGATCTCTTTCTTCGGCTGGGGCCTCCCTCTGGAACAGCCTCCCTGGCACTCTAAAACTTGTGGAGAAGCATCTCCGGTTCCGGAAGCAGGTCAAGACGTTCCTCTTTTCTTCTGCTTTCCCTCCCCCTCTCCAATGCTGATCTGTTCTCTCTTGGCACTGTGCAGCGGCTACCCTCTGTCCTCCGGGCCTAGGTACCTGCTCACCCTGCCACCCTCCCGCACTGCCTCCGGGCCAGCCCTCGCACTGGAGTCTGTATCTGTACCCATACAGCCTGCCTTTTCTTCCTGCACTTATCAGACCTACCCTGTCTGCTGCCTTAAACCTAGCACTTACAAATTGCTGGCTGCACTACCAATGTTTGTTGCCTTTATTATTTATTTATTGTTATTTATCTGTTTCTCCTATGCTTCGCACTTTCCACTTCTCCCCCTTCCATGCACTTTTCCCCTCCCCCATGCACTTGCCCGTTCTCAATCTCATTGGGCCTAGTAAGATTGCTGTTTTGTTCTCCCCTGTGCCCCTCCCTTGCCACATCGCGCTCTGAAACACTTGTGTACGAGCGCAATAGAAATAAAATATCAATATCAATATCAATGAGGACAAAAGGTTAAGGAGGCATCCGAGAGACCAGAGGAGGTGAGAGCGGTTGGCGTGTGGAGGCTATTGTTAAGAGGGGGTCTGTGGAGTGTTTGAGAGTGGAGAGTAGAGGTAGAGTAGGAGTGGGAGTAGGGGAGTGTTATTGGTAGTATTGGGAGAGGTAGTAGTAGTCAGGAGTGGAGATAGTAGTGAGAGAAGCGGAATAGCGTTGGTTAAGACGCAGGTTGGGCCCCATATGCCGTTAATGCCTACGATGGGCTCTGCATATTACTTAGTGAAGATTTCTGTTCCCACTTCAATAATTAATATTTTGCCGCCAGTTGGGGAAGTGCAGCAAAAATGGTTAAAGGGTCAAACAGGGAATTTTAACTACAACTTGAATCATTGAATCCTTTAAACCATTTAGCTTCTCACCTCTCTCCATCACTGAAGTTGAACACATTATCAACGACCTTAAACCCTCCAATTGTCAGGGGGACCCATGCCCTGCCACCATTATTAAGGAGGTTTCGCATAACTTAGCGCCCTTCAGCACCACACTCAAACTTCTCCTTCAGCTCTGGGATTGTCCCGGACAACCTCAAGGATGCCTGGGTTATTCCACTCCTGAAAAAACCCACTTTGGACGCTAACATACCCATTAACTACAGACCGATCACCACGGTCCCTTTTCTTCTAAAAATTCTTGATCGTGCTGCATACCTGCAGATCCAAGAGTATTTGGAATCCAATAATCTGTTGGGATTGAGGCAATCTGGCTTCCGCCCGCGTTACGGTACAGAAACTGCTCTTTTAGACCTAAAAACTCAGATTGAAGACCTAAAAGATAAGGGCAAACTAGCCCTCTTACTCCTCTTAGATCTCTCCGCGGCCTTCGATTTAGTAAATCACCAAATCCTATGCTGCCACCTTAAAACTGCTGCCCACTTCTCAGACAAAGCTACAGCTTAGATCATCTCCTTCCGGAATAATAGATCCATGAGTGTCTTTTCCCCTACTGCCACTGCTGAACCCTCTCCAGTCACTTCTGGAGTCCCTCAAGGATCATGTGTATCCCCAACACTCTACAATATATTCACAAAACCCCTTTTTGACATCTTGGATCCACTGGGTGTCACGTATACCAACTACGCCGATGACACCCAGATACGTATCCCCATCACAGGAGACCACAAAACAGACTCTCTAGCCATCAACACCATTTATCAAGTCATCCAGGCCTGGATGGCGCAGCATGAATTGTGCATAAATGACGAAAAGACTGAGCTCCTCATCCTTGGCTCCCACCAAAGACTTAGCAAGCTTGACCCATCGTTTAAATCCTTCGCCATTGATGGTAACACCATCAAAGTGGCTAAGGATACTAAAACGCTTGGTATCTATATTGATTCCACACTCTCACTATCCAGGCAAACTAATGCAATATCATCGGCAGAATCATACACCTGCAAGCTCATCACAGCATGCTGCCCCTTCCTTTCCCCATCCAACTGCACCACACTAGCCAGGACCTTGGTCCTATCCAAAATTGATTATTGCAATGCCCTCTATCTGGGCACCAACCAATGCAATATCAAAAAACTTCAAATCATCCAAAATAATGCAATCAGAGCGTCTCTAAACATTCCTAGGAACCTCCACATTTCTGACTCTAGACGGAGTCTCTGTTGGCTCTCAGTCTCCCAAAGAGTCTCTCTTAAACCACTTGCGCTGACACACAAAAGTCTCGCCAACCAAGCCCCTAGCTACCTAGCCAGCAGATTTACACTACACACTGCTGCGAGACCACTCAGAAGTGCCCAAACCAATTGCAGTGACATCCCGCGCTTCAACCTCCAAAGATCTGGTGGACGCAGCTTCCCGGTCATAGCAGCTAAGCTATGGAACTTGTTACCTAATCCGCTTAGGGCCAAATCCTCCTTCCCAGCCTTCAAGCGCAAAGCCAAAACTTGGTTGCCCATGACTTACTGTGACTCTGCCCCAGAGTCATAAGCTATAGCATTAATGGCCTATTGTTATAACCTGCTATTGTACATTTGTATATTTCCTGTATAACTTGTATACTTTTGTATATTTAATTCAAATGCTTTGCCTGTACCATGCCTGAAACTAAGATGCGCCCGGATGACCTTGGGCCTGGTGCGCTATATAAATAAAATAAATACAAATAAAAATTAAAAAATACAACTGGATGTGTTGGATGCTGGAAACCCTTAGCCACTTTGTTTTATTATGTCCTTTATTCAAGGATTTTAGAGCAACATTGTTGCTTAATATTCTTAGGGAAAGTGGAATTAGGACATATTGTCTGGAAATGTTTTTACTAAGTAATACACACAGGGGGTAATTCATAGAATTCAGCGCACAAGTGGCGCATGCGGCTGGCGCACAGTGTGCGCGTGCGAATCTCTGCGCCAGCCGCGTGCGCTAAAATCCATTTCCGCGCACAGCGTATTCATGGATTCCAGCCACCAAAACCAGCCGTGGCGCACAGTGGCACAGCGACCCTGCAGCAGCGCCAGTCACGCCCCCAAGAACACCTCTCGCGCAGGGAAAAGCCATCAAAATCCCCAATCCAGCCCAAAGGGCTGCGCTAACCCTGTACCAGCACGGCAAGCGGGCTACGTGTATCACTGGGGTGCGCGGGAAGTACCACACGTGATTGGCCCCGTGCAAGCAGGGTACGCGTATTTCAGGGGTGCGCGGGAAGTTCCACACGCGATTGCCGCAGGGTACGTGTATTTCAGGGGTGCGTGGGAAGTTCCACATGCGATTTCAGCAGGGTACGTGTATTTCAGGGGTGCGCGGGAAGTTCCACACGCGATTGGGCCCGTGCGAGCAGGGTACGTGTATTTCAGGGGTGCGTGGGAAGTTCCACACGTGATTGGCCCCATGCTAGCAGGGTACACGTATTTCAGGGGTGCGCGGGAAGTTCCACACATGATTCCAGCAGGGTACGTGTATTTCAGGGGTGCGCGGGAAGTTCCACACACGATTTCAAAAGGGTACGTGTATTTCAGGGGTGCGCGGGAAGTTCCACACGCGATTTCAGCAGGGTACGTGTATTTCAGGGGTGCGCGGGAAGTTCCACACGCGATTGGCCCCGTGCAAGCAGGGTAGACTATTTCAGGGGTGCGCGGGAAGTTCCACACGCGATTCCAGCAGGGTACGTGTATTTCAGGGGTGCGCGAGAAGTTCCACACGCGATTCCAGCAGGGTACGTGTATTTCAGGGGTACGCGGGAAGTTCCACACGCAATTCCAGCAGGGTACGTGTATTACAGGGGTGCGCGGGGAGCACCACACGTGAATTGCACGTGTGGGTCCTCCCAGGTGTTCCCTCTACACCCTCCATGGCCCCTGCAGGTGGCTCACACCACAGGGGCCTACCCTGCACATGTCCTGCAGGCACCCCATCCACCATGGCCATGCCCCCCCAGCCAACCCACATGTCAACTTGCACTTCTGCCCACCAACGCATGTCCCCTTCTGCACCCTCAGCCACCAGGGGCACCCTCCACCAGGCCCCCACCCATGTCTCCCACCCCCCCCACCCCCCAGCACTGTGGGGCACCTGCCAGCAGGCCCCCACCCATGTCCAACTCATGTTCCCCACCCCCCCACCCCCCAGCACTGTGGGGCACCTGCCAGCAGGCCCCCACCCATGTCCAACTCATGTTCCCCACCACCCCCACCCCCCAGCACTGTGGGGCACCTGCCAGCAGGCCCCCACCCATGTCCAACTCATGTTCCCCACCTCCCCCACCCCCCAGCACTGTGGGGCACCTGCCAGCAGGCCCCCACCCATGTCCAACTCATGTTCCCCACCACCCCCACCCCCCAGCACTGTGGGGCACCTGCCAGCAGGCCCCCACCCATGACCAACTCATGTTCCCCACCCACCCCACCCCCCAGCACTGTGGGGCACCTGCCAGCAGGCCCCCCCCCCCAATACCCTCCCACCCCCCAGCAGTCATGGGGCACCTGCCAGCAGGCCCCCACCCATGTCCAACTCATGTTCCCCACCCCCCACACCCCCCAGCAGTCATGGGGCACCTGCCAGCAGTCATGGGGCACCTGCCAGCAGGCCCCAACACATGTCTCCCACCACCCCCACCCCCCAGCAGTCATGGGGCACCCTCCACCAGGCCCTCGCCCATGTCCCGTCCATGCCCCCCTGCACCTTGGTCCCACCAATCCCCAATCATGTCCGTAATGGCCATCCTCCCCTGCCAAAAGGCCCAACCAACTATCACATCCACCCACATATCAAAGGCAATTACATGTTACACACCCAATGTAAATAATGCAAATGAACACATGTCTGTCACACACAATGGCTGCAAGTGAATGTTAAAACACCCAACATGACATGCATGAAAGCAATGAGATGATACGACACATTGAAGGATGAAAATAAAAATGTATTTAAAATCAACTTGAACGGAAATGAAATGAGAAAAACCACAAAGCAAAACAACCAAAAGAAGATGAATGTCCATGAAAAAAATCAAAAACACACAGCACAATCAAAATAAATGGTGTCCAAAGTCACAGTCAGAAAAGTAATCCAAGTGTAAATGATAAACAAAAACCATTGCTCCATGGCGATGAAAAAAATCCAAAAAATAAAAAAAGCCATTGAAGAACTATTTACAAGATAATCCCGCGTCCATGAGCCCAACCAAATGAAACCTAACTATGACAACTAACTAAAAACTGAACTATATCCAAAAATGTGGCGCATTGTCCAATCGCAACCAAATAAAAAAAAAAAGAAAGGAAACCTAACACTAGCTATATAACTATATACAAAGGCGGCGGGCAAGTCCAGCGGCTCCCTCCGTGGTGTTCCGGGCCAGGGCATCATCAAACTCCTGTTCGATGTCCCGGAGGCGGTCCTGTTCCATGGCCCCGAGGGTCCGCAGGGACAACGCCATCTCCTCCTCCAACCCCCTGCGGATTGCCTCGAGGCACTCGGCCCGCCTCAGGGCCCTCCGCATGGAGTTCTCCGCCCTGACCATTGTGAGCCGCGCCTCTTCCGCCCGCCGCCGCTCCGCACCTATCTGCTGGCCCAACCGCTGCCACACAGAAGACACTTCCCGTCCTGGGTCCTCCTGCCCTCCGGCCGATGCCTGCCCCTCCGATGTTGATGGACCCGAGCCATGATGCCTCCCACGTTGACTCCGCTGCTGCCTCCGACGCCACTGCCTCTGCCAGCACGACGGCATCCAGGCTGATGGAATCCACCGACGCCGTTGTGCACGTGCCCTGCCTGATGATGCCGGCACATCCTCCATCTGCTGGGGTACAGTTGCTGTGGTGTCCACCCCTGCTGGACCTCTGACTCCCGACTGTGGCAGGGATGGGATCCCCACCGAGCTGGCTGCATTGGTCAGGGCAGGTCCACAGGGGGCCCTGGTGGCATCTGGGCTGGAAGCCGGCAAGGAGAACGACTGGCGTATAGTCTCCACAGAGGAGGAGAGGGCCGCCAGATTGGCCGACACATGCAGGAAACCCCCGAACATGGACGATCCCAATTGGGCCACGTCGGCACAGTGCTCTTCGTGATGACGTGCATGCTCCTCCTGGGAAGCATGCACGGCATCACGAATCACAGCCGTGCGCATCGCGACCCCAATCAGGACCTTCTCCATACGGCCAGGGGTCCCCTCGTCCGCAGGTGGAGGGGAGTCAGATGACAAGGACATCCCCCTCTACCTGCGGACGGGCCTGGGACGGGGCATCCCTGCTGGTGCATGGTGGTGCACCCACAGGGTCAGGGACAGCGACATGCACAGGCCCCTCCACGGTGACCTGTGCTGCCTCCTTCCCCTGGACTGCACCACTTGCACCAGCAGGGATGCCCCCACCAGGCCCCATGTGCGCCTCAGTGGCAGCCGCCTCCTCCTCTGTGGAAACCACCAACCTGGATGGCTCCTCACCGTCTTCCGCCGTAGCAGGCCCCTGTGGGGGCTCACCCACCCCTTCCGCTGCAGCCGTGGGGGCATCCCCGCCACCTTGCTCCACAGCGCCGTCTCCGCCCTCTTCTTCACTAGCCGCTGCGTAGAGGGAGACATAGAACACAAGCATCAGGGTACTGTACAATGGTCCCCTAGACAGGAAGCAATAGCAGATGAGTGCCACTGTCAAAGTACACTTCCATCATGTCCCTCCACAACACATGTGTCAGTCCAGGCAACACACACACACAGTGTCAGTCATGGTGCATGCCATGGACATTTCCATACAATGTAATGGAACTCACATGCATCATGGGTCATGCCTATCACATGCACACACTTCACCTCAGTCACATCCATCTGGCCCCGTACACCCCAATCACAGTGGATACAAGGATGACTAGGCTGCATCAGTGAATCTGTACATTGTCACAGACATGTGTCATGCATCCATGGCATTCACAAGTCACAGACACGCAGGTCAGGCACACAGACACAGACATGGATACCATATATGTACCTGGCATCAGCACCCATCCCTCACCCCCACCCATGTCCAGGACCAGAGACTGCCATGCTCTCATCTGCATAGGGCTCCCCGTGTCACATTTAAACACATGCAACAACCGTGCGGTTCACACATTACTGGTCGCACATGCATTATCATGATGTACCTGCACACATACATGCGTACATGGCCTATGTCACACATGCAGGCAAGTATCAGACAACCAGCACACTGCAACATGCCCTGTCTCACACAGCAATGCTTGGCCACTTACCGCTCAACTCCAGACGGGTCTCCCTCTCAAGGGCTTGGACGTGGAACGCTGGGTGTACGCGTTCCAGGACCCTCATCTGGATGGAACTCATGCTGCCCCGGCCCCCCTCCACGAGGCGCCGGGCCTTTATGAGGGTCCTGGCCCTCAAGTCCTCCCAGCGCTTCTTGACCTTCTGGATGGTGCAGGTTGCCACCCTTCTCCGCATTGATGGCAACCACACAGTCGGCCCAGATCCTCTCCCGTCCTTCCTTGTTGGCGTGGGACAATCCGAAGAGGGCATCATACTGCCCCAGGACTTGCTCCACCAGGACACCAACTTCGGTGGGAGTGAAGCTTGTGCCCCTCTGCCCCTCTGGCCGGGGGTTGCCACTGGTGCCAGATGTTGATGTGCCCGACATGGCAACCCCAGGGGCAGGAGTGGGTGGGCAACTGGGTCCTGGGCCTGGGCTGTGGAGCGATGTTATCCGAGTCGGGAGTCTTCTGTTCCAGCAGGGGTGGACACAGCAACTGGACCCCTGCAGATGGCTGATGTGCAGGCACCAAATGGCAGGGCACGGTGGCAGCAGGCAGGCAGCAGCAGATGGCACGTAGGAGGCTGCTCGGGGAAGTAATTCGGCCTTCTGGGCAGGAGCGTGGTCTTCCGTGTGTTTTCGCGTGGCCAGATTGATACGGAGTGATTTGGCACGTGAAAATCCTGCACGTCAGCATGAAATTCGAGGAAAGGCCCTTAGCGCGTAAGCGCGTCAGCACGCGTATGCCATTTCATTGGACCAAAGGCCCTTACAGCGTAAGCGCGTCTGTGACGTTTCGCGCACGGGCGTTGCCCTGGCAGGGCTTGGAGATCCCGCGTGCCTTTATACTGCTCTGTACGTGCTTTTCGTGCGGGGCGTGTGTTTTCCATCCGTTGGGGTTCACACGCTATTACTTCACAGCGGGTGTTGGCTACGCGTTCTTCTACACGCAAGGCAGACGGTGAGTGGTACCCCGCTCCCCCCCAAGCCCCGATCGTAGACCGCTCCCCCAGGCCACCCCTGAAATACACGTAGCCCGCTCCCCCAGGCCCGATCGCGTGAAAAAGTTCACCCGAACCCCTGAAATACACGTAGCCCGCTCCCCCAGGCCCAATCGCGTGAAAAAGTTCACACGAACCCCTGATATACACGTAGCCCGCTCCCCCAGGCCCGATCGCGTGAAAAAGTTCACGCGAACCCCTGAAATACACGTAGCCCGCTCCCGCAGGCCCGATCGCGTGAAAAAGTTCACGCGAACCCCTGATATACACGTAGCCCGCTCCCCCAGGCCCGATCGCGTGAAAAAGTTCACGCGAACCCCCAGAATACACGTACCCCGCTCAATCGCATGTGTAACTTCCCGCGCAACCCCGAAATACACGTGCCCCGCTCAATTGCTGTATGTTGCCACTTTTGTAATGCGCAGGGACGCTACCGCCTGCCTTCGTGTGGCGGACGTGTTTCGGCTTGTGCGTGTCTTTGGCTGTGCGTGGCTTTGCCCTATTCGATTCCATGAATATGTGTGGTTCGGGTGCGTGTGGGCGTTCCGTCTGCTTCCCTGCAGTACATCCCCAGTTACGCCCTTATTTTCGCGCGTTGTTCCCCATTCCGCGCGTTACGCCCCGTGTTCCGCCCACTTTCTAGTGTATGCGCCGAGGTTGTGCGCTTTCACTGTGCGCGTCGCGCACGTCTTTCGGGATGTTGCAGTGACGTGTGCGCCATGCACGGGTTTGGCGCACATCCCGAGGAAAACACGCGCAGGGACTTCCATGAATCGCACGCGTGCGCCTGTTTTTTTGCGCTTGCGCCTGCTTGCGCAAAGATTTTCGGCGCACGTTTGTTCCATGAATCGGCCCCACAGAGTTGTTATGTTTGCTATTACAAGTTTTCAAAAAAAAAAAGCTTGGTGGAGAAGGAGGAAACTGTGGCAAGGCAGGCTTCAGGTCTCCTAATCCCAGAATCTAGTCTTATGGTGCATTGTTATGTTAAGGAAGTTTTGTTTTCATGTCTTGTGGATTGTAATACGTTTTATTTCTATCCATTTTTGCTACAGGTTTTATGCTGAATTGCTTTTGTGATGTAAAAGATGGTTTTATGGATAGTAATATTATCCAAAACAAACTTGAATTGAATTGGAATAGCAAGTGAGTGGGTAAGCAGTAATAGGGTGGGTAAAGGATAATATTTGAAGTGAAGTAGGTAGCATAGAGCATTAGTGAGTAGTAGAGCAGTTTGTTTGTTTGTTTATTTATTTGGTAATGCGCGCCAAACCCTTGGGTAGCCGGGCGCAACAGTGTACATAAAACTTAAGCTTGTTACAGTATTTGGCATGAGTATGTAAAACACATAGGCAAGACAGAGCAAATATATACAGGAATACATACACACATATGTACAAGATTAGGGCATATGTTGGGATATCCGAGGCACTCTAGCGAGACTGTCTAAGCAGGTGGTTGTATGATCAAGTTTATAGGTCAGGCTATAAATCTGGAGTCATATAGGCTAGGTAGGTAGGGGGATGTGTACTTGGCTAGGGTGGGAATATGCTAGGTGTTAGATTATAGGTAGTAGAGAGCGATAGCGAGGGTGAAGTGCAGAGTAGAGATAGTAGGCGAAACAAGAATAGTAAAAGTGACAGTGAGTAGGAGAATAGGAGTAACTATCAGCATAGAGTGAGACAGGGATTACAACAAAAGATAATAGCGGCGGTAGTTGGATGTAGCGATAATAGTAAGTGAAGGAGTTAAGTAAGAAAAAAAGTAAGCTCAAAAGGGTGCATGTGGAAAAGGTGGAGTGAGATGGGGGGGACACCAGTACAGCGGGAGAAGATCTTTTGAGACCAGTGTAGGAAAGGGTCAGGAAAAAAAACGGGCATGTGAGACAAAAGAGTGATAACGAGTGAAAGAAGGCACCATCAACTCCCTATAGTACTAAGCGGGATAGGTTAGGGAAAGTATGGAAATTCACTAGGGAGTTAGAGAGCCATTGATTTAGGGAAAACACCATCAGTTCAAGGAAGAACAACAGAGTGTAGGTGTCACCTGGCGCTAGTACTAACACCCCTTGGAGTCGACTGGGTTAGGGAGGGGGTAAAATGGCGTTGAAGTAGAGAAAGAAGGTGGGGGGCCCTAGCGCCAAACTTTCGCAAAGCCCGATAGACACTGGCGACCATTCTAAGACCCTACCGCCATTCTGTCTTACATTCTGATATAAAGACCCCAGGAACATACTACCAACTCCATCATGGTTATTTGTGGTGGGCCTTCCCGTCACTCATGTCTGATGTCTTTTCTCTAGATGGCAGCACTAAGGTGTCTTGGTGTAGGGGGGCGTGGCTACGAAGGCCATGTAGGAGGACGTGTTCTGGAGAAGCTCCTGTGATCCTGCAACAATCCTGATAAATAGTGCATTAAGGGATGCCTCTGATCGCTGAAAATCTACATGCCGGTTTATGAACGAGGCGGCCGTGCCCGCCAAACTTTTGGAGTGTGTGAGAGGAGCCGTGACGGAGTTCTTCATGTCACGAGATTGTGAAGCCGGGAAGAAGGAAGAGGCAAAATGGCCGATTGAGGGACAGAACAAAGGAATCAGCCGGCCGCGGGATGGCGAGGTGGCGTTAGCGGACTGGAAGCACAATTGCATTGCACAACGAACAGGGCCCGATCTCTGTGACGAGATGCAAGCCGAAATGTACCCAAATGCCCGAAGCGCGGTGGATGGTGATGTGTGGGGAGCCCAGCACATGTGAAGGAGATTCCCAGGCATACAGCAGCAAGGCTTGCGGGCCGCTGTGACCGCTGCGGACCACAGTGATAGCACTCGCTCGCACGAACTGGAGGGATGCGAGGGCTGCCTGAGAGCGGGACTATAACCTCGGAACTGGTGGATAGCCGGGAGGATACAATGTTTCCAATGGGCGCGTAGCCTAAGGAAACAAAACAGAGCCCATGATCAGGAGGACACGGGGCAAGAGCTGCGATCCAGGCTGCGGATGCAAAGTAGAACTGCGATGAAGGCAGCGGAGCAACATGACCGCCAGCTGTGCCCAGAGCGTGCTGGACACTCACGCAACGGCAGCGCAGGGAGTGAGCGCAAGGCGGTAAACCGAAGAATCGTGCTCCGTGGGAGTGCATGTTACAACAAAAGGCAGAGGCACAAGAAGGAACACTGGTTGCCCGAGTGTACTAGAGACACAAGATACATGGGCCAACCAGATGGAAGTGCAGCAGCCCTGGAGCTGACGAGAGGTGCATCGGTTCCTCAGTCAGCTGATGCGGAGGCTTGGAGGCGGCCCTCAGGCGAGAAGTGAAGCGCCCGGACAGCGCCACAATATAAGAAAGCAATGGGACATTGTGCATAAAATGCTTTGTGTGGAATATTAACAACATGCTGCACCGTTCATAATACCTCCTGGCACAACCACAGTACATCCAATGGCGCAAACGCTTTGGCCAGAAGCATGACCATCACTAACATACTGGCACTGCCCCAATAGCAGCTAAGAAGGAAGAGAGCAGACCGACAGGCCACTGCAGGCCGCCCAAGACAGGTTGAAGGGGAGGCTGGATGAGCCTTTGTGGTGCTGGTGTCCCCGTGCCTGGGGGGCGCTGGCGACAGTGGGAATAAGTGTGAGTCCCCCTACCCCGAGGCGAAGCGAAGCGCTTTGGCCGGCCTGCAAGCCCAGTGGATGGTGGACTCAGGATGCGAATGGAGGCTGTGAGGCCCATGGGTATGGCCTGACAACTGAAACCGGGGACCTTCGATTGCAGTAGTCACCCAACAGTGATCCGGACATGAATCATAGGGCATCCCTCCGGATGCACAGAGGAGTTGAAGAGGGGATTCACACAGTTATGTGGGAGAGCACAATCCATTGCGGCGAACAAAAGCTAGGCTTGAGACACTTCTGAGGCGGCCCCCTTGAACTGCAGACCATAAGTGGTGGGGCTGCCCTACGACCTATAGCTGTGGCGCCATGTCCAACAAACCTCCAAGACTGAAGGGGAAGCAACCAACGCTGGACGAATACGCCAGGATGCCGCCTAGCGCGGAAAGTGCCAAGAGCAAGGACAAGCCCCCCGCTGGTGGCATGGCTGCCACAAACACGAACCAGGAGGTCCTAGCTGCGTTTGCAGACCTGAAGGTGGCTTGGGAGGCCAAGCTTGAACTGGCTGTGAATGAACTGAAAACAGCGCTGGACCTCAAGGTTGGGGAGGTGCAGGAAGAGGTGAATCTTCTCCGGCAGGATGTCAGGTCACTGGCGGAGCGCACTGAGAACCTCGAGAAAGAAGTGAGCCCGAACACAGCGGACTGTGCTGCACACAAGTCAGAACTACACGCCCTGGTGTAGCGGGTGGGCAAATTGGAGAATAGGGCGGAGGAAGCGGAAGGACGCGCCCGGAGGAATAACATCTGCATTGTGTGCTTGCCGGAGGGAGCAGAGGGCCACAACCCCACTGAGTTTATTGAATCCATGTTGTTGCAGGAGATACCTGGAGGAGCCCTGCCTCAGGGGTTTGCGGTAGAAAGGGCGCATAGAGCTCTAACGAGGAAGCCGCCGCTGGGCAATCCACCTAGGCCAGTGATCGCCAAGATCCTTAACTACCGGGATCGAGAAAGGATACTGGAACATTTCCGAAAAGGTGGAACAATTCAAAGGGGGGCGGCAAACATAACGGCCTACCCGGACTATACCCTGATGGTGCAGCGGAGTCGAATGAACTTTGGGGCTGTCAAGAGGAGATTGCGGGAAGCGGGCCATAAGTATATGTTGCTTTACCCGGCGAAATTGAAAGTTTTTCACAAAAACAGAACTCTTTTTGAAACTCCGGAGGAGGCCATGGGATGGCTCGACACACAGGGCTGCCCCCAGGAGTCAGACATCCAGAAGAGAGGAGGAGATGGAGGAGATAAATAATGCGCGGTGGGGGCACCTGAAAGGGGTGCGGCTTAGGACTATGGGACTTGTATCTGCGCAGACAAAAGATAGATATTGCACTGTTGCCTGAGACTCACCTGACACGGGAAAAGATGGAAATGATTGCAAAGAAATGGAAAGGAGTTGTGGGGGGCTCAATATACTCTGCTTATGCTAGAGGGGTACTCATCTGGGTGGCACCGCACGTCCTGTTTCAACTGTTACAGGAAGTGGTGGAAACGGATGGAAGGATGGTAATATTGCGGGACTATTGGAGAATAAGGAGATTAATATTGTAAAACATATGCCCCCAATCAAAATACGGCAGCGTATTTCAGAACCCTATGCAACAACCTTAGCATGTGCATGGGTGGAGCGGTGATTTGTGGAGGGGATTTTAACTGCGTACTAAACCCCAAGGTAGACAGATCGGATGGCAAGTTTGACAGACCTTCCCCAGCGGCTAAAGCACTGCAGACACTGCTAGATGATTTTGGTCTGGCAGATGTATGGAGAACGCAACACCCCCAAGAAATGCAATATTCACACTACTCCGCCCGCAGAAGTTACATACGAGGCTGGACTATGTCTTTGCCATGGCGGAGGTAATAACAGAGATTACTCAGGCAGAATATAAAGCGAGGGTCCTCTCGGACCACTCGCCCCTGGTTCTAGGGTGGCAATATTGCCCTCCGAGAGCAAGGACCCCGACATGGCGCCTCTGGGCAGAGGCGCTTAAGGATCCTGTTTTTAGAGAGGACATAAGGAAAGAGATTATAAATTATTTTGAGATAAATACGGGTAGCGTTGACTCGGCGAGCACAGTATGGGAAGCCTTCAAGGTAGTGATGCGAGGGGTGGCCATAGCTAAATCAAAATGCCTGCAGGGTGGGATTGTGGCTGACCTACAAGAAACAGAAAGGGAAATAGAAAAGGCATTAAGCAAAGGGGGCGAAGACATGGAGCTGATACTCAAACTGCAACAGAAATGTGCGGAACAATGGGTAAGACTGTGCAACCTCAACTATAAAAAATATATAGAGAGACAGCATGCAGGAGGGGATAAGACAGGAAGGCTTTTGGCATGGTTATACAAGAGCGAAACTCCCAGACCCACGATCAGAACGATAATTAGAGAAGATGGTAGTTAGCGGACACCCAAAAGGGAGTTAACCAGGAGTTCGCAGATTATTATAAATTGCTATATGGGGATGAGGAGGGAAGTAGTCATGGGGAAATAACAGAAACACTAGAAGACATCGGACTGCCTAGGATAAGTGCTAAGGAAAGAGAAGAGCTGGATGCACCGATTACTTTGGAGGAATTGGAAGAAGTGGTGAGGCAGCTACCTACGAGTAAGACTCTGGGGGCGGACGGGTTCCCTAGCAAATTCTACAAAGTTTATAGGGAGGAAGTGCTCCCCCCAATGTTAGAAATGTTAAATGAGGCGTTTGAGGTGGGACGGTTGCAGGAGTCACTTAGGGAAGCGATCATAATACCGCTTCCCAAACCCAACAAGCCGGGGCATAGCTGTGGCTCTCAAAGACCGTTGTCGAAGTTGAACCAAGACAGCAAGATATTAACGGCTGTCTTGGCAAACAGACTGAGGAGAGTTATTGACGAACTTATACACCCCGATCAGACGGGCTATGTCCCGAATAGAAATATAACACATAACCATAGCCGACTCCATCGGGTTGTCGAATGGGGAAGTAAGCACGAGAGCAAAATGGCGATCATGGCCCTAGACGCGGTAAAGGCTTTTGATTCGGTCAAGTGGCCATGGCTGCTGGCGGCCCTGGCGGGTTACGGAATGGGGCCTGGATACGTAAGGTGGGCGAAGATGCTATATAGTGAACCGCTGGCTAGAGTTAGAACGGGATCAGTGATATCCAAGAGGTGGCAACTTAGTAGAGGCACCAGGCAGGGGTGCCCCTGGTCCCCGATGCTTTACATATTAGCCCTGGAGCCCCTAGCAATATACCTCAGGCAACAATATGATACGATAGGTATCGAGGTGGGGGGGGGGTGAACGACACCTGATATCCTTACATGCGGATGATTTGTTGCTATACTTGAGGTACCCGGAAGAAAATCTTCAGTACATCCTGGAGGTGATGGAGAGGTATGCGGCGCTGTCGGGGATAGCGGTGAATCCTCAAAAATCTAGCATTTTTCCATTGGGCAGCTATAAGGGAACCCCTGTGAGACGGTTACCAGTGTTACAAATACCATGGGCGGTTAGTTCTTTCCGGTACCTTGGGATAGACGTGTACCACACGGAAGAAGAGGAACATAGGCACAACACTGAGGTAGCTATTGTGAAAATCGAGAAGTGTATGAAATTCTGGGTGAAGTTGCCCCTGGCAATGATGGGACGAGGTGCAATGCTGAAGATGGTGGTCCTACCTAGGCTCCTGCATTATTTTAGTAATATTCCATACATGATACTCAAGAAGTTCTTTGCTAAACTGAACAGTATGTGTAGGGATTTCCTGTGGCATGGTACCCGGAACAGAGTGGCGCTATGGAAGCTGCAGAACTTTTATGAAAAAGGGGGGATAAAACTGCCTAATTTTGAGGTTTATTATTTGGCGAGCCAGCTGCAATATGTGGCCAAATGGCTCTCAGATGAAGCGACTCCTGAATTAAGGTTGTTTGGACATGATTGCGCCCCATTTCACTTAAGAGAGATGATCTGGCTGCCCAAGTCGGAAATGAGAGAGCGCTCTAGGATGATGATGCTTGGGTGGAAGATGTGGCGTCGGGCATGCCGGATGATGGAGGACCCATTCCCGTGCTCCCCGCAGGTAATGCTGGTTGCATTGGCGGGGGAAGATATGCAGCTGAGGGTGATAATCAGGACCCACTGGGAATTGGTGGGGCTGGTAACGTTAGGGGACATCTGGCAAGAGGGGACCATTAAGGATTTTGAAGTGCTTGGGGAGGAAACGGGGTTACATACGGGCCAGTATATTACATATCACAGAATGGTGCAGAGAATTTGGAAAACATGGCCTGAAACAGTATTTGAAGGAGAACCAGATGCTATCATAGGGGCAATATACTATATATCGGAAGGGGGCATTAGATTTCTAGACTGTATGAGATGGTGATGTCTAAGGTCGGGAAGGATTTGACACAATTGAGACTAGATTGGGAAGCGGAAGTAGGAGCCCCGATAGAGGATGGGATGTGGGACTGTGCCCTGGGATACCACAAGAAGGTGTCAAGGAATGCGAGACTAAAACAAATACAATTGTATACAACGCACAGAGCATACATGACACCTCTGAGGATATCCAGGTTTGAAAATGCTGGACGGCAAGCATGTATTTTATTTATTTTTATTTATTTTTTTACATTTATAAAGCGCTCACACAGCCCGTAGGCATCGAGGCGCTGTTACAGGAATTGTTTGTTTTTCTTAGTTGCGTAATTGTGTTTTTGTCTTAGTTACGTATTTATAACGTGCTTAAACACCCAGAGGTTTCTAAGCGCGGACCCGGGGATCGAAGCTATGTTGCTTCGTGTCGTATTGCTTCCAAGACGTGGACGCTGCCGCTGAGCTATCCTCCTGGGACAAATGTCCCAAATGTGACGAGGAAATGGCTGACATGACACACATGTCACAGAGTGTGAGGAATAAACAGGCTCATAAAGGGGGGGGGTGGGCTGGGGGAGCAGTGACCAAGATTAAGGAGTGAACAATTGAACTGTTGGAAAATGCACTGCGTGTTTGGTTTGTATTGTTGTTTGGTTTGAATAAACTTAATAAAAATATTTTTAAAAAAAAAACTGTCTTGGTGTAGGCATGTAAAGTCAATGCTAAAACAGATAACATAGAACTCTGGATGAACCTGTCTAGTATGACCAGTGAATCCAAGACATTGTAAAGCAGCGTTATGCTATGAAGGAATCTAACCAATTAATTGAATTAGCAAGAAAACTATGTAAGTACATTCTGGTTGTGTAAAAAGGGTTTTGGATTTGTGGATTATCTAGCTATGATTCACCCACAGCTTCCAAGAACTCTCCATGGCAAGTTCAGATTGGATAGTATTGCATTAGCTTCTTTAAGGAAGAGATGGAATGCACAGAATCAGACTCATGTGTACTGAGATGGAGACTTTCTATTGCTATCTCCACTCTACAGAGATCTGGAGGTCTACATATCTGAAGCCATTGCTGAAACAAAATCAGATAAGAACAGTTATTGATGCTATTATTCTTGTAAAGCTACCAAGAGTACTGTTATAGCCGTTGCAGTATCAAAATTCATTCATAGAGCATGGATGTGCAGAAAAGTACCGATAGAAGGAATGTATAGATGATATATCTTTCTGCTTTTTTTTTTTTAAATGTGTTTAACTGATGTTCGTTAAGGTTTATGGTGTATGGAACAGTGCTTAATTGCTATTAGGTATTTCAAATGTGTTATATTTTTTCTTGTTGTGTTGCTTTTTTAAAATTATTTTTATTAGCATTTCTTGATAACAAATAGTAATTTAGTAATTTACCCCCAAGACTTAAGGGAACTGGGATTCAGTACCCCAAATATTTGTGCCAACGTGTCACCGATTTCTAACCCCCGCGATTTCGGACCGCTCCACCAAATATGCCCCCAATCCCCACATTACCTCCAGCACTGCGCCAAGATACTTGGTCTCATTTTATGCAGCCGGCCGGTGTATAATGCCATTCAACTAGCAGCTTATACCAAAATTCCCTTACTTAGATTGAGTGGGTGAATTTGGGAACATCTATCCAAGCCCCTCTCATTCAGTTTGCAAGATATTTTCCCCCAGAGTCAACTGCCATCGAGATCTGTAACACGGAGGAGGAACGGAAGGGGCCTCTGCCATGATTTTATATATGTTTGAAATTAAGGCTTTATTCTCTGGATTGGAGGTAGCACATTTTTCAAAACATGTGAGCTTTCTTGTCACCGCCTGCTTGTTCGGGGGCCAATATTAAGTGGCGAACCTGGAAATACTGAAAGTGGGCTGATTCATCTAATCCAAATTCTGTTTTGCATTGATTAAAGGCTTAATATCTGTGCCGAGAAACATGTCGCAATTTTGTACAGCCTGCCTGCATGTTTCAATTCACTGAATGCCCTTGGGTCCATTCCTGGGTTGAATTGGGGATTATAGAATAGCAGCGTACAGGGTAAAGGAAATGTTGTGAAGTGATATTTTTTTGGCTGCTGTATCCCACATGTCTTCGACTGGGCTTGTGATCAGACTCTTATGGATATTATGGGGCGATCCCTTTTGGGGAGCCAGAGATTGTCACCTAATTGCAGTCCTCCTATCGCCCGATCCACTTGCACCCACCTTTTTACAGATTTTGTCCTATACAATTCACAGTTGATAATAAAAATTCATATTCGGGTGACGTAATCCTGCCTGTATCGTAGGTTTAGTTAAGACTTCATATGCAACCCTTGAGGATTTATTATTCCAAACAAATAAAGAAATCATTCTCTGTAACTGTTTAAAATATGGGTCTGGTATATGAATTGCGAGGGCCAGAGCAATTTAGTGAGGATTACCATTTTTATCGTGTTGATGCAACCTAGCCAAGAGATCGCCAAAGGGCCTATTAGTTGTGCCGCTATTTCTTTCATTAATGGAGGGTAGTTAACTTCATACATCCTTGATAATTCCAGAGGTACTATGGTGCCTAACAGTTTAATGCTGTCTTGTGCCAGCCAAATTGTTTTTCTGTACGAAGTTGAAATATTTCCTCAGTTGAGAGAAAGAGATTTAATATTTCGGATTTGGCATGATTGATTTTTAACCCTGCCACCGCATGATAGTTTTAAAGTTTGTGTTCAATTGTAGCTAAAGATCTTACCGGGTCTTTTTAAAACATCAACATATCGTCTGCGTATGTCATGATTTTGTGCGGGATCCCGCCGAACATTATTCCAGATATATCATTAATTTGGCATACTTTAGCTAAGAACGATTCCAAACATATGGCGTATAAAAGCGGTGACCTTGGGCATCCGTGCTTGGTCTCTCTTTGAAGTATAATAGGTGGGGAGAGCTGTATGTTTATTAGAAGGCAGGCTATCATTTTTTTTATAATTTACTTTAATTTTTCCCAAAAGGTTTGTGCCGAACCCCATCTTTGTTAGTGTTAAAAAAAGAAACCCCCACTCTACCCGATCAAAAGCCTTTTCGGCATCAAGGGAAAGTAAAGCCTTTTTTCCCCTACTTTTTCCAAAATGTGACAGGTTCTTCTAATGTTATCATGAGTCTGCCTATGCTTTATGAAACCAGATTTATCTGGATGTATGATTGCAGGAAGCAGAGTATCAAGCCTGTTAGCCAAAATTTTAGAATATATTTTTGCATCTAAATTTATAAGGGCTATAGGGTGGTAGGAACCACATCTAGTAGGGTTTTTCCTAAGTTTTGGCAAAATAACTATTTTTGACTCTTCCATTGTGGAAAAGATATTCCCTGAGCTAGCCAATGAGTTGTACAAATTTACTAATTACGGGGTCAATACCTTCCGAAATGTCTTGTAGAATTGGGCAGTAAAACCATCCGAGCCAGATTTATCAGGTGGAAGTGAATTTATGACCCTAAGTGTTTCATCCGCAATAATGTCCCCTTTTAGGCTCTCCCGATCTTCTGGTGCTATTTGGGGAAGGTCAATTTCTTTTAAATAGTCACCTGATTTCCTTGATGTGGACATTCTGACCGATATAAATCGGAGTAAAAGGTGTGAAACTGCGAGATGATGTGTGGTGTTTCCGTAGCTAGCTCCCCGGAGATGGTTTGGATGGATTGAACAGTTTGAGAGGGTATTCTTTGGTGAAATTGTCTAGCTAGCAACCAATGAGCCCTATTGGCTTTAACATAATACTTTTGTCTAAGATATAATAGAGACTTTTCTCCTTTTCTAGCTCGAAGTAAATTTAATTTGCCAGCCACCGTTCCAAATAACCTTTGAATAGAAGGACCAGAATATGTCTCCATTTTCTTCATTATTTGTTTTAACTCTAACTCCAATTGCATCTCTAAGGATAGTCTTTGTTTGCATCTATTCGCTACTTCTGCAATAAGAACTCTGTGAAGTGGTGCTTTAAACGCATCCCACGTTACATATACTGAAATATCTATATGGAAAAAAGTCTGGTGGACATGTGAGTAAAACGTATAACCTCTGTCCTGCCTGTTTAATGCCGGCCACATATCCACCAGAGTTAAGTTTGAAAACCTTTGTTTTAAGGTCTTAGATGGCGCTAGTTGCAAGGAGTAAGTGACTGCACTCCGTCCCGGGTTGTGTCCCATGCCAAATTAGGTCCCCCATTAGAATTATTTCCCCCTCCCCGGAAGCCTCCAATAGTGTGAGGGTTGACTTAATAAAGCCATCCTGACCTGTGTTCGGTGCGTATATTGAAGCCAATGTCACCTTCATGAGACTAATGGAGATTATCATAAAAACATATAACCCCTCCTTATGTATTTTCATACAAAGGACCTTAACATGTGCAGCTGTATGTAATGCTATTAAGACACCTGCACCTTGCTGTCTGCGTTGGTCTGTACCACCACTGGGTATCATCGCAATCGAAGCTTAAATATGTCTGCTTGTCATATATGGGTCTCTTGGAGCGCCACCGAGTCCGGTTGGTAGCGCCTCAAGAGCACATCTAGCTTCCTGCGTTTTGCCAGGGCATTTAGGCCCCAAATATTAAGCGTGAGGCATTTGACCGGTATTCACCAAAACAAAAAGATGTACATTTTAACCTCGAGAAACGGTTAACTCCGACCTTCGTCAAACCATGAAACAAACCCCCAGCACCCCTGCCCATCGGTCACTTTCCCTTTCAATAGGTACTCCCTTCCCCCAAACTTCCCCACTACATCCCCAAACAAAGTCCCCTGGTGTGAACCATGGTTACTAACCATTCCCTGGGTACAAAACCCCAGCCGTGAGTCAACTTTAACCCCAGGGCAATGTGCAGGGAAACCTAGTACTCCCACCTGTTACCTGAATAGATACAATTCCAAGATACCGTGCTCCGAGGCTGTCATGATGCCTACTCCCGGGCATCCGGACCAAGCCCATCAGCCCCGGGAGCAGGCATCCAGATATTTATTAAAACCCCAGCAGCCCCGGCTAGGGGCTGTCTGGGTTCGTCCTGGCGCCTTAGGCACCAGGCTCATAATAGAAATCAGTCCTGGCGCCATAGGCGCCAGGCTCATAGACATTACTTACCTCATGCAGACCATGCTGCAACTGAATCCAAACCAACGTGAGGCTTGGATGGGACTATTTTGTTACAGGGACTATTTTTTACTCTGGTGTGGTTCTGGGGAACTTCTTACCTGGAACTACTTTGAAGGCTATTTAAACCACGCCTGATCAGCAACACACGCTTCGTGTTATTCTGAATCCAGCAGCGTAACGCTCACCGTGCCTGCAGTCAGCATCCAGTCTTCAGCCACGCCTGATTCCGGATCCATCACGTCTTCGAACTTGAAAAGGACATTATTTCTGCACGCGTCGCATCGCCAGCTGCAGCGCCGCGCCATTCTCACCAGTCTTTACAGCATTTTTCGATCCGGCGCTGCCTCCATCATTTTCTTCGCCGAACTCCAGCACCTGGGGGAAAACAAAAGAAACAACAAGGTGAGCCAAGAGAGCCGACAAATACAATCTCTTACCACCATAGGCTTACCTGATTTACTACCGGAGGCATTACCCTTTAATACGCCTCATCTTTATTTGCCGCACCTATAAAGGGAGAAAACAACAAGTTAAACTCATGCAACTTTTACCGGACAGTGTTGGGTAATACAGACTCTTACCTGAACGCCATCAGCTGCCGCCAGGCAATATTCTTTTGAACCAGTTGCAATTCAACAAGGGAATGGAATAAGAGTGATCATCGGACATATTGAACTCTTTGAACTTTATAAACCCCGGAGTTAATATTCCTCCGAACTCCTCCAGCACCTTCAAACCAGTGAAGTAACTGGTATCTATGCGCCCCTGCATGCCATGCAGAATGGAGAGCTCATCATTTGAAAACATAAGGTGAGGTTACTAAAAGGGGATATCAGAGGTGACAAGAGGGGAGAACGAGAACAGTGGGAGGGGGCCATCATTAAAATCCACGGGTGGCTAAATTCCTTTCTCCACTTGCAGGAGAATACTTCTATGGATCAAGCAGACGAGATTAGGCGGGCCAGTCCAGACAGTCATCTCGGCACTACGCATCAGGTTGGTGGAGACCGCAGCTGTCCGGGTACGATCGATGCCCCTGTGGGAACCAGGTGAGCGAGACAGAGACCCCATCTCTTGGTGTACCTTCATACCGTCCTTGATCTTACTGCACAAGTTACTCCCAGGTTGTTTGCCCCCTATTCCGGTAAGGGTTTATTGCTAGGGCCTCTATGACTGGATGTCTACTCGTCTTGAATGTTTGCACTTGCCTTCCTTTTGCGGCGAGTAACTGTGGACCATTCCCATGATTTGCGTTGTTTGGCTGTTCGCCTGGCCTCAGTCTCCGTAGAGCCTTCCAGTTCCTGGTCTTCAATTCGAAATAGGGCCATGCCTGCTTCACGTGATGTTATCCTATGTTGTCTGCCCTCTAATGAAAAGAATCAAGCTGAATGGGAATGTCTACTTATATTTAATTCCTCTCGCTTCGAGCGTTCTCACTTCTGGCTGCATCTCCCGCCGCTTTTGCAAAGTGATCTGCGAGAGGTCTTGGCAAAGTTGTATCTCAACCCATTATAGGTAATTGTTGATAGTTCACCAGCTTTCTTAACTTAGGATCTGTTCTTTCTGCGGGTAAGAGGAACATGCTGCCAAGACATCCCTTGGGCGAGTCCCAGGGTCAATTCTTTTTGCGCTAGTTCTATGAAGGTGATCTAGCGTGACCACTGCCATTTTGTCACCCGGAATTAGGTCTGTGAAGATGGACGCAACAGTGTCCTTCAGATCAGCATTGCTGATCAATTCTGGTAAATTTCTTATACAGGATTGATTTTCTAAATCTTCACACTGTATCTACAGATTGTGTGTTATCCTCGCAAAATCTTCCAGAGCTAAATCTGCTTGCTTGCTCTCCTGCGTCAGCTTGTGTATAGCCTCCTCATTTTTATCAACACGTTCTCCTAGGGAGGCGATATCCTTACCGAAGTCGGAGAGCGACTGTCTGATTTCATCTATAAAAGTGGTAAGCTGTTGTTGGAAAGAGGCGGAAAATGTGTTTTGAACCTCCTGAACAGACACTTTAAAGTCCGCTTTCCATGCCGCCATCCAAGACTCAACAGTGCTAGGCCCTTGTTGGGAAGCAGAAATCAGTGTGTTTACTGCTGTAGATGTTTCCTGGTCCAGTGCCCACAACTTTAATAACAGGTGTGATTTCATCTGAGAATTTTTAAATGAACCAGTCTTTTCCCCCCTCGGTATAAACTGCTGTTGGGAGTGCACCTTGTGTCCACTACTGAATATGCTAAGTTTCTGCACAAGTAGAGCACTGTGCCGTCCTTTACTAGAAATCCTCTTCAAACCGGAAAATGAAGCTTTATTTCTCCAGACCTGAGTAATGATATTGCGCCTTTCCCCTTTGGGATGGGCACCCGGTATTAATTGGGGCGTGGGCTCTTTTAGCGTTCAGTAATAACCTGTCTTGATGTCCTTCACTCTGCTACTAAAAGCCCACCTTAAGTCTCATCTTATAATCAGGCCCCTTATTTTTCCCCAGTGCTTTCACCTTTTGAGTGTAATGTGCCCACTTTAACTTCCCACTGACCCGCGGAGCGGAAGTCGCTCTTACAGCAAGTCATTCAAGGTGAGCCTCTTGTCCGTGCTCAACTGTCCTGCACGCTGATCCTCCTCAAGATACTGGGGAAAGCTGATTTGGAGGTGCGGCCATTCTATCTACCGGCACACCCCTGCAGGAGAGCGGCCCCTGTTTAGCAGTCAGCGTCCCACCACCTTCTCCGAACACCTGCCCGGGCTCCGCTGTACCAACGCAGTGATCTAAGTGGGAAGCGAGTCTGGGGTGAAAATACAGTCACCCTGCCGTACGCTGCAGCCCTCACGCCAGGAGCGTTATTCGCTGCTTCCTTGCGCCGGCCCGGCCATCTGCCGAGCTCCCGTTCGGGTCAAAGGTGCTGGTGGGGTCCCCTACTGCGAGCTCGCTCCACTCGGGTGCTTCATTTAAGGGACAGCAAGCTTTTGCTAACTTGGGTCTCAGGAGCGCCGCATGTCTTAAAGATGTGGTGGCCATCTTGGAATCTCTGTTGTGTTGCTTTAATGACTGATGCCGAATAAAGATAAGAATGATTGATAAACATTGATAAACATTCCCTGGCACAAATTGTAATTATTATATATTAATACATTTACGAGCGGTCTAATAAATGTTCTTCTAATCTTTAAAGAGCCCCTAAAAGAAAATAACACATACAGGAGAAATTCACATTTTAGAACACACGGTCTGCATTATCTTGCGTGTACTTGCCCACCTGTTCAGAAATCCTTTGGGCTGAGAATGGGGTAGTACTATGTCGGACACCAGATGTCATCCCAATACCGCATTGAGTGTATGAGAGACCATAAGCAGGGCCGGTCTTTCCATAAGGCAGTACAGGTCGGCTGCCTGATGTGCCAGCCTCTAAGGGGTGCCAGCCAGCTCAGTCTGAGAGGATCAACACCCATTCTGCTGTATCATTTGATTTATTAAAGTACACACGTTTACACCAGCACAGGCCCATGGGGTAACTTTATTGATGTAAAACATTTTTTTTTTTAAAGTGCTACTTGAAATCAGACTCAGTCTGAGAGCGAGAGCACTGCCACTGACTGCATGATGTCTGGCTCTACTGCTGGTGCTGTCCAGCATAGCCAGGCTAGCACCACATTGATTTTATAATCGGCTATTCAGCTTCTCCTAGTTAAAAGCAATATTAGTAGTTTATCATTCTGGGCCTAGCCAGGCGCGACCGCACATGCCTCCTCCTCAGCAAATGCACTGCAGTCAGAGGGGGAGGGGGCGATTATTGGGCTGGCTGGGCTGTGTTCAGTCAGATCATCAGGACTGGACGGACAGACACTCTAAAGAAACTTTATATTGCCATTTCACCATCATTGGGGATCAAGGCCAGCACCGCTGCCAGCAGGTCCCCAGGGGGGCAGCAGGACAGGAGGAGGCCAAAAACTCTTACGAGCAAGCAAGCAGCTCGAGTGAGGGAGAAGCTGGCCCCTGCACCAAGATCTGTATAGTATTTATTTAGGTGAGATTTGGGTACCGACCACCACCTCGCCCTCACCCCTGCCCCCATAAGAACATAAAAAACAATAAGTTGTATTATGTACTGCCTTGAATAGCCAGGTGTCCTGGGGGCAGGGATGTCATTTCACCAAAATGCCAGGGGTAGCGGAAGTGACATCACACAACCCTTGAAGTGATGTCATTTGACCCCGCCCCGAAGTGATATCACGGGAAGCGATGGAACACGACCTTTCACCCGTTGACAAAACAGGAAGTGGCATCACATAGCATTGTACACTACGAAAAATATGGTTACGATATCACTATAATGTGATGTACATTTCATAAAAAAATGGATCGCCATATGTATCGTTAAGATCACTGTGTATAGGCCCATATTACCAAATTACTGTGAATGCAAGCAGACGTCCATGACCAAATGATAATGATGTGTTATTATATAGCACTTATGCTTAAGCGCTTTATATTGAAAAAATATACACCCAATATCACCCAACCTGTGTTGGTACTCATTTATCGACCTAAGAAGGATGAAAGGCTGAGTTGAGGCGTTTAAGAACAGACTAAATCAGTGACTCACCCCCCTGAAGTGTGCCTGAAATAAACATTTAATGAGTCTAGCAATTATTGTATAGAATTCCAGAAAGACACATTGGGCCTTATCACGAGTTGGGCGGTAACGCTGGCGCTATTAGCGCTGGTGCTAATAGCTCTACCGCCAAACCCCGGCGCTATTAGCACCGGATCACGGGTTTGGCGGAAGGGTTATTGCCCATTCCCCATTGGGCCCATTCGGGAATTCCTCATTCCCCATTGGGCCCAATCGGGAAAATTTGCGCTGTTCCCGCTGGCGGTATTCGCGCTGAAAATCGGCAATTTTGCCGCGGATTTCCCCCACCTCAGAGCTGGGGGAAATCCACCAAAGTCATGATCTGGCGGACCTTTAAATGCGGCGGTAATAGCGCTACCGCCGCATTTAAGGGTTACCGCCAGACTCGTGATGAGGCCCATTATTTGGTATTCCTATTCTTTCTTATGTAGGATCAGTGCTGAAAGAGAGACTTGTAGCACTCCTGTTCTTATATTTCTTCTTTTTTTTAAGGGGCCTGAACAAGAAATCCAGCCACTCCAGAAGTAAAAAGCCACATGGTGCTGGCCACAGCCTAGGCGCTTGCATTACAAAAAAAAAAAATGTTTTCGAAAAAAATGTCTTTTTAGAGGTCGCAAGGGAGACCACAGCGGTCGCAAGGGAGACCACAGAGGTCGCAGTTGCGACCTTTAGCGACCTCTAAATGACATCCCTGCCTGGGGGTTGTTCTGAAAGACAGTAGGACACATTTGAAACATCAAAATGAACTCACAGGATTGAAAAAGTGCTTTTAAATCCTTAATTTTGACATTTCAAAAATGCACGGCCTGATGCAAAGACTGGCAATACATGACTCAATGGGAGTAGACTAAGCTGCTTTGGTGAATGGTGAGAACTTTTCCCACTACATTCCAGGATATTAAATGGTTAATTGAGGGTCTAGGAGCCCATGGTCCATCTCGGGGCTTCGCCAGTTGTCCATATTGTGTGCTCTTTGACAGCTATGTAACCCAGATTCTGAACGCAGACTACAGAGGTGCTGGCTGGACATTCATCAACAGCAATAATTCTCTTTATCAGTGCTATAAACATGATTTGGCAATGACTGGTTGTTGTCGTCCAAGAATGTGATACAAAACACAATTAGTTTGGACGAATAGCTAGTTGTAAGAAAAAATGCATCGAGGTGACAGATATATTTCTGAGTTCTAGAAGTGCACTGTTTAATTACTTTAATATTGAACTAATAGGGAAGCTTTAAACGACTGGGGAAAAAATGTAATCCATGATAAAGCAAGTGAACATAGAAAACTGCAAGATATGCCAAAGAAGAATAATGTTGGGTGAAATGCCAAACGTGGCTGATAATATGGACTATGTGTTCGATATTTAGGCATCAGATTTTTGATTGTCAGGATTGTATAATCATTGATGATGCTTTTGTGCATAGCTTCTTGGTGTGGATACTGTGTGCCTTTCTACACAACACCCTTTTAAAGTAATGTTAAGTGAGTGGCATCCCCTCTAATCCTCCCACATGGCACACCATCCATCCTTGCTGCATTTGCCAGACAAGAATATCCTTTTTGGAAGACAAGCAGATGGATCACTGGGTGTAGATGGTGTAGGTTTAGCGTTCATTGCTGGGGCAGTTATATTCTGTTGCAGCAGAAGTGCCAGAATTCAGTAGATCAAACCCAACCTCTGTGCAGTCTTGATGGGAACAAAGTGCACTCTGCCTGCGAGGGGCGGTGCCTGGTCATCTTAAACAAGCTGTTTCATTGAACCTCCCCGAAGAGTAAAACGTGGAGCAATGTCTAGTGCCTTCTGTTGAGCACCTGCCACAATGGTGCAAGAAGAAGACGCACTACAAATCTTGGTTACATCAATGTGCCGTTAAAAGTAGCTCATACTAGGAAACTCTTGTTGTTGAGCCCGAACAGCACTTTCAAACCCCTTTTTAAGGTGGTTCAGTTGGGAGGCCTCCTGTTAGAACTAACCAATCTGCTCAGGGTTCTGGTTTCTACGACTTTATCAGGTTGTCAGCCCTTTTTGGCTTTCTCAACATGTGGTGGTGGTGATGATGATGATGATGATGGCAATATCTTATTTTAGCCTGCTGGTAGTTGATGGAGAGACATTGATGTATTAGCTCTGAAATTACTAATACATTTAGTTGGCCCACAATTATTCAAAGAACCTTTTTGAAGATGTTGAATTAAAGATTTGGGAATGTCTCTGAAAAACGTGCTCTGCCCGTGGAATAGGTGAACATTTTGTGTACACACCCACATTTAAGAGAAGACCCAGTATCTTTGTGATCACAATTGTTTTACAGGGATGGTGTCAGGGCCTTTCAACCTTTTCAAACGAAAGGGGCCTCAAGACTCAGGGGGCCCAAAAAGACTGCCCCCAGGTTTCCTGTTAGCAGTCTTTCAATATATTCATTGTTCTATTTTCATTCTGGGGCTTAAAGTGTCCGCTTTGCAGCGCCTGCATTACAAACTCTGTTTTCTCTTCCCACGGGGTATAAAGAAGTGTTTTCTCTTCCCACGGGGTATAAAGAAGTGTTATCAACTAATTTCCTTCTAACACTGGTTCGTCCACATCAGCCAAGTGCTGACGGAGAGGGGTTTAGAGCTCGTCATTGGGCATTGCATGTTTACGATAGTATCTACAGTATGCATTTTTGTTTGAATTAGTATTTCCATCTAGTTCTTTATCGAGTGCCCTATTTACAACATTTGTAACATACCATTTTTGGGGTGGAGGGGCGCCAATGATGCTTCTCGCCTGGGGTACAATCTGGTGTAAGACCGGCCCTGACCATAAGCACTCAGACAACCGTATTGAATGTACCCTCGCACCAAGAGGGTGGAAGGATGACTGCACACACCACTCAACATCATAGAGCTATAAGTGAAATCTGACAAAGGCAGAGTGACGTCATGGTGGAAAGATACTGAGATGCACTAAAATGATAAGCAAATACTCAAAGAAAGAATAAATATGTAACTGAAGTAACAAGAGAAATATGTAATCAAATATGAATAAATCATATATGCAAAGAAGATAAAGTAACCTGCTGACTAATAATTGCATATACGCAGAAATGCAAGGTAGATATGAGATGCAGAAGCTTGCTGCAGAGGAAAACATATTGTGGCTAGAGCGGCCATGATGGAAAGATGGACATCAGACTCGTATTAAAACCAATCAAGCTACCTCAGAGACAGACCAGGGCTGCAGAGTCATTAGACGCTGAAAAAACAGATTTGTGTAAGGAATAAAGAGGAGTCTATTGGCCTGGGATAAAGGATGCTACTTCAAGGAATAATTGCATGGCACAAGGGGAGTCAAAAGGATAAACCATGTGCGTAAGCCATCTTTCTCATAGATTAAGCAAAGAAGAAAACATCGGCAAGAGCCAAGAATTAGACAATTAAAGATGTGGAAAACCTATACAAAATGGAGTGAGCAAGTCTCCAGAGGCCAAGAAGGGTAATGACAGCCAGCTCAATTGAATCAAATAGCAGTAAATAGAAGATTGAGATGGACACATTCGTGCATTTGTGGTCTCCTCACACGTGATTCAGAAGTCAAAAGCAAGGGCTATTCATTAATCCCAAACAAAGATATTAGTGTGCCTACACTCCCTTGAATGTCCCAGAACAGAGAACAAGCTCTGAGGTCAACTACAAAGGAGAAGCCTTGGCTTGGGGCCTGACCGATGAGAAATGATGGACTAATTGGGAAAGTGGGGAGTAGTCTGACGTTACTTTCGGCACCCGAGTTTTGTTTTGCTTACGTGCTGCTAACAAGTTGAAAATCCAAGGTTGGGAAAGTATGCCAACCAATCAGAGGGTCTAGGTAGCAACATGCTATACAATGTTGCAAAGATCAACCTGCTCCCATTTTTCCGCTATAATCAGTATTTGTCATGCATGCTGGACATATTACCTCTGGACCTGGAAAACCATCTTCACGCAGAACGAGTTATGCTCATAGAACTGCTAGACCATTCTATTCTAAATGGAGGTTGTTTGATGTACTGCCGGGAAAACGACGTTTGCATTATTCACGTCATTGAATTCACGTGATTCAGGGTAGTCACTTGTGTTACTGCAGTACATTCATAAGCACCGTGGAGACGTTGCTCGCTGCTTCTGATTGAACCAATATGGCGTTTGGTAGCTGAACCCTTGATCTGTGTTCTTGCATCTTGTCAGTTACTTCCTTGGCTTTCTTCGGTGTGTTTCTTCCACACGCAAACTCCTGGAGCTGGCTTTCCTTCACACGCGAGTTTTGGCAGCACTGTCTGCGTGCACTTCAGTCGCGTGTATCCTCACACGCGGGGTTCCCCGATATCTTTGCATGCTGCTTTCCTGACTGCGTGTAAATTGTCGCGTGTTAATTCCCACGCGGACTCTGGAACTCTCCAAGTGCGGCTGTCCTGGCTGCGTGTACTTTGTTCGCGGGTAAAACCTCACGCGGACGGTGGAACTCTTCAGGTACGGCTGTCTGGCTGCGTGCACTTCTGTTTGCATGTAAAATCACATGCGGTCTAGTCTACTCTTTACACGCTGTGGTCCTGGTTGTGTATACTTTTGTTGCGTGTAAATCTGCACATGGTTTTTTGAACTCTGAAACGTGTAACTTCACACGCATCCCTGGCACCTGTGAGGAGATAACAGGTGGAATCATTTCATTTCTGTTCTAAGTTGGAAAGGAAGTATTATCAACAAATGTTTATTTGAAGGTGATTATGCACAGAACTTTGGACGCTATCCTGTGGTGCACCAACCCGGTATCTAGCGTGAGCCTTGTGCCGTTCGGGATAAGTCTCCCTTACAAACATCCCATCCTTTGTCGTTGTTTCAATTCCTGGATTTCTTCTGAGACGTGTTGGTGGAGATTCCAGTTCTAAGCCTACAGGTTAGTGTTGTAATTCGTGCTATTGCTGTGCTATCAGTGAGAGTTTAGTTTGGACAACTTCTGCAATGTCCTTTATCTGTGCTTATGCTTCTTCTCTGATCCTTGCAGTGGATCTGGTAAGGACTTCTGGCAAGGCTTCTCCTCCTAGTCCTCATATGCCCACCAGCCTTCAGCAGCTCCTGATGTCCTGTCTGGTTCAATCTGCAACAAAACCAATAATGAACACACTCTCGCCTTCCAGCGTTGTCTTTATATAGGCGGAGTTTAACAGGCCAATCAGTGTTCACTTCCTCCTCCAGTCTATATAAACTCTCCCAAGCCCCGCCCCCTTTTGCCTTGCGGCATTGCAAGCTGTCTTCGACCTCGACCTCCACCCGCTCCCTACCCCAGTCATCTCTGACCAGGCGAGTTCTTAGTTCCTTCCTGGAAGGGTTTTGGTGGGTCTCTGGGAGTCTCGTGTTTTTGTCCTGCTCTATTATGCTGTCACAACGCTATCTTTCATAATCCGCGGCTCCGCGGTTCTCAGGTGGGTTACAACTGCCGAGTACCCGCAGGTTCCCCATGCAGCGGCAGCCCCGCCTCTCCCTTCTCGTGGTTCCTTGACTTCTCTGCCGCCTGTCAGAGTCGAATGTCGGCGTCTCTGCTACTTCACAGAAAGGCTGCGTTCTGACTCTTTTGGGCCCGTCCTGGAGTTCCATATTACATTTCTCCGTCTGTGCTTCGCATGGATTAGATCTCTCCTGACCCCACCATTCCCCAACCAGGTGGGTCTCTGGCCCCTCCATGGTATAACTGACCCTCTTGACTGTTACATACACCTCCCGAAGCATCCAGCCGATTGGGCTGGTCACGATTTCTGGATAGGTAATCCGGAACTAATTGGAAAGCCGCTGGTCGGTGCACTGTTTCAAAACAAAATTCCTTTAGGGTCAAGAACCATCTCAATACTCGTTGGTTCGAGTCCTTGTGCGTGGCCAACCATTGGAGGGGAGCATGATCTGTAAAAACTGTAAACTTTCTGCCAGAGAGGTAATATCTGAGTGTCTCAATGGCCCATTTGATAGCTAGACACTCTTTCTCAATGGTAGAATACACCACCTCATGTGGTAAGAGCTTGTGACTTATAAAGGCCACTGGCCGTAGATCAGTTTCACTACCTTGTGATAGTACGGCCCCTATTCCTATTCCTGATGCATCTGATTGCACAAAAAAACCTTTCTTGGAAATTGGGACACCTTAGAGAAGGTTGTGTTGATATTATCTGTTTCAGCTCTGTAAATGCTTTACAAGCTTCTTCATCTTTAAGCAGGTCGCCTTTGTAGGAAGATCTGAGAGCCGCTGTCAACGGGCTGGCAATGGAAGAAAACAAAGGTATTAAGCGCCGATAATATCCAATGAAGCCTAAAAAGGCTCTGATCTGCTTCTTATTGCTGGGCATAGGCAATTTCCCTATGCTTCAATATTGTCCAACTGGGGTCGTATAACCCCGTCCCCGACCAGATATCCCAGGTATCGAGTCTGATTGGCGGCCAGTAGAGTTTTCTTTGGGTTTATGTTAAGACCTGCTGATTGCAATGATTTTATTATGGATGATAGTTGACTCAGATGATCCTTCCAGTTTTTACTGTATACATGTAATGCTCATCTGATTCCCACGGAGGCGCAGGTCTGGGTTCAAGTGCTGATGCTTCTTCAATGGTGAAGCGCATGACTCTGTAGATGGACAGGAAGGGCCCCTCTACTCTGGCTTCTCTGGCTCGCAGGAATATTCCCCTGTGCGTGAAAAGGGAGTATTACCTACTGACTGAGTTATGCTCAAGCCTCCCACTCTCTTCCAACCCTCCACGATACCCTTCCACAATTCCCCGTGAAGTCTCACCTTAGGGTCAAGAAGGATGAGCTCTCCATCCTGCTTCTGATGCAGGGGCGCGTTAAAACCCAGTTACTTCACTGGATTGAGGATTGATGGGAGTTCAGGTAAGCTTGACTATTCAGGAAAGGCTCTGTAAAAGTTCTGTTGCAAGTCCAAGTCCAAGTCCAAGCTTAATAATAATGTTCATTGTCTTTTTCCCCTTAGGGGCCGGGGTTCGGAATGCCGGAGATATGGCGCCGACCAGAAATGAAACGTGCAGTTCCAGTAAATGACAGGTAAGTTCTGGATGAGCGCTCGGGTAATGTCTTTGCATTCGCTCATTCATTGTCTGTCTTTTTTCCCCATGGGGGCCGGGGTCCGGAAAATGCCTGGAAGCAGCAAGACCCGAAATGAAATGGGAATGACCCAACAGGTAAGTCTTAGAAGGAAACTGAGCCTTTCCTATTCCCTTCCTTCTCTCACCTTGTTCTTGTCTTTTTCTCTCTAGGCTCTGGGAAGTGGCTGTGGATCCGGATGATCGCTGCTGAAGATGGTGGCGTCCAGGATAGGTGAGTGAAATGCAGCGCTGCAGCGATCGTAGCGAAATGCTTTTAAAAATGATGTCTTCCTTTTCAGGATCGTCAGTGTGATGTCTCCGTGGTGCTGATTTAGCAGGTAAGGTCTTTTGTCTCCCTTTGCAGGTGACCCAGGATACTGACAGGCGTGGCTGAGGTCCAGATGCAGGAGCCGACACGGTGAGCGTCCAGCTGCGAGGAGCCGAACAACGCGAAGCGTGAGTTGCTGATCGGGTGTGGTTTAAATAGCTTTGGAAGAAGTTCCAAGTGTGTATCCTTCCACCGATCAGGTATGTATCTTTCCCCGACCACACCCGGGTGGAAAGTAGTCCCACGGGTAAAGTAGTTCCATTCAGGCCTCAAGAGGGCCTGGATGTGGCAGCATGGTCTGCATCAGGTAAGTGCACATTAAAACACTTGAACACATGTCTAGCTTTATGAGCCTGGCGCCTAAGGCGCCAGGACAGAGGTCCAACATGAGCCTGGCGCCTAAGGCGCCAGGACTGCGTCCAAAGGGCCCCAGCTTGGGCCCGCTGGCACTCCCCTGGGGGAAATGATGTCTGCCTCTGGGGTTGCTGGGTCAGGCCTGGCTCCTTGGAGGTAGGCATCATGACAATACAACTATGTCATCCAGGTAGGCTGCACTGTATCCCTTATGAGGAGCGAGAACCTGATTCATCAGTGATTGAAAAGTTGCTGGGGCTCCATGTAAACCAAATGTAGTACTGTAAATTGATATAGACCAGGAGGGGTAGAAAAGGTGGTTTTGATTTTATCTTCAGTCCTTAACGGAATCTGCCAATAACCCTTTGTCAGATCAATGGTACTAATGTATTTAGCAGTGCCTAACTGTTCAATAAGTTCATCAATACGGGGCATGGGGTAGGCTTGGTATGTAGAGATGGAATTCAATTGTCTGTAGTCCATACAAAAGCATATACTCCCATCCGGTTTTGGGACCAGAACAATAGGGGATGACCAGTGGCTACATGATGGTTCAATTACCCCCAGCCTCAGCATCTCCTCCACTTCTGCTTGCACTGCATTCCTTTTTGACTCAGGCAATCGGTAAGGACGGATCCTTATGGTCTGTCCTGGTTCTGTTTCAATTTTGTGTTCTGCCAAGTGTGTTCTTCCTGGGTAGAAGGAAAACACATTACTTAAAGGCTCAAGGTGTTCCTTCAATTCTCTTTTCTCTTCTGTTTTGAGCTGTTTTCCCCACTGAACTGAATTGAATGCAGGTTCCTGGGTCATTCTTGTGACTACCTGTATGGCTTTGTCCGTGGTCTTCCATTCCTTCAGCAAGTTTACGTGGTAATTCTGCATTTTTTCCTTCCGATCGGGTTGATCCACCAAGTAATTTACTGGACCTAATATTGCCTTTATTTTAAATGGCCCCCTCCATGGGGCCAACATTTTGTTCTGGCTTGCGGGCAATAATACTAACACTTGGTCACCTATTTTAAACTGTCGAACTCTGGTGTTCCGATTGTAATATTTTTCTTGGATCAACTGGGATCTTCCCAGGTTGGTTTGTGCCAGCTCCCTCATCCTAGTTAAATTATCCTGGAGTTCGATCACATAGTCTGTTAGGGTGGCAGGATCCTCTTGACCTTCCCATTCTTCTTTGGCAATATCCAGTATTGTTTTCGGTTGATGTCCAAACAATAATTCAAAGGATGAAAAACCTGTTGAAGATTGTGGAGTATCCCTTAATACCATTAGGACCCAGGGTACTGCTCTGTCCCAATTCTTTCCGGTAGGTGCCGTTACCTTCTTAAGCATTAGCTTAATGGTCTTGTTATAACGCTCTACTAAACCATCGGTTTGTGGATGGTAAACCGATGTACGGATTTGCTTTATTTGAAGCTGTTGACATACTCTTCTCATCACTCCTGATACAAAATTTCGACCTTGATCCGTTACTATTTCTGATGGTATTCCTACCCTGGCAAAGAATGGAATCAATTGGTTGCATACTTGGATGGTACTTGTTCCTCTCATCGGAAAAGCTTCTGGATATCTTGTAGCGTAGTGCACCACTACTAATATATATTGGTATCCATGACTACTAGGTTCCAGTGGACCTGCTATATCCATGCCAATCCTAAAAAAGGGTTCTTTGATTAATGGCATAGGTACTAATGGGGCATGTCTTGGTTTGTTTGGGTTTGATTTTTGGCATGTGGGGCATTCATCACAGTACTTTGCCACTTCCTTATAAACCCCTGGCCAGTAAAACCGCTTCAAGATTTTCTCTAGGGTTTTCTCTCTGGCCATGTGACCGCCTGTCTGGTCATCATGAGCCATCCCCAGTATAGACTTTCTGAAACTCAGGGGTACTAGAAGTTGCTCCATCTCCTGTTCATCAGGCTTTTTGGTAACCCGGTATAGAAGTCCCTGCTGTACTTAAAACCTCGGATAACTGCTTGTACTTTCTGGGTCTTTCATTGCTTGCTCGAGGACATGCCTTAAAGATGGGTCAGTTAGTGTTTTGCTTCTAAAAGAAACTCTTTTATCTTGAGAAATCCAATCTACGAGTCCACTGTAACTCTCCACCCATCTCCGTTTCTCTTCTCTCACCTCTCTCCTGGTTTTCCTTGGTATTCTCTCACTATTCCCTTCAATATCAGTTTCTGAGAAAGGAGCTCTTCTTAACCATTGCTTTTCTCTAACACAGTCATCAAAGTTGGGCAGGTCAGTCCCTATTAACACAGGAGCAGGTATATGAGGCATGATGGCTACCTCCATTGGTGTGTGAACCCCGTTAACCTCTAAGTTTACTTCTTTGGAAGGGCAGGACTTTACATCCCCATGCACACATTTCACCGAAATATTTTGCTTCCCCTTTTTTCCCAAGACTTTTATTTCTGGTCTGATGGCGGTTTGCTCGCTTCCACTGTCGACCAGGCCTTGTCGGGGTACACCGTCCACTCGAACTTCCACTGTATGGGGCTCGCTTCTCCTTCTAAACTCCCGGTTCTGTATACAACCAATCTCCATAGGTTCTGGTTTGTTCTTCCTGAGGCAAAATCAGGCGATATGTCCGACTCCCCACAATCATAACACTGGGGTTGCCTGCTGGAGATGGGCCATGTCGAACCTCTGGGATCTACCTTGGTTGGCTTTACATCTCCCAAATTCGTGGGTCGAGGAAGTAATGGTTTATTTCCTCCTTCCATAGGATTTATCCTGGCTCCACCTGCTTTTTGGAATGCTGTGGCAATGTCTATGGCTTCAGTGAGAGTGGGTCGATGGTGTTGGCGGACCCATCATTGCATATTGCTTGGAAGTGCATCCACAAACTGCTCTAACTTCACTTTGTCCATGATTTTAGGTATAGTGCAGTTGGCTGGTTTTAACCATTTTTCGGTTAAGTCGTGTACCCAATAGTACAGTTGCCTCTGAGTTTCCCCATTGCAGAGTTTGGTTTCCCGAAGTTTTTGACGATATGCCTCCTCATCCACCCCCATCCTTTCTAGGATGGTTCTTTTTATGTCCACGTAACTTGTGTCTCCGTTAGGGTTTGCCGCCTGGTAAGCCCCTTGCATTGAGCCTGTTAGCAAAGGAGCTATGAAGTGCCCCCATTTCTCCACCGGCCACCGGGAGTTTCTAGCCACCCGTTCGAAATTCGTGAAGAAATAACCTGGATCCTCGCCGGCCTGGAATTTCTGTAGAATGTTGGAAGGGGCCGGCGTCATGGCTCTATGAGCGACCACAGCTTCTGTCACTTTCTTCAGCGCATCCTGGGAGGCAGCTTGCAACTGTAGGGCTTGTTGTATGGCTTGTCGATCCGCCTGGGCTTGAGGTCCCTGCACCTGCACCAGTTGCTGAAGCTGTTGCTGTCCTTCTGCTAAGGCCTTGATGATACCCTCCATACCGTGTTTCAAGATCCCACCGCTGCCACCAAATTTGTGACAATGAGACAGCTAAGCGGCTTCATGGAAATTAAAAAATGGGTCTTTATTCAGACTATTTCAAAAAGGATAAAAAGAAAAATAAGCTTTAATCAAAATTTGCTGCAATGTCCTTTCTCTGTGCTTTTGCTTCTTCTCTGATCCTTGCAGGGGATCTGGTAAGGACTTCTGGCAAGGATTCTCCTCCTAGTCCTCATACGCTCACCAGCCTTCAGCAGCTCCTGATGTCCTGTCTGGTTCGATCTGCAACAAAACCAAGAATGAACACACTCTCGCCTTCCAGCGTTGTCTTTATATAGGCAGAGTTTAACAGGCCAATCAGTGTTCACTTCCTCCTCCAGTCTATATAAACTCTCCCAAGCCCCGCCCCCTTTTCCCTTGAGGCATTGCAAGCGGTCTTCGACCTCCACCTGTTCCCTGTCCCAGTCATCTCTGACCAGGTGAGTTCTTAGTTCCTTCCTGGAAGGGTTTTGGTGGGTCACTGGGAGTCTCGTGTTTTTGTCCTGCTCTATTATGTTGTCACGACGCTGTCTTTCATAATCCGCGGCTCCGCGGTTCTCAGGTGGGTTACAACTGCCGAGTATCCGCAGGTTCTCCATGCCGCGGCAGCCCCGCCTCTCCCTGCTCGTGGTTCCTTGATTTCTCTGCCGGCTGTCAGAGTTGAACGTCGGCGTCTCTTCTAATTCGCATGAGTGCAACGTTCTGACTCTCGTGTGTCCGCCCGAAGGTTCCCTGTCTTTCAGACCGCCGCCAGAATCTAACGTCGGCGTCTCTGCTATTTCACAGAAGAACAAGTTACTTTCTTACCTGGTAACGTTCTTTCGATGGGATGGTCCGACGACGTATTCCATATCTATGACATGTAATCACCACAGCTAAGCTGCTTCTGAAACTTTTTTCGGCGTCTGCGTCCTGCGTCGATGACGTTGATGCGCCGTCGTCGAGGACCTCCTCCGACGTCCAATGTCATCCGATGTGATAAGTAGGACGCACGACGCCGTAGCCTCAGTTGTAGTTTTTTCCCCCAGAACATGTGACATTAGTCAACTGCCAGTCAGACACCAAACCTTGCGGAACGGAAGCTGCAATCGCAAAAGAAATTCTGCAGCGGGGAAGGCAGGGAGGGAGCGATATGGAATACGTCGTCTGACCATCCCATCGAAAGAACGTTACCAGGTAAGAAAGTAACTTGTTCTTCGAGGGGATTGGGTCCTCCGACGTATTCCATATCTATGACAGACTCCCAAAGCAGTACCAGAGCAAGGAGGAGGGAAAGAATTTAGAATCAAAATTTAGAATTTCCAATCAAATAGCAGAGCAAAGGACCGCCTTGCCAAAGGCCAGATCCTGTCCTCGGATGGAATCGAAGGAATAGTGACGTACAAATGTATGTACTGAAGCCCAGGTGGCTGCATCACAGATGTTGCGAATAGGAACACCCCTCTGCAGGGCAGTAGATGCAGCCATACCCCTGGTAGAATGGGCCCGCAAGCCAGCCGGTGGGTCCATAAAACGCCAAGCGGTAACACTCCGAGATGGCCAAAATAATCCAGCGAGACAAAGTCTGTTTCGTCACAGCTTGTCCCTAACGCTTTCCAGCGTAACCAATAAAGAGTTGATCGTCCACTCTGACCCGGGACATGCGTGAAACATAAAAGCTTAAAGCTCTCCTAGGATCAAGCCTATGGAGCCTCTCCTCTTCCTTACCAGGATGTGGAGGAGGATAGAATACCGGAAGAACAACCTTCTGGGCCAAATGAAATTCCGTCACCACCTTTGGAAGAAAAGAAGGACGAACTCTAAGGACAACCCTGTCCTTGTGAAATACAGTGAAGGGTGGCTTAACAGAAAGTGTCTGTAACTCACTCACTCTGTGAGCAGAAGTAACCGCAACTAAAAACACAGTTTTCAGAGTTAACAGCCTCAAAGGGCAAGAATGTAAAGGCTCAAACGGAGCACCCATAAGAAACTTAAGAACAAGGTTTAAATCCCAACCGGGCACCAGGAAAGGTGACGGAGGGAACACATTAGTGAGCCCTTTCAGAAACTGTGAAATTAAAGGGATTTTAAAGTAGGAACACTCTTCAGACGAGCGCTTAAAGATGGAGAGCGCCGCCAGGTAACCTTTAATGGTACCCAATTGCAAGCCCCTGTGGGCCAAAGAAAGTAAAAAAGGACAGAACCATGGGGATGTCACATGCAAAAGGATCCACATTCTGAACTCTGCACCAGTCGCAGAACTTATGCCAACGGCAACTGTACAGAGACTTTGTTGCTGGCCTTCGGGCCGAGAGCAACACCTCCATCACGTCTTCAGGGAGGTCCCAATCCTTATACCTCAATCTTTCAGAAGCCAAGCGTGAAGGTTGAGGGATCTGACCTCTGGATGGAGAACCTGACCCCCCTCCTGTGAGAGCAGATCGTCTCGTTAGGGAAGACGACGTGGAGGGCAGATGGACAAGTCGAGAAGGTCCGGGTACCACATCCTCCGAGCCCACGCCGGAGCAATGAGGATCATCCGGGAACCGAACTTCCATAACCGCTGCAGCACTTGCGGGATGACGGGGACTGGAGGAAACGCGTACAGCAGCGGGAATGACCACTCCACCACGAACGCGTCTCCTAAGGCTCCTTTTGGAGGAAATTCCCGCGAGCAGAACCTCTCGCACTTCCGGTTGAGACTGGAGGCGAAGAGATCCACTTGAGGGGTCCCCCAAAGGGCAAAGATCTCCAGGAGAATCTCCTGAGCCAACTCCCACTCGTGAGAGATCGTGCTCTGCCTGCTCACAGCGTCCGCCGTCACGTTTTCGTCTCCGGCCAGATGAACTGCCGAGATCGAAACTTCCTGCTGGATGGCCCAGAACTCGAGCTGCATCGCCTCCCTGCACAGAGGAAGTGACCCTGCCCCCCCCACTTTTGTTGAGGTAGTGCATGGCCACTGTGTTGTCCGTCAGGATCAGGACACTCTTTCCTCGCACAGTCGGCAGAAAAGCCTTCAGGGCAAGCCTGATGGCCCTCAGCTCCAACAGATTGATATGGAGTCTGGACTCCGACGGAGACCAACGACCGCTGACTGTTAGCCCATTGGCATGAGCCCCCCATCCCGTGAGGGATGCATCCGTCACGATCGTCACCTCCGGCCAGGGAAGCCAAAATGGAGCCCCTTTCATCAAGTTGCCTTCGACGGCCCACCACAGAAGGTCCCGGGCGACCGAGGGCGGCACCTGAACCGGGTCCGACATCCTGCCGGAGGACTGCGACCATTGCATCTTGAGTTCCCACTGCAAAGATCTCATCAGCAGGCGAGCTTCTGGCACCAGAAGAATGCAGGATGCCATGAGGCCGAGCAACCTCAAGAACTGGAACGCTGGGAGCGTCTGGGCATGCTGAAACTTGTGCACCATCTGCTGAATGTGAAAAGCCCTCACCTGGGGAGGAAAACACTGCCCCAGGGAAGTGTCGAGCACCGCTCCGATGTACTGGAGCCTCTGTGTTGGCGTCAAATGGGGCTTCTTTAAATTGAGGGAGAAGCCCAGCCTGTGAAGGGAGTGGCAGGTGACGGGCAGATTATCTAGGACTTGCTCGGGAGAGCTCCCCCTGATCAACCAATCGTCCAGATAGGGGTAGACATGAATCCCCCCTTGCCTGAGATGCGCTGCCACCACCACCATGAGCTTGGTGAAAACCCTCGGGCGGAGGTCAATCCTAACGGCAGGACCCGAAACTGAAAGTGCGAGTCGCCAACCGCGAACCTCAGGTACTTCTTGTGCTTGGGATGGATCGGCACATGGAAGTAAGCATCCTTGAGGTCGAGAGACACCAACCAGTCCTGAAGCTGAAGGGCCTGGAGGACTTGAGAGAGAGTAACCATCTTGAACTTGTCCTTCCTGAGGAGTTTGTTAAAACCGCGCAAGTCCATGATGGGTCTCAATCCCCCGTCTTTCTTCGAAATCAAAAAATAAGGGGAATACCATCCCTTGTTCCTCTCCGCTACAGGCACCAGTTCTATGGCGCCTTTCTCCAGCAGGGCTTGAATTTCCTGCGCAAGGACTGGATCCGGACTCTGCAAAGAGAGGTTCCCCGGTGGATTGTCGCGAGGCCTGTGCCGAAAGGGAAGACAGTAGCCGTGGGTTATGATCTCCAGAACCCACACATCTGAAGTAATGGCACGCCACTCTACAAGATGCTGCGCCAGCCTTCCCCCAACCGGCGAACCATGGGACATGGCCTCATGACTGAGTGGTAGCAGCTGCAGCGTTACCTGAGGGCAAAGAGGCAACTGCGCGAGCGGCCTTGGCACCATGGGTACCCTGTCGTCCACCTCTGGTACCCCTGCGTTGGCCTCTTTGACTGCCAGCTCCTCTTGCTTTACTGAAGGACGAGTAATAGCGAAAGGAACCACCCCTCCATTGCTGTCCCCTAGGACGAAAAGGCGGAGGTTGGCGAACTGCAGCACCCAACGACTTCGCTGCAGCTTTTGAGGTCTGCAACCTCTCAAGGCTCTCGTCAGCCTTGCTGCCAAAAAGGTGTTCACCGTCAAAGGGCATGTTGAGGAGCCGGGACTGCACATCAGGAGCAAACCCCGACTTCCGCAACCACGCAAACCTGCCTATCACGGTGCTCGCCGCCATGGACCTGCGGACGCATTCAGCCACGTCCAAACCCGACTAAACGGACTCACACATGGCATCCTTACCATCCTGGACCATAACAAGGAAACCATCCCAATATGTTCAGCCGCTAACGCAACACAGTTCCACAGAGTGTGCGTGAAACGAGACAAGGCACAAATGGAGTTGGCCGCCTGAAGCGCCATACCACCAGAAGAAAATACTTTCTTCGCCCAGCCATCAAAACGTTTGTCGTCCCTATCAGGAGGGATGGTAGGGTACGACGCCTGCTTTGCCGGGGCCGTGGCCGCCTGCACCACCAAACTCTCCGGAGTGGGGTGCCTGGTCAAGTAGCAGGGGTCGCTACTGGCTGGACGGTATTTTCGCGACAAGGACCTGCCCACCGCCGGGAGACTCTCCGAAGCAGTCCAAGCCGTCGCCACCCTTCTCTGTAAAGCCATATGGAACGGCAGTACCGGGTCAGTTGGGGGACCAACATCAAGGATGTCCGTAAGATCATCCTGCACAAACTCCCCTGGGGGAGCAGACCATCCCAAGTACTCGGAAACCCTAGCCATGAGGCGCCGGTACGAGGAATCAGCATGAGAGCCAGGCTCAGGCCTACAAAACTCCACCTCCGGAGAGGTGTCCAGTCCACTGGCATCATGCAGTGACTGCCTCAAATCGTCAAACTGACTATGGCCCGAGACAATTTCATCTGGAACCTGACTAGGAACCAGGCCATCAGAATCCTCATCCGCCTCCGAAATATATTCCAGGTGGCGAAAAGAAGGCACCCGAGAGTGCTTGCTCTTAACCAGAGCCTTCCCTAGGGGTGTTCCCCGAGCCACGGGGTACCTCCGACACCCCGGCCTCGAAAGGCGGCAAGGGCGTCGAGAGAATCGGCGCCGGCGTCGAGAGAACAGGCATCGCCGCCGAGAGGATCAGCGTCGAGTAAATCGCATCAACGTCAGATGCAGCGGCGCCAACATCGACACAGTCCTCGAAGCCGGAGCTCCGAGCGTGTCCTTCGACGACCTGAGCGTCGACGGCTTTGACCACTTCCTCGGAGCCGGAGCCTCGAGAAAGCCTGTCGACGACCTCAATGCCTCAGACGTCGATGTCTTCCTCGAAGACATCACAGGTGCACACGGTCTCGAACGCGTCGAGGACCGAGACCTGGAACGGGTACATCGAGAACGAGTCCCCTTGTCCGAACGGGACCTCTCCCGTGACTCGTGCCAACCACTCTTGCAAGCGGTGTCTCTCGACCTCTCACGACCAACCCCACTCGGGGGCGCGGACGGCTTAGTACCCTGCGACTCGAGAATCGCCAGCATTTTCTTCCCGAAGGAAGCCCATTCCTCCGGCCTCGCACGGCTGGTGGGGTAAGCGACGTGCCGGGCAGAGTCCTCCGAAGAGGACCTGGAAGACGACCGGTGTCGGCGCTTCCGAGAATGCCTCGAAGAGGCCGAAGAGTAGCGAGACCGACTCCTAGAAGGAGACCCATGAGACTTCCGACGATGACGCGGAGATTCTCCTCTCGAATCATCCGTCGAAAGCCCCGCAGACTTCGACATCCGGGGCTTGGACACCCGACCTACCGACAACTTCTTCTTACGTTCACGTAAGGCTTTGGACGTGAGCGACTGGCAGTCGACACATTCATCCGTGTCGTGGGCCTCCCCGAGGCAGCAGAGGCAGGCGTTGTGCGAGTCCGTCACCGACATCTTGGACCCACACTCCCCGCACTTCTTGAAGCCCAGACGCGGGGTCAAAGACAAAGTAGAAGACATCTTCCCACGAAGGATTTTCACAAAAACGAACAGGTTCGAAGAATCGAGAAGAACAGAACTCCAAAGAGTCGAGGCGTTAACCGAGATTCACGAAGCAACACGTTCGCGGAAAAAAAGGAACTGAGGCTACGGGCGTCGTGCGTCCTACTTATCACATCGGATGACGTCGGAGGAGGTCCTAGACAACGGCGCATCGACGTCATCGACGCAGAAAAAAGTTTCCGAAGCAGCACAGCTGTGGTGATTACATGTGATAGATATGGAATACGTTGGAGGACCCAATCCCCTCGAAAGGCTGCGTTCCGACTCTTTTGGGCCCGTCCTGGAGTTCCATATTACATTTCTCCGTCTGTGCTTCGCATGGATTAGATCTCTCCTGACCCCACCATCTCGGGCCCCTCCGTGGTATAACTGACCCTCTTGACTGTTACAGTGATTTATGACAGTATTATACATTTATACATATTTAGAGGTGGTTCAAGGCGTGCCCACCAGATAACGGGCAGTCAATGAAGTTAACACTTATACATACTATATGTACACATGTTCCCTTAACCAATCCCTCCCCTCAATAGGTTTTACAGTTTGCCACATAGGTTGACATCATAGATGACACATATCGAAGTATAAAACCTTTGAATAATCACAGTTGGGTGTGAGTGCGTGAATTACTGGCTGTTATCCACCAGATTGCCGTACTATATTCTTATGCTAATAATAAAGTAGCATTTTGCCATATTCTTTGAATCTGCCCGGTTATTTGGGTCTGAGATTATTATTGGTAATTCCATCTAGCACATGAGACGCTTCAAGGTGCTAGAGCACAAACCCTTGCAGCTGTTCTAAACATTGACCGTTAAGCAAATGTCTATGGGATTTTTTCAAATTCATAAATTGCCAGCCTTGTGATTTGAGCCATAATTGCCAATGTTTTGGGATGTGATCAAGTCAGCTCTCTGGCCTCCTCCTTGAAAGGTATGACGGAGTTGTGGACTTTGAATGCAGACCAAACAGGGTCTACATCCGTGCTGTAGGTGAAGAGAAGGGGGGAGAACGAAATATGCAGAACCCTTGCTTGTACTTGGACCAGAGTACAGAACCACAGCAAGGATTTAGGGACTATGTGAGCTTGCATATACTGCACGGGCCTTGCCCAATCATGAGGAAGGACTTCCATCTGACTTAAAAAAGGCCAGCTGGTGCGCCTTCTTAAAGTTTGTGAGCAACATGGAACAAACCCCCCTGCATATAACCCGAATTACCAAAAGTATCAAAAAGGGAGAGATAATAAAGAGGATGTGAAGGAGGACAAAGAAAAGGGAGAGCTGCATAATAAGATGGGGTCTATGTCTCACAAAGCACACTGCAACAATTGAAAATCGAGATGGGTGCTATATCGCTGGTTTCCAAGCAAGCAGGTGCTCTACACCTGGATGCAGAATGGGAGAGCAAGCTGCACACAATATATCTAAAAGCACAGTGTGAGAGCTGCTGTGTGATCTGGGTGTTAGACCCCTCAATGCAGAGTGAGCTGGGTGCTAATGTATCTCCCTGGAGGCATTGCGGGAAGGATGCAGAAGTGTTGTGGGTGCTTTAACCCTTAGATTGGTTAAATATGCAGCACAGTGGGCACTATAACCCTGTGACTAAGCAAAAAGAAGCTTGCAGTCAGTTTAAACCTGGAGACCGAGGAGTAAGGCAAGAAGCATGAGCATTACAACCCTGGGAGCAATCATTTTTTCGCAATGAGGAGCAAACTCGTTCCCATTGAAGCTTATTGGAATCTGGACTACCGCATTGTGTAAAACTTGGACATTCCCTTCCCCTGACTATGCAATAAACAATTTCAAAAGCTGCCCAGCTCGTATAAATAGAACCAACTTTGCAGAATCAGATAATGAACAAAACTGAAGATTTGTGTTTACTGCAGTCAATGGTAATTAAGATAATATACTATGAACGCCTTGCCATGCCTTAGGAATTGAATAAAATATGTTATCTCTGGACTTTAAGTCAAACAAACAACAAACATGATGCCAGAGACTTCTGGACTGCTGGATTTCGATGATTGACTCCTTAAAATACACAAATCTAAAGAAATGTTATGAATTGTTAATTTGCAGAGTTACAATGTGCTGTTTTTCAGATAGATTACTCATTTCCCACTTGTCATGGAGGTTCAGTCTTTTGGCTGGGAAATACCTGTTAGAGCATCTCCACATATCCTAGATAAAGAATTTCCCCAGCATTATTTGTTATCACATAGATCAAACCTGTGATATTACATTTTGTTGCCAGACTTGTATGCAATCCTGAAAGAAAACAATGTTTATTTTTGCACATGGATTTACTGAGTGACCCTCACACTTGTGTGCTCAATGCCTGTGATCAGTCATTCAAATAATAGTTCTATTCCTTGTCGGTTTTAACTAGAGGTTCTTAAATAAGTTGAATAACTATATGAAGGGTACATCATTCATTTTGGATGCTGTGAGACAGGCCTGTTATCAAGAGAGACACAGACTCTTAATATGTTTTCAAAACCTTTGTTTCTTAAAAGGGAAGTTCACTCAAAAATTGTATTGGCTCAAAAGATGGGTCATAATCAAAAATATATATAAAAAATATCTTTAAACAAAAGATTTTGAGTAAAATTTTGAGCAAATTAGGCACAAACGCAAACATTTCAAGCAGTAGGAGGCATCCATTTTGTGAAATGGATGAGGCTCCTGTGCTGTGTTAAGCTCTGCCCTCGCGGCAATAATGAAGCAAAAGCCACCTACTGGTTCCTTTTGTTTATTACGGCTGGCTTTTGCTTCATTATTGCCAGAGAGCAGAGAATGCAGTCAGGATCCTGTCTGCTGCTGGTAAGTGCTTTTTAAAAAAAAATTTAGATCCAAAATCACTGTAATTATAAATTCAACATCGTTGTATTTATGATTGCAGTGGCTTTTGTTTGGAGTCTCCCGTGCTCCCCCGAGTTGGGGGAGCCCAGGAGACTCAAGGCGAAAATATCAGCATTTATAAATACAACGTTGTTGTATTTATTATTTCCGTGGTTTTCTTTTTAAGTTTCCTGGGCTCCCCCGAGCCGGTGCAGCTGGGACACTTAAAAAGAAAACCATGGCAATTATAAATACAACCATGTTGTATTTATGATTGTGGTGGCTTTCGCTTTGAGTGTCCCGGGCTCCCCGGCTCGGGAGAGCCCGGGAGTCTCAAAGCTAAAGCCAGCGCAATCTCAAATACAACGTTGTTGTATTTATTATTTCTGTGGTTTTCTTTTTAAGTTTGCCGGGCTCCTCCAGCCTGGGCTGGGGGAGCCCCGGAAATGTAAAAAGAAAACAACTTCAACTGCATTGTATTTATGATTGCGGTGGCTTTAGCTTTGAGCCCGGGAGACTCAAAGCAAAAGTACCAGCATTTAGAAATACAATGTTGTTGTTTTTACTATTACAGTGTTTTTCTTTTTAAATTTCCTGGGCCCAGGAAACTTAAAACGTTGTATTTATAATTTTCCGAAACTAGAAAAGAAAGTCACAGCAATTATGAAAACTCTGCTGGCAGCCGGCAAAGTATTTATAATTGCACTGCCTTTCATTTTATGTTTACTGTCCTTCCCTGGTCTTGGGGAGCACAGAAAATGTAAAATGAAAGTGAAGACAGTCTCCTCTCCATGTTAAGATCTGCTCTGGCTGCAGTAAGCAAAAGCTCCCATTAGGGGGCTTTTGCTGCTCGATTATTGCTGCAAGAGCAGAGCTTAACATGAACAGAGGAGGCTGCTTCAAATCACAAAATGGATGCCCCCATGTTAACACTTTGAGCCTCATTTGCTCAAAAATGTACATAGAAACTTTCTTTAAAAATATGTTTTATATACATTTTTGATTATTTCTCATCTTTTGGGACGACAACATTATTGAGTGAACTTCCGCTTTAAAGATTCGGGGTTGGTGTAATACCTAACTGGCCCTAACTCTAAAGGGATGGTTCCCTCAAATGGTGTTTCGAAGGGCCGTCGATGTCCAAAATAATAGTGAGTCGGTGTCTAAACCTATGCTTGCCCTCACTCTGTACAAAAATGTGTTAGAGGGCTTTTGTCAAAAATGAAAAATAGTGGTCCAACAGAAAAATAGGAATCCAGGGTTGGCTTCCGGTGGTCTTCTTGCCAGGTGTGGTTTTAAGCTCACAAAAAGGAGTTCAATCAAACAGGGCTGCTTGCAAGACCTCTGCCATAGGGTCCTTGCAGTTAATTCAAATAGTTTGTCTCTTTGAGTTCCTTAGGGCTCCCTTCCCCAAGCTTTAACTTATTCAAATTTCAACAGCACAAGAGAAATGTATCACAGTTCCTTTTGAAGCTTCTCGGGGTTCCCTTCCCCACACCTCAGTCCTTTAAACACTGTAAAGAAAACCAATAAGTCTCCAACTTGTTTGGGCCTCTTAGTGTTCCCTTTCCCAAGCTCAGGCCCCGTCCAGCTTTCAACACAAAAACGACATATATCACAGTTCCTTTTAGGTTTATCAGGGTGCCCTTCCCCAAGCTCAGGTCCCTCTAGTTCCAAACACCAATTCAGCTGGCCGGGATATGCCTTTCCTTAAATACAATCCTCTCATGGGGTAGAAAAACGCTTTCCTTTGTACCTTTTATCTTCAGGCGCTTGTCATGCACACTTGCACTGTCTTTTATTCCTTTCACTTTGCTGTGCACATTTGTGCTGTTCTTTTGCACACGGGGTTCGAGCGGCACAACGTGAAACTCTAGTAGTACCTGAATGTTTATTTACATGATGAACCAAGTTGCATCAAGAATAACGCTTACGGATTGTACTGTAATCTACATGTCTAAGCAATAAATGTAATGAATTACTGTATGTTATAACGAAACTGTAACCAAACATAGATATCACAATCAAATGTTATGAATTATCTTGGTAAATAGTCACATATTGTGTAACTAGCCTAGAGGAAGCCATAGTTTGGCGAAACAAGAGGCACGTGCACTAAGAGGATATTGTTGGCTGTTGATCACTATATCTGTATGCAATGGCTGAATAAGATTGCACATTAATGCGCCCAAAATAAATGATGCAACCTTCACATTGTTATTCACCTAATTAAAGCACTTCTAGTTAAAACCAACAACTAATAGAACTATTATTTTAATAACTGATCGCAGGCATTGAGCGCAGAAGTAGAGGGGGTCACCCAGTTAAACCATGTATGTTATTTCAAACCGGAAGGAGCTACGGTCTTCACCCCACCAGATGCTGACAATGTCGAATTCTTCCGAAAGAAAAAATCATTAACATAGACACATAGATTGGTGCAGTAGTACTTGGCAACACACACCAACCCATATTTACCAATGTTTGTTTTTGTAATGCGTCTCAAGATTAGAGACGAACAAGTTACTTGCCAACTGGTAACGTTCTTTTGACTGGATGTTCCACATCCTTGACATGTAATGCCCACAGCTATGCTGCTTCGGAGATTTTTTGGCAGAGGGCGTCCTGTGTCAATGGCGTTGGGTCGATGTCCCTCGAAGGAGGATGTCATGGGATGTTATAAGTAGGACGCACAGCGCCCGTATCCTCAGTTCATGTTTTCCCCTCCACAACGTGTGCTATAACCGCACACCAATCCTCCATGACTGCACATAGCCTTGTGGGAACGTAAGCTGCAATAGCATGGGAAATTCTTCAGAGGGGCAGGCTGGGAGGGCCGTGTGGAATACGTTGGAGGAACATCCAGTCGAAAGAACGTTACCAGTTGGTAAGTAACTTGTTCTTCGAATGGATTGTGTGCTCCAACGTATTCCACATCTTTCAAAGCAGTATCCATGAACGGAGAAGGGAGAAGAATTTCGCTATCCTCAATCAGATGGCAGCACTGCTTTACCAAAAGCCATATCTTGGCCATGGAAAGCATCCAGGGAGTAATGCTTGACAAAATGTGGATGAAGACAACATTGCAGCATCACAAATATTTTTAACAGGAACTCCCCGTTGTAGGGCTGTGGATTTAGGAAGGGTTCTTGCCAGCCAATCTAACATTCAGCAATGGTGAGAATAATCCACCTGGACAAGGTCTGTTTGGTAACAGCCTGGCCCAATCGGTGCCCAGTGTTATCCCACAAAAAGGTGGTCATCCAATCTGACCCTGGACATCCTAGAAATATAAAAGCTCAAAGCTCTCCTAGGGTCCAACCTACGGAGTTTCTCCTCTTCCTTACCAGAATGAGGAGGAGGATAGAAAGCAGGAAGTACCACCTTCTGGCTCAAATGAAACTCAGACACTACCTTAGTAGAAAGGAAGGATGTACCCTCAGTACAACCCTATCCCTGTGGAACACAGTAAAGGGTGGCTTAGACGAAAGTGCCTGCAACTCACTCACTCTGCGAGCAGATGTAAGTGCAATCAAGATAACTGTCTTGAAGGTCAGTCTCAAAGGACAAGAGTTCAAAAGTTCAAACAGAGCACCCATCAAGAATTTCAAGACTAGATTCAGATCCCAAACCGGCACCTGAAAAGGGGAAGGCGGGAACACATTTGTGAGCCCCTTTAGAAACTGGGTAATTAAAGGAATCTTAAAATAAGAACATTCTTCAGACGAGTGCTTGAAAATAGACAGCGCTGCCACGTAACCTTTAATTGTACCCACTTGAAGGCCCTTGTGGGCCAAAGAAAGAACCATCGGAATGGAACACTGAAAAGGATCATCATTGTGTCCTCTGCACCAGTCGGAAAACTTCAGTACAGGGATTTGGTTGCCGGACACCTGGCCGAAAGCAACACTTCCATCACATCATCCGGGAGGTCCAAATCTTTATTTATCAACCTTTCAGCAACCAAGCATGAAGACAGAGTTTTGACCTCTGGATGGAGAACCCGACCCCCCTTCGCGAGAGAGAAGATCCTCTCTGTGGGGAAGACGGCGTGGAGGACAGATGGACATTTCTAGAAGGTCTGGGTACCACGGTGTCCTGGCCCAATCCGGAGCAATTAGGATCACGTGGGACCCGAACCTCCGTAACCTCCTTAGAACTTGAGGACTGACGGGGACTGGAGGAAACGCGTATAGAAGTGGGAATGACCAATCCACAACAAACGCGTCCCCTAAAGCTCCTCTAGGAGGAAATTCCCTTGAGCAATATGTCTCACATTTCCGGTTGGCACAGGTTGCGAACAGATCCACTTGAGGGGTTCCCCAAAGGGCAAAGATCTCGTGAAGGATTTCCTGGGCCAACTCCCACTCGTTGGAGACCACACTCTGCCTGCTCAGAGCGTCAGTCGCCGCGTTCTCCTCTCTGGCCAGATGAATTGCCGAGACTGAGACTCCCTGCTGTATTGCTCAGCGGGAGCAACCCTACAACCCCCTTTTTGTTGAGGTAATGCATGGCCACTGTGTTGTCTGTCATGATCAGGACAGTCTTCCCGCACACAAACGGCAGAAAAGCCTTCAGGGCTAGCCTGATGGCTCTCAGCGCCAAAAGAATAAATTTGTGAAATCGGGACTCCGAGGGAGACCAACGACCGCTGGCGGTCAACTCGTTAGCGTGAGCCCCCCATCCTGTGAGGGAAGCATCCGTCACTACCATCACCTCCGGCCACGGTTGCCAAAACGGCTCTCCCTTCATCAGATTCCCCTCGCTGGCCAACCACAGAAGATCTTGTGAGACCCTGAGCGGAATCTGAAGGAGATCCGACATCTTGCCAGAGAACTGGGACCACTGCGTCCTGAGGGTCCATTGAAGGGATCTCATCAGCAGTCTGGCCGCCGGCACCAGAAAAATGCAGGATGCCATGAGGCCGAGCAACCTTAAGAATTTGAAAGCCGGGAAGTCTGGGCATGTTAAAATTTGTCGACCATCTGGACAATGTGATGAGCACTTCCCCAAGGATGTGTCCAACACAGCCCCGATGTACTGCAGCTGTTGGGAAGGTGCCATATGCGACTTCTTGAAATTGAGGGAGAAGCCCAGCTTGTGAAGGGAGTGGCAGGTGAGGCTGGGATGCTCCAAGGCTTGTGAAGGGAGAATGCGCTCGGATCAGCCAGTCGTCCAGGTAGGGCTAGGCGTCAATCCCCCCTCTCCTGAGATACGCTGCCACCACCACCATGAGCTTGGTGAAGACGCTCGGGGCAGAGGTCAAGCCGAAAGGCAGGACACGAAACAAAGTGCGAACTGCCAACTGCGAACCTCAGTTATTTTCTGTGCTTCGGATGGATTGGAACTTAAAAATAAGCATCTTGCAGGTCCAATGACACTAACCAATCCTGATGTCGAAGGGTCTGAAAGACCTGAGAAAGAGTGACCATCTTGAACTTGTCCTTCCTGAAGAACTTGTTCAAGTGACGCAAATCCAAGATGGGTCTCAGTCCTCCGTCTTTCTTGGGAATCAAAAATATGGCGAATACCAGCCCTTGTTCCTCTCCGCCACAGGCACTATTTCTATAGCGCCTTTCTCCAGCAGGGTCAAGATTTCCTGCACGAGCAGCGGATCCGGAATCTTCAAAGAGAGGTTCTCCAGTGGATTGTCGTGAGGCTGATTTAGGAAGGGTAGGCAGTAGCCGTGGGCTATTGTTTCCAGAACCCATGCATCTGAGGTAATGGCTCGCCACTCTTCGAGATGCTGAGACAGTCTGCCCCCAACCGGCGAACAATGAGACCTTGCCTCACAGCTGTTTCGGAGCAGCTGTGGCAGCGCCTGAAGGCAAAGAGGCAGCTGCTTGAGCGGCTTTGGCACTTCGTCCCCGTCCACCGCGAAGACCCTTACGGTGGCCCCTTTGACTGGCCGCTCCTCTCGCTCTACCAAAAGAGGAGTAGTAATGAAAGGAACCCCTCCACTGCTGTACCCTAGGACGAAAAGGTGGAGGTTGACGCACAGCTACGCCCAAAGATTTAGCAGCTGATTTGGAGGTCTGCAACCTCTCAAGGCTCTCGTCAGCCATGCTGCCAAACAAAGGAGAGCCGTCAAAGGGCATGTTGAGAAGACGGGCCTGCACGTCCGGTGCGAAACCAGACTTCTGCAACCACGCAAACCTGCGTATCATGGTGCTCGCAGCCATGGACCGGCTGACACTGTCTGCCGTGTCCAACCCAGACTGAAGGGATTCACACATGGCATTGCCATCCTGCACAGTAGCAAGGAACCCATCCCTTTCTTCCCCTTCGGGAATATGCGCAGCCACCAGAGAGAGACAATTACACAGAGTGTGGGAAAATTTGGCCAAAGCGCAGGTGGAGTTGGCCGATTTAAGGGCCATACTCCCAGACAAAAATACTGTGCATGCCCACCCATCGAAGCGCTTGTTGTCCCTATCTGGAGGGATGGTAGGGTACCCCGCCGGCCTTGAGGTGGCCGTGGCCGCCTGAACCACCAAACTCTCAGGAGTGGGGTGAGTGGATAGGTAGCTGGGGTCGCTAAAGGATGGGCGGTATTTCTTAATCAATTACTTGTTGACCGCCGGAAGAGACTCCGGGGTGTTCCAAGCAGCAGCCACCCTTTTCTGTAATGCCACGTGAAAAGGCAACACTGGGTCAGTGGACAGACCTTGATCTAAAATGTCAGTCAGGTCATCCTGATCAAATTCAACTGGAGGGCCGGACCACCCCATGGACTCCTTAACCCTCAACATCAACCTCCTATAGGAGGACTCAGCATGAGCCCCAGGCTCAGGCCTGCCAAACTCCATCCCAGAAGAGGTGTCCAGGCCACTGGCGTCATCTAAAGACTGACGCAGATCCTTCATTTGACTTTCCTCAGAGAAAACCATTTCAGGAGCGCCAGGAGCATCAAAAGGCTCCAACTCCACATCAGACCGCTCCTCATCCTCACAAATGTCTTGTAGAGAGTGAAATAACTCCCTCTTAGGTACAGGAGTAGACCAGGAGTCCTCAGGGGGCCTCACAGTCTTAGCCAGAGTCTTTCTCAGAGGATCCACAGCTCTAGGGGCCTCCACCTGCAAATGCAGACCTGTGGGCCCTGATGCATTGAGGGCACCGACGGCTTCGGCATCAACGTCGACAATGGCGCTGAGTGCTCCGAGGGCCTGGTCGAGGGCAAGGCCCTGACAGCCGCACTCGATGGGCGCAGGCAGTGTCGACACCTTCCCAGGCTTCAACAGTCTCGCCAGGGACGAGGACCTCAACCTGGATCTGGCACGTCTCTGGTGATCTACCAGAGACTTGTCCGAACGGGACCTCGACAGTTCCCGATGCTTATCACGGCAACCGTTTGGGCCCAAAGTTGCGCGAACGTCGGACCGAGATAGTTCCCCGCCGACTTCAACAAAGGCGCGGACGGGGCAGTGCCCTGAGATTGAAAAATCTTCAATATTTTCTCTCTGGATGCCTCCCACTCCTCTGGAGTAGAGGATTTTGTGGGACAAGCCACTTTCCTCGCGGAGCCATCATCCGACGAGGACGGAGAAGGCGACTGGTGACGCCGCTTCTGGGAGTGCCTCGACAAGGACGACAAGGAGAACGAGTGGCGGGAACCACTCCGGGACCGAGATCCCCGGGACTCCTTCCGACGGTGAGAGTCACTGCTCGAGTCGTTGGTGGAAAGACCAGTCGACTTCTTGGATTTACAGGGTTTGGATACCCGACCTACCTGCAACTTCAGCTTACGCTCCTGCAAGGCCTTGGCAGTCAACAACTGGCACTTCGAGCAGTCATTGGTTTCGTGGCTCTCACCCAGACACCACAAGCCGATATAGTGCAGGTCTGTGATGGACATCTTGGACTTACAGTCTCTGCACTTTTTAAAGCCTGACCGCAGGGTCGGAGGGGTCGAAGAAGACATTATCGAAGTTGGTAACACGAGGCACGCCGAGTTCTCGAAGCAGACACGTTTGTGGAAAAAACAGAACTGAGGCTACGGGCGCCGTGCATCCTACTTCTAACATCTGATGACATCACCCTCAACGGAGGCCTTCGAGGGACATCGACCCAACTTCATCAATGCAGGACGCCCTCTGCCGAAAAATGTCCGAAGCAGCATAGCTGTGGACATTACATGTCAAAGATGTGGAATAAGTTGGAGGACACAATCCATTTGAAGCTACCTTATAACACCAGTAGGACAAGAAACAACTGAGTTGTTTAGTAACATGCAGTTGTGTCTATACGTCTCACGGTTCAAACACTCAAAAGTGTCCCAGGCACCTAAGAAGAAAATCCTTGTAAATGTATTAAGTGCATGTCAACAAAAACCATGGGAAAATGCATTAACACCACATACACATTTTTGTCTCTTTGGAAGAATAGAAGGTTAAGTAAATGAAGCATGGCAATGATAATTAAGGCACTGATAACGTATTCAGTACTGCTAAAAACAGAATCTGAAGGTTGTATTCCAGTGGTAATACGAGCCAGTCGACCCAAGTTTGGTTGGCCAGTTTTACTTCTATAGGAAGATGCATGAAGATAAAAGGTACATCTGGAAAATATTCTTCAGATGAGGCAAGCACTCCAGTTGCAGTCAGCAGAATACCACCATAGCATGCACAATACTCCAGGTATTGTCCACGGTACAACACCTCATTTCTAATGATATAACCACAACATTTTAAGGATGTACCATGAGGATTGTGAGGAAGGCCACAAGTGTATAAAACAAAAAGGGCAAACATATGTTGAGTAGCATTAATGGAAAGTGGTCAGTGTTGGGGAAGGTACCCACCTTGTCAAGTTTAACCCGGAATTCTCGTCCACACTCGAGTGGGGTGGTGAAGGCATCCAGGTCCTGTCCCCAGAAAGCAAAAAACTTTTCGATGCGCAGACTGCGCAGTGCATAATACCCAGAGTTGCGAATCCCATACTTTTGTCCAACACTCATCACTTCATTGTACACATGTAGGGCATACTGTAGGTGGGGTAGAAGAAAGATCAGATTTTCATCTTCAACAAATTAAGATTACACTTTACATTTGTATGGACCTATGCAAGATTTCACTAGTGTACAGGAAACGATTCAAACATTTTCACCAATAGTTCCACAGCCCAGCAATGGAAACATTATTAGTAATTAGTGGGTAGTTTTATGCTGCTCAAGGTTACTGGCTGACAAAAAGGTAACTGCAGTTTGGGTGGGAGTAGTTTCTTTTTGAAAGGTATGTGAATGAATGCTAAGCTGTTGATTAGTCACTTCTGTCACCACTGTGTCGCTACCAGCAAAAAAAAGAGTTCAGTGTCCAGCTAGTCACACAGATCATAGCACTGAAGTACATGAAAATGCATCTCAGGTAACAAAAATACTTTGGCTTCTCGTTTGAATGTCAACTCTCCCAAAATAGAGCATCCAGGCTTCCTTGTGGAAGCAGTCTATCCTTCACAATCACACGAAAAAGACATTTGGTTCAAACATCAGTTTTCCAGTTAGTACAATATACTGTGTCGAGTTGACCATTTGGCAACATGCCATTAGAATATTACCTGTGACCAGTACACAATCCCCAAACACTTTCTTTTTTTTGTAAAGAGATTTTCGTGACCTACGTGAGAATGTTTATCTTGAGCCCCTGGATGCCACAGCATCTACAAACCTGTGCCTCAATGACCATTTTAGCCTCCTTTTAGCAGCAGGAACAAAGGGGCTGGTGAGGCAGCTTATATCAGATAGAAGCGTTAGAGGAACATAACGTTTTCTCACTTATATTAAGTCAAATGTTGCAACAATGACCAAATCAGTGACCAAGTTGGTATAAAGTAAAAAATATATATATATGTTTTTCAGGTAAAAGTGGCCAAACTGGGCACCGACTATGGAATTTAAATCAAAACCAAAAATTGTTGGAGTACATCAAAGGGAAGGTTTTACTAAATAAATGACTTAAAATTAGTACTTCCTTTAACGCGGCTGCTGGAAATAATTGAAAATTGTCTGACACCAGCAGAGTGAACATACCTGTAAATACTAAGACTGGGAAAAACGTTACACATTGACTTATGAGGATGGAGTTTGGGAATTGTTTGTCTGTTGGTGTCTGTCTATATGTTGTATCTATTTTAAAGGTTTGAAAAAAAAACAATAACATTAATTTAAAAAAATTAAAAATTTCTTTGACAGATAAATACAGATATATACATCAGTTATACAGCAGAATCACATCCTGCCAGCTCTATGCCAGCATGTCCACATGAGGCGAGGGATGTTTCAGCGAAATATAAAACACTTGAGGTTCGCAATTACTGCATAATCATCCAGTCGGAGAGCAAGTGGCAACTCATTCCATGATTGAGGAGCTTCCACACAATGTAAACAAACAATGGCGAGACAATACTTTTGTTGTTCGCAGTTGTCCGCATCTACAGGCATGAACTATTATCATGTCGCATGCTGCAGGTTAGGAGATGGATGGAGTTGAGGAGCCCATGGAGGCTGGATGCAACCACTTGCTGGGTGATGTAAGGGCCGCAGAAAGAAGAGGGGGGGTTCCCCTAGCCAATTTCAAGTCTATAAACCTATATACCGACTTCTGTTTTGGCGAATGTGGTAGCCGCTCTTTACTACTGCATTCTTTTATTAGTTTGTGACCCTTTTGACTTGTCTGCTTAAGGAATCCTCATAACATTGGTATCCCACCAAATAACTTTACATATACAACTAAAGCAAAATACCGACTCCCATTACTGCACCCAAGCAGAGCGTCGGATGTGGTAGTGTCCCCCGCAATCCTTGAATGCAGTAACAGGAGTCAGGGGTTGCGGGGATGTCCCGCACTTACCATTATGGTAAGCACGGGACAAGAAAGTAAAAAAAAATTAAAAAAAGAAAATAAAGCACCCTGCAACGTCAGCTCTGACCCACGTAAGTGGGAGGAACCAACGCTGCAGTGATAGCAGGGAGTCGCCGACACACACAGAAGTGTGCCGCCATAAGTGAGGTGCAGGAGTTGGGTAAGGGAATGCTGGCCAGGAGACGTGGGCAAAGTGATCTATTTGATCACTGTGCAGCACTGTAATTGGCATTGACCTTTTTGTCAGCGCAGTTACTGGCGGCGCAGTGATCACAAAGATACGGCATAGGTCCCTGTGACTTATTAATGGTCATTTTTAAAGGCTACATGTATAGGTAACGGTCTTCTTTTGAATTTGGAAGGCATATTTGCATCAAATGGAATGAGAAATGTGCATTATAAGAACAGTATCTTTTTATTTTTATTGTGCATATTAGCCAAAACAAATTTCGACTTTTTACACAATGTATCAAAAGAAAAAACATTTCATTGTTACAAAATTATACAATCACATAATCAACCAATTTTAAAACTTTAAGTAGTTACACTACTTCCATTGACAAAAAGACTTCATTGCCAGCAATTATTCTTTCCCAAAAGTCATTCTGGTGGGGCCATCTAAAACCTCTGTAATCTCCCCTGAACCAGTTCACTTGTTTCCGAACAGGATAGGATTAAGAACAGTATCTAAGTTCCATCGATAATACAGGCCTCTATGACATGTTGTTGTAGATGTGCGATTGTCAACCTTATTCCACTGCAGAGTCCGCGTGATGGAATAAGATTGTGTAGTAGCATAACTACAGCACCTACTTTCAGTTTTAGCTCATGAGGAGGAATTCGTCCTACAGTGTTTCACTTTTTAGAGACTTAAACATTGAGCTGTTAATTCACTGTTCATTGACACTGGAACTGTGGTGCCCTATGTGAAGAAAAGTGGGGGTCGAAAGAAGTAACTTCAAATTCTCCCAAATGTTTGCGATAGTGGAAGGTGAAGGTGACCGTGTAGAACCGTGCTCATTCAGTTTGTTAAAATGATAGCTATTGTTGAATTGGAAGGGTACACAGAGATGCACATTGCCATTTGGAAAGCAGAGGGTATCCTAACACTGATAAATTGCACCAGCTGAGTACGGAAACATACCTAAGCGAGGTATATATATATATATATATATATATATACATATATATATATATATATATAAATATATATATATGGGATACATTACTCACCGTAATCGTATTTCTGATGCTTGTATCTGCTTAGATTCACATGCTGTGCATAGGCCGACATCTAGTGGAAGCTGCGGAGTATTACAGTTTGTTTTTCGAAACTCGAAAATGGGCGTCGACACAGGGCGTGCCAGTAATACTATCCCTAGTGTGACATCCACTGTACCCAAGATCCCTCACGCGTCTAGGATCCTCAGATTGTATTTTTTCTGACATGAGGTAGCATGAGGAGTAGCGTGAGTACAGATAATCCAAGCAGATAGACAGAAAGGTTAGACTACAAGCAATCATGCGCCTTCTCTCGGAGGGGAGGAAGGGTGGGTCGCATGTGAATCTAAGCAGATACAAGCATCAGAAATACGATTACGGTGAGTAATGTATCCCTTCTGAGGCTTGTGGAATCTGCTTAGATCACATGCTGTGCATAGATCAGCGAGCAGTACCAGAAGAAGGAGGTGGGATGTGAGAAGGGTCATGAGCAAATAAGTGTCTTAGAACCGCTTGTCCCACTTGTGTATCTGCCTTGGAATGGGTGTCAATGCAGTAATGCTGAGTAAAAGTGTGAATAGAGCTCCAAGTAGCTGCTTTGCAAATGGTGTTAAGGGGAACATTTGCAATGAAAGCCAGAGTGGCCCCAATGCCTCTAGTAGAGTGGGCCCTTGGCGTAAAAGGCAGAGTCTTTTCAGAGAGTGAGTAACACAGCTGGATACAGTTAATAATCCACTTCGAGATGGCACCTTTAGAGACGCGATCCCCCTCTCTGCCTGTAGCTACGGAGACAAACAGTTGATCTGTTTTCCTTAGCGGTCTTGTTTTATTTACATAGTAGAGGACCGCCCTACGCACATCTAGGGTGTGTAGTTTCACCTCAGCCGAGCTTTTCGGGTTCTGGAAGAAAGCCGGAAGCTCGATGGACTGGTTTACATGGAATTTTGATATAAATTTAGGTGAGAACCTAGGGTGTGTGCGTAAAACCAGTTTGTCTTTATGGATAGTAAAGAAGGGATCCTGCACTGACAGAGCCTGAATTTCACTGACCCTTCTTATAGAAGTAATAGCTACTAAGAAGGCCGTTTTATAAGTCAGGTGTTTGAGACTGCTTTTATGCATGGGTTCGAAAGGGGGGCCCATGAGCTTGGCTAGCACCACATTAAGGTCCCACCCTGGCGGTGGGTTTGAAATAGGAGGGTGAAGTCTCTTTACTCCTTCCATGAAGGCTTTAACTACTGGTACTTTCCACCACAACACCTTGCTATAGGAAGTGGTGTAAGCCAAGAGGGCTGCCAGGTGTACTTTCAGTGAGTTAAAGACCAATCCTGCATCTAGCAGGTGGAGCATGTATGTAACAATATTGGAAGGAGTGCAATCAACTGGGTTGATTTGTCTACTCTGGCACCAGATAACGAACCTCTTCCACTTGTCAAAGTAACAGTGCCTTGTGTTTGGTTTCCTAGATTCCTTTAGGATGTCCATACACCTCTGTGGCAAATTGAGGTGTCCAAACTCTATGACCTCAGGAGCCATGCTGCCAGGTTCATTGAGTTGGGTTACAGGTGCACTGTTTGACCTTGGTGCTGGGACAGTAGGTTGTACCAGGCTGGAAGTTTGATGGGCTCGCACACCGCCATCCTGCGTAGGTGTGGGAACCAGGGTTGTCTTGCCCACATGGGAGCAACTAGGACGAGCGTCATTGATTCCCTGTTCATCTTGTTCACCACTTTCCTGATGAGAGGAGTTGGTGGAAAAGCGTACACAAACATCCCTGACCAGTTCATCCACAGGGCGTTCCCCTGGGAGTCTGGTTGGGGGAACCTGGATGCAAATCCTGGGCATTGCCTGTTTTCGCTTGTGGCGAATAAGTCTATAGTGGGGAAACTCCACTGAGAGAAGAGATCTTCTATGACCTCTCTGTGAAAAACCCATTCGTGTTCCTCTGGGAGGGAGTCTCTGCTCAGAGCATCCGCTAGAGAATTGAGCTCCCCTGGAACATGTTGTGATGACAGGAAGATGTTCCGTCTGAGTGCCCATATCCAGATTTTCTGGGCAAGCTTGGACAGATTTGGCGAGCGAGTCCCTCCTTGCTTGTTCAGGTAGAACATGGCTGTAGTGCTGTCCGTCCGGATTTGCACTGACAGGTTTAGTAGGTGGGGCTCGAACGCCTGAAGCGCTCTGAATACTGCCAGGAGCTCTAGCGGGTTGATGTGGTTCTTGGCCGCTGAGTGAGACCAGAGACCCTGAGCTGTGTGCTGGAGATGGTGAGCTCCCCACCCCGTCAGACATGCATCTGTAGTGACTACTGCCTGTACTTCGGGATCGTAAAAGGGTTTCCCCTGTGCAAGATTTTCTCTTGTCCACCAGTGAAGGCTTTGTACCAGTGTTGGCGAAACTAGATCGTCCCACTGACCACTTGCCTGAGACCACTGTTTCGCCAACCATTCCTGCATGGGACGCATGCGCAGGCGCGCGTGGGGGACCAGATAAATGCATGACGCCATCATGCCCAGTAAACGCATTGCTTTGCGTACCGTTATTTGTTGACCGGACTGATAATTCGGAATTTGCAGTAGTATATTCCGAATTCTTTCTTCTGAAGGAAAGGTCAACCCCTCCTGGGTATCCAGGATTGCTCCTAGGAATTGTTTTGAGGTGCTTGGCACCAGGCTTGACTTCTTCTCGTTGATTGAGAAGCCTAACTCATGGAGGAGGTCGATAGTCCTTTGAATGTTTGTCCTGCAAATTCCTGGGGTTTCCCCCGTTATGAGCCAGTCGTCCAGATAAGGGTACACTGGGATTGCCTCCCTGCGTAGGTGTGCAGCCGCCACCGCCAGTACCTTGGTGAATACCCTTGGTGCTGAAGCTATCCCGAAGGGCAGTACCTTGAACTGGTAGTGCCGACTGTCCACCTTGAAGCGCAAGTACTTTCTGTGCGCTGGGAACATGGAAATATGAAAATAAGCATCTTTCCTATCCAAGGTTGCCATGTAATCCCCCTTTTTTAGGAGGGGGATTACCTCTTGTAGCGTGGTCATACAAAATTTTTGGGGCTTGACATACTTGTTGGCAGGCCGTAAATCCAATACTGGGCGCATTGTCAAGTCTTTCTTTGGCACAAGGAAGTAAGTTGAATAAATACCCTTGTTTACCTGGTGTCCCGGGACGAGTTCTATCGCGTCCTTTTGTAGAAGAATGGCGATCTCCTCGAGGAGAATCTTCTGATGTTCTAAGGAGTGTATTCTCTGTCGTGGAGGATGGTTCCGGGGACGCTGCAGTAGCTCTATACAATATCCCATGGATACTGTTGACAGCACCCATCTGTCTGATGTGATCCCTTCCCAAGCCTGGGTGAAGTTTGAAATGCGTCCCCCTACTGGGGTTGCGTGAGAAGGGACCCTGAACTGAGCGTCACTGCTTTGGTGGAGGCGTGCCGCCTCCCTTGCTGGGGCTGCCTCTGCCTTTACCACGACCTCTCCTATTACCTCTGCCGTAACCCTGGGTAGACTGTTGGTTGTTGTTCCACTGTGTACCCTGCCCCTGGGAATAGTTAGATCCTCTCTGGGAATTTTGGCCGCGTGGGCGACGAAAATTACTATTCCCTCTCTGGTTAGGGGGTTTATTAGTTAACTGGCCAAGGGATTCGAGTGTCTCGTATTCGTCCTTGGCATTTTTCAGTGCGTCTTCGACCGCCTTACCAAACAACAGATCGGCTTCCACCGGTTTGTCTAACAATGATGCCTGAGTTTCTGCCTTAAAACCAGACTGCCGTAACCACGCATGTCTCTTGATAACAGTGCCTTCTGCTATCAATCTGCCTGCGTTATCCGCGGCGTCGAAGGTTGCTTTCAAAATGCAACCAGACATGGCTCTACCCTCTGCGGAAATCCGAGCTAATTGGCCCTTTAACGGTTCAGGAGCAGAGGCTATGAGAGCCGCGACTTCTTCCCACTGATGGCAGTTGTAGCTGGCCAACAGGGTGGTGGAGTTAGCAATCCTTGCTTGATAGGCAGACGTTGAGGCTACCTTCCTGCCGAAACTGTATAGTTTTTTGCTCTCCTTGTCGGGAGGAGCTTCCGACGAAGACAAGGGTGTTCCAGCCCTCTTACGAGTGTTGGTAACAACTAGGGAGTCTGGCTTCAGATGTCCTCTTATATAGAGAGGGTCAGACTGAGCTGCCCTGAAAAGTTTTTCAACCCTGGGATTGACTGCTCTGGTGAGGTTTGGGTTCACCAGGGACGGATCTATTCTCCGCTGAATGGATTTAAGGATAGGGATGGTCTGGGCAACCGGCCTCCTTTCTCCCACTAACTCTTCTGCGAAGTCCCTTTCCTCCTGTACACCGTGGGTGTCAATGTGGAAATGTTCTGCTGCGCGAGCGAGAACCTCATTTAGGAGGGGCTGGTTATCGACCGGGGAGTCGGTCACCGGGGCTTCGTTCTCTACCGGGGAATCTACTCTGTATGTTTCCGGGTCATCCTCTTCTTCTTCCTGGTCCTCATCATCCCCATAGTAGCCCGTCCCGGTTTGCTCTTCTATCATACCAAATTCTTGGTCTCCACAAAAGGAAGTCTCTCCTTGATACCGTGAGTATGGTGTTGCGTAAGGTTGTACCTCGAAGGGTTCAGACCTCATCGGGGTTTCAAACCGGGCTTTCTTACTCGGGGGGATAGGATCAGTAGAGCCTGAGGGTGTGGCCCCTTGTGGATCATACGAGAGGAAATGTTCTGGATTTTTATCATAAAAATCAGCTAAAGAAGACATTCTTGACATGACCCTATCTATGTCTTCACTGGACCATTTTTTGGAACTGGGAATGACTCTCTCAGAAAGTCTATGGGATTTATCTTGAGTAGCTTTGCTGGTTGTGGACCTATCAGCAGACCTGGGCTTGTCTGTCTGTTTAGGGGGGGGTGGAGTGTTTCACAGGTGTAGATGAATGTACAGGTAGTTTCTTCTGCTGTTTTCCCCACTCCCCGTGCGTAGAAAAATGTTTTCCCTATCCCTTAGAGGCTCCGGAGTTTTTCGACGCCTGGTGTCGAGGATCGGGAGAGGTGTCCCTGTCCTTCGAGCGTGGGGCCTCGCCGTCTTTAATTGCGGGCTCCGCCTCCTGGAGCGCGGCCTGGGGGTGGAAGTCGTCTTAGTCTTCCGACGATCGAACTTCTGTTAGCCTAGGGAGCGAGGCACTCTTGGCAAGAGTGGATGATTGCCTGGTGTAACGCTCACCTGAATCCCTCGGAGGCGCAGGTCCGGGCTGGGAGATTTCAGTGTCTTCTAGGGTCACGCGCAGGCCTCTGATAACACCCTGGATGGGCCCTCTCCTCACCGTAATTTTGACCAGGAGGGTGAGGTGTCTGCAAGTAGGAGAACAAGGGGTTAATGTACGTCTGGTTGGCCAATCTGACTTTCCCCTTTCTGGACTCCCCACGTTTCTCGTAGGCGGAATGTGCTCACCTTAGATAGGTGAAAGCGGAGCTCTCCATCCTGCGTCCGTGCAGGGGCGCTAATGCCAGTTGCTTCACTGGTTCATAACCCAGCCTCTTGATTGCAGAGGATGAAGTCGGGGAGCAAGGCCGTCGTTAACCGCACGAACGGTAAATGCTTGAATATGGAGTCTTATTTATATGTCCCCTTAAATGTCTCTTGCCTTTGCAGGTCCGGTATGCAGATACGGTAAGCGAGAAGAATGCCGGAGCTCGTGGAGGCACGTAAGTAAAAGAATGTTATTCGAAGTTAAATGCACTTCTTAATGTCTCTTTTCCCTTTTTCAGGTAGCCGTAGCAGCCGGCGTTGGAGATGGACGCCGAGTTACGTGCCGGAGTATGGGCAAGCAGATTACAGCTAGAAGACACGTGAGTAGTGATGGCGTACTGTGCCCCTAATGATGTCCTTCTTGTTTTTGCAGGTGCGGTTGAACAGCGCTTGGCGGAGATCGAGACGTAAGTAGCACAGGTAAGCAAATTATCACGGAGGTTCACTAACCAATGTCCTTTGTTTCTGCAGGGTTGTCGGAGTATGAAGAGTGCGGCACGCGGCCTCGGGATGCACCGATGGACGAGGTAAGTGCAGCGCTGGTTTTGCCTTCTCCTAACCTGGTGTCCTTGTTCTCTTTCAGACGCTGCTGAAGACTGGTTTTCCGGGAGGTAAGATAAAGAATTCTTGTTCACAGATGCTGAAGCTGAAGATTCTCTGGAGCTGACACGGTGAGCGTCCTGCTGCTAGTGCAGAATAACGCGAAGCACGTTGCACTGATCGGGTGTGGTTTAAATAAGCCACTGGAGTGCTTAGGTGTCTCCTTCCACAACCTTGCCCAGGCAAGAAAGAAGTTCCAGCTCTCAGAACAGTTCCAGTATCCAGTCCCAGGGAGTGGTGCTGGCCACACCCAGAAGGTAAAGTAGTTCCAGCCAGGAATGGATGAGGATCTCATCCTACAGGTAAGTGAGCAGCATGGTCTGCAGCAGGTAGGTCCACCCAAGCACCATTCCTCTCAATATGAGCCCGGCGCTTCCTGTGCCGGGACTGGGTTCCCTTATGAGCCTGGCGCCACTGGCGCCAGGACAAGGTCCAAAAGGCCCCTGTGGGGACCGGCTGGTGCCTGGAATGGAAGTTGTGACCCTGCTTCCAAGGATGTTGGGCTGGACCTGACTCCTTGGAGGCAGCGGTCATGACACCTGGAGTCATGCGGCGATCTTGATCGAGAGCGCCCAGAGGACACCGAATCGGACCGTTCTGTCTGCGCCTCTTTCCGAGAACTCGACGTTGTCGAGTCTCGGTTGGACTTAGTGTGTTTAGTGTGTGTATTATGTGAAGCGCTTGCGTCGCCGGGGGTCTTCCCCATAGCCGCCTTGCCGGACGACCTTCCGAGGTCGGGGACCTGTGCTCGGCTGTCTTTCGACACCGTAATGCCCTCGCCGTCCGAAAGTACGGCGTCGCTGCCATCGCTGAAGGCGCCCTCCGCTGCCATGGCCGCCTGCCTGGCGTGGTGGGCCCAACGCTTCGTCGAACGGTCCTTAAGTGTCTTAGGTTTAAACCTACTACACGCTCTGCAGTTCGATTCGGGGTGGTCCCTCGGCAAGCAGAGATTGCACGTGGCGTGCCTGTCGACCCAAGGGTATTTGCGGTTGCACTTGGGGCAGAATTGAAAAGGGGTACCCTCCATACGCACCTTGAGGCAGCGGGCTGTTAAGTGTAGGAAATGTATAAGGTGTACCTATATACCAAGAGTGTAGAGTATGAACCACCCCCCACTCTCCCTACTTGCAGGGCCGAGGCCAGCGGCATACCAGGCCCGGGCCGAGGCCAGCGGCCTTCCGAGGCCCAAATCCGTCGTGCAGCAGCCGACGGTCGATTTCTTCTCCAGCCGGCGTCGAGTGTCGAAGTTCGACGTTGGGGTGGGGAAGGATGTCAATAGATTAATATTTTAAATTTTTAGCAAAAGTATGGCTAAGGCCAGGGGACTCCGCAAGATGCTTCCGACCAGTATGGCGGAAAAAAACAATCTGCACAGCATGTGATCTAAGCAGATTCCACAAGCCTCAGAAATATATATATATATATATATATATATATATATATATATATATATATATATATATAGAGAGAGAGAGAGATTTTACAAACTAGTAGTATTGCATTTTTCTATATCTGAACCTTCTGACAAATTCACATAGTCTTTCTATAATGAGTAACACATTTTCATCTGATGAACACAGGCATTCTTTAAAGGAACCTCCATTGTTAAACCTGCATTTTTGTTTCCATTTTATGTGTTCAGCCTTTTCCTACAGGTAGAAATTGTCTCTACCTAGCAACATTAATAGACTGTAAAATATAATCTAGTTAATACCTTGAATTTTGCTACTGAGAGAGACGTGGAGGTATCTGTGCCCTTTGCCGCTCCATCCGTATATGAAGAGGACAGCTCGCCTTCCTCCTGCTCCATATTTTGCTGGCCGCTCAGGTGATTGCGGCACTGGAGAACCTTCTGTTGTGGCTGATGATTTATTTAGTCACCTAAATGGAGACCGCGTCCTACTAGGGGACTTTGATGGTAGTTGGTGTGAGGGGTCAGGAATGAAACACGGACACAAGACAGCCATGATTTTGGTTGAAGACTTTTAATGAAAATAAAAGGCGTGGGAAAATGCCTCTCTGACCTTGCTCTAAGAGGAATTTCCCTACCTAAACCAAAAACTAAGGATCTGTCTGTGTGAGGATATCCAAAACAAAACTGCCCTGTGTCCAAAGTTCTATTCTGACCCTCGCACTATAAACTAATTTCTAAATACAAATAGTGTGGAAAACAATGTTATGCAAAAGAAAAGTGTTCAAGAAATGATATGTCGGGATATTCAAGCCGTTGGCTTCCCCTTCCCCTTCATGTTTTCAGCACGGGACAAGACAGCACAATCGAGCCTAGCACACTCTCTGGCTTATCTAGCATGTGGATGCAGTTCAAAACTTCAACATCAGGGCCTTCTGTGCCAAAGTCTCTTTGCCATTCAAAGTCTCTTATTTCAGAGGGCCTGATGCATCACGACAAAACATTAAAGTTCCTTTCTTCTCAGGATTTTCACTCAGACCTTCTTGGGTGATTTATTTTTCACTCCAGATCCACCTCCGCCGGGCTCAGACCCACTTTAACACAAAAGCTTCAATTGGTCTCCCTCTGCCGGGCTCGGATCAAATTCATGTACTTTTCCAATCTTTCTCTACTTCATCAAAATCGAAGACTGTCCACTGTGTGCAGGAGTTTGCTTGACCCGTTGCAGGACCACTTCGATTCACATTTATTCATTCTCTTTCAATTGGTCTCAGACCAAATCTATCTACTTTTGTCACTTCTCAGCTGGATACCTTACAGAGACCTTCGATTGAGCACTCGTGTGGTGCCGGAGCACTCTGGTAAAGGTATTTTAGCTTTCTTTAAAGTTCAATCACTCATCAGCAGTTCAACTTCAGTTGCGTCTCTTATTACATGCGTTTTAACAATGTTCGTTCCAGCGATCGCCATACAATGTTGCTGCTTGCAAACTTGGATTCAACACAGATCGGTCTTGTATCGGTCTCCCCAACTCACCGACTGTGTTGACTTCACTGAAGCTGCTTTGTTCTTGGCGCCAAGGACGGTACCAAGGCGGCTGGTGATTATCTCCGCCTTGATTATTGATGCGGGAGGGCCCCTGGTATCTCCGACACACAATGCGGGATTCTTCAGCCTGGTTTCCTGGTCTTACACTTTCTATTCTCGAGTTCTCTGGAAAATAACAGCACCTTGTCGAAAAGGTCAAGGAAATTGCCCTCATTGTGATTCCCTTCTGTTTTGCCATCTTTGCTCTCTTGCTCAGCTGCCGTCTCAAAATTGCTGTCTCCTCGTGTGCTTTGCCTCGCTCAGAGTGAGCTCTCGTGCAGCGCCTTTTATCCGCGTGGGGAAGTGTAATGGAAGTCAGGTGTGTGTGATGGGAAATCGTACAGGGCGCCTGGCTAGGTCCTGATATTCCCAGAAGGGTGAATGTATATTCAAACAAAGAATCATGATGGGAGAACCACACATTAGAGATTCAGGAAATATTAGTTTAATCTCAGAATTTTAGTAATGATACATACAATATATCACTTAATTGCATAATGATAGATAGACGGACAGGTTTACATTTGTTGTGTAGGTGTACCGTTGGGTACCACCCTCAAGAGTGTGGAGGGTGTTAGCTTTCTGGTGGTGCAAAATCTCTTGGATACACAATCAACATGGGTTCACAACACAATACAAGAGTGAATGCAGCCCAGGACTTCTGTTGGTCCATGGTCTACAGGGTTTTATTTGTAAGTTACTCAAATTACGAATAAAACCCTGGAGACCCCACACCTCCCTAACTATCTGCCTTCAATTCTACAGATACCATACGGACAGTGTTTCATCCCTTCACCTCCATCCTGAAGAAGGCCATCCCAGCCACCTACAAATGTGTGGTTCTCCCATCCTGATTCGTTGTTTGAATATATAGGTGTGTGTGATGGTCAGTAATTGCTTCACCTCGTCTGACCATTGTATTGGGACACCTCAGATCATCCGGTTTTCCATTCCCACTCCCCAAGGGCCCCTCACCCAGGTGATCCTCCCGCACTGGTCCACCTGAGGAACTGGATTCAAAAGCGATGGCTGTGTCCTGGCCACATGGATGACAGATCCCCAGGGACTAGTGGGTGAGACACCTTCTGGTTTCTCACGTGCCCTTCCCCTATGCGATGTAGCCGCATCTGTTTCACAGGGAAGCCGAGAGAGGAAATCAACATTCCTCTAGTAATTTACCTTTTCGGTGCTCCACAGTGAAACAGTAGGGTTGCAGGTCTAGGAACCATAGCATGAATCGAGGGTTAGGGTCCTTTCGCTGGCTTATTCACACTAATGGTGAACGATCTGTGACAAGTGTGAACTTCCTTCCTAAGAGATAGTATCTTAGATGGGTGACGCCCCATTTGATGGCAATGGCCTCTAATTCTAACACAGAGTAGTTTTTTTCATGTGGTAAGAGTTTTCGACTAGTGAATATGATAGGGTGTTCTAATCCATCACAAACTTGTGACATAACTGCTCCTAACCCTGTAGGAGAGGTGTCAGTTTTTAACACAAACTATTTTGAAAAATCTACTACCTTTAGGATTGAGTTCTGGCGGAGGGTTTGCTTTTAGCTGTTTTAACATAAATCGTCCTTGTCAGTCCAATGAATCTTCTGGGGTTCGGCGTTCTTTAATTTGTCTGTCAACCTAGCTGTTCTGTTGCAGAAATTAGGAATAAACCTACAGTAATAACCGATTAACCCTAAAATTGCTCTGAGGTCTCTTGGTTTTAGGTGTGGGGGTATCTAGGACGGCTTTCACTTTTTCTCATTGAGGCTGGACACTGCCATTCCCTTCAAAGAAACGGAGGTATTTCATGGCTGATTAAGCCAGCTACATTTGGATGGATTGGCAGTTACGCCGGCTTCTCTGAGGGCTCTCATAATAGTAAAGAGGTTGAAAAGATGGTCTTCCCAAGTCTTGGCTATGTTGTCAATATAAGCGCCACAGTAGGGCTGTAATATCCTGTCCATAAACCGTTGGAAAGTGCAGAGGGACCCCATGTAAGCCAAATGGGAGGACTTTGAACTGGAATAGTCCCAGGGGCATTGAGAAAGCTGTCTTTTCCTCATCAGGTCCATGTACTGGGATCTGCCAGTACCCCTTGGTTAATTCTAGGGTTGATAGGAAGGTGGCATTTCTGAGTTCATCAATACATTTGTCGAAACGGAGAATGGGATAGGCATCGAAGTCGGAGATGGCATTGACCTATTGGAAGTCTATGGAAAACCTCCAGGAATTAACAGGTTTTGTGACCAAGACAATAGGGGAGGACCATGGTGGTACAGCTATCTGTGGATAGGTATGGTTTGCAGGCGTGGATTAGTTTGCAGGTGTAACTGGTTGCTGAGGCAGTAGCATTTACTTGCTTGTCGAGGGTGAGAGCTGAGTCCAAGTAGAATCCTAAGGTTTTAACTTCCTTGGCTACCTTAATTTTGATGCCATCAATCGTGATGGAATTGTACAGATGGGGTAATTTGTTCAGTTTACTGGTAGACCTGATGATTAAAAGCTCGGTCTTGTTGTCGTTAAGACATAGGCCATGTGTGGCTATCCAGGTTTAGATGATTTGGTAGATTTTATTTATGAGGCTGGTGTCCTTTTCATAGTCCCCTTGGATTGGGATAAGAATCTGGGTGTCATCGGTGTAGTTGGTATATGAGACCCCTAGTTTGTCCAATATATCAAAGAGAGGCTTTGTAAAAATATTGTACAAAGTGGGAGAAACACATGACCCTTGAGGGACTCCACAGGTGATGGGGACTGGATCCGCTGCTGATGAAGGTGAGACGACTCTTATGGTTCTCTGGTCCAAGAATGAATTTATCCACGCTGTGGCTTTAGTGGAGAAGTTGGCCGCCGATTTGAGGTGATTACAGAGTACCTTGTGGTCTACCAGGTCGAAGGCAGCTGATAGGTCAAGAAGTAGGAGAATAGAGATGTCTCCTCTATCTTTGCACTCGTCTAGTTGGTTTTTAAGATCAAGGAGAGCCGTTTCAGTTCCATGTCTTGATATAAATCCTGATTGTCTTGTCCCTAGTAGATTGTTGATCTCCAGATAAGATTGCATCTGTAGATATGCAGCTTTATCTAAGATTTTAAGGAGGAACGCACAGTTGTTATGGGCCTATAGTTTGTTGGGACATTGGGGTCCAGGTTTACTTTTTTTAGGAGGTAATATCCAGGCATCTTTAAGGTTGGTTGGCACAGAGCATGATTTGAATGATGAGTTGATAAATGATGTGACGAAGGGGGCTAGTTCATGTGCAGCCTCTTTAATAATTGGGGCTGGACAGGTGTCGCCAAGGCATCGAGACAGTTTCAAAGACATGATGATGTTCTTAGTTTCCACAATAGAAATGGCTCTAAAGCTAAATTGGTTAGGGGGTTTAGTTTGGTTGGCGGCAAGTTCCTGGAGGATGGTTTCTTGCGTGGAGAGGGCAATGTTGTGGAGGGTGGATTTTTTGGCTAATATTTTGTCTTATAACATTGAGATTTTGTTGCATAGTGCATTTTGAATGTTTGTGCACCAGGCTTTGTCTTTGGTACAAGAGTCTATGGGTGCAATTGCGGATTCTAATTCTCTCAGGATGGAGAAGATTTCCCTGGTATTAGAATTCGCTTTTATGATTCTGTCATTAAAGGTCTCTTTTTTTGCCTGTATGATTTGTTTTTGTAGCGGTTAGTAAGGGCAGTGAGGAGGTTTTTGTTATGGGGAGAAGGGGTTTTTCTCCAGCAAGCTTCAGCGTGTCGTTTCTCTTTGCATAGGGCTTTTAGCATAGGAGTGAACCAGGTGTTAAGATGGGCAATGGGTTTAGATTTGGTGAGTTTCAGCAGCGCAATGGCGTCAATAGCCGAGTTAATGGTGTTATTGTACAGGTCAGCTAGATCATTAGGGTTAGAGATCAGGCTAGAGTGATTAGTCATAGGTTGGATCAGGGGGAGAAGATTCGAGAGTGTGATATTTTTTTTGCAGCTGGTGAGGGCAGGAGGAGCATGAGGTTTAGTAGATTTAGGTTGGGGAAGGTCGGAAACGGTCAATGAAATCAGATAGTGATCAGTCCATATGCAAGGTTCAATTGCCGTTATGAGGGAAACGCAGTTGATATCTGCGACCCAGTCCGATGTGCGGCCTTTAGTGTGCGTAGGGCCGTTATTCCGAATAGTGAGGCCTGCTTCCACAATAGTGTTGGCTATGGTGGAGGCATTGGAGTCTTTTGGGTCCTTATAGCCTAAGTTAAAATCGCCTAGTAGAATGATTTGTGTTCCCGGTTTGGCATTGTTGTTTAGGAGGGTTGTTAAGTCTTCTTCAAAGGTACCTAGTGGACCAGGGGGTCTATAGATAAGGTGTACCATGATAGTATGTGAGGCGGAGATTTCTAGTTTTAGGGAAAGTGGTTCAGCTGACGGCATGCTGATGCTGTCTATTTCTTTGATGGTGAGGTTGGCTCTGCAGATAAGAGCTTTGCCTCCTCTTTTGGAAGTTTCCCTGTCTTTTCTGAAGATGGTAAAGTTAGGGGGTATGGCTATCATAAGGGCAGGGCCAGTAAGAGGACATATACCTTTTGTCCTATTGAAAATAATCTTAAAAGTGCCTTTTTGTCGTAGGTGGACTTGTGTTGTGGTTGGGCTTTTTCCATGCAAGTATAGGCTAGATTTCAAACAAGTTTCATATGCTCTCGCAATCGGGAAGCTGTTTGTGAGAGGGGAATAGGTGCCTCTTCTTTCTTCCCAGGTCTCCCGGAGCATGTCTAGGACATCTCTTAGTTCTCTACCATAAAGTAGTTAAAAAAGAGAGAATCCGGTTGATGCCCGAGGGGTCTTTCTCACTGCAAATACGGCCCAGGCGATCATGCAATCCCAGTCCTTCCCGTCCAACAACTTTCTTAGGATAATTTTTAAGTGTTTTGTTAAATCTTTCTACCAATCCATCTGTTCCAAAACCTCAACATCAGGGCCTTCTGTGCCAAATCTCTTTGCCATTCAAAGTCTCTTATTTCAGAGGGCCTGATGCATTACGACAAAACATTCCTTTCGTCTCAGGGTTTGCCCTTATACACCTTCTCGGGTAATTTATTGTTCACAAAACCTTCAATTTGTCTCCCTCTGCCGGGCTCGGACCAAATTTATGCACTTTTCTACTTTCTCTACTTCATCAAAATCAAAGACTTTCGACTGCGTGCAGGATTTTGCTTGTCCCGTTGCAGGACCACTTGAATTCACATGTATTCATTCTGTCTCAATCGGTTTCCCTCCGGCGGGCGAAAACCAAATGTATCTACCTTTGTCACTTCTCAGCTGCATACCTTACAGAGACCTTTGCTGCATACCTTACGGAGACCTTCGATTGAGCACCCACGTGGTGCCGGACCACTCAGTCAAAGGTATTGTAGCTTGCGTGAAAGTTCAATCACTCATCCATAAGCAGATCAACTTGACTTGTGGCCTTTATCACATGCGTTTTACCAATATTTGTTCCAGCGCTCACTATACAATGTTGCTGCTTGCTTCAACATAAAATGGTCTTGTATCGGTGTCCCCAACACTTTGGCTGTGTTGACTTCACTGAAGCTCCTTTGTTCTTGGAGCCAAGGACAGTACCACGCAGCTGGTGATTTTCCCCGCCTTTATTATTGACGCAGGAGGACCCCGGGTATCTCCGACACACAATGCAAGATTCTACAGCCTGGTGTCCTGGTCTTACGCTTTCTATTCTTAAGCTCTCTGGAAAATAACAGTTCCTTGTTGAAAATGTCAAGGGAATTTCCCTCGTTGCGATCCCCTTTGGTTTAGCTGTCTTTCCTCTCTTGCTCAGCTGCTGTCTCAAACCTACTGTTTCCTCATGTGCTTTGTCTCGCTCAGAGTGTGCTCTCATGCTCCGCCTTTTATCTGTGTGGGGAAGTTTAATGGAAGTCAGGTATGTGTGATGGTCAGTAATTACCTGACCTCACCTGACCATTGTATTGGGACACGCCAGGTATACTGCTCGGTTGTTAGTCTGTTTTCTCTCATAGCGGGCTGTCGGAGAGAAAGTGTTTGTGTTGTAAAGGAGAGGAGTATAGTTCCTAAATATCTTACCTCATAGGATGGGGTAAAGGTGTTACAAGGAAGGGGATACCGTGTCTCACCATCCGGTATCCCACTCCCCAAAGACCCCTCAGCCAGGTGATTCTCCCGCACTGGTCCACCCCCAGGAACTGGATCCAAAAGCGATTGCGGTGTCCTGGCTACCTGGATGACAGATCCCCGGGGATTAGTGTGTGAGACACATTCTGGTTTCTCACAGCTCCTTGCGTTCTATTGGCGTAGGCACTTGTGAGCAACCAGGATCTTTAGCACTATAGGAGGTTTTTCCTGTGTCTTTGGATGATGTTTTCTCACTGTGGCCTGTGACTGGTGGGTTTTGTACTACGGACAGTGACTGAGAAGCCAGAGGCAGTGCTTTTCCAGCCACTGATGAAGATTTTGACCTCGTCTCTCTGGGAGACAAGCGTTCATGGCTCAACAACGATGTTTCTACCGTTGTTGTTTTCGTGGACTGGAGTTTTCGTCGTGGCTGAGGACCCTGTTGCCACTCATGACAACGTGGTGTTAAAATATGTTTTACTCATCGACGGGGATGTTCTCGTTGATGGTATAGTTGGGGTTTTTTGTGTCGTCAATGATGGATCGTAGATGACAATCCTGCCACCGGGGACATGGACCAGGATCCACTGTCGATGTCAGAGGGGTGGGTGACAGTCTTTGCGAAGTTGACAATGGATTTCCCTGTGGTCAATGATGAGAGTGCTGTTGGTGGTCTTCACGCTGTTGATTTCATTGCCCTTCGACGAGGAGGGCGCTGTGGACAATTGTATCTTATGTGGAATGGCCGATGATAAAGCACCCGTCGTCGATGTCGTTAGGGCCTTTAGACCAAGAACCCAGGTTGGTTTTGAGGTTTTCCCCGAAGCTCTTTGCTTCCTGGGAAGGCCTGGAGGTCTCTCCTCTGATCTAGCCCTCTTTTGGTGTGACGGTTCCACATGGGGGCTTTTTGCCACACTCTTAGAGGACTCTGCTTCAGATGGGGGGTACTTTCCCTCAATGAGCAAACAAACTAGACGTCTGTGCCTGTCCCCCAGCGGCTTAGAGCTGAAGCTCTGGCAAATGTCACAGCCCTCAGGGATGTGGTTGGGATAAAGGCATTCCTTCATTCTGTCCCCTTCACACACATTCTTGATGCCACAAGTCTCACATGACTTAAAAGGTTAAGTTTTAGCCCTCCCCTCCATATTAGACAAAAGCATATCTTTTTATGAAGGAAGATGATGGTTGGAGCTAAAGAAGTGTTCTTTAAAAGCTGGATGAAGGTTGTCTCTCAGGAGAAAAAGTCAGGAGGACTCCTCAGCATGAGGTGCAGTTAGAATCTGAAGATGTCCTCCAGGGTGCAGCTAGATACTCGACATCCGATTGGCTGAAGCTAAATGCACCCAGAAGGACAGTGATAGACTACAAAATGGTGCTGTTTTTTTCCTTTATAAAATAAAGATTCACCTAGGTAACCAAGGACTCCCAGCCGGACGACAGGGAATGCTCAAAGCATGTGAATCCATGACAGATCCAATGCTGGTGAACATCAATAAAAACAGAGTCCATATGCAGGTCTTCCTCCCAAAGATGAGTTGTTACTGCATTATGCATTATCACACTTACATGGGTGGCTTGTCTGGAGGAAAACAAAAATAAAAACTAAAGAAAGGCACTTCTAAATCTCTTCTTAAACTGCAAAAATGTAAAGCAATACAAGCTATTCAACTTACAGATATGTGTGTTTAACAGACAATGCAAGGCTTATTCAAGACCTGAAAGCATAAAACAAACCAGGTGGGGGACCTATTGGGTCTTGAATGTTGGGTTAAGTGTGTGATTAAACGTCTAATCAACACTAATAGATTAAGAAAGGTAATTATCATAAGTGCCCAAGCCAAAGAAAAAAAGAGCTCAAGCAGAAAGATGGGGATTAGTGTACAAAGGATTGCTTCAGTGCCCTAGGACACTACACAGTCTTGCGTTACTCCCTGAACCATGCAGTATGTGTTCAAATCCCTTTGCGTTTCCAAGAGAGCATGTCCTGTAACATTGCGTTTATGTTTGAGCATGAGGAAAAACGGTTCCGGACAGGCAATTGAGCAAGTGAGTATAGCAGGTTCTCGAGGTGAATCTTAAAGTATTCTTGCACACGCACCCGGATACCTTCGGGTCTGGCGCGTGCTATAAATAAATAAACAAGCAAACAAACAATAATTAGGAAACATTTCCTTCATTCCCGACTTCAAAGTTGTAGCTGTTGTTAACTAGTCTTAGGTATAAAAGCTCATATGTTAGAACAAAGGCAATATGGTAATACCATTGAGTATTGTGCAGCAGCAAACTATCGAGTATGATAAAATCTGGTTCTGAGGATGAGACAGTCTTGACGCTCAACACATGTTCTGGCTGAGGCAGAAATCGAGGGAGAAAATGGTAATCCAAAGTGCAGGGTGATAGTCAAAGTTCCCATTGAGATTTCACAAGTAGGTGCGGATCATACATTAGGAACAAGCATGTATTGACTACTGCTTAAAGAAACTGAGATATGGGATTTCAATTATGGAAGATTTATCAAAATAATGTTATTTTGGTTCATCCAAAAGGCCTAATGTTTCCAAAACTGTGTGTCTATTTTACCATTCCTACTGAAGTGGTTTTACAACTTGAATGGGCTGACATTTTACAGTGCCAAAAGGTTGGTGAATAATTAAAACGTTGTGTTCCAAGGAGCTTGAGTTACTTTTTGTTTTTGATTTTACTTCCATGTGTGGTGATTGACATTTTACATTTCCTATTGGCTTCAACCAACAAACTTCATTAGATCACACAGATACATGAGGGAGTAAATAAAAAAGACAGAAGTACATGTCACATATAGGATGCAGGCTGGGGAGAAGGCAACCCAGCAGGATGGGGAGAAGGCAGCCCTACAGGATGGGGAGAGGGTGACCCTGCAGGATGGGGAGAGGGCGACCCTGCAGGAGGGGGAGAAAGTGACCATGAAACCTGAGTAAAGGGCGACCCTGGAGGCTGGGAACAGGGCAACCGGTGAGGCTGGGGAGAGGGTGACCCTGGAGCCTGGGGAGATGACTCTGGAGGCTAGGCACAGGGTGACGCTGGAGGCTGGGCACAGAGTGACCCTGGAGGCTGGGGGCAGGTTGATCAAGGAGGCTTGGGCAGGGTGACCCTAGAGGTTCGGGGCAGGGTGACCCTGGAGGTTGGGGACAGGGTGATCCTGGAGTCTGGGGAGACGACGACCAAGACAGAGAGGCAGAGTAAATTAGTGAGAGGGAAACCAAACAATTGGTAAGAACGAGAACAAGAAGGGTTGTGTGAGGAGGAACAAGGAGGCTGGGGTGAAAAGGGCCAAGGAAGTTGGAAGAGAGAAATTCCTAAGTTAGATATTGTTATAGAGGTGATTTAGGAAGAGGTGGTGATAGAGGTTGAGGTGGTGAGAAGAACCATGAAGGAGGGGGTGAAGATGTAAATCCTCAATATGGAGGTGCCTAAAAGGAAGGTGCTGAACAGTGAGGAAACTATTAAATAGAAGGGTGACCAGAGTAGAAAAGTGAAGCAGTTAATACCCATTAGTAGGGCAGTTGAGGAGGGGGAAAAAATGATCAGGGAGCTAACAGAAGAGCAAGAGGAGAAGGAAACAGAAGACACAAGGGGAAGTTTGGGACGGTTAAGGAAAGCGTCTGAGGTAAAGCAACATCAAGAAGGTGCTGGAGAAGCAAAGGACAGAGAGAAAGGGTGAAGAGATAAGTGAAGGCCCCCAAAGTACAAGCTTGAGTGAGAGATTGGGTTGGGAGACTGTGCTGAGACAGGGTGGTGGTAAGAGGCAAGGACCCTGTAAAGAACCTAGGGTGGTCCCCGATCTTGCTATGGCTCTGTGGCTTGGTTTAAGGCAAGCTCCCACGTGGCTCTAACTACAGAACAACCATGAGGCCCAAGTGCAGATTTGAGACTGAGGCGGAGAAAGCCTTCCCACCATTCCCGTACAGTAACTGCCATTGCCAAGGAAGATACAAAACCCTGGGACATTGCAAAAAGACTGAGACGGCGGAGGACTGACCCAAGAATCTGGAAGAGAAATCGTGAGGCATTTTATTTTGAACGCTTTTATTTTCTTGGGATCAACCTGCACCTATTAAAACATAATTACTTTTGAGTAAATCATCACCCAGGCTTAACAAGATCTGAAGAACTCATACTTTGAACACGTCTGAACCTCCGCAAGACACACTAAGTTTTGAGTTTACCGTGAGAACTGACCACATCCTTGTGAATGCCTATTCTGGCACAGATTAAGTTAATGTCTGCATATTGTTGGCCATGAGGGAGTTGATTTGTGTTTTCCTTACAAGACACACTTAATAAAAGAGGAATGAAGACCATTCAATTGTGTCTGGCCTCTGTTTGACCCCCCCACTCATCTTCATGACGTTGCTCATTATTGGTGGGTCATTCGTAATATTAGAACTGCTTAACGCCTCAACAATAATTAGGTTGCTGCAGAGGCTGCAACTGAAAAATGAACCCTTTTGTTTTGTGTGGTCATCGCCTTTCACGAAGGTATCTCAAATTATTTTACACAACTGGTAGGAAAACAACCAGGTGCTGTTAGAAAACAGGGTCCACATCGGTCAGTAGATAAAATAAGCCAACCTTTAATAATTTGCTGTAGTAAACCATACTGTGTACGTATTTGCAGAGATTATTCCATTGGTCTTAGAGTCCCTTTTATTAATCAGCTAGCCATTCGACTTAGCCAGATCAACTGTCAGAAAACAGCTGCTTTCCCATTGTTAGCACTGTAGACACGTTCAATTAACATTTTTTCTATAAGATCAGAGTCTTGCTTGAAGCGATTCAGAAACTCAATGGGAAGCGTGGTAATTCACTCGCGTGCTAGGCAATGGGAGCGCTTGCAATCTGCCAGGAATATCTGTGGGATTTAGATAAAGGGAAGTAACGATCTTGAAATCAGTCTTTTGGATAAATCTATCAAGAAACAATATAAAGTTAGTGCTGTGTCCATGACTGTCTCTCAAGACCTGATCTTTCTGGTTTTCCGTTGGGATACTGTCAGTACCAGCGTTTTCCTGACTGAGGACAGGATTGCAGACCTATCGACCACATGCCAATTCTTCCTGCAGTCCTCTCACATGATGGCTTGGTGGTTCCAGAGACTATTGGGCCTCATGGCTTCTTGGCTTCTTGCGTGTTAGCACTACCTCTTGCACGGCTGAAGATGAGACGCTCTCAGCTAGCTCTTCACGGAGCTGGTCCTAGTCTACGGAATCAGATTCTAAGATGATTCCCATCCTGCATGACGGCAGATCTTCAATGGTAGTCATCTGCCAGCAACCTTTCAGTGGGGACCTCCTTCCAGGAGCCCTGCCCACAAGAAACAGTTACTTCTGGGGTGGGGAGCGACACTGCGTCTCCTGGAGGTGTACGGTTTGTGGGCACCTCAAGACAGGCGGTTCCATATGAATTACCTGGAGCTCCTGCCAATTTTTCTGGTGCTCAAGGCTTTTCAACCAACTATCATCAACAGTGTGGTCCGTATTCGCACAGACAATTCTGTAGCAATGTTTTACATCAACAAACCGGGGGGGCACCAAGTCTCCTCTGCTTGTGGATCTTGCTATACAAATTTGGATTTGGGCCATCCAACACAATGTCTGGCTCCAAACTTTACATATCCGGGGCCATATCAATGTGGCTGCAGACTCCCTTCGCCGCCAATCTGCAGCGAGTTGCGAGTGGGAGATGAACAACGATGGTCTCACCAACATTTTGCAGCAAGGGGTGGACTTCTTTACGACATCATCAAACAGGAAACGTCCTCTTTATGAGTCCAGGGACGGCTCAGAGTGTCTTCCTTGGGGGATACCCTCGAGATCCTGTGTGTCAACATGAAAGGTTATGCCTTCCCTCCATTACCACTGATTCATCGGTCACTCTGAAAACTCGGGAGGGTGGCTCCTTGGTGGCCAGCCAGGTTCTGGTTTTCGGAACTGCTGCAACTGTCGGTTCTCCCCCCACAGTCCCCCGATAAGTTTGCTGCAGATTTCTGACCTTCACCAGAGCAATCACCAGCTGTGGCACCCCTCCCCACAATCGTTCAGCTTGGCGGCCTGGTGCCCGAGTTCTGATCTTTAGCGCAGTTAAATCTGTCTGATGACAACATGCGCATAATCCAAGCAGCCAGGAAACCTTCCACAAGGGATCAATACAGGAGCAAGGGGTTCAGTTTTTGCCATTTGTGTTTGACCAAAGAGCTCGATCCCAGGCATGCTTCTATCAACACTGTTCTGTCCTTTGTATCTGACCTGGCAGCCTCTGGCATACATGTCCTGTCATGCAGGACTTACTTGTCCGCCATTGCGGCCTACCCGTCACAGCTGTTTTTCATTGGCTAATCCAGTCATCAAGAAATGTTATAACCCCTTTGAACCTATGGCTACTACTGAACTTAAGTACCTATCCTGGAAGGTGGCTTTTTTGATTGCGGTAACATCTGCAAGACGCTTGGTGAGCTTCAGGCTCTCTGTGGAACATCCATTCCTACCTTTCCGTAATGATACAGTGGTGCCTCACACCCACCCTTTGTTCCTTCCGAAAGTGGTTTTGGAATTCCATTTAAACCAGTCTATATCTCTGCCGGTCTGCTTCCGGAATCCGGTCTCTGATGCTGAAAGGGCTCTGCACAACTTAGATGTCAGACGGGTTCTGAAGTTCTACCTCGATAGGATTAGCAAACTCAGACGCTCTTACCTTTTTGTCACATTTGGTGGTCCAAATGGGAAAACCTGCCTCAAAGGCATCCATCTCCCGATGGGTTGCTTCATGTGTTTACGAGGCCTACAAGGTTCAAGGCCTTAAAACACCTAAAGGCATTCATGCACATCTCATTGATGCACAAACTCATTGGCCGAACCGCCTACTCCCAACTAAATGCCTTTGTCGAAGCCAACAATCTCCTAGACCCCGCACAATCAGGTTTAAGAGCCCGTCACGGAACCGAAGCCACCCTAACCTCAATCTGGGATGACCTTAAAATGACAGCAGACTCCGCGGGATGCGCTGCACTAATCCTTCTTGACCTATCTGCTGCCTTTGACACAATCAAACACTCAATCCTCCTAGACCGCCTCCACTCCCTAGGAATTTGTGGAACCACTCTTAAATGGATAGCTTCATTCCTCAAAGATAGGTACCAAATAACGATACTCTCCACCTATACCTCCCAAGCCCGACCAGTCGACACGGGAGTCCCACAAGGAGCATGCCTATCTGCCCTCCTGTTCAATCTCTCCCTGATCACCCTCCCTCCAATAATTCGTTCACACAACATCCTGTGTTACAACTACGCCGACGACCCTCAACTAATTCTAAAACTAATGAACTCCAATCCCAACTCCCGACCTGACCTGGCCTCCTGCCTCCTCGACATAGAACTCTGGATGACCCAAAGCCACCTCTTGCTAAACCCCTCCAAAACGGAAATCATGGTATGTGGCAACTCTGAGTTTCTTCCGCATCCACTACCCTGGCCATCCGCCATGGGCAGCTCACCAACCCCCTGCAACTCAGTGAAAAATCTTGGATGCACCCTTGACTATGACCTAACACTCTTGCGCCAAGTCAACAACGTCTCAAAATCCTGCCACTACCACCTTAAAACCCTTAGGCGTATCTTTCCATATCTCTCCTTTCCTAACAGACTCTCTGCGGTCCAATCAATCATTATATCAAGACTGGACTATGCAAACCCCCTATACCTCGGAATCCATGCATAACAACTGAATAAACTTCAAAGGGCACAAAACGCAGCAGCCAAAATGCTGCTTGGGCTCGGCCCAAGAGACCACATCTCCCCAGCCCTTAAGACGCTGCACTGGCTTCCAGTAGCCCGAAGGGTGACTTTCAAAACTATATGCATCGGCCATCGAGCATTGCATAAAACAGGACCTCAATATCTTCAAGACAAACTAAAACCCTACCACCGCCCCTCGCACCCTAAGATCAAGCTCAGCTGGCCTCCTAGTCATACCTAAGACAAACTCAGTCAGATTAGGCGGATCATCATTCTCAGCCTTGGCCCCCACCCTGTGGAACTCACTCCCACCCCACATCCGCCAACCTGAGGATTTAACATCTTTCCGCAAACTGCTGAAAACTGGCTCTTCCCCTAAAACCAACCGGTACCAAACTAACCCAAACAGACAAACAGCATCTCAACGACACCAACCCAACAAACTACCTGATGCGAGAAATTGACAGCCAACAACCCCAAATATACACTAGAAAGATAAATAGAATTAAACGAGTAAAGTAGATCAAAATAGTGAAGTGGATAATGAGAATAAATCATAGGGAAACAGTAAGGAGATGTAAACTGCTGAAAGGCACATAATGCATGAGGAGGGAACGAAGTGAATGGCGTGGATGAAATAGTTAGAATGGATGAAGCGTGTTGAACAGATGAATGCACTGAGTGAATGAATGCATGAGTGGAAGAACAGATGACTATATAGATTGAATGAGTGTGTAAATCGAATGAGTATGTAAATCAGATAAGTGTATAGAATGGATGAGCATGTTAAGCGGTTGAGTGTGTAGAGTGGTTGAGTTTAGAGCAGACGAGCGTGCATGGCGGATGAGTGCATAAATACAGAGAAGCGAATAGAGCGCAGGAGCGTGTAGAACTGATGAATGCACAGAACGTATGAGCATGTAAAGTGGATGGGTGTGTAGAGCGGATGAGTGTGTAGAGCAGATGAATGTGTAGAACGGATGAGTATGGAAGTGCGGATGAGTCTATAGAGCGGACAAGTGTATGGAGCGGATGAGTGTAGAGAGCAAATGAATTTATAGAACAGGATTACTGCGTATTAGAGAATGACTCTAAGGGCCTGATGACTGCATATTAATGTTGAGTGCGGGGAGCGGATGAGTGCAGGGAGAGGATGAGTGCGGGGAGAGGATGAGTGCGGGGAGCGGATGAGTGCGGGGAGCGGATGAGTGCGGGGAGCGGATGAGTTGAATGCGTAGAAAGCACGAGTGCGGGGTGCGGGGAGCGGATGAGTGCGGGGGACTGGTGACTGCGTAAGGTGGGTGAATGCGAAATACAGGGGCAGACGTGGAGTGCATGAGTGCGTCGAGCAGACCTGAGTGTGTAGCAGACGGGGACGCATGGAATAAATAAAAGTCCATAGATTGGACTGGAGCGAATAGAACTGCGCAACGTAAATAGTATGGTCTGGAATGCAGGGAACGTTTGAAAGAGCATGTAACCCATCATATCACACCCCACGCTTACTCTCTTCTTTACACCACCACTCAACTAGAACACAGAGATACTATGACACCATTCGGGATAACTGTTCTCATACCAACATCTCCCGCTCACTCCCCATCATTCTAAGTAAACACTGCTGGTTACACATCGCCCAGCCAGGCGTTCTCCTCAGGCACTAACACAGCCACAGTCAGTCTGGATAAATCGTGCCAGAACAAACACATACCCCTGATCTCAACCACCACACCTACCGCTAAGAAAGAGTTATTACACGAATACCACACCAGCTGCACACATAACCGGTGCGCACACGCGCCGTTGAATCTCCCTACTCTCTCTACTGACCAGAACTTCGGTTCCCAAGGGCATTCAACCTACCAGCGCCTTCAGACCATACCAATGGTGTATAAGGCGCTATATAAGTGCAAAATAACATAACATAACTGTATGCCATATACATTTCAATTAAGTATCCATATCATTGCATGTTTTGAAAATAATGAGCAGCTGGAAGCATCTTAAATGTGTCTTCTTAGAATTGTTAAGGGAAACAACCTCTCTCAAACACAGAGATTAACATAGGTCTGTGGCACTTATTGCCTATACTGGTATAAAGGGTTGCAAGTCGAATATGTTCTCATCGAAAATAATGTTTATGCAATGGCTGCACCTTATGGAGCATCGGAAAGGTTGGCGGTTCTGAGTCTGGATCTTAAAGTACCCCAGCACAATTTATCTTGGGAGATGCAGTTTATAGCAGATGGTGCCCAGCAGGACAGCACCAGGAAAGCTGCAAAATTGATCAACAAATTACTTACAGCTCTGTAATGTTGTTTCTAATGGATTAGTCCTTCCTCACATAGATTGCTCATGTTACACATTCTCTCTCAAGTGCCAGCTGTCTTCAGAAAGTTTGTTAGCCACCAGGAAGTGCAGTGTGGCACCACCCGGTGCCCAGACACCAGGTGTAACTATGGGCCCTGCATACATGGAGTTGCTGTGCTCCATGACCCCAGGTCTGCTGAGGGACCTGAACAGTCTAGGTGTACTAGCAATCCATCTAGAGGGGCACGTTACAAGGGCAACAAGGACGTTTGCTACCTGCTCCTTGGGAGGGAAAGCCCTGTAGGACCACTCAGATGAACAGAGGGACTGGGACAGTGAAATGTTGTACTTCAGGAAGTTCAGAGAGAATCGCATACAGTGCAATACACGTATGCTGATGCCGGGTCTGGGGTGCAGGCTCGAATAAGCCATTAATTCAGGTAGGGGACAATGTGAATCTTCCTACTCCAGAGTTGAGCCGTCAGCAGTTTGGTGAAGATCCTAGGTGCAGAGGAAAGCCGAACAGTGGGACTCACAAACCTTAAGTATTTCCATGTGCAGATTCATATTAGGCACAGGAAGGTGGTGTCATGCAGGTCTCCAGAGACACCAAGCAGAGACAGCAACCAGTCATGCAGTTTAAGGGCCTGGAGGAACAGTGCAAAGGTGACCATATTCAACTTGTCCTTACACAGGCAGTTCAAGCACTCAGATCCATGATGGGATGCAGCCCCAGTCTTTCTACAGAACCAGAAAGTAAAGGGATTACCAGCCCTTTGAACAGGCTACTAACTTAATGGCACCCTTTCTCAGAAGTTGACAGACGACCTCCAATAGGGGAGGACCCGGAAGCAGTGTAGGCGGGTCAGGCAAGCATTGAAGAAAAGGGAGGCAGACACCCTGAGACATGACATGCAAGACATACATGTCTGAGGTAGCAAGATGCCACTCCTAGATGAACAGGGACAAACTCCCTCTCACCAGAGTCAAATGGACGAAGTGCAGCACCCAGTGGCTTGGCACTGGGGGCAGTTGTGAAGACAGCAGAGATGTCAAACCCCATCTCTGGCGTATCAGGTAATATTATCGCCACCAAAAATATCGCCGTACATATGGTCGTCGGGAACGGCCATAGGTGATATTTTTGTTGTGGATAATTTATGGGGTAAATGGATGGGGGGGTTGCGGGGGTATCCCCCGCTCCCTTTCAAAATATATGGGGATTGCGGGGGTGTCCCCTGCAGGTTCCATGGGGTAATATCGCCGCAAAAATATGGCAAAATATTTGTACGGCGATATTTTTGCGGCGATATTTTCACATGGAACCCTCCCTGGGCACCTCTGCTCTTGGCTGACCACCTCTCCTTAAGAAAGTCTTCATAATACAGGTTCCTCCAAGGACACACCTTGGCCTAGGTCATGGCAACAGTTCTTATAAAGCAAATCCAGATCTCTCTCAGTTGCTCGTATAGACAAAAATTTACTAAGTTCTTGTTTACCCGAGTTACCCAAGCCTTCATTGTTTGTATCCAGAGGGTTATTCGAATTGTCGTCCTCCACTAATATCTTATCTTAAAGCCCACCTTGCTCCCTCTAATTTTCCCATTGCGGTCAGCATGGACGTTGCTCATGGCAAGTCAATATTCTCAATGTTATCAGTTCCCGTGGCCTTTGGGATGCCTCGACTAGGATGTTGAATACACATGGGCTCGTAGGCCCTTGTATCTCCTTCTGATAGCTTTCTGACAGAGATTGTGTCCCTTTCTCCTGTTGGGACTTGGAAATCTGATTCTCTTGGTCTTCTATATTCTTATCTTGCTTTATGTCACTTACAACCCCACGGTACTGATTTGATCTGCTTTCGGGCCCCTTAGCTGCAAAAGGGTTCATGGTCTAGACCCCCCCCTCTCGTAGTGATCAACCGTCCACTTTCCTTCTTCCTTAGCAGCGCTTACGCTAGAGCGGGTCAGTTATGCTTGTGTCGGCGGCATTGATCTCCACCTGCCTTTTTGTTGCTTTTTGTTGTGGTGGCCTTCTCTGGGCCTCGCCTATACTATTGGTTATTTTTCTTGCTCAGACTCTCCGCACAGTGTATGAGGGGCTTTCGTCTTGGATTAGCTGAGTTTTGCTGTCTTCTGGCCCACCACGTCTTCTGTGTAGTCCCCCCTCCCGACAATCTCTTTTCCACGCTCCAGCAGAGAATTTCCACCTGGGACTCTGGCTCTACACTGTGCACACATTCCCCCACAAAAGTGGCACAGAGAAGCAGTGGCTGCCCTGGATGGTGTGGAATTTGGATTTGAGGATTGGCTCGACAGTGAGCAGTAGTAGCAGGTGAACTGAACTAATCCATGAGATACTCTAGGCCTGATGCGGCAAAGTCTATGATAGATAGTGCCTCACTGCCTTTCGGACTAACTGCAAAATGTTAAACTCTGGGGCAGGATGGATGGCTGGCTGGCCTCTCACAGGGCTTCTTATTTGGTATACATTTTGGGGGATGGGGCGCTTTTTTTTTTAGGTGCCTTTTGGCCTCCAGGATTACATTATCTTGATGTGTTCTGCAGAAATCATTTTGCAATATATATGAATCAGGGGCGCCAGTGACATGGGGGTATGACATCTAGTTTTTAGAGATGAGGATTCTTTCATGGGACTTCTCACCCTCTGACCTTGGAACGATCCTGCCGTGTTTTGTACAGCCAACATTTAATTCGAAACTGCTGTATTGTTATTTTTGCTTTCAGTTCTTTTAGATGCGGAAGAGACTAGGATGATGGGATGATGGGATAAGGAATGGAAGGGAATCTTCTGATATCAGGCTCAGAGCAGCAATTCAATTGATAGGTATGACTGCCTCCAACAGATTTTACAAATGTGCACCATATAATATCTTGCATTTAAACTCCTTATGCTTAATTCCACCAATAAAGGGGCATACCACCATGATGAGGTCCCATGCCTGAATTTGGCGTCCATTGGGAAGATTGCCCAAGAGGGACAGGTTCCACCAGTGGATGTTGTGTCTGATCCCCTAGTCACCTCAGCGTGCTCCCAGCCACTCGACAGGAAATTCACAAGAATACCGTTCTGCCGAACTTCATTGGCCAATCCAGGCAAACCAGCCGTGGAAACTTAAGCCCTGATCTGGAATCTTATAGCAGTGCGGACTGTAGGAAAAGTTCCCCTCCCTAATTGAGAGTGCTTAATGCTAGCCAAACCCAAATATCCAAAACTAAAATGAAGACTTTTCCTTAAAGGGGATCCTTTCTATATGATCAAAGAAGGTAGTGAGGCAGCACTACTGTAGCCAGCTCAGCCAGCACATTAAGGGGAATTTCTTTTGTGGTCTGTGGGATCCATGATGATCACCACCGTCTGCAGAGACAATATTACAAGTCTACAACTTCCGTACACAGAGAAACTGACGCATGAGCAGCATTTAAATTGCAATTTTCCCTGAAAAAATAATCTTATGCTGGCCAAACAAAGTATCAGCCTCCACATGCCCACCAGTTTAACAGTGAATTAAACAATATCAAATGCTTTCCCAGCCGGTCTCCAATGGGCAACTCACACGTTGGAAACACTGCAGCGCTTAGCCCAGTGCAGACAGCCTCAGGGAAGGTTTACGTTACCTACCTGTAACTATTGCATGGTCTGGCATGGATTCAAATGCTCATGGTTACTAGGTTCCTAGGGTAATCCAGAGGTTCGGTCAGTCACTCCTCCCAGTTTGTGCAGTGTAGTTCATAAACATACACTCCTGTATATTCTCAAAATGCCTGGATCGGCCAGACACACATGTATATGTGTCATGAGCCACCCAAAGTCCCAAGGCAGCACTACTGTGGTCTCAGAAACGTTTGTCGCTTTCAATCTCTCCAAGATTTTAACTCTGAGAACTTTTCAGTGACATGTTGACAAAAAAATAGAACTGTGCAGAGAGACGGAATGAGTGAGTGAGTTTAGGATTATGCCTTTGCTACACAGAAAAAAGCAGCTGGGGAAGGGGTGCACTTGTCTCCATTTACTCCGTACAGCACTTTCCGTGCCAACAGCACCCATGATGCAGAGACAGAGCCAGGATATTGCCTCTCCAACAGCCTCTGGTGGCAGTTTCTAGATCAAGTCTGCGCCTATAGATTGGAGGAAGGCAACCATTACAAATATACTGCAGTGAACATGCCAAAGTGATGTATTGTACATGGAAAATTATGGTACTGTATGTTGTTCTAGCTGAGAGTGGCTAACAAACGAGGATGTTGAGCAGTCTGGGGTGGTGGGTCAGCATGTAATTGGGACAGTACTAGAGGCAAGGCCGTTTTTGCAATGTTTTTAAATAAATGTGCATAAACTGTTTACAACACGAGGCACAGGGAAATAAAGCAGTTTTCACAGAAGCACACTATGTTTAGTCAAATGCTGAAATCAGTATGGGAAGCCAGGTCTTTAGGATCCACGGTCGGAAATTATGCTACGAGACACCACCTCCACCTGAATTATGCTATCCTTGATCACGTCTCAGCAGAAAGGACTTCCCGTATGCAAGACTATACTTTCCTGTTGTGCTTTGTCACCATACCCAGAAAAGGGAACTGTTAAACAGCTTTCCTTTGACAGTACTTCATGCTAGATCACAGTATGTGATTTCTAGATGCAATGATCACAGCTGAAAGTATAAGTTTAGTTCACAACTAAATTTGGCAGTTGAGTACTGCAAAATAATTATCTAGGTCTGAACTTTCAATGGCATAGATAAGAAGGCCGCAGTTGCTGAACTTGAAGTTAAGCATGTTAGAATGGGCATGAATTATAAATTAGACATCTTGGGATATTGGGGTTTCGGGTATCCATACAAGGCCAATGACCGTAAAAGAGGACAGTTATCAACAGCACACCAGATTCAAATTGCAAGCTAATCTGTTTTAAAAGAGAAGCAAGGCTGCCACTTACCTCGATGGGGATGTAGAGCATGAAGCCAGGCTCCCCAGTGTGCGTCATGCTCATAACTCTGATGCCATTGGCATAACCAACGCTCATCTCCTGCGAAGAACAGAAAAAACAACCAAGTCACAGCCAGTCCTGAACTTTAAGAAAGTGGAATTATACATTTATAAAGAAGCTTCAAATTCAGTTAAAAAAACAACCTTATTAAAGGAATTATATAAATGCAAATCACCATTTATAATTTAAAAAGCACCATAATCATACATCTACTGATAATCATAACTTGGTCACATACATGCACTATAAAGTTCCTTAAACAAAATGTATTTCACTAAATGTATGTGATTTGCTATATCGTATCTACAGATTCAAAAAGGCCCGTCATGCAGCTATGCCAGATGGGCACATAGGAGGGAAATGGCCAATGTCCCACTTTGACCCCTGATGGGAACACAGGTCAGTATTATAATATGATATTGAATGTTCCTGGTAAGGGAGTCAGGGAATCTCTGCATGCTCAGGTTTTGACAGAACCCATAGAATCGTTAAGGCACATGACACACATTGTTGACTCCAAAGCACATGGACCTTGGGAAAGTACATAGACCTTGGGTAAGGTCTGCATATGCAGTTTGTTCATCTTTTAGGTAAATAACACAAAGTTGACTCCCCCAGCCTAAACCTGTTTGGCTGAATTGTGAGGGTCACATTACCCGGAAGCCAGGCTATTCCCCCACCCAGGTAAGATAAGTCAATACTTCATCTCCCTTTCTGAACTAAAACTACACTTGCACACCTGAATACCACTGCACACCCAGGTCAGATGTCAGCCCCTCTAGTAACCCTTGCACATAGTTAGATTGATTCATTATGTTTGCCTGCATACCTAGCACATAGCTAAATCGATTCATTGAGTTTGCCTGTATGACAATTTCATAACTTATTGTATTTGTCTGCATACCTAGAACTAAGCTAGATTTATTCATTGTGACTGTATGCTTACCTCATTGTGCTGCCTGCATTGCTAGATTGAATCTGTTTGCCTGCATAACAATTGCAAAAATCACTTTATCTGCCTGCATACCCAGCACAAAGCTATCCTAATTCATTGTGTTTGCCCGCATACCTACCATACAGCTAATGTATTCTTCATGTATGCCTGCATACCTAGCATATAGACTGATTTTGTTTGCCTGCTCACATAGCTAGAGTGCCTCATGCGTTACCTTATGACAACTACATTACTAGATTGACTCGTGCTTGCCTGCACAATAGCTGCACAGCTCACTATATCTGCCAGCATACATAGCTATATTAATTCATTGTTGTTTGCCTGCACACCTAGTACATAGCAATAATGGCTCGCGGTATTGCCTGCGTAACAATTGCAAAGCCCATTGTTCTTGCCTTCATACCTAGCATATAGCTAGTTTGACTCCCAGTAGTTGCCTGCCCAATTATTGCATGGCTGGATTATCGGATAGCTAGAATGATCAATTATGCATGCCTGCGTTCCTAGCATTAGCCATACTGATTCATTGTGTTTGCCTGCTTACCTAGCACATAGGTAGACTGACTCACTGTATCTGCCTGCATATTAATTTCAATGCTAGATAGCATACCGAGCACATAGCTAGATTGCCACACTTGCTACCTGCATAACATATACTTGTCTGCAAAATCTCAATGTGCTCTCTACATACCCAGTGGATAAAAAAGCCTGCTTAAATCCAGTGATTACCAGGAGCAAAGCTGGTTTGATTCTTTATGCTATTTTCACATTACTCCCACTGGTAGATGATGTCGTTATTGAGACTATCACAATTAATACATAGCAAAGCGCTTATCAAATATAGTCATACTATATGCACCCAACCATTTGTATAGCTATATTAATGCATCGGATAACCAACACACCACGCTGCATCACAGTCTTATCACACCATATGACCTACAACCCACTCACATCGCTCCAATATTACAAAATGTACAGACAGTTCTATAATCGTACAACCCCATGCACAGCAGCCTAAATAATCACATTTGCAATCATCATCCCATCCATTTAGACTGCAAGCAAACATCCTCTAGTACTTTGGAGTAAGTACACCACCAGTGAGCCCACACTAAAGATGCAATAATTGCAAGAAGTAACCACAATGTCTCATTCCAGGTAAATGTTTGCACAAGCTGACAGAATTCTATTTCACAATCTACAACCCTAGATAATTTGTAAACATGCAAATCACAACTCACAGCCCTAATTAAGCTAGAGGCTAAGTATCACCCCATCCAACACTACCCTTGACCCCCTTCACATTGATCAACTTCTATCCTCACCAAATCATCCTACAGTCTTACTACAACCCAGCAACAAGATGCCTAGAAACAGCAAAGACATCAGAATCAGAAAGGAGAAGGAAATAGTTGGAAGCAGCCCTAGCCAATCCCTTAGATCCGTTAACCACAGACTCTGAGAATCAAAGCACCAGAGACTCAAAGGTAAGCAACCACCATCCAAAGTACCCTGACCAAACTTTGTAAGGAGAAAAGGGACACATTACCATCCCAAAGCTTCAACTGTGCCTACCCTGACAACCATCCATTGCATCATAAAACCTCTACAGCAAAAAGAAACGACTGCTATAACGGTCTTCACTAGACACCCAACATCATCCAATACAACCTCCCAGAGAGGCCTGGTACATTAGCCAGACCCCAAAAAGAGCATGCTCAACCTCTAAAAATCTAAAAGCATTCACATGGTACGCGAGAAACTAATTAAAGCAACCTTGAACAACCAAATGACACTCTTTCAACCAACCAAACACAACCTGGTTTGATGGGAACCAGATGCCTCCTAATCAACAGATTCTCTATTTCCAAACATTCCACTGACATTTTGGACCTTCTCTCAAGAGGATGAAATAGACCTATTCTTCATTATGGAAATGTGGCTTTCCAATGGCCAATCGCTGGTTATCCATGAGAGTATTCCATCGGGCTACAAGATTATATGTGCAAAATGTACCACTAGTAAAGGCGGGGGGTAGCATGGATTCACAGAGACCCCCTTCATAGTCTCAACGCCTTTGATAGACAATATCCCATAATGAGTTTCTCCACTGCCCTGCCCCATCTCTCCCACCAATACATTATGCATTCTCTTAATATACAGACCCCTTTGATACAGCGCACACTTCGCAGACACAGTCTCTGATGGAGCTGCTAACCTGTTTGTGTACAGCCAACTTCTAACTATACTCAGAGACTACAACATCTGGCTTGCGAAAAAAGGACAACCCTGCCAGAAAATCTCTCTGAGCAAACCTAGAGGCATTGCAGCTCAGAAAAAATGGTTCAGGTCCCCACTTGCATACCCATTTACACTCTGGATGGCATTTTCTGCAACAAAAATATAATCATGAGCTGCTCCACAGCGCACCTTCCCTGGGGGGGCCACTTAAACATAGCTTTAACAATATTTAGAGACACCACCTCTTGCAGAACCACTGAAACGGGCGTCAACTTTGACCAGCTAATGGAAAGACGTACAAATCACACTCTACTGGAAAGACTAGAAGTAAACACATGTACCCTCTACACAGATGGACTAACTTCCACACCAGATGCGAAACGCCACAACATTCATAACTGGCTTACTTCCACCTGAGACCGCATCACTCCAAGGAAATCTTTTAATAACACCCAAAAGAAGAAACTGGCTAAATGCTTCAGACCAAATCTAAAAAAGCTCAACAGTTTGAAAAAGGGAAATTGTAAACTGGAATTAATGTTGAGGAAAAATCAACTACAAACAAGTAAACTTACCTATCATCATCAGCAAGGCTTTTAGAGGGTAGAAATCATGAAAGCAAAACAAGTTCTCTTTTCCAGATGCATTGAATAATCAAAACATAAGGAACACAAGGAAATGTTCTAGATCATCCAAGAATTAAAGAAAAACAGCCTGAAACATAGTCTAATCCAAAACAATAACTCAGCCATCAAATTGCTGCATTTTTCAATAAAGCAATCCTCCATGTCCAACAATAAAGGACAATAAAGGACCGTCACACTCATATGTCACCAACAACACCTATCCAACACCTTCTGCGACTCCTCTAACTTCATTCCGCTTTTTCTTTGTAGTGGAACTATTCGCTACCATTGACTCCAGCAATCAAACCAACTCTGCATAGGATCCATGCTCTGCCAAATTATAAAAACCCATCAAGAAACATTCGGGGGGGCGTGGCCAGCAGCAAGATGAATCCCGCGGCCGCAGCTAAAATCCTGCTTTACACTGAATCCGGAGACCAGAGTGGTACTGCTGAGGTGCCCGGACCGCTCCCGGGAAGGGAGCGCGGTCTTGCGAGTGCTCTGGATGTTTCTTGGGCCCCGGGCAGCAACCACAGCGGGACGTGATCGTCGGCGGTGGGGCGGTGCGTGTGCCCCCCCGTCTCGAGAACCCGGCTGCTGACCGCGAGGTTGAGCGGTCGTGCCCTGGGACCTGTGCCCCCGAGGAGGAAGCAGAGCCTGGGCGGCGCCACGGAAGCGGCGGACGGGAGGAGCCCGGTCCTGCAGTGCTCTGCGCTGCCCCAGCTGATTACCCGCCCCAGCTGATTACCCGATCGCGGAGAGGAAGAACACGGATGCCGTGACGGCCACGCCGGTGAGTGCCCTCCCGGCGGCCCACACTGAGACCCCCCCCAGCCTAAATCTGTCCACTCCCGGGGAGTCAAGCGGCGGATCCGCCTCTGAGGGTACCAGGGAGCTTACCGGAAAACCCGGGGGTCGGCAACAGCGCGTAATACGCAGGCAGCCAGGGCTCCTCTCTAGCCATAAGCCCGGGGACGTATAGCCCCAGCGGATGAAACGCACACCGCCCTTGAAGAAATCCTGAGAGACGTGTTGTAAAGCCTGTGTGTGTAATCATTGCCCATGCCTTGAGTCACATTGTGGGGGTGGCTGTCTGGGCCTTTGGAGTCTAACCTCGGCAACTACAACAGCATCAGACCCTGGGAAGAACCCACTAAACAGTAGACATTTTTCATATTGGCATCATTTGCCACGGCGCCAGTAAAACTGTAGCCAAGCACCAAGGACAAAGACGAACAGACGGGAGCATGCAGCAACAAATCTGGGAAACAGCGGGGCAACCACCATTGGGTCGGGTTCGCCCCCCTATAGAAGATAACCATACCCCTCCCCTCGGTGATATTGGAGCACCATCTGGGGCTAAGGGAATATAGGGAAGATCTGAGTAACACACGCCGCCCTTCAGTGATTTCCTCTGACTTTGCCTGAAGCGCCCAGACACTGGAAGTGGTCAGGGGTGAGTCGAGTAATATCGTAGACGATAGAAGGACGTAGGTGGGATCCGCCACCGATCCGGGGTTGAGTTCTGGGGACAGAACCACAATACAATTCCCTCCTTGGAACTGGTGAGACCCCATAAGGGGGACGCTGGGCCATCAAATGAAGACTGGGCTGTGTATAGCACTCCTCTCGCACGCCAAATCAGGAACCCCGCTGTTGGACCACGCCTGATGGGCCGAACGGAAGGCATGGGGAAAGAAAAGGCCAAGAAATCCACCATGCAGAACAGAATTGATCAATACACCGTCCCCCCATCGCAGTCCTCCGAACCCCATCCGCTCCCCAATGGAGATACAGACTCCAGCCACACGCTCTCTCTAAGGGACATCATGGCTGCCATAGCGGACTCCCGCTCATCGATGGAACAGAAAATAGACGGGATAAGTCTGGATGTATCCCTCCTTCGACACGACTTACAAAAACTATCCGTGCACATGGGAGAGGCAGAACAGCGCATCCCCAATACGGAGGATGGGATACATAATGTGCAACAACAACTCCAGGGAGTTTCAGCCAAGCTCAAGACTCTGGAAGCTAGGGTCGAGGAAGGAGAGGGGAGATCCAGGTGGAACAGCGTCCGTATACTCGGTATCCCCGAGAAAGCAGAAGGGCCGTGCATGGAGCTCTTCCTGGAACAGTGGCTGGGAGACCTGTTCGACCCGAAATCCTTTTCAAAATGTTTCTCTATAGAAAGAGCACACTGCATGCCCACAGGTAGGCCGGTGCCCGGCGCCCCCCCATGAACTGTGATAGCAAAGCTGTTGAACTATAGGGATCGAGATGCACTCCTACAAATGGCACGAACCAAAGACACGATCACCTTCAATGGGTCCAAGATAGCCTTCTTCCCTGACTACACAAGGGAAGTACAGAGGGAAAGACAATCCTTTGAAAAGCTGAAAAGACAACTTCAAACACTGTGAGTTAAATATGGCCTGCTTTTCCCCGCTCAGCTCAAAATTTACCATAAAGGCACAACAGTCCATTTCACCGACCCTAAGGAGGCATGGCGCTGGGCAGAGCAACATATAGAGGGGGACTGGTCGGCACCTCGAAGTAGTAGGGGCAGAATTCCGGGACCGCCGGCGGACCAGCGCTGTGCCCCGAACATGCCGCCAATACCGGATCGTCCCGGGAACAAAGGGGACTGACCCCCGCCCTGGCTCCCACAGGAGGCCCGGAACCTACCGGCAGGTACGAAACATTTCACTGATTATGCCGCAGAACGTCCCAATAACCCACATAAGGCGTTCCATACACTCACGTTGCGGCATGCGTTGAACTGGTACTCTCGCGCTTGGGGACCCCCCCCTGCATCTCTAGTTTAGTATATTATGGGACTTTCAAGTTGACACTCTACCTTTTTTGAGTGTCAGCAATGTTTGGGCGACAGATACTTCATGTTGGGGTGGAGTATTGGGAGGGGGAGGATGGGGTGAGTTGGGGAAGGTTCTCCGTTGTTTTAGGACCACTGCACCCAGGTAAATTTCACAGGTTTTTATGGTTCCGTGTTAGTTGGGACCACAGCATGTTCAGACACCAATCCAATCACCACTCTTGGCACAACTTACATCACACTACTAGGTACGGGGACCTTAACCCCGCAAGATATCAGGCCAATTCCGTAATACGCACGCCAGATGGCATCAACTCAACCCCAGTCCCCATCGACTGAACGGCCCAAGTCCCTCAAGGTGCTCACCTGGAACGTGAATGGGATGGGCTCTGCGATCAAGAGACGCCTGGTTAAGCAATTGCTCGACAGACACTCCCCCGATGTGGCCCTGTTAACCGAAACACACTTAGCGGGATCACATTGCACCTTCTTCCAGAAAACAAACTAAAGGGCCGCTTTCCATGCGGGATACACAATCGGATCCAGGGGTACTCTCATTCTCATACATAAACGCATCCCATTCGCCTTGCAAACCGTAGAACAGGATCCCCGGGGTCGCTATACTCTAATCTTGGGAACGCTCTAGGGAGAAAAAGTGGTTTCTGGGCGGGGACTTAAACGACGTCATGTGCAATGTCATGGATCGTACCAACCTCAGACAGCGCAACCCGAACACCCCTACAAAGCTATCCAATTTTGTTTCCGCCCTGGGCCTTTGTGATGTGTGGCAGGAACTCCAACCGAGCACTAATGGTTACTCATTCCACTCAGGAGCCCATGGCTTCCTCTCCAGGCTCGACTACCTCTTCCTCCCGAATACTGACCTTTACAGGGTACTATCTGCAGATTTACTCCCCCGCGGGATCTTGGACCACTCGCCTCTGCTGGTCGAACTGCGGATGCATGGCATAACCCCCCCTCCCCACCAGAACTTGGAGACCAGTCAGATGCCGAGATAGCGGAAACCTTTGTCCAATTCTATGCCGCACTATATCAGGCTCCAACCTTCTCACTGGACCCAACCCTCCTTGACGACATAACACTCCCATCGCTATCTGTGGAACAGAGTGCTGAACAAGACTGACCTCTCAGAAGCCGAAATTGTTGAAACTCTAACACAATTACAAACCGGGAAAACACCGGGCCCTAACGGGTTCCCGTTCGAAACCTGGCAAAAATTGCCCACGAACAACATGGCCCCCCCTTCACAAAATGCTTCTATGCGCCCGGGAACAGGGCGCCCTCCCACCAGATCTGTGTAAAGCCACCATTGTAGTTATTCCTAAATCCGACAAACCCCCGGAGAGATGCGCTTCCTATAGGCCGATCTCGTTAATTAACGGTGAAGCCAAGGTCCTTGCCAAGCTTTTAGCCAACCAACTGCAACCGGTGATCGACACTCTGATTCACCCGGACCAATGTGGCTTTATGCCACACAAGTCAACTCGAATGAATCTGCGTCGGCTTCACCTGGCACTAGAACGTGCTCCTATCATCGACACACCACTTGGCCTCCTGGCAATTGTCTTTGAAAAGGCTTTCGATTTGGTTAGGTGGGATAGCCTTGGGGAAATCATGAGACGCATGGGATTTGGGGATGGCTTCCTGGGATGGGTTAAACTACTCTACACGAACATTCAGGCAGAGGTCAAGGTGAATGGGTGGATCTCCCGGCCCTTACCTCTTGGTAGGGGTACACGGCGGGGATGCCCCTTTTCTCCCCTCCTTTTTGCCCTCGCGATTGAGCCACTTGCCCTTTGGCTTCACCAGAGTGAAGCCTGGACAGGATTCAAATGGTCCGAGGGACACGAAGATCGGATCTCTCTATATGCGGACAACCTCCTGGTATATTTAGGGGAACCCGCCCGGACCTGCCCCATAGTGACACAGATGCTCATCCGTTACGGTGAGTTCAGTGGGCTAAGAATCAACTGGGGAAAATCCGTTTTCTTTCCGGTGAAGGGAGGAGGCCTGGCTAGCCCGCAGGACTGCCCGTATCGAATGGAGTGACTTGGCTTCCGATACCTGGGAATTTGGATAACAGCGGATCTTACTAAATATGCAACACATAACCTCCAACCGATCATAGACCGCCTACTCAGGGACGTCCACCATTGGAAACTGCTCCCCCTGACGCTCATGGGTAGAGCTGCACTCTTTAAGATGATGGCTCTTCCACGATTCCTCTATGTCCTGCAAAATGCCCCGCTTAAGATTCCAAACTCGATTTCGACCGGGTCGAGACCCTCCTTAGGGAACTTATATGGGGGGAGGCCAATCATGCATAGCACTGATTACACTCCAGAGATCGATCTGGGAGGGCGGGATAGAGGTTCCCCTCCTCCAAACCTATTACTGGGCCTCGCAACTTGCGATAGTCAACGACTTGCTACACAGGGAATCGGGGACTTACCCACATAAAGGCTGAGGTGGCTGCCATGCATGAAACGGACCCGCTCCATATGCTATACCAGAACCCCCAGACACCCCCCCGGCCAACAATTGCGACCCACATCACTATTGTTTGGAAACAAGCACATGCGTTTGTGGGTTGGGGAAATAAATTATCTGCAGCTCAACCCCTATGGCACAATAGTAATTTAATGGAAACTGAGAAAACTTGAGCCATGGACGCGCTGGGTGAGGGCGGGGATCCCGGGAGTAGAGGACATCCTGACAGAAGGAAAATTAACATCTTTTGAAGAGATGCAATTGAAATTTCATCTCCCGTGCACCGAACGGTACCACTACATGCAACTGACCCACGCCCTGAAAGCCCACATACCTGCAGATGCCAATGTCCCGGACTATACACCGATAGAACGTAATATGATACCAGCGTACATTCCCACAAAATGCACTTCCATCCTATGTAATGCCATCACATCCTTTGCTACTCCTGAATTGACAAACCTGAAAGTTAAATGGGAAAGGGACGTTGGGGAGACAGACCCAGAGGACTGGATCCAAGTATTAATGCACCCACGGGAAGTCGCTATCTCCTCCAGGATCCGAATGGTGCAATTTAAAATCTTGCATAGAGTGTACTACCCTAGAACAATGCTACATGGTTGGAAGAGAGCATCAAATCCGAACTGTCTGCGGTGTGGTGAGGAAGAAGGAACGTTCTTTCATATCCTTTGGGCATGTCCTCGGATTCGTGCTTTTTGGAACGCCTGCTGCAATGAACTGACCAGGATACTCACCGCACCATACAGCCAGATCCTAGAGTGTTAATCCTGGGCGTACCAGAAGAGAGTGATCTTAATAAGTGGGAAAAGCTGCTACTGAGCACCGCAGCGGGTTTGATGAAGCGCAACATTGCCCAAAAATGGGGAGCTCCAGAACCCCCGACACTGGAACAATGGGTAATGGACATGGACACCTGCGCCATGATCGAGCGGCGAGTGCACAATGCGAGAGGTTGTCCTACCAAAGCCTTTAAAATTTGGGGTAGGGGGGAGTCCTAGCACCCATGGACAATGGTGATGAAGATCTGAACATTTGTATAGACGGTCATGAGAAAAGTTATTGGTGATGATTGGTGATGCTGGTACTGATATCAATTTAAGATTGAACATGCTGGTCCTTGATTGTTGTGTTTATGTTATAAAATAATAAAGTGTTTTATCATCAAGAAACATTCAGAACTTTCACCTATATTCCTACCCTGTCTCAAGGACTCCATCGACACTGCAAGTGCACAGATTCTCTTCAAGTCTGCCTACATCATCAACCACCTGCTCAAAAAGCCCACAGCTAACTCAAGTGACCCAGGTAGCTACCGTCCAATCTAAAACACTCCTTTCATTGGGAAGTTACTGGGAATATTCACATGTGGCCAACTCCAGGGCTTAGTTTAAACAAACAACCTCCTGGATGATGCTCAACATTTTCTTTAGTTATTGAGTATTTATAATGCACCTATACACCAAGGTATTTCGAGGAGCAACAAGACAAGGCTGAGGGGGGACAGGGATGAAGAAAACGAAAATTGTCCTACTAGGTCGTGTGTCATTCGGATTGTGCAATCGTAGTAACAAGACGTGCAGGGAGAGGGAAGGGGGCAGGGGGGGTAGAGTGCCGGTCAGGGCAGAAATGGGCCCATGGGTTGTGCAAGTGCCAAGGGGAGGCCAGTTGGACAAGTGCCAAGGGAATGCAGAGAGTGCAGGGTAAGAAGATCCACACTTAGCACACGCTCTGTTTTTCTGCAGCAAAAACATTTTCTGCTACCATAGCATTTTCAAGTAGCCTATCGTGAAGAATTGGCTAACACTCTTGCGCAGAAACATTTTGTGTTTCCTGCTTCTTTTTGTATAACAGCACAAATGAAGTATAAAGTGCTTATTTTGTCTTTTGCAGGAGCTTTCTCTGTATGGCTCTCTATAGTAGCAAGGGTCCTGCTTCGTACTGAAAACAATGTAGGAGTGCCGAATTCTCCGCTAAGAAAGTGGAATATCAAAAGGTATTTTGCCAAAATAGATACTATGCGAAAGGACAACAGTTACCAACAGCCACTTGTCTGCGCTGTTTTGGAGACACTGCAGTGCGTCCTAAAATCATGCCCCTTCTTCTGGAAAGTTCCCACTGCTGGTGCTGTGAGCAAAGCCTATAGGACTGTGATGGGCATTACCGTTCTTAAACCTGCTACAAGGGTCGCTATGCCACTGGTGCTGAGGTTGTTCCTACGGATACCGTCCTGCAGAGCAGGCAGTCTCTACCCAATTCCTCACAATCTGTATTTCTGTCTGCCTAGGTACCCAAACAAGAACTCTGAAAAAGAAAAAGAAAATCTGTACAGCTGATCATCCAGCTTTAAGCCCAGTAGCCCATCCCAGAAACTCCACCTCAAGTATCTTGGGATAGTGATCAGCAATGTCTGCCGGTGAGATAAAAAGGTGGGTTGAAGTTGACTGGACATTTTGAAAGGTTTGTCGGTAGGGGCACTGAACAACCGGCAGCCCTGACCTGTTAGTTGTTAGTCGCCCCTTATTTCAGGACCGGCATGCTTGTAATGAGGGACAATTGGCCTCATTACATTAAGGTTTAAACTATTCCTTCTTAATTTCTGAAGGACTTGCCCAATTGCTTCTAGTTACAGTAAATGCATGCAATCATTTATGCAAAAATCTGTGTTAGGGTCATCGCCAGAAAATTAAACCATAAAACCTGCGTTGTTAGCAGGAATGAGTACAGTTCAATGCTTTATACTGCTTAGAAAAGTAAATATTTGGTGAACACTTGGAAACCAAGAAAAATGTGAGCAAGCAGTGCAACACATTCGCCTTCTATGCTCTAGTGAGAATTTCGGATTATGTGAGGTGAGCCGAGAAGGGAGGACAACTTCCGTGACACACACACACAGCAGTTCTGATTGGCTCGGGACATTTCAGATGCCTTTGGTTAAGCATCAGTTAGCGAATTCCAAGCCAGGCCGCAAGGTATTTGCTGGGGAACAGGGAGTTGCAAGTCCCTAACTGAAGGCAAAGCTTTCTAATGCGCGTTGACAGCTTTTTTCCAAGATTAAGTTTAAGAAAGTAGAAACTAAGGGCCTAATTCACAGAAGCCTTTTATAATGGCAAACCCCCATTGGAAGACGTTCTGTGAATCAGAGCCCATGTCTTTAAACCTGGAGAAATAAAAACATTTTAAACATGGAGAGTGCAGAAAGTTGATTCTCTATTGTACTTGGTATTGCTGTTAACCTACTGAGAGCAGAGTAGTTGCGGGCACATGAGACACCAACACTGCGTTAAAGTCCAGCGAAAGACTAAGGGCCTGATTCACAGAAGCATTTTATAAGGGCGCAATCCCATTAGGGAACACTCTGTGAACCAAGCCCTAAACCTGTGAAAGATCTGCATTTCTGTGCTTAATGTTAAAGGCCTAATAAAGCTCTCTTCTGACAATTTGCTAAATCCCACAAAACAGTATTCTCTGACAAATTACATTATTCTGATCATGTTCTCTAAATCTTAAAATGGACTCTTCGCAGTGTAATTTGAAGACAGTTACCCTTCTGCATGAGGTCCATTCCAGGAAAACAATCCATTGAGTTTACATCTCGTGTATGGACGAATATGTAGAATGTCATTTCATAATGCATATGACAGGGCATGTTTTGTCCACAAGTGCGGCTTGTCAGGCCACGGATTTTATTTTGGATAATCGATCCCACGTGCCGCCACCAGCTCGAGCTTCATTGGCATCCAAGAATGTGGCGTGTGCACCACTCCGACAGGGCCTAAACAGGGTGAACGGTGTAAACAATGCATACAAATCCTGGCTGTCAGTTCTCCAGCTTTTGCTCCCAATCGTAAAACTAAGAAGCAGGCGTTTGCCACTGAAGTGTGCTTACACATCCAATGCTTGTGCTTCAAATGTGGAAGGAGATTCATTCATAATAAGTCTGGCTTCAGGAAAATGCATGCGTGTCTTTTGGGTATTTTGTGGGGAGGGAGACATTTAAAGTGGCTTGGGGAATATCGTACTTGAGAGCGACCTTTGCACATATACCTATTTTTGACCACCAGGGGTGGACTGGCCTATAGGGAACTCAGAAGATTTCCAGGTAGGCCTCTGCACCCTGGCCTTCTTTTGTATGCCATTTCCACATTTCCTCATATGAAAAGGGTTGGGCTTTTTGAAAAAGTGTGACATGGGGCCACTTTGAGAATTATTTCCAGGACTCTTTGAGTTCCCAGCCCATCCATGTTGATCACCTGAAACGGGTGATCAAAAGTTTGACACTGTGTGCATTTCTTGATAATAGGCTACGCAATGATCACCCTTACTGAAGATTCTCTATGATAAGGTTCGGATCAGAGTGTACTTCTCTGTGACTTTAATATCTCACTTCACTAAAAGGCCGACAGTGAATTGTACTTAAGATATTTCATGGCTCAGAAAATGGTGCGCCTCTATCCAAACTTTGATGACAAGTTCCTACTTGAAACTCAATCCAACCAAAATGGAATTTCTCCTAGTAGGACATCCATTTAAAGGAGAGGCTCAACTGGTAACCAAACCGAAAACAAGGAAACAGGCCTCCTCTGGCTACACCCACTCTACTGGCCCACCATCTCATGACAGTCACAGTCGCGACCACCCGAAGTTCTTGCAGTTCAAGAAGGAATTCGAGGCCCTGCATTTTACTAACTACCCAAGAAAGGATCCCCTCATGTAGTATGGGATACCCAAGATGATATAACCTGGAACTTCTCCTTCCACAGACCTCTGTTAACACACTAATGACCTAGACAGTGCTCCATTGTTCCTGGCTTTGTGCTTACTATAAAAATACAAATACAGTGATTGACTATCAGGCTGATCGGTTGGCAGAAAGATCCTTGGTGAAATCTGGAGAAGTAAGTCATCATTTATGTTACAATAAGAGATGTGTCCACCAGAATGTGTATCATTTCTATGGTAGATCTATTGTATATAAATCAGTTTGTAAGGAAACATGAGCTTCTCCCACCATTTTAGTGCTACAAAATGTTAGGGTGGAGCCATGCAATTGTTCCTCATAATAAATTTGCATTTAAAATCAATGTATTTAACCAGCCCGTAATCATATTTCTGATGCTTGTATCTGTTGGATTCACATGCTATGCATAGGCTGACATCTAGTGGTAGTCGCAGAGTATTACATTTTTTGTTTTCGAATCTCAAAAAGGGACGTCAACAGGGCGTGTCAGTAATACTATCCCTGGTGTGACGTCTTCTGTACCCATGGCCCTTCACGCGCTGAGGTCCCACAGATTGTTTTGTTTCTGACATGAGATAGCATGAAGTGTAGCGGGAGTACAGATGTAATAAAGCAGATAATAGTAGGTAAAACCAGAAAGCATCTATGCACCTTCTACTCCACAGGGGAGGAAGGGGGGGCCCATGTGAATCTAAGCAGATACAAGCATCAGAAATACGATTACGGTGAGTAAAGTGTATCCCTTCTGAGGCTTATGGATCTGCTTAAATCACATGCTATGCATAGACTAGTAAAGTGTCTGGAGAAGGAGGTGGGTTGTGATAAGGTACAGTGGCAAATATATGTTTTAGCACTGCTTGTCCCACCTGTGAATCTACTTTTAAATGTGTCAATGCAGTAATGCTGAGTAAAAGTATGTATGGAACTCCATGTAGCTGCTTTGAAAATGGCGTGTAGAGGGACGTCTGCAATAAAGGCCAAAGTAGCTCCTGTACCCCTGCTAGAGTGAGCGCTTGGTGTGAAAGGCAGTTTTGTTTGATAGAGAGTAGCAGAGCTGTATGCATTTCACTATCCATCTGGGGATGGCGTTTTTAGAAACGTGATCACTGTCCCTGCCAGGTGCTATTGAGACAAACAGTAGGTCTGTTCTTCTTAACGGTTTTGTCTTGTTTACATAGTAAAGAACCGCCCTCCTTACATCCAGTGTATGGAGGTTTTTCTCAGCTGGGTTTCAAGGATTTTGAAAGAAAGCGGGTAGTTCAATGGATTGGTTAACATGGAACTTGGATATGAACTTAGATGAAAACCTAGGGGGTGTACCTAGGACCAACTTGTCTCTGTGGATAACAAAGAAAGGGTCTTGCACTGACAAAGCTTGTAGCTCACTAACCCTTCTTATGAAGATGATGGCTACCAGAAAAGCTGTCTTGTATGTTAGGTGTTTAAGGCTGGATTTGTGCATAGGCTCGAAAGGAGGACCTATGAGCTTTGAGGGTACGACATTGAGATCCCACCCTAGAGGCAGGTTGGAAATGGGGGCATAAAGTCTCTTTACTCCCTCCATGAAAGCCTTAAGAGGGACCATCCACCAGGACACCTTGTTTTGTGAAGTGGTGTACACAGACAGAACCGCTAGGTGAACCTTATCATATGATATGATATGGCATTTGTAACGCGCCTATACACAAGTGTTTCAAGGTGCGACGAGGGAGGGAGTGGGAACAAGGGGAAGACAGACAACGATCCTACTAGGCCAGGTGTCATTCAGATCGCGCAAGTGCAGGGGTAGGGGGAAGGGAAAAAGTGCAAGGGGAAGGGGAGGGGGGAAGTGCAGTAAAGGGAAAGAAGAATAAAAATATATAATAGGGCCAGCTGGTGGCAAGTGCAAGGTAAGTGCAGACAAGTGCTGGGAAGGGGGGGTTGTAAGGATACAGAGACAGTCCCGCAGTGCAGGGGTTGCCAGGGAGGCAGTGCAAGTGGAGAGTGGCTGGGCCAAGGACCGAGGTCGGTGAGAGTGGCCCAGTTGCAGATTCAGTGCAGTTTCAGTGAAGAATCTAGCAGGGGAGAGGGAGAGAGAAAGCAGAAGCAAAGAGGAAGGTTTTGAGGTGCTTCCGGAACCGGAGATGGTTCTCCTCAAGTTCCAGGGAGGCAGGAAGGTTGTTCCAGAGGGAGGCCCCTGCCGCGGAGAGAGATCTACCCCCAGCTCGTTGCTTGGCGAAACGGCTGACCCTGAGGGAGTTGCAGACGGATGAGCGAAGAGCTCGAGAAGGAAGATATTTAGAAAGAGAGAGTTGAAGGTATTTAGGCCCCAGACCCAAGAAGGCCTTGTGGACAATGCAGAGGGTTTTGAACTTAATCCTCGCAGCCACTGGGAGCCAGTGTAGAGATTTCAGTCCTGGAGAGATATGGTCCCTGGGCTTAAGGCCAAGGACAAGTCTCGCAGTCCTGTTCTGGACGAGTTGCAGAGGGCGGAGAGTGGAGGCAAGCTGATTTAGATAGAGGCTGTTACAGTAGTCCAGCTTCGAGAGGACCAGGGCTCGGGAGACAGTGAGCTTCTGGGGGAAGGAGAGGAAAGGAAGAATACCTCTGAGGAGGTGCAGCTGGTAGTGTGACTTCTTAGAGACGTCAGATATATGTAACGCTCACCTGATTCCCGTAGAGGCGCCGGTCTTGACTGGGCGTATACCGTATCTTCAAAGGTGATGTGTAACACACGGCTGGCTCTTTGGGCTGGACCTCTGTGCACTGTATGTCTGACTCGAAGGGTAAGATGTCTGCAGATAGAAAATATGGGATTAAGGAACTGGGTTATTGAATGTCTCTCTCTTCTTCCCTTTCTCTTCTCCTGTAGAACCCCAAAGGTTAACGCTCTCACCTTAGGTAAGTGAACGCCGCGCTCTCCATCTGCCTCGGGGCAGGGTGCTGTAACCAGTTTCTTCACTGGATAAGGGGAGCAGGCCTCTTGACTTCAGAGGACTGCTTTCCGTCGTTTACTGCACGAACGGTAAGTTTCGAGTAATTCTAATGTCTTTAAAGTCTTTAGTAATGATGTCTCTTGTTTTGCAGGGTTCCGGCGATGGCGGATGACGGGCTGAAGTGAGTTGAAGATGGAGCCCGTGTGATGAATAGAAGCGCTTGGAAGCACGTAAGTTAGTGCTTGTAGCATGCTTCACGATGCGCTCTGTCTTTTTATTTTGCAGGTACAAGTTCGGAGCGGCTGCAGGGTGCCGGAATACCCACTGGGTTAGATGTGGAAAGGATTAATGGCACGTGAGTATTAAAGTTCCCCAATGTCTTTAAACGCACCTTGTTTTGTCTTTCAGATGCGGGATGCAGCGGCGAAGGCCTCCGGAGCGTGCGAAGAGTTGGTAAGCTTTTGTCTTTCAGATGCCGGAATGCAGTGTGAAGACCTCCGGAGCGCACGAAGAGTAGGTAAGCCTTTGTCTTTCAGATGCCGGAATGCAGCGCGAGGCGTTGGTGACAGCCGATGGACCAGGTAAGTGAAGAGCTGTCACTGAAGACCGTAATGCTAACCTGTTCTTTCTTGTCTTTATAGGTGTTGCTGAAGACTGGATTCAGGATGGTAAGCCTTTTTCCTTAGGCACAGGATCAGATGCAGATGCAGAAGACACGATGAGCGTTCTGCTGCAGAGGATGCAGAATAACGCAAAGCAAGATTCATCCATCGGGTGTGGTTTAAATAGCCTCCTGTAGTGCTTAGGTGTCTCCTTCCACAGCCACGCCTAGGTAAGAAAAGAGTTCCTGCTTTCCAGAAGAGTTCCAGTGTTCTGAATCTAGGGAGTGGCTCCTGCCCCACCCAACAGGAAAAGTAGTTCCAAACAGAAGAGGATCAGAGGCTCAACTGGCAGGCAAGTAAGCAGCATGGTCTGCTGCAGGTAAGTCCACCCAAGCATTATGAGCCCGGCGCTTCCAGCGCTGGGACTGGGCATATTTATGAGCCTGGTGCCACTGGCGCCAGGACTGGGTACAAAAGGTCCCAATTGGGACTGGTTGGCACTCGGAACCTGGGTTATGGATCTGCTTCCAAGGGAGTTGGGAAAACCCTGACCTTTTGGAAGCAGAGATCATGACAGTACCCCCCCCTCAAGGCCCCTCCCAAACCGGGCTTCTCCGGGGGTTTTGACTTGTCAGGAAATGTTCGGTGAAATCTTTTGATTAGGCGAGGAGCGTGGACATATTCAGCAGGTTCCCAGGATCTCTCTTGGGGGTCGTAGCCTTTCCAGTCAATTAGGTAAAATAGTTTAGATTTGGAGATCTTGGAGTCCAGAATGCTTTTGACTTCAAACTCGAGTTCTCCATCAACTAGGATAGGTTTTGGAGATTTAGTTAGTCGGGTTTGAGGTTGCACGGGTTTTAATAGAGAGACGTGGAAGACCGGATGTATCTTCATGTGCGGGGGCAAGTCCAACTTGACCGCTACTGGGTTTACTATGGTAGTGATGGAATAGGGACCAAGGTATCTTGGGTTGAATGTGCCTGGCCCTTTTAGAGGTAGATATTTGGTGGATAACAAGACTTGATCCCCTACTTGATATTGAGGGGCTTCCTTCCGATGTTGATCTGCTCCTTTCTTGTATTGTTCTTTAGCCCTTTGAAGGTGAGAAACAGCTTCCTTAAAGGCTTGGGTGATTGTAGAATGCAGGTAGTCTACTGCTGGTGTTTCAAGATCTTGGAGGGGATCCAACTCCGAGGTTCGAGGGTGACTGCCGTACAAAAGAAAAAACGGGGTTTTCCCAGTTCCCGAATGGACAGAGTTATTGTAGGCATATTCGGCTATCCAAAGGATGTCTTTCCAAGTTTTTTCAGTTTGTTGCAGCATGCAGCGTAAATACTGTTCCAGAGTTTGATTGGTCCTCTCGGTTTGTCCGTCGGTCTGACGGTGGTGACTGGTCGATAGTCTCACATCAATTTGAGCCGACCGACAGCAACTTCGCCAAAAATGAGAAATAAATTGACTACCTCGATCCGAAATTAGAACCGAAGGAAAACCGTGCAGTCGGACAATGTTTTCGAGAAATTCTCGGGCCAGAGTTGCTGCTGTTGCCAAGCCTTTGAGCGGAATGAAATGCGCCATCTTGGAGAATAAGTCCACGATTACTAGAATCGTATTGTATCCGGAGCATGGAGGTAGATCGGTGATGAAGTCCATAGAAAGCGTATGCCAAGGGCGAGGTGGGATGTCAATAGGGCGTAAGAGGCCTGCTGGTCTTTCCTTTTGACTCTTGTTTTGGGCGCATACTCCACAGGACATTATAAAGTCTCTGATATCTTTTTTCCAAGACGGCCACCAGAAGTAGCGCTTGATCTTTTCTGAGGTCTTGGCCATACCGGGATGTCCTTCCATTAAAGAATCGTGATAACAAGAGATTACTTTTTTCTGTAAATCTGTGCTGGGTAGGTATAATCGTTCTTGGAAATACAATAAGTTGTCCTTTACTGCAAAGTCCTTTACCTGCAAATGCCAATTCTGTATGTCTGCTGGAGTTACAAGTTGCCTGGCTTTATCCTTAACTTCCTCTATGGATTCTGTGGCGATTACACCCAGAATTCTTTGTTCGGGAATGATTGGTACAGGTTTAGGGTTGATCAAGTGTTCTTCCACTCCCATCCGAGAAAGGGCATCAGCTTTACCGTTCTTTGTACCAGGTCGATAGGTAATTATGAAGTCAAACTCGGCAAAGAATAATGCCCAACGGAGTTGTCTAGAGGATTGGGCTTTTGCGGTTTTCAAATATTGCAGGTTTCGGTGATCCGTAATCACAGTAACGGTGTGTCGGGCCCCCAGCAGATAATGCCGCCAAGCCTTAAAGGCAGACTTGATAGCCAGAAGTTCCTTGTCAGTAATCGTGTAATTGATTTCAGGAGGCGAGAATTTGCAGGACCAAAATGCCACAGGATGCAACTGATTGGTTACCGGGTCCTTTTGTGATAGAACTGCCTCCATGGCAAGGCTTCAAGCATCAGTTTCCACGATGTAGGGGAGTTCGGGGCGAGGGTGTTTTAAGATTGGTGCAGAGATAAATTTAGTCTTCAAATCCTGGAAAGCTTGTTCCGCCTCGGTAGACCATTCAAAACGTTTGTTTTTCTTTAACAAGGCAGTGATGGGCTGGACTATTCGAGAGAATTCGGGGATAAACCTGCGGTAAAAGTTAGCGAAGCCTAACATGCTTTGCACACCTTTTACGGAGGATGGTGATGGCCATTTGAGAACTGCATCGACCTTCTTTGAATCCATACGCACTCCGCCAGGTGATAATATGAATCCCAAGAATTCAACTTCAGTCACGTTGAAAACACATTTTTCCAACTTAGCGAAAAGTTTGTGTTGACGCAATCTTTCGAGGACCATTTTCACGTGTTTCCGATGTTCAGATTCCGATGAAGAATAAACGAGGATGTCGTCAATGTAAACAACAACACACACATCTATGAGCTCTCTGAGGACATCGTTCATAAAATATTGAAAGGCGGCCGGGGCATTGCAAAGTCCGAAGGGCATGACCCGATATTCAAATAGCCCATACTTGGTGCGGAAGGCCGTCTTCCATTCATCGCCCTCTTTTACTCGTACCAAGTGGTAAGCTCCTCTAAGATCCAGCTTTGTATATATGCATGCTTTTCTGACTTGGTCCAGGAGTTCAGGGATCAAAGGTAAGGGATATCTATTCTTAACGGTGATCTGGTTCAGGGAGCGATAATCTATACAAGTTCTAAGGTCTCCTTCCTTTTTTGGAACGAAGAACAAAGCTGAAGAAGCAGGGGACTTGGAAGGACGAATAAACCCATTTGCCAGGTATTGTCGAAGGTGAAGGTTCTCAGGCTCGGTGAGGGCATAAATTCTACTACAAGGAGGAGTAGATCCAGGTATCAGGTCTATCTGGCAGTCATAAGACCTATGAGGAGGTAGAGAGTTAGCCTGATCCTTCCGGAAAACATCTTGGTATTCTAGGTATTCGGGAGGTAACTGGGGAGTCTCTGAAGAAATTGCTGCCAGTGCAACACCAGGTGGAGGGTGACAAGTAGAGACACATTCTGGAAACTGGACCGTTCTTGCTCGCCAATCGTTCAGAGGATTGTGTTTCTCTAACCAAGGTATTCCTAGAATAATCTGAAACTGAGGGGCCTTGATCACATCGAACACGATCTTCTCATGGTGTCCATCTTGACTTACTAGCGTCACCTCTTGAGTGGTATGCGTTACTGGCCCGGAGGCTATCTCCGTACCATCCACCGTAGTAATGACGTCCTTTACAGCCTTGGGACAAAGAGTTAGATTCATCCTCAAAACCATTTCATGATCCACATAATTGCCGATGGCACCGCTGTCGACGTAAGCTTCAATTGCATGTAATCGATCCGGATTATCAGGGATAATGAGGACCATAGGTATCACGAAATGCGAGGTCACGGAACTGGTTTTCACGCTCGGCAAGAGGACCTCTATTCTTGTCGGGCGAGGTTGTTTCCCTGCTCAGAGTTTGTAACTTTGGTAACTACAGCTCCTACTGCCTTCTTGGCAGGTTTCACCGGACAGTCTCGAAGAAAGTGCCCTGAGTTTCCGCAATAGAGGCATAATTGCAACTGTTTTCTCCTTTCCCGCTCCTTTTGTGTTAGAGGACCTTTCAGACCCCCTATTTGCATGGGCTCCCCAGAGTCTACTCCTTTGGACGGAGTTGGCGGTTTGGAAAATACTCGAGCATCAAACTTGGAACGATCGGCCTTCCTGTTCTGCAGTCTGTGATCTATTTGAACGACTAAGTCTATATAGTCCGAACAATCTTGTGGGGGATTCACTACTTGGGCTAACACATCTTTGAGCTCTCCACATAGACCTCTATAAAACAGCGTAATCCTTTTGTCCTCAGGCCATTGAGTTTCCACTATCAGTCTGTTGAAAGACGCAATATAAGCCAAAAGATCTTGATTACCTTGTCGCAACGAAAGAAGCTCATTGTCCAAGGATCGACCAGTCTGCCGCATTGCCACTAAGGTACGAAAGCACGAAAGCTACTTTAGCTTGATCAGTTGGAAAGGCTGCTGGCCGGCATAAGAAATGCAACCGGCACTGATTGATAAATACTGCAAACCTCTTTGGGTCACCAGAAAAATCGTTCGGGCGGAGCCAGAGGTACATTCCCAGGTAGGTTGATCTGCACTGGATTCATAGAGGATGTAGAAGGAAGATTTCCCCCAGATGCGGGTAACGGGGTCTGTCCGGCTTGTGACTGTAGCAATTGTCCAGCGAGATCATCTGTTCGCTCCTTGGAAATAATCAGTTCCCTTCTTAGAGCGTTCGTTTCCTGACGGGCTGCATGCACTTCTGCCCTTAGTCCCCCAAGTAACTGGGCTAGCTGGTCGGTATCCGAGGTTTCCATAGCGCCTGGACGGGAGTTTTGTGGTAGTCTTTGCGTTCTGTAACGCTCACCTGAATCCCGTAGAGGCGCCGGTCTTGACTGGGCGTATACCGTATCTTCAAAGGTGATGTGTAACACACGGCTGGCTCTTTGGGCTGGACCTCTGTGCACTGTATGTCTGACTCGAAGGGTAAGATGTCTGCAGATAGAAAATATGGGATTAAGGAACTGGGTTATTGAATGTCTCTCTCTTCTTCCCTTTCTCTTCTCCTGTAGAACCCCAAAGGTTAACGCTCTCACCTTAGGTAAGTGAACGCCGCGCTCTCCATCTGCCTCGGGGGCAGGGTGCTGTAACCAGTTTCTTCACTGGATAAGGGGAGCAGGCCTCTTGACTTCAGAGGACTGCTGTCCGTCGTTTACTGCACGAACGGTAAGTTTCGAGTAATTCTAATGTCTTTAAAGTCTTTAGTAATGATGTCTCTTGTTTTGCAGGGTTCCGGCGATGGCGGATGACGGGCTGAAGTGAGTTGAAGATGGAGCCCGTGTGATGAATAGAAGCGCCTGGAAGCACGTAAGTAAGCGCTTGTAGCCTGCTTCACAATGCGCTCTGTCTTTTTATTTTGCAGGTACAAATTCGGAGCGGCTGCAGGGTGCCGGAATACCCACTGGGTTAGATGTGGAAAGGAGTAATGGCACGTGAGTATTAAAGTTCCCCAATGTCTTTAAACACACCTTGTTTTGTCTTTCAGATGCGGGATGCAGCGCCGAAAGCCTCCGGAGCGTGCGAAGAGTTGGTAAGCTTTTGTCTTTCAGATGCCGGAATGCAGTGTGAAGACCTCCGGAGCACACGAAGAGTAGGTAAGCCTTTGTCTTTCAGATGCCGGAATGCAGCGCGAGGCGTTGGTGACAGCCGATGGACCAGGTAAGTGAAGAGCTGTCACTGAAGACCGTAATGCTAACCTGTTCTTTCTTGTCTTTATAGGTGTTGCTGAAGACTGGATTCAGGATGGTAAGCCTTTTTCCTTAGGCCCAGGATCAGATGCAGAAGACACGCTGAGCGTTCTGCTGCAGAGGATGCAGAATAACGCAAAGCAAGATTCATCCATCGGGTGTGGTTTAAATAGCCTCCTGTAGTGCTTAGGTGTCTCCTTCCACAGCCACACCTAGGTAAGAAAAGAGTTCCTGCTTTCCAGAAGAGTTCCAGTGTTCTGAATCTAGGGAGTGGCTCCTGCCCCACCCAACAGGAAAAGTAGTTCCAAACAGAAGAGGATCAGAGGCTCAACTGGCAGGCAAGTAAGCAGCATGGTCTGCTGCAGGTAAGTCCACCCAAGCATTATGAGCCCGGCGCTTCCAGCGCTGGGACTGGGCATATTTATGAGCCTGGTGCCACTGGCGCCAGGACTGGGTCCAAAAGGTCCCAATTGGGACTGGTTGGCACTCGGAACCTGGGCTATGGATCTGCTTCCAAGGGAGTTGGGAAAACCCTGACCTTTTGGAAGCAGAGATCATGACAATATATGAGGAGAGAAGGAGAGTGTGGAGTCGAAGATGACCCCAAGGTTTTTGCCTTGCAGGTAGGAGCAGGAAGAGGGCCAAGAGAGGCTGGCCAGAGAGCTGCAGGGAAGGAGGGAGTGGGTGTGCCGATGAGTAGAATCTCAGTCTTACTGGCATTAAGGCAGAGCTCATTGGCGGCACACCATTCCTGGATAGCGGACAGGCAGTCAGAGATGAGGGAAGGAGAGGAGGAGGCAGAGGGTAGCCTGAAAATGAGCTGGGTATCGTCCGCATAGCACTGAAAGTTAGGGCAGAGAGCGGCGATGCAGTGGGCAAGGAGTGCCAGATACTGGTTGAACAGCCAGGGAGAGAGATTAGATCCCTGGGGGACACCACAGGTAGAGAAAAAGATGTCAGAGAGGAAGGACCCCAGTTGGACCTGGGAGGGTCGATTGGAAAGGAAAGAGGTCAGCCACGCCAGAACCTGACCAGTGATACCCAGGTTATCACGGAGACGGTTGAGCAAGATGGCATGGTTGACAGTATCAAAGGCAGAAGAGAGATCGAGCAGAATGAGAACACACGGAGTGTTGGAGTCAAGGTTCGAGAGCAGGTCCTCACGGATGTTCAGGAGAGCTGTTTTCCGTGCTTCTGGCAGCTCTGAAGCCAGATTGATGGTCATGAAGACTACCAACAGATTCAGCATGGAGGTTAAGCTGGGAGATGGCCAGTTTCTCCAGGAGCTTGCCCAGGAAGGGAGTGATGGAGATTGGGCGATAGTTAGTTGGGCAGCAGGGGTCGGAAGAGGGTTTCTTAAGAAGAGGGTGCACAAGGGGGTGCTTAAGGGGGGATGGGAAGACTCCAGAGGCGAAGAAGTGTTTGCAAAAGTCAGCCAGGGCAAGAGCCAGGGAGTCGATGTGGTCCTTGATAGTTTTGGAGGAACAGGGGTGAACCTGTTTTGACGAGACTTTCATAGATCGGACTTGTCTGGAAACCTCGTCAGCAGAGAAAAGGGGAAAGGCAGAGAAGGAGGGAGGAGGGGTGGCTGCAGAAGGGCCCGAGGAAGAGCAGGGAACAGAGGGAGGGAGGTGAAAGGAGGAGAGTGAGGACAGGATGTCCTGAGTTTTAGAGATGAAGTGAGAGGCCAGTGCGGTGCAGAGGGCCTGGGAGGGGACAGGAGAGGTAGAGACTGCAGCAGGGTTGGCAAGCTCCTTGCAGATTTTAAAGAGTTCGGCTGAATTGTTAGATACCGCAGAGATGCGGGCTTGGATAAGGGCTCTCTTCTTGGTGAGAACAGAGAGACGGTATTGCCTTTGGAGCAGGCGGCAGGCCAGTTTGTCAGAGGATGAACATGAAGCACGCCATTTCCTCTCTGCCACCCTGCACTTGTGTTTTAGGGTGACGAGAACCTTGATGCAGTTGAATACTAGGCCAGAGTCTAGTAAGTGGAGCATGAAGTGAAAAATGTGTGATGGAGTACATTCAATAGGGTTTACATTTTTTGACTGGCACCATATTACAAATCTTTTCCATTTGTTGTTGTAACAGTTTCTGGTGTTAGGTTTACATGCTTCCTTGAGGATTTCCATACACCTTTTGAGGTAGTTTTAAATGGCCAAACTCTAGGACTTCAGGAGCCAAGCTGCCAAGTTCGTAGATTGAGGATGTGGGTATAACATCCCCACCGTATTGGGTGAGCATGTTGAAGGGGCACCGGAGCTTGATTGGGTCTCATAGCACCAGTTTGAGCAGGTGCGGAAACCCAGGTTGTCTCGCCCACATTGGAGGAACCAGGATTAGAGTTGCTTGTTCCTGGTGCATTTTGTGCACTATCCTGCTCAGGAAAGGTGTCAGTAGAAAAGTGTAAGCAAATTTCCCTGACCAGCTCATCCATAGGACATTTCCCTTGGATCTGGGTTGGGAAAACCTAGATGCAGAGTCTGAGTATTGTGCGTTTTAACTTGTGGCAAACAAGTCTAAAGGAGGATAGCCTCAGAGGGAAAAGATATAGTCTAAAATTCCTCTTCTGAGTTGCCACTTGTGTTCCTCAGGTAGGGGATCTCTGCTTAGAGAGTCTGCTAGAGAATTGAGCTCCCCTGGAACGTGTTGAGACACTAGAAACATGTTGCGCTTGAGTACCCACTTCCAAATATTTTGGGCTAGCCTGAACAGACTTGGATATTGTGTGCCTCCCTGCTTGTTTATGTAACACATGGCAGTGGTGCAGTCTGCGAGGGCTTGAACTGTTTGACCTGGTAGATGCACCTGAAAGACTTGTAGGGCCTTGAGTACCATTATTAGCTCAAAAAGGTTGAGGTTATTTTGGGCTTTGACCTTGTCCACAGGCCATGCGTTGTGTGGTGAAGGTAATGGGCCCCCCATCCGGAGAGTGAGGCGTCTGTTGTAAATATTGCTTGCACTGAAGGATTGTGAAATGGTTTTCCTTTTAAAACATTTTCTTTGCTTGAGATCATTGTTTTGCTAACCACTCTTGCATTGGGCGCATGCGCAACCATGCGTGTGAAACCAGGTAAACGTAAGAAGCCATCATCCCGAGCAAGCACATTGCTTTGCGTACGGTTATTTGGCGACCGGACAGATACTGATGTATTTGCAGCAGTATGTTTTGGACTCTTTCGTTTAAGAGGAAGTCTAGCCCATCTTCCATTTTTATGATGGCTCCTAGGAACTGTTTGGTTTTGCTTCGAACAAGACTTGGTTTTTTCTTGTTCATTGTGAATCCCAATTGGAACAGAAGGCTGATTGTTCTTTGAGTATTTTGCTTTCAAATTTAAGGGAAATCCCCTGTCCTCAGCCAGTCGTCCAGGAAAGGGGACACTGGGATTGATTGTCTGTGTAAGTGTGCCGCCACTATCGCTAATACCTTGGTGAATACCCTTGGAGCGGAGGCTAAGCTGAAGGGTAGCACCTTGATTTAGTAGTGTTGATTTGCTATCTTTATTTACAGTGTGCTCGTTAGGCACCTATACAATAAGAAAATACTGTTTCAAAGTGCCCACAGGGCAGGGACGGAGCAAGGGTGGGAAATACATTAAAAACACAATATTTAAGAGCAGAGGGGCAAAAAAGTTAGAAGGTACAAACCTACTATGCCTTGTGAGTAGAACATGTGCAGGAATTTTCTGTGTGCTGGGAACATTGAAATATGGAAGTATGCATCTTTCATGTCCAAGGTTGCCATTTAGTTCCCTTGTTTTAGCAGTGGGATTGCTTCTTACAGCGTAGTCATGCAAAATATCTGAGGCTTGACATATGTGTTCGAAGGGCACAGGTCTAGGACAGGGCGCATTGTAAGGTCTTTCTTTGGCACCAGGAAGTACATTGAATAGATACCCTTGTTTACCTGGTTTGCCGGGATGATTTCTACAGCGTCCTTTAGTAGCAGTGCTTTGACCTCTTCCAGCAGAATGCGCTGTTCTTCCTACGTCATTTGTCTTTGTCTTGGCGGGTGGTGTTTGTACGAGTTCTATGCAATAGCCTCCCACCACGGTGGAAAGTACCCACTTGTCTGATGTGATCCCCCTCCCATGCGTGTGTAAAATGTGAAACCACCTCCTATTGGAGAAGCATGGGAGGTGACCTGGAGTGGGTGGTCATTGCTTTGGTGGGGTGGAGTCTCTGGTGGAGGAGGACCGGTCTCTACTTCTTGACCTTCTGTGGCCCCTTTGAAAATTGTGTTGGGAGGATTGCCCCTCCAAGATGAAGTCTGCCCGTCCTGGTTGTAGTTAGAGGACCGCTGGGTGTTTCGTCCTCTAAAATGGCATGTATTAAATGCGCCTCTCTGCACAAAGGGTTTGTTTGTGAGCTGTCCCAGGGATCTGAGGGTGTTTTACTGCTCTTCAGCACTTTTCAGTGCGCCCTCGACCGCTTTTCCAAATAAGACAGTAGGCTCAATAGGCATATTTAAAAGGGTGGCTTCAGTTTCAAGCTTGAAACCTGATTGACGTAGCCATGCATGGTGCTTAATGAGGGTACCCTCGGCTACTATCCTGCCTTCACTATCTGCTGCGTCCAGTTTATTTTTCAGAATGCAGCTTGCCACCCGTTTGCCTTGAGCTACTGTTTTTAAAAGCTGTGTCTTCAGGGACTCTGGGGCAGAATATTTGTTGCAAGATCTCACCCCACTTATGGCAATTATAACTCGACAGGAGAGTAGTGTTTTTGGCTATCCTTACTTGGTAAGCAGCTGAGGAAACTACTTTCCTGCCCAGTGTGTATATTCTTTTGCTCTCCTGGTTAGGAGGGGCTTCAGCAGAGGCTAAAGGTGTGCCCGGACTTTCCGATGTGGTAGTCACAAGAAGAGAGTCCGGCTTTAGTTGCCCCCTGATGTACAATGGGTCTAACAGGGCTGGTCTGAACATTTTCTCAATGCGAGGGTTGACTGCCCTCGTCATGTTTGGTGTTGGGGGTAAGCAAAGAAGGGTGAATGCACCATTGGATAGTTTGGAGCAGTGGAATGAACGGTGCCGCAGATCTCTTATCCCCGAGGATGTCCTCTACAAAGTCCTTGTCGACTTGTGCCTCCTGTGTATAGATTTAAAAATGCTCTGCAGCTTTTAAAAGAAGATCATTATACTGCAGCTGGTTATCCACAGGGGAATCAGCCACTGGTTGGTCAAAATGGTCTGGAGATTGAATGTTGTAATCATCATCATCATCATAATAATAATATTGGTCTGTATCATCTATATCCCCTTGTTCCCCTTGGTCTTCTATTGAGCCAGGGTCCTGCGAACCTGAAGTGTTAAAATAATATAGGTCGTCAAGTATGTTTTGCGAGGTAGAGGTACTAGGTTGTGTAGTGTCTAGGTGGGGCCTTTTGGAGTTAGGCTGCTTCTTAGCAGCTTCGCCTTGAGGCGTCCCCTGGAGCGTGGACAGTTGATCAGGGTGTTGATCAAAAAAGTTAACAAAGCTAGACATTCTCATTACTCTATCAAATTGTTCTGGGGTTCATTGAGTGGAGCTTGGTAATACTGTGGCAACAGGGGTAGGGAAAGCCTCTTCAGTAGAGGGTTGTTTGTGGCGCATTGCCCCTGAGAGAGGTTCACTAGCGGCAGAGTGCTCTATATCCTTTGAAACTGGAGATTTTGAGGATAGGGACGTCAAAGATTTGAAGTTTGTTGACGTTTTGGATTTGAGGAGAGTGTCTGGGACGTGTTTTTAATGAATTCTCTGATTTTTGAATTATTAGAAAGTTCAGTCGATGCGTCTTTCGACGCACGGTCGCCGGTACATGAGGGTTAGTCTGATTTGCTTGCGGTGTCGGAAACAGACTTCGGCATCTGTTTTGGGGGCATGTCATGTGGCGAATGTGATGGCCCAAAGGACAGGGACTTTTCAAACCTCCCCATCGACACCGCCATGGGGTGGGGGGTGCTTAGTGTGGCGTGCAGTGTGGGTGCTTGAGCCGCCGGGTGCAATCTCCATAGCAGAACCGCCGGTCTGCCTGTTGGAGTCGGGGGCTAGCATGCCGGAAACCGTCGGGTCTCGATCGCCCTCTGCATCACTTAGGATGTCGATGCTGCCATCGCTGGAGGCTCCCTCAACATCCATGGCAGCCTCTGCCTGCGTGGCGTGGTGGGCCCAGTGTTTAGTGTTGGTCCTTTAGTGTCTTAGGCCGAAACAGTTTGCAGGACTTGCACTGTTTTTCGGAATGGTCCCTAGGAAGGCACAGATTACACACCCTGTGCGAGTCCTTCCAAGGAAACTTCCTGTTACAGGAAGGGAAACATTTAAACAGTGTGTTTTCCATAGTATGGAAAGATGCAAGCTCGGCGATGTAAAAGGAAGAATAGGGAAATAGGCATTCTCGATAAAAGATGAAATATGACCTCCCCCACACTATCCCTACTGTGCAGGGCCGAGGTCCATTGGCGCCTAAGTAGGCCCGAGTTAAAGTTAATCGAGACGGATGAGTCGATGTCATCAATAGCCGTCGCCGGAGATCTTGCAGTGTACGGCTGTCGAAAGGATAGAAAGTCTACATTTAAACTTTGTATAAGTAGAGGCATTAGCCAGAAGAAGGAACTCCTTAACTTGCGTCCGACTATGATGGTGAAAAAAACAATCTGAGGGACCTCGACGTGTGAAGGACCATGGGTACAAGAGACGTCAGACTAGGTATAGTATTACAGGCACGCGCTGTCAACATCCCTTTTTGAGTTTCGAAATAAATATATGTAAATATGTAATACTCCGTGGCTACCACTAGATGTCGGCCTATGCATAGCGGTCTAAGCAGATCCACAAGCCTCATGAAAAAAATATATATATTTATATATATATAATATATATTTCTGTGAGACTGTGTATAGCTTTAGGAAACATAAGTAGGGGCAGAATACACATTACTATGTCAGGTGCAGGTTCACAGAGAGCATAAAAGAAGTTTCAACAAGACTTCTATGGAATGCAGAATGTGAGAGAAGAATGTTATGTTTAGAAGGGAAGGACGTTGGGAGCTAGAGAAGGGAGAGAGCAGCTGCTACTGGGGCTGCTGCTATATACGTTTGATGTGAGCAATAAAGAACAAGAGTACTGTGTCCTCACAATACAAAGCATTGCAATTACTTATGAAAAAACCTTGTAACACTTGTAATATGTACCTGAGCATATTCAATTCCTGCAATTAGTAAAGCAAAGTCATAGTTGAAATGCCTTTCTCCTCTTTCCTGAGTAGTTATTGCCCCTCAGTGGTTGGACCTTGAATGTTGCAGTGAAATGCATACATTTCAAGGAGATGCAAAAATAAAAATAAGATTCTTTGTCAAGACCGGAGTCGAGCATTATGCTTCTACCTATTTAATCTACCCTTAAGCAGTTTTAACACAAAATCTGAAAATAAACAAAACTTGTCTCACTGTCTTTTTTTTCAGAACTACATATCCCTAACTTTTTGTCCATATCTATAGTCCTTTGCAATTCCTGCCTCTCCAGGCCTTCAGTCACTTCCTGCATCTAACTCCTCCTCTTCTTTTCCTGCTCTTCAGCAAGATAAGTCATACCTTACTGCAGGTGGTCTTCAAACTTTTTTGGGCTGGGCCCCGCCTGAGCAAAATTTGGGCAGGCTGCCCCCCCCCAAAAAATGCTAAAAGGACAGTATGTACAAATGGCTATGAACTATTGCGCTCTGTCAACACACCCTACTCCCAGTATAGTCGCGGGGTTCCACCACCTGCTACCATCACAGTCGCTGGGCTCCCTCATCCAACTTCTACCCAGTCCCTGGGCTCTCTCCACCCCATTACAGACCCTAGGCTTTTCCTACCTTGCTCCCACCACTATCCCAGTGCTCCCGCCCATTCTGCTCCCACCACAGTCCCTTGGCTCCCCCACCCCGTTCCCAAAACAGTCAGAGGGCTAGTGGGAGCTGACAAATTTTTTAAGTAGAGGGGCATAAATATCTCCCACAAAAATGCCATAGCGACCGAGCGCAGCGAGGGAGCCAGAACCAATCAAGGTGGGTTCGAGGGTTTTCCCCCTGTGAATTTTTTTAAAATAATAAGTTAAAATGTTGTATTTTGGAGGACACTTTATAAAAATAAAATGGGTAAAAAGCCGAAGTTTGCAAGGGAGAAAGAATGGTATTTTTGACTGGACATCTATGATAGACATCCAGTAAAAAAAATATCATCCCTATCCCCTGGGCTCCACAGCGCCTCAGAAGGAGAGCTGATTTTGGCAGGTGGGTAGGGGTATTGTGCAACAAAGGCATTTCTAAAATGCCTTTGTTGTACAAACCTCCTTCCTCCTCTAGTCCCCACTCGCCAAAATCAGCTCAACAGACCAAAACAAACACACACATTCACTACATCATTCATACACTCACTCATAACACAAGTATACACGCATCCATACACATTTAAATAAAAAATAAATTAACATAAAACGTACCTTCTGCAGGGGCCTGCACGTGGGTGTTGATATGTCCTGCTCCAGGTTGCTCTGTCAGTATGTGCGAGGAGGCGCAGGAGCTCCCCTTCGCACATACAGACATGCAGTGCCCCAGCTAGCATTTCCAATGAGCTATGCAAGGCTGGCCAAGCAAAGCGCCCCCAGCCTTGCATGGCTCAATGAGCAGGTGGGGCTGAGGAACTGAACCTTCAAAAGGGAAACAGTGTTTCCCTTTGACAGTTCAGCCAGCCCAGGATCACTCCCTCAGCTGGAAAAAGCAGCTGAGGGAGTGCTCAGTGTTTCACTGGGCTGGCTCCTTGGCTCCTCCATAATGGGTGAACGGGCCACTGGGTGGACGCCCTCTCACCCATTATGGATGAGCCGCCAGGTTCGGACTGGCCTATAGGGCAATGCCCATACGAAAAATGCAAAATGCTAGTGTAGGCCAGTCAAAATGGACCACTTTTTTGGCCAATGTGGGCCAGTTTGATGAGTTACTTCATGCAGCTAGTAGTTTTGACCATTGTTGCTGAATAAATATTCTTTCAATATCACAATTTACTTACATTTTAACAAAAACACCCTCTTGGGTACTCTTCAAACAGTCTGTGAATAAAGGAATGAATATCCATTTGCAACTGCAGGCCGCTTTTTCATTGGTGCCTGAGACAGTTTTATGGTCCAGTCCGACCATGCGAGCCGCATCTGCCCATTTCCTCCAAACTAAAAAAATATATATATATATATTTTAATTTCATGCTGGCCTCTCGCACCCCCCCCAGAACCCTGATCCCTAACCCGGTTGCAGGCACGCTCGGGGGCCCCCTTGCGGCCACCTGGCAGGATCGGAGAGCAAAGCAGCGCGACTGAGGAGCAGCCTCAGCGCAACTTCCGCTCAGGCTCACAGAGAGGCGCGTTGAACCCGAAAGGAGTCGGGAGCTTAGAACAGAGCCAGCTGATTTTCACGTGACGCAGGGACAACAAACTGATAAGCTCAACAATTTGTGCTGGGCACAGCGGGGACTGACACGGCAAGCCACACTATGCAGCAAGTATGCTCCTGCACAGTTTTATAAAGGAGCAGAACAGATCAGGAAGTGTTTGCAGCACAGCGCTGCCAGAGCCTGGCTCAGTGGGACACTCATTAGTAGCCAGTCCCAGCAAGGCTGCTAGGGCAGGCTGGCAGCAGTATACTCAATGCAGGTGCACTACAAACACCAGTCATACACCAAGGGGAAAACCCAGGGGACAATGTGCTTCAGCCTGCTTAGTTCAGGCACTGGCGCAGCACCTATTTACATAGAGATATACTTGAGCTCCCGATCCCACCCGCAGCCGGGGTCTCTCACCATCGTAACAGACTGGAACTCCTGGTATCTGACGGATGCCAGAGACAGGACGCTCGACGGGGGAGTCTTTCAGCAAATAGACCAGCTATGGGGTCCGATACACACAGACCTTTTCGTGGCCAGACTGGACAAGCACGTTTTTCAGCTGGAGGCTGGACCCATGCGCGGCAGGGACGGTCGCAGGGTCGGATTGGCCTTTCGGCCCATGGCCGGGCCGAAATCATCCCTGGGGAGTGGGGGCCGGTTTCTGGCCATGCCTGGGCCGGTTTGGAAGACAAAAATAAATGTAAAAAATATATTTTCTTTTTCTAATTTTCTTTTCTCCAAAAAGCCTTTCATCCTTTTTAGGTCGATAAATGAGTACCAACACAGGTTGGGTGATATTGTATGCATATTTGTTATATAAAAAAGAGCTTAAGCTTAAGTGGCATACAATAACATTTTATCATTTGGCCTTGGACGTCTGCTTGGATTCACAGTAATTTACAGTACTTAGGCACAATGCTCTTTGATGCCACTTCCTGTTTTGTCAAGGGGTGAAAGGTTGTGTTTCATCGCTTCCCGGGATTTCACTTTGGGGTGGGGACAAATGACATCACTACCATTGATGTCATCAGAGGTCAAAGGTTGTGAGGCGAGGGGTGGGGCACTTTTGTTTGGGTGACCGGGGCTATTTCTTGTCCCAGTCCGACCCTGGACGGATGCGTTTCTGCAGGACAGGGGCAGTGGAGTGCATTACTCTTTCCACCCATTGTGATGCTGGCAAAAGTCTGCAGAGATAATCGACAGTCGTGATGAAGGCTCCCATGTCGAAGTCGCAAGTATGGTTTCCAGCTCTGATGGAACTTTCCTCTGCTTTTCAGAGGACTCTCCTGTCAGGAGACCACTTGCTCACAGACCCAGCTGGGTAATTTTACCCTCTGAGAATGAGGGAGGCACTCCCATTGATGGCTTGCAGGGTGTCGCGAGATGCTGGGCAATACCAGGCATTTCGAGCGAGGCTGCCCAGCTTATCTCAGACTCCTGGGCCCCATACACCCATGGGAGCTATAACGCGGCATGAACCAAGTGGAAGCTCACTTGCAAAGGGTGAAGTATTCATTCCGTTTCGGCCCCTGTAGTTCATACTCCATTTTCTAGCCGGTCTGCTAGAGGATGGCAAGGCCTTCAGGACAGTAGGAGTCTACAGGTCCATGATGTTGGCTGGCCAATCAGTGGTGGATGGAGCCCCGGTTGGGGATCATCCAGCAGTGTTCAGGCTCATGAGAGTGGCACGTTTCTGTGTCCCTCTGGTCCCGAAATATGCACAACTCCGGAATGTGAATGTAGTACTGAGATTCCTGGCAAGCTGGCCAGCGAACAAGTTCCTTTCAATGACGCAGCTGTCAGGGAAGCTAGCAATGCTGTTGTGCCTGGTGTCATGCAGGAGGGTATCAGATGTCAGGGCTTTACAGGTAGATAGAAAAATCTACGGCCGGAGGGCGTGGCAGTCATGTTAGCAAAGAGGACGAAGACTTACTCCTCGGCCATATCATACCCTTATCTTCACAGCCAGCCACAGCTGTGTGTGTCGGCTTGCATACGCGAGTACGAAGTTAGGACAGCAGAGTTGGATTCAGCGGGGGTGCCACAACTGCTTATCGCCCACATGAAAACCCCTCAAGGCAGTTGCTTCGGCGACAATAGCCAGGTGGGTTCACAAAGTCATGCATCAGTAGGGCATTGATCTGTCCCGCTTTGGAGTTCATTCAGTAAGAGGGGCAATGGCGTCCAAAGCATTCCCAGTAGGGCCAGCACTGGAAGATAAATTGCGAGTAGCGGACAGGTCGAGCAATAGCTCGTTTAAGACTTCTATTTCAAACCAGTCGCGTCAGTAGCAAAGGCAGTGATACAGAGCTTTGAAAAAGCATAATGCTTGCCTCTGGTCTTGACATATAATGAAGATTACCCAGGCTTATTAGCTCTGGGACTCTTGATTCTATTAAAGATACAGAGGCGAGAATTACTTTCCCACCTGGCGCATGCACTGCATTGTATTGTATTTTTTCTCTGATAATATTATGATTTTCCTTCTCTGGTAAACAGGGCAGAGCATTTTCCCTCCCTAACAGTGTTCTTTCTGCTTAGCAGGCGATGAGCAGAAGAACGGCCTAGGATTGACGACTGTGAGGAGAGTGCAAACAGTACTGCAGCAAGAGATGGAGGATAGTTTGAGTTCAGAGTTCGAACCCGAGTCAGATTATCAGGATCACTGTTGACTTTTGTGTGCGGTTGTCTAAGTTCAGAAAAGACATGGATCAGCTGAGAGCATCGAAAGTAGAGGAAGAGTTAGAGGCAGGATGTGACTAAAGGCCTGGAGAGGAAGAAGTGCAATAGACTACAGATATGGACAAAAAGTTAGGGATATGTAGTTCTGAAAAAAAAAAAAAGAGACACACTTGTTTATTTTCAGATTTTATGTTGAAACTGCTGAAGAGTAGATTCAAGAAGTTGAAGCAAAATGCTCGCCTCCGTGTCTTTAATAGAATCAAGACACCGAGCTAATAAGCCTGGGTAATCTTCATTAGTCTGCAATAACATTTCTTCCTTTTTACTAAGTGGGAGTTACCAAACAGTGTTTAAACATGCAAGACATTCCCTTAGATGTGCAGTGTATGCACATACAGCAACATTAGATTTAAGACCATGTGTAAGCCAGAGTAACCTTTTTCTCCTAGAGGTGGGAGCATGCAAGTTGTAACAGGGAAATATCCAAGTTAAATACAGATGTAAAATAAAATATGATTAGCATGGATTAGACCGAATCAACACCTTTAACTCTGCTTTATAGAATGGAAGTTTCCAAAAGAGTGGCTAGTGCGTGCAAGTTGCCTCCAACGTCGTCGGCAGCTATGGTGCATCATTTTGACAAAAGGTTTTGTTTCTCACTATTGCAGCAGTAAAATATTTCCTAAAAAACTTCTAGAGTGTTCACACCAGTCATTGCACACACTGCACCTTGGGAATTAGATTGTGTTAATTATGCAAAGGTTGCATGTGAAGATCATCTCTTATGATTTTCTTTACTGTTTGCCATAACCAAGGCCAGGAGAGTGAGTGAGTGAGATTAAAGCCTTCTGTAAAGCAGGTGGATATGGTTTTTCAAATTGATCATGTGATGTGGTTTCCATAAAAGCCAACCCCCACCTAACCCCCCTCGCACCCCACAAACATTCTATTGAGAGACTAGGCTCTCAAGTGGACCTCCAAATATGGTAGCCACTGGGGAATTATTCAATTGGGCATTAACATTTCCCTTGAATGTGTGCGAGTGACAGTGTAGCAAGGAAGCCCCAAACAAAAAAGAGGAAATCGAGTAGGTTCGCCCTGCAAGAAAAGGCTTTACAAATGAAAAACTAAAATGATGCATTTTACAACAGGATTTCTGTGAAAAACCTTTTAAAAAGCCACGTCACATTTTCATAATGCCTTTGCCCATAAAATATGCTATTAATCTGCAACTTTAGCATAACATTTTCATGCTGGTCATGCCTTAACATGTCCATGCTGTTTGAATCAATATATGGCAGTATTCTCAGATAATAACAACCATTTGTATATGATATGATATATTTTATTTGTATCGTGCTCATACACAAGTGTTTCAGAGCGCGGCGAGGCAAGGGAGTGGAAAAAGGGAGGACAACACAATGATCTTACTAGGCCCAGTGACATTGAGAATGCACAAGTGCAGGGTAGAGGGAAAGGGTACATTGCAAGGGAGAGGGGAGGAGTGGAAAGTGCTGAGCAAGGGATAAAAAACAACTGGTAATGCAGTCAGCAAGGGGGCAAGTGCAGGTTAAGGCGCAGAGAAGGGTTGTCTGATAAGTGCAGGTAAGGTGACTGTAGGGTTACAGATACAAACAAGTGCAAGGGTTGCCAGGAGGTAGAACAGGTGTGTGGATGAGTAGGCAGGGACCAGGGCCCGAAAAATAGAGGGTAATCGACTGACCCTGAGGGAGTTTGTGGCGGAGGAGTGAAGAGCTCGAGAAGTAAGGTATTTACGAAGGGAGAGTTGAAGGTCATTTGGACCCAGGCCTCAGAAAGCATTGTGGACAATGCAAAGGATCTTGAATTTAATCCTTGGATCCAATGAAGAGATTTCAGGGCTGGAGAGATACGATCCCAGGGCTTGAGGCCTCTAAGCCCTAAGTTCCCTCTAAGCTGTGCGCATGTGCGGTTGCACAGCTTGCTTCTGGGTGCCGCCCAGAAGAATTTTAGCAGCGCACACAGACAATTCCCGCCTATTCAAATAAGCAGGTACTTAATATTTGCTATCTCTCAAAATGAAGCTAAATTATACTAACTATTCTTGATATTCTGGTGTAACCTATTGACATTACCTACTATGCAAGTTTGACCGTAAAAACCTAAAAACTCTAAAAATAGAATACACCCACAGAAGGTTAAAAATTAATATGAAAATGTGGCTCCATGAACAGAAGATATAACTTAGATATGCCTGCACACTAACTAAATTATCTTCCCTCCCCACCAAGGATCCTATTCTTGACTTTACCACACATATACTGTATGACTCGAACTCTACCCCAGCCCACATTCAGATATTACCAGACAACCTTGACTCTGCCTACCTTAGCTCAGCAAAAGGTCACCAGACTTGGATGCAAGTCTTGGTTTATGTCATAATATGAATGACGTTCAAGCACAAGAATTTCTGTTAATCATGGTGCCTTAGTAAAAGCATTACCCACATTAGGTAACCCGAGTGTCAGCTCAAATATCGGGTACTGACTGTAAGTAAGCAGACTACTAGGATATATAACCTCATCCCATGCTTCCTATTCTTCGTACATGTGTCACACAATCACTTTGAAGAGCCCCCCCCTTGCAAGTTAACGCATTATGAAACTCAAATATTAATTTGCCCTCTAAGGATTTTGAGTAGGCAAATGTCATGCTCAGCGTCTCCTAGTTTAGCATTACTAACATTACCCTATGAGTGGAGAGCAACATTGCAATATCATTTACTTGGCCTATAAGGGATCATTGGTAGGGACTCTGCCTGGCATTATTCATATATAAAATTAGGGCAACAATATTCAGATAACAAGAATGCGTTTCACACAATCTGCAACCTTTCAAAATGTTCAGAGTTCCATGGGGCATAGACCATAACAAATTATATGTTAACACTGCTATACAAAAATGGTTCCAATTAGCATTTGTCGAAACATATTCAACAATTGAAAGGTGGCGTATACTGCAAACCATCTTGTATGCACTTCAGAGTAATTGTGCACATGCACACTTTCTTAAACTGCACATATCATCATCATGAGGCTTTACATTGGATTTGCTTGCAAAGTATTGTGGGTATGCAAATATTCCAGTTAGTTTTACTTCTACAATCCCTCACTTTTTACAGAGCCCCGTCAACTAATATTGGAGGATAGCATATGAGCCGGTAGGGGAATGGGTGGAAGGGAACGGAGAACAATCCTTCAGGGTGAAGAACAAATCATTAACTTTCAAAAAACAAATCAGATGTTTTGGCAGTACCGTACAGTGAAGGGAAAGTGTTAGTTTGCTCAAGGCTAGGAAAGTATAGTAATAGCCTAGGAAACGGCGCCTTCTATTTCTTTGTATGCTCAGCTGCAGAGGACTTTTCAATATATGAATGGGTTTGCATTTATTGCTTCTAGCATCCCCATGCATCTTTTACAACTGATAACCGTGAATTTCAGAAGAGGGGTCCCTAGTTAAAGAAGAAGGTACTCAATATGTTGTAACTGTGAGCATTGCTGCTATTGATTTTCTTCAACGGGTGCCAGAAGAAACCTTGTTGATTTTAGTCTAGGCTGTGGTGATCAAGGGTGGGCAAATCTATAGGCTGTATTATGTGCAGTAATATTATTCAAGTTCCTACCAATGACACTGCTCTGCTGGTCACTGATTCAAAGAAGAGGCGAGTGGAAATGTGTGGGTAGAAGCAGGGGGTAGATTGCTATATGTTCATGGTTTCCTGTTTTTGTTGGGTACATTGCCCTGTTTTTAGTAAAATAGTATATGCCTCCTAGCTGTAGGGCTGGTTTTGAGTAAATGTCACAGCCCACAGAACTCACTTCAGACTGGAAGAGCAGCAAACGGTGTGGTATGCAGACGACCCAGATAGGAGTCAGAATAGGAGAAACTCGAACCACAAAAGGAGCGTGCCAGGCGGAGTAATCCCAGACACAGCGTGGGACCGTTCCACCATCCGGCCAAAAGATTAGGGGCACATGTACTGCGGTGCGACCAGCTGACACAATTGACATAAGGCACCAGATAACGAAAAGCTTGGGAGAAGAGCCTAAAGAAACCTTTTCTTGGCGAGTCGTGAATATTGGAGACCAAGGTACTTTGACCTAAGGGAAAGCGAAGGATCCTTCACATGACGAAGGGGGATAATATAACAGCTGAAAGCTACTGGGGAGACTACTGCTTATCAATTTAAGGGGCGGTTTCCACCATTAGACAGCTGAGATAAGGAGACACGTCCTACTACACTAATTTGGGGGCGTAGCCAGAACACTAACGAGTCAAAGAAACCTTAGATTGATATAAGATAACCGCTCAGAGCTTTTGGCCCGAAGAGACGATAATAATAAGGGGGTGAACATTTGAAGCTAACCCCCCCAGCAAATTCAAAGAAAATAAACCAGAAGTGTACTTTGCTAATGAATGTGGTACATAACCCCTGAAGAATTTCCTAGTTATAAGTCTAAAAGTGTAAAGAAAAAAAGCATGTTGGGTATGGAATGAATGGTGTATGAAAGACGGAATGAGTGATGCGAGCACGGAGAGTTAACAATTATAGAGGACTGGGTTGTACTTTCACTGAAGATAGAGGGTAGCAATTAGCAGATCCTAATTGATAAGTTATTCTTGTGATATGATGAATTGTCAAGGAACTGGAGTACCACAAAACATTTCTTATGTACAGTTGAATTGTATCCGAATGGCAAAGGTCTGTTTTTAGATTTGTGTATTAACAATCTATGTATTGCAAATGAGAATGTTTTTATGGAAATACTTTATATGAAAAATTAATAAATTGATATTTTTGATACAATTTGGTATTCTATGTGAAAATGTCATGAATGTGAATACATACAAAAGGGACAAACCCGGACGGTTCTGGGGAAGCAAGTGACCCTGTGAATATATGATATTGTAACAACGCACAGAACAACATAATGTGGATATTAAGCAGAGGCCCAGGAATTCAGATCATCATATTCTGTGATGTAGTTAATCTGATGCAATTATCATCCTCACATAAATTATGAGAGTCATTTTCTCCTGGCCGTTGAATTACTCCATTAAAGTGGCACTTGTACTCCAATTGGCATGTTTTCTGACACATTCTTTTCAGTTGCATAATATCTGCATTTTTTGACAACCACATCAGTGATACTTGTTTTTTCTCCAATGGCATTAAACGCTTTCTGCAATGTCTCTGAGCAGTGTTGACAAATGAATAGCCACAACTAAACCTATTGTTTATCCTGAGCATGCAAAGCTTTTTTGTGCATACTCGCGTTTCTCTCTGCGCAGAAGTACTTTTGGTAGGTACTCTGGCATATCTTGAAGTTTTAGACTGGTTGATGAGCTCTCCTTATCGCATATAAATATGATTTTTAGCCTATAAGTTTGGAAAAAAGAGTTGTAAGATACTCATTTTACACTGATTTGTCAAGAATTGCGATAGTTGGGAAGGAGAAATGTCCTTCCAAACTCTTCGGAGATGGTATCTCACTAACTACGCATGCTCACAAAGTGGCTTACATCGTTATTCAATTGCGCACATGGAAAATAATGTGCGCAAGAAGGCTAATCATTTCTGCACTTGGATAAAAATAATTTGAGGGAACATTGGTGGAGAGTAGAAGCAGGCAGATTTAGAAAGAGGCTATTGCAGTAGTCCAGCCTAGAGAGAACCAGAGCTCTAGAGACAGTGAGCTTCTGAGGGAAGGAGAGGAAAGGAAGAATACCTCTGAGGAGGTGCAGTTGGTAGTTTGACTTCTTAGAGACATCAGAGATGTGAGGAGAAAAGAATAGTGTGGTGTCGAAGATGACCCAGAGGTTCTTACCCTCACATGTGGGAGAGGGAAGAGGGCCAAAAGAGGCTGGCCAGAGAGTGACAGGAAAGGCGGGTGCAGGTGTGCCGATCAGGAGAATCTCTGTCTTACTTGCATTAAGGCAGAGATCCTTAGCGGCACACCACTCCTGGATAACAGACAGACAGTCCGAGATGCGAGAAGAATAGGTGGCAGAGGGAAGCCTGAAAACGAGCTGTCATCCGCATAGCACTGAAAGTTGGGGAAGAGAGCAGCAAAGTGGTGGGCAAGGGGTGCCAGGTAATGGTTGAAAAGCTAGGGAGAGAGGTTAGACCCCTAGGGAACACCACAGGTAGAAAGTAAGATAGAGGAAAGAAAGGACCCAAGTTGGACCTGGGAGGGTCGATCAGAGGAAAGGGGTCAGCCAGGCCAGAGCCTCATTGGTGATACCCAGGTTATCACAAAGGCGGTTGAGCAGGATGGCATGGTTGACTGTCAAAGGCAGAAGAGAGATCAAGTAGGATGAGGACAGAGGGGATGTTAGAGTCGAGGTTGGAGAGTAGGTCTTCACAGATGTTCAAGAGAGCAGTTTCTGTGCTTCTGGCAGCTCTGAAGCCAGAATGATGGTCATGGAGACAACGAACATAATTGGTATGAAGATTAAGCTGGGAGATGACCAGCTTTTCCAGGAGTTTGCCCAGGAAAGGAGTTATGGAGATCGGGCAATAGTTAGCCGGGCATGAGGGGTCGGTTGTGGGTTTCTTGAGAAGAGAGTGCTTCAGAGGGGAGGGGAAGGCTCCAGAGGCAAAGAAGAGGTTGCAGAAGTTTTGACAAGACTTTCATAGATCGGACTTGTCTGGAAAACCCAACAGGGGAGTACAGAGGAAAGAGAAAAAGGGAGGGGGGTGGCTGCAGGAGGGCCAGAGGTAGAGGATAGAGACAGGGAAGAGGAGGAGAGGACGAGAGGGTGGACAGGATGTCCTAGGTTTTTGAGATGCAATGAGAGGCAAGGGCCGTGCAATGCGCCTGGGAGGCGACAGGAGAGGTAGAGACTGCAGCAGGGTTGGCCAGTTCCTTGCAGGTTTTAAAGAATTTGGCCAAGTTGTTAGATGCCGCAGAGACACAGGCTTGGATGTGGGCTATCTTCTTAGTTCAGATAAGGAGCCGGTATTGCCTTTGGAGCAAGCGGCAGGCCAGTTTATCAGAGGATGTACAAGAAGCCCGCCATTTCCTCTCAGCCACACTACACTCGCGTTTAAGGGTAGCTAGGTCAGAGTCGTACCACTAGTTGCACTTGGCTTTGGGCTTCAAGCGGATCCTCATGTCAGGGGCAAGAGCATCAACATTATCAGTGATAGAAGAGCAGAGTATGGAAAGGGCTGTGTCAGGATGCGAGTCAGCCAGAGGAGGAGTAGGGGGAGAAAAAGTGGGGGTGAAAGCCTCAACTGACAAACGTTTCATGGGTCGGATGACCGAAAAGGTAGGTGGCAGTGTTGGAGTTGGCTCGGCCTGACGAGTAGAGAAGGAGAGATGGGAGGAAAGGAGGGAGTGATCACTATAGGAGAAAGCAGTGGTCAGAGGGATGGAGAGGGGGAGGTCAGAGGAGATCAAAACATCCAGCGTGTGCCCTGCAGAGCGAGTCGGGACAGAGGGGAGAATTGCAAGAGAGAGCATTGCAGAGATCGTGAAAGAGTCCAGAGGAGGAACAGGGGTAATCCAAGATGGATGTTGAGGTCTCCAAGAAGGAGGAGTTCAGTGGTTGAGGCCAGGGGGGAGGAAGAGAGGTCTGCCCACTCAGAGAGGAAGGAGGTGATCTGACCAGGTGGCCAATAGATAGTAGTCACGGTAAGAGAGTGGCCAGGAGAGAGAGAAAGCCTGCAGACAAGGAATTCGAAAGAGGAGTAGGGTCTGCATAGGAATGACAGAGGCAGGAAACCACTCCAGGAAGATCAGGGCTACACCCCCTCCGGACCGGGTGGATCTGGGTGTGGAGAGGATCTTGTATCTGTCAGGGAAGAGAGTGTCAAAGTTTGTGCCAGAGCAGGCCATGAACCATGTCTCGGTGAGACCGAGGACATCGAGGTCAAGTTCTTCCAGGAGGCGGCAGATGCCAGAGGAGTGTTCGGCGGCTTAGCGAGAGTTGAAAGTGGCAATATGGGGGCGTGGCCAACTAACGAACGATCTGGACGTGAGTCTCTCCGGCTCCCGTGGCCACCCAGAGTATCCTGATTATCCTGCTATTCCGTGACATTTACAAAGCCATGTGTACCAGCTGATAGAGTACAACACAAGGGTCCTCCAGCCACAGAATCGGCCCTGAAACTGCAACCCTTGCCGAGGAACGCGAAAAGAAAGCTGGGCGATTGCAGTGCGATATTTCCCCGCCAAGATGGCCGCAGCCCACAGCCTGGCAGAGAGAAGAACGGAGTAGGACACTGCGGGAGAGGGCGCATCACAAACCAAGCTAACGGAGCCCGGCCTTTCAGACCTTGTGGCAAACGCTTTACTGTGAGCACTGAAAGAACCATTGTCAGCCTCGCCGCGCTGTGGCGGTGTGTAGCGACTGTGCGGCGGACTCCCTCAGGTCAACCGAGGCTTTGAAGAAGTGACAGGATTGGGGACACCCGGGCGGTGTCCCTGCTGCCGGCGTCAACCAAGACACTGCACCGGAACGAGGGTGTGGACGGGACCTGTAGGCCCTCCCTGGAAGTGGCGGAAACCTGACTTAGACCCCCCCGTGGCACCCCCCTCCCGCAGAGGGTTGGAGCGAGCAGACGCGTGTTGTGGGGTAAGGCAGGGGAGCTGGACCCGAGCTGCGTCGGAGAGAGTGTTGCCGGTGGCGGCGGAGGCCGTTGGGAGAGAACTAGAGCACTGGCTGTGAGGAGGCACACCCCTGTGGACCCGAACAGAATGGGGATCTTTCCTTTGTTGTTTTCCGCTACTTGAAACACTGTTCAGGCGAGAGATCCCTGACCAGCGTATTACAGCACTGGGTCACGGTGAACCACAGCAGGACGGCTGTGTGACAACGTGGAACATTTTCATATGCTCTAAGTTGAACAGACAACACTTGAGTAGAGCAACACACCTTCAAACATAACCACTGCGCCTCATGAGCCTGCCACGGCATAAACGAGTAACAGAACACTCGGAGAGAGGCAGTAGCAATAGACTTACATGACCTGTCTTGAGAGGGTGCCATGGTGTAAAATGCGGCGGAGCGGTAAGGCTGTGGCAGGAACACATCGGTAGACGTGCAATTGGGACTTTGATCACCTGCATGTTCCCAAATGTCCTTTCAGTACATACATTCAAACTGAGTATATGCCATAAAACCGAACTTAAAAGTGGTGCTACACCTACATGCCCATACAAAAGGCCAGTACTCTTGGGAGTAAGAGGGACATTGAAAGAGGAGACAATTTGCGAATAACGCGCCTGCTGCACTAAAAAGACCCAACGCTGCACCTGTGGGATACACCTATCAACCCACTCGGGGTAACAGAGGCGAGTTCCCTGCCACCTCTAGATTTAGCACCTGGACAAACCAAGAAAGGAGATACGCAGCGGTCCTGTGCTCGGGAGAGCGAACAACAGGGTCATAACCGCTCCACCATCCGCACCACTCCACCCCTCACACCCACAGCAGCACTGGATGATACCCGGGCACATATACCACCCAAGAATTGAGTAGAACTATAAGGGAGAGCTGTACCCAGACACAGCGAACCGTGAAGTCACCCCTATACTAGACAAAGACTGGTCTGGCAATAACTGGGAAACGGGGCAGAAATTGGTCTCGTAGCCAGCAAACTGCTTGGGCATTGGAATTCTAGTGGCCTGCCACAGAAACACCAAGTAGGCCCAAAATCGACCCGAAACGCTACAACACACGAGGTAACACCCTCCTAAGTCTACCTGTGAGACAGGAGGACCCACAGTTAGTAGCGACTGCCTGCACATAATATGGGCAAAGACAAATCCAAGAAGCTTACCACTCAGAGCAAGATAGATCAATATACCACATCTGCACCAAACATCCAGGCTGAACAGGACCGACTGGACACAATGGCAGAGGATGAACACTCAATATCCCTGAAAGATGTCATGGCAGCGATTGCAGACTCCCGTGCCTCCATGGAACAAAAGATGGATGGAATCAACATGGACGTCTCACTCCTCCGTCACGATCTGCAAAAGTTGACATTGCGCACTGGAGAAGCAGAACAGAGAATATTTGGAACGGAAGACGGATTGTGCAACCTTGAGTTACAACTGGCAGGAGTCACGGCACGTCTAAAAACCATGGAAGAAAGGGTGGATGACAGTGAAGGAAGGTCTAGACGTAACAATGTCCGAATACTAGGCCTGCCAGAGAAGGTTGAAGGGCCAAGCATGGAGTTATTCTTGGAACAATGGCTCGTGGATATGTTTGAGCCTAAGTCGTTCTCCAAATTTATTTCGATAGAACGTGCTCACCGAATGCCAATCGGAAGACCAGTACCAGGGGCACCACCACGTACTGCGATTACAAAGCCATTGAAATATAGAGACTGCGACGCGCTGCTTCAAATGGCACGCGCCAAAGGCACACTGCCCTACAATGGATTTAGAATCACTTTCTTCCCGGGCTATACGAGGGAAGTGCAAAAAGTCAGGCAATCCTTCGACCAGCTCAAAAGACAGCTACAGACACTAAATGTAAAGTAAGGCCTATTATTCCCAGCACATCTTAAAATATACCATAAAGGTACAACAATCCATTTTACAGACCCCAAAGACGCTTGGAAATGGGCAGAACAACAGATAGAAGGAGACTGCAGCTTGGCACGTGGTAACAGAAGCAGAAATAGGGAGCCGTGACTCCAGCCGGAGAGGAGACCGCCGGCCCCACGACCACCAGAGCATGAACCACTACTGCAAGAAGGAGAGAACCAGTAACCGGACAAAGAGGAATCATTGTGACACGCTACACCGCAACTAAGGTGCAAGGGACACCAGCGATGAAATAAACCCATAACGTTACTCTGGGCTGCACACGGATAGACGCACAAGGACGGCCAACATGTAAGGTAACGCTAGCCGTGAGTAAGATAGGCGGCCGAGGAAGGTACCGCCCCCCCCACCAGGGAGTTTGTTGTTTAATTGGTAGTGTATGGTTTTGACATAGTCGGAAGCAAGTGGCAGTTGTTCCCCGACAGTCGTTCGGGTGACAGATGCTTCTGGTTGGAAGGAAGTATAGGGTGGGGGTGTGAAGGGGGAAGTTTGTTGTAGTTCAAGTTATAATATGATTTTTGAAAAATTGAGAAATAAGAGGGTTCTACCGAGACAATTACAAAAACAGCCAGCAGGTTTCCAGCACTCCAATGCCATGGATCCACGACACATCTTGATAGATCGATACTGCACCCACGCCGTGATTAGTGTCACCGGCCGGTACACACAATCAGCTGATGGCCTCCCATGACAAAACCTCCAATACCCTGAAGCTCCTAACCTGGAATGTCAATGGGCTGGGCAGTAGCGTAAAGAGGAGACTAGTTCTACAATTCCTGAACAGAAACTCTCCAGATATAGTCTTCTTAAATGAGATGCATCTGGCGGGTACGATGTGTAACTTTTTCAAACGTACTAACTATCGTACTGTTATACAGGCAGGCTTCACAATGGGCTCTCGAGGGGTGTTGATGATAATACATAAAAGGCTCCCCTTTACCCACACAAAAGTGCTACAGGACACTGGTGGCAGGTATACATACGCCACAGGCTCACTATGGAACAAGACTATCTCCCTAATGGTAGTGTACTCCCCTCCTACATTGCTCACATCACTGTTACAAGATATCACGCCGATACTCGTAAACGACACGGCTGACACCCTGATTATCGGTGGGGACTTCAACAAGGTTATCGATGTCAACCTAGATCGCACACACCTGCGTGAGCGAAACCCAATGCACACACCAGGATGGCTACCTTCGCTGAAGCCATAGGGCTTCGGGATGTATGGCGCGATTTGAACCCTGGCTCACGGATGCAGAGATTGCAGAAGAGTTTGCCAAATACTATGCAGACCTGTATAGAGCCCCTGAGGACCCTCCATATACTGCTACTCTGGGAACCATCCCTCTCCCCTCCCTGAGTCCCGTACAGAAGGCCTCCCTAGAAAGTGACATGAAAGAGGACGAGATACTGTCGGCACTGGCACAGCTCCAATCCAGGAAAACACCGGGACCGAATGGTTTCCCAGTTGAGACCTGGAAAATGGTAGGAGGGACTGAGTTGGCCCCACATCTTCTAAACATGTATCAACAAGCAAGAGAACTAGGTTACTTGTCGGAAGATCTTAGAACTGCCACCATATTAGTTATACGGAAAGCAGGAAAGCTGCCAGAAAAATGCAGCTCGTACAGAACGATCTCCCTCATTAACGGGGAAGCAAAAATTCTGGCCAAGGTATTGGCCCTGCGCCTACAGCGTGTTATAACAACCCTGATCAGTGCAGTTTTATGCCTGGGAGATCCACAAGAATGAATATACGTAGATTGCACCTAGCCATTGAGCGAATGCAGTCATCTCGGCACCCCCTAGCGCTACCGGCGATAGATTTCTAAAAAACATTTGATTCTGTTTATTGGGAGGCGATATGGGAAATACTCCGCAGGATGGGGTTCGGTGACCAGTTCCTGGGTTGGGTTCAGCTCCTATATAGCTCCCCAATGGCTAGAACAAGGGTAAACGGCTGGGCGTCCCAACCTTTCGAGCTAGGGAGAGGGGTTGCCCCCTGTCTGCACTAATATTTGCACTGGCAAAAGAGCCCCTGGCTGTCCTGCTGAGAGACACACAAAGATGGAATGGATTCCCTGGCCCGTCAGAGTGGGAGGACCGAGTATCGCTTTATGCGGACGATCGACTCCTATAGGTCAAACACCCTGAGATTGCATGCCCAGTGGTGACACAAATCCTGAAACGCTATGAGGCCTTCAGCGGGCTCAGAGTAAACTGGACCAAATAAATCCTTTTTCCACTCAACAAATTGGCCGAGAGCGTCCAAGAGAACTGCCCATACAAAGTGGAGCGAGTTCACTTCCGATATCTGGGTATCCGGGTCACAAGAGACCTCGCAGAATACACATCAGATAACCTGCAACCGATTATTGACAGATTCACGAGCGACATCCGGCACTGGATGTCCCTACCCTTGACCCTACTGGGCCGGGCCGCACTGTTTAAAATGCTAACACTCACTGTTTCCTATACATCCTGCAGAATGCCCCGCTCTACATCCCATCGCGGGTGTTCCAGATGATAGAGAGCACGCTTAGAAAACTTCTATGGGGTGGTGGGCATCCGAGGATAGCACTTCAGACACTTCAGCGTTCTATCTGGGAAGGAGGTATAGGCCTACCTAGGCTACAGATATACTATTGGGCGAGCCAGATGTCTGTGGTGAATGACGCACTTCACGCAGATTCATCGTTGCCACATGTGAGAGCTTCAACAGCCATGCGGTTGTACCAGAAAACGCCAACATCTCCCCCACCCCCTGACGATGATGCTACAAACGTCCCGAATATGGGCCGAAAATCACACCTTCATAGGCTAGCAAAATAGACTAACACCGCTGCAACCATTATGGGAAAACAGACACCTCCCCGAAATTGATAAATTACCAAAATGGCCGGTCTGGATGACCAGTGGTATAAAAAAGGTGGGTGATGTAGTCATAGAAGGTAGCATAACTCCCTTTGAAGACCTGGTATCAAAATTTAGTCTGCCTGTATCCGAGAGATATCACTACACACAACTCGCACTACAACAGCATTTGCCAGCTCTGTCTAACATGCCAGACTGTACCCCAATGGAAAGGAATATTGTCATGGAAGGCATCAAAGCGAAGGTCACAATAGTCATGTACAGTGCCATAACATCCTTTGCCACCCCTGTGATATCAAGGGGAAACCGAGGTGGGTGATATCATGCCAGAGGACTGGATAACGATACTGATGTATCCACGCGAGACAGCCATCTCAGCCAGACTGCAGCTGGTCCAGTTAAAAATTTGACCAATATTACCCAAGGGTAGCCCTGTATCGCTGGGGCAAGATCGCAGAACCCAACTGCCTGCGATGTAGGAGCAAGGAAGGAACATTCTTCCACATATTGTGGAACTGCCCACACATACAACACTTCTGGCAACAGTGCTGTGACATACTGTCGAAGGTTCTGTGCCGGTCGATCCCCCGGGATCCCAAAATGTTACTGTTAAGGGCGGAGAATGATGTTGAACTGTCACGATATGAAAAACTGTGTTTCTCAACCGTCACCGCAGTGATGAAACGAAACATTGCCAGACTTTGGGGCTCCTCAGTGCTACCAGATGTAGAACAATGGGTAATAGACGTTCAGATTTGCATATCTATGGAAAGGAGAGTTTACAGAGCACAGGGTTGCCCAGAGAAGGCGGACAAAATTTGGCAAAGGTGGGAAGATGCTATGTGAACTTAAGGAGACGGAAGAGGTAACAAGGGCACAGGGTAAGAGACACTGTCGAGACAAGACGGGCGGTGCTTCAAACAATGTGAAAGAACCGATAGAACCCAATGATAATGATGATGATGATAATAATAATGTTGGTATGATTATTGTTTGTTTACCTATGGCTGTATGATGACTCAAATTGGAGTCCCCCTTTATTTGTGTTATGTGTGAACAAAAGCAATATAAATTGTGTTATAAAAAAAGAAAGTGGCAATATGGAGAAGGTTTCCATCCTTGAAGGACTTCCAGTGAGGGGTACAGATCAGAGGTGTGCCTTGCGGAGGTGTAGAAGGAGGTGTAGACAGGGTTCCAGGGGGGCAGGAGAGGAAGGAGGGATAGGCAAGGTAGCCAATGTGGAGGCAGAGGGGGGCGGGATAGAAGCTGAGGAATGGAGAGAGGGGACAGTGGGAGAATAAAGGAAATTGATGAGGCATGGGAAGTATCTATCAAAGAGGAGAAGGTTGGCCTGAGGGCCTTGGACCAAGACGGTACCATTCCTGTAAACATTAATGATGACCTTAGAGGAGTGGAAGGGGGTCACGAGGGCCTCCCAGCAGGTGCAACCATTAATGGGAGAACAGGAGAAAGGAGAGAGAACAGAGACCATATGAATAGTCCATAGATGTGGAGAGGGAACGACAAAGAGGATGTCGTTGAGGGTCTGTCTGGAGGAAGCACTGGTGTACGCGTCAGTGTAGAAGGAGGTGTAGATGGGGCCCCAGGGGGGGGCAGGAGAGGAAGGAGGGGAGGGCAAGGTAGCCAAAAAGGAGGCAGAGGGGTGCGGCAAGGAAGCAGAGGAAGTAATGCCACAATGATACTACATGTAACAAGTCCATGCTGGCTATGCAAAGATATGCCAGTTATCCCACATGAGTACATACTCCTGTTGGCTTTGCCCATAATGATAGTATAAAATGCCATACTGCCCGCACCAATGTAGGCCAGTATGCACATGCAATAATGCTCATGTTGGCTTTGCCTATAAGACCAGTAAAAAAATGTAAGAAAATGCAACCATTCTGTGTGCCCTAATGTAGCCCGACCCATACGTATGGGCACTGATCATGTCTGTTGTCTCCATAATGCTAGTAAAATGCTTTGCCCACAGTACGAAAACCTATGCATGTTGGCAGTACCAATGTAGCACCCCCGCAATAAGAGCTTAGCTACATGCACCCACATTCACAAGCATACCCATACAACATACGCATTGCTTCTCATTCGTTCACACACAGGTGGGCACCATACAACACACATACACCTCTTCTCATTAATTCACACATGGATCCATACAACATGCAAACTGACTGCACTAGTCACACTCGCAAACATTCAGATGTAGATGCAACCCCTCACTCGCAAAAAATGCAGCTCCGGATTCCAGACCCCGCCACACATGTGGACAGGGTGACACTCCGGCTCCCACAAACCACACAAACAGGGAGCAGGCAGAGCTTCCTGGTTTCTGACATGTACGTTGGAACTGGAGTACTACCAAATCCCTGCTGCAGTACCACTTAATGCACAGTGAGGTGCAAGAGCGCCCCTTACCTGCAACTGGCCCCAGGAATTGCATGGCCAGTAGGGCATGTGTGACTGGGGTATTTCACTGCAAAAGGGATACAGGGATTCCCTGCATAGAGAGCCCAGGAGCATGTAATTAGCTGTTACTGCAGCTGAGGATGCGCTCAGTGTGTTTCACTGGGCTGGCTTGCTTTTTTACTTCTCCATAATATGGAGAGGGTTGGCGTCCTGTCTCTGCTCCTGGCTGAGAGGCATTATCTGCTGCAGAGCGAGGTTTCACATATGCTCTAGGATCATTGTCCTATGATAAGATGTTCGTAGTTATGAACTGAACGAAGATACCCATGTTAAACTACCAACACATCAATAAAGACACATGCATCCCCATTACCAAAACCCTATTCCGTCTCCTCCAACCTCATTGTCTCTTTTTATTTTATTTATTTTTTGAGCATTTGCTAGGCGCCTATACATCAAGATGGTGTTCCAGGTGCAACAAGGCAAAGGGGGGTGCGGGAGACTGGACAAGGGGAGTAATAAACAATAGCAAAAACAGTAAATATACAATCATGGTCCCACTAGGCCTTGTGGCATTCGGACGTGCAAGTTCAGTGAAGAGGAGTGCAGGAGATGGGAGGGGGGAGCAGGGTATCGGCAAGTGCTGGTGGGGGCCCAGGAGGGAAGTGCCAAGGGGTACTAAGGGGGGAGGCTGCTGGCTAAGTGCTATGGCAGAGGAGTCCCAAAAGTGGGGTGCACAGGCACCAGACAGGCCCTGCAGGGCAGTGCTGAGAGGGCCCACAAGAGCGGGGGTGAGGGCGTGAGGGGGGTTGGGAGGGTGCTGGTGACGACTGGGTGGAGGGCTGGGTAACCTGTGAGATTAATGAAGGACCAGGTCGCCAGTCTCAGCAGCAGAGGGGTGATTAGCAGGGAAGAGGGAAAGAGGTAGAGAAGAGCAGAGTTTTGAGGAGTTTCCAGAACTTAAGGAGGTCCGGCTCAAGTCTGAGGGGCAGGGAAGGCTGTTCCAGAGAGAGGCACCATCTGAGGAGAGAGACATGCCCCCCACTCTCTGCTTGGAAAAGCATTTGACATGCAGGAAGTTTAAGTTAGAGGGGCAGAGAGAAAGATGGAGGTAGCGTGGACCCAGGCCCCATAAGGGCTTGTGGCTGATGCAGAAGGTCTTGAATTTTATCCTCACGGCCACCGGGAGCCACTGGAGGGAACTTAGGGCTGGAGAGATAAAGTCGCTGGGCATAAGGCCAAGGATAAGTCTTGCAGCCCTATTCTGGATTAGCTGAAGGGGGCATACAGAGGCAAGAGGGAGGTTGAGAAAGAGGCTGTTGCAGTAGACCAGTCTAGAGAGGACCAGAGCTCTGGAGACATTGAGCTTCTGGGGGAAGGTGAGGAAAGACAGAATGCCTCTAAGGAGGTGGAGCTGGAAGTGGGCCTTCGTGGCAAAATGTGAGAGTGAAGGAGAGAGAGGAGTCAAAGATGACCCCAAGGTTTTTGGCATCACAAGATGGTGGGGGTAGAGGGCCCAAGTAGGGCTGCCATACAGTAGGAGGGAAACAGGGCACAGGTGTCCCGATAAAAAGGATCTCCGTCTTACTGGCATTAAGACCGAGATCATTAGCCGCACATCATGCCTGGATAGCAGTCAGGCAATCGAGGAGGAAGAGGAGGTAGTAGAGGGAGGTTTGAAGGAAAGCTGTGTGTAATCCGCATAACACTGGAAATGAGGATAGAAGGAGGAGATTAGGTGAGCAAGCGAGATAGATATTGAAGAGCCACAGAGATAGGATAGAACCCTGAGGGACGCCACAGGTAGAGAGTGAGGTGCTGGAGAAGAAAGGGCCCAGTTGCAGCTGGCAAGGGTGGTTAGTGAGGAAAGAGGTCAGCCAGTCCAGTGCCCGATCCTTGATGCCGAGGGTATCACAAAGCCATCTTAAGAGGATAGAATGGTTGACCGCGTCAAAGGCAGAGGAGAGATCAAGGAGAATAAAAACAGCAGGAGAGCTAGAGTCAAGATTTGCAAGCATGTCTTCATGGGTGATCAGTACAGCAGTATCCGTGCCTTTGGATACCCAGAATCCAGATTGATGGTCATGGAGGCAACCAACAAGTTCAGTATGAAGGGTCAATTGGGGAGGACCAACTTTTCCAAGAGATTACCCAGGAAGGGGGTAGTGGAGATAGGGTGTTAATTAGCTGGGCAGGAGGGGTCAGCAGGTGGCTTTTTTTTAAAAAGAGTGTCCACAAGGGAGTGCTTGAGGGATAGAGGGAACGAGCCGGTGATGAAGGAGTCGGCAAGAGCCGGAGTTTACCCAGGAGGGGGGTAGTGGAGATAGAGCGACATTAGCCTACCCATTTGTCTGTCAGTTGGCACCCTACCCGTTCCTCTACTTATCTTTCCCCTCTGCTTCTTTCTTCCACAGACCCTGATCTGGTTCACACGGGGTTGGGAGGGTGCACAATTTGATACCTTTTCGGACAAAGTTTGGCACCACAAGAGCTCTATAGCGATGATGGGCGGTGGGGGTTTGGGGAGGGTATAAATGCTTCATAACATGACTTGAGGGAAATATTCAATTCAGTAAGATGTGGAACATTTGGCTCAATAGAAAAATGATGTATATATGTGCCAGTGTAGGCCAGGGGCCGAAACTATGAAGCAATGTACATTTATATAATCAAATGGTTACTTTTAGACAATGAAAATAGGTAATGTCAACTAATTACTATAAGACAATGTGATGTTCTTATGCAGTCACCAGTCTATAATTAGGTTGCTGGGAAATTAGTATGAGTGGATCATACTCATCAAGAAATAGGTTGTCAGAGTCAATGCGAATCCCAAATTTCATTAATTATTCTGGGTCCTCGGTTTGGGCGAAAGTCTGTTAAATTTCCCAAAGTAATGACTTGACATACATCTAGGGAAGACCAATATGGGGCACCACCCTAATCCTCATAAATGTTGTTTTCTGAAGGAATGTGAATCCATATACTTTTATTGAAAAAAGGCATCATCACTAGCATCTGAAAATCATAGTTTACTTTGGGAAGCAATCTGCAGAACACAGTACTTCAGTGCTCAGTTTAATCTACAAAAAGACCTTTTTTCTAGCAGATGGTGATTTTACTTTATGGACCACTCGATTTCTGTGATTAGCTGAGAAATAAACACTGACCATAAATGTGCTGTTAGCCGCAGCACACGTTTCCTTCTCCACACTGTTGCCTGAAATTGCCCATCAATAGGGTGAAATTGTTAATCGCCAGCTGCCAAGGCCTAACCATGATCCATGAAGGTCTCTTAGCATATTGTGGGGTTTAATGGCAGCAGAATCAAATGAACTGAAAGGCCAGGTTAGGCCCAAACTGTGCAGCAAGATACATGACAAGACAAACAAAAAGCCCAGCAGTTCATTTTCAAAATGCAAAACATGAAACCCTGGTGTCCTTTTTATAAAGCACAAAGGCCTTGGAAATGTGGGACTTCTGCAGATTGAAAACCACAATAAAATGCTGTTTTACACTGAAAATGGCCTGTGCAAAGTGAATGACAAAGAGCTAAAATCCAAAGCCTACCTTTTCACTATGGTATAAAAAAAAATGAACGGCACTTCACAACCGAGAACAGCATGTTTTATAAAGCAGAAAGGCCTTGGAAATGTGGGCCTTCTGAAGTATTTTATTGGGTATGGCTAACCACTGCTAATCTCAACATACACGCAATACATCATTTTGGGATTTCATTTCTTTATCAAATGCATCATGGGACTGGCCACCCTAACAAAATTGCATGCTCCATCAATTTGCTCTGAAAACAGTAATCCACATTTAATATTAAGTAGCCAGTGACCTCTCCCCCAACACTCACATGTGTATGCATACCCTCATTCAAACTCTCCAACACCTGCATTCACACAAACATGAACACACACGTTTCTTTTCAAACTTTACCTTGGTTTGCTCATTGTTAAAGGAAGTGGTGGTGTCAGCCTATACTCTTCTGACTAATCAGGCAGGAGGAGTGACAGCACACAGGCAGGACCAAAAGGGTGAGGGGAGAGGGAGGGATGAAGAGACCTATATTTATTTTCCCACTAGCTGTAATTTCCAGCACCCACCGAGTACAATGAAGGTTATGACATCACTTCCACTGGCATCTAGCTCTTCCTAATGCCCTGAACAGTTTTTTTGTTTGTTTTTGTTTTGTGTGCGGTTCACATGAACCTTTACAAACATACAACAATTTGTATCATTACAATTGTGCAAACAAATTTATGCGTAGACATTAGATAAGAACTTTAACACATTTCAAAAACCTTTTTTTAAAGTTTTAAATTACAGTGTTACTGTACATTATAACTGCTAAAATACAAAGAACATTCTACCGGCGCATCTTGTAATGTCCAAAATGAGAGTTTGAATCAATAAAAAGGAGACATGTATGCATAGAGTGCATATTATTATCTTGCTGTAGAATATATAAACTTTAAGAAAAGTACAAACATTGTGCAAAATTGCATTTTAAAAGTCATATCTAAAATTAATTAAAAAATATCTATACATTGTAATTAAGAATTGTGCAAAGGTCAACTACACGACTTGAATTACATCATGGTGGTGATATCAATGCATCGATTTCCCTTTTCGCTGACATAAAGCCGTTCCTGAATGTTCACCAATAGGCGAGTAAGTGATAATATTAGTGATGTATTCGTGCCCCGAATACAGCGGATCCATAATAGATTTAGTGAAGCAGTGGATTTGCCACAATACAATTTGCCACATGATTGCTTTCTAGCAATTTCAAAGTGCTTAAAATGAATAACATTGTGCTTCAAAGTTTCTAATTCAAGACTCAGTGAACAAAATCGACACGTACCATCCGAGTTTACACCATTTGATGTTTGCCAATGTTTGATACGATCATTTGTATGAAACTAATTCAGCTTGAATCTTAAGTATATGTCTTGAGCCTTATGACATGGGAAACATAGCAAGTATTGAGATCGAGGATGCTTTTTTTGACAAATAGGGCATACTCCTGATCCGATTTATAGCCACGAATGATCTCAAACATTCTTAACCAGTTCAATTCATAATTCTTCCTCTTCACCAGCGCCGGACGTACGCATAGATCAAGATGAATCATCTCTATGTTTTTTAATAAGGCTTTCATTTTGCCATGAAAGCATAGTATAGAGGCTGGCTGACCCTTATTTAACATCTTTGATAAGTCCTCATACAAAGAATTGGACAGAGGCATCATCATTGTTGTGTAATTTGTTAACATTCTCCAGTTATGTTTGGATGCCAGCGAATTTAGCCCTAGTTCATGTCTGAGAATTGCATTTGGAAGAGCATTGGATAATCCTAGAGTGCTTTTCCAAATCCTATTTTGAAGATGATCTTGGAAATTAGACGTACAAATCAATACAATGGCTTCCACCTGCAGGGTATAGAATTCCAGAAGGGGCATGATGGAAAATGTGCAATGTTTGTGTAAAATCAGTCTCATTTGGGAGATTAATGGTCTAACCTTTAGATTCAAAGCATTCTTCCACAATGAAAGTGAGGTTGTGTTAGACAGATTGTAACCCAGATATCGAATGCACAATGACCACTCAATCTCAGTGCCACCAATGAACCATTTGAAGGTTTAAATTTTCTTCCTGTTCCTAAATATGATAATGTTGGATTTGTTAGCATTTGTCTGTAGATTGAACTTTTGAGCATATGTGGAAAAAATGTGCAGTTTGTTTTGTAGGCCATATGGGGTACGGTAAAAAAGATGACATTGTCGGCGAAAGCCAACCAGTGAAGACGGAGCCCCCCACCAAGTCTTACTGCAAAGATGTTTGAGCCATTCCACATTTCATCTAGATCTCAAAGATACAAATTAAACAAGATTGATGCTAGGTTGCAACCTTGCTTCACTCCTACTTCTGTTGTAATTGCATCTGTTAGCAATCCCTCTTGATTAATACAGACTCTATATTTGGTATTTGAGTGAAGCATTGCTATCAAACCAACAATGTGCATGGGTATGCTACAGGTGATCATTTTGTTCCAGAGGTGCGCTCTGACAACTCGATTGCATGCCAAAGGCATGTCAAGTGAGGCCATATATATAGGGCTTCCTTGAGTGTGTTTTGACGTCTCTAAGAGGTGTGCTAGAATAGTTGCGTTTAGTGAGGTGCCCATATATTTGCAAAATCCTACTCGGAAGCGAGATAGCGTGTGATTTTTCATAATAAAATCTTCCAGTTCATTTAAGATGAGCATTGCAAACACCTTGGAGGACGCGTCCGTAAGGTCACTTGGCCTGTAATTGGAGGGATCTTCAGGGGGGCCTTTCTTGTGGATGGGAATGATAATGGAAGTGAGCCATGAATCCGGAACAATTTTGGTTTAAAAAATGTGATCAAACTTTGATTTTAAGACAGCGGACCAGAAATGTGGATCATCTTTTAGGACACAGGATGAAAATATATTCAGTTTGGTGCCTCATAATGTATGCATGTTGGCCTAAGCAAATTCGCATCACACCACAGGTGCCGCAATAACAGTGGCCACATTGCCATTTTGTTTTGTCCGCCATCTTGGCTTCATTATTTAGTTCCTTGCTCCTTTTGCCTTTTCTCTCAAAGCGCAGTAGCAGACCGCTGCATGAACTTTCTGACACTTACAGACAGGAATGTACATTCTGCAGAGCGTGTTTGTCTTACACTGTAGAACCTTGACGTCCTCGCAGAAGCATGGCTAATCTGCAAGTTAGGTGCCTTCCTGTCTTGGCCATGTTTTCCGCACTGAACTGTTAATTATAATAATGTGCATCTGAAGCGTGCTCCTTCAGAGAAACCATATTTCCAAGCTGTAGAGCAGACTGACCTTAGGCTCTTGGAGCAACACATATAAGCTGCGCAAAGAATGTTACCTTGTACTAGAGAACACAATATGCCCCCACGCACCGCTATGCCCTGCTCCCAGACAGTAAGTTGTCTGCGGGAAGACAGAGAAATAAGCAAGCATGTTATCATGGTAATACCATCTACGTGGATAGGTCACAAACCCTATGGTCTCCATCACAAGAAGGTGTTGGACAAGCGTATCGTATGACATTCTAAAATGTATATATGTCTGTTGTTTCTGGAACTCGCTCTCTCTTCCTCCACAGTGTTTGTGCGCATGCATCATGGGGTGGAGACCCCTTTGTGCAATTGTAATAAACGTTGTTCTTTGACTAGCGTATTTCCATTTCTTTGTAGTAAGCCTCATTTTTTCGTCTTTCAGATGGTGCCCGAACAGGGACCCTCCCGATGCTGTCCATTCGTTGTTTGGCTAAGATGAGGCTGTTGGATTGAGATCAGTGAGTACAGAGGGCCCCTGCAAAAGAGACGTGTTTCCACGCAGACTGCTACGTCTGATCTCCAGCCGATTGCAGCGCCTAGAGGCCATCACAGCGAGGGTTCCTGAATCAAGGCATGTTTGGAGGGAATCGCCAGCCACTACGATTGTCTGTTGGACTTGATTTGAAATCAGGTGACTCTATTTCAGACCGGAAATATCCTGATGATTTGATTGGTAATAGTATTTACGTGTAAGTATTTTGGCCAGGTAAGACAGTGATTTTAGTATGCCTGGTAAGCTGTCATCCTGTTTAGCAATGTTTTGTTGCTGAGGAAGACAATCTAGTAACTTGGAACATGGTCGACCCGCGCCACCCGAGGGGTCGCCACAGTATGACATGTATATTGGATATGGCCTTGGTGCTATTGTGTTTAATAATATTTGGCATCGACAAAACAGACATGCTCCAGACCTTCAGTGGCCAGAGTTGGGTAGTTTTGAGGTGGCCAGAATAGAATGTTTGGAGACTGTATTGTTACGGAAGAAAGCCAGACCAGCTGCATTTGACACTGTTAGAGATTGGAGGATAGAAGCCAATAAGTGACTTAAAAGAAGAGAGGGAAAAGGCCACCAGGGGGCGCAGGCAACATGGCTGCCTGAGCTGAGGGCTCCATACCCAGCCCCGGGTAACTGCTGGCAGCGAAGAAGAGTGGGGGCCCCATCCTCCTCAAGACCCCCCCATGAGATTGTGGGAACCCTCGGCCCCCAGCTGGGTCCAGCTCCGACGCTCGGCCGTGAAGGCTTCGCCGAGTTCGGCCACCCGAGGGATTTGCTGGCCCCTCCCCCCGCACCCTGGAGTGGAGCTCTGTTGTAGGCCACGGCAGCCGCGCCAGACCCGGAGAAGGAGGGACCCGTTGCGACGTGGAGAGTGAGGAGCCTGAAGCGGAGATTGGATGCGGGACCTGCGGCCGAGCGAGGAGATAACCTGAAGCCCGGACCCGCAGTGCAGCGCGTCGGCCCGGCGCGAGAGGTGAGATCGCCCTCGGCACATCCACAGACCCGGAGGGGCGACGCAGGAACGCGCCCCCCCCGGCTTCAACTTCCTTCCCTGAGGACGGCCGGGGCCCGACGTGGGACAGCGACCCCAGACACCCCCACGAACCCGGGAGGCCGACGCGGGAGCGCGGCCCCCCCCTGAGCCTTGACCCCCCCTCTTGGGGGACGAACAGGGCCCAAAGCGGGTCCGTGGCGGCCCTAGCCCCCACCACACCAGTGAACCCCGGGGGGCCGACACAGGAACGCGCCCCCCCCCAATCTTGACTCTCCCCCTCTGGGGCAAGCAGGGTTTGAGGCGGGACTGCAGCGGCCCCAGCCCCCAATACACCAGCGGATCGGGGGGCCGACGCAGGAGCGCGCCCCCCCCCTCTCTCGCCCCGGCTTTGGCTCTCCCCCCTCCTCCCCTGATGACAAAGAGAGTGCAGATAAAGAAAGTGGGCCCAGAGTGACGGCCAAGGTGGGACCCCGAGAGATGAGACCTACGACAAAGAGAGGCCAATACACAGAGGAGTACAAGGGACCACGGACTATTGGCGAGAGGTCAATCGGACCATTCCCCTCACGACCACCCCACCAGAGCAAGACGCCGCGAGCACACTCTGGGAGGAGAGGGCACCAGAGGCACACTAGAGGACCTTATCGACACCAGACCCCCACTTTCTCGACTGGGCCACGTTCCACACACGAAAGCTTCGGCCTGGCTGCGCCCACCGTTCGGGATCGTCACCGGGGGGGCATTCGTCCACCAAGTGTCTACCCGTCCCGTCTCCGGGGTTGCCAACTATACACTGCATCCTCCCACGATCAAAATTGTGGGTTAGACAGGTCACACCAACTACAGCCCACCGGAGTGCTCTTCCCATGAGCTGGAGGGAGACCCTCGCCAAATACCAATTTGTGGCTTCTGAGGGCGAAATGGCGGCAGGGGGCACCTCTACCCCTCCCCCCGACCTGGGGGCCATACAAAATAATATCCAGATAATCCTAGAGGAGATACGCGGGATGAGAACTGACATGGGAGCCAAACTGGCGGACCTTACCACTAAAGTCGCCACCCTCGAGGACCGGATAGAGGGGGTTGAAAATAACCAGCTCTCCACGGCACTTCTCGAGACCCAAATGGAGGCCAGATTCCAGGACATGCAACGGCGGGAGGAGGAACTTCGGTTCAAAGTGGACGACATGGAAAATAGAGAAAGGAGGAACAACCTATGCATTTTTGGGCTGGTGGAATCCGAGGGCGAGACCACACTAGGCCTGGAGGGCAAAGTACTGGATATCATAAGGATTGCTCTGGGTGAGAGTGCTGGAGGCGAGATCAAATTTGATAGGGTCCACCGGGCGGGCGGAGGGGGCAGGGGCCCGCGCTCGGTGCTGGCTCGACTGCATCACTACAAAGACAAAGCCAAGATCCTAGAGAAGGCAAAGAACCTAGGCAATATTCAATAGGGGGACTCTAGGGTGTCTATATTTCAGGACCTCTCAGCCCTCACCCTACTAATGAGGAAGAAATGTGGCACCCTCACACGATGGATACAGGGGAAGGGGGTCAGATACCGCTGGGGCCACCCCTTTTATCTATCGTTTGAATGGCAGGGAGAGAAGTACCATCTGGTCTCGGAGGAGGACATCCAGAGGGCCACAGATGACCTGCTTGGCGACATGCCCGCTCCCTCGGGCGGCAGAGTGGGTGGCACCCAAGATCTCCCTAGGGGCCCGGACGGTCTGGGAAAGCCCAGCGGCAAGTCTAAGGTCAAGGGTACTCACAAATTCCAGAAAACAAGACACCCATCAACGACCTCCGAGGACCGCCCGAACTCATGACTATACCACTCTTTCGGGGGTTGAGGAACCCTACTGATGCTCCTTCATTCTAAGCTTTTGCAGAGCTGGAAATTGGAGCCTGGCCTCACGAGGCCAGGGCCGGGCGCCACGTTGGCGCGAGGTTTGACTCGCCAGGTTGAAGGGCGGGAAGCAGTTTGATGCAATGTTAACGGTTTGGTTGTGTTTCCCCCTGTGTGGGGCTGAGTTTGAACCTTGGGGTGGGTGTGGGGGCCGGGGGGTTCTTTGGCTCCTGCGCTGAACACCTCCACCGAGGTAATGGTTGGGGTCGATATATATGGGAAAAACAAGAGATGGGGATCCCTAACATAAGAAATACCCAGGGCTGGGGTAAGAGTCCTTGGTGGTTCGTTGACCAACCCCGACACCAGTTGGGGGGCGTGGATGAATGCCTTACAATGAAAGGGAAAAGGGAACGGGGGGAAAGGGTGGGAGGGGAAGATTGGGTGGGGGAAGGTGGGTGGGGAACACAGGGGAAGGGAGGGGGGAATAGCCGAATCGAACTAGGGTTTACAATGCGGAAACAGACTACAGGGCAACACCGTGACACAGGACAAACAGAGGGGGCCTCCCCATATGACAATGGTTGAGGGAAAGATAGGCACACTTAATGTCAAGGGCCTTAACTCCCAGAACAAGAGATCCCTGACGAGTAACATGTTTCGCAAACAACAACTAATGGTACTCTTCCTCCAAGAAACTCACTATAGACAGGGCAAGGAATCACCCATAAGGGGAAGGGACATTGGATCCAATTACTGGGCCTCCCACAGAAGTTCAAAGAAGGAGGGGGTAGGGATCCTCCTGAATAAAACGTTCCACCTCTCCAATAGAGAAACCAAGAGGGGCTTTGGGGGGCGGTTCCTGGCAATCAAGGGCACCCACGAGGGCGAACGCATCACTCTGGCTACCCTTTATGCACCCAACTCTGGCCAGATTAGGTTCCTAACCCAAATTATGGGGGTAATCGATGAATGGGCGGAAGGGGCCATGATTCTCGGGGGCGACTTCAATCTTATAATGGACCCCAAACTAGACTGGTGGACAGCCCGAGGGGTTGAACCCAAGGCGACATCTAAAGACAATATCTCATTCAAGACCCTCCTGAGGGAACACTATTGGGAAGACGTCTGGCGGGCGACACACCCAGAACCGGGAGGCTATACATGTTTCTCCCCTCCACACTATACATACACCAGAATTGACCTGCTCCTGACCTCTAAGGAGGGAGGCGGGGTGGCCACGGACCCGCGAGTCGAGGCAATAACCTGGTCCGATCACGAGCTTCTAGTGGCAAGCTGGTTTCTCCCCGTCTCCCCCCGATCAACCCACTGGAGGTGCAATGATGTGCTTCTCAGAGACCCAGTCTTTAGGGACTTCCTGAGAGGTGAAATGGCGGCATACTTCGAAACAAATGATAATGGGGTAACAGACATGCCGACGGTGTGGGAGGCAGCAAAGGCCAGCTTTCGCGGCCTCCTCATGGCAGAGGGAGCCAGACGTAAACGGGAAAGAGGGCTCATCGAAGCCAGGATACGGGCGGACCTTGGAATCTTGCGGGGTAGGCTCAATCAGGGGGGGACAGACAGGGAATCCATCTTAACGGAAATGAGCGAGAAACGACAGGCCCTACACACGGTTCTCATAGGAGAGGTGGTTAAGAAGCTGAGATACACACGACAGAGGTACTATGAGAGGGGAGACAGGGTGGGAACGCTGTTGGCTCATAGAGCCAGGGGATGTCGACTGGAGAGAAGGGTTGGCCCCATCAGAGGCCGGGAGGGCTCCATGCTTAACAACAAGGCAGAAGTTGTGGGCTCCTTCGCAGATTACTATAAGGAACTGTATACAAAACAGGGGGGAACATCACCAGAGGAGATGCGGGCATATTTGGAGGAATACCTCCTGCCCCGCTTGACGAAGGCGGAACTACAGGAACTAGAGGTAGACATAACTGTTGACGAGGTTGAGGCGGCCATCAAGAGGCTGAGGGTGGGCAAGGCCCCGGGGGGAGATGGCTACACAGCTGATTTTTACAAGCAGTTCTCACCCTCGCTGGTGGAGCCCCTAGCCAAGCTCTTTAACCAAATCCGAAACGAGGAGACGCTCCCACCCTCCTTCCTGCAGGCCCTCATCACGGTTATCCCGAAGCCAGGAAGGGACCTGAGGGAATGTGGTTCCTACAGACCCATCTCCCTCTTAAATCTTGACGCCAAGATATTTACTAGAATCCTGGCATCTCGCCTAGAAAAGTGCCTTCCCCGACTGGTTCACCCCGACCAGGCTGGTTTCATACTTAATAGACAAGCCTCGGACAGCATGCGTAAAACCCTCCATGTGCTGTACTCAAGGGAGATCCGGAACGAGGGAGCTCTGCTCCTATCCCTAGACGCAGAGAAGGCCTTTGATAGGGTGAGCTGGGAATTCATGGGAGAGGTCTTGTCTGCGGTGGGGATGGGCCGGAGGTGGTTGGGCTGGATGGCGGCACTGTACTCCTCCCCAACAGCCAGGGTGGTAGCCAATGGGACGAAGTCAGAGTCTTTCCCCCTGGGGCGAGGTACAAGACAAGGATGCCCACTATCCCCCCTGATATACGCCCTAGTTATGGAACCCTGGGCAATTTCGGTACGCAACAACAAAACCATCACAGGGGTCCGGTTGGGCGACTCCCATTGCAAGATTAGTCTGTTCGCAGATTACGTCCTCCTGTATGTTACTAAGCCATCGCAGACGATCCCTCATGTACTACAGGCCCTGATGCGCTATGGTAACCTCTCTGGGTACAAGGTCAACTTAGGCAAGTCTGTGGCTTTCGTGGGAGGTCGGTTGCCGGAATCGGAGGTACAATATGTTGACAAGACCGAAGGAGGATGGAGGGGTGGGGTTCCCCGATTTCGATGCATACTACAGGGCATCCCAGCTAAGGATTCTTGTTGACCATTTCAATCCTGGGATGGAGAAGCAGTGGGTGGCCCTGGACAATAGACTTCTCGCCCCAGTCACGATCGACGAGCAGCTATGGGTCCCAAGAACACACATTCCCAGGAGGGTACACGAACACCCAGTGTTGGGGGTTCTCTGGTCGATCTGGAAGGAGGGGAGCTATTTCAGGTGGCTCACGACCTGGCCCTCCCCGCTGAGTTGCATTTGGGCGCCACCATTCCTGGCCAAAATAGCAGAACCAGCAGCATACCAGAGTTGGTACGAGGCGGGCCTAGTTAGGGCCTGCCATCTATGGGTGGGGGGATCCTTCATGCCCCTTCCTGACCTTGAGGAGGCTCTGGGTCTGGGTAAGCTGTCGCCATTCCGCTACCTTCAGCTTAAGGGAGTTCTCTCGGAACCCTCATGGGGGGACACTCTTAGGAGGGACCTTAGAGATTTTGAGAAAATGATCATCTCCACCCGGGGCTCCAAAGGGGCAATAGCTCGGTTGTACAGACTCCTCCTGTTTTCAACACCAAGGGACCCCCCCCCCAGCACGAACGCAATGGGAAAGAGACCTTGGCGTGGCAATAGATGATAGGAGATGGACCAAGATGTGTATCCGAGCCCACCGCTCAACTACGTCCCTCCAATACAGACACCAGGCATTAAAGGTCCTACATAGGTGGCACTATCCCACCCAGAGAATATCCAGAATGCTCCCAGGCTATGACCCACACTGCTGGAAATGTCGAAACACCACTGGAGACTACATACATATGTGGTGGTCATGCCCCAGGGTACAGATGTATTGGGGTGAGGTCCTATCCTGGATCAGGGGAGTTGATGGGATAGACAGACCTCTTTGCCCCTGGTTGCTCCTCTTTGGGATTGAGGTTGGGGACGATCAGGAGGACACTCAGGGTCACATGCTCCAGGTCATGCTTGTGGCGGCCAGGTGTTGCCTGGCCCAAAAATGGAAAAACCCGAACATGCCACAGGAAAAGGAATGGGTCACCAAGGTTCGAGCGATTTATGACATGGAGTTCCTCAAGCACGTTCTTGATGAATCTAAAACCAACATCGAAGAACTCTGGCTTCCTTTTTTTGAAAAATATGAGCGCAGTGCATAAGGGGTCCAGTCCTCACGGTGGGCCCGGTTTTGTCCTTTAGACACTGTGAAACTGTAAAGTCGGGGACTACAAAGGCACCCATTAACTGGGACATGTTTTTCCCCCCCACAAGGGGGTCCTAATAGGTTGAGCCCGAGGACAAGTGTGCAAAATGTGCTCATCACCTGTGCTCTAGGACTGTGCATTGTGTTCCGAAGTGTTAAATCCAGATTCTACTTTGACTAATCGGCTAGGGGGGGTGGGGGGGGGGGATAAAAGGGTTATTGGTGGGAATTCTTTCTATAAATGTAAATCTGTTTTGTGGTGCAATGTTTGCAGTAATAACCTACAAAATGTCAATAAAAATATATTTTCAAAAAAAAAAGAAGAGAGAAGCACGCACATAGACATATGACGAATGCCGAGAAAGCCTTAATACTGATCAGCAGAAACAAGTAGAAGCCATTAGGAGCATGGATAGAGCCTTTCAATTAGATGTGTAAAATATATACACATCACAAGATTTGCATGTATCAGATGAATTATTGAATTAATTGTTGAACGAGAGAAGGTCTGATTCAGGAGCTGAGCCAACTGCACAACCTCCTTATGTATCTCCTCCTGTACTTTCATCTCCACCTGCACCCATTCCGATTGTAGCGGCTGCTGTCAGTGTCTCCCACTGCACCGACAGCAGTATTTCCTCCACCGCCTAGCGCACATGATTTGCTTTTGCTTTCGTTGCAGACTAGTACCACTCCACATCTAGTGCATGATGTGATTGACGCTAATTCGAGAATAGTGATACGTAGTACGATAACGGCAGAGAGAAAAAGGGAATTGCGTGAATGGGCTGAGACATATATAGAAGGGGGTGACGAAACGACTGTTTTAAGTGCAATGTCAGACCATGGGGTAGTTGTGAGCAGAAGAAATTGATAGAACAAATGGGGATATATCTTGCTGAAGTATGGAGTGATTTGGCTGATTCAGCTATTCCACAAGAATTGCGGGATTTGAATTTTTTGTCTCGTTCAATGGACACCACAGCGAAAGTATGCGAGCATGTTGCGAAATTGTTCATATATAAGAGGGAACTTGATCGTTTACATAAAGACAGATTTGATAAGGATAAGCGACAAACATCGTATGTGCAGAAATTATTTTTGCCTCTGTTGAAACCCATTAGTGAAGACATGCGTATTTGCACAAGAGACGCGCTTAGGTGGATTTCAGATGTTTCGATTTCACTTATTGAATGAAGTGCATGATACCTTTAGTCAGTATACACCGGAAATGCAGCGGAAGGTGTTACAAGTGATGGTTGAATATTTACAAGATGAATGTGTGAAGAGAAACTTGTGTTGTCCTGGAGATATGATGGTGATTTATAAGCAAGCATTTTCACCCAACACCACGTTGACTTCTTTGTCACTCGATCTTGCTTTATTACTTAGTAAACGTTCAGAACTTCCTACTGTACAATTGCCAATGAGAGAGGTACCTCCAACACTTGTCCCGAAAGTAGAAATTCCAGCTGCAGGGCAGACACCTGCATCCACTATTCCAGCACACTACATTTCACAATTTGTTCACATTCCGTTTGAGACAGAAAGTGAATACTATTAAGCAATCTATTCCCGACATTAGGAAGAATCCTACAGGGTTCTGCAAGGAGATAGAATCAGTTTTAAATTTGTTGGTTTTCACCTTGGGTGATATTGACCTATTGTTTCCTGTGATACTACCTGCAGACTTATGGATGCAGATTAGGACCGTGGACGATCAAGCAGGGATGGGTGATACTTGGGATGCCTTAGCACAAGCTGAGGGTGCTAGAAAAGCAGGCGAGAAACCGCCTCAGGTTATATTGATGTTACCGAATAAAATCGTGACCGAACTAAAGACCATAGTGCCTGAGAAAAGGATTATATGGGAAAAACGGACAGCATGCATGCAAGGGAAGACAGAGGGTACGACAGAATTTTTCAACAAGTTTAAACAAGTATTTCTGGACTTTAGTGGGCAAGATTTGAGTACAGAGCCAGGGAAAAGATCTTTCGTTGACAAATTTGTACGAGGATTGTTGCCCGACATTCAGACTCAGATCATGACATCTGAGAGCGCATGGCAAGCAAAATCGCCATCCCGAAGTACTACATATGGCCTAGTATTATGAGAATAGGGTAAATACTGAGAAGGAGAAGGTGGAAAAGAAGAAATGTGATCTGAAGACTAGAGTCCTTTTGCAGCAGATTGCAAGAGGATCGAGGGGTGGGAGTATGCAACCAAGGGGTCAGTGTGTGCCACAAATGGGCATACAAATGGGTCCTGTACATATGAACCAGTGTCCGCATTGTAGACAGGAGGGTCATTGGAGGGCACAGTGTCCATCTTTCCAACAGCCAAAGAATGGTACATATGGTACGATAGGGAGGCAATCAGTAGATTCAAACACAAGATATGAATGTGAATAGCCAGGGAGGACAGCAACAGAATGCGAACAGTGGAAATGTTTTTGATAATCCTACCCATGCTTACTTCACTGAAGACTTTACATCTGACGATGTACTGTTCTGCTAGGACAGCCGAAGCAGGTTCTGGAACCAACACCTATTCCCGTAGATTAGAAGGGGCCCTATGTTGAGATGAAGGTGGGGAATAGGGAGCATATCTTTTTATTAGATAGCAAGGCACAGAAGTGTTCCATTGACCATCTGCTGGTTCCAGATATTCCACTGTCAGGGCATAGCAATGTTTCCATAGGGTTCTCGGGTACGCCAGTGGTTAGTCCGGTCTCTCGGCTGGTACCGATTGCACGGGGACCGTGTACTGATGCATGTCCGTTTCTGTTAACGACGAATTGCAGCAAAAATGTGTTGGGATTAAATTTGTTGAAGAAACTGAATGCTGTGATTTATTGTTCTCCAGATGGAGTGTATATCTCTCCCCAACAAAATTCCGCTTCACAATTCTTGTCTATGCCTTTGCCGAGTGAGTCGAGTAGGGTACCCACACATTTATGGGCAGTAAATGACAATGATGTAGGGATCCTTGACGTTGAACCAGTTAGAATAATCCTGAAATCAGGTATTACACTGCCACCTATTCCACAGTACAAGATCTCAGTAGAGGGAGAACGTGCTTTAAAGAGGAAAGAGTATTGTTTCTGATTTGATACACCGAGGTGGGATTGAAGAGATTTCTGGGAGTGTGTGTAATAGCTCCATTGTGCCCATATATAAAAAAGGGGAAAATACTTTAACTTACCATTTTGTGATCGATTTGCACACGATTAACAAGGTTGTTGTGCCGCAGTTCCCGATTGTGCCTGATGTTACTACTATTTTGACTATGATTCCGGCTACGGCCACACATTTCAGTGTTATAGATTTGGAAAACACCTTGTTTAGCATTCCCACACACACTGATAGTAGGTGCTTGTTCGCGTTTTCCTTAGCAGAACACTAACATTCACACGTGTCCCTCAGGGTTACACCGAGAGTCCGAGCATATAAAGTAGGGCATTGAAAGAACAGCTTGATACGCTTGAGTTACCGTCCACTTGCCCGCTGCTGCAATACATTGATGATCTGCTTGTTGCCGCAGACTCTGAGGACGCTTGCAAGGAGGGTACTGTGCTGCTGCTTATTCATCTGGCTACGCATGGGCACAAAGTTTCATTAAAGAAGTTTCAGTAGTGTCTACAGGAAGTCACCTATTTAGGCTATCTCCTGTCGAAGGGGGGTGGGTGTCTGTCACCTGAACGTATGCAAAGCATCTCTAACATGTCTGTTCCAAAAACACAGACGGAAGTCAGAGCTTTTATTGGCATGGCTTCATATTGTAAACAGTGGATCATGAGTTTTTCGCTTCTGATTAAATCTATTCTGGCACTGACAAAGAAGGATGTTCCTTTGCCTTTGCCATGGGACATAGATTGTCAAAATGCTTTTGATCTGCTCAAAGCTGCGTTGTGCTCAGCGCCAATATTGGGCACAGCAAATTATGAGAAAAGTTTTGTTTTATATGTGCATGAGAGAGAAGGTTGTGCTTTTGCTGTGTTGACACAGGAACATGGGGAAGAAGCAGACAGTGCAGCTATTTTTCCTCCACTGTAGACCCTGTTGCATGCGCTTTGCTGAAATGTTTAAGAGCTGCGGCTGCTGCATCGGTAAAACAAAGTGAGGGTATGGTTTTAGGTCACTCTTTAACCGTGATGGTACCTCACTCTGTTGATGTTCTACTAAACAGGACACAGATTCAGCACCTCGCTTCTGCTCGACTAACGAGATATGAGTTGATTCTATTTGCACCGCACATGCAAATTAAGAGGTGCTGTACTTTGAATCCGGCTGAACTTTTGCCGTCCCGGCAAGAGGTAGACCGCATTAATACAATGTCCCATGATTGCCTATATGTTACAGAACAAGAGACAAAATGCAGAATTGATTTGAGTGATAAACCTTTGAAGACTATAGATGGGGAACTATTTTGAGATGGTTATTGTTTCAAGCTACCTGATGGTACTTCCACTGCTGCCTGTGCAATTACCACATTAGACACTATTGTTGAAAGCAAAAGAATACTGCATAATTCCGCTCAGGCTGCGGAAATTGTTGTCTTGACCAGAGCTTGTGAGATTTCTGAAGGGCTTAGCGTAAACATCTACACTGACAGTCAGTATGCATTTGGAGTGGTTCACAATTTTTGACAATTATGGGCTGAAAGGGGATTTTTAACATCGTACAGCACCAAAATCCAACATGGTATTCTGATAGTACAATTGTTATCAGCAATAGCGCTTCCTACACAGCAAGCAATAATAAAATATGCTGCGCACGTGACGGACGACATTGGGAAAGGAAATGCTTTTGCCGACAGAATTGCCAAACAAACTGCTACTGATCGACACTCAGGGATGTATGTGTTAGATTCGGCTAGATGGGTTGCTGTAACGCTCACCTGATTCTCGCAGAGGCGCCGGTCTTGACTGGGCGACTACCGTATCTTCAAAGGTGATGTGTAGCACCCGGTTGGCTCTTTGGGCTGGACCTCTGTGCACTGTATGCCTGACGTGTAGAGTAAGATGTCTGCAGATAGAAAATATGGGGTTAATGAACTGGGGTTATTGGGGTGTCCCTATCTCTTTCCTCTTCTCCTCTCCTGTAGACCCCCAAAGGTTAACGCTCTCACCTTAGGTAAGTGAATGCCGAGCTCTCCATCTGCCTCGGGGCAGGGTGCTGTAACCAGTTTCTTCACTGGATAGGTAGCGCAGGCCTCTTGACTTCAGAGGACTGCTGTCCGTCGTTTACTGCACGAACGGTAAGTTTCGAGTCATTCAAATGTCTTTAAAGTCTTTAGTAATGATGTCTCTTGTTTTGCAGGGTTCCGGCGATGGCGGATGACGGGCTGAAGTGAGTTGAAGATGGAGCCCGTGTGATGAATAGAAGCGCCTGGAAGCACGTAAGTAAGCGCTTGTTGCCTGCTTCACTATGCGCTCTAACTGTCTTTTTATTTTGCAGGTACGAGTTCGGAGCGGCTGCAGGGTGCCGGAATACCCACTGGATTAGATGTGGAAAGGAGTAATGGCACGTGAGTATTAAAGTTCCCCAATGTCTTTAAACGCACCTTGTTTTGTCTTTCAGATGCGGGATGCAGCGCCGAAGGCCTCCGGAGCGTGCGAAGAGTTGGTAAACTTTTGTCTTTCAGATGCCGGAATGCAGTGTGAAGACCTCCGGAGCGCACGAAGAGTAGGTAAGCCTTTGCCTTTCAGATGCCGGAATGCTAACCTGTTCTTTCTTGTCTTTATAGGTGTTGCTGAAGACTGGATTCAGGATGGCAAGCCTTTGCCTTTCAGATGCCAGAATGCTAACCTGTTCTTTCTTGTCTTTATAGGTGTTGCTGAAGACTGGATTCAGGATGGTAAGCCTTTTTCCTTAGGCCCAGGACCGGATGCAGAAGACACGATGAGCGTTCTGCTGCAGAGGTTGCAGAATAACGCAAAGCAAGATTCATCCACCGGGTGTGGTTTAAATAGCCTCCTGTAGTGCATAGGTGTCTCCTTCCACAGCCACGCCTAAGTAAGAAAAGAGTTCCTGGTAAGAAAAGAGTTCCTGCCTTCCAGAAGAGTTCCAGTGTTCTGAATCTAGGGAGTGGCTCCAGCCCCACCCAACAGGAAAAGTAGTTCCAAACAGAAGAGGATCAGAGGCTCAACTGGCAGGCAAGTAAGCAGCATGGTCTGCTGAAGGTAAGTCCACCCAAGCATTATGAGCCCGGCGCTTCCAGCGCTGGGACTGGGCATATTTATGAGCCTGGTGCCACTGGCGCCAGGACTGGGTCCAAAAGGTCCCAATTGGGACTGGTTGGCACTCGGAACCTGGGTTATGGATCTGCTTCCAAGGGAGTTGGGAAAACCCTGAACTTTTGGAAGCAGAGATCATGACAGTTGCTGACACCAGTATGATAGAGGAAGGGGTTAACAGTGTGAAGGAAATTCAGGCCGAAGCAACAGCAGAAGAGATTAAACTTTGCAGTGAGGGTCCGGCTGGGTTGGATGTTGAGTGTTGTTGGGTGGACAATGAGAAACAAAAATGGATACTGCCCAATGCTTATGTGACTGCAGTAGTTACTATGGCTCATGGGCCAGCACACATATGTGCAAAGAAAATATGCCAGTATTTAGATCCTGTATGGCACAACGCTAATATTCCGAAAACTGCTCAACTTTTCAGAACTGTATGATTTGTTTACAACACAACATTGGGAAGGGAACGCCGACGCCAAAGGGTAGTTTTCAACCTCCCTCCATGCCATTTGAAGTGATTCATTTTGACTTTATCAAGATGGCGCGTTGCCAGAACTATAAGTACGTGTTGGTTGTAATCTGTGCATTTAGCAAATGGGTTGAGGCTTTTCCACTGAAAGATAACACTGCTATGTCAATGACTAAAGCCATGTTAAAGGAATATTTTCCTAGGTTTGGCCTGCCGAGAGTCATTTGGTCCGACAACGGACCACATTTTATCGCCGCTGTCATTCTGCAAGTATGTGCGGGATTACAGATCGATAAACGTTTTCACTCAGCGAGACATCCTCAGAGTGCCGGTTTGGTGGAACGCCACAACGGTATTTAGACAAATAAGTTAGCAAAGGTGTGTGCCCAAAGTAACCTGAAATGGCCTGACGCTTTACCAATAGCCTTACTTTCGATGCGGACATCAGCACAGTCAAAGACAGGACTTTCCCCATATGAAATTGTAAGGGGAAGGCCTGCTAAAGTATGGAATTCACCAAGAACTAAAAGGTTGGCTGAGATGGAGTATCCATTATTATCAGACTATTTTGACCAATTGACTCAAAACTTGCGTTTGATTCACCTACAGGTTTGAGTAGCTTTGCCAGTGAAATACGAGGGTCCAGGCCATCGAATTTGGCCTGGGGACTTCATACTGTTGAAAAACTTTGAGAGGAAGACTTGCCTTGCACCTTGTTGGAAGGGTCCTTACCAAGTGCTATTGGCCACGCAGCCAGCTGTAGGTGTGGCTGGCAAACACCACTGGATACATGCGGCGCACGTGAAACAAGTGCCGTTGCCTTTACCCCACGACAAGGGGGACGAAAAAAAGGAGATTGATCATCGTGTACCTGTCCTGATTGAGACAGAGTGGTACAAAACCACTTCTGGAGACATGGGGCTTGGGGAGACAGGGGTTTCTTCTTCTTCATCGACTGACATTGTTTCCTCAGAGATTGACCATCCTTTGTTCATTGATCATTCTAAACCTGGAGCTTTGAGGTACAATCTTCGTCCACGAAACTGGATTTAGTTCAGGGATTGACATTACGTTTTATAATTGCATAGGAAAGTTTAGTAGGAATACTGCACCCACAAGAAATCAACGCTGTGTCATTCCCTCGTCCATCCCTTTCAGACAGGATAAGGGGCAGGGAGCAGCAAAGAAGACTTCAAGCAAGATTGGCCAAGTGGTCAGGTGCCACCAACGGATGAACGTATAGAGCCCATCAGTGAGGCTTCTTAACGGATGCTGAAGGAATATGCCCATGTTTGGGGCTGCTCGTTGGAATGAGGACATGGTACAATTCCAGATTGATGGCCCGCTTATCAAGGGCCATGGTCCCCAAGGGCAAAATGGATAATAATGCTAGTGATAACTTGTATTATGGTCACATTGATGCCTGTACTATGGTATCTGGAGAATGTACATCTGCTTGATACTCTATTACCAACTAGTGGTGCATCCACTATGTCTCCGCTACACGTGTATGCACACACTTTTCGTCCACATGATCTCAGCCATAGAGGGGGTTATCATAACAACACCCTCATTATGATTATGAATGCCACACATGCTATTTTGAATAAAACCAATTGTTGGGTTTGCTCTCATCTGCCACAACATGGTGAAAATGGGTTAGGCTGGTATATTCATCCTCTCCCTCTGTCCACTGTATGTTATGCCCCCTTTAGGGCGCTGTTTTTCAAAACGATGGAACGACACTGCAACTGGTAACTTCGATGGTATGAACATCAATTAATTCGATCGATTGGTTTTGTTGCCTCTAGGCTGTTTGCAAACAAAAGCACACTCAATACTGGCTCTGTTAAACATTCCGACAAATATTGCAGACCATACCACTCAATGATCTCTTTCAAAATGACTCCAGTGGGGAATAAGGAGGCTGCTCCTCCATCGTACACAATTAATCATGACCCTGATTCAGTTCCATTTTGTTTACGAAAAGAAGGTTCCCGACCTATGGGCTTGTATGATAAATGCATAAACACTGCTGTTCTGGTGAAAGAGGATAGGTCTTTGTATATAGGGGGCTCCATCTATTTCGTCTGTGGGAGCGAAGTTTATCCTTGGTTACCTAAAGACTAGAAGGGTACATGTTATTTGGGAATACATCACCTCTACCGCGGATATACTGAAAGCCTGTCCTAAGAGGGATGTGGAAGGTTACACTCCCCTGCATATATTGGGGGATGTTGCTAAGCCCATGGTTCCGTTCGGGGACAGATAATAAACTCTCAAGACATTAGGAAACTGGCTAGGGTTCTAGAGAAAACTATCAATGAGACTACCGATATTATGTTCAACATGACATTGGAACAAAAGACTATTAGGTTAGTGGCCCTTCAGAACAGAATGGTTTTAGACGTCATCCTGGCTGAGCGTGGTGTATGCAAAATGGCCGGGTCCGCATGTTGCGTTTACACACCTGACTCCTCCACCCCCCATTTTCCAAGCAATCAAGAGAGTACACATTTTGGGTTCAGATGTACATATTCCTCGAGTGTATTGGGAGCTCAGTACATGGTTTTTGAGCTTATTGCGAACTTGGGGTTGGAAGATATTTTCTGTTCTAGCTGTTGTCCTTAGTATTGTATTATTCTGTTGTTGCTGCATTCAATGCTTACCTGCCCTGGCTTCTATGTTAGGTGATTGTTGTGCACGCACAGTGGCCAGATTGAAACCTAATCCGCACCTGCCTGTACATGTCACTAATGCACTGATCATGCAGGATGTTGCTATAAAAGAGTTTATGGCTATCAGTGTCTATGATATTGATGATTCGGGGTGTTCTGATGACGACACTGCATCATGGTCGTCTGACGATGCAATGTTCGGATGATGCTCTCGGCTTAGGCCAAAAGGAGGGTTTGTGAAAATATATTCAGTTTGGTGCCTCATAATGTATGCATGTTGGCCTAAGCACATTCGCATCACACCACAGTTGCCGTAATAACAATGGCCACGTTGCCATTTTGTTTTGTCCGCCATCTTGGCTGCATTATTCAGTTGCTTGCTCTTTCTGCCTTTTCTCTCAAAGCGTGGTAGGTGACCGCTGTACGAACTTTCTAACATTTACAGACAGGAATGTACATTCTGCTGAGCGTGTTGTTTGTCTTACACTGTAGAACCTTGTAGTCCTTGCAGAAGCATGGCTAATCTGCAAGTTAGGGGCCTTACTGTCTTGGCCATGTTTTCCCCGCTGAACTAATAATTATAATAATGTGCATCTGAAACGTGCTCCTTCAGAGAAACCATATTTCCAAGCTGTAGAGCAGACTGACTTTAGGCTCTAGGAGCAACACAGATAAGCTGCGCAAAGAATGTTACCTTGTACTAGAGAACACAATATGCCCCCACGCACCGCTATGCCTTGCTCCCAGACAGTAAATTGTCTGTGGGAAGACGGGGAAATTTGCAAACATGTCATCATGGTAATACCATCTACGTGGATAGGTCACGAACCCTATGGTCCCTATCACAAGAAGGGGTTGGACAAGCGTATTGTACGATATTCTAAAATGCATATATGTCTGATGTTTCTGGAACTCCCTCTCTCTCCTTCCACAGTGTTTGTGCGCATGCATCGTGGGGTGCTGAGACTTCTTTGTGCAATTGTAATAAATGTTGTTCTTTGACCTCTTGACTAGCGTATTTTCATTTCTTTGTAGTGTGCCTCATTTTGGTGTTTTAAGCAGGCAATACCATCTGGCCCTGCAGCTTTTGAATAGTTCAAATCTATGAATGGCCCATTGAACATCGACCAATGTCCACGTGCATTTTTGGCAAGATATTGTGCGGGACTGAAGGGTGCCCCTGAGGCAATTGAACCTTCATCTTCATGCAGTCGCTCCAAACTTCTCCCGACACCGATGTGACAAATTTAGACGTAACCTTTGCACTAGGATTTCTCATAATGGCCCGACGTTTTTAGTATTATGCTTGCATAGATGATGCATCATATTTTGATTGTCATCCATACAGAGTCTGAATTTAATTATTTTGAGCTGGTTTTTATATTTTTGAAGAATCTGTTTTTTTGTTCTTATACAAGATGAATAAGTACTTGCTGTCAATTGGTGTTTTCTGAGATCTTGATTTTTAGAACGTTTCAAGCAAGCCATTTCTTTACTGAATTTGTGAGTATGTTGTATTGTACGCTGTTGGTTGGCTAAATTATTTACATGAAAATTGATCCAATTCGTGTTGCATGCCTCTTTATAATGCAAAGGGAGTCCAACACGAATAGCATCAGGTTCGGATAGAAGTTAGAGACTAACTAGAGACGACAGTTTTCTACAAAGTTTGTTGTTCCTGTGAATGCACACAGAATAGCGTTCCAGGCAATTGTTGATATTACTTGAGGGGGATAGTTATATTCAGTTTTAAAATCATATGATCGCCTAGGCCAAGGTCAGTATTAGTGACAGGTTCAAAGATACCTATCAAGTTTCTAGAGACGCCAATGTAGTCAATGAAGGACCCATTTGACCCTCTTTGCCACATAAATGGCAGTTGATTCGATGCAGTTGGAACAATTGTAATGTCCCAATCGTCTAAAAGGGTGACGCATCGAAGACCTCTAGTTAATACATTTGTGCCATATGAATCTTTTATGGTTGGAATTCGATTGGGCACCCCGTTCATTATTGTGGAGTTGAAATCACCTCCTATGATAATTTCGTATTCATGGTTGCGAATCTAAGTGTCTTCAATTACTGCATTTAAATTGGCTAAGATTACTGGTTGAGGTGTCCTGTTGGGGTTCCAGTATATGCAGATTATTAGAAGGCATATCTGGATGTTTTCGTTTATAGTTAATTCAATAACCAACAGATCTTCTGAAGCCAAAATAAACTGTGTACATAGCCTCAATCTATTGCAGACCAAGATGGCAAGGCCCCCGAAAGGGCAGGCTAATTGGCCAATATTTGCTGGTTGAATAAAGGAGGTATAACCATCTAGGTGGATATGTTGCAATTTCATGGTTTCTTGCAATATGATGATAGAGAGTGTTTTGTTATCAGTAAGAGAGTTGAACCATGTGATTAGATTATTAAACCCGCAAAGATTTTATAGAGAGTATTTCTTTGCTACGTTTGTAAAGAAGGATGTTGATCACTCATAAGTGTTTTCATGTATGGCTCTTACCAGGCCAGGCCCTTAATTGCATTGGCAAATGAAGACGGTTGTAATAGAATTTCATCTTTCGAAGATTTTGGGAATTCTGGGTTGGAGGCTAGATTTTCAGTCTCCTTGATAGGGGGTAGCTGTGCTTCAATAAACGTACGTGATTCTTCCTTAGTTTTAAATACATGTGCTTCGAGCCCCAGTAGGGCTAGATCAGAGCGCTGTTCCCAGATCATTTTGGTAATAATATAAGATTGTACTTTGCAAATCATTCTATTATTGTGTAGTGACAATCTAACCCATTCTAAGTCATCTGAATGTCGGTTTCTCAAAAGTGGAATTTGATTGAATACTTTTAGCATGTAGGTACGGTTGAGTCTACATCGTCCATCAAGGTTAACATCACTAGCCCAACCAATGATGTTGTTCATGTCAGACAGTAATTCAGCCATGTTAATTTCAGTATGAGGACTCTTAAGGGATCCACTGTTGCCATCATTATTTGCAGAGGTGTTAGTAGAGGCACCGTTTAAGGACCTACCACTGACTCCATTGTTAGCAGGATTTTGGTTGACATCGGAACTATCACAATACGTGTCCTTGATTAGTTTATCCTCTTTGACAGCTGGCACTAGTCCAGTGTTTAAGTTTGCATCTTTATTACATTCTTGAGCTGAACTCATGCTGGATTGGGGTGTTGCAATAGCATCACTACCACTACCCTTTTTGATATTTATAATAGGGTAGAAGTTAGATAACTGAGTTTGTTTAAGGGAGGAGGCAGAAGTTAGTAAGTGGTACGGAACTTGGAGTCGACCAATCAAAATATGAGGTTTGAAAGGTTCTTCATCCGTCCTAACTTTGAATTTGCCCATAGGAGCTTTGTTGTTTGTAGTCGCAGTGGATTGGATCTCAAGCTAATGATTGACTTCTTTTAATTGTAATAAAGCTCTACTTTCTTCATTCAATTGATTGAGATCAAGAATCACATCCTCGTTTGAAATGTTGCATAGATTTTTTTCATTAGAGTTGTGACTCTTGATCTTACCAGCTTGTTGGTTTTTATTTTTCCTGACGAGTCTTCTTTTTTACGCTCTGAGTTCCGGTCTTTTGGCTCTGTGAGATAAATAATGCTTTGAGCCATGAGACGCTTCATGATCTGAGAGAGTTTCCTGGTTTTCAAGCGCTGTGTTATTGGGGTTGGCATTGTGCTCAATTAAGTCAGTAAGTGCAGTCGATCTGTCAGGAGCATCCTCTCGAGGTGCATTACAAGTACCCCCAATTAGTGAATTTTCTTGCAAGTGTTTATTGTCAACCTGAGAGGGTGCATGCGCTGCCATTAGCTGTCGCTCAATTGCTGAAATCCTTTCATGTTGTATTTTAGCTATCTGAACATAGTCAACTAACGAATCCCCAATTGGCTGTTTGTTGTTACCTGCTGAACCTCCTATTACATTAGCATAAGACCTGCCCTTGTGCCCCAGGGCATGATGGGGTATGTTTGAGTAGAGCTGTGGAATACAATAGCGGCGATAGTTTGCATTGCGGTCGTGTTTTGATGAACCTGTTGTGCCACTTTTAAGATGCAGCCTGGATCAGACAGAAAGATTCTTGAGCGAGCACGTATCCCTCAAGCTTGTTCAATTTTGCTTGTATGTCAGAGAGTGAGAGTTTAATTTCTCTGATCTCATAATGGGTGGTGTCATAGCCTTTATCCAGTAAATGGAGTATCCGTGTTAGTACTGGAAATTAATAATTATCAGGTGCATTGAGCACATGGGCCATGTCACTACGTGTAGAAAATGACTGATGTTCCTGACTAACCCCAATGAGGTTCACATGTTCACCATTATCCCCATAATCAAATGGATTGCCAGACAATGCAGGCAAGAGAGTTCCAAGCAAGACATGCTTGGCCTGGGCTGAAGGCGAGCTAGCAGATGTACCAAATGGCGGCGGACCAACCGTATTATCGGTTAAGTGGCAATGTTGTGACGTTGGAGAATATACGGTGTGATTCTTGTGTAATGTACCTCCTCAATATTTGAGGGATAATTGGCTACCGGTGTAGAGGGCCCCTATGAAAGTCTAACTCGCTTCCCAAGCTCTGCCATAACGGCAGGCGCGAGCATGAAGACGTCCGAGATTGAAGTGTTAAAGCATTCATCCGGGTTGGGTAAGAACAAGTTGTTGTTGGCAAGTTAGATGGTGTTTCTAGCAGCATTGGGGGCACATCATTCACTTGAAGCAGTGTAAATGTATTAGATCTGCACTGAAAAACTGGGGAGGCATGCACTTGAGCAGTCACATGTGCATTTGAAGCATTGTCTGATAAGAGAGGACATACAGGGGAACTAAAAGCTTGTATTTCAAGGACTTCATCAGATTGCGTGTACCCTGTGTCATGCTCGGCGTGTTTAGCTGTGTTAACAAGTACATTTTCCTTCATATCAGCAGAGTCCAACATATTGGAGCTTTAGGAGAAGGCTCCTTTGTTCGTTTACCACTCCTCAAACCACTTACCATGATCGATTTTATGTATGTTTGGTGTTCGGAAGTAAATTGCTATCAGCTGCTACACGTGATAGTTTTCAAGAACCGTGACTAGGCCATCTAAATCGGTGTAAATGAGGCTCTTAGAACTTACCATGAGTATTGCTTTTACAGCTAGTTCAAATTTAGCACGTAACGAAAAAAATACACATCGGAAAATGAGCCTTGGCTTATTGTGTATCGAGTGAAAGCACCTCAACAGATACGCTATCAACAGCCGGTAGGTGCCTACCTTCCACGGGTTAACCGCTGAGATTGCATATGTATTGCTAAAACATCGGGTAAACACCCATGGGCCAACACTGTATGAGACACAACGTCCTATATATATAGGTCAAGACATTAGACATCAGATATGTGTTTTTTGTTGTTTTTGTTTTTTTACATATATATAGGTTGCGGCATCTCGCATCGGAGCATGTCTTGAGCTGCTATTAAACAAAAGCGACCCACGACCCTCCGCACACGCCAAACAGGCAAAACAGGCACATATGCGTGCACTCGTCCCTGAAACAGACTTCTGGGAAGTGGTGGGTGGGGTTTGTGGCAACTATTGAATTAAAGAAAAATAACATGCATTAATACTGTAGAAAGTGCTATTTTACATGCTTAAAGTACAAATTACGGTCCAATGTAAAGATGACTGTTTTATCAGCGATTTCACGTTGCAGCAAATGAGATGAAAAATGAAATCCAACAGCACCAGCGTCCCCAGGCGAAACAGGCACTTAAGAAGGCACTTCTGATGCGTGCGGACGCTGATGCGTGCGCTCGTGCCTGAAATAGAATTCTGGGAAGTGGTGGGCAGGGCTTGTGGCAACTTGCAGCAAATGAGATGAAAAATGAAATCCAACAGCACCATCGTCCCAGGCGAAACAGGCACTTAAGAAGGCACTTCTGATGCGTGCGGACGCTGATGCGTGCGCTCGTGCCTGAAATAGAATTCTGGGAAGTGGTGGGCAGGGCTTGTGGCAACTTGCAGCAAATGAGATGAAAAATGGAGTCCAACAGCACCATCGTCCCAGGCGAAACAGGCACTTATGAAGGCACTTCTGATGCACGCCTGAAGAGTGGTGAGCTGTGAATATACCAGGGGCTCAGTGACAGAGGATCCCAGCCTTGGACCATCCAAAATACAGAGCAGCAATGGAAGGACAAAGAACATTTACATAGGCAACGTATCAAAATAGGTATAATGAAAGACCCTGCACTTTTGCTACATTTTCAATGTGACGTGAGTGAAACACACTTTAGTAACTTTCATATTGAAGCATGTTTTGCAGAACTCGGAGGGTTTGAAAAGTGGAGGGGCAGCGAGTGCTTGGATGACAAATATACCCCCTGCCATTCAGTACTATCAATCGTAAGCAAGAGGGGGATAAGGGAGGGTGTGTGTGTGTATGTGTGTGGAACAATTAGTTACAATGAATGTGTATTTTACAGTGTACAATACAACAAATCTGTTACCAGTCACTAATTCTGAACACAAACCATGCATCCGTTTTGTAAAAGCTGGCTTTGGGACAAATTATTAAGACTGGTTTGTCTGCTGGGATCGTTGCATCACAACTCCACGGTAAGGATTCGCCTTAACAAGGAGGGGTCTGTCACTAAACCCATTCAGGTTTCTCTGGGTTTAAAGAAATGGGTGTACTCTAGCACCAGCTTTGTACATTTTTATATTTGTGTGACACTGAACATCTATGGGAGGGACAGGGTTTGATTGGCCTAAGGTTTGGACATCTGAGACTCCATTGGCTGGCCTTTGCGGCTGATGTAATTTTTGATTGAACTCCGTGGGGCCTGAAAAGTAAACTTCATATCTTGGTGGCTTATACCACCTTGAATAATGTGGTCATCAATGGTGCAAAATCAAAAGTGGTGATTTTTTCCAAACTCAAAAACTCTAAGGTCATGGGATGGTGTGTGGGAGAGGAAAAAGTTGAAAGGGTGTCATCCATGCGCTATTTGGGTTACAACCTACCCAACAGAGTCGATCGAAATGTGGACATGTGCTCTAAAGGAGAAGTTGGCTCCTTTGCTGTCTCATATGTCATATGAAGCACATTTTCTGGAAACTATGTAGATTCTCTATTCTGATGGTTCTTAAATACTATTTGGTCAAGATTGAGCTGGTACTGTTGTATGGGCTAGACATGGCATCCATAGAGCTTGGCGCCTGTTTGAACGCCATGCAAGGTACCATCTTGAAAAATGTGTTGGGGCTAGCCCTGTCAGTACCAAATGGTATTATTAGGCATGAACTTAGTCTAACTTCTCTGCAGGTCAGATGTCAATGGAGACAGTAACTATCCTAGTTGAAGTTCTTGTGCCCACTGAGTAATTCACTGTACATGGACTTAAACCAGATTATATTCCTAGGTTCTGGACAGTCTGAATGGGTTTCGAGACAATATGGACAAATTATTGGAAAGTATAGGCTCAAATGTTATGGAGCTAAAATCTAATCCTAACGCAGTTAAGGTCAAGATATTTAGGGATGATTGAAGAATCACGATTGAGTCCATGAATAAATACTCCACGTACCGGGAATATGCGAGGTTTCCCCATAGGTTGGGACAGCTTCCATCCTATTTAAAATGCTTTCCTTGCGTGAAGTCCTGTATGGTATACATGAGATTTAGGTTGAATCAAATACACACCTATGAACGTACATAGAATTTGTATACTTCTGATTCAGAGGGGGGTGGCACAGTGAATACCTGCCGCTTCTGTAAAGGCAACTCGGTGATGGAAAACCAAAGACACTGGATTCTAGATTGCTACTCCGAGTTCGATCAGAATTTCTTTGACAAAGAAATGTATAGCTTTGCCACGACGTTCTCAAATAATTACTGTGGGGTAATAATGTATCACTCATTAACTTGCTTGTTACATTCCTAAATAAAATGTATGTGTGAAGAAATGACAGTCAATTGATGTGATATGAAATGAAGGTTCTAGACATGTACAGTATTTTTTTTAAATGGTTTAACTGAAGGAAGAGTTTGATGAGGAAGATGAAATAATGTTATTGTTGTATGTCATGTTCTTAATTCCGATATATGTTTCTTTTTATACTTTGTGCAGGGTTTTTTGTAAACCAAATAACAAATAAGTAAAAAAAAAAAGCTGGCAAAGCAAGCTAGGCAAAATATTCCTGTGAACTGTGTGGGCTTTCCGATTTGTGTGGGGATATTCTGCCATTTGGCTCTTTTCCTTCCTGGTGTGCATGCATCCAATCTTAGTGTAAGCACCCTATAAAGCTGTTTACATACTGGCGAGCAAGTATCCACTCATCTGCTGTCTTTACTTCTCTTTTGTGCGCTATGCATCCTAATTGGCTGCTGCCCACTATTCAGACACAGTGTGTGAGCTCATCTGTAATCTCTCCATATGAAGAAGCCTCCTTGCACCTTGAACCTGAGAGAGAGCAGACGGTGAGGGGGTTTAGTAAAAAGCTATGACAGTTACACATGCAAACATACACTTAAACCTAATGCAGTGTCTTATGTGGCGGGCTAAAGCAAGGCATTTAAGAGTGGGCCTGAGCAGTTGGCCTCTGCAACACTCCCTGCTTGCCAGTGAATGTGCTACTACCCCTGGAGTGCAATAACTACCATTTCCAGCTGCTGGTGCACCTTCATGCTTTTGACATGGGGGAGGCGATACTTGCTGATGTTCTATACGTGGAGAAAACCTTTGCTACCCCAGGTGAGGAGTCAGTAATGCGAGACTCAAAACTAAGTTTAGTTTTCTCAAGATTCACATTTTATTTTACACCAAATTGTAAAATAAACTTTAACTAAACCTACTCTACCAGGGTATTCCCTACGTATTCTAGGACCTAAAGGAAACCTCCTACCGTTCGCAAAACTAAGTCTCACTCTAAACAACATCCAAAGAAACATGATCACAGCAAAATAAAAAAGGGTTACCATACAACCAGTGTCTTGGATTGCTTCTATTGGTCTTGGGTGGATCAGGCTCCCCCAAGAAAGTCCCAAAATCAATTTTCTCCAAGGAAAAGAAAGTCTTAAACAAAGTCTTAAAAAGTTCCAAAGAAACAAAGGTTCACACACAAATATAAATCCACTGGTAACACTTCCTCCTTTGCTTGATGAAGATGAACAGATTCTCCTTCCCAGTTCCACAAAGAAAATAAATGGCATTGATGGAGATTCCTGTATGACTTTCTTCCAGGAAAGAATGGGTAATGTTGAAAACAAAAGTATCGCTTCTGTCTCCATCAACACCTCTGATTTCAACTTCTGCAGTGCCTTATATATTCAGTTTGTCAAGATACTTCTGCTTAAGGTTTGCTCTCACTTCAGCAACTCCTTTCTACTTTTGTACTGTGTGAGCAGGCTCACCTTGCCGCACAGTTGACTTCTGCTTCTAGTACTTTCAACTGATGCAGCTCGGACAAGAAATGTTGACAACCACAGTTCTACTGCTACTACTACAACTTCCAATATTAAGCAATTCTACTGCTGTTACTGCAACTTCAACTTTAGGCAACTTCAAAAAGACTTCTTCAAACTGCAGAGGTAGACAAGGCACTTCGCTCTTGTATGGCAAGAAAGGGCAGCCTCTTTGCCTCTCCTTCTGTCTTAAAGTTACCACAAAATCTGCCATTAGCTTCCAGACTACTTACTATCCTCAAACAGTCTTAAGCCAAACAGATTTAAAACAACTCTTTTAACAAGCGGCTAGCTCCCTTCTCCAGCTTCATATAAACCTTTTCCTCCAATGGTTAGATGACAACAACTTAAACGACTCCAGAATAATGGTGTATAGTCCTTAAATGAGAGGGCTTCACTATAATAGAGTTCACTCTATGGGCTTGGGTAATGCTTGTTCTTTTATTCAGCATCAAACTCAAACGCTAAAAAAAAAGAAGCCGTAGAACAAGTTACAAGATGTGCGTTTCTTAATGGAAACTAAATTAGGCACACTGGTTTTAGTTTTAGTCTTGAACTGCCACTTCAAATGATACGCGTTCCCACCATTCAGTCAGCTTTCAGCTTCCAAGTTATTAGGATGCACTGTTGCTTGCGCAGCCTCTTCAAACTATGCTTGTAATACTTCGGGAAAGTCGGTTCTGCTTCAATAAGTTTACCGGCAACTTTCTCCTTGCTAATAGGAGCCACGCGACCCATCGGCAACAAGGTATTTCTAATAATGGGGAAAAGAGAAGCTTTCACTACACACAGATAATTCAGCTTGTTAACATAAGCGTGTGTAATATTTCCTTTATTGGAAAGTCTTCCCACTTATGTGAACAACTTCTACTCACTTAGATGAATACATGAGTGCATACAAATCTGGTTACAAATCTGGTTACAGTTACCAACAAGGTATTTCTGTTCATTTGGAGTCCGCAGCTTCCTTTTCCAGACTCCACAATTACGAATACAGGCTGCTTCTGCTTCCCGACTTGGCTTCTTCACCTGCTAATGCTACGGGCACTTTTGGGACCCACACCAGTCTGCTGCACGAGTGTCTCAGATACGGCCTCATTAAAGGATAGTTCCGGGACTTTTTTTTTTATTGTCCCTACGGTTCGGCCATGTGTTTTTAAGCATAAATCGGTAGATCGTAGAAAACTTTCCTATGGACCTTACCCGACTTTTCGTCCATTAACGCACTCGAAATCAGCCGCCATTTTCTGATAATCCTATCATTTCCCCCATCGCCCTGGCTCACCTGCTTTTGCGGCACTAAATCAAATCCCCCGCCCCTGAGCCTGACATCAGCAGACGCGTACCGCCCATTTCCCAACGCCAAAGCACGTTTCGTGTCAACAATCGCTGCGCCTCAGCTAATGAAGTGTCGCCATGGAAATGGCAGGACGCCTCTTTCCTCTATAAGTATAAACACACCGTTTCACAACACACAGCAGCAGATTTTCGATTCCATTACTCTCTCTGTGTTACTTTGAGTATACTGTGACTCGTTTCTGTGTTCTGGTCAGCTACCTTCACCACTTCTAGGCCTTGTGAACACCTGTACCATCTCTGTAAATTATTTTACTTTCTTTACCACACAATGGCTACAATAATGCCGTATATGTACGAGCCCGAGTACACCGAGGAAGAACTACTGGAAAGGCAAGCACGCAAAAACGATGGGGATTCGGACGGCAGTTGGGAGGACCAGTCAACGGATGAAGAGCCTGGACCATGTCGCATGGACGGCGTCTCCACCTGGTGCACGTGCAATCGGTGCGAGCTAATGCCAACTGAGGAGGAGAACTGCTGCTGCCGTGAAAATTCCGGGTGCTTGGCCTACATTTCGGAAGGCGAGCCAAGTCCGCAATGCATCACCGAGCTGCCAGAGTTCAGGGAAGCCTGCCTCTCACGGACCGTGTTGAGGATGATGATGGTGCTTATGCACGAACTTCGCTGCACTGTTCGTCCGCGTAATCCGAGTAACGAGTAAGTATACTCTGGTTGTGATGTCAGTGATGCCACTACTATTTCATGGTCGTCTCCCACATATAAAATTACATCTACATATCATTCGAATGCATGTAAATTGGTTCCATATTGTGCATTTTCTAGGTAGAATTTTTTCCAAAGCAGAATGACATTTTTTACCTGAATCGACAGTGATAAGAAAGTTTTGTCATTTTAATACAGTTTGCATCTTTCATTTTCACAGGTGGTACAGGCTGGTGGCCTATCGTTGCTTCACTTGGTGGCTTCACGGGAGGCTCGGACACCGCGTTCGGAAAGTAATACCTGCCTGTGCGGTACTTGCCATTAGACAACATTTCCCCAGCGACAGTGGACAATACCGCGGATTTTCCCTGGATGTGCTGCAACCGGAACTTTACAATGTGTAATGTTTATTATTTATGTTCAATTGAAATTAAGATCTAAAATAAAACCCAACATATATTTTAACAATGGTTGTTTTGATTTTTTAAATGAATCTAGTGTGTCTCCATTGAATAGTCTTCCTGTGCCTTGTCTTGTCACACCACATGTCTCCGGCCAGCATCCTCCCTCACGCTGGCCGCCCACCTTCAATCCACATAACCGTTGAACCCATATGCAGCAGACATACATATGTTATTTTGCGGGTTGGCATCAAGCCTCCCGGCCTTGCCTCCTCCCCCAAAAATACTTACCACACCACTTTGTTCAAGCGTTGGCAATAAAAGGAAGGCCGTTGGATTTTATTGATACAAAACATGGTTATAGGTAAATAATCCATATGGTTGATCATAATAAATCATCCTTTTGGGCACCGGGTACAGAGATGACCCCCTCTGGCCCGTGCCGCCTTGCCACCACAGGCCAGCCTGCTGCTGACTAACTGCCTAGGCATCCAGGGTCTCCAGGGTGAACTGCACCCATATATTCTCCTGGGAGGGTGAGGTATTTATAAACTCACCCCCTGCCTTCCATGTACTAGATCCTGCAGCCTGCCTCTTACATGCAGTTAGATGGCCTCTCCTTGGTGAAGCCCTGCGGCAAACGAGTCTTGTTTGCACGACCACCGCCCCAATCCACCCCCCCCGCCCTATCAAAGGCAGTTCGCACTGGGGTACTTGTGCTGGCAAGTGGAGCTGTCAGGGAGCGATAAAGGCCAAGAGGTGCCAAAGACCATGTACACTTCAAAGTGGTCTATAGAGCATGGGTTGTTGTTCCCATGTCTACCTCCAGACCCCGTGTCTCCTGCCAAGCATCCCCCCTCACGCTGGACGGCCCCCTGCAATCCACATAAGTGTGTCTCCATTCACAAGTCTTCCTGTGTCTTGTCTGCACGACCACCGCCCCAATCCACCCCCCCCGCCCTATCAAAGGCAGTTCGCACCAGGGTACTTGTGCTGGCAAGTGGAGCTGTCAGGGAGCGATAAAGGCCAAGAGGTGCCAAAGACCATGTACACTTCAAAGTGGTCTATAGAGCATGGGTTGTTGTTCCCATGTCTACCTCCAGACCCCGTGTCTCCTGCCAAGCATCCCCCCTCACGCTGGACACGACATATACACGTCATTCATTCACAAACACACCCCTGTTTCGAATGCTTTATAACCCACTTCATATTTCTAATGAGAACTTCTTTGCGCTTTGCTAGTCAACCCGTGAAGGTGCTGGTTATCTGCTCTTCGTCTCTGTGAACTTCCGTGACCACTTCGAGGAAACTCGTCAGTTTGCAAACCTGTGAACTGCTCCCTGTTCTACGACAAGAAACTACTCTGATCCCTGCATCTAACTGTTTGTTCGTCAAGGTAAGGCCATGTACCATAATCATTTTGCGTCCAATTTCTTTTCGTTCAAGACAGTACATGCAAGGAACTAGTCACATGTTCTGAGTTTAGTCAAATTATCTTTCTATTTTTTTTAAGTTATTCAAATACTTATCCGCATGTGAATAACGTGTATAGTTCCAAGAACCAAAACGAACCTTGCATTGAACCTTTTATGTGTCATTTAATTTTTTAACACATTGGTATTCATAGAGAATTGTTGATCTTTACTTTTCAGAACTTTCCACAATGCCTGCCTGTTCCATTGGCGGTTGCCCTTCGAAGACCCATAATAAATCTGAAGGTACTATAATGCATGTTTTCCCTAAGACAATAGATCAGATAAGAGAATGGGTCCGATATTGCGGATATCCACCGTCTGAGCTTGAAAGTAGAGTCCTAGAAGTCTTTGCGGACAAGAGGGGTGATCGATACCGCATCTGCAGCAGGCACTTTAGCTCAGACATGTACTCCACATCATTGCTAATAAAGAAGAACACACCGCGAGCGAGGCGAAAATTGCTCTCAACCGCTATTCCCACTCTATTCGTCCACATCCCTCCACTGGTGAGTCAAGTTTACGTATTTATCTCTCGGCCTTGCGGTAGTGTGTAGCATTAGCTAACAATAATTTCCCCATTTATGTATCCACTCAATATGAAGGCGGAAGATTCTCCATCCGTGTCGTTATTGCAGTCATCAGCCACTTCAAGCGCCTATCGGGTAATCTTACTTAGCTATTCTGCCACTGACTTGTTTTGGGCATGTAAATCAATAGTTTTAATTTATCGTGTGATTATTTTACCTAATGGTCCACCCTTGTACTCGTCCTCTAGTCTTTGTTTACAGTTATAATTATTGTTATCCAAAATAATGCAAGTACTGTCTTTCAGGGAGATGCTGAGGAGTCCAACGTATTGACGACAACCGTTGATGTCACTCAGATGCTGGAGGTACGTTTCCGGACAGTTCCATCGATGGAGATCATCAGATCTTGCATTCTTGTAGCGTGATTGTTACACACAATGTTTCTTTCGTTTTTAGCCATTGATATGTCCTTCTGTCGTCGCCCTCCTATGTGTCTTCTTTTTTCAATATTGTCTTCATTACTAATGAAAGTCCCATGTTTCAGGGAGTCGATGGAGCATTAGTCCAAGAAGAAGGGGGAGCATGCAGTTACGGGTCGGCGCAACAGCTTGCAGAAGTGTGCACCGCAGTTACATCGTCCCTTGATGTTCTTATGCATTTCGAGGTATGGATACTGACAGTTAGATCAAGCGAAATCATATGACGTGATTACATCCGCTATACTTCCTTCTTTATTAACGCAAGTACTATGTTTCAGGGAGATGACGGAGCTTCTTCTACAAGAACATCACCCCTAGTAGTTGATGCAGATATCTGGGTGGTGACACTTCCAACGATCGAGCAAATCGAATCATATTTAGATATCCATTATTTATTTTAGACAACTGATCATTTGTGCAGGTCTATTTTAGATGAGCCGTTGACGCCTGCACAAAGTGTATGTTCTTTTTAACAAAATAGAAAACCATACTAATGCAATTACTGTGTTTCAGGGAGTTACTGAAGCATCATCTTTAATAATATCATCAATGGAAGTCTATGAGGAGCCCGAGGTATGGATCTTGACAGTTCCATCTAACTAGATCAACAATGCGTGAATAATTGTCGTTTGAATGTTCTACACAAAGTGTTCATTCGTGTTTTGCTATTGAGATGTACGTGGGTATTGGTCCCCAAGTACATTTTGTGTTTTCAATATTATTATACATACTAATGAAAGTTCTATGTTTCAGGGAGTCGATGGAGCGTCAGTGCGTGATGGATGTGCTTATCATGAAAATATAGTCGTTGCAGCGCAAGAGGAAGTGGAGACATGCACACACGAGTCGGAGCAACAGCGTCCCGATGTTGAAGTTCGAGGCAAGAAAGTTTCAAAGAAAAGAAAGCAAAAGAAGGTTAGTGTCCTGGTCACTATATTATGTTGTTTTTCACTGTTAATAGTTCAATACTGTAAGTTGTGTTTAAACTGAACATCCCTTTTCCAATCTGTCCTCTAGTTGCGAGTGGGTGTACGAACTAGATCTACACAGACAGTGAAGCGAACGAGAGATGTTGCTTGTCAAACCTTTTGGCAGGGACTTGAGACTGGAGATGCATCGTGCCAATGGGAAGAATATGAAGTGATTGACAACGGAGCTATACCACATCCAGCCATTGATAGTGAATGTCCTCCTGGTAGTTCGGATGCAGTCGGAGATCAATTCACAGAATCCACACCCGCAAAAACTAAGACCGCGAGAAAGTTGAAGAAATTGTTTTATTCACCCATCGCCGGAGAAGGAACAGGTGTTGCAATGGAAGAGAATGAAGTGGACGACAATGAAACACCATCAATATCACTGAACATAGCGGAAGACGATATCAGAGATTCTACCTTTCATGTGAGTGACATGTCCTCAACGTTACAGGCCGAACCAGCTGGGATGCAGAGTGACAGTATAAGGAAAGAGGCCAAATTCATTGTATTCGATAGTTGTTTGATTGATATTATTATTCGGATGAAATGTGGGCATTCGGTTGGTGGGGAAGTATGTGGGGAGCCATTGATTAATGTGACTCGTGCAATTCGAGGCACTAACCTTAAAATACATGCCACCTGTACAAAATATCATCCTTTCACATGGTATGCACAACCCATGCTGGGGCAACTGCCAGCAGGCAATCTACTTTGTGCAGCGGCTGCACTTTTTAGTGGTTCAAGTTTTAAAAAGTTAGAGTCTTTCTTTCAGTTTGTGGGAATCCATTTCATTGCGAAAATTCAGTTCTACAAATACCAAACCGATTATCTATTTCCAGCCATTAGTGAAGCTTGGAGAATGGAAAAAATGTCTATTGATAGTACATTCGCGGGCAAACGGTTCAGGCTAGCCGGTGATGGACAGTGCGACAGCCCAGGATTTTCAGCCAAGTACTGCACCTACCACTTTCAGGACATGGAAAGTAAGAAAATTGTGAGTTTGGTGGTCGTGCAGGTGTCACAAAGTACATCCTCAGTGGCCATGGAGAAAGTTGGCTTTGTAGCATCATTGCAAGAACTACAATCGCGGGGAATGGTGATCGACCCGATAGCCACGGACAGACACGTTTCAATTGCCAAGACAATGAGAGAAGAGTACAAAAATATAAATCACCAATTTGACGTTTGGCATCTTGCAAAAACAATCAATAAAAAAATGTCGGCTGCAGGTAAAAAAAAAGATATGCAAGGTATTTCACAGTGGTCCAAGTCAATCAGCAACCATCTTTGGTGGAGCTCAAAAACATGTGGAGGGTCGTTGGAAATTCTACTGGAAAAATGGCGGTCAGTAATGTTACACTGTAGCAACGTTCACCGCTGGACCACAAACCAACATTTCCACAATTGTGAACATGGCCATTTGTCCACAGAGGAGGCACGGAAGAAGAAGTGGTTGATTCCTTCATCACCCACTCACAAAGCCATTGAAAAGATTGTATTTGATAAAACTATAACAAGAGATTTGAGGGGACTCACGGAATTCTGCCACACAGGAGATTTGGAGGTGTTCCACAATATGTGCCTAAAGTACAGGCCAAAACGATTGCATTTTGGCATGGAGGGCATGATAAATCGGACTCTTCTAGCGGTCTTGGCACATAACCATAATGTTGGCCGTCAACAAAGTAGGACGACCGGAACTTTAGGGACGCTTCGCTACAATAAGGCCTTCACAAAAAGAAGTAAACAATGGGTTATCAAACCAGTGTTTGAGGATATGCAATATGACTTTATTGAGAGACTTATTGTTGATGTCCTAGATAGGCACATACATGGAGTTGTGAACGAACCTGTGCAGGGGACAACTGCATTGCCACCCAACATTGCCTCTGTTCCATGTCCACCTAAAGCAGAGCTCATTGAGAAATACACATCGCGGTTTAAATGATTGTAATTTGATTGTCTGTTCTCTCGAGTCTCCTCATGTTGCAGGCCCATTGAATATGTGTATCTATGTAATGTGTAAATAAAAGTGATTGCTCAGTGTACATGCAATGTGTCTCTCCAACCTTGTTCATTTGCGCATTGAATTAAACCAAACAGTAATATAAATCATTTTTCAAAATATATAGAATGTCTCCGTATTTATGGTTCTCTGGGGCTGCAAAGCACGCACACAAAATGCAAAGATGGAGTGTAAATTTCAAGTCCTGTGAGATGGCCTTACACTGAATGTAGCTAACTAGGAATGTGTGCTCGTTCAAAGTGAAGGTCAGCTGCTTTGATTTTTTGCTCGGGTGCCGGAATGGCCCACGACTCAGTATAAGGTTCTATTGTTATTTGACCTGGACAGGCCAGGACCATCCCGAAAGACTTCTTTTTGGGGGTGTGGTGCAATAACGTAAACGATAATGAATATAATTTCAGAAACGAAAGCCATTTAATGTTCGTTCATTAGAAGAAATAACGTCGGCATAGAAGGAGTGGTATTTCGGGGCTGCCCTACGCACAGACACAATGGAAAATGCAAATATAATGTAAGTAACTCTTTAGATGAGTTTATACCGCAATTTAATTACTATACAGTAGCTTTAAAGACGGGTTAAGTTGTACTTGTTTGTTCTATGTGGCATATTGTTTTGTACCGCGCACTATCTTGAGGAGAACCATCTCCTTTTACGGAAGCACCTCAAAACCTTCCTCTTTGCTTCTGCTTTCTCTCTCCCTCTCCCCTGCTACAACTGGTCCACTGTCTGCGACCTCGGTCCTGGGCCCTTCCACTCTCCACCTGCACTGCCTCCCTGTCAACCCCTGCACTGGGGGACTGTCTCAGTATCCTACAGCCCCCCCCCTTGACATATAATACCCAGTTGCACTGTTCTAGCTATGAAATAATTTCCCGACCTAATATATAAAATGAATAATTTTAATAAAGATCTGATGGTGAGACTAATTTCATTTTTTATGTTTTTAAAACAGGTACATCCTTCATTATTGTATGTGTCACGAGTACCAGACACCGGCGATGGCTTTTTCAACCGCCAGTTGCTTCTCCGCGTGAACAACGTTACCACCCTGACCATTTTATGGGACGATCGCCAAGTACAAGTATGCCCTTACGCGGTACTAACGGCTAGATGCAACATACAGACCGTTGTGGTGGCCTAGTGCCTCATTGTTGGAACAGCCATGCGATTATCAGTGCGACCGAAGAGCTTATTTTATCGTAAACCAACACCCTGTGTACTGCACACGAACATCGCTTGCCTCAAGATGAACTATTTTGGATCGAGAGCAAAGAAAAATGCAAATCGCTGAATATTCTCTAAACATTTGATGTCCAATAAATGTACTTTGCCAAATGTACAATCTTGCCGTTTGCTTTTAAACCACAGTTTCATATTCCGAATTGTGGCGCTGTATTGTGAGATGATCTAAGACCCTGTGTACAGCAAAGGAACATCGCGTGCCTCAAAACAAACTTTTTGGAACGTGAGCAAATAAAAATGAAAATCGCTGAATATTCTCTAAACATTTGATGTCAAATAAATGTACTTTACCAAATTTACAATCTTGCGGTTTGATTTAAAAGTACAGTTTCATATTCCCAATTGTGGCGCGCTGTGTTGTGAGCTGATCTGTGTTGGTTTCCGGGTTCTGTGTGTAGTCGCGTAGAAGACGCCTGGGCGCGTTTGCCTACGCAGCACAGTCACGTCACGGATAGAGGCGGGGAATATGAATGTTTTGATAAAGTCTGTTTCAGGGGCGGGGGATTTGATTTAGTGCCGCAAAAGCAGGTGAGCCAGGGCGATGGGGGGAAATGATAGGATTATCAGAAAATGGCAGCAGATTTCGAGTGCGTTAATGGACGAAAAGTCGGGTAAGGTCCATAGGAAAGTTTTTTACGATCTACCGATTTATGCTTAAAAACACATGGCCGAACCGTAGGGACAATAAAAAAAAAGTCCCGGAACTATCCTTTAAGGGAGAGTCTTCCACTCTCCAGCTTCCCTGAGCTTGCTTCTTGGGAGAATGCATGACTTCAGCTCTGCATTCATGGCAACTAGGCGCACCAGGAAAGACTGCCAGTTTCTTCCAGTCTCTTCCAATACTGCCACAGCCAAACTGGGTTTGTCAGTGCCAGACCAACTCAGAGCCTGCAGGTGAAATCCAGCGTACTTTATGTGGCCACAATTCCTTGTAAACTGCCAACCTCGTGCTCTTCTTCTGCTTTTGCTACAGCGGACCTTCCGGCTCCTGCTTCTTTCTACTGCTCCTCACTGCTGAAGCCTTTTATGCCCCTCAGGTGGGTTAATTGGTTTCAGGTACAGGCCCTTAGAACTAATTGCCTGAACTGGCCAAAGATTGTGATCTCCTCTTTTGTTGCTCACTTCACTCATTACTCTCTCCTTCCCTAACCCCCTCCTCTCCTTTCTTACTTGTAAATTGTTCTAAATGACGATTTTATGGTTTGATTCATGCATACTGTTTTGCTTCTACTGTTCCATGTTTTATGTGTTTCTTGTTAACTGTAAAGTGCCTTGGATTAAGGCGCTATATAAAACAAAATACAAATGCTATTAGGCTTGTGTGAAGGCATCATGAAGCAAGACACAGACAACAGATTCATAGTTCAAAATAAAATACTTTATTAAATCAAATGTCAGGATGGTAGAAGGCCTAACTTGCCCTTTGCTAAGGTGGGATTTCCCAACCTGAATGAAACTAAGTAAAGTCCGAGTCAAAGAGTTCAACTTGAAAGTCTGTCTTTGTCCAAATCCTATCCTTGCCCTCACAACTAAAGCTAACCAATGTGTATGGATGTCAATAATAAAAGACATGGTGATTAACACAAAGTCCTGTGCTTTGCCCAGCTCTTAGCTTCCCTTTTCAGCTCCCCTTCCCCAAGCTTGAGAAAGTTCCATTAAAGTCTCAAGATGACCTTTCTCAAGTTCAAAGCAATACAGTTCCACACAATCCTCTGGGTTCCCTTCCCAAAGTTCCAAGCAACACAGTTCAAAAGAAAATGGTCTTGAGGATCCATTCTCAAGACAACACTTGCAGTTCCTTAAGTCTCAGGATTCCCTTCCCCAAGACTTTAACTCAGCCACTTGTACCCGTTTCAGTCTTTTCAAATGTTCAGCACAACTCTAGGTTACCCTGACCCTCCTTCTGGATTGCATCACCAGTTTGATTACAGTGCTTCCCCTTGGCTTGTTTCACAATGTCTTGTTGTTCTCACAGTTTAGGGCTCACTGCTCTAAGTGCAGTTTACAGGCCGCAAATTCCACCAATCACAGGTCGCACAACCAGCTGCCCTAGGATCTTCAGCCCATACAGGTTTCTTCTGTACTTGCTCCTTTTTACAGAGTCACATTCACTTAGCTCCTCTTTGTCGGCATCCTGACTTGATGTGTGGTTTTACACTCTTCTGGCTCCTCCTGATTAGCCTCTTGGCTTTCCATAATGTGTCAAACACCTCTTGCCAGTCTTTGGCCATGTCGCACTGCATTAATTTACAAAATTCACTTTAGGGTGGTCTTATTCATGCCCCACCTTTCTATCGCACTCTTTCACACTTGCACTCTTCTGCGTAGGTTGCCTTCACATGGGAACTTTCCCTTTGGTTGTCATCTGCTATTTGCTTTGCCCATAAAGTTTGCTCAATTCAATATTTAATGTGTTTAATTTCAGGTTTGCAATCTGATATGCATTATTCGTCTTTGTTTTCGAGTTTAAATTCAGTTCGCATTCAATATGCATTATTCGGCTTGGTTTTAGGTTTTAATTCCGTTCGATATTCAATATGCACATTTCAAGTCAGTTTCAAGTTTGCATTCACTTCAGTACCTTGGTACCTATGCACAGCCTGCTTGGAGTGCCGCGTTTCTGAGTGGCTTTCCTCAATTCTCACCGGTCCTCAGCGTTCCTCCCCGGCGGCTCTTGCTGCTTCCTTTCTGCTTCTAAGGTTTGGCAGACTGGCCTCTGTGAGCCCTGCTCGCATGCCGTGTGCGGTCTTATACACATCAGTATTTCTGCTGCTTCTGCAGAGACAGCATCCTCCCTTCTTCCTGCTTGTTCGCATCTCCAGCTGCTCGCTTTCAAACAAAGTGGCTCACACACTTGTGGCAGCCTAATGCCCTGACTGGCCTTGGGCTCCACAGGTCCCTGTGAGAAGTCGGTCGGTGTCCTGGCTCATCCTCAGGTCCCACCACGGCAGCGTCCTTAAGAAAAAGGTCCATTGCTGGTCTCTCCCACACAGGCCTCCCTGTTGCTCTCCTTGCTGTTCTCTGGTTATCCATGTATACACCGGCAGCCACTTGACAGGTTGCACGTGTGGATCCTCAATTGGCTGCCTGAATATAATTAAAGGGACATGCCTGACCTTCACCGTATTCTGCAGAAATCTTCCTCGTTCCAGTACTAGAGTGGTGAAATGTGTTTTCAGTGTTCATTACACTCAGTCGCCTCTTCTTTGTCCCAGTAATGTCAAAGGTAAAACGTGGAAGAATTAGGGGAGCTGGTTCGCAGTAGCCTATAAAGGCTGTGGGAGGGTTAGGTTGATCTTCAATAGCGAAAGGGGGATACCATGTCTCTCCTTTGGGCACTCCACCTCCCAATTCCCAAGGACCCTCCACCCAGGTGATCCCCCTCGCTTCTCCACCCCCAGTGTTAGGATCCAAAAGCAATGGCCTTTCCCTGACCACATGAGAAGAGGATCCAGGTGGAGTAGGAGTGAGCATACCCTTCCCCAGTGCAGGTTAGACCGGGGTCCTTCACAGGGACACAGGAAGAAGAAGTCCACGTAACCTTGCTCTCAGCCTTTCCAGTGTTCTACTGTGAAGCAGTAAGGTTGAAGGTCCAGGAACCACCATATTACTTGAGGGTTGGATTCCTTCCTCTGACTGATCCAAACTAGGGGAGAATGATCTGTTATTAGGCAAAATCTATGACCCAGGAGATAATACTTTAAGTGAATCACTCCTCACTTAATAGCCAATGCCTCAAAGTCAATGACTGAGTAGTTCTTTAATCTGGGGAAGAGCTTCCTGCTGATATATAAAATGGGATGTTCCAGACCATCGTGGTTATGTGACAGGACAGGTCCTAATCCCATTAAGGAAGCATCAGTCTGGAGGAAGAATTCTTTGGAGAAATCTGCAACTTTCAAAATGGGGCTTTCGCATAGGGCTTGCTTCAAGGTTGTATAACAGATCTCATCTTCTTCCCACCTGATCTTTCGGGGCTCATCATTTTTCAACTTATCTGTTAGTCGAGATGTTTAGGCCTATAGAACTTCCTTAGTTCTTGGGGTAGGGGGTATCGAGAATAGCTCCCACCCTCTGTAGCTGTAGTTGGGCAGTGCCATCCCCCACAGCTTGCACTTTCTGGGATTAGCGGTCAACCATGCCATCCTTAGCACTCTGATGACTGTGTAAAGGTGGTACACATGGTCTTCCCATGTCCTGCTATGGATTCAATGTCGTCTACATAGGCTCTGCAAAATCTGAGTATGGTTGTAAGATTGTATCCATTGGTCTCTGGAACGTTGCAGGAGCACCAGGCAGACCGAAAGGCAGGAATTTAAATTGAAATAACCCTACGGGAGTGGCGAAGGCAGTTTTCTCTTCATCTGGACCATGCAAAGGAACTTGCCAATATCCTTTTGTGATATCTATAGTCGAAAGGTAGACTGCATTACCCAGCCGGTCTATCAGATCATTGATACAGAGCATTGCATAAGCGTCAAAGGCGCAGATGGCATTCACTTTTCTAAAGTCTATACAAAACCTCCAACTTCCATCGGGTTTTGCCACCAACACGATAGGGGTGGACCAAGGACTATTAGAGTGTTTGATGATGTTGGCATGTTCTTAACTTCTTGAATGATGGTATCTTTTCTAGCCTCGGTTAACCGATAAGGTTTCAAGTGTACCACTTTGCCTGCAGGCGTGCGGATGAGATGATAAATATCCTTGACTCTCCCAGGTGAAATTAAGGCTTTGCATTCTGTGTCTTCTGGTAAAAGACAGGATCATATTATAGCATGGCGCTCTGAAGGATTTTCCTTCCATACCTTCAATAGATTTACATGGCAGACTTGGATTTTAAGACAGCGGTCTGGTTATGAGATCTTATAATTACAAGGACCCATTTGTTCTAGTACCTCGTATGGTCCATGCCATCTGGATATCAGCTTATTTTCAAAAGTATGTAATAGTACCAGAACCTGTTGGCTTATGGAAAAGGACCTCAAATAAATCTTTTTATCATAGGAGGTAGGTCTTTTGTTGTTCCTGTGCTTTAACCATACAAGTCTGGACTAGTGAGCTAACAGCTGTCATATGTTCTTTCCGTCTGTGGATGGTATACAGATGTTCTGAGCTTGGTGATGTGCATCAGTTCTTTAACTTCCCCCATAAGCTTGCTCATGATAGTAGTGCCCTGGTCAGTCAATATCTCCTTTGGAAACCCTACTTGAGACAAAAAAGCGAGAAAGTGTTTCAGGATTTGTTGTGTTGCATAGGCCTCAGGATAACGTGTGGCATAATTTACAACAACCAGAATATATTTGTTTACCAGTTTGGAAGTTTCCAGAGGTCCCACAATGTCCATACCAATTTGGGAAAATTGAACCTCAATTATTGTTAATGGATTTAAGTGAACTGCTGGTGGTATGTGGGTAATGGTTTTATGGCAGATGAGGCATGTTTGGATGACTTTTTAAAATGTCAGCATGAATTCCGGGCCAGTAAAACATGTTCGCTAGATGTGTCTGAATTTTTGACTGCCCCAGATGACGACCTGTCAGATGTGAATCGGCTATCTCTAGGAACACATGTTTGTGACTTTTTGGGACAACCAACTTTGTTTTTAGCAGGCCCTCTGAAGTGGTGTCTCCTCTATAAAGGAGTTTAAGTTTCAAGAAGAAAAAAGGAACCCTTTCTCACGATCCTCTGGCTCAGCTACTATTTAAAAAAAATTATTCTGGGGTAGTTTCTTTGGGCAAAGGCTAAGTCGTGAAGTGTCTCGGGCTCTTCCTCTTTAGCTTTTCTGGGTTCAGGGTTGGGAGGGTCATCGGATGTTTCATCGGCCTCCCCGAAGCCTTGAGTTTCCCTTTCTGTACTTTCCTTCCCGGATTCTTCCTTGAGCCTAGGGAACACTGCTTTCTCAAGCACCCCTTGAGCAACTTTATCCCCTTGATGAATTTGGAATGGGTCTTTTCTGTGATTTTGAAGCAATACCTTAACATCACCTCTATAGTCTGGGTCTCTTACTCCCGCTAATGCATCAATTCCAAATCTCCATGCCAGCCCCGATTTGGCTGCTAGTCTAATGTATGCATCAGGAGATGGAATTAGTATCAAATAAGTGGGTATCAGTCTTCTTTAACCTGGAGTAACTGTTTCATCCCTACTACTACAGATATCAAACCAATAGAGCTATTGATAGCTACTGAGGGGGTCTTTTTAAATCTTAGGGTCCCCCAACTTGTACCCGTTGAGCCGTATCCCACTCCGTATCCCACCCCTGACACCATTTGTGAAGGCATCATGAAGCAAGACAAAGACAACAGATACAATGTTCAAAATAAAATACTTTATTACATTTGTTTTTTCTTTTTTTGTATGGCTAAGGCCTCAGGTCCTGCACTAACCCTAGCCCTACCATCAGGCTACACCATCATCAGACAGGACAGCCCCACTCTGGGCAGGGGAGTAGCTCTGATAGCAAAAGACTCCCTCTCTATCAGAAAAACAGATAAAGACATAAACAGCACTAGCGAATACCTGTTCACTAAAATCAACCTCGCTGACCACTGCACCATCACACTACACCTCATCTACCGACCACCAAGTCCCATAGGCGAATTCCAAACAGCCCTCACTGACCTCCTCTCTGACAACCTGAAACAATCGACCAAAGCCATCTTACTTGGTGACCTCAACCTAGCGCTCATTGATGCTAATGACCCTGCAGCCAAAGCAACGCTGCACTTGAGACCTTCTGGTTTTCCAACGCCTTTATCGGACCCACACACATACAAGGTCACTCCATGGACTGGATAGCCCAGCGCAACTGCCTCATTTCCATCACAGCGAATTCACTGATCCCTTGGTCGGACCACCATATTATTCACTTCAGTATCCCCACTGCCAGAAGAAAGCAGGTATCAGTGCCACCACTTCCCGAGCCCTCTCAAGAAGCTCTCGGCAACTCACTAAAGACAAACTACTTCCATTCCTTTCAGGACCAGCTTTCAGGCATCCCTTCTCGGCCGACCCTGAGATCCTAGCACGCACCTATGACATAGCCATCAAGGCAGCAGTTGAAGCTATTGCGCCTCTCAAACCACAAAAGGCTAAACCAACTAGCCACACCAATGCCTGGTTTACCTCAGACCTCCTTGCACTACGATCTGAGAAACGTGCAGCCCTAACCCTATGGCAAACTACCCACACAGATGAAGCTAAACTGACTTCAAATTAAAAGCCAAAGAGTATAAAAAAGCTATCATTCATGCTAATGCAATCTCATTTGAAACTAGGATCCAGGAAGCCCAATCTAATACCAAAGAGATCATCTTTATTTTCAGAGATCTAGAGACCCCCACACCCACACCTCAGAATTTAACCAAAGATAAGACCTGGTGTGATGGAATCCAATCAGCCATGATCGGCAAGCTCAACACCCTCCAAACCAAAATACGGACAACTAGAGAAGCACTCATAAATAATCCCCCCTTCCTCAACACCACCACCCCTTCCAGCCACTCCCAACTCCTCCAAGGAAATCCAAGAATGTGACATGATCAATATCATGGAATTCATCAAGCCATCAAACTGCAAAGGGGACATCTGCCCAGCTACACACATTAAGGATTGCGCGAGCCCTCTCACTCCCTTCCTTGCAGCATTTGTGAATGCCTCCTTTGCCACCGGCAAAGTCCCCTCCTGCTTTAAGGAAGCCTGGGTCCGTCCCCTCATTAAAAAACCTTCCCTTGACCCCTCTTGACCCAATAACTACCGGCCCATCACCATGGTTCCCTTCCTACTCAAAATATTGGAAAACGTGGCCTATTTACAGGTACAACAATTTATTGGGGAGAAACAACTTCTCGGGCTAAGTCAACATGGTTTCTGTCCTGGGCTCAGGACTGAGACAGCCCTACTCGACTTTAAAAAACCAAATAGATGATGCAAGAGACTCAGGGAAACCTGCTCTCCTCCTCCTCCTGGATCTATTTTCGGCATTTGACATAATCGACCACAAGGTAATATGTCACCACCTATCCACCACAGCCAAATTCTCACCCAACACTACCGCCTGGATCTCTTCCTTCCTGCAAGGTATGACTATGCAAGTATTCTCTGACTCAACTACCATCATCCTATGTGGCATCCCACAAGGATCCTGCAACTGGCCCACCCTCTATAATATTTTGACACGGCCCCTCTTCCTCATTCTCGACTCTTTGGGTATCTCGTACACCAATTACGCTGACGATACCCAGATCCTCCTCACACCAACAGGAGACTATGACACTGATTCCAAGACACTCAATGACATTTACAACACTATCCAAGCTTGGATGGCAGCCAATGGGCTCTGCCTAAACTCAGACAAGACTCAACTGCTCATGGTTGGCTCCAAGGAAACACTTAAGAACCTCGACTCCCAGTTCAGTCACTTTATGATAGACTGCATCAAAATCCCTGTGGCTAACTCAGTAAAAACGTTGGGAGTCTATCTTGACTCCAACCTAACTGTGACTAGGCAAGTCAATGCCATCGCCTCATCAGTGGCAGATCATGCCAAACTCATGACTGCAGCCAGACCTTTCCTCTCCAAGGACAACTGCATCACCATTGATAGAGCTATCACAGGATCGAGACTAGATTACTGCAATGCTCTCTTTCTGGGTACCTCCACTAAAACATGGCTAAACTGCAAATAATACAAAACAAGGCTCTGCGTGCAGCCACTGCAATCCCGAAAAAAAGAGCACATTACAGCCGCCAGAAAACAGACGCACTGGCTCCCAGTTAGAGAGAGATAAGTGTATCCACCACACTACCCACCCTACCTCTCTGAAAGAATTCACCCCACAATCTCCACAAGACAGACAAGAACACCCTATGCAAACATGCTCGTGATCCTCAGAGTCAAGAGAGCCCGAGCTGGGGGCGCTAGCTTCCCTTACCTATCAGCTCTGCAATGGAACGCCTTACCACCACCCCTGCGAGGAGAAGTCTCCCACCTAGCATTCCGTAAAGCTGTGAAAACTATGCTCTTTACTTAAAACCCATCTGAAGACTGACCATTACCTACCACATGCTTTGAAATGTCATAATGTATGTATTTGGACGATTGTACTCACTTGCCCTGATACCTATTTATGACTCATATGCATGCATCTCTTCTGTAACTAAGCTTGCCACAAGTAACAGCGCAGCAATGCCCTTGGACTGTATGTGCGCTATACAAATGTAAAAATAAATAAAACGAATAAACAAATTTAACCTTTAACTAACATACCAGAAAAAGAAAAAAACAAAATAGGTAAAATAAATACACATTAGGGGGCCAACAAGGGTCGCGCTGATGGACGGTCCCCGATTGCGCGGCTCTCCTTTAACGGCCTGAAAAGTGGAGAGCGCACCCACTTTTGCCCTCCCCCCCTGGGAATCAGCCCTGTGCCTGGCAGATCGGAAGACCCCCCCACCCGACTTGAAAAAACAACGTTGCAAATCCGCACAGCGCTTGTCGAGAACAGATGTGGCAAAGTACTAGCCGAAAATGAGGGACTAGCGGGAACAGAGTCTGGGGATGCACACAGGCCCGTAGGCCCCTGCAGAAATAGGAGGAGCAGCTCCAAGAGGCCTGCCTTCACAGGAGGTGCTTGCTTTTGTGACACACTGAAGAGGTGAAGGTTTGAGGCTGCGTACCTCAGGGCCCCCCAGCCAGGCGGAGGGCACCCGGAAGAGGGAAAGGCGGCCCAAAGGTGTCTCGGAAGCACGCGGGGACCAGCAGGATTCAAAAAAGCTTGTGAAACCTGAGAGGAACAGGGAGGTGTGGGCCCACTATTAAGGGGTGTGTGCCCGCCTCCCCACCTGGACAAGTGGTACTGGGGATCTGGTCCGATCTGACATTGGTGGCATACCCCGGATGTAAAAGTAGTGGCCTGTGTGTGCAAGGGGTCCCATGGCCCACGGACTGAAGTGACAGCTTGTCCGAGGAAAAGTTGAGACCGCCGACATCGAGAGGTGGCACATGGACGTAAGATCGAAATTAGCCAACTTTGAATATACCCTAAGATCAAACAAAAGAGGAGCAGCTAGACAAGACGCCATGTCTTTGGTGGAGGAGGAATCCGCTGCAACCAAATAAGATGTAGCAGCACTAATGGAGGAAATGAGAGCGGACATTGGGGTGGGGTCGATAAAATGACTTAAAGGATCGACAAGATGGAGGAAAGACTGGAGGGGGTAGAGGATAACCAGTCATCCCTTGGCACTTTGGAGACCCAGATGGATGTGCGTCTCTCAGAGGTGGAGAGGAGAGAGGAGGAGATTATGCTCAAAATTTTCAGGATCCCAGACAAAGTGGGAGAGACTGAGAAGGACTTGAAGTGAATCCTGTACGAAATTACGAAACTCATCTTTGACAAAGACACAATAGACAAAGGGAAGATTGAGAAGATCCACAGGGTCAGTCATTGCCCGCTTACACAACTACGGTGACAAACTCAAGATCTTGGAAAGAGCCAAGAAAAAGGGCCTGGTGCTGTACAGGACGACAAAGGTTATGGTTTTTCAGGATCTCTCCTCGCAGACCCTCACCAAGAGAAGGCTTTGCTCACCCGCTTACCAAGTGGTTAAATGAGAAAGGGGTCAGATACAAGTGGGGGCCCCCATTCCCCATCACTTTTGAAATGGATAGGTACAAGGATAGGCTGGTCACGGAGGAGGGCATTCACAGGGTCACCAGGGAGCTCAAGGGAGACACAGACTCCACATACCTCAAAGGAAAAGGTGGCAGACGAAGGACACTAGCAGACTAAGGATTCTGGAAGGAGATGCATTCCAGGCTCCAGAAATTTCGGGAAGCTGTACATCCCCCCCCATGGGTTGGGGCAGGACTGGGTCACGTCTCCATGCTAACATTTGAATGAGGGAGACCAAAATTAAGAGGCTTCCATTTTGGGGGGTCTCAGTTATGGTGTCAGTTATGGTTAGTTTGAAACCCATTCATGTTGTAATGCTGGGAAAGGGGGATGAGAAATTCAGGGTAATGTATTTGATGTTTTCTGAGAAACTGTTAGGGGGGCACGAGGAAGGAGGGCTCTAAAACAAGTGGTTTGATGAGAAAGGGATCTGACTGAATGGGTGCCGTTAGTGGTTCGGTTTCCACCTGGTGACGTTAACTGGGGAGGACCGGACGTCCAGGGGGGAGGGACTTTGAAGGGGGGACCTTGGTACAGACTTTCGCCCTATTGTCCGCCTTCTATGGCATGGTTCGCACTTGCACAAGTAGGCCTCCTTGGTGGTAAGAGTTGAGCTCCCGAACAGGGATACGTGATGGCCACAGTTGAAATAAGATCACAGGGTGACCTCTTGAGGGTGGGTACTTTAAATGTAAAGTGACTGAACTCCCCAACGAAAATATTATTGGTTACAAGGGAATTCCCGAGGTCAGAACTAGACATCCCGTTCCTACAAGAGACCAGATTCACTAAGGGGGAAGAAAGAAGAACCCCAGGTGGACTGCTAGGCTGGGAACACTGGGGGTCTGGTCCTCTAAGGAAAGCAGGGGTGGGTATTCTTATTAATAAGGCGCTCAAGATGTAACTGACAAAAGTCTGGTCTGACGTGGAGGGGAAGGCCCTGTTGGTATCTGGCACCATCAGGGAGGTGCGTTTTACGTTGGCCACGGTCTGTGCCCCAAACCAGGGTCAGTTAAGATTTTTGAAAGATACAATCGGGAAAATATTGGTAGAAAGCACGGGACATCTCATCACAGGAGGGGACTTCAATATATGAGCGGACATTGAGTTAGATAGACAAGGGCGGCATGACGGGGATCAGGATTTGCCAAGATCAGGTTACCGGGAGTTCCAGGAATCACTGGAGGGGTATGGGCTGAGAGACACATGGCGCCACTTCACCCACGGGGAAGGAGGTATGCCTTTTATTCATCCCCACATGGAACATACACCAGAATTGATTATATCTATATTTCTAGAGACCTATGGGAAGAAGCACAGGGATTTGTGATCATTCCGATTTCCTGGTCTGACCATGATATGGTGACGGTGGACCTACACTGGATGGGATACACCCCCAGAGGTGCGGAATGGAGGTGTAAGGAATTTGTGCAATACTTTAAAACAAATCACACAGGGAAGGTAGAGAAAAGAATTGTGTGGGAAGCAGGGAAGGCTACCTGGAGAGGAATTCTGATTAGGGAAGGTGCAAAGAAAAAGAGGGAACGGTCACTAGTTGAAAGTAGGCTGAGGGAAGAGATAAAAACAACTTGGACAGGAGGGCGCATGAGCCGTTAGAGATGCAAGAGGAATGCATATTGGAGGCAATGAGGAAAAGGGAGGAGCTGCGCTTTCTGGAATAGGAGAAAATAATCTGTAACCTACCATTTCTGAAACAGAAATTTTATGAGAAAGGAGATTAAGGGGGCAGAATGCCGAAAGATGGGTCGCAGAAATCGAAGGGGCGGAAGTGACAAACAAAACTTCGGAGGATGGGATTTTGGAGGCCTTTGCAGCCTCCTATGAGAAACTGTACAAATCAGAGGTGGAACCCGAGGCGGGTGACATAGACATGTACCAGCCTGGTATCCAACTGCCCAAACTCTTTATCTCGGAATCTCGTGTATTGGAAGCCCCCATATCGGAAGTCAAAATTAAGAATGCAGTGACTAGATTACCACCGAGAAAGGCCCGAGGGAGGATGGGTTCTCTGCAGGGTCTTATAACTAATTTCTCCCTGGCCCTATTGCCATTCATGACGGAACTGTTCAATGATATACTGAGCACCGGGCAGGCCCCCCTTGAGTCCTTCCGCAGGGCGCTCATCACAGTGATACACAAGGAGGGTAGGGATCCCTGAGGGTGTGCCATCGTCCGATCTCCCTCCTTAACATAGACGCAAAAATATATACCCGGTTCTAGCGACTAGATTGGAAAGGTACATGCCAGGGTTGATCCACCCAGACCAAGTGGGCTTCATTAAGGGTCGATAGGGAGCGGACACAATGAGGAAAACCTTACATCTGATTCATGAAGCCCAAGGGACCCTCTCGTCAGTGGATACCAAAAAGACATTTGATAGGGTGGAGTGGTGATTTCTTAAGGCAGTGTTCGTAAAGTTTGGAATAGGGGAACAGCTTGTCTGAGGGATAATGGCAGTATACGCATCCCCAATAGCGTGTGTTATGGTTAATGGTGGGTATGCATGCTGGCTCAATCTGGGAAGGGGAATTAGGCAGGGTTACCCCCTTTCACCGACATTGTTCGCACCCTCAATAGAACCTCTTGCCCAGAAGATCAGAGCTGATTCAGGTGTGGTGGGATTCTCGGCAGGGGGATGGGATAAAAAGTTGAATTGTATGTAATAGAAAGTTGAATTGTATGTGGACCACATGCTTCTACACATAAGTGGCCCTTTGAACACCATACCTACAGTGATCCAACTGATTGAACAATACAGCTCTATTCCAAAACTACAAATCAATAGATCTAAATAGGCCCTTTTCCATCTAGACAAAAGGAGGGGTGGGGCTATAGGGAGGTTCACATCACTAGGGGTGCAGAGCAGCCTGGACACAGTGAAATATCTGGACATAAATGTCACAGGGGATATTGGGAACTTACTTGAGGGTAACCCCCCCTCCCCGATGACCAAAATAAAGGCAGACTTATTAAAATGGCAGAAGCTAACAAAATCTTGGCAGTGCCGCCTCAATGCTCTAAAAATAGTGGTCCTCCCAAGAATCCTTTATGTGTTTCACATGCTCCCCATCCGGATTCCAAATTCTTCTCTTTCGAGAGATAAAGGGCTCCATCCTGAGGTTCCTGTGGCAGGGGGAAAAAGGCTAGGATCCCCAGTGCTGTACCGGTACTATCCAAGAATAAAGGGGGATTGGGCCTTCCAGACATGAAGCTTTACTATAAAGCCGCTCAACTCAGAATTCTAATACCTCACCTCCAGTCCCAGAAAACCTACAGTGGATTGCACCGGACAACCAGCAATTGCACCCTGTGACAGCGGGTGAATGGTTATGGGTGCCGAGACATAAGCCCCCACGTAGAATCAGTGAGCACCCTATTGTGGGGACTATATGGGACATCTGGAGACAAGGAGTGCATATGAAGGGAGTGACGACATGGCCCTCACCTCTGGGGCATTTCTGGGTACAGGGAGTGAGGGATGTTATCCAAAACACCAAAAGATTCTAGAAATGGTTCGAAGCAGGGCTTGAAAGGATCGGACAGATCTAGAGGGTGGCTAATTTTATCGCCATAATCAAACTAGAAGATGTGTTGGGCATAGGCAAAATATCGGTATTGTCTTATCTACAGTTAAAATGGGTCCTCACACGGATGGGTCTCAAGATTAAGATACAGAGGGACCTCACTCCCTTCGAAGCACTCCTAGATAAGAAGACAGCAACGCGAGGGCTGATCTTGGCAATGTATGGGGTCCTGGTTGGGTCAGGTAATGGTTCGACTGAGAAACTAAGGGGTCGATGGGAACAGGATGTGGGAGTCAGTATTGACTCGGACCTCTGGCATATGCTCTGCAGTGGAGTATCAAAGACATCAATCTCCTATCAGTACAGACTCCACTCCATTAAGCTACTCCACGGGTGGCATTACGACTAGGTCAGACTCTCACAAATGTTCCAAAACTCAGGTACTGCATGTTAGAGAGGTTGCGAAGAGAGCCGACTACTGGCACATGTTGTGGGGGTGCCCGACGGTCCAAATCTTTTGGGATGAGCTCCTGTGGTGGATTAAAGGCCTAGATGGTATAGCACGAATCAAATCGTCCATGTAGGTCTTGTTTGGTATGGAGGATGATGATGGGGATTACACTAGACTCCCGAAAATGGCTGCAGCGCTACTGCTGGCCGCAACGGCATGTAGAGCTACTAAATGGAAAAGTGCACAACCCCCAAGCAAAAGGGAATGGACCAATGTCGCTAAAAACAAAGTTAATATGAAAAGAATCACAGCAGGGCTCTACAGACTGGCAGGCCCCCTGAAGATAGAATGGGGTGAATTCATTGCAAAGTATATGGGCCCGGATCGATAGACTGCATGGGTTTAAACTGGTGGCACGAGTGGGAAGGATCCTGGAGCGATGGAGCGGGACAGACAAGTGAACACCGAACTCATGTCAACTGAACTTGAAAGCGGGTTCTCCATATAGGGGACAAACAGCCATTACGCTCAACTGTTCATATGTCAAATTTTCAGAAGGTCTTAAGGTGTGTTCTGTGAAGGGGAAAAGTTGTACCAAGGGGGGGAGGGTGGGCGGCGAAAGAAAAAGGGGGAAAAACAACTTGAAGAGGTTTACTTTGCTGGGTGAACTCAGGGGACCATCGTTTGATACCTGTCCACAGATAATTGCCGTATGTGATTTAAATCTTGAATAAAATGTGTAAATGTGTAAAAAAAAATGCAAATTATATGTCATAGCAATTAAAAAAAGAAAGTTAGAATTAACATCACACAAAAAAACAGCAAAAACAAACAGATAATTGTAACTGGTCATTTATAACTCGTTTAATACCCAGAGGTTTCTAAGCACGGACCTGGGGATCGAACCAGTGATGCAAGCGTGATGCAAGCGTGTTGCCCCTGAACTATCCTCCTGAGACAATTCCAAACTCACTAAAGATAAAAACGATTCAATCTAACCCTTATAAACAACACATACTTAATCATATAACTTAAAAAAGCAAAAACATTAAAACAACTAATCCCAAGAAGGCACTTCATAAAATTAATTTTCCACTCCATCCTCCTCCAACCTGAGTGCTTTTAGGAAGGTGACGACAGGTATTACAGTGGAAGTCGTGTGGCCAGATAGATAGGAGGACCAAATCACCTCGGTGTCCCCAAAAATGAGGGAGGACAATAGCTTTTGTAGGTATTTTGATCTTAAAACACCCAATGCTCTGGACAAGCAACAAATACATGCTTCAGGGTTTCAGGCATAGTCTCGTTCTTACAATACTAACACCCTAACTGATCACCAGCCATGTAACCCATTCTAAACATAATTTCCTTAGTCGGAAGCAAGCTCGATCGGAATCCCAAGAATGAGCTGCAAACCCACTTTGCGGGATATACTGCCAAAAATGGGGCCAGGGCTCCTAATGTCTTATGATCATATTTTAAGGTGGGAAAGAGAAAAGTATCTATTCATTATTTCCAAAGTTGCAACCCAGTCTTGTTCAAATAGGCATTTCCTAATCCGCTCTGGGTTCCCACACAATTCCTTCAGTGAGCTATTCAGTTTCCTTAACACCAAAACACAGTGGTCATGTATCTCATTTACCCATGAACTCCTCCTCACCAGGATACTTTTTAAATCTTCAAACAGGGTACCCCGAACAGGACTCAACATTTTCCTCAATAGTGTCAGAAGCTTCCCCTCTACACATGCTGTCAGGGAAGTTATGCCCAATTCATAATGAATAGCATCAATAGGAACTGCGTTAGACACCCTCAGCACCCTACACTAGACCAAAGCTTCAAGACAGGGCAGAATATCTAATAAGGATAATGAGTACATATCCATCCAGTGTATGATTTTAGGGACTAGTTTCCCTTTGTAATATTTAAGGGCAGGTTTCAAGGTCTAGTTACCATATCGACTACCCAACCGCAACGGTCGATTTAATAATGGGAGGGTTTGTGCTCTCCCCCAGGTTTTCAGCTTGGTCCGGCCTGTGTTCGCCTGGATTATGAAACCCAAATACACCAATGAATCCACTCTTGTTATTAATCCCCTCCCGATATACAATTTATGATTGGCCCTACTCTTACTCTTAGAGCAGTGAAGGGTCTTAGTTTAGTTTTAGAAGGGTTAATGTCAAGAGAACGAGAGTGGGTATAAACAACTGGGTGTAAACAACAAATTAGTTCAATAGCCTTTGAAGTCTAACCGGTGTAAGATCAAAGATGAGAAAATCATCTGCATACGACAGCCAGTACAGCCTCCACTTGTCAATTGCAGAGCACACAAATACAGCAGGTTTTAAATGTTCATCGATATCCGACAGGTAGAGATTAAACAGGCAGGCTGCTAAAACACAGCCCTACCCGACAGCCCTACCCAAGAGTATATGCAGAGACAATTCCCCTTCACTTTACAGCCGCACATGAATTTCTGTCTGCATGTGAAGGCTAATTAGAAATCTTACTAGACCTGCAGGCACCCCCCATTGATACAGCTTAGTCCACAAAGGTGGGCGATCCACTGCGTCAAACGCTGTAGTTAGGAATATGGAGGCTATATAAACTGTTTTGTATTTACCATCCCAGGCTAGGTGTTGGACAAGTTTAACAATGGTCCTGTTAAGACAAGTTCTCAAATTCCGACGGAATCCCGTTTGCCATTTAGTCAATCTACCGACCGCTACCGCCCACTCCTCCAGATGGAACCGCAAGATTGATGCTAACACCTTGCTGTCTGCATCCAGGAAAGCTATTGGTCGATAGTTTAAAGGACTCATTTTCAGACCTTGCTTAAAGACATGAACTATGTGCGCCCTAGACCAGGAGGCTGGAAACCGGTCCCGAGTCACCACATTCTCAAACAGGACACTCAGCACCTCTCCCCAGATAGAGGCACCAGCCTTAACAAGTAATTTGATAACCGGTTAGGGCCTGGGGCCAGCAAAGAACTAATCCTCTTAAGAACTTCCAAGATCCTATCATGGTCAAAAGCTGCTAAATCCATTCTGTCCCTTAATTAAGGTATAGAAAACATAACTGATTTGCTGGGCTGTGCATAAAGTTCAGAGAAGTACAGAAACTAGTCACTTTCCGATACATCATTAAATTTGTTTTTGCAGAACCAGGGGCATCTATCGAGTTCAGAAAGTGTACACGTTTTTATTCCTCAAGTGGTTAAGATTGCTTCTGCATCTGTCCGACTTCTCCTACTCCTATTATATCTCAGCCAGTTCCGATATGACTGAAGTAGATGTTTCCTCAGGCTCATAACAGAACCAGGAGAGAGGTCAGGTATTTGCCCTACAGACCTCAATGCTTTTCTGAATAGTCTTTTCCTATCTGCCACTTGCTTATTATATGCATGCACATGCTTCTTCGATGATGTTAACCAACCCCTCCCGACCCTTTCCCTGTTGTTTTTGGATTAAGTCCTTTGAAAAATCCTCATAATTAGTGGCATAGTTTCAAGGACTTTGGTCAAAGAGTTAATAACTCGCATGGCCAATCTGATTCCAAGATTCACAAGTACCTGCTGGGTTGGCAACCAAATTCACTGGACCCCCTCGCTAGATTGTTCCAACAAGCCAACCAAAGTAAACAAGGCGGTTAACCTAGAGTGATCATTAAAAGGTGCAGAAGGAATAGTCAATAGCTCACACCTCTGAGTCAGTCAGTGACAAAGATGTAGTTTATGGTTGAGTGTGATTGCCCATTGGACCAGGTGTAAATATGAGGGATATCATCCCACTCCCCACAATTGAGTGGATGCAAGCCCAGTCCTCCCATACTTCTCAGCCAGTAGCAGCCTCCAGATTTGTTTAATGGTGTGGATCCATCCAACCCAGGACTACACCCTTGCCCAATATGTGTCATGCAATCCTAATTTAGGTCACCTGCCAAGAGTACTTGACCACCATCATATAAGTCACACCAGTCATTAATACGTTTCACAAGATGTTCCAAGAATAACGTCAACTCTAATACGTTCTCATGACAATATATGTTAACAATCAAAAGGTGAATAGATACATCCCCAATCATATCCACATGATTTGGGGAGAATACCAGAAAAGTACCCGTCTATCTGCACCACCATAAGCTTATCAGCGTATTTCACCAATGTTAGAAGACCCCCATAAGGGTGCCCTCTATCTCCCCCTTTGAAGCACCTGACCAATCACCAAAAGGCCATCCATCCCAGGGGTAGATCCTAACCAAATCTCCTCTAGACAGACTACACAGTGGGTTTTTAGTTCCCGCCTCAATGATTGGTTGTCAAATAGTCTAGAATGGCCCTGTGTGTTCCATGATAAGATGGAAAAAAGATCACTCCTCTCTGTCCCCGAGAGGGACTTGGCTGCTTGTTAATGCTGCGTTGTTCTAAGCAGCCATGACCAATCATCAGAGGTCTTCATTTTTTATTTTAATGTGTGTATCATGTTGGTCATAAACTGAATTCCTTGCAGTTTCCTCCCCAAACTGTTTACCTAGAGACTCAGCTAGATCAAAACCAAATTTTCTAATTGACTCTCTTTCATACAAGACCAAGTCTGCCAGCAATTTGGTATTGAAATATACCACTGATTATACAGCAATGTGTATTAAAGGAAAATGAACCCTATTAATATCGGCTGATGAAATACCCTTCAAACTTATAATTTCGGATAACAAAGGCAAACTATTTGTGCGATTTAAAATCACCAGCATATTTTGAGGGATTACAGATTCAATTATAATCCCATTGCCCACAACCTTGTCCTTCATGGCACATATCATCACAAACACTTATCACCTCCGGACACCCTGGATAACACCCCCCCCCTGCCCACCCCTTGTTCTCACCCTGTGTGTAAACTGATACCTCTGGGAGGTGCTCCCATCTCGGGATAACACAGAGCGGTTTCCCCAACCAAGTCAAAGTTTAGTATCTGGCAGGGTCGGGGTCCACGTAACTGTATTGGTTGAGATTGGACCTCCAGTCCTTGCACGTTACCCAAATCTGCCTCCCCACCACCCACAGGAGTTGCACCCATTGCGTACATTACTGCTTACAGTGGGTGACAATGTTGTGGCACCACCACTTTGAAGCAATTTGTCAGGCTGGGGTGAGACAACTATTAATACATTACCAGGGTCCTCATTTCGGCCAAGATCTAGTTGGGGGAACAATGATCGCAAAAGAAAACCTGGAGGCTTGTGAATTCAGATTCACTGCTGTATGTTTTTTCGTTTTCATCTTGTGAACTCCCTTCCGTTTCCATACTTTCTGCCGGGAGGGTTGAGAATTGACCATATTCCTTGCTTGATCACCCCTCTGGACTTCACTTCCACCCACATTGCTAGGCCCCATAACAGGGAGGTTACAAGGTTCCTTCTGGGGCCTCAGGGGGAGATGAAAACTCTGAGGATTCCTGCCCATGCCACCTATATCCCCTGCCTTCTGCGTTAAGGCACTACCACTTTGACAGATAACACTTACATTTACACCCACTCCCAAAAGGTGAGGGGGTGGACTTCTCATTCTCCCCAAAAAGAGCCATATCCGTCCCTGTGGGGCCTGCCCATCCATCTCCATGGCTCTCTTTTTGATTGCTTTCTACAGTCCTTACTTTTAAAGTAGGGCAGTTGTTGATGTTAGTCAGGCATTGTGAAAACAAAAAAATCTTTTGCTGTTTTATGCAATTTAATGTTATCAAATTTGAATAGCAACGATTCAAGCACCACTGAGTTAGATTTGATTTCCATTTTAAGGCTCTCGTAAAGTGAAACCAAGACACATAGGACCTGGTAAATTTCCACATACGAATAGGCACACAGAGGCGAGTCCTTGTTTTGCCTCATAAATGGAAGTTTCAAATTCCCCTTTAAGGTTACGGTGGGTGGTGAAGAAAGAGTAGAATAAAAGTCCGGCTCATCACAATGGCCCAAATCCAGAGGCAAGTCTAAATAACTCAAGTTATCGTTACTTTCCATGGAGGAAGATGGAACTGCAATTGTAACACGAGGGCCGGGCTTAAACAAGCCGACAGTTCCAGCGCGCTGGGTTTAAGATGTAACGACTTGGCTTGCTTGACCTTTGGCTGAAAAATTGAGGTAATCGGACCCTTTAAGTTTGTTGCTCCCCCTGCTTCTCTCCAACATCCTCGACTAGGGGAGATTTCACATGACTTTGTTTCTGATACACAACCTCCATATCGGGAGGATCTTCATCAATAGCGGACTGCTCAGGCAATGATGAAAGCGGTAACAGCATGTTCACCGCCGCCAAGATCTCCTCATCCGTTATCGTAGCACAGTTCTTAGGATGCATCATCCGCTTCCCACTCTGCAGACCCACCATATGTCAGGTGATGGTCCCACTAGACAAACAATAGCCAGTTTACCAAAGAAGTAACACCAGAGTTCAATGGGGAAACCACCAGTAGATAGAATAGTTTGGCACTCACCCACTCTGTCAACAATGACTGGAAGGTGGTAGCAGCAACGGTGGCTCAGTTTAAGGTCAAACAGGCCACACCGCCAGCACTGACTGCCACTCTGTCGTGCCTAGAAACATGTGGACAGGCGCGTTATAAATATCCTATCATATCTGTTGCCACTCACGGCGCTCCGCGTTTCACAAGGGTTTTTAAGAGAAAGCTCTTCCTCCAACAAAGTGCAATGAACAGACTGCTGCAGTTTGACAGTTCAGTGAATACTGCACAGACTGCCACTCCACTAGACTAGAACTTACTTTTTGGTGTTACTACACAGGAGTCTGACAGAAACGGCACCTGCGCTCAACTGAGAGCCACCTCTCAACTTGATTATTAATACAAAACTTGCCCTATGCTAAGGTGGCATTTCCCTACCTGAATGAAACTAAAGAAAGTCTGAGTCAAAGAGTTCAACTTAAAAGTCTGTCTGTGTCCAAAACATATCCTTGCCCTCACAACTAAAGCTAACGAATGGGTAGCGATGTCAATAATAAAAGAAATGTTGATTAAAACAAAGTTCTGAGCTTCGTCCAACTCTTAGATTCCTTTTCAGCTCCCCTTCCCCAAGTTCAAGGAAGTTCCATAAACTTCTCAAGATTACCTTTCTCAAGTTCAAAGCAATCCAGTTCCACACATTCCTCGGGGTTCCAAGCAACACAGTTCAAAAGAAAAGGGTCTTGAGGCTCTGTTCTCAAGACAAAACTTGCAATTCCTTTTAAGTCTCAGAATTCCCTTCCCCAAGACTTCAACTCAGCCACTTGTACTTGTTTCAGTCTTTTCAAAAGTTCACACAACTCTAGGTCAACCTAACACCCCTTCTGGATTGCATCACAAGTTTGATTACAGTACTTCTCCTGGGCTGGTTTCACAATGTCTTTTGGTTCTCACAGTTTAGGATTCACTGATCTAGGCGCAGTTACCAGACGGCACGGTCCACACATCACAGAATGTACAACCAGGCTACCTAGGCTCTTCAGACCCCACAGGTTCTTCTGTACTTGCTCCTTTGTACAGAGTCGTATTAACTTAGCTACTCTTTGTAATTGTTTATTTGTAAAGCGCTTATACAAAAGTGAAGTGCTTCAAAGCGCTTAAAGGCGGGTAGGGAATAAGGAAATACAGTAGTCATTCTTAGAGCTTGAAGTTTCTGAATGATCGAACAAATATTTACTAGAATACTAGGCCTGAGGCATTTCTACTAGTGCAAGTGCATGACAGGAGGGAAGGAGAGAAGAGAGGAGCATACAATCAATAGGCTGCTGCACTAGGCCTAACGACTTGTCAGATAAGGCAGGTGCATGAGAAAGAGTCTGTAGAGAAGGAGGCGAGGGGGGAAAGGACATCCAGAACAATAAACTATCGTACTAGGTCTGGCGACATTCAGATTAATTGATGATAGGTCATCATCAAAATGCACCTATGCACAAGTGTTTCATGCGCAACCAAGCTATGTAGGGGACACAAAGGGTGACGGGACAAACAATCTTGCTAGGCCTAGTACATTCAAGGTTGTGCAAGTGTGCATACAGGAAGTGCGAGAGAGGAGGAGGGGGAACAAGTGCCCCCAGTCCATCAGGGGCCTGGGTTAAGTGCAGAGAGGTTGTCCCTCACATGGATCATATTCAGAGTGCAGTAGTGCAAGGCAGAGTACAGAGGCTCGGAGGCGAGTGAGGGCATGACGGGGGAGCCTGGCACATGTGAGGCTCTGGAGGTCCACCAGGCGACAAGTCAGCGAAACTGAGCACAGTTGGGGTGGATAAAGGATGAGGGAAGCATTATTGCAACTTCTCTAATTGCACTTCCATGTTCACCAAAGAAACAGAAACAATGTTATTACTATACGATATGAAGTGTGATGGTGTGGGCACCTTCAATCACAGTGGAGTCACTCTCTCAGCTGAAGCACTTTTAGATTGTGGATACATAACTGTCCCTCCAGGGCCTGCCCGGCACTCATTTGCAGCGCAAATACTACATTTTCAAACTGAAAATATCTAACCTACCATGACGGAGTCATTACAGCAGGATTGAATAAAGACCTAAATGTACTATTGTTCTGCTGTGTTAATTTAGAATCCACTTCATAAGATCCAAAAGAGGATCCTGAGCACCATCTGAGGATCCTGTCTCAAAAAAGAATCTCCCTGGTCCCACAAATCAAAGGATTGCTTACAACCTGCCAGGAATACTGGAAGCCATCTTGTGCACCCTTATTGGTTCCCAGAGGGTCATGGAATCATCTGCCTCCCTTGTTCTTGAGTTACACCTGGGTGTCCAGCTCATGCCTCCTCGCCAAGGATCAAAAGAAGCTAAGGGAAACTCCATCTTTGGGCAGGAATAGGCCTGGGACCAAAGCCCCTGCTGGAGCCAGGACTGATCTTCTGGATAACACCTCTTTGTTGAGTATACCCAATGCATGAATCTTGCTTCCATGCACAAGGATCCTCAATGGTGCTCAGAGACCTGTGAGGAAGACATGGTATTGAGTGGTAGACACAAGGGATACAAGTTTTGAAAACCTGCGTAATGATAATAAAACCCCACTATCGATCTAGGGACAATGCTCACCTAACCTGGGGTACTATGCCATTTTATCTGCTAAAAAAGCCACAGTATCACCACAGAAACTAGACAATCATTAAACCAAGAGAGAGAATATACCAACCCACTATGACTACCTGATACATAAACTAAACTACAAGGATTATGAGACATATAACTCACTAACCAAAACCTCTAATTTCTGCTTACTTAATTCACACAAAACCAACACAACCACCTCTCACAGCAAACCGCACAGACTTCACCACACCGCAACAAACAACCAACACATAGATTGCAACAAAAGCATGCAAGGTCCTGCTTCGATCCTATTTGCACACCCAAGCTCAGCGCACAGTGAAAACCAAAACTGAAGCTGCCAACAGTGCACCATCTCTCACTTTCCTACGCCCTCTTCACCCACTAACCCACCCCGTCCACCTTTCCTTACAGATTCGCCTGAGCGCCTGGAGACCAACTGCATTGGTGACGGTGCGCTATAAAAATACCATTAACATTATCATTTATTAAATGATTTGCTTGGGATGGTAGAATTCCTAACTGGCCCTCACTCTAAAATGGGAGTAATCTCGACCATTAAACAACAACAAATACGTCCAAGTCAGTCTGGTCAACATAAAAAGGCCTATACTAAATAAACCTAACCTTGCCCTCCTCAGAATAACAAAATGTGTAAAGGGAATAGAAAAGGAAAACAGTGTCTCATAAAGAAATGTCAGAATGGCTTCAGTACCCGCTCCCTTCTTCAGGTTCAATCCCATGGGTCTAGAGAGTCTTAAGAAAACGAAAGATAGGTGAATGGCACCGTTCTCTCAGTCTTGCACACTTTGGCTTACTGGTACTACTTCAATAGTTCAAACGTAGGCTTCCAACTTCCGATAGTTCCATCACTTTCTTTAGGCTTTTCCCACCTTGTCATCAATATTCAGTTCACATGTTTCTCAATTTCTCACAGTTCTGCACAGGCTTCCCTCTGCTGGGATCGAACCGGGTTTTTCCTTTGTGGGGGTTCCATTCCCCACGTTTCATCTAAGGTATCTCATTTTACTGTTGAAGACTTTCGAAACTGCAAGGAATTTCCATAGACCTCTGCATGACCACTTCAACCTCTCTTTCACTAATCTTTTAATTCACAATCTTCTCTTGCAGCACCAATGCCTCTTAGTACTTGTAGTTCTTACTCTCCCAAAGTTCTTATGTTTTGCTTTTGCCCTCTTGGCATGTTCAAAGTTCACATATTGTTTTTGCCCTCTTGGTGTATTCACAGTTCACATATTGCTTTTGCCCTCTTGGTGTATTCACAGTTCACATATTCCAAGGTTTTGCCCTCTTGACATATTCACATCTTTCATCTTGCACTTGTTCAACTTTCTTTCCTTTGATCTTCGCTGTAATATCTATCACAATTATTCATAACATTTCACAGAGACTTATGAATGTGCAATTTCACCTCGCAGGACCACTCTGCTACTTTGTATCTTTTTCTTTAAACAATGGTTCTCTTCAATCGTGTTTTATCAGCACACACGTAAACTTCAACTTGCAAAATTACAGTCACTTTCCCTTTAAGGACAGTGGTTGTTACATGGTGGAGGCCAAAACTAGCTCTACCTATACCATGAACAACCTTGTATATGTTTTTTATAACTGTCCCACGCCCTGTTCAACTACCTAGTATCTTTTTGGACGGGTACTGTGGGCTTTGTTTGTCTTCACTTTGAAATCAAGCTCACCCTAATCAGGGAGTACCTGCTACAGAATAATAGTTATAATCTACAGCACTGTCTTGAGTTTTGTTGTTCTAGTTCTTAATCAGAGCTACCTTGGGATGGCTTTACCTGGCTATGGGATATTAAAATAGTTTGGACCCATAGCAGACAGATCGATCCCCCTTTTCCTAGCCCGAGGTGTGTACTCTTTTTAAAACACCTATCCCGCCTAGACTCCTCTTTGAGGACACCAGTGACCTGGGACATACAGGAGTCTAACAATTTCTCGATTGTTATAATTTTTAAAAAAATGACTTCTCTTTGCAATATTTTACTGTACCCTTTTTTGTAAGCGTTCCATCAGCGTCTTCTAAGGAAAGTTCCCACCCGAGGGACTAGGCAGGGACAGTAACTTATTTTCCACTATCCTTCTCATCGACCCAGTATCTCCTCGGTCACTGTGCATGCTCATTTTCTTGAGTTGAAGGGAATTCTTCACTGCTCCTTTAAAACCACATACAGTTGTGTGTTGCCCCTCTTTTTGTGTTAAAACACTAGCCTGTTAGGGCTTCATCCTGTACACTGTACTTTTCAGTGCCCCCTTTGCTGTAACTAACTTTCCCTTTAACACCAACCAGACTTTTGTTCCCCTCAATAACTCACTGATCGTGTTAATTGGATGTCTCAACTTTTCTTGCAGCTCAAAGCCGTTACCAATGCCTCCTCTGCTCCTCCCCAACTTTGCCGTTTACCCGGGAGGGTCTCAGGCTGCTTTCCGGCACACTGAATGTTTCTTTCTTCTGCTCGCTCGGCTTTACTTTTCAAACACTCATGGCTTCCTGAAAGCATGGAAATCTTGCCTGGCTGTCTCTTGATCCTCTCAACTGTGTATCAGCCCATTGGCCATCCAGTTTCCATCAGCCTTGGAGAAGCTGTTCCTTCACGTACCCAGCCTTGCTCAAAATGTTCCTGTGTGCGCCACCTTTTATCCTCATAGGGAGTGCTAATAAGTGGCAGGTGTAAATTGTTAGAACTACGTGCCTGACTCTGCCTAGCCTCACTACAGGGACAAGGCCAATGCAAGTCAGGGGAGGTAATCTCCCTAGCCTCATTCCTCATCTTCCTGTGGGCAGCACTTTTATCAAGATAGAATGGAGAGGAATTAGGGGAGTTGTAGTTCCCCATAAAATAAGCCGGGATAAGGGTTAGATGGGTTGTGGAAAAAGGTGTGCTTTTCCCCCACTCCCCGAGGACCCCCAACCCAGGTGATCCTCCCTTGCTTGTCCATCCCCAGGGTCAGGATCCAAAAGTAATGGCCTTTCCCTGGCCACCCGAGTACGGGATCCCTGGGGACTGGGCTGTGAAACACCCTCTGTTTTTTCACAGAACCAACCCTGTTTTGCACCTATCTGTCTAATGGTTGCCTATGGCTCAATTCTTGCACAACTTGGCATGTATACCTGCTCTTTCCCATGCAACCTTTCCCCCTCAGCTGACCCACTTACCCTCTTGGACTGCACCCTTACTCCACTGGCTTCACTTGCTTGTTTATTGTACCCTCCATCATACACCTTGACTTTTCTCCCTTATACAGTGTATTCACTCAAAGGTGACACTCCCATTCTCCCAGTATCTTCAAACTCACCTATCCCCCTTGCCTACCACACAAGACCTGCTCATGTCCCTCATTACTCTGAGAAACCAGAGGGTGTCTCCTCCGCTAATCCCCGGGGATCGATCTCTCTCAGGTGGCCAGGGCACGGCAATCGCCTTTAGATCTAGACCCTGGGGTGGACCAGTGTGGGAGGATCACTTGGGTGAGTGGTCTTCGGAGAGTGAGATAGCCGATGGCAAGACGCAGCATTCACCCATATTTTATGTATCAAACCCATCCCATAATTAAGGATGCTCCGAGATCCCAACTCCCACTGCCCTTTTTACACAAACACTGGGCCGAGTAAGAGGATGACTGAGAATAACACTGGCACACAACGTACTGGCCATGTCCCGCTAATCGGGTCAGGCAAAGTCAGGCACTTAATCCTAAGTGCATACACCTGATACCAATTAGCTCTCCTCACATGAATAAAAGACAGAAAGCAAAGACACACTCTGAGCATGGCGGAACACGATACCAAGCAGAACTTTCGGGACGAAGGCACACCTACTGGAGCAGAGCAACAGACCAAGGGACGAGAGCAGCATGCCGAAAACCGCAAGGCTTCCCTATTGGAAGTTGTTGCCTCCGAAAAGGGCCGTGAAAGATGTGTGGAAAAGGCCAGATCCCTCAAGTGAAGGCTGCATTTGTTTCAAGGATGCCAGAGACCCTCCCATGTAAACGGCAGAGTTGGGGAGGTGAGGTCAAGCCTGTGGTACTAACCTTGACTCGAAAAGTGGAAAATGCCAAACATGAAAGAAAAACACACAGCCGGTGAATTGGCAAGTGACCTGAGGGACTGGGATGTTTTAAAGTGAGTGAAGTTAGCAACATCATATCACAAGTGAAGGCTGCACGTGTGGATGTGACGTGAAGAAAAGCAGACTAGTGAATGAACTTTGATGTAAAGAACAGCTGGAAAATCAGCTATACTAAGTAACAGACTGGTCCGGTGAAAGGAAGTAACCCACTCGAAAGTCTCTGTGAAAGGTACTTTGTTTAAAGTGAGAAAGCAACTGAACAGTAAAAGTAAAAGGAAGAAGATTCATTCCTAGAGAAAGGAAGAGTGAAAGGAACACAGTGAACTTTGAGTCAAAGTGGTCCTGCAGTGGTCTGACAAATAAGCCACGCACATTCGAAAATCTTTGACATCTGAAAGGGGTCCGAACCCGACAGAGGGAGATCCGAAGTTCGTGTAGAAAGTAACTGTGAATGGTCCAAGCCCGACAGAGGGAGACCCAAAGTGAAATAAGCTTGGGCAAGGGAGAACTTGCATTGAACTTTATCATAGGAGATCTGAGCCCGACAGGGGGAGATCTGAAAGAACTGTGTAGTGAAAGGTCTGAGCCCGGCAGAGGGCAAACTTTTGGGAACGTTTTGGATAAGATATTATTTTGGAAGAAAGAGAAAGATCTCAAGCGTGGAAGGCAAAGCAGGCCTCGATCCACGGCTTTTTGAACTATATATATTGTGTTGAAAACCAAGCCAGAGTGTGTCGTTCTGCCTACAAGGATCGCCTTACTCCGGGAGGCCTAACGTGGGGAGGAGAGCTGGTTCAACCACATTGGGCCTCATTACAAGGTTGCCGGTCCTGTAACAACGGTACCGGTAAGCTTGCCGGTACCGTTGTTACTGGACTGGCAAACTACGAGGTCTGCTCGCGGGGGCCTGTCAGCCCAGCAGGTCTGACCTGCCGGGCAGAACGGCACCCATGAGCAGACCTACACAGTAGCAACGGCACCTATGGGGCTCAATGGGAATGGGGAGTAATAATTACCGGGTCTAGCGGGGCCGGAATGCCCCGGTAATTGCCCATTGCCGGTAATTTCATGACTCCGGCGGCAGCCGTGCCGGCATTTACCAGCACGGCTACCACCTCGGTCATAATGAGGCCCATTATCATTTCAACCCTGATTTTTCCTTTTTGTAGACATTTTTCCTTGTCATGCTTTTTGTACAAGAGATAGGGCAGGCATTAGGTCTTTGTCAGCATAGGCCATTTTGATTTGACAGAATCCACTAGGACTGCATTATTTATTATTTGTTGGTCGAGACTACCAATCCCAACCATTGAAATAAACATTTTACAAATTGTACCCATTGGGTCAGTCTCTGCTTCTGATACCATGCCTCCCCCTACACTACCTATCAATCTTTCACTTAGCCTCTGGAATTCACAATTCAAGTATTCCTACATTGTGGACCACTGACTCTTATCACACACTTCTTGCCATCATAGATATCTGGATCTCCCCTCGTGAGACTAGTCCACTAGCAGCTCTCCACACAGACTCTGCTATGTCCTCCTACTCTTTCCGGCCTGCATAGAAGGGGGTCGATTTGTGTTCCTTATCAATAAGGCACCCAGGACTACCCCATACCCCCCTATGATATCACCTCCATCTCTTTTTACATGTGTCACTATTAAACTCCTCCCTCCAACTTCTCTCACTGTTCTGGTGTCAGGTCTGGGTCTGGTATAGAGTGGATGAAACACAGTTTTGTACACAGGTTGTCTGCATGACTATTATTATACTCATGAAGTTTTAATCTACCCTTGGCTGTTAATAATTTACATGTTATTCAGGATAATGAGAATACGTTGGGTTGGCCTTAACCTTGCCTGTTACAGAGGGAAGTGTTCCCAATCCATCATGGTGATAATGGTGCAGGGAGCTGATTGGTTAAAGAGTTCTCTTCAAAACGTAAGAGGCATTCTGAACTGCCTTTCATTGTCCAGGTTCTAGCAGGAAGGTCCAGTGTAGGTAAAGTTCCAGGTTTAGGCCCAAAGTCACAGTTAAACAGGAATACAGGAGAAGAAGTATTGAAGCCGATTACCTCAGTGAATTCAGAAATACAAGGGACAAGAAAACCTGATTGGTTGGTGGTAGTGCAGCACATTAATTGCAAGAAAAGCAGTTAAAACTAAGTTTGATTAAGATTTACTGTTAGGTAATTTGTTTAGTTTCAGTTAACTTCCTTATTTTTATTGGAGAGACTTTCTCGCTTGACTCCGCAGAGAAAAGGAACTCTGTGTTGAATTGGAAGAGTTTAATGCAGCGCGCATGTGCAGTCAGTTGCTTCTTTCTGGTAAAGACATTCACAGCGCTGGCTTGATGTATTTAGCAATTTATAACTCTACTCCTGAAGAGAGGCTTCAGTAGCCTTGTGAACATTGTCATGTTTGATATCTAGCGTCAGCAACTCGGAGAGCAACGTCTCTATGTTTGAGTAGTGCCAGACTGCGAGTAGCGTCTTTCAGTTGATCCCTAGTGCGTACGCCTGGGCAGAAGTAGCATCTCTCAGCTGATCCTTAGTGCACACGCCTGGGCAGAAGTAGCGTCTCTCAGCTGATCCTTAGTGCGCACGCCTGAGTAGAAGTAGCATCTCTCTGCTGATCCTTAGTGCGCAGGAGTATCGTTTCTACTGTTACGCGCTTGCAGCAATGTTTAGTGCCGTTGTGCTTTTCATTTAGTTTATGTCAAAGATCCGAAGAGGAGTTTGCTGCATTTACCGTGCAAGAGCAGTGACAAGGTTATGACGTTCAGCAGCCAGTAGACTTAGATATGGAACTTGAACAGAAGATTAACTTAATATGCAAATAAAAGATTTTCTGAATACAAAGCAAATCTATTGAAAGAAACTCAGACTGAAATAAGAATTAGCGACAGAGAAGCGGGTTGGGTTCTAGATTGCAAACACTCCTGTGCTGAGCTCTGTGAGTGGTTTTCTTGAATTTCTATTTGGTTTTGCAGGGTCACAGGTTGGAAGAGGTAAACCCAATACCTCTTGTGAAGAAAATGTGTAGAGAAGTCCTGGTTACCTTGCAATTGGAATATAACAATATGATCCTCCTTTTTATGAAAGGATTTCACGCGTATAGCTGTGGTTGTTACAAGTGTGTTTTTATTGGAATATAGTCTAGACACATTGTCTGGAGAAGGTGGTCAGCCGACACGTGTTTCAACCCTGAGGGTCTTTATCAAGGCAATAAGGTAAGGTTCATGGGACCAAATTCTGTGTGGTTGAAGTGGGCAGTGGCAGAGTGTTTTCCAAAATAACAGAAGTCAATAGGCTGTTGCCTTTAGTTATCCTTGCTCCGTATTGCCTTGCTAAAGACCCTCCGGGGTTGAAACACGCGTCGGCTGACCACCTTCTCCAGACAATGGGCCTCATCATGCGTTGGGTGGTAACGTCGGCGCTATTAGCGCCAGCGCTAATAGCCATACCGCCAAACCCCCTGGCGCTATTAGCGCCGGATCACGGGTTTGGCGGAAGGGTTATTGCCCATTCCCTATTGGGCCCATTCGGGAATTCCTCATTCCCCATTGGACCCAATGGGGAAAATGTGCGCTAATCCCGCTGGCAGATTCCCCGCCGCCGGTAATAGCGCCGAAAATCTGCAATTTTGCCGCAGCTTTGAGCTGGGGGGAAATCCGCCAAGGCCATGATCTGGCAGACCCTTAAATGTGGCGGTAATAGCGCTACTGCCACATTTAAGGGATACCGCCAGACTCGTGATGATGCCCAATGTGTCTAGACTATATTCCAAAAAAAACACACTTTTAACAGCCACAGCTATATGCGTGAAATCCTTTCATAAAAAGGAGGATCATATTGCGATACTCCAATTGCAAGGTAACCTGAAATAATAATTAATTCATCTGCAAAAAGGAATACTGAATTCAAGACAGGTTTATTGGACCCCAAGAGAAGTTACAGGGACCTCAATCTGTTTCCTTAGAAACTCTATATTTCTTCAGTTTAACTTCTAGAATCCAACAAATTCCAGTTAAGATGTCCGTCTGAGGATTGCTTGGTTGCCTTCACAACTCAGAACTGAAAATTCCTCCCAGCCTTCAGAGGAGGGATACAGGTACATGTTTTAATATAGAGAATTGTGTTGGGAGAGTCAGGGGTTTAAGGTGAAATTTAACCTGCTTGTTCTTTTATTTTTCCCTGCAGATTTCCGCCTAGCCAGGAAGCAGAAGACTGTAGTTTGTTATTTTCTCCACTTCCCCTTTTCCTTGCGGATGTATGGTTTTCAGCTGTAAATTCAAGCAGTTGCTGATCAGAGCTCTTTAGGGGTCTGTGGGGTCCAGCAGCTCCAGCGGACAAGGACTCATCAGGACCGGACATCTGGCTTCAACGCCCCCATTGTCCTCGCAACTCATTATTCCCAGACAGGAACCTTCACCTTGAGTCACTTCCCACGACATCCCCATTGTCATGCTGGGGGACTTTATCAGGCTCACATCAGCCACCTGCCTTCAACTTAATTCCTTCCGATCTAACCACTCTGTCTTCCTGGTGGGAACTCTCTTGACATCTTATTTCTCTACTTAACACTCCTCCTCTGACCACTCAACAGTCCCCTCTCAACCTGATCACTCAATTTTTCAATTAAATGTCTTAGCCCCTCCTCCTTCTGTCCCCACCTTAAATGACCAAGAGAACATCAAGCAGGATTCTCTTACAGCTTACCTTGATGATGTGAGGATCCCTCTCCTGTCTCTCCCCTATTCATGCTGCTTCTATTGACTGTGCACTTATGACTCCCTTTGACCAACTCTATCCTGCATGTGCGTTCCCACCTTCCTGGTAGGATCAAGACCTTCAAAACAAACATGTGTCCATAGCTACAACACTGGTGCAAATTCCATCCCCCACCTTACTACGGCCATACACAAATTCCCTTGCTGCCCTCTCCTCTACACTGCACTCTGTCAAATCCCACTTCACAAACCTAATCTCCTCCCTCACAATCACCCTCCAATTGTTCATCTTCACTCTTAAGCTTTGCTCACGCCTAACAATTTCAACAATCTTATCATTGCCTCCTCCCTTTCGGCAAAGGGCTTTGCTCAATGCTTTTCCTTTAAAATCTTGAAAGTTCCCAACACTCCCACAGCCCTCCTCTCTCCCTCCGCCACCCTCTTTTTGTATGCCACCTGCCTGCAATAAACCTTCTACTCTCAACTACTTCACCTCCAGCTCTCCTACTGAACTATCATCCATCCTTTGCTGCACCAACCTATCTAGCACTCCTATCAACCTGTTTGCTGCTCAAATGGTCAAAGACTTAGTATAAATCACCTCCCATCATCTTTGAACTCTTTAAAATCTCTCCCCACTGGACTCTTGCCTGCTTCCCCCGAATCTGCAACTGTCCTCAACCTTTAAAGAAAACCTTTGCTGACCCAAACATCCTAGCAAACTATCAACTGCTTTCCCTCCTATCACAATAATCAAAGGTCCTTGAGTGGGTGGCCTTCACCCGAATCACCAAGTACCTTAAGGATAATGGCCATGGAGATCCACATACATGTCTTCAACTTTCTCTCTGATTACACACTGCTCCAAACTTTCTTCTTTACTCATCCTTTTAGACCTCTCTGCTGCTTCGACATTCACCACCACTCCTCTGTCTCCACCTCATTGTCCAGGACCCTAGGTTTCGCAAATGTGATCTTGCCTGGATTGCCTCCTACCTGGATGGTGACTCCTTTCAAATTTTCTGGAACTCGCAAAGTTCTCCCTCTCTTCCCGATAGCGTCCCCAAGGATCATTCCTTGGACCACTACTGTTCACTATCTACATCCCTGCCTTAGGAAGAGATATCTTGTCCTTTGACTTTCACTTTCATCTCTTTGCTGACAACACTCAAATCTGTTTCTCCTTTCACCCTTTCAAAACAGCCATTTGAGAATGCCTCCTTCAACCAAGGCATCTCTACACGCATTACCAACTGTCACACTCCAATCCATCCCTGAATGGCTCTTCATCGCTTCATGCTGAACACTTAAAAAATGTAAGTTATTTTTCTACTGGCTTCCAAATAATTGCCCCCAATGCTATCTCCTTCCTGCCTTAACTTCTTGCTACCTCACCCAAAGTTCAGAAACTTTGGGTCCTCTTTGATAGCTATCTCCGACTGCAACAATTAATCACTTTGACCACTTCTGTTGCACATATTAACCTTCTCAACATTTTAAAAATGTGCATTTGTAACCACTCTGCAAAAATTCTAATTCAACCCCTCAAACTAGACTAATGCTCTTGGCTACTCTTTGGTTTCCTCTCTTATTCCTTATCCTCTACCTAGAGAAAATCCTCAACTTCGTTACTTGCACTAGCTATAACCAACCTTGATAGACCCTCCCCCATTTCTACCTACCAACATCATGCTGGTTGGTTTTCCAAGCACAACCACTCTTTTTCCATGTTCCTCCTCCTAGTCTACAAGACGATCAATGATCTTGCTCCTCAGAGCCTGGATGGCAGTAACTCTGTGTATTCAACATTTTGTTCCCACCACTGCTCCTTTGCACTCATCCTCACTGTCCCAGGCCTTTTCTCACTTCCACTCTTCTGCCTACCTGCCATGCTCTAGTTAAACCTACTGCCCATCACAATCAAAGTCAGACCACCTGTGGCTCTCTTTAAAGCTCGGCTTGAACTTATCTTACTTGTCAAAGAGGGAGCTCCATCTATCATCTACCCCAACCTCCCGACCTGACCCCACCACTTCCTAGAGTGCTGTGTTGTAATATAATTTTATAAATTTGTAAAGAACTCCCTTTTAGTGTGAAGCACTCAATCCTCGAAATTAATGTTACCTTTGTAAGTCAACCGTTTCTTATTTTATTTGTCCGCTTTGTTTAATCCTTGGTCTAAGTCCAACTTAGTTCACACCCTCAAACTGGCATCCCACTTCTTCTGATCTTTATTCTATAGTACAGGCACCCTGGTGGGGAATGCCTCAGTCATCTGTATATGTGCAACTGAAAGTCATTTGTAACCAAAATTGACATCGCTCTTCTTCTAATCCATATAAATATTATAGCAGTTTCCAGCCTATCAGACGGAAACCAAAAACAATTTGGCCAATTCTGGCTTACAAAAACTTATGCAAAGGAGTTATCACTTTAATTAGTGGTGGTGTTTTTCCTGAGAACATGTTAAGGCAGCAGATAAAGATCTGCAGGATTTATTGCGCCCCAAAAAAATATAATTTAGCAAAAAAAAAATCGGTTTTCTTTAGTTCTAATTTGGATGGCTGCACTTGCGTAACCTAAACATACTTTCTGTTCTGTAACAATTAAATATAAGTGGCCAAGGTGCACTCTGGATATTAACATATTCAAAAAATATATTGAAGAGAAAACTCATATGGATACATTTCACATACATGTATTCATATTCTCTACGTTCAGAATGGGTAAGTTTGTTTCCATTAGTTACAACTCTAGCAAAATATATCAAAATCACAATAAAAAATTAATACGAAAATTGGCCAGCACGTTTCTCACTACTTGTGCTTAAACAGAACACCACAATGATTCCTCAGGGCATGTGCTATATCATTTATGATGTCATCTTTCCTAATTTAAGAAGATTACCATCCTCATTCCGGTTCCTTTGACTTGTGAACACTCATGGCAGTTGCACACAGACAACAGACAATTTTCTACTTCAGCATATAAACTTCCGTGCCAACATTGGACCTGCAATGTATATTTATAAATGCACACAAAGTTGCAAGAAGGTTAATGGGAATAATATACTATACACAGTATAACTTCGGAAAAACTAGTAAACCAAATTCACACAATCTGTAAGTGTTCAGAAGCCAAAGAAACCAGAATGAGAATAGTAATCCTGTTTAAGCAAAAGTATGAGAAACATGTGTTGGCCAATTATCATGTCCATTTTTGAATGAGATTTGATATACTTTGCTAGAATTCTAACTAATGGAAACACACACATTTCCAGTGGAAGGGTACATAGCAATCTAGAGAATACAAATACGTGTATGTGAAATCTATCAATCTTGAGTTTTTCTCTATTTTTAAAATAAATAAATATCTGCAGCACCCCTTTGTTCACATATCTTCTCAAATGTTAAGACAAGCACGTAAACATGAATAGTTACTGGGTAATGAACAATCTCTCAACTACAGAAAGACACCCACCTTGCAGAAGAGAGAGGGGAAGTGGTCGGGGGTCATTGGAGCATAGGATAACTCTGACAGGACATCCATGGCACGTGGACCAATTAGGTTGAGAGCTGAGGGGAAAGAAATTAAAATGTATGTTAGATATACGTGATGAACACATTATTCTAGAAAAATACTTTGCAGAGGGGAATAACAGCTGTCATTGAAACTGTTTTTTGGGATGGAAATGCAAGCAGATTTTCAAAATCTTGTTTTGATGTTGGGCAACAGAACTGAAACACAGTGACCTGTATGTGGCGAGGTACAGAACATAGTTCTCAAATCTAAATTTAGGCTAGAATACCTCTCCTAGCATCACATTTCCTGGCCCTTACCAGTGTACTTCCAGGTCACATCCTCCAGGAAGAGATCACTGTCAATGGGCATGTGTTGCTTCAGCCAGGCCCAGCAGTGAACCTGCTGGTCAGTAGGGGAGATCATGAAGAAACTATAAAACAAAGACAGAGATCATGCATCCTGGTCAGAGTGCTTTGTCACCAAGTCCTACTCAAACACACACCACCGCACTCAATATATAAAGGCCCATGGTTTATGGTGCTAGGGAAGACGTAAGGACTACATTAGACCTACCTGCGCTTGTTAACTCTCACCACACTGCAGTCATTCTCATAGCCTCCCTTTGGGTTTAGCATTCCTGTGTGAACGATGTGTCCCACCGGAACGTCCAGGTCATTGGAGAAGAGGTATTGCAGCACCTCAAGCGCTTGGTCACCTGTAGACTGCAGGGAACATGAGGAGGATGTTAGTCAGTTATAAACAAAACAGTTGTTATATACCCAGAGTCATTTTCGAACACCCATCTGCCCTTCCAGCAAATTACATCTTATTTGTCATCTGGACATGTCAAGGCAATTGATAGATTAATTAGTAAAATTGGAAAGCCACAACAGTGTTTATACATAAATTCAAGAAGTTAGAACAGTCTAGTTCGATAGAAGCCGTCATTAGATCCTACCACTAGAGGCTATTATTGTAATAAACCATTAAACCCTGGGAGTTATTTAATAAATAAAAAAATAAAAATAAATAGGTTTTTGTTACTTTATAGATTTGGGTTAGATATAAAATTCAGTGATAGGCAATTATATACACTAAATGCACAACGGAAAATGTATCAAACGTACAGGGCTTTACATGATATATGTATTCACACAGTGCCTGTCAGGTATGTTATGCAAAACTGCACAATCCAGAGGGTTAGAACATCCAGACTACTGAATAAACTCTCTTATGGAAGAGTTGTTATAAAATAGGTCTGTTTTTGTGAACAATACATATGGATGCAATAAATTGCATGGGCATAAACTTGTTCCGAGCATGAATGCAAATGACATCATGGTGACGACTTCACTAGCGGATGAGGTAGAAAAAGATCGATCATGGAAAAATATAGGTTTAAAGCGATTAGCAGAACCTCAGGTGATCATCAGTGTTTCTGATAGTGTTCTGATACCCAGAGGGTGGGGCCAAGTACAGTGAAGGTTACCCTGCTTTATGTTGTAGGAGAAATTGGGGAATAACAAGAACACAAGAGTTGAAATAAAGGAGAGTAGAGTGCGAAACAGTTAACAATTGTAGAGATAATGAAAGAGGGGGGTTCCAAATCCATGGAATGTTTGGTAGATTAAGCAAAGGACCAAAAAGATAAATCTGGAGTGGATAGGCAAACAGTAACATGAGTTTGACGAGAAGCAGAAGCCACTAGACTAGAAGCAGCATTCTGAATAGTCTGTAGACTATGGATGAGAAACTGGTAATTCACGGTAAAGAGCATTGCAATAAATTAAGTGTGAACACCCCAGTTTGGACACAGCTGACTTTCAGACCTGGGTCTCTTCTTGGTACGACTTTCTCTCCTGCTGAACATGAAGACCTTCATGCCCAGAAAACAACTTCAGATTTACTGTCCAAGCCTGAATGGTGACAATGCCCTTTTGTAAGGCCTTCTGGCGATTACCCTAGCGTCCCCGAGATGTGACCTGCATGTTACAGCAGGACTCAAAGGACTACACAAATTCGACCACATCACCCTACCCTCAGCAAACTGCACTGGCTCCCACTGCAAGCAGATATCATATTCAAATCCTGTTGCATCACCTACAGGTTTGTCGCCCTGAAGACCCAAAGCTACCTCACCTAGAAACTCAGTAGCTCCAGAGACCTTCTCTGCCTATCCCCAAGACTCTGGAACCTCCTAGGTCCACACCCCACCCAACATGAGACTGGAAGATCTGCTCCCCCTCAGTTTCCTCCCCTGGATACTTGTAGATCCCTTGCTGACATATTGCCCATCCTCCCCCTCCCCTGTTAGCTCCCCGCTCCCCTCACTGTGTCCTTCCCCCTATGATTTGTAAAGTGCTCTGTTGCTTTCTGAAGATAGGGACATGCTCAAATACCATAATAATGATGATAATAATAATAATAATTATAATAATAATAATAATAATAATAATAATAATATAGGAAAAGGGCAGTAGAACATACTATTTTACACAGTATCTTCATACAAATGAAACAATTGTTAAACCTTGCATTAATCTACGGTTGCAATGACAGTTCAAAGTCAAAGCAAAACCTGGCATACAGAAGATACAGGTACAGGAGCAAGTCATTTTAGTTGACCAGAATGAGGGGTCCCAGAGGTCAAGACTGCCACCTACCATCTCAGTTTTGTGAGTGTTAAGCTATCCATACAATTCCCAGCGGAGAGGGAGAAACACAACTCCAGGTAGTGGTCGAATTGCAGCAGGATCTGAATGTAAGGAGTCAATAACTGTTGAAAAGATGCACCAGCGGTTGAAAGTACAGGTCAAAAAGCAGTGCAGAGGCCCAGGGTAATCCTCATGACAAAAAAGGGGGGTAATGACAAAGGGACAACAAAGGCAGCCCACAGAAATTAGAAAGAGGAGACAAAGAGAATGCACTTCCTGGGTTGCTCACTCTGGCAATAATGGCATGGCTGAAAGTGTCAAAAAGACGCTGACAGATCTAACATTGTGAGGGCTGTGACAGTGCCAACATCAGAGGCCAGGCAGGGATCATCCAGTGTTGCTAAAGCAGACTCCATTTCCTGGGCAGGATGACATTCAGTTTTGAAAAGGTCCAGCTAGGATGATGTTTCTAGAAAGTCACAGGGGGGGGGGGGGTGATGAAGAACCCTAAGACTTTGCAATAGCTGGTAACAGAGATGGCACATACATTGCAAAGAGCAGTCATTTTTGAAATGGGTATCAGCACACCTTATTTGAGACCAGTAGGAGCAAATCTGTGAGGTGCCATCTTGAGGAGGGCCGTGGGATAGGATGCAGCAACATTCAAACTCTTCTGAATAGTTACAAGAAAAGGGTCAGATGGCGAGCTGGATTTAAGTTAAAACAGAAAATAATGGATTTGATCTTGTCTGATGATGAGAAAAGACTAACAGGTTTCAGACGGATCGGCCCGAGCGTAAGTCGTACAGAGCAGACACAGAATTAGAAAGATGATAGGGGGATAGGCAGTTATCTAAGCATCAATTTCACTGACAATAGTATCAAAGAAAACTGATAAACTACCCATCTAGAATGGGAAGAGTTAGGGTGTGTCACACTTGGGCTGAGGAACAATCCTTACCAACCGTGAAGATTTTCTGCCTGTTGGATGCATCAGTAATATGCAAGCTAAACTTGGTGCTTCTGTATTGAGCATTGCAAGATAATATGTTCTGAAAGTGATGGACACTCAGCTTGGCAAAACCTTTTAAGGGGTTCACTAAAACAGTAGGCAGAAGTTTGGAGAAAGTAGTGGAGCATTTTTAAAGGGACTAATTGATTAGCAGAGACAGCCAGTTGGTAAAATCATCAGGCAGGGTGGCTGGACAGAAATTGATAGATTATTGAGAAGGTATTCAGGAGTAGACACTTCATGAGAGGACCAAGCAAGTGAAGGTGTGGATAGTGTGTTAGTTACAATAGATTTCCTAGTGGTGATAGAGAATACCACCAGTGGGTGGTTGCACAAATTAGAAGAAGAGTTGTGCACTGGTGGATTACGCCTTTGTTAGGAAGTTTTCCAAACCCAGCACTGGTGGAGGGTTCTAGGAAGTCAACCTTAATGGTCCTGAAAAGGTTTCACAGAAAAGTAAATCAAACTTTCTCTTGGCAACAAGTACGAGCTATGAATACGGAAATCATGGTTTTGGGGGCAAAAGTACAATAACAAACAAAATATCTTCTCAAACAATAGATGGTCCCATCAATACTCTATTTAGCGACACACAATAAGCAAAAGACACTAAAAGAGAATATACACAATCACATTTTGGTGTCGGAAGTGGGATGCACCACGCTTCAGAATTTACAGTTTCAATTATTGCAACACTGTAAAAATAGCCTTAAGTGTGGGAGATGTTAGACAATATCAAATAGACGTTATAAGGCAAACCAACATTTAATGATAAGCTTAACAAGTCCAAGCCCTATCAAAGAACGTAGCTCACCAATGTTCAAGGTGCGTAACTAGGTTTTGGCAGCTTAGGGGGGGATTGTATATCAAGTCTCTGCCAGGAAGCAATGTCCTGGTAGTACTATGGTCTGTCCAATCATGGTGTATAATGACAAAATTCGATTTCCTGTGATGGAACGGCCCGTTACCTATCGAGTCATATAGGAAGACCCCAAACAGGATGCCCAGGCTCAGGTTCCACCATCAAAAGCCAGGCACTGGTAGCTGCAGTAAAGGACTTTACACCTGTTAGAATGAATAGAGAACAAGAGGGTGCCAAAACAGGCATGCAACCAGCCCCTTAAAACCCTGATCAAGACAAACAATTGAGCAGAGTGAAGATTTAAGGCATGTGAAAAGTTACATGTGAGAACCCAGAGGTAGGTGTGTAACAGTCTCTGGAAGTCAGGGAATGCTGGCCGCTTTGCGATGCGGACCCCAAAGGTGCTATATAGGGTAAGTCTCAGAGCCTTTCCCTGCATCCCAGAGACAGTGGTTAGTGGGTGTAAATGCAGAGTTGCAAAGAGGAAAAGGTTACCCTGAAGACCATGGTGGGGACACAAGAGTACTGAGAGCAAGGACTGATCTAGGTGAGAATAATTTTAGAAAGCCGGCACAAGAGAGCGTGGTCTGCCAGCAGGGCTGCAGCAGAGCTCACTGACTCAGGGTTGAATGAGGGGGGGGGGGGCAATTCATGAGGGAGGACATCAAGTAAAAGGAAGCGGCAGAGCCCCACGCAAGAACAAGGTGACAGCGGATAAGAAAACTGGGCTGGCAGGGGCGCATTACTCCAAAATGGCAGCTCCTCTTCTTATTGCAATGGCAAGCCTTTAATATAATGCTCGGCACACCTGATCCGCAGGAGGATCAACTCCCAATAAACCAATCATGCGCCCACTGCTGACTGGTCCCAGGGTTGCCACGTTAAAGTCATGAATGTCACCAATTCCTTATAGGACAACGTACAAATGGGGCTGGATTAAAACCAAAGCAAAAGAGTTTAAAAGGAGGTCGCAGAAGTGGAATTGCGCTTAGAGCAGGAGCAAGGCAGCTGTGTGAGGGAGTGCTTGGGGGAGGGAAAGACCAAGCAGAGGGGGAGAAAAGCAAAAATGAAGAGGCTGGATTTGGAGGGGGATGGGATTGAAGAGCATGAGAGAAGAAGAGGTCTGATAAGAAGATTGGCATTGCAGAAGAAAGCAAAATAAAGAAATCAGGAGGAGAAAGGGATACAATCGTAAGGAAGTGGAGAGGGTAAATCAGACAGAGTAAAGAATTTGCGGGGGCAGGACCCACACCCAAACTTTGGGTTCTGATCCAGATTCTATCTGGCCGGAGAGGCCAAAGTTGAGCCAATGAGAAAAGAGGAGTGCGCCCAGTGTCAGGCTAGGCATCTCGGATCCAGACATAAGGCTGAAATTCACCATGAGGAAATGCATCCACAACACAACAACTAAGGCACTTTGGTTCAGTATTGAGCCTTAGTAAAAGTACCAAGTTTCAATCAAATGTCACAGAGCAACATCCTTCTCCTTTCTCCCAATTACTCTCTGGAGGTTTATGCCAAACATTTGCGCACAGATGAAAACCAAGTGGCCATGAGCATCTTTTCTTGCAGGGTCAGATATAGTGATGCTGCCAAAAGGGCAGAGGTGCACCTTACAAGATTACTTTGCACCACACAGACCATGACTGATAGGCCTGGCACACTTGGAACCTCCAGGAACTGCGAGTAACTCGGTTTTAACCATTTAGGCCAGTGCAAGCCTTACCACAAACTGTAATACTAAAATACAATAGTTGAGAGCAGGATTTAACAAAATACATTAGTACCCAAAGTTGACGAAAAGGTTACATTGCGTTACTAATGCGGTAAATTAGCTTGCCAAAACTACATCACAGTGGCCGCGAGCTTCTCCCTAAAGCCAAATGTAGGGGGTGAGGGTGTAATCAACCGATGGCCAAAACGGGAGTGATGGGGCTTAAAAAGCACTCCTGTCCCTGGCTGTCATTCTCCCAGCCAGGAGAGGGCATCCTCCTCATGGTCCTCTGCAAAGGCACCCGCTCAGCAACTCTGTAACGGAGTCCTGCAGACACCATGCCAGTTGTGTTAGGGATTGCGTCGTCCTCCTTCAGTCCACAATACGGGTACAGAGACCTCGCTTCCAGGCACATTTCCACCTCCCCACCACAAGCCCTGATGCTCAGTAAGACTGCACCATCTGGAGAGGAAGTCAGAGCTGATCTCCATCTTTGCGGGTTGATGCAGTTGTAAATCTGATTTGTTGCAGGGCCAAGAGCCAACACAGAATACAGGGATTGGTCTCCTTGTTTTGCGCCAACCACAAGACAGGGGCATGTTTGGTAAATAGCATAAAGGGCTGACCCAATAGATAGTATCTCAGACTCCCCTGCCCACTTGATGGCCAGACATGCCTTCACATTGATTGAGTAGTGCATCTGATGAGGTAGTAATTTGCAGCTAATAAAGTCTATCTTCCTGTGGACTCTGGGATAGGATGCTCCCAAGGCAGATCACGGATGCACTCATTTGCAAATAGAAGGGGGGCCTTGAAGTAAAGACACGGGGAATTTATTCTCGGACAGCAGGATTTGGAGTGTTTCATAGGCTTGGTTGACAAGCTGGATATTCTCCACAGTTGCACTCATATTCCCAGAGGAGTGGTCACTGTTTCGTCCCAGACACTAGCTGGTCCTGTGCCTATGCTGTCGGGGATTGCATATTCCTTCTTCGGTCCCCGGAGAGGTTGGGGTGGCCTTGCTGGCAGACAAGGAGTTCACTGAATTTCAAGTTTAGACATGATTGTTCAAGAAGCAGCAAAAGACGTAGTGGTGTGATTCAACATGCAGGTTCCCACAGGAGAAGGGGCAATGTACAGTAGAAGGAGGTGGTGAATAGAGCAGCAGTGGTAACCCCCGAAGCAGGACAACTGACGCAGCCCTTTCGGTGCTAGCCACTTTGGTGCATCGAGTTAGTCGCAGTTACTCTTTTGCTGTGCCCTTTTGCTTGTGGTCAGCAGGGCGCAGAATCCTAGCAATGCAGTATGTTTTCTTAAATATACTGTCATCCTAAAAACAGATAAATCTAGTGGTTAGGATAACAGTATACCTAAGGAATACACAGTGCTCAATAAATTACGCTATACTTTAACTGGACATTTGTATAATCCTAGCCACTAGATTTATTAACATTTAGGATGACAGTATATTTAAGGGAAAAATATGGAGCTGCTAGGTCCCTGCGCCCTACTGGCCGCAGTCAACAGGTTAACTGCGGCCCAGGTATCGTGCCGAAACAGCCGGCCCCAAAAGGGCAGCGCCAAAAAAGGTGCTCTGGTGGTAAATGCCTATGCATGTAAACTACAGGAGTTTGCTAAATGATTAGTCAACTGTCCTAACAGAAAGGGGGCCCTATATTTTGCGAGGTCTTCCGAATTGGATAAAGGATATCTTATGGGGTAGCAGAGTGCAGATGTGAGAAGAGTAACATTCACAAAGAAATACCCTGACAAGTGGCATATAAATTACATATAGAAAGGATGGAAGGAAGGTTAGCAAACTCTTCCAGGACCCCATTTGTTGCAGAATTTGTGATATCCCATCTCTGCTTTGTCAAGAAGAAAGCTTGGGGCTTGGCTTAATTCAGGCTGCTGCATCCCAATCATGTCCAAAAAACAGGGAGCATGCCAGTAAACTACTTTCAGAGAGGCAATTGTACAGAGGTCTACTCAAACATCAACAAAGCAATATTTCTCAATTAGGGATTCTGTTTGAGAGGTATATCTACATAGATAGGGAAATACAAAGGGTTGTCGTATGGTACGTGCATTATGTGAGACGTTTAGCAGCTACAGTTTTGATCAGAGTAGGTACTGACCTGGGGGGGTGGGGGATAGCTCAAATAGAAGAGGGATATAAGGCACTGTTAGATGGTTTTCAAACAGCATCACAAGACCGAAGGGTTTTCTATTCCGACATAGGCAAAAGACACAGATTAGGCTGATGTTCCTGGGCATAGAGCTAGATTCTGTATCCATCAAACTTAATTTGCTGGTGGACATAATTCTAAAGGTGCAAGTGAGTAGAGGGAAAAAAACAGTTACTGGGTCACCTGAGCTGTGTGTGCAAAGTAGCGACAAGGGAGAAAATGTGACAAGAAGAAAAAGAAGCCGTCTGTGGGTCACCTGAACTGTGTGTACAAAGTAGTGAAGGGGGAAGATCATTTTGCAGACACATGACCTTAGCCATGAAACAAGCCACAAAAATCCCAGGACTGTATACATACAACCAGCAAGATGGGGGAAGAACCCGATCTATGAAAGGAAGGTGAACTGCATTACACATTCCTCAAATCCTTTGAAATATTTGTGGATGCTTGTCTGAGTGGAGTAGGTATAAGAAACAAGAGATGGTGAAAGATGCATAGAGAGAAGATGAAAGGTGCTGAAACTGGTTTGGCTACTAGTCCCTGTGTGGAACACTGTGTACACAACAAGGAACTGAAAAGGGGAGGTTTTCAATATTGAATATAGGGTCTCATCCACAGTGGTTAGGATTCTGTGGACTACCAGAAACAGCATTTTGTGTTCTTTAAAAAAAAAAAAAATGGGGCATTAGTTGTAACAAAGTCCTCAGACAGGCTCTGCAGTCGAGTGAGAGGGGCAGTGGGTACCTTTCCATGCCAGTGGATTGCTGACTTTGGGGCGGAAGGGGGAGAATGTGGCAGCCCCCAAAATCAATCCACCCTTCAATTGTGTTTGCACTTCGTTGCTGCCACAGGAGAGCACATTCACTCACAACCCTTGCACTTTCCCATGCATAACAAGTCTCCAAGTTTGCCCAGGTTCAGAAGCCCACAAAGTGCTGCTGCCGACTCACCCAAACAATCCGTGGGCCCGCAAACACAGGAGGGATACACGGAACATCCAGAGGGGAAAATAAAACCCCTCAGGAAAGCAGTTCCTTACAGCACGCAATCGAACAACCAGCTTACACATTCTCCCTGCACCAGCTACTAACCACAAAGTATTAAAAATAGCAGCTGTAGTAGATATAACTTCAGTACTCCCTGCCCCCCAAGCCCCCTCCCCATCCAAAACTCCTGACCACGAAGTGATGACGTCATGTCACTGGTGGGGGGGCATGGCGGAGAGTGGAATACTACCGTTGAGATTCCAGTGATTTCACGTTACTGTCTTGCAGTGCATCCACTTATACTTGAAAAACAGACCTTGCAGCTTCTCTCGTCGCAGGAAACAGTGTTCTAGAGAGTGAGAGGGTCTGTCACAATCAGTTACTGGTGCTGCTTGGCAGCAGTTCTCGTATCACAGTTTCCTTTTCCTCTCGATGTTGCGCCAGGGGACGCCACGAGGACTGCGTCATTGCTTCTATTAAGTCAGAAGGACAAGGTGTGATGCTGGCTTATGCCATTGGCAGAATTGAAAACGAATTGGGTTTGGGTAATTCTGATACCGCTCAAAGGTTAGTGTGCGTTTTTAAGGTCTTGCAGCATATTTAAAAGTTCAGTTTTGACATCTCACTTCTCATTTCTTCAGAGCATTTCTATGTTTGTTAGGTTCAGGCATCACTTATTCCAGAAACATTTTGGCTTTCCCATGGTCAGCAAAGGAATGAGTAGTTCCACACCACCCTAAATATTACTGGGTAAACCATATAATAAGAAAGCCTTCTGACTCTAGCCAACTGCTTTACATCTGCAAAATGTTTTCTCTGGTTGCCAAATCTTTACCACAATCGTTAAAAAGATTGAGCCTGCACTCCCCATCTGATGTCTCCCTTGTCTCATGCTTTTCTCATGAGCATCTCTGCCCTTGGGGGTTGATCTGGTCTTGGTTGAGGAGCTATGGGATAATGCACTCTCTCCACTATCAGCAATTTACCTGGCCGGGTCAAATAACCTTGGGAGAGTCTTTTGGAGGAATTCAGTGGGTCTTCCCTTTTCAACTACTTCTGGAAAGGCTGTGATTCTGATGTTTGATCTCCTTGTATAATTTCCTTGCTCTGCTAATCTTTTGTTAGCCATATCCAAATGGAGGGTTGATCCAGCATATTTTTTCTCCATGATTATAATCTTGTCTTTAGATCCAGAAACTCTCCCTTTGCGTTCCTGCAGGTTCTGAGTTGGTCCTGTGTTAACAAACCCTATTTGGGCGTGGCTACACAGAGACGTGCTTAAGTTAAAAGTCGTCCCAGGTGCGCCTAGTAGATGTGACTGCAGAGCCGAGATCATGCTGCAAACCGAGGCCCGTAGGAGTGAAGGAGACTCCCTGTGGTCGGGGCCGGACCTGAGACACCCATGCTGCAGAGGGGTGTGGGCCCAAGAGTGCCTTAAGTAGTAGTAGCAGGAAGAAAAGTCGGGAAGTGTAAGCCACCCACAACCGCAGTGTTTATGGAGCCGGTGAGTGAAGCTATGTACTCTGATTCACCGAAAACCCCTTGCCGCTAACTGTAACCAGCTCAATTGCAACTTGCGTACAAGTTAGAGCGAGTAAAAGTTGGTCGTTGCTAAAAAGAAGTCCTAACAAAGGAAATGTATCATGCACACATTTAATACCCATTATAGTGCTTGCCAAAACGAAAGGCTTTCCTTTTTTCCATTGTTCACTATATACCTTCACCTGAGTGGTCGCGTGTCTCCAATTGAGAGGGAGAACTCGGTTTGAAATCACTCGGAAGTTTTAACACAGACTTTTATGAATTGCTGCAAGCATTATTACATCAAAGAGAAGTCATATATGGACAATTAGGATTCCCGACAAGAGTCAAAGTATCACTCTGTAAGAATGAAAGGGAAAGCAAGTCCTTATAATTCTTTGAAGCCAGAAATCTTCATCAAAGAGTGATCGCGTATATCTAAACTTGTTTCTCTTGAGAAGCTTGAATCTTGTAACATCCAGAACAAGTATTCTATAATTGTAGAATTTGCTGAAGTAAAGAGAAGAGCAAGCATTACCCAATTCAGTAGGCAAATTCTTTCTACAGTGAAACCAGCACTAATAAAATCTGACCACCTGTCTTTTGAAGTTGTTAACGTTGTTAAAAGGTCCAGAGTCCTCTGATACAATGGTGACAAGGTTATCCAAAGCTGGAAGAGTGGCTATACAGCTCTGGGGTAGCTACTCGAACCAAGGTGGTGTGCATGAAGCAAGGGAATGGAGCTGGGTGCTTGTAAGAAGATTCAGTCCATAATCTGTAAGGTTGAGACTGTTGAAGCTGAGAGAGAAGCAGTTTGGAAGCCAAGGCAGATTATATTGGTAGCAGTAAGAGACAGAAAAGGCAAAGAGGCTACCCCCTTGCTTAACAATCATTAAGAACCAAGTAGAAGCAGAGCCAACAGAACTGTGGTTGTCTATAATACTGTCAGAAAACATTATATTGAAGGTTGTTGAAGCAGTAGAACACTGTGGAGCAAAGGAGCTTGTTTTCACAGTGAAAGTAGCAGAAGGAGGTTGTCGAGAGGTGAGCAACAGCATAAGAAGAAGCATCCTGACAAATGATATTTACTTTATGGAACTTTCAAGAACTGATTCAAGACTTTGTTTTCTTTATGAACGCTGGCAGAGAGTGACTTTGGACAATCCTGCAAAGGGATCTACCCAAAACAGGTGATGGTTATCAAGTCATTGGTTGTTTGATAATTATGTATTTATGTTGTTTAGTATCTGCTTTGTATGTTTTGTTGTTTAGTGTGAGGGACAGTTTTGTGTATGCTAGGAGACTTTTCCTTAGAACCTAGACTAGGCAGGGAGCTCCCTAGTAGAGTGTGTTCCACAGTAAAGAAACAGTAGTGGGCAGAAAGATAACCATGTGGGGAGGGTTATTTCTAGGAGCTGGAACATAAACCAGTAAAACATTTGAAGGGTTTTAAGTTTGTTTAGCAGATTAAGCGTATTGGGATAGACAGATTCTTTATATATTGAGACACAGTAACATGTTATGGCCACCCTTCATTGTGAACAAGAGTGGCTCAGGGGACCAGGGCTACCACAAACTACGTATGGAGCTACCCAGTGGTGGTTTCACTGGGGATTTCCAAAAACCCCTCCACATTCTGCAAACAATCTTGGTTTCAGTGAGAGGAGTGGACGATGCCCAGTCTATGATTTATTTGGAGAGTTATGTTGGATCAGGGCCACCCGCTGAAATATTGTGTAAGCGTGGCAAGTGCAGTTAATCTACAGTACTTGCAGCTAACACTGTTTTTTTCCTGGCCCTCCTGACGTGGATGCTGGTTAGAGGATGGGCAGAGCGGTTTCTACAAAGCTTGGTGAAGGCATGTAGTACCAGCGCGTAAGTGTAGTTCATCTGGATTTAGCCTGCTGTGGACGGCTGTGCATCTGGTTCTTTGAGTGTGGTCATGTGCCTGAGAAAAGGAACAAGGTAACGCTATTACCTGCGATATTAGAATTTGAAATGAAAAGCCGGCCTTACTTGTGTGTGTTGCAGGTCGGTATCTGAGAGTCCGGGAAGTCTCGGGGGGACGCGAGGAGTTGATTGGCCCATAGACAACGGGCTTGGCGTTTGTGCAGGCCTGTAGTACAGTCTGAATCACCCATGACTTGATACCAGTTTAAGCCAGCTGTTGGTATGAAGGGAAAGTTGAAAAGGTACAATTTAAGGAGCAAGGATCCTATGCACCTGGAGAATGAAATCTCTTGTGACCTAGAGGAAGCAAACCCCTTGTTAGGGGCCTCTTCATTTGCTCGATCAAAAATAACGATGGTCTTCCCCAATCTCTCCCAACAGCACAGTGAGGTAATTTGTCATCAGCCTATGGAAAGCGAAGGAGATGCGGCTGATAGGGGTGATCTGGCTAATAACGTGACACAGGAGATGAAAATATGTAGGACTATAATGAGCACAACATCTCGAATACCTTTTTATTAAATGCATGCCTAAGTCTGGAGGAGGAAATGGAGGGCTTAGAGCTACCTGCAATGAACGTAAGTGCCTCACCATGTCCGTTTAACAATTCTCTGTAAGAATTAGGGGTGCAGAGATTGGAAGAAAGTGATGTGCCACTAGGGGAGCAGCTTACCTCAATGCCATCAGGATCTACAAGAGGAGGGGGGACTCGATCACTATGGATCCTTCGTCTTTGGGTTGCCACTCACTCTCTGACCTAAACCTGGGTTTGCAGGGTTTGGTAAGGCTGCACGATAGACATTATCCTCGAAGTTAGAAGTCACTCATTTGTTTTGATATAAATAAAGGAGATTCAAAATATTTCCCTACAGCAGTCAGTGGCAACTGAGAAGTGAACCTTGAATTTTAAGAATGAGTCCAGTGAAATAGAGTCCAACTGAGAGGTAGTTGCCGACCTGGTTCATGATGGGATGAAAAAGAAGTTATAAGGGAACAGCTTAACTACCAAAAAGCCCCAAAATCAAAAGCTTGGGCACCAATCGAAGCACGCTGAATCATGAAAAATCCTGCAAACAATTCTGCATGCAACTCAGCTAAGGGAGAACCAATCAAACAATGAGGCAATTACAGTTGCAGATAATATAACCCTTGTTGAATTTCAACCTACTTAAGACAAACTACTAAGTGAAGAGGGACAGGAAGCTTCGGAGGAGGAAAAAAGTGTGCAAGTGGTGACGAGAATATCAGGTTCAAGAAAGAGAAATAAGAAAAATTTAAACTAAAAGTAGTAAGAATATTAGACGCTTCTTTGTATGCGATTCTGACCCACAGTTGATTGACTAGTCTCCTGAAAGCGGGGTTGGAATGGTTTCCACAGACCTAGTTTATTACTGAAGGTGAGAGAACTAAAGATGCTGAGACTTTGGTACCACTGAATGTAGCAAATGGGAACAAGGATTCGAGTATGGTTGGGGACCTTTTGAAATATGTAACTGTTGCACTGAGATCGAGGGAGTTACCCAGGGATCGACAATCTGATCTGGAACATAAGAGTACAGGGCATAGAGGGGTGCTGCCACTATGTAAAGGATTTACAGCAATGTTTACAGATGAAGTAGAGTCTCTGATGAATAGAGCTTGTATACTTGCTATTATAAAGGGTACTCCCCCTCTTTGTCAGCTATTTATCTAGAGACCTAAAGTGGGTTGAATTATGTGTGGTTGATTTATTCAACAAATGCACTGTACAGTTCTATTTAGCACTAGAGTGGAGCTTGATTGGAAGTGCCCATGAAGATTTGATTAGGAGAGGTTATGATACCTGGGTACCAAAAGAGGAGGACCACAGGAGGGGGGTTGGGAACAGAAGGGAGGGTGGAATATTTCACCAAGGACAGGAGGGTTGAGGGTTATGTGTAAAGTTGGTGAAGGTAGGCATAGAGAGTTTTCTGCCCCTGCTGACCCATATGAGGCAAAAGTTGATTGTCAGTGGCTCCCTTTTGCCCTGCCATCCCACGCAGGTAGTAGACCAGATTTCGAAAAACCAGGTAGTGTCCCTCATAATTTGGAATTCCAGGGGCTTTAATAGTTTCGTGAACACCCAAATGTTGGAGAATCTAGAGAGGTGCGAGTTTATTATTTTGCAGGTAACTTGCTTCACTAATATACCCCAAATTGATGGCTTTACGTTATTTATTTAAAAAAGCAAAGAAGAGCAATAGAGGCCGGCCCTACGGGAGGTATTTTAACTGCCATTAAAAATGATCTTGGTTTGATGTTAAAAGAGGTAAAGGTGAAATCTGACTCCATTTTATTGGTGAAAGTGGAATCTTTAATGGAAGGGCACTTGAAAAACATGCTATTGGTCACTTTCTATTGTAAACCGTTATTTGATAGGGGTAATGTGATTAGGATTTATTTTTAGAGTGGGTGACACCGAACCCTTCTTCCTTGATACTCTGCGCTGGTCCTTTCAACTGTAAGTGCCCAGATGTATGTTAAGAGGATGAGGGCATTAACTCAACCTCTCCAGTGGAGCTCTTGAGGGATCACCTGATTGGGGGCAGGACACGAGAGGATTAGGCTGGGCTAGATATATGTGGAAATGGAATTTGTATAGAGTGAAAATAGCCTGATGAAGGTCGAATTGGTTTGGGCCATTCACCAGTTCCATAATTGATTTTGTGTTTCCCATGCTTGGTTAGAGAGAATTTGTTTTCTTGAGGTTGTACCAAATACGAAGAGTGATCAGGCAACCTTACTGCTGAAGTTTAAGCTGGAAAGAGGGGTCTTTGGAATCTCTCCCTCAGAGTGTAAAAACATATGTGCCAACAATGCGGGTTGTGGAGTACAGCAATTTACATTTAGAAAGGTTACGTTTAATACGAGTGTCGTAAAGTCCTGGGGCTACTGGCAAGAGACGGCAAAATTGGCTATATGTAGCCCGTGGGCATTTTCGAGTGGAAACAAGTGAGTCAGGGTACAAACCAGGAGAGGGAGTCCCATGTCCACAAGTTTGATATCTTCACCAAAGCTCGTAAGAGGAAATTGTGAAAGCAACTAAAACAAATTATGGGAGATTGTACACTAGGTTTGGACAAGAAACTTCAAGAATGTAGGAGATAGAAAGAACAATACAAAAATTGGTTGAAGTCTCACAAGATTCTAAGGTTTTTAAATGTAATCCAAGATATGATTAAAAAAAAGGTTAATTATGATGTTGGAGGTGTTTGGTGGTGACTAAATCGAGCAGATAAGAGACAGAGTACTTGTCAATCAAATTGTATTGGGAAGAAAGTATGGGTAGAATTGTATTCTAACTAATTCTCTAAATCCCCATCTGTAAGATCTCCTAGGGAACCCCCTAGCACGATATGGGAGTTACATTTTGATTTTGAGGATCTGGTTGTAAAATGGTCTAATCTAAAAATATTCAAGTGCATGTGGGGTGGATCTGATTCCTAATAGGCTAATGAAAAGTAATGTGTGGGTATGGGCTGATATCCTTCTGAAACTCTACATCCAGATTACACAAAATGTAACGATACTGGACTCCTGGTCATATTTGATTGTGGCCTCGAATTATATATAAAAAAAAAAAGGAGTACAGACTTCAGCTAGTAATTATAGACCCATCTCATTAACTGACACTCCGTGCAAAAGGGTTGCTAGTTGTGTGCAGCAAAGCTTGACGAGTCGGATGGAAGGCTTAGCTTAATTTCAAACCTGTTTCAGAAGAGGAGTGGGAACCTCTTTGGATGGCCTTACACTCTCTTTAATTTCATCAAAAGGAACATGCAGGAGTAGAAAGCCCCTATATTTGGCCAGTCTGACCATGAACTCTGCATTTCATAGAGTGGATAGACAAAGGGTGGACTAAACTGTAATGCTCACCTCACTCCCACGGAGGCGCTGGCCTGGTTTGGATTGCTGTGGCCTCTTCTAGGGTGATGCGCAGGACTCGGAAGATGGAATGGACCGGACCCCCAAATCTGGCTTGTCTGGCTCGTAGAAATATCCTTCTGTGTGTGAAAAGGGAGTATTAACAATCTGCGGTATAATGCGTAGGCCTCCCACTCCCCTTCTCACCCTCCACGAAACCCTTCTGCGATTCCCCGTGTAGTCTCACCTTAGGGTCTGAAAGGACGAGCTCTCCATCCTGCTTCTGATGCAGGGGCGCGTTGTTATCCAGTTACTTCACTGGATCTCGGATTGGTGAGAGTTCAAGTTCGCTTGACTTTTCCGGTAAGGTATCGTAAGAATTCTGTTGCAAGTTCAAGCTTTAAATAACCATTGTCTGTTTTCTCTATTTCAGGTGCTGAATGAAGATTCCGAGTTAGGGAATGGAACCGTCGAAGGAAACTTCTGGTGAGTTTTTGTTGAGTGGTTCCTCTAGTGTTCTTGCATTAATGCACTAATGCTTGTGTCTTTTTCCCCTTAGGGGCCGGGGTTCGGAAATGCCGAAGATACGGCGCTGTCCCGAAGTGAGAAGAGATGTCCCAGTAAATATCAGGTAAGTCTTTGATGAGCGTTCCTATAATGTCCTTGCATTCGCTCACTAATGCTAATGTCTTTTTCCCATTAGGGGCTGGGGTTCGGAAATGCCGAAGAAACGGCGTCGACCCGAAGTGAAGAGGGATTGACCCAACAGTTAAGTCTTATGGTGGGAATTAAGCCTTTCTTATTATCTTCCCTAGCTCACCTTTGTTCTTGTCTTTTTCTCCTTTAGGCGCTGAAATGCGGCGGAAGATCCAGATGGTCGCTGATGGACAAGAAGGCGCCTAGTAAAGGTGACTGGAATGCTGCGCTGCAGCGAGCTATGCGATGTGCTTTTAAAAATGAATGTCTTCCCTTTAGGATCGTCGGCGAGATGACTCTGGAATGCGGATTAAGCAGGTAATGTCTCTTCTTTCTCCTGTTTTCCTCTCTTCTCCCTTTACATGTGTTCCAGGATGCTGTCGGGCGTGGCTGGAGTCCGGATGCAGGAGCAGACACGGTGAGCGTCCAGCTGCTAGGTGCAGAACAACGCGAAGCGTGAGTTGCTGCTTGGGCGTGGCTTAAATAGCCTTCAAAGTAGTTCCAGGTAAGTATTCTTCCTCTAAGGTATGTATTCTTCCTCCGGCCACACCCGTGTGGTAAAGTAGTCCCATAGGTAAAATAGTCCCATATGTAAAATAGTCCCATTCAGGCCTGTAGGTGGCCTGGATGTTGCAGCACCGTCTGCATCAGGTAAGTTCACATCAAGCACTTCTTAACACAAAGTCATCCTTTATGAGCCTGGCGCCTATGGCGCCTGGACTGTTGTCCAACATGAGCCTGGCGCCAAAGGCGCCAGGACTGAGTCCAAAGGGCCCCTACCTGGGGCCGCTGGGACTTCCCTCGGGAACATGATGTCTGCCTCTGGGGTTGCTGGGCCCGGTCTGGCTCCTTGGGGGTAGGCATCATGACAGTACCCCCTCCCAAGGCCCCTCCCAAGGTTGTTCTCTCCGGAGGTTTTGGCTTGTTTGGGAATTTCCGGTGGAATTTCTGTATCAACCGAGGTGCATGTACCTGGTCGCTTGGTTCCCAAGACCTTTCCTGAGGCCCATATCCTTTCCAATCAATTAAATAGAAGAGTTTTGACTTTGACACCTTGGAATCTAATATGTCTTTAACTTCGAATTCCAGCTCCCCATCTACTAGAATTGGTTCTGGTGGTTTAATTAGTCTGGTTCCAGGTTGTACTGGTTTCAACAGTGATACGTGAAAAACGGGATGGATTTGCATGTTAGCTGGTAGATCGAGTTTGAAGGCCACCGGGTTGATTATAGCTTTGATTGGGTAGGGCCCTACATATCTTGGATTGAAAGTTCGCGGTCCTTTGAGTGGTAAATGTCTAGTCGCTAGCCACACTTGGTTCCCTATTTGGTACGGAGGTGCTTCACTACGATGTAAATCAACATTTTCTTTGTACTTTTTCTTGGCTTGCTGTAAATGAGTCGTTGCTTCTTTGAAGGCTCGAGTTATCGTGGAATGCAAATGATCTACAGCGGGCATTTCAAGGCTTTGAGGGGAGTCAAGGTCCGAGGTTCTGGGGTGATGGTCATATAAGGTATAAAAAGGGGTTTGTCCCGTTCCAGAATGTACAGAATTGTTATATGCATATTCTGCGATCCAAAGAATGTCTTTCCAATTACATTCAGATTGGTGCAACATACACCGAAGATACTGTTCAAGGGTCTGGTTTGTTCTCTCGGTTTGACCATCGGTCTGGGGGTGGTGACTAGTGGATAGTCGTACATCGATTTGTGCCAGTTGACAACACTTTCTCCAAAAATGGGAAATAAATTGGCTTCCTCGATCAGAGTCCAGTATGGATGGAAAACCATGTAAACGAACGACATTCTCAAGAAATTCCTTGGCCAGGATGGAGGCTGAAGGTAACCCCTTTAGTGGGATAAAATGGGCCATTTTGGAGAAGAGGTCCACAATCACCAGGATAGTGTTGTATCCATAGCAAGGAGGCAGGTCTGTAATAAAGTCCAGCGACAAGGTGTGCCAAGGTGCCGGTGGGATGTCCAAGGGTTGTAAAAGGCCGGCTGGTCTTTTCTTTAGACCTTTATTTTGGGCGCAAACTCTGCAGGACATCACAAAGGATTTCATATCCTTTCGCCAGGAGGGCCACCAGAATTGCCTTTTGATCTTTTCTTCAGTTTTAGCAATACCAGGATGTCCTTCCATTAATGTATCATGATAATGGGCAATAACGAGTTCTTGCAATTCCTTATGAGGCAGAAATAATCGCCCCTGGAAGTAGGGTAGATCATTATTGACGGAAAAGTGTGAACCCTTTTGACTCCATTCTTGCAAGGCTGTAGGGTCCAAAAGTTGTTTAACTCTAGTTTGAATGTCCTCAATAGTTTGTAAAGAGGTCAACCCCAAAATTCTCTGTTCAGGTATAATCGGTACTGGTTCTAAGCTTGAATTTGTTTCTCCCATCCCAATCCGGGATAAAGCATCCGCTTTGCCATTCTTGCAGCCAGGGCGGTATGTGATTACAAAATCAAACTCCGCAAAGAATAAAGCCCATCGGAGTTGACGTGATGATTGAGCTTTGGCCGTTTTTAAATATTGCAAATTTCTGTGATCTGTAATCACTGTGATGGTGTGTCTTGCGACGAGAAGGTAATGACGCCAAGCCTTGAAGGCGGACTTAATAGCTAATAACTCCTTGTCGGTGATTGCATAATTAGCTTCAGGAGCTGAGAATTTTCTGGACCAAAAGGCTACAGAGTGCAATTGGTTAGTTACAGGATCCCTTTGAGACAGGACAGCTCCCATGGCTAAACTGGATGCGTCGGTTTCAGCAATGTAAGGGAGATCTGGGCGCGGATGTTTCAGTACAGGTGCAGAGGTGAATTTAGTTTTTAGTTCTTGAAAGGCCTGTTCTGCCACATTAGTCCATTCGAAGCGTTTATTTTTCCGTAAGAGTGCAGTGATGGGTTGAACCACCCGAGAAAATTCTGGGATAAATCTTCGATAAAAATTGGCAAAACCAAGCATGCTCTGAACACCCTTCACAGAGCTAGGAGATGGCCATTTGAGGATGGCGTCCACTTTTCGTGAGTCCATTCGGACTCCCTTTGGTGTCAGGATGAATCCAAGAAACTCGACTTCTGTGGCATGAAAAACACATTTTTCGAGTTTTGCAAACAGTTTGTGCTGGCGCAATTTCTCAAGAACTGCCTTGACATGTTTTCTGTGATCGGATTCCGAAGAGGAGTACACCAGAATGTCGTCGATATATACGATGACACAAACATCGATAAGTTCCCGAAGAACATCATTCATGAAGTATTGAAAGGCAGCAGGTGCGTTGCACAATCCGAAAGGCATCACCTGGTATTCGAAGAGTCCATATTTGGTGTGGAAAGCAGTCTTCCATTCGCCGCCTTCTTTTACACGCACCAGGTGATAAGCTCCCCGAAGATCTAACTTGGTGTATATACAAGCATCTTTTACCTGGTCGAGAAGTTCAGGGATCAGGGGCAGAGGATAACGATTCTTAATCGTTATTTGATTTAGGGCGCGGTAGTCAATACAAGTTCTAAGGTCGCCTTCTTTTTTCGGCACGAAGAACAGAGCTGAGGAAACAGGTGACTTTGACGGGCGAATAAAACCATTGGCAAGGTACTGATCTAAATACTGTCGCAAATGAAGATTCTCAGGTTCGGTAAGGGCATAGATCCTACTACAAGGCAGTTGAGCATTGGGTACCAGATCGATCTGACAATCGTACGACCGGTGGGGAGGTAACGTGTTGGCCTGTTCTTTTTGGAAAAACGTCTTGGAATTCTTGGTACTCAGGCGGTAGTTGTATTATGGCGGAGGTTACTGTGGCCAGGCCCATGTTTGGATTTCTTGGATAGCAAGTTTGTGTACAATCAGGAAAGGTTATTCTCTTTGCTCGCCAGTCAATTTGAGGATTATGTGTTTCTAAGCAAGGAATTCCTAGAATTACTTGAAACTGTGGGGCCTTGATTACGTCAAACACAATAGCTTCCCGATGTCCATCCTGACCCACTAGTGTCATTTCTGTAGTAGAATGTGTTACCGGCCCTGAGGCAATTTCGGTTCCATCAACTGTGGGAATGACATCCTTGTTGGTTTTCGGATGGAGAGGGAGGTTAATCCTGGAGGCCAATTCACGATCAACATAGTTTCCGATAGCTCCACTGTCGATGTATGCCTTTATAGCATGCAACCGCCGAGGCTGTCTCGGATCCACGAGGACCATTGGCATGATGAAATGCGAGGTCAAAGAGTTTGTTTTCAAGCTCGGCAAGCGGACCTCTACGCTTGTCGGGCTTGGTCGTTTCCCGAATCAGGTTCCGTTAGATTGTTGTCAGTGGCTCCAACCACCTTCTTGGGTGGTTTTACCGGACAATCTCGTAAAAAGTGGCCAGAAGCCCCGCAATAAAGACATAATTGCTTCTGCCGCCTTCTTTCTCGTTCCTTCTGGGTTAACGGTCCTTTAACTCCACCGATTTGCATAGGTTCTGAAACGTCGGTACCTGTCAGGATCGGTGGTTGGAAGGTATGGAATTACTGGCGGCGGCTTTAATTCTACTCTGAATAGCGCTCTAGTCCTCATCCAACATGGCGGACTATACTATATTTGCCGGCTCCTCCCCTTCTGCCGGCGCGTTGTATCTGTTTTCTCTCGCTACTACGCTTGCATTTCGGTGCCACTCTTGTGATTCTAGTGATTCTTGTGATTACTCTATTGTATCTAGAAAACCCCCCCCCGGGGTCTATTCTGTTTGGTATCTGTGATTTCACTTCTTTCTTTTCCTTCTGTTCGTTTAACTACCTGTTTATCATCTTTACCCTCTGTCTGTTCGCCCTCGGTAACTATACTTTCTTTCTCAGATTGCATTTCTCAGCTTGCATTCACAGCTTGCATTCACGACTTGCATTCACGGCGTCTTGCCAAACAAACCAGCCGCTTGTAACACACGCAAAACGGCGGTGTTACTTCCTGTATGCGAACAGCTTTCGCGACTTTCATTTCAGTTTTCTTACTTACTCCTGGCGACCCTCTGTCTGTCCGCCTTCTGTAACTATACTTTCTTTCTTGGCTTGCATTTCACCGCTTGCATTCACGGCTTGCATTCAAGGCGTCTTGCCCAAACGAAACCAGCCGCTTGTATCACACGCAAGACGGCGGTGTTTACTTTCTGTATGCGAACAGCTTTCGCGACTTTCTTTTCATGTTCTTACTTACTCCCAGCGATTTTCTTCGGTGTTAAGGGATCTTTGCTATATATATATAATACGTTTCCCTATATGTTTTGTTCGTTACATTCTTCTCTGTGAATTGAGCCATTCTCAGCTTACAGTACTACATTCAGTACTAGATTTGGTCTTTGGAAACAACTCTCACTTACTTTGGAACCAGGGTTTTTTCTGCCTTCCGGCTTTTTCCCTGGGGTGAGGCTGGCCCTCCTGGGGGCCTCCCTGGGCAGTTTCTCATCTCTGTCACGGTGGCCTCTGGAGGGGCCAGACCTTATTTACACGAAAGAAAAGGTCGGAAACTAAGGGATAACCATCCCAAGGAAAGGAAGAAGGACAGTAAGAAATCCGAAAAGGTACTTAAGAACCGTTCTTCTGAGGATTCAGGTGAGGAGAAGGGGGATTTTGAACCAGAACCTGACAGCATACAACGCCCGAATCACACTATGGCATCATTGGAGCAATACCAAGAGCTATTTGCGGCTATGCAGAATCTAACAGTTGAGGTTCAAGCCCTGAGAACGGAAAACGTTGCACTTCGACAACAGGTAGTGGTACGTCAGGAAGGACATGGTGACTTACCCACTATGCCACTCTCTTTCGGCAAGTACAACGGGTACCCTGGAGGTCTAAAGGACTTTCTAGATGCTTGTAAAGTGTACTTTGCCTTCAGGACCCATGCATATGAAACGGCCAGATCAAGGGTCGGTTTCATCATCGCAAACCTTTCAGGAAACGCATTATCCTGGGTCACACCATTGGTCACTAATAATGACCCATCCCTAAATGATTATGACCGTTTCATAGAACTGTTCAAGGAAAGATTCGACAGACCGGAGGTCTTCTACTCCTCCTTGGAAGCCATTCTGGATGTTTATCAAGGTAACTCTGATCTTCAAACCTACGTTTCCCGCTTTCAGAGTTTAGCTGCTAAAACAGACTGGCCAGACTCGGCCCAACAGACCATTTTTAGACGAGGTCTTCACGACGAGATCAAGGACGAGCTTGCTAGAGTTGTCAGACCAGCATCCTTCAGAGAGTTGGTAACATTATCACTCCAGATCGAATTTCGCCTACAGGAAAGGCGACAAGAAAGAAGACGACCCAGAGGAACTCCGCTAACCATGAGGCTCCCATCCCCTTCTCCTCCAGCAAGACCCTCAGCCAGGACGGAAGAACCCATGCAGATAGGAGCCACTCGAGGTCCCCTGACTCCAGACGAACGAAGAAGACGACGGGACACAGGATTATGCATGTACTGTGGTTCTTCCAAACATTTACTGAGAGACTGCCCGGAGGTACCTCTTCGACTGAAGGGAAACTTCAGCCCCCGCTCTGCTGCAAGGGAAGTGTCGGGGGACTTGACAAATACCCTTGCAACAACTCAAGAACCTTAGACAACAAGGAAGAAAACAGCCTGATGATATTCAAGGTGAAACTGTGGCTGTCCGAGACTGCTCCCACGGAGGTATTAGCAATGTTGGATTGCGGAGCAGCAGGCAATTTTATGGACCTCAATTGGGCCACTGAACATCAGGTGGCTACCAGACTCAAGTCATCTCCCATTCCAGTAGAAGGTGTTGACGGCAGGCCATTATCCTCTGGACCCATCACCTCAGAGACTTTCCCACTGAAGATGGAGATGGGCCAACATAAGGAGATCTTAGTGTTTGATCAGATCAGGGCCGCCCATTTTCCGGTTGTGATAGGTATCCCATGGTTAAGAAGGCATAACCCGCACATTAACTGGACAGACAATAAGGTGAGCTTTGATTCTCTGTTTTGTAAAACCAACTGTATGGACTTTCCTACTACCCAAATCACCAAGGCCAGATTGGAAGAAGGAAGATCTACTCACAATTCCATGATCATTTCTTCTGTCCCTCTTCAATATCAGGCATTTTCCGAAGTATTTCTGGATACTATACCCAAGATACTACCTCCTCATAGGGCAGAGGACTGCAGCATCGACTTGATACCTGAAGCCATAGTTCCCTTTGGTCGCATGTATCCATTATCGCTTCTGGAACGCAATTCTCTTAGAGAATATCTAAATGCAAATCTACAGAACGGACTTATCCGTGAATCTAGGTCTTCTTGTGGGGCTTCTTTATTCTTTATCCCTAAGAAAGATTCAGTAGAGTTACGTCCTTGTATCGACTATCGAGGATTGAATAAGGTTACCATCCGTGACAGATATCCCATGCCACTTATAAGGGATATATTAGAAGCGGTACAAGGAGCGGTATATTTCACTAAGCTCGACCTAAGAGGTGCCTATCACCTTCTGCGGATAAGACAAGGAGACGAGTGGAAAACGGCATTCCGCACCCCATTTGGTCTATATGAATATAGGGTCATGCCATTCGGACTGGTAAACGCTCCAGCAATATTCCAAAGATACATGGATAAGGTGTTTTCAGATATGTTGTTCATAACAGTAGTGGTTTATCTTGATGACATCTTGATATTTTCCAAGACACTTTCAGAACACAGAAGACTTGTTGTACAGGTTTTGCAACGCCTTAAGTCCCATCAGTTGCTTGTCAAACCAGAAAAGTGCAAGTTTGAAGCTACGTCAGTATCCTATTTGGGATTTATCCTAACTAAGGAGGGCATAGAGATGGACCCAATCAAGATCGAGGCTATCCGGAGCTGGAAGGAACCTACTAATATAAGGGAGCTACAGAGTTTCCTGGGTTTAGCTAACTTTTATCGGAGATTTATATCCAATTTCTCTAAAACGGTGCTTCCACTAACTACTCTGTTAAAGAAGGGTGTAAAGTTCATCTTTGATGAGGATCCCAGAAGAGCCTTTATGACACTCAAGGAATGCTTTTCTAAGGCACCCATACTGATCCAACCAGATCAAACTAAACCATTCATTATGGAAACGGATGCCTCCATTGGTGCAGTAGGGGCTATCCTACTACAGAAGTCTGAGGACGAGGTGGAACATCCAGTGGCCTATTTTTCAAGGACTCTTACTGCTAGTGAGCGTAACTATTCAGTACTGGAAAGGGAACTTTTGGCAATCAAGTTAGCTTGTCAGGAGTGGCGCCATCTGTTGCAAGGGGCCGCTCACAGCTTTGACATCAGAACGGACCATCGTAATCTTCGGGTTTTACAACAAATGGAATGCACCAATGCACGCCATGCCAGGTGGGCCTATTTCTTCCTGCAATATGATTTTAATATCACCTACATTCCGGGCACAGAAAATTCGAAGGCGGATGCCCTGTCTCGTAGTTTGGGGGAAGGCTCTGGAATCTACAGGGGACACGAATTGGTCTTCCCAGGGCTTAAGATTGTTGCGTCCACTCTATCCTTTCTTCGAGATTTGATACCTCAATATCAAACAGGCTCTGATCCTCCATCCTCTATCATCCAAGGCAAGGATGGGTTATATTATCATGATGAGGCTTTGTTCATTCCTACCAAGAAACTTCAGACTCTAGTCTTGTCCTGGTGCCACGATTCCCCTTTAACAGGACACCCAGGAGTCAGGAAGACTTATGACTTGCTACGCAGGGGTTTTTGGTGGCCTACCCTACGGAACGATGTTTGCCAATATGTTTCCACATGTTCGGTTTGTGCCGCTAACAAACATCGAACTGGAAGACCGCTAGGTCTACTTCAGCAGGACTCCTTACCTAAACGTCCCTGGGAACATATTTCCATTGATTTTATTGTGGATCTCCCTCCTTCGGGTGATATGTCTGTGATCATGGTAACGGTTGATACTTTCAGTAAGTTAGCTCACTTCTCCGCCTTCAAGCATGTTCCATCAGCCTCAGAGACAGCAGCCATATTCCTTCGGGATATAGTCCGCTTACATGGGTTGCCTCGGACTGTGGTTTCGGATCGGGGACCTCAATTTACTTCGAAATTTTGGGCATCTCTTTGCCAGGCACTAGGGATTCACAGGGCTCTCTCATCGGGTTACCATCCTCAGAGTAACGGACAGACCGAGAGGTTGAATGCCAGTCTGGAACAATATCTGAGATGCTTTTGTAGTCCACAGCAGGAAGGATGGTATCGCTTCCTTCCACAAGCAGAGTTTGCCTACAACAATGCAGTTCATACGTCCATCCAGATGAGTCCTTTTTTTTGTACCTACGGGTATAATTCCCAACATCTGCCCTGGCTCAGTACCCCTTCCACTAAGATTCCTGCTGTGGACGGGGTTCTGAAGAACTTACATGAGGTACATGAACTTGCACAAAAGGCACACCTGGCCAGCCAACAGGCTCAAAAGAGATGGGCAGACAAGAATAGAAGCCCCAACCCTACGTGGCAGGTGGGCCAATTGGTCTGGTTGTCTACCCGTTTCCTGCCCAGGTGGGTTCATTCTGGTAAATTCTCCCCCAGGTTCCTCGGACCTTTTCCCATTGTGCAACGGATTAATCCGGTTGCCTTTAAGATCAAGCTCCCTGATTATCTCAAGAGGGTACATCCGGTCTTCCATGTCTCCTTACTCAAGGAGTACAAGGAAGATCCTTTCCAAAGACCAGTCCGCAAGGTACGTACACAAGTGAAACCAACACCTGAAGAATATGAAGTGGCTTATTTAGTTGATTCCCGGTACCACCGGGGTAGGTTGCAATACCTAGTGCATTGGAAAGGTTATCCGTTGGATGAGAGATCCTGGGAACCAGTGAGTCATATAAAGGCACCCCGATTGGTTCGGAGATTTCACCACTTCCACCCGGGCAAACCGGGGGGTCCCCGGAGGAGAAGGGGGTATACTGTCAGGATCGGTGGTTGGAAGGTATGGAATTACTGGCGGCGGCTTTAATTCTACTCTGAATAGCGCTCTAGTCCTCATCCAACATGGCGGACTATACTATATTTGCCGGCTCCTCCCCTTCTGCCGGCGCGTTGTATCTGTTTTCTCTCGCTACTACGCTTGCATTTCGGTGCCACTCTTGTGATTCTAGTGATTCTTGTGATTACTCTATTGTATCTAGAAAACCCCCCCCCGGGGTCTATTCTGTTTGGTATCTGTGATTTCACTTCTTTCTTTTCCTTCTGTTCGTTTACCTACCTGTTTATCATCTTTACCCTCTGTCTGTTCGCCCTCGGTAACTATACTTTCTTTCTCAGATTGCATTTCTCAGCTTGCATTCACAGCTTGCATTCACGACTTGCATTCACGACTTGCATTCACGGCGTCTTGCCAAACAAACCAGCCGCTTGTAACACACGCAAAACGGCGGTGTTACTTCCTGTATGCAAACAGCTTTCGCGACTTTCATTTCAGTTTTCTTACTTACTCCTGGCGACCCTCTGTCTGTCCGCCTTCTGTAACTATACTTTCTTTCTTGGCTTGCATTTCACCGCTTGCATTCACGGCTTGCATTCAAGGCGTCTTGCCCAAACGAAACCAGCCGCTTGTATCACACGCAAGACGGCGGTGTTTACTTTCTGTATGCGAACAGCTTTCGCGACTTTCTTTTCATGTTCTTACTTACTCCCAGCGATTTTCTTCGGTGTTAAGGGATCTTTGCTATATATATATAATACGTTTCCCTATATGTTTTGTTCGTTACATTCTTCTCTGTGAATTGAGCCATTCTCAGCTTACAGTACTACATTCAGTACTAGATTTGGTCTTTGGAAACAACTCTCACTTACTTTGGAACCAGGGTTTTTTCTGCCTTCCGGCTTTTTCCCTGGGGCGAGGCTGGCCCTCCTGGGGGCCTCCCTGGGCAGTTTCTCATCTCTGTCACGGTGGCCTCTGGAGGGGCCAGACCTTATTTACACGAAAGAAAAGGTCGGAAACTAAGGGATAACCATCCCAAGGAAAGGAAGAAGGACAGTAAGAAATCCGAAAAGGTACTTAAGAACCGTTCTTCTGAGGATTCAGGTGAGGAGAAGGGGGATTTTGAACCAGAACCTGACAGTACCCTTGGGGTTAGCGTGAGTTTTGATCAACACTCGGGTTTCAAACTTAGACCAATCTGCTTTTCTATTCTGAAGTCTGTGATCAAGTTGGACCACTAAGTCTATGTATTCCGCGCAGGCTTGGGGCGGATTTACAATTTGAGCTAGAACATCTTTAAGTTCTCCACGCAGGCCTCGATGAAATAATGTGATCCTTTTATTTTCTGGCCACCCTGTTTCCACAATCAACCTATTAAAGGTGGCGATGTAGGATAAGAGATCCTGGTTACCTTGTCGTAAGGATAGCAGTTTGTTGTCCAGGGCCTGTCCCTGGGAGTGTCGAGCGAATAATCTTTCCATGCTTGCCTGGAAGCCTTGAAAATCCTGGAGAATTGGGTCATCTTGACTTACCAAAGGAACTGACCAATCGGCAGCACAGCCGCTGAGATAAAATAGTACAAAAGCTACCTTGGTTTGGTCATTAGGGAAGGCCCCAGGTCTGCATAGAAAGTGTAAGCGACATTGGTTCATGAAAACGGCATATTTCTTGGGGTCCCCAGCAAAACGTTCAGGTGGGGCCAGTGGCATATTTCCAGGTAGATTGATTTGTACCGGGTTATTCAAAACCACAGGAGTGGGATTACCCCCAGAACCAGGTAACGGAGTTTGTCCTGCCTGACCTTGCAACAGCTGTTTGGCCAGGTCATCAGTTCGTTCCTTGCATAGGATCAGTTCTCTCCTGAGAGCGTTAGTCTCCTGGCGGGCGGAATGTACTTCTGCCCGTAATTCCCTCAAAAGTTGGGCCAGCTGGTCTGTCTCGGAAGTATCCATCGCGCCCGGGTAGGAAATTGTAGGTAGTCTTCGCGTTCTGTAACGCTCACCTGACTCCCACGGAGGCGCTGGCCTGGTTTGGATTGCTGTGGCCTCTTCTAGGGTGATGCGCAGGACTCGGAAGATGGAATGGACCGGACCCCCAAATCTGGCTTGTCTGGCTCGTAGAAATATCCTTCTGTGTGTGAAAAGGGAGTATTAACAATCTGCGGGATAATGCGTAGGCCTCCCACTCCCCTTCTCACCCTCCACGAAACCCTTCTGCGATTCCCCGTGAAGTCTCACCTTAGGGTCTGAAAGGACGAGCTCTCCATCCTGCTTCTGATGCAGGGGCGCATTGTTATCCAGTTACTTCACTGGATCTCGGATTGGTGAGAGTTCAAGTTCGCTTGACTTTTCCGGTAAGGTATCGTAAGAATTCTGTTGCAAGTTCAAGCTTTAAATAACCATTGTCTGTTTTCTCTATTTCAGGTGCTGAATGAAGATTCCGAGTTAGGGAATGGAACCGTCGAAGGAAACTTCTGGTGAGTTTTTGTTGAGTGGTTCCTCTAGTGTTCTTGCATTAATGCACTAATGCTTGTGTCTTTTTCCCCTTAGGGGTCGGGGTTCGGAAATGCCGAAGATACGGCGCCGTCCCGAAGTGAGAAGAGATGTCCCAGTAAATATCAGGTAAGTCTTTGATGAGCGTTGCGCTAATGTCCTTGCATTCGCTCACTAATGCTAATGTCTTTTTCCCCTTAGTGGCCGGGGTTCGGAAATGCCGAAGAAACGGCGCCGACCCGAAGTGAAGAGGGATTGTCCCAACAGGTAAGTCTTATGGTGGGAATTAAGCCTTTCTTATTCTCTTCCCTAGCTCACCTTTGTTCTTGTCTTTTTCTCCTTTAGGCGCTGAAATGCGGCAGAAGATCCAGATGGTCGCTGATGGGCAAGAAAGCGCCTAGTAAAGGTGAGTGGAATGCTGCGCTGCAGCGAGCTATGCGATGTGCTTTTAAAAATGAATGTCTTCCCTTTAGGACCGTCGGCGAGATGACTCTGGAATGCGGATTAAGCAGGTAATGTCTCTTCTTTCTCCTGTTTTCCTCTCTTCTCCCTTTACAGGTGTTCCAGGATGCTGTCGGGCGTGGCTGGAGTCCGGATGCAGGAGCAGACACGGTGAGCGTCCAGCTGCTAGGTGCAGAACAACGCGAAGCATGAGTTGCTGCTTGGGTGTGGCTTAAATAGCCTTCAAAGTAGTTCCAGGTATGTATTCTTCCTCTAAGGTATGTATTCTTCCTCCGGCCACACCCGTGTGGTAAAGTAGTCCCATAGGTAAAATAGTCCCATTCAGGCCTCTAGGTGGCCTGGATGTTGCAGCACGGTCTGCATCAGGTAAGTTCACACCAAGCACTTCTTAACACAAAGTCATCCTTTATGAGCCTGGCGCCTATGGCGCCTGGACTGTTGTCCAACATGAGCCTGGCGCCAAAGGCGCCAGGACTGAGTCCAAAGGGCCCCTACCTGGGGCCGCTGGGACTTCCCTCGGGAACATGATGTCTGCCTCTGGGGTTGCTGGGCCCGGTCTGGCTCCTTGGGGGTAGGCATCATGACAGTAATTTGGGGCATACTAGACAGATTATTAAAAATGGTCCTGTTCCATTCTAATAATAAATTGAAGGTAAGGTTGAATTCAGAAGGTTTACTATTCCGTGACATAGGGGTTGAAGTTGGGCTAAGACAAGGATGTGTCATGTTCCCCACTCTTTTCAATTTATGTGTTTCAGATATGAAGCTGGAATTTAGGGGGATTTTTAGTTTCCCACCAAAAATCGGGACTTTGGAAGTAGGTTGGATGTCTTATGCTAATGATTTTATTTTTTTGGATGCCACTCCTATAGGGTTGCAAAGAAGGTTGAATTGCATGGAAAAGTATGGTGCAAAAAATAATTTGGGGTTAATAGTATGAAACCTGACTGGTATATTAATGGTAATAAGATAGGGGAGGTTGACAAAATGCATCAGGCATTTATCTTTGCAAAAAAAAAAAAGGCAGATATCTCTTGTGAAAAAAAAGAGTAGTGAAAGTAGAGGCTTCTATTTTACAAACACATTGCGTAAGCCTTATTACAGGGAAACCTATTTAAGTACAGTAACAAGTTATCGTTTTACAGGCAAACTTAGCATATTCCCTGTACGAGATGTAGATGTTTATTTGCTCAAGTTTTGCCATCAAATCGTACCTGAACAGTTTAATTTTATCAGACCCAGGACGATTAATGAGTTCCTCCTCTGACGAACCAATACACTCTAGATCATCTAAAATTTTAGACCGGAATATATTGATCGATTCAACTGAAAGTCCTGCAGCCATTCTGCCAAGAACACAACAAAGAAAATTAGGAGAAGGCAAAATGATTTTGACATAGTTCGATAGCTGCCTCCACAGGTAATGATTTTGTAGGGAAATTAAGCCCAACTCCTGTCTCATAATGACGTTAGGTACCGAGATATCAAGACCCAACACCTCTTTCCACAACTGGCGTAGAAAAACATTCAAGTAGATACCTAGATCTAGTATGGACATGTCAAAGCTATAAAGCAGACCTGGTTTGATCTTCATAGCGTAATATCTAAATATTGGTAAGATGGTGAATTTGCATATTTGATAATATAAACGTTTCAATTGGGAAACGAGGGGACAAAGCTTGTCCTTCAACTATGTCTTCCACAGACCCAAGGAACAGGTGTTAGCAAGATAGTAACCAAGATATTGCAGAGGAACCACTCAGAACTAAGGTGGCTGCTCCTGTGGTCAAGTCTTGAAACCCAGAAAAGGCATTGGGCATTGCATATTTCTCTTGGTAGAACTCAGCCCAAGTTTGATCAGTTATCGGGCAATCCATGTGTGATATAACCCATGCCTGTGGTTCTGTTTACAGTGGCCCAGAACTTCCTTGTATTAGCGGCCATAAGTTGTTTTTAGAACCAAGTGATTATCCTTTACGTGCATTTATATTTTGAGAGATTTCACATAATTTTGTGGGCTTGAAGGATGGCATTCCTAGCTATCATATAATCCCTGGAACAAAGACCTTGGTCCTTTAACATTTTAAGACTCATTCGTTTGAGCATTTTTGAGGCTGCGATTCTAGAGTCAAAGCAGTGAGCAGGCAACTTGTAGTTGACAATCCTATTTTCAGTGCTTATTTCTTTTAAACGTTGTAAAACTACCGTATTGAACATTTCAACTACAACATAGGAGGACAGTGATTTGTTGTAAAGCACTCGAGAATTGTTAATAGCATCAGTCAACAAATGTGTAAATTTAAAGCATGATCTATTATTCCACTTGAGAGTTAAACCTCCTCCGTCTAGGTTTGCACAAGCCATAGCTAGATTTAAATCATGTACAGTCACTTCAAACTAAGAAACAAAGTGCAACACAAGGTGATCTCCTAGGCATGGGTCATACAACCTCAGAGGACTACATTTTTTCCCTGGTTGAGGTACATAAATGTAGTCAATCCAGGATTGAGCAGTGCCTCTGTGCCACATGTATGGAATTGGGAAATCATTATTATCTGACAACCCTACTTGAACAGTTATCAACCAGAAAAAAACATATCCCAAGCAACCCCTCTAGTAATACTGCCATAAGTGGAGAAAGGCACTGCACAGGCCTCATTGAATTTTAGACCATCTGCACAATCGGAATTAACCCCCCCCCCCACCTTGGACCAGCCAGTCCTCCATAAACTCAGACAAGGCGCATTGTATGGTGTCTATGTTTGACTTGGAAGGATTTCAGTTAAGATTAAATAAAAGAGCTTCCGAATTAGTTGATTTTGACAGAATACGGACAGCCAGAAGAACCTTGTGTGAAGTGTTAATGATTTCAGAATACATTTTTAGATTTCTGCCTATTGCGATAACCAAATCACCAGTAGATTGACCCACGTCGGCTCTAGTGGCCGATTTAGAATAAGTTATAAATCTTTCCAGATCAAAATGCTGTGTGGCTATGGTCTCCTGCAACATAAGAATATGATTGTTTTCGAAGAAATGTGAATGATTTAAGAACTTAGCCAGATGAACCTGTCAAAACACTGAGACACCTGAAGGTGTCTCACCCGCTAGTCCCCGGAGATCTGTCATCCTGTTGGACAGGACACAGCCATTGCTATAGGATCCAGTTTCTGGGGGTGGACCACTGGGGGAGGATCACCTGGATGGGGGGTCTTCGGGGAGTGGAAGTGGGACACCGACAGGTGAGTCGTGATACCCCTTTCCTTATATCACCTTTTCCCCATCCTACCCCATATGATATTTAGAAGCTCTACCCCTGTCATGATTCCTGCCCCTCATGTCCCTAGCCCTCCAAGATGTCAGGCTGGAGCCAGGCCACGATCACCTACATGGCCCTCAAGGGCCTCTCCATCCCTCCAAAGACCCACATGGAGTCAGACTTGGCGCTTGTGGCACCAGATTCACTCACTCCCATAGGATAACATTGGGGATTGCACTTGTAGTGCATTGATGAGGACAAGATGGATGCCCCCACATATTTCGGTTCCCAGAACTGCATGTGCGGTCTAGTCTCTTGGGTGTGGTTCAGCCCAGAGGCACCTGGGATACCCAGAGACTATTTAAGCCACACCCAGGCTGAGAAGAACAAGTTACTTTCTTACCTGGTAACGTTCTTTCGATGGGATGGTCCGACGACGTATTCCATATCTATGACATGTAATTACCACAGCTGTGCTGCTTCGGAAACTTTTTTCGGCGTCTGTGTCCTGCGTCGATGATGTCGATGCGCCGTCGTCGAGGACCTCCTCCGATGTCATCCGATGTGATAAGTAGGACGCACGACGCCCGTAGCCCGTAGCCCGTAGCCTCAGTTGTAGTTTATTTTCCCCAGAACGTGTGACATTAGTCAACTGCCAGTCAGACACAAAGCCTTGCGGAACGTAAGCTGCAATCGCAAAAGAAATTCTGCAGCGGGGAAGGCAGGGCGGGAGCGATATGGAATACGTCGTCGGACCATCCCATCGAAAGAACGTTACCAGGTAAGAAAGTAACTTGTTCTTCGAGGGGATTGGGTCCTCCGACGAATTCCATATCTATGACAGACTCCCAAAGCAGTACCAGAGAAAGGAGGAGGGAAAGAATTTAGAAACAAAATTTAGAATAGCCAATCAAATAGCAGAGCAAAGGACCGCCTTGCCAAAGGCCAGATCCTGTCCTCGGATGGAATCGAGGGAATAGTGACGTACAAATGTATGTACTGAAGCCCAGGTGGCTGCATCACAGATGTTGCGAATAGGAACACCCCTCTGCAGGGCAGTAGATGCAGCCATACCCCTGGTAGAATGGGCCCGCAAGCCAGCCGGTGGGACCTTACCCGCCAAGCGGTAACACTCCGAGATGGCTAAAACAATCCAGCGAGACAAAGTCTGTTTCGTCACAGCTTGCCCCAAGCACTTTCCAGCGTAACCAATAAAGAGTTGATTGTCCACTCTGACCCGGAACATTCGTGAAACATAAAATCTTAAAGCACTCCTAGGATCAAGCCTATGGAGCCTCTCCTCTTCCTTACCAGGATGCGGAGGAGGATAGAATGCCGGAAGAACAACCTTCTGGGCCAAATGAAATTCCGTCACTACCTTCGGAAGAAAAGAAGGACGAACTCTAAGGACAACCCTGTCCTTGTGAAATACAGTGAAGGGTGGCTTAATTGAAAGTGCCTGTAACTCACTCACTCTGCGAGCGGAAGTAACCACAACTAAAAACACAGTTTTCAGAGTTAACAGCCTCAAAGGGCAAGAATGTAAAGGCTCAAACGGAGCATCCATAAGAAATTTAAGAACAAGGTTTAAATCCCAACCGGGCACCAGGAAAGGTGACGGAGGGAACACATTAGTGAGCCCTTTCAGAAACTGTGAAATTAAAGGGATTTTAAAGTAAGAACACTCTTCAGCCGAGCGCTTAAAGATGGACAGCGCCGCCAGGTAACCTTTAATGGTACCTACTTGCAAGCCCCTGTGGGCCAAAGAAAGTAAAAAGGACAGAACCATGGGGATGTCACATGCAAAAGGATCCACATTCTGAACTCTGCACCAGTCACAGAACTTACGCCAACGGTACAGAGACTTTGTTGCTGGCCTTCGGGCCGAAAGCAACACCTCCATCACGTCTTCAGGGAGGTCCCAATCCTTATACCTCAACCTTTCAGAAGCCAAGCGTGAAGGTTGAGGGATCTGACCTCTGGATGGAGAACCTGAACCCCCTCCCGTGAGAGCAGATCGTCTCGGTAGGGAAGATGACGTGGAGGGCAGATGGACAAGTCGAGAAGGTCCGGGTACCACGTCCTCCGAGCCCACGCCGGAGCAATGAGGATCATCCGGGAACAGAACTTACGTAACCTCCGCAGCACTTGCGGGATGACGGGGACTGGAGGAAACGCGTACAGCAGCGGGAATGACCACTCCACCACAAACGCGTCTCCTAAGGCTCCTTTTGGAGGAAATTCCCGCAAGCAAAAACTGGAGGCGAAGAGATCCACTTGAGGGGTTCCCCCAAAGGGCGAAGATCTCCAGGAGAATCTCCTGAGCCAACTCCCACTCGTGAGAGATTGCGCTCTGCCTGCTCAGTGCGTCCGCCGTCACGTTTTCGTCTCCGGCCAGATGAACTGCCGAGATCGAAACTTCCTGCTGGATGGCCCAGAACTCGAGCTGCATCGCCTCCCTGCACAGAGGAAGTGACCCTGCCCCCCCTTTTTGTTGAGGTAGTGCATGGCCACCGTGTTGTCCGTCAGGATCAGGACACTCTGTCCTCGCACAGTCGGCAGAAAAGCCTTCAGGGCTAGCCTGACGGCCCTCAGCTCCAACAGATTGATATGGAGTCTGGACTCCGACGGAGACCAACGACCGCTGACTGTCAGCCCGTTGGCATGAGCTCCGCATCCCGTGAGGGATGCATCCGTCATGATCGTCACCTCCGGCCAGGGACGCCAAAATGGAGCCCCCTTCATCAAGTTGCCTTCGATGGCCCACCACAGAAGGTCCCGGGCGACCGAGGGCAGCACCTGAACCGGGTCCGACATCCTGCCGGAGGACTGCGACCATTGCATCTTGAGTGCCCACTACAAAGATCTCATCCGCAGGCGAGCCTCTGGCACCAGAAGAATGCAGGATGCCATGAGGCCGAGCAACCTCAAGAACTCGAACGCTGGGAGCATCTGGGCATGCTGAAACTTGTGCACCATCTGCTGAATGTGAAGAGCCCTCACCTGGGGAGGATAACACTGCCCCAGGGAAGTGTCGAGCACTGCTCCGATGTACTGGAGCCGCTGTGTTGGCGTCAAATGGGACTTCTTTAAATTGAGGGAGAAGCCCAGCTTGTGATGGGAGTGGCAGGTGACGGACAGATGATCCAGGACTTGCTCGGGAGAGCTCCCCCTGATCAACCAATCGTCCAGGTAGGGGTAGACGTGAATCCCCCCTTGCCTGAGATGCGCTGCCACCACCACCACCATGAGCTTGGTGAAAACCCTCAGGGCGGAGGTCAATCCGAACGGCAGGACCCGAAACTGAAAGTGCGAGTCGCCAACTGCGAACCTCAGGTACTTCTTGTGCTTGGGATGGATCGGCACATGGAAGTAAGCATCCTTGAGGTCGAGTGACACCAACCAGTCCTGAAGCTGAAGGGCCTGAAGGACTTGAGAGAGAGTAACCATCTTGAACCTGTCCTTCCTGAGGAGTTTGTTCACACCGCGCAAGTCCATGATGGGTCTCAATCCCCAGTCTTTCTTCGAAATCAAAAAATAAGGGGAATACCATCCCTTGTTCCTCTCCGCTACAGGCACCAGTTCTATGGCGCCTTTCTCCAGCAGGGCTTGAATTTCTTGCGCAAGGAGCGGATCCGGACTCTGCAAAGAGAGGTTCCCCGGTGGATTGTCGCGAGGCCTGTGCCGAAAGGGAAGACAGTAGCCGTGGGTTATGATCTCCAGAACCCACACATCTGAAGTAATGGCTTGCCACTCTACAAGATGCTGCGCCAGCCTTCCCCCACCGGCGAACCATGGGACATGGCCTCATGACTGAGTGGGAGCAGCTGCGGCGTTACCGGAGGGCAAAGAGGCAACTGCCCGAGCGGCCTTGGCATCACGGGTACCCTGTCGTCCACCTCTGGTACCCCTGCGTTGGCCTCTTTGACTGCTAGCTCCCCTCGCTTTACTGAAGGACGAGTAATAGCGAAAGGAACCACCCCTCCACTGCTGTCCCCTAGGACGAAAAGGCGGAGGTTGACGAACTGCAGCGCCCAACGACTTCGCTGCAGCTTTTGAGGTCTGCAACCTCTCAAGGCTCTCGTCAGCCTTGCTGCCAAAAAGGTGTTCACCGTCAAAGGGCATGTTGAGGAGCCGGGACTGCACATCAGGAGCACGCCCCGACTTCCGCAACCACGCAAACCTGCGTATCACGGTGCTCGCCGCCATGGACCTACTGACGCATTCAGCTAAGTCCAAACCCGACTGAACGGACTCACACATGGCATCCTTACCATCCTGGAGCATAGCAAGGAAACCATCCCGTTCGTCCCCTTCGGGAATATGTTCAGCCGCTAACGCAACACAGTTCCACAGAGTGTGTGTGAAACGAGACAGGGCACAAATGGAGTTGGCCGCCTGAAGCGCCATACCACCAGAAGAAAACACTTTCTTCGCCCAGCCATCAAAACGTTTGTCGTCCCTATCAGGAGGGATGGTAGGGTACGACGCCTGCTTTGCCGGGGCCGTGGCCGCCTGCACCACCAAACTCTCCGGAGTGGGGTGCCTGGTCAAGTAGCAGGGGTCGCTACTGGCTGGACGGTATTTTCGCGACAAGGATCTGCCCACCGCCGGGAGACTCTCCGGAGCAGTCCAAGCCGCCGCCACCCTTCTCTGTAAAGCCATATGGAACGGCAGTACCGGGTCAGTTGGGGGACCAACATCAAGGATGTCCATTAGATCATCCTGCACAAACTCCCCTGGGGGAGCAGACCATCCCAAGTACTCAGAAACCCTAGGTATAAGGCGCTGGTACGAGGAATCGGCATGAGAGCCAGGCTCAGGCCTACAAAACTCCACCTCCGGAGAGGTGTCCAGTCCACTGGCATCATGCAGGGACTGCCTCAAATCGTCAAACTGACTATGGCCGAGCCAATTTCATCTGGAACCTGACTAGGAACCAGGCCATCAGAATCCTCATCCGCCTCTGAAATGTATTCCAGCTGGCGAAAACAAGGCAGCCGAGTGTGCTTGCTCTTAACCAGAGCCTTCCTAGGGGGCTCCCCCGTGCCACAGGGTACCTCCGACACGAAAGGCGTCGAGCGAATCGGCGGCGGCGTCGAGAGAACAGTCATCGGCGCCGAGAGGATCGGCGTCGAGGAAATCGGCGTCGATGTCAGATGCAGCGCCGCCAGCATCGGCGGCGTCAACACAGCCCTTGAAGCCGGAGCCCCGAGCGTGTCGGCACGAGTCACGGGAGAGGTCCCGTTCGGACAAGGAGACTCGTTCTCGACGTACCCGTTCCAGGTCCCGGTCCTCGACGCGTTCGAGACCGTGTGCACCTGTGAGGTCTTCGAGGAAGACATCGACGACCTGAGCGTCGACGGCTTCGACGACTTCCTCGGACCCGGAGCCTCGAGAAAGCTTGTCGACGCCCTCGACGCCTCAGACGTCGATGTCTTCCTCGAAGACCTCACAGGTGCACACGGTCTCGAACGCGTCGAGGACCGGGACCTGAAACGGGTAAGTCGAGAACGAGTCTCCTTGTCCGAACGGGACCTCTCCCGTGACTCGTGCCGACCACTCTTGCGAGCGGTGTCTCTCGACCTCTCACGACCGACCCCACTCGGGGGCGCGGCCGGTTTAGTACCCTGCGACTCAAGAATCGTCAGCATTTTCTTCCCGAAGGAAGCCCATTCCTCCGGCGTCGCACGGCTGGTGGGGTAAGCGACGTGCCGGGACAGAGTCCTCTGAAGAGGACCTGGAAGACGACCGGTGTCGGCGCTTCCGAGAATGCCTCGAAGAGGCTGAGGAGTGGCGAGACCGACTCCTAGAAGGAGACCCACGAGACTTCCGACGATGACGCGGAGTGTCACCCCTCGAATCATCCGTCAAAAGCCCTGCAGACTTCGACTTCCGGGGCTTGGACACCCGACCTACCGACAACTTCTTCTTACGTTCGCGTAAGGCTTTGGATGTGAGCGACTGGCAGTCGATACAGTCATCCGTGTCGTGGGCCTCCCCGAGGCACCAGAGGCAGGCGTCGTGCGAGTCCGTCACCGACATCTTGGACCCACACTCCCCGCACTTCTTGAAACCCGGACGCGGGGTCGAAGACGAAGTAGAAGACATCTTCACACGAAGGATTTTCACAAAAACGAACAGGTTCGAAGAACCGAGAAGAACAGAACTCCAAAGAGTCGAGGCGTTAACCGAGATTCATGAAGCAACACGTTCGCGGAAAAAACGGAACTGAGGCTACGGGCGTCGTGCGTCCTACTTATCACATCGGATGACGTCGGACGAGGTCCTCGACGACGGCGCATCGACGTCATCGACACAGGAGGCAGACGCCGAAAAAAGTTTCCGAAGCAGCACAGCTGTGGTGATTACATGTCATAGATATGGAATACGTCGGAGGACCCAATCCCCTCGAAACATGCTTTGCGTTTTCTGCACCTTCAGCGTGACACTCACCATGTTCGGATCGGTCGCCAGTAGGCCTGCATCGTTCTTCTGCGCTCAGCTCCTGCAAGAACAAGAACACCGTTAGGAACAGCCTTACCTTGCGGCGCTTCTGCCCATCAGTCATCGCTCCTTCTGTTCTGCGGGCATCTTCGGCAGTGTCATTCCCATCCCGGCACGCCGCTTCCTAAGGAAAAGGGAAAAGAACAGAAAAAAGGCATTAGTAAGCATTCTGCAAATCTTCGCTTATTTTTAAATACTGTACAAGCTTCAAACGCTTACATGAACCCCAGCCACTCTGGGGGAACTCTGTCTCCGGAACTTCTCATCCATCTGCAAGAGGGAAAAGACACTCCAGGTTAGAGTGGAAACATCTAGGGGCGCTGCATACCGCACTTACCCACCCCATTTGTTCTTCATAACCGGCATTCATGCTGAAAACGTTGCGGTACCTAAAAGACACAGAAAAAGAACTCAGTTCAATGCAAATACGAAAGGGATGCATCGCGCATCGCGCTCTCACTCACCTTCAGCGCTACTCATCTCAGCAGCACGCCGCCATACCCGGACGCCGACCATCATCTAAGGAAGGAAAGGAACAAAGTTAGAGAACTGTTCAAAAGACTCATTATACTTACCTGTCGGACTCTTGCCTGTGAAGTAACTAGGCAGCAACGAGCCCGCATCAATCAACGCGCCCCTGCGCTGAAGGCAGGACGGAGAGCACACTATCCAAGAAAACAAGGTGAGCAAGGAAAACAAGGATCAAAGGGAAGGGTTGGACCCCGGGGAAGAAGGGGTTCAAGCACACAGAGACAATAGGGAGTTAAACTCTACCAATCCTGTGTTTCAGGCCCAGTCTCCAGTCGAATAGCCTCCAGGGAAGGGTTTGAGGTCATAAGAGGTCAGAACAGGCTGAGTGAGGTCCCCGCGGATACCAGGTGAGCGTTACAATCCCCCCACCCCTTTCCGACACAAACACTTTCTTACACCACGAAAGACAACGGACTAACACCAGAGCCGTTTACCCGACATGTCCCAACACAAGAGTCAGGCAGAGTCAGGCAATTGACAATAACTACACACACACACACGACGGCCCTTTGTCTTCCCCACAGGGATAAAAGGCAGAGCACAAGAGCACACTTTTAGCAAGGTCAAATACACAAGGAAGAAGCTATTCCAGGACGGCAGTTCAAACTGAGAAGAAAGGCGGCGAGACTAGAAAGGACTACAGGGAGGGAAGTGTCCTTGCCCCTTTCGACCCAGACCCGCAAAGCCTCCGTGAAAAAAATCATTACACCGGGAACTACAGCTGACATGTGGTGTAACAGATGTCAGCGGTGCACAGGACCCCCCTGCACCGATAACCAAGGCGGGGAGATGCGCTTGCTACTCTGGTACCATCCTTGACTCCAGAGGCAAGAAATGACAAGGAGTTCAGCACAGCCGGTGAGTCAGAGGAAGAACCGATAGTAAACCGGACGGTGTTGAGAGAAGGGTGCAAACGGCAACATAATATGAACAAAGAAATTGTGTGCTAATGAACTTTTAAAGCCTAGGGAAAGACCAGCTGCAGAGTGGTCTGGCGCCACGTGGGCGCCCATTCACAAGACTCTGGCTGGTCCCCTTTTCTTGTGAACATTATAGTACCAAAAGGCCATAGGAAAGGCCAGCATAGAGAGTTAAGGTGGTCATACAAGGGTTGAGCCAAAATCCTTTGTACAATCGAAAGTTCTTAACCCACTAACAAAGTTGTAACATTGTGAAACAGGGGTTTGTGCACAACTGAGGAAAACACAGAGCGAACGGTGAATGTGTGAACCCTGATTGGGGGCTAAGAGAAAGCCTGACTCGGTGCTAAGAGAAAGCCTGATTGGGGGATAAGAGAAAGCCTGACTGGGGGATAAGAGAAAGCCTGACTAGGGGCTGGAAAAAGCTAAGGGAAGTGAATCCCGCAAGGTGTTACAACTAGGTGAACTGTGTTAAACTGGCAAATGTGAACCCGGCTGAGGGATGCCTGTGAATGAGAGCAAAACGTAACACCCTGTAAACATTGTGTGGACAAGTGTGAACCCGGCTGAGGAATGTCCACAATGAACGTTTTTTTAAAAAGACATTGAGACTCTTGAATGTTTTTTTTTAAAACCTTTATTATTTAATGTTGCACATAGATAGGACTCCTACACATATTGTAGCAATGACGAAACAATTACATTACAATAACTTGCAGTGCACATTATTCCGGCTCCTCAGTCTCAGCTTTGTCGGACAGGTATTGTTTGTATCTCGCCCATATGTTTCTGGGTCTAGAGGTGTCCTGTAATGAGTATGTATAATTCTTCGGTAACGTTTGTCCATATCATATCCCTGTCCCAGTCCCCCTTCGTTGGCGCAGTTTTGCTTTTCCACTTCAGCAGAATCGTCCTCTTAGCTATTAGTAAACTCAAGTTCAGTAGTTTCCGCCACGTTGGGTTCATCTTTCCTGTGGCCCACAGCAGACATAGCATCGGTGACCATTCGATGTGGTGATCAGCCATCTCGTCTAACGCTTTACAGATCTCAGCCCAGTATTCTTTCAGTTTTATACATTTCCACAGCATATGGAAAGTGTCTGCATCTATGGAGTTACATCTCGTGCATGTGCTTACTACTGTGGGATATATGCCCTATAGTTTGGCAGGAGTGTTATGTGTCCTGCGAACAATTTTATAATGAATTAGTTTGTATCTGGCATTGCATATATGTTTGGTCAAAGTGCATATCTGTTGCCATTGGCTGTCCCCTATTTAAATCCCTAGGTCTTGTTCCGACTTGATTTTGGCTTTGTGTGTCTCTGGTGGCCGGGTCTGTGTAATAGTTCTGTACAGTGTGGATGCTGAAATTTTCCCTTTCCCCGCAGTAAACATGTACCCTAGACCCAGATTCATCGCTGGTTCTGCTAGAAAAACGCTCCATAGGTTTGCTATGGATGACTTTATGTGCATGTAGTGCATCTTGTGTTTGGCCGTGTCACCTATTATGTCTTTAAGGTTTTCCCAAGTCACAAAGCATTTGTCTGGAAAAAGTTGACCCCACTGGACAATACCCCTAGCGCCCCAATGTGTGGCTGCCTCCTTATCTAGAGTAGGTGGTATATGGAGGTCACCCCAAATCGGCACGCTCGGGTGGTATAGCTTCTCTGTGCCATATATGTCGGCAATTCTGGCCCAAGCTGTGGCTGTGACCTGCGCGGGGTCAGTGGAGTTGTGACGTTTGGGATGTGACATCGTGATATTATGGAGTAGTGTGGTGGGTTTTGACGTGTGGGGTTCATTCAGTGTGCCCTTGGGATTGAGGAAGTCTGTGGCCCATTGGGCAGAGTAGTGTGCTTGTGCGGCTAGGTATTAGAGTTCAAAATCCGGGGCCCCAAGCTTCCCTGTGGATATGGGTCAGTTATCACCCTCCAACTCAATCTGGAATGTCCTCCCCAGGTGAATGTGGTACAGGCACTTTTTATTTTTACGAACAATGCTCGACCTGGCCATACTAGGACAGTGCTAAATAATAGAAGAGTTTTGAAAGAATTATCATTTTGATAAGGGCGATTCTCCCCATCATTGAAACTGGGAGGGCGCTCCAGCGTGGCATTTTGGCGCACAGGGCATCATCGGCCAGAGTGCTCTAGTTCAGTGCGCAGGATAATTGAGCTGTCCTAGCCACATATAACCCCAGATATTGAATGTGTGTTGGGCTCCAGACGAGACCTTGAAGGTCAGTCGGTGCTACCGTTGCTTCTGTGAGCAGAGACATTTCTGACTTTTTAGCATTGAGTTTAAGGCCAGAGAACTTGTCGAATCTCTTGACCTCTGATAGGACCTTCCCGAGCGTGTAGTCTGGGTTTTTCAGATATAATAAAATGTCATCAGCATACAATGTGATGATTTTCAATTTGCCTTTAAGCAACAGTCTGTGCGCGCTGTAACAGGCCCTAAGTATGTCCGCCAGGGGTTCTATCACCAGTGTGAATAAAAGAGGTGACAGTGGGCAGCCTTGGCGGGTGCCTCCTAATAGCTCCAGTAATTCTGTTAAGGTGCCATTGATACTTATCCTGGCATAGGGGCGTGTGTATAATATTTTGACCCATTTAATAAAGTTGGGGCCGAACCTGTAGTTCTGTAGGACCCTGAATAAGAAGGGCCAATATACTGTGTCAAAAGCTTTTTGCATGTCCAGAGAGACAGCCACCCCCTGCGTTTCTTCTGGTATTGCTGCTAAAATCTTTTGGCAACGTCTAATATTTGTTGCAGTGGACCTACCCATGATGAATTCCGCTTGGTCCTCATGGACCATATATGGCATTAATGGGGTTAGCCGGGTGGCCAATATTTTCGCAAAGACTTTAGCTTCTGTATTTATTAATGACAACGGTCTGTAGGTGCAACATTCTTCCGGCGGTTTCCCGGGCTTAAGCAGTAAGTTGATGACCGCTTCTTTAGTGGTTTCGGGCAATTCCCCCTTTTCTAAGGCCTCTGTCCATACTGCATATAGCCTGGGAACTAGGAGCTCGCTGAATTCCTTGTAGAATTCCGCCAGAGGCCGTCAGTGCCTGGTGCTTTCCCGTTGGGTAGCGCTTTTATAGCTTCTGATATCTCGGCCTCTGTGATTGGATGCTCAAAGGTCTCCCTGGTAGCGTCTGCTAATAATGTCGCTGGTATGCGGGAAATATATTGGTCTATTTCCTCATCAGTGGCGTTGCTCTGACGGGAGTATAGCTGTTTATAGAAATCGTAAAATACCCCCAGAACCTCCTGCCTGTCCGTGGTCACAGTACCGTCTGTTCATTTTATGCATTGGATGGCAGATGGTCCCTATTCGCCCTGCACCATTCTGGCCAGTAGTTTCCCTGGGCGCTTGCGCTCCCCGTATCGCCATGCCGCTGCAGGCCTGTCGGAGTAGCGGATCTCGCGATCAGCCGCTTCTTTAAATTCCTCAAGTTTGGTTTTAATCTCTAGTCCTAATTGTGGAGACGGTGATTGTGCATACTGGATCTGTTTACTGGCGATATCTGTTTCACGGCGTGCAAGGTCTCTGCCGATATCTTTGGCAACTCCGAATTCAATGGACATTGCAGTGCCTCTGATGCAGACTTTAAATGCTTGCCATAGCACCGCCTGACTAGTCACCAAGCCCTCAATAATGTCGAAGTATTCCCGTATGTGTTGGGCTAATGTTGTCTTTTAGACCTAGTCTTGGAGAGCGGCTGGTTTAAACCTCCAAGGTGGTCTATTTATCTTTATGTCAGGTATTCGTAGTGTTAGCAGTATAGGTGAGTGGTCAGAATATGTCCTGGGATAAACGTGAGCATCTGTAACCCAGCTTAATGCGTTGTTATCGATTAGCCATAAGTCTATTCTGGAGTGCATATTGTGCACGGAAGAGTAGAACGTATACGCCCTTTTGGTGGTGTTTAAGGAGCGCCATGCGTCTCTTAAGTTCAAATCGGCCACGTGAGTAAGTATCATTTGGGCGGATTTAGTCAGTACCCTCAGCTGATCCGACGTGCGGTCTAGATTAGATATACGTCCAGAATGGTGTTAATATCAGCACCGCATATCAAATGAATAACGTGGAATATAAGCCATGGTCATCTATATTTGGCCCATATATGTTAAGGAGTACCACCTCCCTGTCATGGAGGTTACCATGGACCACAACATATCTGCCCTCAGGATCACATCATGTGTCGATACATGCAAATGGTAAGGTTTTGTGTATAAGGGTTACTAACCCCTAGCTCGGCTGGAGTAAGATGTATAGTATTGATACGGTCCTCAGTTTGGGGCGAACTTTCCGGCTTGCTGTTGTAGTAAATGTGTTTCCTGCAAGAAGACTATCTTGGGGCCCAACCTATTGATATATGCTATAATTTTTCTTCTCTTGATCTGGGAGCCTAGCATTCCAGCTGAACATTTTGATATCCTTGCCTCTTGTTTCAGCCATTTTCTCGGTTATGTATGTAATTGTGGTTAGTTTGTTCCATCCTTGATATGATTGTGTCTGTGTTAGTGCGCACTACCTGTGTGCTTTCTGTTGTAGTTCCCTCCCCACCCAAACTGTCTCCCAACAAACTTGTCTCGTTCCCCTCCCCCACCCTCATAGTTCCCCGAACTTTAACTATGCCTCCATTTCCCTCCCTTTTCCCACCCATTAACTCGAAGTGCACCTGCTACAGGGGGTCTGTAGCGACATGCCAGGCCGTGGATGCTTATGTTCTCTTTCATCGCGGTCAGTTCCGCATGTTGTTACTATAACTCATTATGAACAGTGAAGTGCTCTTATCGCTAACATAGGTAGACTAATTTGCGACTGGAAGTTTTATGGAGCTCGACCCATGGGGGGGAAGCCCCGCTCTCCACGTCATTGTTCCTTCATCTTGTTTATTTGTCGTCGTAGGGTCTCAATACTTCAGGAGTCCTCTTAATTTCTTGGTTGGTGAGTTGGTAGTGGGATATGTGTCTCCACAAAGTTCGCCGACCTCCTCAGGAAAAGTGAAGAAGTAGGTTTTGTTCTGGTACTGTAACTTTAGCCTGGCTGGGTATAACATGGCATAGGGGACGTGTCGTTCTCGCAGTAGTTTTTTGACCCCGGTGAACAGGCGTCTTTCTTGCTGTACCGCCAATGTGTAGTCCGGTAAAATATAGATAGTATTGGTCTCACACCTCAGTTCTTGTTTTTCTCTGGCAGTTTTCAACACTAAGGGCCTCATTACGACCCTGGCGGAAAGTGACTGACCGGACCGCAACAGCGTAAATAGCGTTTCCGCCATTGCACGAAGGAGCAAAGTGCGGCCAATCACGACCCATCGGGCACGAGCATTACGCCATGGCGGAATCCGAAAGGCTGCGATGGCGGAAATGACCCCAAAACGGCCCTTACCGCCGCCGTACGCTGCACCAGGTGCAATACCGCCACCCATCTTAGCGGTCACCGTAATGAGCGGTCACCGTAACGAGCGTGCACCGCAAATTACGGCCACCGTAAATATACGGAAACGGAAGTAAAAGCATGTGGCCGGAACGGGAAACAGCACGCCGCACAACTATAAAATCCGAATCCCAACACAACCATAAAAAATCCGACCCTGACACACATCCCAACCCGTTAGCAACCCCAGTTAAAAAAATAAATATGGGAAAGGTAGCCAAGAAAGCGTGTGACCGCAAGCGGCAGGTACACTTCTCCCGAGAGGAACTGACCCTGCTCACCGAGACCCTCCAGGAAAATTCCGCCGTCGTCTTCTCCAGTCAAATGACCAGGACGGCCCTTGCCAACAAGAAGGCCATATGGGCCCTGGTGGCACAGCGCGTAAGTGCGGTGGGGACAACACCCCGCACGCCACAGCAATGTCGCAAGCGGTGGGACGACCTGCGGATCCGCGTACGCAGCATACTTTCTGCGAACAGGAACATCACCACAGCTACCGGGGGGGGTTCAGAGTCGCCCATCAAGTTGACCCCCTGGGAGGAAATCTGCGCCTCCACCATAGGAATGGAGAGCATAGAGGGAGTCGGAGGGATGGAGAAAGGAGTGCCGACATCCGGAGAATCAGGTAGGTTGGCCAAGAGAAACAATGCGAAATCCACAAACCACGAACATGTGCAGTACCATGTGACCCCATAGTGCAATACATACTTTGCCCTGACAGCGCCCTCTAAAAGTCAGAATGAACAAACAAATCAATCAAGAAGCCATAAACAACCCCTACATGTGCAGCATGCACCCCCTAACTGCATGCAGCCAAATGAATGCATCCTCAATCCACACGAAAATGAGACCACCTCCAAGGCCCAGTCCCAAATCAGCCTCATGTACCACCCCAATGCATTTGATACGTTGCCATTCCAAATCCGACAGACCCATAACTAACGCTCGCCCCTCTTTACTCCACCACAGGGTCCGATACCAACGACGAGCTGCAGGACACCCCTACCAGCACGCCTGCAAAGAGGGCCAGGACCAACGTCCCAAGAGCCTCCACCTCAGGTGCAAGGATCAAGACACGGCAGCAGCAGGAATCAAGTGGCAGCACACTGGAGGGGACTGCAACAGGCACCCCAGCAGCCAGCAAGTCCACAACCCCAGCACCACAGGTCCCCCCAAAGAACGTATCTGATGGCACTGCCTCTGGTGGTAGCAGCACCATAGGTGACACAGCTGTCATGCCAGCATGCTCCGACACGGAAAACAGTGCTGGCGACGTAGGTACCATCCATGACCTTTCCCAATCCCCCTGCATGTTCCATCCCCTACACCATGACGAAACCACGCAGGGGCACCCTGAAGACGACGACTGGCCAACCCCCACAAGTCCTGTGCCAAGGCAACATGTGTTGAGCAGCCCCCCTGTCACACCACCGCAAATGTCCATGGCCCAGCAGAGGCAACAGTCCCTCGACCTGCTGATCGAGCAACAGCAGGAAGCGTCCACGCTACTCAAGGACCATGCAAATGAATGCGGGGGTTCCAGGGCAGCCATGGAAACATCCACCGAGACACTCAGGGCACAAATAGAGAAAAGTAGTGAGAGCCTCAGGGGAGAAATGGAGAGAAGCACCGAGAGCCTGAGAGCACAAATGGAGAAAAGCACCGAGAGCCTGAGGGGGGAACTGCATGCGACGTCCAAAGACGTTTGTGCTGAACTTGCTGCTGTGCGCCGTGTGCTCTCGGAGCTCTCACAAACCCTCAGAGACATGCATGGACGCGAGCAGGCAGAGACATCATCCGTGGCAAGTTCCGTCCAGGGCAGCCCCCAACGCAGATCTGGCAGGAACCTGCGCTCCACGGGCAGGGGTGCCCCTGATACCCGTAGAGGGGGCTTGCAATAGCGTCTACCCACGGACAGCATGCATATTTGGACACTGGTGTTGGGGGGGGAGGTAGTAGGGTGGAGGGGGTGTGTTGGGCTTCACTGGGTGGCGGGTCCATAGGGTGTATAAATCAAATCACATTAACAATACAGCACCTCATTATCATCCAATGACATGTGTGGACATTGATATTTGCGTACGAGGCCTTCATAGGCGTACAGTCCACAATGTGCCTGTACTACACACACACAGTGCCACAGGTCCCCTTTCCGTGTAATAGGCACCATGCGTGGTTGCTAGAAGCATGCATCTATGATGCTCTGTCGGATTGCACGTACATCCTGTGCCTCATGGACTCCTTGAGGTGCCTCCACATCCCCACCCTCATCATCATCATCATCTTCAGGTGCATGCAGTACAGCGTCAGGGGGCATGGGCACATTCCTACGTATGCACATGTTGTGCAGCATGACACATGCCATGACCATCTTAGAAACCTTCTCATGGCTGTACATGAGTGCCCCGCCAGACCTGCTGAGGCTGCGGAAACGAGCCTTCAGTAGGCCGAATGCCTGTTCAATGACCACACGGGTACGTGAGTGGGCATGGTTGTAGTCCTCCTCATGCTCGTTCTGTGGGTTCCGGATTGGTGTAAGGAGCCATCTCTTCAGTGGATACCCGGCATCACCTGTATGAGACGAATAAAGGGTGTCAGTGGAATGATAGTGCTAAGTAGCCCCCCCCCCCCTGCAAGGTCATTGACGCATCAAATGGGCCACGATGTCATGCATGGAATGAGACTCACCGAGTAGCCAGGATCTGTGCCCTGCGTGTCGCTCCATGTAGCGTGGTATTCTTGTGTTCCTCAGGACCATAGAATCATGGGTAGATCCAGGAAATCTGGCACAACAATGCGTAAATATCTTGTTGGAGTCACACACCATTTGCACATTGATTGAATGAAATTGTTTCCGGTTGCGGTACTGGACCTCCATGGCATGTGGGACAACCAATTCAACATGGGTGCAGTCGATGGCACCAATGCAACCCGGGATGCCGCCAAGTGCATGGAATCCCACTTTAGCGTTGGTAATCTCCTGGTACGTGCGTGGTAGTGTGATGTGGTCGTCGGCGTGCTTCAGGAGGGCATCGTGCACTTGGAAGAGTGTCCGTGAGAACAGTGGCTGTGAAATGCCATGCAACTGTCCCACTGTGTGCTGGTAGGTGCCTGTGGCCAGGAAGTGGAGTGCAGACACCACCTTCAGTAGGGGTGGGATGGCGGTTGGGCTATCTATCATGCTCACGAGGTCAGCATGTGTCATGTCCACAATGGCGATTATGGTGTCCCGGTCCAAACGGTAGAGGGTGTGGATCTGCTCAGCAGTGAGGTTGAACGGATCGGCTCGGAGGCGTGGGATTGCGGGCCGCCTGCGTGGTGGTAGTGGCAGTGCTTGTGGGCCTTGCTGACCCTGCCTTGCCCTCCTCCTCCTCCTTCTCCTCCGTCTCCCCTGTGCGCCCGGTTGTTGTACCTGTTGTTGTTCGTCGTCTTCTTGTAGTTGTAGCACTTGCAGTGCTATCTGGTACCCCAGGCCCAACATCGCTAGTCCTGCCGGTAGCATTTTGGAGTGGGAGTGGTTGTGGGAGGGGTTTGGGTCTGCAATATATGTGCTGTCGGCCTGTATGGCCTCCACCTGTGCTGATTGAATGAATCTGTGGCAGATGCAATCCCTTCTGGCCGAGCACGTCCCGCACGTAAGGCTGCATTTGGCCGCATGGCATCTTGGGATTGGAATCATGTATCAAATCCCGATGGCAGTGTGATGTACTTTGACTGATTTTCATGCTATGCTCCCATTGTTACACATGCTATGATTGCAGCCGCTTACATACCTGTGAAGAGTCAGTGGTATGTAGGGCTCGATCGATGGCCGACCCTCATGCAGCACAGTAACGTACTTCACCGACGGGCGTGGCGTGCCATTTGTGATTGCAGCCAGTTAGCATCATGACACACAGCCGCACTACATTGATGTAATTGTGAATGCAAGCGTTCACAGAAGCCTTTTCGACGTAATGTTGCAAGTGAGGAATTCGAAGGCCAGCATTTTGGGTTTTGAAGTAGCGGCGAGGATACGCCCACAGGTCTGGCTGGAAATGTAACGTTCTATTGTAGAATGTCCTTGGGACATGGCCCATAACGAGCAGGCAATGAATGATATGAATTGAATGGGATGCGCAACAGCGTAGTGGACGATAAGGCAGGACGTTCCCAAATCCATCTTGCTTCACAACACTACAGATCCGGCCAGGGGCACAGTGGTTTTTGCGGACTGCATTACGCACAGACGCGATGGAAGTTTCACATATTATGTGAGTGAATATTCATGCGTTTTCATTGCGGGATGAGGGAATGATGTGTGGATGCATGGACTGATGATTCCGTTTAGGGTCTGCCATGTACATGGGTTTTTTGATTCACTCCCCTTCCCCTGCGTTATGTGATGCAAGGCTGCCATAGTGGGACATACGTCTATCTGCCCTTGTCGGATCCTCCCTGTCTCGACGCGCCTTCATACACTTGTGTCTAGGCACGTTACTAATCCCATGTCATGGGTTCTATCTTGACGGACGCATGCACAGTAACCGACGTTGACAATGGTGTATTTAGCTCGATTGGTTTCGTTATGATTCGATACTGATTTAGGGGTGTGTATATTCCTTTGGAGTGGGCTAGCATGCATATGGGTGTGGATTTGGTGTGTTGAATGAAGATTGTAATGCATCATGAGTCCCGTAATGCAATCGGTTAATTTGTGTTTCTTTTGGGTGACAGGTATCTCCTGCCCTATTGCAGATGCCATCTCTACGCCACTCCTCCAGATGGTTTTTACTCTCGACTCCTGCAGCTTCGGGTGAATCAGTGGAGCACCATTTCGATCTTATGGGACGATCGCCAATGGGCCACATGCCCTTACGCTGTACTGGTGGCTAGGTGCAACATTTCGGCCTTTCAGCTCGACTAGTGCCTGCCTCATGGGACGGACCTGCGGTTCTTGCCGCTTCCATGTTGCCTTTTGGAACGTTGATGTAGGCCCTGTGTGCCATGATGGTACAGGGCGTCACACAAGTGGAAGCCGGTCAATTATTGCAGATGCAGCCCTCGGTGATGATGGTTGTTTTGGTGGTATTTTGCAATTTGCTGTGGGGCCTTTGTCATTTGGATGTGCATTTAAATTGTATTCCGATATTTGTCGTGTTGCGTTGTTCTTTGCAGGTGATGTTGCGATTTTCGCTTTGTGGCGGTATGTATTGCGTGATGATCTGCATTGTGTTCCGCCTTCTGAGTTGAGTTGTGTGGTACAGTACTGGCCGCGTTTGCCTACGTAGCACAGTATGGTCACGGATAGGGGCTGCCATTGTGACTGTTTACATGATGTGCTGTTCAGGGGCGGGGGATTGGCTTTTGGCCGACTGGTGCCTGTCAGCCAGGTCGATTGGTGGAATGATGGGTTGTTCAGAATGTGGCTGGTCACAGGTGACTGTGTTTGCGTGCGTTTGTTGGAGGGGGACTGGGGTCATGTCCATTGGAATAGCTTCTGTATTGATGCCATCTGTGCCCTGCAGCTCCCATCGGCCCCTCTTGGGATGAGCCTGGCTGCTCAGTCACTCTGCCGACTTGTGTGGTACATGCTTCTGCTGATGGTTGGTTTGTTTACTGGCATGAGTACAGGGCTGGTGCAATCCCCCTCAGGATGCTGTTTTGGATGTTGCCTTGCGCTGGTGGCAAGCGATGGGGGACTACTGTTGTTTTGTGTCATGTGTTCTTGATTTTCATTTTGATGTATTGTACCTTCACATGCCTGTGCTGCGTCAGTACGGCTATGGTGACATGCCGTACATGGATGCCCACTCACGGGCCGCTTTGAGCCCCTGCATGCTTTTCTACGTTGGCATGCATGGGTGAATTGTGGATTTCACTGGTTGCATAGTGTGGGTACATTGCGCCTGCCAGGAGTTGTGCAATGAGGCCAGGGAGTGGAGTACAGGCACTCAGTGGGCCATTTACGGTTGGTTCGCGTTGCCGTATTTCTCGCCATGGCGGAATGGTACTTTACGACGTGCTTGATGGCGTTCAGTACATGTCCGCTAGGGTCAGAATTCGCGTACCGTTGCGCCATGGCGGTGATTCCGGTTTTGCAAGGCGCGCGTGCGCGTACTTGGTGCAGTTAGCGTTGCCGTTCACTGCGGTGTCGCTAATGGCATCGTACTTTACGGTGACGGGTCATGATCGCAACGAGCGGTGTTCGATGGCGGTATTGCATTTCCGCCATCATTTTTCCATTTCCGCAAGGGTCGTAATGAGGCCCTAAGTCCTTGTCTCTATAGTTCATCATGCGTGCTATGATGGGCCTTGGATATGCTCCAGGCTTGGGACGTGGCGCAAAAGATCTATGTGCGGGCTCCACGATGAACATAGGTGACCATCCGGGCTCTCCCAGGAGATCACATAGGAGTTTTTCCACCGCCTGTTCCATGGGTCCTTTCAGGGTATCTTCCTGCATACTGATTATATGGATGTTGTTCCGTCGGGATCTAGCTTCCAAGTCTTTGCATTTAATTTTGACTGTTCCCAGTTCCTTTGCCATTGTTGTCACTGTTGTTTTTAATGCCTCCAATGTGTCCTTCGTGTTAGATATCCATGTCTGAGCTTCCGTGATACGGTTTGTGGTCTTATTCAGTTGTGTTTTAATGGAGGCGACGTTGGCAGTTATCCCGTCTAGTTTCTCATTAAGGGAGGAGAATCCTTGCTGCATAGCCTGGAAAACTGACTGCGGGTCCATCCCTGGAGTAGTTGTAGCTGGCTGTGTTTGCTGTGATATTTCCGTGGGTATCGTAGCTTCTGTGCCCCTCTTTATCGTAGTTGTATATTTCTGTATAGCTCCTTTCCCGTTCTTCGGACCAAAGCCCTTGGGCATTGTCTTTTCGCTTCTTCAGGGGTGGTCTTTGTAGATGTTCTGTCTTAGGTTGGTTCGTTGCCTTGGACCGGGGTCGTGCTGCTTGTAATCGATCCCGTAGCGTGCTTGGTTGAGTGCAGTGTTGGGGCTAGGGGAGGCGGCTCTTCGGCCTGTCCGACGCGCCTTTCTATTGTCCACTTCGCATTGAAGTCCGATGTGGCTATTTTTGGTCAGCGTCCTTTGTTGTCTACAGCAGCACTATTGGTGCTTAAGGTATGTTGTGGATTGAGGACTAGGGTTTAGGGGTCTCGCACAGATTATGGACCTTGTCAGGTTCCAGGGTGCACCTCTCACCATCCCGCTGGATGACTTCTGCTCGTCCAGGTGATAACGTGGGTATGTGAAGGCCCTGCAGTTGTAGGCGGTGATGGACTGCGCCTCAGCATTTTCCCTTTCTCCCCGGCCGTGACCTGTCCTGAGAGTGTAACTATGCCCAGCTGGGTGCAGGCGCCTTAGGTCGACCCAGTCCAGGGGGGACCATTATGTCTGTTTAGCTTTAGATAGTGTTTAGTGGTCTCTGCAGTGGCTTATCCCAGAAGTGTCAGTGGAAGAGCCCCACTTTGTGGTGTGACCAGCGTAAGATACGCGTGGATATATGTGGCGCATCTCTCTGTGGTGGTAGGGTGACTCCCCACGTGGCCTTTGGGTATTGCGGGCAGCAGTTGCTAGCTGTGTGCTTTTGGGCTGTGGATTCAAGGGCCTAGTGCAGCTGACTTGTCTTGGGGATCCGTGCCTCAATTAGCCGCTCTGTGGAGTGTCCTTGCCTACGTTTTGTCCTGCAGCATTGCCTGTGGTTCTAGCAAGTGTTCATTAATCCAGAGCAGTGGGTGCTGGGTGGGGAGCAGCCCTGTTGTTGTCGCCCGCGTCCTCTAAACGTGTTGGCAGGCTCCCGGCGCGGCTGCGCCTCGGAGCCAGGTGCAGGCAGGGCTGAGCCAAGCGTAGACACTGGTGGGCAACTGTTTCATGGATTACCCCAGTCTCTGTGCAGTTAGGTGATCTGGTGGTGGGGGGCTGAGGGGGGCCTGGTGGGTAGGGGACAGTCAGTAGGGCCCGGGCCGCTGCGAAGCGGGCTGGGTAGTTTACACGCTCAGCCTGCACCATTTCCCCCTAACGTTCTTTCGGTTGCTTCTGGGGTCCTCTGCCTTGCCGCAGTCCTCGTTCAGGAGGCTGGTTTGTTGGGTCTGCAGGCGCTCAACGAGTATCGAAGCGCCCGCGACCTTCTTGTGTGTGCCTACAAGCCACACTGTCCGAGCCTTCCGCCCTCGAGTCTGTTCACTGCCTTGCTCCTCCCCCTGCGCCGCGGCTTGGACTGGCTGGTTTCTTCCGCTGGGCACGTGGCTCCTTTCGCACGGCGTAACTCTGGTACCGTGCCACGGTTTCAGCCCAAACTTTCCTGAAGTACTCTCTTATATTGACAGAGCACTTCTGATGATTTTCAGGCGGAACCCGGTCTATTTAGGCAATGCTGGTCACATTACGGCCCAGGATGTCTCTGGAGCTCACACGGGAGGGACCATCTCTCTGTGTGCGCAATAGCACCCCCCCCTCCCGAGACTCTTGAATGTTACAAGTTGCTTATATCTTGAACAAAAGACTGTAGTGACGTTGCAAAAGGATCAGAGCCCGATTGAGGGGGATCCACGGGTGAAGGGAAATCACAGGACAGGAAGATTTCTGAAAGGAACTTTTGTTTTGTTGTTTATAGCATATCAGGCCATCTGAGGCAAGAGACTTTGTGTAAAAGAGACTTGGCCACAGAAGGCCCTGATATTTTGGAAACTAACTGTAAACTTGTGCGGGAGAAGCCCAGGAGTATGCTGTGCACGAGAGTCCCACCTAAAAACGTGGGGAAGGGAGACCCCAGAAATGCCACCCTGACTAATTTTGTGAACACTATTTTCTTTTCTGGTGAACATTATCCCGCACTATTTTGTAACTTTGCGTTAGGGATTGTCAATAGATTTATTTAGTACAGGCTCTTTTTATTTGACAAGATGCCACTAGGATTGCCTTATTATTATTAGATGGTTGTAGCTTGCTCCCATCTTAGATTTAGGTTTGAAATTAGGCATTTGTCTCACCCATTTATACAGTTTAATAAACACCCTTGAACTGTGATCACTTGTGTCTGTCTTTACTGTTGCCACCATGAGTTCCTTACAACACGTTCCACAAAGCTATAAATGAAGAGTTGTATCAAGCCCTGACTGATGGTACTAATTTTTTTAATCGCTGCTTCCACCCATGATCAATCCTGAAGCCTATTAGCTAAGTAAGGTAATTGATTCAGTGCTTGAGGGTGGAGAATGAGCTACGGCCCTTGGAATCTCTAGATCAACCACCCCTGTCTGTTGCCCCTGTGGTAAAACAGGCAGAAAGACTGAAGCCTCTTCTGAAGAAATGAGCTCCTATAAATCATAGCCAAATGATCTCAGTATGAGTTGCTGCTCCCAAACCATACTTGAGATCAAATTAGAATGAAAATGGCAAACCAAGCGTTCATTTATTTGTTTTGGTGGTGCTACAAAATTAGCGTCACCACTATGGAGGGCTCTCAGAGATGGAATCATCCCATAGTGGTTTAAGAATACCGTTTAGAATTGGATGGTTTAGGTAAATTAGAACTGTATGGACCCATAGAGATCAGCAAAGCCTCATGCAAGTTAATTTGGTCTTGTACCAATACATTTGCCGGGCCAGTAACAGGTAATGTGATGTTTGTGAAGTGGACCTGCTCTCCCCCATCTATCCCCCAGCTCTGGCAGTGTTGACTACTACATCGGCAATATATGCATATAGTCAGACAAGATAGTTTGGGTTAAGTTGTTCAAAGGTACATTAGTTGACAAAACACCCCTTCAACTTTCGTTGTTTGGCAAGGGAACAATGCAGAAATCAGAACCCACATCTTTCATAATGGGGAGGGGGGATGTTTTTTTTTAGAAACACCACCACCCAAGGGCCCTTCAGCCATAGCTAGCTGATGTACTGGCCACAACCAGCATCTCTGGCAATACCGCCCCTGCATTCAACCCCTGTTCCAGCGTGTCCCGTGTATTAAAATCAATGATTTTGTCTTCTGTTGGTAGGTGGGAAAATATACAGTACCTTTTATACCACGTTCCCCTCGTACAAAGAAATTACTAGGTACGACCTATGTGTTTACATTCTGTTGGTAGGTGAAGTAAACATTTCAAGGAAGATTTACAACTGATAAAATTAATGGCAGGAAGGTATTTTGTTTTCTTCCTTGCAGCCCTGCTCTTTTTTTTCCTTTAAGTGCATATAGTTGAAAAACTACTTTTTACACAATCCATCCAAATATATACGTTAATTCATATATTAGAACAAAACATACAATTGTTTCCTAAAGGATATTAAAACAATGTTCAGTTCATAACCATTTTATGAATAAATGTATAAGAGCCACATAGCCAAAACCCATCCAAACTCAACTAACATGCACATTTCATCATATCATATAAAACTATTACTATCTTTTACAGTCTCAGCCAAACCAAATATAATAAAAATCAAACACCCTTGGCTTCCAACCACATATGACTCAGCTGCAAAGAGCATGCTCCAGAATTGGCCACTCTCATGCATTGTAAACTTGGCATAGGCCTTGTCCTAACAGTCACCCAAAATGGGACAGTGCGTCAGAATATGTCTTGCAGTTTCAATTTGTTGGCCATATAGACTCTTAGGTACGATTTGGAGCAGTACCCTTTGGGTGCACTTCAACAACATTGACCTCCTGGCAATAGGAACATAACCTTTGGTATACGTCTGTACTACAAAGGTTGGTAGTGTGGCTGAGCAGACAGGCATATCTCAACAGGGGTCAATGTGAGCCGTAGGGGAGTTACACAGAGATTCACAGTGACAAGTATCCAAATAAACATTTATACTCAGGGTTTCTTGATTAAACAATTATTAATTTATTTTTATTTAACAGGCAGGCAGAATAAGCCTTCTTCAGAAGAGGGCAATATAATAGTAACACACAAATACACTCCAAATATCAACACTCTTAGTTTCTCTAAATCAGCAAATACCCATTTGAGATGGCACAAAGACACGTCATACACCCTCAGGAGACTTAAATAGCTAGAACACTGTGGACATTAATATATCACTGGTACATTTAGAGCAATACTGAGATGAGTGTTAAAGTAAAGAGATTTCAGAATAAAACAAGAGATCACACAAATATTCTGAAGCAGGTAAGTTCATTTGAATCCCCAATGCAAAGTAAATTAACCCTTTCCTGAAGGGAGGGTAGACACAAGCAGAGGAGAGAAGAGTCATTCAGGGAGCCAGGCCAGCCAATGTCAATTGGGCAAAGGTCTAGGTGAGCTGAAGCACTTCTTGCAGTTAAGTAAAAGTCTTGCACAATGTTTTAGAAGTCTTTGTAGAAAAGGTAGAATCAAAGTAGGGTCACAAGCTGGGAGGCTTGTGAGAGGTAGGAGATGCAAGCAACTCTACAGAAGCAACCAAGACAAGTCTCAACTGAAATCAAGTAAGGCTACAACAACACGAGGTAAGTCCTCTCAAACTTTACAGTACCTTTAGTTAGAAGAAATGGTTCCAGGTGGCTTCTGTTCCTGTGCAGCTCTGCAGATCTGTAGATGCTGTTGTTCCTGGGCCTCAGTTGTGGGGACAAGAGGGAGGACATATGAGGACTCCTACACCGCAATGGGACGTTCAGCGGCAGAAAAGGACAAACTTCTATTCAGCGACACTTTGCGGTTGCAGGTGCATGCGTCTCAGCAAATAGCACCACCATGGACTCTTAGATACCACTCTGGCCTTTCCTCGCATCTGGGGTCCAGCACTCTGTTGAGGTGGCTCAAGCTTGGTCAGTCCTGCTTACTGGGAGTCCGGAGGATCTTCCACAAGCTTGGGTCGGACTTAAAAGTGATGCACTCTGTTTGGTGTTCCTCTCCCCGGCACTTTGGTTCCAGCAGCAGCAGCGGTGGAGGTATAGTCAGCTCTGAGAGGATGTCCAAACAAGTTCACTTTGGAGTGGATTGGTCCCACCAACTCAAGGGGAGAAGTCGTTCTTGCATGGCTTCTCTAGTCGAGGTGAATTCGGAGCTTCAGCACAGCAGCAGGGCTTCACCGGGCAAACCAATGGTCCAGGAGTTGCAGTAGGCGCCTCTTCCAAGTTCTTCTTCGGATTCCTTCGTCCAGTGGTCAACTCTACCTTCCAAGCTAAAAAGCCTCGCCTTTATGCAGGTTTCTCTTATTAATTCCAGCCTAGCTGTCAATCACACAGCAGGGTGGCTGTCCTTGCCGGACGGCCAGCCGGCCAATTACCTTTGGGTGCAATCCTGTAACCAAGGGGATTAAGCACAGGGAGTTTCGGGCACATCCCTCACATCCTGCCCCTGCCAGACATACTGGAGCCAGAGGCGGGCTTCACTCGTGAATCCCACCAAAGACAAAATGAACAAAGGGACCAAACCTGGTTTGGCACGCATAGTAAATCTCAGGAAGGACCTTTCCAGCAAAAAATGTCAAAAAAAGAAGACCAGGGGAATTTTGACAAAATGGGCACCCATGGGTTCTTTACTGCAGCTGCGAACGCAGCCCATGGTAAAAACACACAATGGTAGCAAAAAGTAAACGACTGCCACCAGCCATTAATTGTAGAAAGGGTGATATAAAAATGTTACATGAGAAACTAGACAAAGGGGATACCAAGTAACCCCTCCAGCACCCTATGGTAAGAGAGTATGCTGGGTCTAGAAAGTTACACATTTTAAGTAAAGTCAATTTTACTTCACTGCTCTTGGAAACAGTAGTTTCACCAGGAGAAGGTATTTAAACCTTTGGCAAATCTAATAGACTACTCCCCTGTGCCTCTGCACTGAAGGTGCTGTGTCTCACAATGCAAAGATGATGCCTATGGAGCTTGTCAGACTCCAAAACCAAAAAGAAACAGTGTTAAATCACAGAAAAGTACATGAGAGAGTAGGAAAAAGGTCTCGCTCTTTCCAGGTAAAAAATTAAGTCTTAGAGTCCAGCAAAAGTGCTGGGGGTCTCTAAGGTAGAGAGGAATTAGCACATTTCTGAGAATGCTCCCCAACATAGCCGACAAGGCTTTTCTCGAATATAAGCACTGCCAGACGCCCCTAACATAGACAGGAAATATGTCCAAACGTAAATACAGGAAAAAGAGAATCAATGTTGGGAGGCGCCACTTAAGTATTGCCTCGGGACCTGGGCAAAGCCCCCCTGGTGGGTAAACTGTGCATATTTACGCCGTCCCTCCAGGCTAGCCAGCGTCAGTACACAATCGTAATCCCGGCTCCTGAGATCAAGTTTACCCAGAAAAACAGGAACATCTTGCCCACAGCAACATTTTCAGGACATATCCTGGCAATGTGTAAGTACCATACTCTCCAGGTATTTAAACCAAATAATGCGGGAATATCATTCCTGCATGGGCCAGACAAGAATGAAATAGAGATGCATGCATGCCTGCTCCCCCCGCCCACACATTTTATGCTAACCCATAACTTGCAGACTGCAATCGTCCAGATGGACAGAAGAGATTGGAGACCCAATTCCAGTCTTATCACCTCCACTGGTACAGAGCCTTGTAGGCCCAATAAAGACCTTCAAATATTTCCCTCCAGTTTCGGGAACAAGCTAACTACCCTCTTAGGGAAGATCTCCAGGGCATATAAGAACCTTGGCACAATTGCTGTCTTATAGGCAATCTATTTTGCCGCCAGCCATCGATCACCTTCTTGATGACCAGCCCTTTAGCCCACATTTTGGGCTTCATGGTGTCATACAAATATGTAAATGAAGGTGATGCTTGCACCTGTATTCCCAGGTACCTATATGTGTATCTGGTCCAATGTATTCGTCCCCAATTGCCAATTAAACCCCCCTCCCGTTTGCGTTCTTACCAATCGCCATTATCTGTGTTTAGCCTGATACCATTCTCCTCAGCATATGTCTGTAAAATGTTCAGAGAGTGTTGTAGCTCTATGCGTGTTTTATCTAAAATGACAATATTGTCTGCGTAAGTAAGAGTATTTACTACATCGTACCCATATTGTGGGGGGTGGTCAGGCGCTGCAATCAGGGCCGTGTCCAGGTCGGCCATATAAAGATTGTATAGTACTGGGGCCAGTAAACAACCTTCTCCAAGCCCATATTTGTCTCAATAGACTGTGATAGGCTACCGTCCTGCGATAGCCAAACTTACACCAATGTTTTGGAATGCAACTGTTTAATAAAATAGAGAAGCAATGGATTTATGTCCCACTTAGTCAATTTCACCCACACTTTTGAATGGATGACAGTGTCAAAAGCTGAACTAAAGTCAACCAAACAGACATAACTATATACTAGGATACCTATAGACATCAGAAATTAGATTTGTAAGGACCCATAGGGGGTGCTTAGTGCCAAAGCCTTTTCAAAATCCAAAATGGTGCAGGCTTAGGAGATGATTTGCATCAGTTCATGTGGCAAGCATGTCAAGAAGAATGGTAGAAAAGATTTTTGAACTTCAGTCAAACATTGCTAATAATCTGTAGCAACACAGATCAAAATTGAACCCTGCCAGAATTTGGGATTTGGCCCGTTTCACAAATGTGCACAAAGAGTTTTCAAAAGCACAGCCCACATAGTGGGCTCTTACTTTAACACGATATTGGATAGTCCATCAGGGCCAGTGTTCTTGGAGATAGTCCTGGAGGGCCTAGCTTTCTTAATGAGCTCCACCAGATTTACATTCTTCACTTGAAGCCATACAGATGAACCCTCCATGGAACTGATCATAGAGCTGGTCATACTTTCTTTTCTTGGCCAAAAACACTTCATGTGAAAGGCCCAATCCTCGTCAGCAATAGGGCTAACCTCTAAAGCCATTTGTCCACCCCTAATCGAACAAATCATAAACCAGAATTTTTTCAAATCATGTATCTGAATAATCCTTTTTATGTTTTTCCATTTAGCGGTAGTATCTCTATAACGATAGTCGTTAAGCCACCATTTATATGCACTTTTTATCGTAACCAACCAGCTCTTAATATCCAAAACTGACAAACATCTGCTCCTCTTTATTCTATGACACTCAGTATTAAGCATTTGTTTTTTGTTTGCAATACCAGTGTCAAAAGGGACCCACAGCTCATTACCTTTCAATGTAACTGTCCTTTTCCCCTTACTGCGGTCCCTAATCATGCAGACCATACGTTTTAAGTCCCATGCGTGCTTCCTGAGGACCACTTCGGCATGGCAGCCCTGATTTTTAATTATGGCATTCAAATTATTTATATTTGAATAAGACCAGCAGAGCTGGTTGCCTTGCAAGTTAATTGTGGGATTTGCTTCAGGTTTTCCCGATGATTAGTCTGAGATATTTGAAGAGTCATTCTTAATGTAGCATGATCAATCTTGGGAACCACTTAGGCACCGTTAGACCAAGTAAAGTTTATTTCTGGTGTGTTTGTTGCTAATGGACAAGATCGAATCCATCCAGAGATGCAGTCCACTCTGTTCCACGCCCAATAGCGGAGACAGCATCCATACCCTTAAGACAGGGCAGCGATACTTACAAACAATCCGTATTAACATTTTTTACCCCAAGGTGGATCATATCAGCCTAGAACCAGGGTGTGCCCAGAGCGATGAGGAAAGCCAGCCAATACAACTGCCAGTATATTTCAATGTTCCCTAATACATCGGTACTGGCTAAGGGTGCGCTCAATCTTCACCCCTACACACAAGCTGCCTTTGGGGCAACCGCTGGTCACAGGTGGTGATAACCGTAGAGTAACCATCCATGTGAAAAGGGGCCGTTAACCATGTTTCCTGCAAAATTAAAAGGTGAGACATCCTAAGTTCATGACCACCCAAAGGATTTACCAAAAAGGAACAGTGACCATGCAAATTCCAAGTCAACACTGTAAATTGCACCACAGAGCTTGCTTTTAGTCCTTCACAATCACCATAGGCCCTCGGCCAATGTTCCTGCATTCTAATAGCATTTCCATGTTCTTTCTGCCCATACAGAGTCCTTGTGTTGGAAGCCTAATTTTTGCCATATTGGGTAGCCATTTATTGCATATTCCAGAACCTACATGATACCCTCTGATCGCTCTGTACCCTCTCAGGTTCGAACATATATATACTTCCAGACCAAGTTCATTAAAGGATTTTGCATTCATACACACACGTTCCGTTATCAGTGGAGAGATAATAGTAACCAGCCCCCAAATTGTCTGATTGGAATGTTTAGGAAGCTCTATGCTTTCAATGTCCTCGGAAGAAATCAGTTCTAAATCCGGTATTAATTGCAATAGCTTCAATAGCCAAGATCTATTAAAAAACAGGCTGTGGGCAGAGGGCTCTATTTGTACTATTTTCAAATACTTAGATGATACCCTTGCACATTTCCTGGCCAAGGGAGAGAAATACACCTTAGCCATTGAAAAGGAAACGGTCAGGGGCATCTGCCATAGCAGCAGAATTGGAGGTGTTATCTAGATTGAGTATAGGCAGAGAGGGTAGGGACACATTGCCAGTGATCCCTAAACCAGGGACATTGCCAACAACTTCCTGCGCTACAGGTTCTTCACCAACTACTACAAATGGCGCAGCCTTGTTCTGGAAGAACCCAGAAATTACCTGCTGGGTCGTCGTCTTGTTGCTCTTGGAGTCTTTGTTCCCTTTTTTTTGTGCGCAGAGGCAAGGAAGCACATTTTTTATCAGTAGCTGGACTCCAGGCACGTTTGCCGGCACTTACACCTGCACTACGTAGGCCAGCTCTGGTGGATTTATACTTCTTCATTTTATACAGCTAAAATGAAATGTTTGAACTAATTATAATTCAAATTAAAAACAGATAGCACCAGTTTGTGTAAAATTATATCACCAACGTTTGGCCGGTACAGAACAGCTACATACTGCCGGCCAGTATTCAATAATCACTTTCCAAGGAGAACTGGCTGCGATTGAAGTGGAGGTAGCAGCAGAGGTAGATGAATGCTTCCAAACAAGGCAGAAAGTGAGCGAACAGCCAGGCGGGGTCCAGACAACTACCTTTGCCACAGCAAATTGAAAATCACACCCTACCTGCAAGTTAGGCAATCGTCATTAGGCGAGTGTCTGTAAGCAAACAAAAAGTACACTACAAAGTGTAGTAGGTGTATACTGAGGCGCTTACCGGCCTGGTCCTGCCCGGACCGCCGCAGACCACTTCTGCTGCACTTCCCGCTCTGCCACGGGTCTGGAGGCTTTTAAGCTCTGTACACAGACAGCACTCTGTGGCCACAACTCCAAAGCAGAGCCATTGTAGAAATCCTCCTTGCCAGCACAGCACTCCTCGACCACAGCAGACCACTTTTTCTCCACTTCCTTTTGTCCTTGTTTTTGCCATAATTATTGTTTGGAACAGATGTAAAGTCATTTACTTCCTCTAGGTTAGCCAGGAGAATTAAATAGTACCGGGGACACACTTAATCTAGTACCATAGTCCACCAAAGGTGCTTGGCTATTGGTGCCTGGCTAATCACTATGGGGACTGGTAAAATGGATTCACTTCGTACAGGAGTATCGTTGTTTCAATCGTTGCTCTGGTCGATTATTTAAAAGAAATCTTTTTATTACTGGGAGATATTTTTGCACTAACTAAATTGTTATTAAGCTTGGAGAATTAACTATATTAATTTTATTTATTGGGAGGAGGTGAGGAGACGCTTATTTGAAGTTTTCATTTTGTATGATTGTGAATGATTGTGTAAATGTTTGGGATTTATATGATATTTATGTGTTTCATATTATATGTTATGTTTTTTTAATGAATGTATAAATGAATTTTGTAAAAGGTTTAAATGTGAAACCAGAACACAATAAACAAATAATAATAAAGAATATTACCAGGACTTCCCAAAGACCCAATCAAGTGGTAGGAAATCCTCCCACCTGGCTCTTGGGTAAGTTTGACACTGATATTGTAGCATTAATGCTGGGCTTTAGAGAGCATTTTCCTTGTATTTAACACTAATTTCCACCGCACGTGCCGGAATTCAGCCACATCCACTTTAACGTGCTTACCTGCATCCAGCCCCTTCAATTTCCTGCTATTTCCCAGCCAGCCCGCCCCTCAGGCCTCGCTCCAGCTCAGATTGGCACCCTAAATGCAACCCAAATCAATAAGGGTCTAATCAAACAACGAGAACCCAGGAGCTCATTTTAAACATACCTGGCTCTGAGGTAAGTTTTTCACCGACCTTGCAGCATTAATAGTTTGCTTTAGAGAGTATTTTCTTTGCATTTAACACTGTAATTTTCACTGCGCTTGCCTGCATCCAGCCCCTTACATTCTTGCTATTTACCGGCCAGCACGCCCTTCAGGCCTCGCTCCAGCCCTGATTGGCCTTAGCAGCCTTTTAGGCCATCCTCCCAGGGCAGCCACTCTGCCTGGGCAACCCCCTCCGGCTAAGGGTCGCAAGGCAAAGGGTAACTCCTGCAGCAGCAGCTCCAGACTGTGTTTGCAGGTGTTCGCCAGCAGAGCCTGCTGTGCAGCCGTCAACCAGAAGCAACTGACAAGGTAAGCAAGGTCCGGACAGGGGGACCACCCATTAATGCCCCTCGTTAAACTGTCCAACCTATCTTATTACTTAAAAGCTTGTAGTCTGCAGCACTTTTCCATGCTCTCCGTTTCTAGCTGCTGGGCCTTATCTCGCATCATGCCATATTGTGTCAGTCAGCCATATCTCACATTTAGCCAGACTTATTTTGCATTTAGCCATATTGTGTTTTTTAGCTATATCTCACATTTAGCCAGATTGTGTTAGTGAGCCGTATCTCGCATCTTGCCATATTAAGTTAGTCAGACGTATCTCGCATCTAGCCATACTGTGAGGTCAGCCGTATTTCGCATTTAGCCAGATTGCGTTAGTTAGCTTTATCGTGCATCTTGACATATTGTTTTAGTCAGCCGTATCTCACAGTAGCCATATTGTGCTAGTCAGCCATATCTCGCATTTAGCCAGATTGTGTTAGCTAAATCTCGCATCTTGCCATATTGTGATAGTCAGCCGTATCTCGCATCTTGGCATATTGAGTTAGTCAGCCTTATTATCGCATTTAGCCAGATTGTTTTAGTCAGCCTTATTGTTCCATTTAGCCAGACTTTATAAATCAGACTTATTCTCACATTTAGCCAGATTGTGTTAGTCAGCCTTATCTCGCATCTAGCCATATTGTGAGGTCAGTCGTATTTCGCATTTAGCCAGATTGTGTTAGTCAGCCATATCTCACATTTAGCCAGATTGCGTTAGTCAGCCTTATCTCACATTAAGCCCGATTGTCTTAGTCAGCCTTATTCTCGCATTTAGTCAGATTGTGTTAGTCAGCTGTACCTTGCATCTTGTCATATTGTGTTAGTTAGCTGTATCTCACAGTAGCCATATTGTGTTAGTCATCTGGATCTCGCATTTAGCTAGACTGTGGTAGTCATCCATATTCCCGCAGTTAGTCAGATTGGGTTAGTCAGCCTTATCTCGCATTTGGGTTGATTGTTTGGGTAAACCATAATTTGTAGCTGTTACTGCATTTACTGTTGTGCCCCTCTTCCTAGGCCCTGCACCCTCTATCCCGGTGTCCCAAATCTGGTAGTTTCTGCATTTACTGTTCTTCACCCATTCTAGGCTTTCTCCCTCTATCCAGGTGTCCCAAATCTAGATGTTACTGCACTTACTCTTGGGCCCCAATTTTAGGCCAGGTATTCCAAATCTGGTAGTTGCTGCATTTACTGTTGCGCCCCCATTTTAGGCCTTTCTCCATCAATCCAGGTGTCCCAAACCTAGGTGTTACTGCACTAACTCTTGTGCCCCCATTTTAGGTCCACGTATTCCAAATCCAGGAGTTACTGCATTTACTACTGTGCACCCATTCTAGGCTTTCTCTCTCTATCCAGGTACCCCAAATCTGAGCGTTACTGCATTTGCTGTTGTGGCCCCATTTTAGGTCCAGGTATCCAATTTGAAGGGTTACTGGCCTTACTGTTGTGCACCCATTTTAGGCCCTACTCCCTCAAACCAGGTGCCACAAATCTAGGTGTCACTGCTTTTACTGTTGTGCCACCATTTTAGGTCCAGGCATCCCAATTCTAGAGGTTACTGGTTTTACTGTTGTGCACCCATCTTAGGCCCTTCTCCCTCTATCTGGGTGTCCCAAATCTAGGTGTTACTGCAGTTGCTGTTGTGCCGTGTTTTAGGTCCAGGTTTCCCAAATCTAGGGGTTAATGCATCTATTGTTGCGCCCCCATTTTAAAACCCTTCTGCCAGATGCACCAGCCACTGTTGCCTCAACTGTGGGCACCAATCAGACTCTCTAAAATCTAGCCCTCCCATCTACAGTAGTATATCAATCACAGCCACGCCACTGCCTCCAACACGCCTACCTCCAGCCACATCCTTACAAAACCATGGCAATCTGCATGCTTTCAAGCCAGACACACATACTACCTAGATCCTCACATTCCCGTACATCACTACCGCACTCACCCAGACTCATTCATGCACACACTACCACCCACCAAACCTGCCCTACACCACCTACCCTCGCACCCTCGTTCTCAAACCCATTACAACACTCTTCCGGAATCATGCAAACACACAACGCCTCTCATCACACAAACCCCTACTCACATACACATGGATCTCTCAGACTCTCCAGAACACACCCCATCCGCATTTCTTTCTTCACCCAGAGACCCTCTTCCCCGAAATTAGTACTGCACACACCCATAATTGCTCAAATACACACACCCTCTCACCACAAACTACCCCACTCTCATACACACAGAGCACTCAGACATTACCATTCACACCCCACCCAACATACATCCTCCACCCTCGCACCCTACGTTCTGAACTCACTTCACACATAACTTTGTCACCTCCAAGCTATTCCCTCGTATCCCACACACATACCGACCCATCGCCACCACCACTCATTGCACACCTTCCAACTCGCCGACAAGAGGAGCTCCCTGGCCCACCTTCAGCCGCCCACTACATACCCCCCTACCAACTACCGGTGCTGGCTCTCCAACCTCCAAACCCTCTTTTCTACCCTCCCTCACTAAGATCCCACAGCCTCCCACATCCTCTGATCGCCGACCCTCCAACCCTCAGACAAGAGGGGCACTCTGACGTGCCCAGAAACAACTGATCCTTTCACCGTTCGCTTCATCACTGGCCCATTCCCTCCCTGTCCCCCTCCTCTCCTGTCTATGTCCCACTCCCAAAACGTCCCACCGCCCAGCATCCAACTCTCAGACCAGAGGAGCTCTCGGCGCTCCAAAACACAGCCCCTCCAACAGCTCAAACCTGCCGCCTTCTTTCAGAAACATACCCTGCACCTCTCTCACTGCCTCCCTGTAACTCGAGCACTCAGCTACAAACCCAAAGACCACCAGACATCAGCATCAGCCCATTTCTCACATAAGGGGATGCTCCCCTCAACCCATCTGCCCCTCCTGTCCCCCAGGACCCTCCAAACAGACACCCTCCCTCACACACCCTCCGAAACGGTCTGACACTCTCGCCACAACCATCCCAGAGGAATCCCGGGGCACTGTGACACCTTACACCCAACCCCTCCCATGTCTGGCGCTGCCTCCACCTCCCTCGCCCTGACAACATCTCCCTCTGCAAGCATTGCCGACCTACCTACAATCGTCTCCATCACACTGACCACCCCCAAATGGCCTACTCAGTCTACCCCTTCCCTGAGCGTGGCGCATCTTGCCCTATCCCTAACCATCTCTCTACCCCCTTTTCTGCTGACCCCCCACCCTCTTGCACACTTGCTCAGCACCCAAAAGCACAAGACTCAGAGGTAGACGACGATCCTCTCCCTCAACTCCCTCAACTCTGCATGCCTCACTTGCCCTACACCTCTCGATCCACTCTCCTACCCCCCAACACGTCCCCTGTAGCACCCCTGCCTGCATCACCCTCCTTGCATACAGCTTCCCCCTTCTCTCCCCTTCAAACCCCACTGAACCTCTTATCCAGACCCTGTGCACCTTCCTGTAACAACCCCTAGCCTGACACCTCTGTACTACCCACCACCTCGCACCACCACGTCTCAACCCTCTGAGCCTTTCGCTACCACCTGATACATAATCCCATGCCGCGACTGAGTGGAAGACCTGCGCCCGCCCTCTCTTCCTAGTCCATAACCACTGGCGTCCCTCTCGGCAACCACCAGAGTATTCCCCCCTGACCAACTCTGTCTGCCGTATCACACTGCTCTTCCCAATCAACCTTCTCCCCACCACAACCACCAGCAACCCTCTGATGACCCTGACCATCCCAGCCCAGCCAACCACGGACACCCGCTTAAACATGGACCCCTCTACCTCTCATAAAGTCACATGCCTCCTCTACAATGCTCACTCCATAGCCAAGAACAAACACAGCATATTTGATCTCCTAACCTCCAAGAACCCCGAACTTCTCATCACTGAAACCTGGTTCTCGGACGACCTCAAGCCTATTGCTCATGATGCATTCCCATCTGACTACTCACTCATCACCCAGAACAGACCTTCCAGAGGAGGTGGATTAGCCACGCTGCACAAACCTCACATCTCCATCACCTCCACTGAAACATCCATCACAGCTAACTGTGAAACCCTCCTAGTCAAACTCTCTCTCTCTCTTGCCTAGTCTCTCACTCAGCTTCCTACTTGTCTACAGGGTCCCGGGCAACAACAGACACTTCGCCAACAGCCTATGTGACTCACTAGCAGCCATTCTAGTCTAGTCAATCACCCGGCACTCACCCTACTGGGAGACTAACATCTGGTTCGACCTCCCCAACAACTCCATGACTCTACCACTGATTGACAGCCTATCGGCGCTCAACCTCACCCAGTATATCAGAGGACCAACACATACTGCTGGCCACACCCTTGATGCCATTTTCAGCGCTTCTGACCACATCTCCACGTCCAACCTCCAACCCCTCATCTGGACAGACCACTCTCCCTCTGGACAGACCACTCTCCCATACCTTCCTCCATCATTACACCACCGCCACCCACTAAGCTATCCTCTACACTTACATCTCAGTTCAAGTACTGGAACAAGGTCAAGGTACTACCGGACATGGCAGAGGCGCTGCTAAACGCCCTCCTGTCACTCCCAACCACAGCTAAACCCTTACCCATAGAGCTCTTTTGACTCCTGGGTAAACGACTCCCTCATTCCCTTAACCCCCTCTAAGCCTGCTCCCATCCGCAAAGGACCTACCCCCAAATGGTTCACCACCCTCCCAAGAACTCTAAAAATCCATAAAAGCTCCATTGTGCGCAAATGGTGAGCTCCCAGAACCCCGCAAAGCAAATCAGTACTTGCCCACCACCACAGAAACTACAAATAAGAGATCTGAAAGGCCACAAAAGCCTATTATAATACTAGGATGCTGAACATGCATAGCGGAAGCAAAGAGCTCCACAGGATCATCATTGAATTCCTGAAACCGCCCTGCACCGCAGCCCTGACTGCCTCCTCACAAACGCTCTGCAACTCCCTGTCTGAACATTTCCACAAAACAGCCCTAGACAGGATGGCTACCATGAACGCCAAGCTTTCCCTCTTGTCCACCCGCTCTACACCTGCTCTACCATACCGAACCCCCCGCCCTCCCGAGAGCCCTTCTTTCTGCACTTCCAACCGTATTTCGAGTGAGGAGTTTGCAAAACTACTATCCATCAGTCGACCCTCTGGCTCACCCCTTGACCCTTGTCCCGCCTCTCCCCTCAAAGAAATCTTCACCTCCACCTGTGCAGGAGAATTGGCAAGGTGCATTCTCAATGACTCCGTCACATCCGGCAACTTCCAAGACGCCTTCAAAACTGTGCATGTCAAACCTCTGCTTAAAGCATCTCTTGACCTTCTACTACCAATCAACTACAGGCCAATCTCCAACACCAGATTCCTGGCAATGCTAATGCACAGCAAACACTGGAGTACCCCAGGGCGCCAGCCTCTCTCCGCTTCTCTTCAACATTTACCTGACCCCCCCCCTCCCCAGGATCATCCACTCACACAACCTCATTTAGTTTAACTATGCAGATGACACACAAATCATCCTGAAAATTCCTAATAAACCACCTACCCCACCGCTGATTTAGCAGCATGTCTCTCAGATATTGACCACTGGATGCCGACTAACTCCTTCTGAATCCAGCTAAAACAGACATCATGGTATGCAGAAAATCTGCTCTATTCCCCCAACCGACTCCCTGGCCACCATCACTCGGCCTCCCCCCACGACCTCCACCACTGTCAAAAACATTGGCTGCACAATGGACTCAGACTGAACTCTGTCTCACCACATCCATAATACATCCAAAGCCTGTCACCTCGACCTAAGGCTCCCGAGGCTCATGACCAACTTCACTATGCAAACTCCCTCTACCTGGGTGCACCAGTCTACCAGTTAAACAAACTCCAAAGAGTACAAACCTCAGCTGCCAGACTGCTTCTCACATTGGGATGAAGGGACCGGATCTCACCGCCTCTCCGCACCCTACACTGGCTCCCAATTGGACACAGTGCCACCTTCAAATTCCTATGTATTACCCACAGAACGGTGCACAAAGCAGGCCTCAAATTCCTCCAAGAAAAGATTACGCCTTACCCCCAGACTCACACCCTTAGGCCAAACACTGCCCTCCTCCTAGTGGTCCCCACCTACTATTCGGCCAGGATCTAAACATTGGTGCCAAAACTGTGGAAATCACTGCCTCGCCGCATTAGACACAGCAAGGAATACATGGTATTCCGGAAGGCACCCAAAACCTGCTTCTTCGCCTAAAAAACCTCACAAGGTAATGCAGTGAACTACCCAACCTACCATCATGACTGACACCTGGCATGGTACCCTGCTGATTACAGACCCTGTTTGGACTGTCAGGCCTGACAATATCTAACTCCTCCACCATAGCCTTTCCAAGACTTGAAACCCGAATCGTAGCAGCACTCATGTACCAGACAGAATTAATTCATCACCTCATCTGCAGAAATTCCGTAAGCTCTGAGGCCTAAAGCTATCGCCATTAATCAGGGGTGATTGTGCTAGACTCGTAACCCAAGCACCAATATCACTCGTTAACTTGATCAAGGCTATGCAATTTATGCACTACGCAATAAGTCCAAGGAGACACTCACCTTCTAATTCTACGCAACTGAAAATCCACGAGCAGAACTAGATATTGGGGGGCGGTCCAGCAGTTAATATGCTAATCACACCTATCAGTGAATGTAGAATTGACAACCCAAACACTATTCGCACTTATGAACTTGATCATTGCCTTGCAATTTTGCACTACGTTATCAATCCAAGAATTGCCCTGGCTTGCTAATCCTACACATCTGGAAATCCCTCTGCAGAATTATACAGCAAGGAATGTTCTAGCACTTATTCTTTGCTAATCCCAACTATCTGGGAATGTCCTAACAGAACTACCTATCAGGGATTCTATTTAGCAAAACTGCCGACCGAGGACATCACTAGCATCTATACAGTAACATGAGTTTTAGGACAGGTCTGCCTGTCACCACCAGTCAGTCTTCGCCAGAACAATGTGACCCAACAAAAAACAGAGCGATACCATGCTCTCGACAGGCACTGGAAGCTGAACAGGAACAAGGTCCCCCTGGAAAACACACAGACACTCAAACACACCACTATGCCAACTCTTGCCTTTGCATCAACAAACAATAGAATGCAGCTACACCCCTCAATTAATTTTTGCCTAGCTGCACACATACTTACACACCTCCACATTCACCTCAACAGTCTTTAGAACACAGATATACCCCTCGAAATTAGACTAGCTGCACACATAATGTCACTCTCAAGCACCAAGACCGCCAGAATGCAGATACCGTAGTCCACTGGTCTTGCTGCACACATTCTACTGATCTTACAATGACTGCACCCCACCTAGCACTAGTATGCAGCTACACACCACCCATTACAAGCTGGCTGCACACATACCGAGTGCACCCAAGCAGGTTGTACTACACTACTCTCTCTACTGACCTGGACTGCAGTCCACAAGGGCGTTCAACCCACAGCGCTTTGGAATCGTAACAATGGTGGTAAAAGGCGCTATACAAATTTCCAAATAACATAACATAAAAACCCCAATATACAGCAGGAATCCACTCTGCTGCTTTAAATGGAATCAAAGCTGACCTGTTAGTTCTCAACTATAAAGCATCACTCCCAATCACATCACAGCAGTGAGTCGCCTGACCACCCCTGTGGATCCAGGAGTAGACCCATTTCCCAGACAGTATAAAAGAGAATGTTTCCTCGGATTGGTAGAAGGGAAGCAGGAGTACAGTAGCTGGGGAGCTACGAGACCAGCGCCTATTAGAACAACAGGAGAGCAGAGAAGGATCGGAAGGACCAGGAACCTGGACCAATTGCAGAGATCAGGATCCCATAACCACTCCATGGTGAGAAGGGTTCCCTATCCCTTGCAGAGTGAGAGGACAAGGGGCAGTGACCGGATCAAAGAAAGAATTGAGCGCTTCCTGGGGGCTTTATCCAGGACACTAACACAGACCAGAACAAGGAGGGACTCCAGAAAAGAACTAAGAGCCTCCATGTGGGACTGGGCTAAGCCTTTGCTAAATATAGTCAGAGGATAGATTAGATAGTTTGATTTCACACAAGCAACAGTTGATTCAAAGCAAATAGTAAGAGATTGGTTAAATGTTGTATGGTGATAGATCAGGGTTAATCGGTAACTAGAAAGATATTGGGCAAATGTTCATAAGATAACAGGATCAAGTGTGTTGTCATGTGATTTGGCATAGAATGCAAGTTTCAGTGGGCAAATTAGTAAATATGAAAGGGTAGGGAAAATTCGCCTGGATAAAGCCAAAACAAATCAGATTTTGCAGGGTTAAACTTGAAAAAGGCTGAAGCCATTGAGCATCAATGCTCAGGAGAGATGATTTTACTTTGTTGACAGCGCCAACAAACTTGTCTTCTATGCGAATGACCTATATGCATGGTAATGGCTCTGCGCAGCATTGTTTGTCAAAGCTCAGAGAAGCAGTTTCTAGCCCTCCACGTAGTGGCAGCAGGTCTCATTGGTCAAAAATCGGTAACACTCGGACATTGAAGTATTGTACGATTTTTGTTAATGGAAGTAACTGAGCCATAAAAAAGTGGTATCCTGTCTGGTGTAGATCACCAAGTCACTTTTGACAGGAGTGATGTCAGCACTAACAGAAAAGGTGCCTTTTCAACGCCTCCTTAAAAAGGTAGGTGCCCAGACAATAAAGATTTTGGACAAGGTAGTATTCACCAGGCTGAAATACTTTTGGAAAAAGCTGGATACATGAATTTCTCAGTCTGGACTCAAAGACTAGCATAATTATGAGCCTGTGCAGCAATGACAAGTGTAGAGATCATTCGAATATAATGTATTGGAACAAGTGAACAGGTAGACTCCAACCAACTGGTATCCTTCAGGGGCCTGCCCAATCACCTCTCTTGGAACTTCGAGTAGAACAAAAGAAAGTCTCAGAAGTAGGGAACAAGGGAGCACCTGCATGAGGGAGACATGAAGCCACACAAATGGCCACATCAGTAGTTTGGCAGTATTTTACTTTGAAAATACTGCAAATGGTAATGCTGTTACCGCTTGCAATGAGTATTCAGTCATTTGAAGGGCTGCATGATTCCGAGTCATGCAGATATTTCAGTTATATCCCATTTAGTAGAGCCCGACTGCAGTGCGATCAGCAGTGATGCTATTGTGCTTCGGTAATTACCGCCACACAAATGTTAATGGAAATGAAGCATTTCATGACAATATCTGGTCATCTAAAATACCAAAGGTTCGATCACTACCAGTCAACTAGTAATCTGACCCAAAGTCTTTCAGGTATCTATGGATCCTGCGTAGTCCAGCACTGCAATTCTTCCCATCATCAAAGGTCTGGGAACTAAAACTCCCTTTTTCCCCCCCAAGGGCCTCCTGTGAGAAACTTGAGGTTATTCTCATTCCTAGGTCCCCTGTATCCTCTTCTCAGGTGGACAGGCAAAGGCCCTCGCTTTTGGATCCCGACCCTGGGGGTAGAAAAGCTAGCGAGGATCAGCTGAATGGGGTGTTCTTGAGAACTGTGAGTGGGGTACCCTTAGAAGAGACTTGGTATCTCCTTTATCCTGTTAAGACTCAACCTAGCCCTCCCCGACCTTTATAGGTTATTGTAAAGCTGTTCCCCTCATTTCCCCACATATAACACTTAACAGTACTGAGACGAAGAAGAGGAAACTAAGAGTAATGAACAACACACACTTTCACCACTTTGGTAATGGGACGAGGAAGATGCCTGCAGGGAGCTTAAATGTAAAGGCATGTCCCTGTAATTATGGTCAGGCAAGTTTCATTGGAAACCCACACCTGCAGCCTGTCAAGGGTCTGCAGGTGCATAAAAAGAGACTGGTAGAGCAGAGCAGGGAGCGGGAAGGAGGCCTGGATGGAAGAAACCAGCTGGGGACTGTGCTTGCGAGGAGGCAGTCGTGGTGGGACCGGACGAGGAGCCAGGACGCCGGCAAACTCCCAGAGGATGTAACAGCCCGTAGCCAGTGGGCCCTGTAAGCGTCGTCAGTCTGGAAGCCTCTGTGAGCTGTACTCCCTAGTAGGAGCTGCTAGAGAGCACGAAGTAAGGTGGACGCCATCCACGTCTGGAAAGCAGCATTCCGGTCGTTGGCGTGTGAAGAGAGACACGTGGCGGGTGAGCGGAGCGCAAAACGGTGAGTTTCCAGATCTCCACAGTGAAGGAGAGGGAGCCACCAAACGGAGAAGCCACAAGCCGTTGAGTGTCAGGGAGGACGCGTGTACAACAGGGCGCTCCTACAAGCATATATGGAATACCGAATGAATGGAACTTTACAATTACATGGAAATAATGCTTACTGCATACTGAATTAAATGGAACTTTAAAAATCAAGCGAAACAATGCTTATTGAATACCGTATTGAATGAAACTTTAACAATCAAATGGAACAAATGTTTATTGAATATCTGATTGAATATCTGATTGAATGGAACTTCAAAACTCAAGCAAAACCAACACTTATTGAATAATGAAGCAAATGGAACTTTAAAACCACCAGCAAAACCAATGCATATTGAATCCTACCCTGAATGGAACTTTATAATGAAGCGGCATGAGTGCTTAGTGAACACTGAATTGGTTGAAACCCTGAAATGAAGCATTCTCAGTGTTGAATGGAATAAACCTAGTACGCCAAATGATTATTTCCAATGCCCAGGGGAAAACAAATTATAGAAAAGGGCACAAGTGTGACAGTAATAAGAAGGTGGGTGTGAGTAAAACACCCTTAACAGAACCTTTATGAGTAAGTGCAGAGTGACAAGGCCAAACAACTGGAAAAAAAGGTGTGACAACTAATGGCATAGCCAAGAGGCTGATAAGGAAACGCCAGAAGATTGTAGAAGTACACACCGAAGCCAAGAGGCCATGAGTCAGGTTGCATGACCTGTGATGGGTGTACCGTTTGGTCTAGGTGCAGTTGTCAGACCAGTGAGCCCTATATATTGCAAACTTAAAGACATTGTGACCATAAAGATAAAGTCTTCGGGAAGGGACCCGTGAGACTTGAGGAGCTGCATTGTGTGGTGTTGAGAACGAAACCTCAAGATCTTTTTGTTTTCTATGTGTTGCTAGGAACTTGGGGGAAAAAAAATCCCGAGAATTAGTTTGCAACTATATCACCTTGAACTGAAGAAAGGCAATCTTGAGACTTTTTTGTGTGGAACTTTCTTATAGTTGGGGAAAGGGAGCTAAAAGAAAGCTACATGCTGGAAGAAGCTCAGAACTTGGAGTTGAACACTATTTCCTTTGATTTTTCCTTTGATGTTGGCATACCTACACATTGGTAAGCTTTAGTTGTGAGGGCAAGTATAGGTTTTTGGACACGGACAGACTTCAGTTGAACTCTTGGACTCAGACTTTCCTTAGGTAGGGAAATCCCACCTTAGTATAGGGCAAGTTAGGCCTTCTACCATCCTGACATTTAATTTAATACAGTATCTTATTTTGAACTTTAAGTCTGTTGTCTGTGTCTTGCTTCATGATGCATTCACACTCTCCAAGGATTGTGAGAGCCATCTTATTTACATTCCACCACCCCGGGGGTTTCCCGTACTGTGCTGGTATTGCTACCATCTCCAGGTTCCAGACTATACAATCAATAGTAAGGACAGAATTATGTAACACACTCTGCAATGACTCGGTGGGACCATTGCAAAGGCCCTTGTTGGAGGAGAGCTGGTAGAAATTCTGACAAACTCTCTACAGTGTGAATGCTTCGACAAGCAGCATTCCTACTGTCACAGTTGGCTTTGTTGTACAATTGCTGGACCAAGATCCTACCACCAATGATATTGTGGTCAACATTGACCTTGGTGGCTCTCTGTAGCTAGGGTGGGCTGGACATAATGTAGTACTAGGTTTTGTGCCTCTGATCAATTGGAATGGTACAGTCACCTGTAGTTGAATGTGGAGTACATTCATAGGCAATGTCAAACACTGCTTTTTTCCAGTCTTGACTGTTTGACCATGCCCGGCGTATACTAATCTTTAATCCCCTTGTTAAAACATTCAACATTGCTGTTGGTTTGATGATGATAAATGGCACTCGTACAGTGTTCAATTCAATTTGGGGTTGTTTTAACGAGGTGGAAATGTTCGAGGGAGAAACGACCAAAGATTATTTGTTTGAAATAATCATCAGTCTTTTCTCCCCTGAACATTCCCGATGTGCCCAAACCCGTACCCATACTCCCGCAAACCCCACCCCCTTACTTACTTTGCATTCCGTCTCACCGTGTCCCTGCAACGCCTGTTCCCTTTCACTTCCGTGATCGGGAACCGGCGCTGCACGGTCCTGTCCTTTTATTTCCTTTTCTATTTTTCTTCGGGTCAGCTGCGGGGTTGTCACCCAGAACCCCCGCTCATTACACTGTATGGTATAGTGAGCGGGGCATTGCGGGGGATACCCCGCAGCCTTTTTTCTTTTGGTTGGGGTACTGCGGGACAGCTGCGGGGGACAACCCTGCAACCTCCGCTCACAGTATAGTGAGCAAGGGTGCGGAGCACACCCCTGCAGCCCCCAGCACCGAATGCGTGATCTGGTTGAACTTTTTGACCGTTCGGAATTTTTGAAAGGCCGAAAATCATCCAAATCACGCAGTCAGACATTTTTTTGCTGTCATTTTGGCCTAGGCGTTCAATTCCATTCTCCTTTAGGTACCAAATCATCTCTGAGATCTTGAATGGACCACCATTTATTGTTATCAGCAAACTCAGGAATCCCTCATCCAGAAACTGAATAAGAAAGAGACCTCTACCTGCTGTGACAGAAGGTCTATGGAGGACTAAGCAGAAATGGACTGTACTTTGACAACAATTGGGTCCTACAAGGTCCATGCCTATACTTCCCAAAGCAAACTGCGAACTGTTGTTTCACTCATGGGAGGAGTGTGGAAAAGGCAACTCTTTTCACTGGACTCACACAACGCATGCCCGGACAACTCCCTGGATTGGTTTATCACAACCTGGTCACCAGATTTCACTGCAAATGCGTTGTTTCATTGTGGTAATGCTCTAATGCCCCTTGTGACCCAAAGCCACAATGCAATTATGTACCCCAAAACGAGGGAATTATCTGATCCCCTCCCTTTTACATAAAGCTCCCCAACAGGATCTGCCAAATACAGCCAGTGAAACTGAAACATCAGAAACTACACTGTATTCTTTTTTAGAAGAATATCGCAAGCACAGACAATGGAAAACCAACTATCCTCAAAGCAAAGCAAATCTTTCCACAAATGGAGGCCCATCAAAAGGGGTAGACGAGGCAGAGGCAGCATTAGAAGAAGACGAACCATCAAACAGTCAAAACAAGATCGAAAGAACAAAGGAAAAAGAACTGATTCTACACCTATCCAACAAAACATGTTCAGCCACATTATGTTCTGCTCTTAAAAAGGTCTATCCTTTTGTCCCACAAACAAAATGGATTATTTCCAAACTAGAGTAGATTTATTCAAGTTCAGCAGAAACCTTAAATTAAAAAAATATTTTGCTACAAGCTTTAAACAACATCAAACCAGATCAGAAGAGGAACCTGTCCCTTCAGATCTAACCATTGCTCATTCATTACAAACAGTTAATCTACTTAATCTCCCGGAAGACGAAAATATTCACACTTTGGAAACCTTCACGGAGGATCTGGGCATCACCATGGACCTTAGTGAAACAACAAATTTGAAACCAAAATCAACTTTCTATCCACATCTATGCAGTGAGAATGCAATAGACCTATTTGAACAAGCAGTATCAGACGATCTGAGATCACTGTACCTCAAATAATTCAAATCTAAAAATGTACACCACAATCTAACAATCAAGGAAAGAGAATCTCTAATTCAATTATAAAAGGATGAAATCGTAAACATAAAGCAAGCAGACAAAGGGGGAAAAATTGTATTGCTAAACACAGCAGACTATATCAAAATGGCTGAAAAACATCTGAGTGACAAATTAAACTATGAGAAACTTACCGACAATCCACTTGCAAACCTCATTATAGAATGGCATCAACTCAATAGACATTATCTGGATGAACAACTCATAACAGAAGAAGAATATAACTACATGAACAATCAACATCCGATACTAGCAAGCATTTATTTTTTACCAAAAATTCATAAAGAGTATCATCATTTTCCACCGAGTAGACCAATAATCAACAGCATTGGTTCTCTAACGGAACCCATTTCATCGTATATTGACAAACACCTACAACCTCTGGCAGCTAACCTCACTTCCTTTATCAAAGACACAACAGATGTCATTAATCAATTGGAACTAATTGAATGGGAACAAGACTTCAGATTAGTAACTTTTGACGTGACCAGTCTCTACACCAGCATACTGCATCAAAAGGGAATTGAAACAACCAGAGAATTCCTAGAAACAAGATCTATCTCATACAAAACCCAAAATGAAATGATATTAGAGATGCTGAACTTCACGCTCAACAACAACATCTTCCTGTTCAATGGTGACATCTTTAAACAAAAATGAGGAACAGACATGGGGGCAAAATTTGCACCTGCATACGCTAATCTATATATGGGTGTTTTTGAATTGCATCATGCATGGCAACACCGATCTTTCAGTGAATTTAACCAGATAATCTACTGGAGTAGATTCATAGACGGCATCCTAATCATATGGAAAGGAGACAAGAAATCACTTAGTGAATACCACCATTTTCTAAACAACAACCAATTAAATGTAAAACTAACCATGGAAGAAAGCGTCAATAAAATCAATTTTTTCGATTTAGAACTATACATCAGTAATAATAAAATCAATACAACCTTATATACAAAACCGACAGCAGGTAACAGCATCCTGCATGTAGCAAGCTACCATCCAACTCACATTAAAAACAACATCCCATATGGGGGAATTTTTGAAAATCAAACGCAACTGCACAGAAAATCATGAAATGCATAAACATCTGAAAACAGCAAAAGAAACATTCTTGGCAAGAGGTTATAAAATTGCCCTACTTACCATGGCTAAAAACAAAAGTCAAGAACAAAATAGATCAGACCTTCTGAGTCACAAATCATGGAAACACAAGGAGGCCAACGCAAGCACATCAACTATCAGATTCATAACTACCTACAATACAGAGGCAATCTCTTTGAGAAAAAATCTTTAAAAACATTGGAATATTTTAACCACAAACCAAGACTTGAGATCTTATCTATCTGAATCTCCATGCCTCACATACAGAAAGGTACCAAGCCTGAAAAATGTCCTGTGCCCATCTCACTTTGTAGAACACAAAAAAACCAAAGGGCAACACCAATTATCGGCAACAGAGAAGTTGAAAGGGTTTTACAAATGCGGGACATGCAAGATGTGCAACTTTGCAACCAATGGTCTAAAGGAATTTTCAAAAGCAGACTGATCAATCTACAAAATCAAAGATTTTCTAAATTGTAATTCCAAATTCATAGTCTACGCCATCAAATGCACATGTGCAAAAGTATACATAGGCAGTACTATTTGACCACTAAAGATAAGGATCTACGAACATATCCAGACAATCAAACTTCATGATACCTCTTACCCTCTAAGTAAACACTTCCTAGAAAACCACAGACAAGAAGATATCGCCCTGATAAGATTTTTTGGCATAGAACAAGTCATTATCTCTGACAGAGGAGGAAACAGAGAAAAACAACTACGCAAAATGGAAGCTATTTGGATTTTCTATATGGACAGCACAAATACACGTTTAAATGCGGACCATGAACTATGTCACTTTTTATTAAAAAAAACTCATACATCAGATGTTTATACAAATATGCATGCTTATTTTTTCCAACTACTAAGCAACCACAGCTTCAGAAATGTTTTTTAAAATTGATGTTTTTTCAGAAAATGGTTAGAATTTGATCAGCTTGATACAAAGTCTTTAGCATGCTCATTAGAGCAATACCAACGATTGATGTTAATTCACCAATATTATTACCAATATCTTTTTCATGCCACTTACCATAACGTGTTTGAAAATTAACTGCAAATAATGGTTCACAAGCAAAACTGATTAGACAGATTTTTATTAATTGCAGTTCCAAAATTGAAAAATGAGATTAATAATCAAACCTATAACGAGTATTTAACAACAACATTAGCGGCTGCAGCGCGATTTTGGTCATTTCACCCAATGGTGGATGACGTTGTCACGTGATAACACACCCAATCAGACAGCCGCCTGGGTTAACACCAATCTGTATAGCATGGCCAATTTGTAAGTAACAAACAACAATAGCTAGAAGAATATCAGTTTCTTTCTGACCACATGGAAATTGATAACTTAAATAACATTGCTACCAAAGGTAACTTCTCGAACAAGGACTATCGATACAATTTCAATAGCCGTTCCAAAATGGCTTCAAAAAGCGTGGCCACGTTAATCACATGACCTTACGGATGACATCATGACGTCATCTCAAGCACATAAAAAGCGGCCATCTTAGATGGCTAAAACGAGCAAGTTCCAGCTACAAACCAGAATCCAGCGGAATCGCATGCTAGGAGAAATCCAGGTAAGACAAATCTGGGAACAATCTGCCTCAGTGGCCATTGTCTTATTTTCAGCACGTATATTTTTGGAAATAATCAGGATGGTTTACCCCAATCCTTTGATAAATAAAGTTTCTCTCTCTAAACTAAATAGGGACTGCCCTGTACTACAAAAGAAGTAGAAACTTCAGCAAAAAAAACAAATCTGCAGATGCTCAGGAATTTACCATTCTAATTACAACCTACAAGTCACAAGAAAACATTAACCGGTAAAACACATTTTTGTTATATATTCTCTCTTGTTCATAATCCTTTCTTTTGGCGAATCATGTTTATGAATGAGAAATTCACTTGTAAAAATGTTGTTCAATCTTGGTTAATCAGATGCAAAATGTTTAAGGCGCTTGGTTTGTTCCTAATATTAAGGAGCCTCTAGAAATTTTTGATCATATTAACTGACCAGTCCATCAATATCTTGATTATTTTTGTAAAAAATTGTTTAAAAAAATCTTTTTCTCCTGTTCTTTTTTCTTGTTCACAAAAGCTATATATGTACATTTAACTCCTGAAGAACCACTGAAAGTAAAGTGGGGAAACACGTGTTGAGGGCAAAAAAAAGCAAAAATGATTCCTTCTAATTCTGTATAAACAGTACAGACATTTTTCTACAACAAAAGACTAATAAAACATTCATGTGGAGCGCCTGTCACACAGTGTTTGAATTCTCTCTTTATTGTAATCTCTAATGAGCCACAGACATTCTAGGTCCTGCTGCTCTATTTTCGCCTTGTTGGGGTTGCCCTTTTCTACACCTCCTGTATTTCTGACCCTGCCTGGTTCCATTCTTCTGAAGATGCAGCTCTTTGCTCCACCAGGAGTATCTGGTCAATGTTCAAAAGTGGTTCCTCTTCACAGCTATCAGTTAAGCAGGATAAACAATCTGCGTTAATGTGTGTGGCTGGGCCAGCGTTGTAGCCCTGTCAAGAGTGGGTCAGGGGAGCCCGCAGCCGCCCAAAAGAAGTGCCTGAGTGCAGGCCAAGCCCCCTTCCCCACCCCTTCTTACCTGTGGCAGTGACGGCTACCTCAAGGATGAAAATGAAATGGAAAACGCCAGCTTGTGGCCACTCCAGCAACAGAGGACGCCGAAGACGCAAGGCAAAGGCGGCATCCCTGCCTTGGGGAACGGCACAACACCAGGCGACGACGTAGGAAGGGCAGCGAAGCACCAAAAGGATGCAGCGCTATTCCCAAACACCAGTCGGCAAAAGAGCATGGCTCCAGCTGACAGTGTCAGCTGCAGCCCGCAAAGGGAGCCACCACTAACCAACCAGGGATTTCTTATTTTGAAATAAAGGCCCCTAGCCCAACACGGACAATATTATTATCATTTTGGAAAAGGCCTGCAGGCCTTTACTGTTCCAGTGTCCCAGGAAATCAGCGGGGTCCATGTTGGAAAAGGGGCGGGACTTACCAGCCCTTTTAAGCCCTCCTAATGGCCTTTCCCTGTCAAACCCCTTGGAGGCAGGTAAGTGATTGGATAGGGTAAGTAGCCCATCCTGGGAGGTGGTGGGGTATTTAAGGAGGTGGGGTGTGTGTGTGGGGTGTGTGTGTGTGTGGGGTGTGTGTGTGTGTGGGGTGTGTTGTGTGTGTGTGTGTGTGTGTGTGTGTGTGGGGTGTGTGTGTGGGGTGTGTGTGTGTGGTGTGCACGTGTGAGTGCGTGCGCGCGTGTGAGTGCGTGCGCGCGTGTGAGTGCGTGCGTGTGTGTGCATGTGTGTGTGTGCGCGCAAGCGTGGGTTAGTTGGGTGAGGACAGAAGGTGGTGGAGGACATCCAAGAGACCAGTGGAGACGAGAGTGATTGTAGTACAGAGGCTATTGTTAAGGCAGGGGGTCTGTGGATTGTTTGTGTGAGAGGGAGATTGTGAGTATTAAAGGTAGAGTAGGAGTAGTGGTGGACTGAAGTAGTGGTAGAGGTGGTGGTAGTAACTGGAAGTAAGTAAAGTAGCTTGTGGGAATAACGAGTGAAGGAGCTAAGTGATAGTGGGTAGTATAGGGCTCTGCAGGGCACCATCTCCATGGGTGTCCCCTGGGGATTGACCAGGGGCTAGCGAGAGAGGGGAGCAGGGCACGATATCCCTGGAGGTCCATTGAGAGGAAGATAGTGGTAGCAGTAGCAGCAGAAGAGGAGGAACAGTGGTAGATTGGGAAGAAAGACAGTGAGTCGGAGAGTAGCAGTGGCTATTGGCATTAAGTGAGATAGAAGTTCTAACGAGAGGAATAGCAAAGTGGAGGAAGAGTGAGGGGAAGCAGAGAAAAGGAAATAACAGAGGTAGAGGAGCAGTTGGAGATACAAGTGGCGATATAAGTGGAAGTAAGAATAGGAGTGGGAAAAGCAGTAAGATTGAAGGGTGGGGCTGGAAAGGCGGAGTGAGAGATTGGAGGGACAGCGACCTGGTGAGAGGAAAACAGTTTGTGGGAATCAGTTCAGCCAAGGGTCAGGGGTGAGAGGTGGTGAAAGGATGTGCCCGACGCAGGGCAAAAGAAGGCACTGTTCCCTATTCCCAGAAACTAACTGACAATAGGAGAGGGAAAGCTAGAAGTTCCCTAGGGAGTCAGGTAGCCATTGACAGGGATCACACGGGTAGCCGTAGTTAGGAGAATAGATGGGGGTTACCAATCGGTAGTTTACGAACATCCCAGTAGGGACGTCTGGGATGGGAGGTGGGGTGGGGTGGGGTGGGACCCAGGCCCGGGGAAGCCGAGAGAGAAAAGGGCCAGCCCTAGCGCCTATCTTCCCAGCCCATTAGGCCCTGAGCAACCTGAAGAGAAAAAGAAACCAGCCATTCTTACAATTAAGTTAAATAAACACCTCTGAAACTTGACTTTAGGAGGCAGTGTGGTTCTCTGTGGGGGGCCACCCCGTCACATGTGTGAGAAACAGATAATGTGTTTTTAACGCCGTTTACATATTCTACACAGAATATATGCTCTTGTAGGCTGGTAACCTACTTTCTTATTCTCGCGGTCAGTCCAATCTTAAATGTTGTACGGCCCAATGGGCAGCCAGCAGTTCCTTTTCAATAGTACAATACATTAATTCTGAGCCTTTGAGTAACTGTGAGGCGAATGCTTTAATTATTTCTTACCACCTACCTGCGACACGATTTCTCCTAGGACAACATTGCGGGTGTTCGTAGAAATGATGGGTTGCCTGCCAGCCTTGTAATTCTTGAGGGAGGGAGTTTCAATAAATATTTGCTTCCATTTTTGTAACTATCAGTCACACGTGCTTGTCCATTCAAACAGGTTACCCCTTTTAAGTCGTTTTCAAAGGTTCAGGGTTTGATTTGCAAAGTTTGCTAGAAAGGGAGAGTAATATTCGCCCTTGCCTAGAAATTATATAAGATATTCTTTGTTGGACAGGCTAAGGGCCCCATTCTTACAGGAAGGACACTTTTCTACCTTGCAGCAGATTCAATCACCAGCGATACAAACGTGGTGGATTGCAGTATAATCCGCCACTGTTGTTCACCAATCCACCTCCTCACTTTATGGTTTGGCACCGGTACAAGTGACCGCACCAAATGCTGAGCAGTGAGCGCATCCCTACTCCGCTCACCCAGGACCACATTTGCACCTAAACAAGTAGGTATTAAAGTACGGCACCAGAGAGCCATTGTTAAACAAGACGTGCAGCAAACCTTCATTGCTTGCTGATTAACAATCCCTACGAAAGATTTCCTAGTAAGGCCACAAGATGGCCCTCTAGTGTTAATAGAAAAGAAAATGAAGGGAAGGTGTATTAAACACATTATGGTTATTCTTACTAAAAGCACAGTATAAGCATGCTCTGTTTAGCAGTTTGTCACATTTCTATATTACCGATATTGCTACCGAGGATCTGCAGGATGGGTAACACTTTCGGTGCTATAGAAATATGTCCTTAAATGTTTAATTTTTTCAGAACGTGTGCTCTGCACACGGAAACCTAGCAGGACAGCTTCAGCACCTACTTTTACATTCATTTATTGGGTAGCTTCCACGACAGGTCTGCGCCATTCCTCCCTCGACATCAGAATGGAGGTGAAAGGATTTGGAGAGGAGAATGCTGTATTTCTACGTGACATTTACCAAGCCCTCAGAATCTGGCCCTGAGCCTGTTACGTTGCTAAAGACCTTTTGAGGTTCGATAGCTTTCTCAGAGATGACGAGCCCCAATTATTGTGTTTGTCAAATTTGCACTTCTTATTCAAGTTCATGCCGGATGTTGTCAGTATCTGAAGTACTTTTCCTAACCTCAGATCATGTTCCTTACTATTTGTAACAAAGACCACAATGTCCTCTTGGAAACATGGGACGCCATCTTCTTGCTGAAAACGTCAGTACACGATATGCTGGAAAACAGATGCAGTTGACACCAGAAAAAAACGCTACAAAGTGGTATATGCATTCCATTCTCAGCACCTGCAACGCCGGCATATCATTGGTGTTGCTGGGTGTGATGCATTGCTAGCTAGGTGATGCAAGCTGTTGCACCTGAAACACTGTTTTCTCTCACCTTAGTCAGTATGACTGTCTTGATTCTTAAAAGCACGTTGTGGGTTCTGTCTGCTGTGCAGATTCTTTGAGGGACCTGCTATTGCCACCTGCAGGGCCGGGCTTGTCCGGTGACTGGCATACCAGTTGAAACTCAGTCTTGCCAGGTGTGGCAGTAGTTGGCTTGTTCAGAGCAGTGATAGGATTGGAAGGAAGTTCCCTCTAGCACTTCCGGTTAGTGGTGTGTTCCACCTCTTTGGCATTGGCAATGCAGAGGACCTCTTCTGATGGACTGTGCCGTTGGGCCACAGTTCTTTACCCACTGTGCCATCCCTACGCTACAACCAACTAGTTCCTCAGTCATTCATTTGTCTGAGCTCCAAAGTTACAAGTTCTAGCTTGCCCTCCGAGTGCAGATATATACCGTGCAACCGTCTCAGCATCCTCAAGGATACATTTACCAAAGCGATACCTTTCTATTAACGTACTGATTTGGGCCTCATAGTGCTTATTCCGTTTCTTACGACACTTCTCGTTTTCATTCAGTCCTCGAGCATCTTCAGGGCTTAGGTCCGCGAAGTCATCCAACTTTACGGGGCTATACAGTGACGTTTTACTCTCTGTGTCTAGCTCCACACACAGTTAGAATAATGTTCAAAGTATTTTTTCCACCTTTTACTATTTATAGGTGGATCTCCTGAGGAGGCAAGGGAGGTTATAGGGAAGGGATATCCTGCATGTTCACTGTCAATGAATGGCTGAGTCCCCCGCCCCTCCCAACCCCAGGCCCACTGGCCTGGTAGTGAAATGGTTGAGGCAGTATTTCAGAAAGGGGCAATACAGTTCGGCCAGCTGCTCCAGTTCACTGCTGGGCCCTTTAGCCAGATTACCTATAGTCACTCAGGATCACCTCGATTACTTACTGTGCACACCTTTCTCTTGCAGAATGGGGCGCATAGCTGCAGTGTGTTACTCCCAGAATGCTGTGTGGATCGACGCACAGTTCCTTTGTCGTATCTTTATGTTCAGGGCATTGCCTAGCAACATCCTGGGGCGCTGCGCAGATTGGTTGCTGAGGCATGGCTTTTCTTTGCAAACAATGCGGGGCAGATTTGGGCACTTTAACTTTTGCTGCCAAAACTGATGCAGTGCTATCACCCCTCACACAATGTCTAACCAGAGGAGTGGCCCTGCTAAGGCTGGCCACGATATACCGAAGGCAACAGAGTTATGCAGTTTCCTGATGGGGCCTGGCGTTCAATGCTCGCTGCCATTGCAGCAATGGAAGTGCTGGATGTTGCATAGCCTAGGGGTCCCAACATGCAGGCCTTGCCCACCCCAGTCCTGAAAGTAACGCACCGCCACAAGTCATGCTTTGTCAGGCTTCCGGCGCGCACTGCCTTCGTGCGGGACCGTCCACTATATTCAAACTTCCTGTGACGGCTCAACGCTGCCGGCGCACGCCACGTAACATTACATTCCGCCTTTTTCATAGGAAACAATTTAAATATCTTTCTCCGTCTTGTGACAGCTTTAACATAGATATTTTAACATTAGTAAACATACATGCAAAACTAGTCCGGGCCCTACCTGGGCAACTTTTGTCTACTGTCTTTACTTTCTTTTGACTACGGTTTAATCTTTCCTAATGTAGAGCTTCAACTGTGCCGGGCACCTCCGATTTTTTCTCGGCTGGGGTATCTGCTTTCACCTCCCTCTCCCGTTGCATGGTCACTTACCCAAGTTGGGTTTGGCAGCTCACTCTCCCACGTGTCCCCTGGTCCTACATCGCTTTCTGAGCTTCTGGTCTGGGATGTCCCGTTGTCCCAGTCTCCCGTTTCCTCATTTTCGCCCACCTTTCGAAAGAAACTGGAATTTCGGGTCACCGTCCCTCTTTTATCAGCTGCGGTCGCCATCGATCCCTTGACCTGGATGACATCCATGGTGCAGGGTACATAGGTGAGAGCCAACTTCCCTTCTGGACGTCTATTTCTGACCTGTACGGTGTCTCCTACAGCTAGGTCCAGATGTTTGAGGTGCCTTCGTAGGTTCTCTTTTTTCATTGAGAATTCTCTGATGTTCCGTTGCTCTTTCGTCAGTGATAGTCCCCGGGGGCCGGCCGGTTGTCTGTCTCTGGAATGAGGCCCCTCCGGCATCTCTAGAATAGTGCCTCTGCTGGTGCCAATCCCTTGGGGCAGTAGTGTGTGGACAGATTTTCTCGCAGGAACTTATATAATGTCCTCTCCAGTGTGTCACCTTGCCCTTGGGTGATCCAGACCACTTTGTTCAATGTTCTGAAAGCATTCAGCCTTTCCATTGGCACGAGGCCAGACCAGCGTGATTTTCCAGTGGATGATTCCGCACTCTGTGAAGCACTGTCCTTGAAATGGGGGCCCACTGTCGGAGCATATGATCCTAGGGAAACCGTGGGTTGAAAACATTTTCTCCATGACCTGCGCTACTTGTGCAAAGGCTGTAGATTCAAATAGCTCAACTTCTTGGTACCGTGACCATTGGTCTATCATCACAAGAAAGTGCATCCCTCGGCCAGTGGACCCAAAGCCTGCATGCACAACATCCCAAGGCCGGTCACTGAGAGGCATTGTTTGTTTGTTTATTTATTTGTTGTGCGCGCCGGACCCTCGAGTATCAGGGCGCATAAGACAAGGAGGTTTACAGCTTAGATGCAGAAAGGTTACGGTTACAGCATATGACAGAAAACAGAACAACAGAAAAATATGCAGCCGCACAGTCAAATTATAGTTAACATTTGCATAGTAAAAGTCTATAACAGGTGAAATGCATGTAGTGGTGGGTGGGAGAGTGCCAGTTATATGGCATTTTCGGTATTCCATTTTATGGTGTTTGTTCTAAATTTATTGAATGTTAGGTCAGATCTAAGTGCCTGGGGTAGGGAGTTTCACAACAGAGCTGCCTTGACAGGGAAGCTGGAACCTCCAATAGTGGTTAGTTTAAATCTGGGCACTAAAAGGGAGTTAGGGCTGGCTGTTCTAGCGAGTCTAGTCGGGTTTTTTCTAGTAAATCGTTATATAAGGTAATGGGGGGCTTTGTTGTTTAGGCATTTATGGATGAGGGATGCAGTTTTAAGGTTGATTTTTTCTTGGGTGGAGAGCCATTTGTGTTTGCGTCTTATTTCAGAAATATGTGCTCTTCTCAGGATGCTTAGGGCCGCTATAAGTGCATTGTTTTGGAGCACTTGTATTCTGTTGATTATCTGTTTGGAAGTCCCTATAAGAAGGAAGTTGCAGTAGTCTAATTTTGATAAGATGAGGGCCCTAACTAGGATAAGACAGCTGTCTTCTGACAGGAATTGTTTACCGGCTCGTATTAATTTGCATGTAAAGGCCATGGATGAGGCCAGTGAATTCACCTGTTTGGTAAAGGAGAGAGTCGAGTCAAGGTAAAAACCTAGAGTTTTTACTTCTTTAGCGACTTTAATCGTGTTCCCATCGATAATGAATGTAGAATAGTTTCTGTTGAGTTTCGAGATACGGGCAGCAGTGCCCAGGATGATCAGCTCTGTTTTGTCATCGTTTAAGCAGAGGCCGTGGTTTGCCATCCATGCTTGAACAATGCTATAGACTCTGTTCACCAAAGCCAGATCTTCCCCATAATCCCCGGTAAGTGGTAGGAGAATCTGGGTATCATCCGCATAGTTAGTGTAGGTGATACCCAGATTGTCAAGATCGTCAAAGAGTGGCTTGGTGAAGATTTTGTAAAGTGTTGGTGAGACACAGGATCCCTGGGGCACTCCGCAGGTGATGGGTAGTAGGTCTGCTGCCGATGAAGGGGAGAACACCCTCATGGTCCTGTCGCTGAGGAATGATTGTATCCAGACTATGGCCTCCTCTGAGAAGTGGGCCGCAGAGTCCAGATGGTTGCATAAGACTCTATGGTCCACCAGGTCAAAGGCGGCTGAGAGATCTAGAAGGAGGAGGAGAGCTACTTTGCCCTTGACTCTGAGTGAATCTATTTGGGCTTTCAAATCAATAAGGGCAGTCTCTGTGCCATGTAGGGGTCGGATGCCGGATTGGCGGACGCCAAGGAGCTGGATTTGGGTGTAAGCTACCTTGTCTAGTATTTTTAGTAAGAAGGGCACTGTGGTGATGGGCCTGTAGTTTGTGGGAATGTTAGGGTCCAGTGTTTGTTTTTTCAATAAGTGGAGTACCCAGGATTCCTTAAGGTTACGTGGAATGGTTCCTGTGGTAAAGGAGGCATTGATGAGTTTTGTGATAAAGGGAGCTAGATCTCTAGCAGCGTCCTTGATCAATTGTGCTGGGCATTGGTCTCCTTTGCAATTAGATGGTTTGAGAGCCAGAATAGTTTTCTCTACTTCAATTACTGAGACCTTAGAGAAGCTGAATTGGGTACATTCAATAGGTTTGGGTGTGAGGATTTTGTCCCCAGATGTATGGGTTTTGGCTGGTAATGATGCTTTCTTTAGGGCAATTTTAGTTTGGAGGTTAGATACTTTAGTGTTGAGAGCCAGCTGTATGTCTGTGCACCAGTTTCATCTTTGATAGAATCATCCTGTACAGCGATAGGCGTTTCCAGTTCTTTTAGGATGGAGAAGAGCTCCTTCATGCTGGAGTTGGCTTGGGTAATCCTATTGTTATATGTTTCTTGTTTGGCCAGGATGATGTCCTTTTTGTATTGCTTAGAGACGTTTGTTAGATTGTATTTGTTTTCGCGGTCAGTTGCAAGTTCCATATTGTTTGGCATTTTCTTTTTTGTAGACTTAGGTTTTCTAGGTGGGGAGTAAACCAGACATTCAGGTGCTTTCTTGGTTTACTATTCCTAAGTTTATGCGGGGCAACGCTGTCAAGAGCGATGGTCATGGCATTATTGAATTCCTCCACTAGAAGGTCGGGATCAGTATATTCTGGTAGAGAGTTAAGTTTAGGTAGGATATGGGGTAAGATGTTATCGGCTGTGATATTTTTCTTATTTCTAGTTAAAGTGGGTACGGCTGGGGGGGGTTGGAGCTATAGGTCTTTTAGTGTTGATCGTGAAGGAGATTAGATGGTGGTCCGTCCATATTTGTGGGACAATGGCTATTATGGAGGGATTACAATTGTGACTGGCGATCCAATCGAGAGTTCTCCCTTTAGCATGGGTGGGAGTATTCACCTTCTGCGTGAAACCTAGTTCTGCTAAGGTGTTGGCTGCGGCAGTGGCCTGGTGATCATTGATATCATTGTAACCTAGGTTGAAATCTCCTAGCACTAAAGTTTGTGAGGAGTTTTTTAGTTTCTCAGAGATAACAGTCGTGATATCTTCGTTGAAGGAGCTGATAGGGCCTGGGGGTCTGTAGAGGAGATGGATGTTTAATGTTTGCAAATTGGCAGTAGGTAGTTTGATAGAAAGAAACTCACAAGATTTCAGGTTGGGTGTGGAGGTGATTCTCATGGATAGATTGGTTTTGGCGATAATCGCTATTTCTCCACCAAGTGCATTAGGTCTGTCAGCTCTAAGGATCGTATAGTTGTCAGGGACTGCTAGGGTAAGTGCAGGACCTGCTGCATCGTGGAGCCATGATTCCGTGATGACGAAGTCAAGGTCATTTTCCCGGATAACGTCCGCTATGTCTGTAGCATGAGCGACTAACGATCTCGCATTAATTAAAGTAGCTTTTAGGTCAGGTTCTGGTGGCATTATAGGCGGCAGTTTGGCGGTAGGCTTGTTTCTTTTAGGATGAGGTTTACGGCTACGGGGGGGTCGGTAGTTTCTTATGGTAAAGGTAACTTCGGGCGAAGGTGGTCCAGGTTAATGTTGTATTTATTAATGGGTTTGAATATTTTAGGAAGTCGCGCCCGGAGTCTATGGTTCCTCTGTGCTACGTTGCAAGGGGTTGTGGGTATTGACTGTATGTGGACTCCTGGGTCCTCGAGAGGCTGGAGGGTTAGCATGGTGATGTAGGCAGTAGTAATGAGTATAATTATCAGATTAGAGAGTGATACTCGGTGGGCTAGGTTAGGCATGTAAGAGAACATCGTGTTATTCCTGGTTAAGCTAGGGCCTGTGGGTGGGCTAAGTGTGGGGCAAGTGGACTGGATGCAGCAATTAGATACTAGGCATGGTAGACTAAGAACGACATCGAGTAGTAGGATCAAATATTGGCTAGCTGCAGAAGTCTAACACTAGGCTAGGTGCAGCAACAGATATTAGGCTAGGTACAGTAATCAAGTACTAGGCTAGATACAGCGATGAAATAATGGGCTAATCAGTTAGGCTAAGTGTGTCAATCAGGTGTAGGGCTAAATGCAGCTATCAAATATTGGGCTAGATGCAGCAATCAAATATTGGCTAAAATGCAACCATCAACTATTGGGCTCTCGCCATCCGGCGAAGACAAGATGCAGAAGTAGGGCAGGCGGTCCAATCACGGGCCGTACTGAAGGAGCGAGGTCGCTAGGCAACCATAATAACAATACGGGTGGCCATTTTGGATCAGCTGTGGCTGGCTGAGCCTCGTGTTTCGTAATGACCAGCACTCCCCGCCGCCGTCAGGGCTTCAGAGAGTGTTAGGCTTTCTTGAGGCAGGCGCACGGTAGTGGTGCTGCTGGCATGGTGTAGCAGCCGTGCTGCTGGCGACAGTGTGGCCGTGATGCGGGTGGGATCACACGGCGGATCCGATGTGACCAGCGATCGGGCTGCTGGATGGTGTGGGCTCCTGCCCTCCACGCGTGGCATTGGGGAGAAAAGTTGATTCTAGTCAGGGTTCTTTGTTGGCCGCCGCCTGACACCAGATTCAAGTTGTGACAAATTTGTCCACCCTCGTTTGCGAGGTTGGGGAACCATACTTTTAGACCTAGCCTTGATTTAGTTTTTGGCTGCTCCTTGATGGCTACAGTGTGCTAGTTCAATCGCCCTCTCTACTAGCGTCTGTGGGATCACCAGCCTGCTTCTTTTTAAGAGGAGTCCTTCGGTTGATGACAGTTCGTGTCGCACCCGCCACAACTGTTTCAAGACCTGCTGTGCTCCCTGGCTTCTTCGGTGTGAGTTGGACAGAATTGTGTTCCAGTCCCCATTGGACATGGCCACCTTCACCATCTCAAAACACCTGTCACGGTTTGACGTGTCTGATACCTCTTGAATGGATAATGCCACTGGTTTTGCGGCTGCCACAACTGTCCACACATGTTCATCACTTGCGAGTTGTTAGTTATCCTCATCATCCCCCTTGCCCCTTGGATGTCGCAAGAGGTAGTCAGCTGGGTTGTAAGCCCCCGCCAGTATTTCAGATGTACGCTGTACTCCATCAGTGCAAGCATCCAACGCTGAATCCTCGGGGGTGGCTTGGACTAAGACCCTGCCATGATTGGCATTAGCGGCTTGTGGTCGGTCACCACGGTTACCTAGAATGTAGATGTGAAAGTGACAGCATCCCCATAAGACAAACAAGCACCTCTCTTTTGATTTAGGAGTAGCGTTGTTCTGTATTAGTTAGTTCTTTGTTTGCATATGCTACCGGTCTCATCTGTCCTTGCGCGTCCTGCTGTGACAGGACTGTCCCCAGACCAATGGAGCTAGCATCTACTATGATCTTGGACTCCTTCTGTCGGTCAAAGAAAGCCAATGTATTCCTCCCCCGCAAGCGCCTGTTTGATTGCTTCAAAGGCGTCTTGCTCTTTTGCCGTCCATTCCCACACCTCGTCCTTCCTCATGAGAACCCATAGGGGCTCAGAGATGGTCACTAAATTTGGGATGAAGCGTCCGCAGTTTGTCACCATCCCTAGGAAACTCCTGATCTCCAACACACTCACTAGTGGGCTGGCCTCCTGAATGTCTTGAACCTTGTGCGGATTAGTTGATATGCCATTTTCATGAAACACAAACCCGAAGAACTCTATGCGTTTCTTTTAAAGAATTCACACTTTTCACGGTGTAGGGTGAGGCTGAGGAGCTGAAGCCTTTCTAGTGTTTTCTCAAGTCGACCCATATGTTCTGCTTCTGACATAGAATACACCAAAATGTCATCACTTAGATTTATGACCCCTTCTAATCCTGGAAGAGCCCCTAGTATCACATTTTGAAATACCTCAGCCGAGGAAAATATCCCAAAACTGGGGCGTTTGTACTGGTAGAGACCCTGGTGAGTAGTGAAGGTAGTGATGTAGCACAAGTCCAGGTGGAGCTCCAGTTGGTGATATCCGGATCTAAGAACCAATTTCGAAAATCAACGCCTGTTTGAATTTCTCTAGTACTTCATTAATGTCTACAACGTATACCCCATAGGCAAAATAAACAATTCCCACGGCCTTAGCTGCCGCACAACTCAGTAATGAGTGAATGCTGATGTCTGTGACAAATAATTTAGCTTTGATTTCTTTGCCCTCGTGAGCCACCCTGGTGATAAACACCCCTTTTCGAGGTATTGGTTGAATGCCACCAAACGTGAATATTTTCGCCCGTACTTTGGACAGTGTCTGAGGTCCTGGGGAGCTTCATAGTGACCAGTCGCCATCACACATACTAATGCCCCTGTTTCCACCAGTACAGGTGTCTTTGCCCCTCCCACTGACACAGTGCACATGGGTTTTCTCCTCTTTTTGGTTTTAAGAGAGTCAGTGCTGAGATGAAGAAGACTTCTTCCTCCTCCTCTTCCTCCTCCACCAGCTCTTGTCCTGCTGTGTCTTGTTCCACCACTGCTATTTGCCTTTGTAGCTTCAAAGTATGATTTAGGGTCCTGCTTGGCCCTCTGGAAATGGTCACTGTGGTGGGGGCTTTGCACATCCTCTTGAAGTGAACCATCACCCTCTTCATTCTCCCACGCACACGTGGCCGCCAAATGCGGGAGCCTGCCATAAAACTTGTCTATGGATTCTTCCTCCTTCTGTGCACATGACAAACCTCTCATAGTCCTGGTTTGACAGCGGTAAGAAATGTTTTTTCAGGCAATCCTTTGCGCCTGATACAAGTCATCCACTGGAGTGAGAGACTTGTAAATTTTGTGCACCTCAGAACCTGCGGAGTAGATGAGGGTGGCTATTTTCGCCTCATCATCGGATTCTCCGGTGGCTTTAAAATACATGTCCAGCTTTTCTACCCATAGGAGCCACTTAGCTCCCAGACCGGATGGGTTCCCTGAAGCATCAAATTCTGTCATTTGGGCCAGTGTGTCTTGTTGATGTGGGGATCTCCTCATCCGAGGGGGTCTTGCTGCAGGATCTTGTCCTTCTGCTTGCTGATCTTCTTCGTCACTCATGGTAGTGATTATGTGTCACCGTGTATGATTGGTCACACAGGCACCTCCAGTTGGCGCGGAGGCCGCCACCTACACGTGTCTACACACCCTGGGACTAGCAGGTCTCAGTAGGCCACTGTGGCGCACTTACACTTCTCCCAGTGCTGTGTGACTGGACCACCATCCAGCATCGAAGGGAACATTTGTCCCTTAATGTATGTTTTTTTTTTTTTAAATGAGCCCGTATGGCTCCCTTGCTCTGTGGGCACTGATTGAAATGTCAAAAAATTAACCACACGGCACGCGAGCACTCCACGTGTGGAGCCGCTACCAGTGGAAACACAAAATGGTGGCTTGCCTCTTAGCACAATAGTTTTGCATCCGACAGGCGCCAGAAGGAATGACCATTGATGTGTGTTATGCCTGGGCGCCTTGGAACTCCTCCCCGCAACCAAGGTGCATCCTAGTTACCAGTGGTGGATGTTGCATAGCCTATGGGCCCCAACATGCAGGCCTTGCCCACCCCCGTCCGGAAAGGAACGCACAGAAACAGGTCATGCTTTGTCTGGCTCCCGGCCCGCAGTGCCTTCGTGCGGGACCGCCCACTTTATTCCAACTGTGTGTGACGGCTCAACGCTGCCGTTGCACGTCACGTGACACCATCACAGCAAGTAGAGAGGTAATCTGAACTATATTATTTATTCAAGTTAGTGTACATGAATAATTCGACCACACCAGCTGACAACTTGAAGGGGCCTGGCCAACCGCTTCTCCTGGAACTTCCATTGGAATGTGGGAGGCAAGGTTCCACAGTCTGGCTTTCACTGTATTTCAGTCCTTGTCATGTTACACATTAGCAGCTTTGATCATCATCGATCATTGTTGGCCCACCTCCGGGAACCTCAGAGGCACGACCCAGCATATCCGCGTGGGGATACTATGGGCCTCATTACGAGTCCGGCGGTAAACTGCCGGTTTTTCCGGCTCGGTTACCGCTGGACTCGAATTACCATTCTGCCTCTATGATTCCCGGAATTACCGGGGCATTACAACCCCAGTGACCCAGGAATTCGGGAGGCGGAATTCGGTAAATCCCCATCGAGTCCCGTAGGACTCAATGGGAATGGGGACCATGGAAAAACCGGCACCATCTGGTGATGGTGCCGGTGTTTCCACGTCCGCCTGCAGGCGAGCAGTGTTAAACCCGCCAGGTCAGACCTGCCGGGAATGACACCTCCGCCTGCAGGACTCAGAATAACCCGGTATGGAAATACCGCCACCGTTATTTCCATATCGGGTGACTCGTAATGAGGCCCGATGTCTTGCCAGAAGGTCATGGCCATTATAAGGCCCAACACGGAAGCAACAGCTGATGCAGAGTGCTGCTGCTGAAATGCAGCAACATGTTTCCTGCTTAAAAAAATCAACACAACATTGTATAACCTGTAACGGCAACCAATGATTTCCCATGTGAAGTACCTGCTAAATTAATAAAAAGGCAGATCTAGAAATGTGTTGCAATGGTATCAATAAGTGTAATTGTTTGAGAATCAAATACATGATACACAGCAATCACACAGTTTAAGCAGCAGAGAAAGGGCTTGAACTACAGAACAGCCCTACACCCAATTGAACGACAGAAACGGGAGAGGCAAAGAACATTGTGGTTAACAGGTGGCTCAAAAGCAACAGCTGCTGATACCTATAACATGTGCATTTGCATCATGTATAAGAGAAGGATGCTACAAACTCCACTGAAATGATAAAAAAAGTCAATGTGGGTGGCGCTATATGAGCTCTATCTGCAAATAAAATAAGATTCCTTTGCCTCAATTCGGCATCCTGTGTAATTCCATGTGCCTACAACAGTATCGTCAACAGATACCAAGCAATTAAGTTTTGCTTTGTGTAAGGGGTCAGTAATGTTAGGCAGGGAACTTTGTGAAGACTTTTCAAAAGATGCAATTATATTAACTCAAAAGGTTGGATAAACGCCTCACTATCACTACCCTGATGAGGATTTCCCTGCCTAAAATAAACTAAAGGAAACACTAACAGAGAAATGACTTACCGTAATGTTCTTTCTATGGATTCTTCTATCGCAGATTCCTCAACTGATAGATATCCTCATCCAGCTCTGCTGCTTTGGAAAAACTTCAACAAGGGGCGTTGTGGACCTCGACTCGGGCGTCGATACATCTTGCTCGGTACTCGATCGTCAGCTCTGGACGCGACGTCGGGCGTCATATATATACCACATCACTATGCCCCATACCTCAGTTTCCCCTGAGCTCGACCGCTGCATAGGAAAAGAGTGGGGAAAAATGGGGCTTACAGCCAATAAGAGGTGAACAACAACAATAAACTTCCCAAAGGGAAGGGAACCTTGTGGAAGATACTACAATACGTATAATCAGAAAGAAATTATTATTTTCTTTTTGATTGGTTGGAGAGAGAAATCATGCAGCACGAAAAACAGAAAAAGGTAATTCCAGGACCATCAACAGGTGTCAACCCACTAAAAGAAGGTGCTCATCAACCGTCAAGCTTTCTGAGAGGGGATGGATGAGCGGGGAGATGAGGAATCTGCTGGAGAAGAATCCATAGAAAGAACATTACGGTAAGTCGTTTCTCCTTCAATGGATTGCCTGTGTCACGCAGGTTCCTCATCTGATAGACTCCCCAAGCAAAGAGGCAAATGGAGGTGGGCAGAAATTTATAACAGATTTTGGAGCACCTCCCTGCCAAAACGCACATCAGCCCCCCAAGCAATGTCTAGACTGTAGTGTCTAGTGAATGTGTGGAGTGAGAACCATGTTGCCGGACAACAAATATCCCTAACCGCGACTCCCCTCTGTAAGGCAGTCGATGCAGAGACCCCTGGAGCCGAGTGGACCCTGATACCGGAAGGTAGCTCTCTGCCTGCAAATTGATATCGCTATGCAAAGCACAAAATGATCAACCGGGTAGTGATTGTCTTGTCACTGCCAGACCTGTACGGGCTACGGAACAGGCCACGAAAAGTTGATCAGATTTTTGCAATTCAGACGCCCTTGCGGTGTAAAAACTCAGGGTCCTTTTGGAATCCAGCCAATGAAAATGCTTCTCTTTAGAAGAGTGCGGAGTAGGATAAAAGACCAGTCAGTCTATGGCCTGTGACGGAAACTTGTATACCACCTTCGGGAGAAATCCCGGCCTTACTTTAAGTGAGACCTTGTCTCGAAAGAACTGCAGAAAAGGCAGTTGGCAACAAAGGGCCTGTAATTCACTAACCCGTCTGGTTGATGTTCCTGCAACTAAGAAAGCGATTTTCAAAGAGAGCAGCCGCAAAGAACAGGTATTCATGGGCTCAAAGGGAGCTTCCATTATGAAAGTTAGAACCAGATTAAGATCCCAATCTGGGACAACAAAGGGAGTTAGCAGAAACGTATTCACAAGGCTCTTCAGGAATTGAGCCATAAACGGGATTGTAAAATATGAACCTTGTTCCGGGGACCTCTTGAACACAGACAAGGCCACCAAATATCCTTTGACTGTGGTGACCTGAAAGCCTGCTGAGGCCAGTGACAGAAGGAATTCCGACACTGTAGTGGTGGGGCACGAGATGGGGTCAACCTCACATTCCCTGCAGCCCGCCTCAAATCTTATCCACCTGCATGCGTACAAAGAACTTGTAGATGGTCTCACTGTCCACGGCGTCCAGGGCACAAATCTCTGCCCCTCGGTCTTTCAGATTTCACCCTATCCCTGGCCATACGGTAAGAATGGGGTTTCTGACACTAGAAAAATTAGCGTCTGTGCTCCACGATCTGCAGCGCATGGATCTTATCAAACAAAACGTGCTTAAAATAGTTGATAACCGTAGTATCGGCTCACCCACAATTATCAGTAAAGCTACACCCAAGGGAAGAGACCCTAAAATATCTCCCACGCACCTACTCAAACACTGAGTCTTTATGGTCCAAAACAGAAAGTCTGTGACAGATCTTGAGCTTGGTCTACTGAACAAGTGCTCACTAAACAAACACGCTCTCTGCATCCATGACCAATAGAGAACTAGGCCAGGTGGGTAGGGAGGAGTTGCAATAATTGCTAGAGAGACCATCCACATGCTTCCAGCAAAAACCTTATTTACTGGATGTGAGATACTACACATGAAGTATACCCCTTCAGATAACAGTTGTCTTAACTTGATTGTGGTCCATAGACAGCCCTCGATAACTTCAGACTTCAATGAAGAACTTACCCAACAACTGAACCCTTTAAAAGGGCCAAACACTGCAACACTGTTGTTGGGGGACCTCAACCGATGGCGGGGAGATCCCAAGGACAAAGAGGCGATTAGCCTGGAGAAATCACTGAATAATGTTGACTACCAGGTTATGAATGCCGAACCTACCATAAGCAATGGCAACCAACTAGATTGGGTGGTTACACAAAATCTGGCAATTAGAGACATCAAAACTTCACAATATATTTGGTCCGATCATAGTAAAATAACTTTTACAGTTGGGCTACCCTAGGGGCCTAAGCTTATGACTTGTCGGAACTACAAAAAAATGGAAAGATGTCACCTAAAGCAATGTATGAAGAATATTGGGGGGGGGGGAATGCAAGGCTGAAGACTCATGTGATTGATTCCCTTATAGCCTGCCTGACCTACCATACCAAGAAATTAGTCGATCAAAAGGCCCCATTACGGCCTAAATTAATTAGACCCAATGCTAAAAATCAAAAATGGTTCAATGCCAAACTCATTGAGATGAAAAGGGAGAAAAGGAGAAGGGAAAATAGTTGGAAAAAAAATCTGACTGTACCAAAAAAGGACTTTTGGAGCGAAAGTGAAAAAGCTTACAGGAATAGTATCAGCGAAGCTAAGAAAAAGCATTTTACGATTAGATTTCGATTGCTGCCAATGCATCCAGCAAATTGTTTAACATACTGAAATCTATCGAGAGCCTAGCTCCCTATCACCGCTATATGTACCCTCCCAAGCTGTGATAACACCCAGAATGCATTCTCCAACAAGATATTGAACGCCAGGGATTTAATAAGGAACACATTAGCCGGTAAGTATACCTCCCAACGCCCAATGGAGACCTTTGCCAACCGTGGAGTACCCTTTAGATTCACAGAGATAGCCACAGAGGACATGGTGAAAATGTTGGCTAAAATGAAGCCGACCTTCTGTGCAGAGAATATCTTACCTCCTAAAATAATTCTAGAGAATACAGACATCTTTGCGCCCTTCCTAACGAAAATCATGAACGCATCTTTTCGAGACCAGGTTGTGCCCAGCAGCATAAAGAAGGTCACCATCACACCGTTCGTCAAAAAGCCAACTCTTGACCAAAGAGACCAGAGTATCCTTAGGCCTATAACTAATTGCAATTTTATATTCAAAGTTATGGACAAAATAGCCACGTCGCAACTGCAGGCCCATGTCGAAGCCAGTCAGTCGTTACATCATCAAAAATCAGGTTTCCGCGCTGCCCACAGTACTGAGACTGCTATGCTAGATCTTCAGACGAAAATGTTGAACATAACGGACAAGTGGAACACAGGTCTCATTCTTCTCGACCTTAGCGCGGCCTTCGATCTTCTCGATCACAATCTCTTAAAAAAGGCCTTAGAGGAAACAGCCAACTGTACTGAAGAGGCGATTGGCGGGATAACATCTTTACTATCAAATAGGAAATCCAGAGTACATTGAGGTACAAATTCTCATTTCAAAAATACGTCGTCTGTGGAGTTCCGCAAGGTGCTAGCATGTCACTGTTACTCTTCAATCTTTATCTGAGGTTTCTGTGCCTAGTCCTCAACCATATTAACATCTTCTTCAACAATTATGCTGATGATACTTAGCTGGTGGTGGAGCCAAGTGGGGATTATAAGGAAGACAGTGAAACTGTAACCACCTTATACAACACAGTCGAATCCTTGATGGACCTCAACTGGATGTGTTTAAACAGGATGAAAACCGAGCCGATGGTATCTGGATCACACCAAGCTAGGGATAACTATCCCCTAATTATGAGTGCTTCCTGATCAAGGATACCCACATCCAGGTTTTGAGTAAAGTTAAAACTCTTGGGATCGTATTGGACGTTTCATAAGCACTGAGGCACAAACTCACTACATCAGCAAAAACTGCTCTTACTACCTTAGATTGTTCAAAGCCATCAAACCCCACTTAAGTGAAGATAACTGCACCACCATAGCTAGAGCTACCATCCTTTCAAGCTTGGATTACGGACACGCACTTCTGCTGGGAGCTAACAAAACGCGTGGCTAGATACCAGCATATTCAGAACAATGCGGTAAGGATAATTAAACAAAAAGCCAAAACCGAACAGGTCAGCGGCGTTAGAAGAGACCTGAACTGGTTAAGAGTAGAGGACAGAGTAGATTTCAAAGCTCTCACGTTGGTACATAAATGTATCCACAGGAAAGCACCTGCGTACCTCAAAGCTAAAATCAATCTGTATGTTCCAGGCCGAGCTCTAAGATGTGTTACATCGGGTACGATAGCTATTGCATCTCATAAGCGTTCTAACGGAATGGGGAAAGCCTTCCCTATAGTCGCAGCTCGCAAATGGAATAAACTACCTGCCAACCTGAGACTTGAATACAAATATCAAATCTTTTGAAAAAAAATGAAAACTCACTTATTTGAGTGATAATAACCCCGTCTCGGCTAGACAATCCTTGCATTATGTGTGGTTTTACCACTAGTCCTGTGTTGTTTTTGTACGTCCCTACTGTTCCATCGTGTTCATGGAATTGCGCCCTGATGCTTGCTAGTTACTGTGGTGCTAGACAAATAAATAAATACAAATAAATGAAGTAGGTTGAGGGACTCTGGATTTGGCTGAAGCACCTGACCTTCCGATTGGGTAAGGAGATCCGGTCAGATCCAGACGGTCACAGTACCACGTCCTCCTCACCCAGTCCAGAGTGGTCAGGATCATGGATGCTCGAAAACCTCTTGAGCCGCCTGAGAACCCAAAGAATGACAGGAATTGGAGGGAAGGCATAGTGGAAAGGGAAGGTCCAATCCACCAGAAGAACAATTTACTTACCAACTGGTAACATTCTTTTGATTGGTTGTTCCTCCAACATATTCCACATCTTTGACATGTAATGTCCACAGCTGTGTACTTCAGAAACTTTTTCGGCAGAGGGTATCCTGCGTCGGGCTGATGTCCCTCGAAGGCCTCCTTCGAGGGTGACGTCACCGGATGTTATAAATAGGACACACGGCGCCCGTAGCCCCAGTTTATGTTTTTTCCCCCCATAACTTGTGACATGCACATATCCAATGCCTACTTGACTGCACATAGCCTTGCGGAAACGTAAGCTGCAATCGCATAGAAAATTCTCCAGAGGGGCAGGGTGGGAGGGCGATGTGGAATACATTGGAGGAATATCCAATCTAAAGAACGTTAACAGTTGGTAAGTAACTTGTTTTTCGAATGGATTGTGTCCCCCAACGTATTCCACATCTTTGACAGACTCCCAAAGCAGTACCAGAAAAATTGAGGAGGGAAAATTATTTAGAGTACTCAATCAGTTGGCAGAATAAAGAACCTCCTTACCAAAGGCCATATCTTGACCATGGATTGTATCCAGGGAGTAATGTTTAACAAAGGTGTGGACAGAAGCCCACGTGGCTGCATCACAAATATTCCTAATAGGAACTCGCCGCTGCAGGGCTGTGGAAGTAGCCACGCCCCGAGTGGAATAAGCTTGTAACCCCTCAGGAGGGTCTTTGCCCGCCAAACGTTAACATTCAGTAATGGTGAGGATAATCCACCTGGACAAGGTCTGTTTTTTAACAGCCTGGCCCAGTCAGTGACCAGTGTACCCCACAAATCGTCCACTCGGACCCTGGACATCCTAGAAGTATAAAAGCTCAGAGCTCACCTGGGGTCCAACCTATGGAGTCGCTCCTCTTCCTTACCAGGATGAGGAGGAGGACAGAAAGGAGGAAGAACCACTTTCTGGCTCAAATTAAATTCAGTCACAACCTTAGGTAGAAAGGACAGACGTACCCTCAGTACAACCCTATTATTGTGGAACACAGTAAAGGGCAGCGCGGAAAGTGCCTGCAATTCACTCACTCTGCGAGCGGAAGTAACCGCAACCAAGAACAACGTGTTGAAGGACAATAATCTCAAAGGACAAAAGTACAAAGGTTCAAACGGAGCACCCATGAGGAATTTCAAAACCAAATTCAGATCCCAAACCGGCACCTGGAAAGGGGACAAGGGAACATATTAGTGAGTCCTTTAAGAAATTGGGAAATCAAAAGGAATCTTAAAGTAAGAACATTCTTCAGACAAGCGCTTGAAGATAGACAGCGCTGCCAGGTAACACTTAATGGTACCCACTTGAAGGCCCCTGTGGGCCAAAGAAAGCAAAGACAAAACTACTGGAATGGAACACTGAAAAGGATCAACATTTTGTCCTCTGCACCAGTCGCAAAACGTACTCCAATGGCAAAGGTACAGAGATTACTTTTCTGGCCTCCTGGCCGAAAGCTACACCTCCATCGCCTCATCCAGCAGGTCCCAATCCTTATACCTCAACCTTTCAGATACCAAGCGTGACGATTGCGAGTCCTGACCTCTGGATGGCGAACCTGATTTAACCCCCCCCCCCTCATGTGCAAGAGCAGATCCTCTCGGTAGGGAAGACGGTGTGGAGGGCAGATGGACATTTCTAGAAGGTCTGGGTACCACGCTCTCCTGGCCCAATCTGGAGCAATGAGGATCATGAGGGATCCGAAAGTGTGTAACCTCCTTAATACTTGAGGAATGACAGGGATTGGAGGAAACGCGTACAGAAGTGGGAATGACCAATCCACTACAAACGCGTCTCCTAAGGATCCTCTCGGAGGAAATTCCCTTGTGCAGAATCTCTTGCACTTCCGGTTAGCACTGGTGGCAATGAGATCCACTTGTGGGGTTCCCCAAAGGACTTCCTGAGCCAACTCGCACTCGTGAGAGATTGCGCTCGGCCTGCTCAGATTGTCCGCCACCGCATTGTCCTCCCCGGCCAGATGAACTGCTGAGAGTGACATTCCCTGCTGGATCGCCCAGAACCAGAGCTGCATTGCCTCTCTGCACAACGGGAGTGACCCGACCCCCCCCTTTTTTGTTGAGATAATGCATGGCCACTGTGTTGTCCGTCATGATCAGGACACACTTCCCGCGCACAGACAGCAGTAAAGCCTTCAGGGCTAGCCTGATGGCCCTCAGCTCTAACAGGTTGATGTGGGAGTTTGGACTCCGACAAAGACCAACGGTCCTCTGGCAGTCAAGTCGTCGGTATGAGCTCCCCATCCTGTGAGGGCAGCGTCCGCCACCACAGTCACCTCCGGCCACAGTTGCCAAAACGGCTCCCCCTTCATCAGGTTCCCCTCGTAGGCCCACCACAGAAGGTCCTGCGAGACCAAGAGTGGAATCTGAACGGGATCAGACATCTTGCCCGAGAGCTGCGACCACTGCATCTTGAGGACCCATTGCAGGGATCTCATTCTCAGCCTGGCCTCTGGCACCAGAAAAATGCAGGATGCCATGAGGCCGAGCAACCTTAAGAATTTGAAAGCCGGGAGACTCTGGGCATGTTGAAACGTATCCACCATCTGCAAAATGTGATGAGCCCTTACCTTGTGAGGCAAGCACTTCCCCAAGGACGTGTCCAACACAGCTGTACTGGAGCTGTTGGGAAGATATCAGATGCGACTTCTTGAAATTGAGAGAAGCCCAGCTTGTGGAGGGAGCGGCAGGTGAGACCGAGATGATCCAACGCTTGCTTGGGATAACACGCACAAATCAGCCAGTCATCCAGGTAGGGGTAGACTTGAAACCCGCCTCGCCTGAGGTACGCTGCCACCACCACCATCAGCTTGGTGAAGACCATCGGGCGCAGGTCAATCCGAATGGCAGGACCTGAAACTGAAAGTGTGAGTCGCCAGCGGCAAACCTCAGGTACTTCCTGTGCTTGGGATGAATGGGCACATGAAAGTAAGCATCCTGAAGGTCCAGAGACACCAACCAATCCTGAAGTTGAAGGGCCTGGAGGACTTGAGAAAGAGTTACCATCTTGAACTTGTCCTTCCTGAGAAGTTTGTTCAACCAACACAAATCCAGGATGGGTCTCAATCCCCAGTCTTTCTTTGGAATCCAAAAATAAGGGGAATACCATCCCTTGTTCCTCTCCTCTACAGGCACAAGTTCTATAGCGCCTTTCTCTAGCAGGGTCAAGATTTACTGCACAAGGAGCGGATCTCGAAGCTTCAAAGAGATTCCCCGGTGGATTGTCGTGAGGCCGCTGTAGGAAGGGAAGGCAGTAGGTAAGGGCTATTGTATCCAGAACTCACGCATCCGAATTAATAGCTTGCCATTCTTCGAAATGCTGAGACAGCCTGCCCCCAACTGACTGTCTTGTAGCAGCAGCGGCAGTGCCTGAAGGCAAAGAGGCAGCTGCCTGAGCGGCTTAGACACCTCTATTTCCCCGACCACCATGGGTACTTTTACGCTGACCCCTTTGGCTGGCAGCTCCTCTTGTTCTACCAAAGGAGGAGTATTAACGAAAAGAACCTCCTCTCCACTGCTGTCCCCTAGGACGAAAAGGCAGAGGTTGACGCACAGCTGCACTTAAAGATTTTGCTGCAGCTTTTGAGGTCTGCAACCTCTCAAGGCTCTGGTCAGCCTTGCTGCCAAACAAATACGCGCCATCAAAGGGCATGTTCAAAAGACGGGCTTGCACATCCGGAGCAAAACCTGACTTCTGCAACCACACAAATCTGCGTATAACGTTGCTCGCAGCCATGGACCAGCTAACACTGTCAGCCGTGTCCAAACCCGACTAAAGGGATAAAGGGATTCACACATGGTATCCTTGCCATCTTGCACGAGAGCAAGGAACCAATCCCTTTCTTCCCCCTTGGGAATATGCTTAGCCGCAAGAGAAACACAGTTCCACAGAGTGTGTGAAAATCTTGCCAAGGCACAAGTGTAGTTGGCTGATTTTAGCGCCATACTCCCTGCAGAAAACACCTTGCGTGCTCAACCGTCGAAGCGTTTGTCGTCCCTATCCGGAGGGATGGTAGGGTACGCCACCTGCCTCGAGGTGGCTGTAGCCGTCTGAACCACCAAACTCTCGGGAGCGGGGTGAGATGAAAGGTAGCTGGGGTCGCTACCGGAAGGGCGGTATTTTTTAGTTAACGATTTTTTACTGCCGGAAGAGATTCCGGGATTTGCCAAGCAGCCGCCACCCTTTTCTGTAAGGTCAATTGAAATGGCAACACCGGGTCAGAGGTTGGACCCTGATCCAAAATATCCATTAAGTCATTCTGAATAAAAGCCTCAGGAGGACTGGACCAACCAAGGTATTCAGTTACTCTAGCCATAAGTCTCCTGTATGACGAGTCAGCATGAGCCCAAAGCTCAGGCCTGCCAAATTCCACCTCAGGAGAAGTGTCCAAGCCACTGGCATCATGAAGAGATTGCCTCAACTCTTCCAATTGACTGTCTCCAGAAAAGACAGGAGCCACCACAGGCTCAACAAGGTCAAAATCAAAGTCTGACCTCTCCTCCTCCTCATAGATGTCATCCAGACGGAGGTAAAAATCCTGCCTCGGGACAGAAGAGGGGCTTGAGTCCAAAACAAGCCTGAAAGACTTGGAAGTAGCCTTCCCTGGAGGATCCACAGTAGTAGGGATCTCCATTTGTAAATTTTGGCCAAAAAGCCCCGAAGGAGTCGACGCTGATAACGGCGCTGACGGCTGGTTCGAAAGCAAAGCTTGGACTTTGGTATCTGACAGACACAGCGTGGACGGAGTCAACGCCGACCTCGAGCCCTTAGCAGGTTTCTGCGGTCTCGCTGGGGATGAGGACCGAGACCTGGAAGCACGTCTCTTGCGACCATCCTGAGCCTTGTCCGAATGGGACCTCGAAGGTTCCCGATGAGTCGCGTCGAGGACCTGAGCCCGAAGGTGTGCGAGTCACAGATCGAGACCCTTCCTTGCCGTTTTTTTCCGAAGGCGCGGACGGAACTGTGCCCTGGGATTGGAAAATCGCCAGCATCTGCTCCCTGAAGGCAGCCCATTCCACCGGAGTCGAGGACTTAGTCAGGCATACCACTTTCCTCGTGGCTCCATCCTCTGAGGAGGACGGGGAAGGCGACCCGTGACAGCGCTTCCTAGAATGCCGAGACGATTAATGGCGTGACCCACTCCGAGACCGAGATCCCCAGGACTCCTGACGCGGAGAGTCGCCCCTCGAATCGTCGCTGGAGATATCCTTGGACTTAGATTTACGGGACTTACTGGGACTTACTGGGTTTAGAACCCCTACCTACCTGAAGCTTTACACTGTACACAGCTGTGGACATTACATGTCAAAGATGTGGAATACGTTAGAGGACACAATCCATTTGAAACACATTCCCTAGAGCACCGTTTGCTGGGAATTCTATCGAGCAGAACTGTCTGCACTTCCTGTTGGACTCCGTGGCAAACTGGTCCACTGCTTGGGTACCCCATTGAGAGAAGACCTCCTGCAGGACTGCCTGGCACACTTCACAATAGTGTGAGACTGTGCTCTGCCAGATGAACTGCTGAGACCGAGATCCGGTTCTCCAATAGCCAAAACCACAGCTGCATTGCCTCTCTACAGAGGGAGACAGAGCGCACACCACCTTTCTTGTTCAGGTAGTGCATGGGTACTGTACTGTCTGTCAGAATCAGGACATGCTTCCCCTCCAGAGAAGGAGTGAACACTCTCTGGGCTAACCTGATTGCTCGCAACTCCAGCCTGTTGACATGCCACCTGGATTCCATCGCTTACCAGAGGCCGTTGATCTGCAAGTCCTCGCAGTGAGCACCCCAACCCCTCAGCGACGCATCCATGACCACTCGGGCCTCTGGACACAGAGGCCAGAAGGGCTCCCTCGCCAAGAGGTTGCTGCAGTCGGCCCACCAACCAAGGTCGTCGACCACTGCCCTGGATGCCTTGAAGGATTCGGAGAGGGCTCTGAGGTACTGGGACCACTGACCTCGTAAGAGCCATTGAGGCTATCTTATGCACAGCCTGCCCTATGGTATTGAAATATACAGGAAGCCATGAGGCCTAAAAGGCAGAGGAAGGAAGGAAGCTGCTGGTAAGGCGGCGTGACTCTGGAACTGGTTCACCATCTGCGCAATGCAGTTGACTCTCTCCTTGGGGGGGGGGGGGTCCTTCCCCCACCTGAGTGCCTAGGACTGCTCTGATGAACTCGAGCCTCAGGACTGGCATCACATGGGACTTCTCTAAGTTCAGGGAGAAGCCCAGCCTCTAGGTGAGACAAAACCTGCTACCCCAACTTCACTCGAATCAGCCAGTCATCAAGGTACAGAAAGAGATGGACCTTGGATCTCCTGAGGTGAGCCACAACTACTGCCATGACCATGAGCCTGTTGAAGACCCTTAGAGCGGAGATCAACCCAAAGGGAAGCACCTTGAACTGATAGTGCTTATCCCCTATGAGGAACCTCAGGAACTTCCTGTGCTTTCGATGTATCGTCAAAGGAAATAAGGGTCCTGCAGATCTATAGACACCAGCCATTCCTGCAATTCGAGAGCATAGAGCATTTCTCTCAATGTCACCATCTTGAACTTGTCCTTTCTCAGGAACTTTTCAAGTTCCTGAGTTCCAAAATGGGACAGAGACAGCCTCCCTTCTTGGGCACTAGGAAACACTGGGAATACCAGCCTGATCCTCTCTGCTCGGGTGGTACCTCTTCCACGGCACCCTTCAACAGCAGGGCTCACAGTTCCTCCTGGAGCTCCTGTCCCAGTTGGCTTGGAGGTGGTGGGGGTCTGTCCGGAGGTTTCCTTAATAAGGGCAGACAATAGCCCCACCGCACGAGCTCCAGGGCCCAGGCATCAAAGGTAATCTCCTGCCATTAGGGCCAATACTCTGACAGCCGTCCACCAACCGATAAGTGGTTTGAAGCGATAATCAAAGAGGTTTAGAGGGCGTTGCCACCCACGCCGCTGTCACTGCTTGTTGGTCTCTGGAAGACCACCTGACCCTTCTTGGGCATGAAAATAGCTTCTGCCCTTGTGCCTGGCCTGTCCTGCTATAAGGCACATAGCACCTGTAACCCCTGCCCCTAGAGGCGAAGCTGAAGGCAAGTTTAGGCAGCTGCGCAGCTAGGCCCAGTGATTTTGTCGCAATCTTGGACTTCTTAAATGTTTCCAGGGAGTCATCGACCTTCTGTCAAGCAGTTTGTTTTGGACATTAGGCGAAAAGCCTGAAGCCCTTAAATAGGCCTGTCTCCTCATTGCAATAGCTAATGCCATTGAACGGCCCACGCAGTCGGCCACAACCAGGCCAGTTTGCAGCGACTGCCTGGCCACCTCTTTCCCATAGTCCACCAGCTGTACAAAGCCGCCTCGCATTGCCCCCTCAGGGATATACTCAGTAGCATTTTCCACTGCCTTCCAGAGGGCGAAAGTATTGTGCGAAACCACTGGCCATATTAGCAGCTTTCAGAGCCATGCTGCCCGAGGTGAAAACATTCTTGGCCATGACGTCAATCCTTCTACATTCTCTGTCTGGAAATTTGAGTTTGAAGATGCAGGTCTGGTGGAAACAGTGGCAGCCTGCACAACAAGACTTTCCAGGGAAGGGTGAGAAGACAGAAATGGCGGGTCTCCTCATGCCGGCCTGTATTTTCCAGTCATGGTGGAGCTGACCGGGGGGGACAGAGCAGGGATACTGCCACAGTACTGGAGGTTACTGGATCAGCAATCACCAGGTTCCGTATGTTTGTCAATTTGTAACCCTGGACTGGCATTGCCATAGCCTACAGTCCTAAGGTGTCAAACACCCTATCTACAAGTGCCCGAAACTTGGTATGGGTATAAGGTTGGCCTTGCTGGAATTCCAAGTCAGGTGACGTGTCCAGGCCGCTGGCATTGTGATGCCCCTGCGGCAACTCTAAAAGTTCTGCTTGGTTGTCAAAATAGTCAACGCCCCCTGTTCCCATGTACACGGAATCGGCTCCCCCTTGATCATCCGCGTCATCGACCCCGAAAATGGATGACATGGTACCGAAAATCTCTGTCCGGGAGAGCGGGGTAAATCATTTGTCGCCAAGCAGGGGGCTTGTCCTTCAGCACCGATAAAGTGACTGTTGGCATCGATCTGGTGTTGAGGACGCTCGTACATTGAGGTGCGCGGGAAGGCCCCGGCATAAAAGGTTTTGGCGCCTTTTTCGGTGTCGAGCCCAAAGGCTTACCTGATGCAGATGGTCTCAGCACTGGGGCTTGCGTGGAGTCGGCTGTACCAAGCGCCGGTGCTGCCTCTGAGGTCTACTGCTTGGCGGGGGAGGGACCCGGGCCTACAGCGGCATGTTTTTGGAACATTTCTAGCATCTGGACCTTGAAATCTTCCCACTCTTGCCGAGTGGTTGGCCCAGCCGATGGCTTACCTCCTTCTGTCGAAGATTCGGAATCTCGACAGTGACGGTGGCTCCTCTTTCTTGTGACACGATGAGGAAGAGTGGCTGGTAGAATGGGATCTCTTCTTTGTCTTCTGCCAATGCTTTTTTCTCCTTTTGGGGGCTTGGCCCCTCGGTCTCGGCCTCAGAGGACTGGACAGTCAACCGCGCTGGAGATTTTGAAAGTGGTCAGCCCAACACGAGTTTAGCAGCCTGCTTGCGCACTGATTTCGGGTGCATTTTGGTGCACGACTCGCACTCCTCCGTGTCATGACCCGTGCCAAGGTACCAGAGGCATTTCTCATGCAGGTTGGTAACCAACATTTTGGAGTCACAGTTGGAACACCGTTTGAATCCCAAAACCTGAGGCCCGGACATCTCGCTGTCAAATGAAAAATACAATTCTGATGAAAATACCTAAAAAAGGGTCAAAGACTCGATCACTGTGTTCCTAAAGCAGCGTGTCGAGCATGCAGAAAAAAGGAACTGAGGTATGGGGCTAGTAATGTGGTATATCTATGACACCCAACATCACGTCTGGAGCTGACGATCGAGCAAGAAACAAGACGGATCGACAGCTGAGTCGAGGTCGACTACGCCCGGTGTTGAAGTATTTACGAAGCAGCGGAGCTGTATGAGGATATTAGATGAGGAATTTACGGAAGAAAGGCAATCCATTGAAAAAAGATTTCTGTCCCTCACACTTGTACATACAACAACTCAATAAGGTAATATATGTCAGTTCAAACAAAACCAATATATCAGTTATGTTACCAATCTGATAACAGTCTCTCCTTATAATCTGAGTGAATTCCACTTCCCCAGATTCAAGCCAGGTTCCATTAAACCTTTCAAAAAGATAAGGAAATCCTGTCTTGTAACAAAATTCTGCTTCAGTTCTTTTGGTTCAAACTTGATAACTAAAAGTTCCAACCAACAGTACACAAATGTTGAACAAGGATTTCCTCCTTTCACTTGTGACAAAGAGCTAAAACAATTTCTTCTCATCAAGAAGGTTTTCCTCTTTCCACTTGTGACAAAACAGCTGAAAACTACTTTCCTCATCAACAAAGAATACTTCCACATTTCATTAGGATCAACAAAACTGTCTCTCAGGATAATTCTTCAACAGTTCACAAAATACTTGCTTCAGCGATATTAATTTGTCAGGATGATTCAGTAACGGTTCACAAAGACTATCTTTGTGGTCCTGTCACTTCTTCAAGACCTTTAACCACACCACAGTTCTTCAATGACTTCCACCTGGTTCACTCACCTGCCAGGCCTATTACTACAAGGTTCTCTGCCCTGGCGTACTCTCCTGCCAGGGTAGAATACACTACTAACTACAAGTACTTCTGTGGTAAAGGTCTTCTTCCAACAAGTTAGGAATGTCTTTTCTTCACAACCTCAAGTTTAAGTATTTATTCAGGGAACACAAGAAACACATTGGTGCTATTTGTTACACACTTGTGATTGCTACACACAATGCAGGTTATGCTCCTGAATACCTTCCATCAGAAGGACAGCCCTCCTGCCACTCTTGTTTCTCCACTTCTGCATTAACCAAATGCCGATCATGGTTCGCTCACAATCTCACACTGCTTTGGCAATGTGGGTTTAAGCCAGTTCCTCTTATGACCTCCTTTCGATATGGGCAATAGGCTTAACAAACACTTGAAGCCTTAATTGCTCTCTCTTGGCTTGGCAATGTTGGGACTTTATAACTTGCCTTGGTACGATTCTATTTTGGCTTTGGCAATAAATGTTAGTATTGGCTTCTCAGGTTAATGCCCTCTTGTTGTTGGTCTTTAATCTGACCCACATAGAAACAATCACACCCTTCTCGTCAAATAGTTAAGTTCTTGCTCTGCCACCTGCTCCTTTTTGTTTCAGCTTGGTTTGCAATAGAATAATTAATCTGCTTTATATCAGCTCGGCATTCAAAAACTGTTTCTTCCTCCACTTCACTCTGTTTATATTATTTCTGTGCTGAAGGCTCCTGGACTTGGCCAGTGGGCAGCTACAGAGCACTCTGGTGTCACAATCCAATAGTGAACCCACCGGGTCTGGCGTACGTGTCCGTTTGCCTCGCTGTCTCCAGGTCCGCTGCTTATGCTTTCCTGCGCGGCCCAGCAACCTATCCTTCTTGGCTTCCCGAAGCCCACGCCAGTCGACAGAGGAGCTCCCCTCGATCCCACAGCTCTTTCTGGTGCTCGCCTGTCACCGGTGCTCAACTGACAATGGGGAAAGCTTTCAAATTGCATGCCTTACACTGCATGACCTCTGCACCAGCGGCCCTCAGGGGGAAAGCCATCAATCCCAATGCTTCCCGCTGCACAATCTCTGCAATCAAGGTCTCGGACAGAAGAGACCCTCCCTGGACCGGCATCCATTCTACACACGACGAGGGTCCCAGCGGCTCTGCTCTCCTCTAACTTCTGCTGCCACGTGGAGGTCTCACAACTACTCCACCTTCTGCTACTCTCTTCTCTATGGTCTGCAACTGAGGGGGCTTTTTATGCCTCTCAGTCTTCCTTAGGTGTGGGTCACTATCCCTGGTAGGCTGCAACTTTCTGTCTCGTGCCTATGCAGCCCTCTACTTCATCCCAGCACTTTGGGAATTATGGCACTTGGAGTTCACAATGTAAAAACTCAGCTTTCCTAATGGAATTATCAACACCAAGTTCATTTCTTATTGATATTCCCTAAAGGTATAAGGATTCAATTAAGGATTTGGTTTTACAGAGGAATTAGTGTTTTCCGGGTCTAAATTGGTAATATTTAAAGACTAATCTTTATGATTTCCTTGGGGTTCATACTAGCTTTCATCTCTATGAATGTCAGTGACTTTAAAAGGGGTTTTCCTACTCCCAAATCATAACTGGTTATGATTGTTTTCACCCACATTCCGATAGTTAGCTTTGGAAAATAAAAGCTCTCTCTCACAGCAAGCCATTACATATTCCGGCTTCAATGATAGTGGCTCCCTTGAGGAAGACAAATACAGCGTCTCGCCCACCCCTGGGGCCCTTCTCCCAGGTGATCCTCCTGGCTAATACTACCCCCAGGGTCAGGATCCAGAAGAGTTTACCTTTCCCTGGGCACCTGGGAGGAGACTTTAGGCAGGGTCTTTGTGAGGACGCTGTAGGATTCATCCATCAGATTTGTTTTAGTGTACCATTTTTAGTGCAGGTATGTCTGTGTCTGATGACATGTTCTGAACCTTTTCACCTTGGAACTCTGACAACCTCCCCAGTTGTATAATTAACTAGAATTGCCATCCTTCCTGGTCAATATTAGTCAATTAATATTAAGTGAGGCCTCAGCAAATATAGATGTTCCACAGCGCTAGTGAAGAGTGCATTCAGTAAAAAAAGAACAGTAACTCTCATAAAACTTACGCTGATCTCAAACTTGGTAAAAGATGACATGTCGATCACACATACAGCCTCTTTGCAGCACTTCACTTCTGACCCCACAATGTCAAACCAATCTGGCTTATAGAAGGTCTTGCTTTGGTCTAGAGCCAGAAGATCTGAGCAAAGAATGATAAAACAGTTAGGACAATTTGGAGGTGATCTGAGCAAAGAATGATAAAACAGTTAGGACAATTTGGAGGTGAAGGAGAGAGAATGGTCATGACAATACACCACAAACATCAGAGACCGGACTACTCACCTTTCCCTGGTGGAACAAAGAATTTGGCTCTCTCAAAGCCATGCTTCTCCATCCATCTGGCTCCTTGAGCATCCAGTCGGTCATAGAGTGGGGAGGTGCGCAGTTGTCGCCCAGTCTGAAAATCCCAACGAGGAACCTTGAGGTCATATATGAGAGCTGGGAAAAGTAAGAACACACTCAAGAGCACTGCTATTTCAGTTTGAGAAATTATTTCAGCATTTATAATGGTTATATTTTGAACTATTTTCAGACTGAATGTTATGAACGCAGCCAAAGTACTTGTTTATTGCTTACAAGTGTTTCATTTACTTATGTTTTGTGCTGAAACAGATCTCTATGCGTTTCTAACGTCACATTTTTGCAATTTATTGTGTTATGAAACTTGTCCCCAACACCTACCTTTTAGGCTAACGTGGTGTTCTCTCATCACTACACACCCCAACAGGCTACCATTCACCTCTGAACCCTGCCTATTTTTGTTAGACAATTCTCCATTTGCTTAGGCAATGCATTTTTCGAAATTCAAAGGATAGTTTATTTTCATACATTTGTTTCAAAGGAAACACTTCCACTGCCACATTTTAGGGGCTTTATGTAGAGCTTGGCAGAATACTACAACAACTGCAACCACTTTACTACAGCAAATGTTAGCAACAGTCTACCTTTATTGCAACATGTAGTTATCGGCTTTATGCAAGGTGCTGTGCATAACCCAAACAGTACAAAATCTGTAACCGAAGAGACGCCTGAATCAATAAATGAAAGTCATGATACAGCCAAAGTCCCAAAGAAAATTGTGAGGAAATGCAGACAGTAAGAGAAGTCGTTTGAGGTGTTTCTTTAAAACAACTAAGTTGGAACAGGAACGTATATCCAAAGGAAGGAAATTCCAAAGTTTAGGCGCTAATAATTGAAAGGAACGTAACCAGGAAGATGCACACGTGAGGAACAGAGAAGAAATAGGAATGCAGAACGAAGAACCCTTTGGGGATGATACAGAAAAACCAAATAACACAAATAACCGGGAGGCAATGTGTAAATACACTTAAAGACCATACAAAGAAAATTAAACTCAAATCTAGATTTACTCAGCAGGCAAGGCAATTGGATCAAGTAGTGGGATATATTAGAAGAAGATTAAAGTCCACATGCAATATTCCAACAGTAGAATGAAGAAGAAAAAGAGCATAGCCTGGAAGACCAACATATAGAGAACAACAATAATTAAGACAAGGTAAGACAGCAGTTTGCAATAGTAATTTACTAGAAGAAAAAGTTAAAAGATGACAGATGTTCCTAATATTGAAACGTTGAAAGCAAAAGGATTGCACTATGCTACAAATGTGGGCCTGTAAAATAAATGAAGAATCAAAACCAAAGCCCAGGTTACAAGAACAAAGCCCTGTCCATATATTAAGTGGAGGCAATGAAATAGAAGGAAGTGGAACAAAAGAACACCACAGGAAAAAAGAAAGTCAAAAGACATCCATGATTTAAGAGCCAGAAGACAATTGGATAGACGTTGATCAAAAGTGTCATCAAAAGAAGAGAAAAAGATTTGTGTTTCATCCAACTAAAAATGAATGTCACGATTATAAATCAAAGAAGCTAAAGGAGACGTATAAAGAGTGAAAAGGACAGGGCCAAGAACAGAGCACTGCAGAACCCCATCAGAAAGAAGATAGGAATATGATGAAGAACCTTTCCAGGCCACTAGAAAAGAGCGATGAGATAAATAATAAGAACGCAATTGAAGAGCCACAGCATAAATACCCAGAGAAGACAGACTAGAAAGCAAAGGTGGATGATCCACCATGTCAGGGACACTAAGATCTAGCAAAACCAATATGGGAGACTGTTTCGAATGGCTAGCATGAAGAATAGAGTTTAAAACTGAGAGATTAGTTGTTTCCGTGGAACAGCCCTGTGAAAACCAGATTTATTAGGTGGAAGTAATGCATATTCAAATGGGAAATATGTTGAACATTAACAATGCGGTCAAGGAGCTTGGATAAGTAAGGCAAAGGAGAAATAGGGCAAAAGGTAGCTGCTACCTCAGAAGTATCCAAAGAAGGATATTTTAAAATATCGCTTTCAGTAATTGGAACAAAAGTCATCAATGCATTTTCACAAGCAGTAGAGATGGAAGCCTCCGAGGTATTGGATACCACAGGTGAATTAGAATGATCGAGAGAAGATCTAATATCTTGCACTTCAGACAAGAAGAATTTAGCAAAATCACCTGAGTCAAACTTAGAATTAGATGAAGGGTTAAACCAGTAGGTGGAAACAAGAGTTTGTCAGTGGCAGAAAATAAAATCCTAGGAGAAGACTGTTTGAATAAGAGATGGAACATAATTAGCTTCAGCTAATTTGATAGAGAAAAGCAAAACAATGTGTGTGTTAATATGGTGCTTTCATTTGTAATGCATTGTGCACATCTCTAAATGAGGACACACATTCCCAGCTTGAAGACTATTATTAACATTTGGAATGAACTTTGGTTTTGTTTTAATTCTATATTTTTAGGCAAGTCTGCACTAGCACTTTCTTTTTTTTTTTTTTAAATATGTTTTTATTTGCATTTTTAACTACAAGACAATTGCAAAAATGGTTGCTTCAACATTGTCCCCTTATATTATTTTCATGTAACATTTATATAAAAAACATAGAAAGGGGTGGAGTGCAAAGCAGTAATAAACTCTAGTCTTGTGTTTCTAATTCGCATCCCTCCCCCTCCCCAGCCTCCCCCCACCCCCCCCTCCACTCAACACATTCGCTTGGTATACAACTCAAAATAAACATACAACAAAAAAAAAAAAAAAAGAAAAAAACTTTTGGCATTTCAGTATTACGTGTGCTCTGCAAATTGCGACTGAAAGAAAGGGAAGAGCCCATACAGAGCTTGGGGTAAGCAATCAACCAGTGGCATGGGGCACTGCCCTAATTCCTTTGATTGGCTGAGGTGGTAAACAAGTGTCTTTAGTCTGTGGGCTCCCAGTATGCCTTATAATATTCTAGAAAGGGCAACCAAATCATTTCAATATTTCTGCGTGATTCATTTACTGCTGCCGTTAGACTTTCCATCTCGTATATTGCGTGGGCCTTTATTAACCATTCTCTCTTTGAGGGTAATACCATCGATTTCCATTTTATGGTTAGACACACTCGGGCTGCTAATAGGAGATTGCGTGGTAAGTACATTAGTGATTCATATGTTTCATCATCCTCCGACTCTACTCCAAACAAAACTAGTGTGGGCGTTGGGTTTCTGAGGACCCCATCTATTCCTCGAATCCAGCCCAGCACTTCCCGCCAGTACACCTGGACTCTGTCACATCCCCACCATTGGTGCCAATAGTCACATTGCTCACCGCAACCCCTCCAGCAATAGGGAGATGTCCCGGGGAACATTTTAGATAGGCGAAGGGGTGTGTAGTGCCATCTCATCAGTAATCGCACATTGTGCATTTTGTATTGCATGGAGACCTATGATGACCATACCGCTCTATATATTCCCTTCCATACCTCCCCTTGGGTGTCTATGGATAGGTCAGTTTCCCATTTCACCTCTGAAGTTGGACGTGGACAATGACCCCTCGTGATTAGTGCTCTGTACAACTTTGATATGAGACCTCTTGATGCTTGGGGGGAACTCAAGATTTGCTCGAATGGTGTCAGAGGGCGCTTTAACGAGTTGCCCCACCTAGGGTCGTGCATGGCACTTCGCAACTGGAGGAAGGACAAAGGGGAGACATTCGTGCCCTGCAAGTCAGCCTGCAATTCTTCCCTGGTTGTAAACACTTCATTTTTCCACAGCTGTCCCGCCCGACTCAGACCCGCCTCGTACCATGACTGGGATTGCTGGATTGCCCTTAGTGAGTTTTGAATAGGTGGGGACCAGATGCAGCTCAAAGGTGAGGGCCATGTTGTGATATTCTGCATAGCCCGGGATGGATGCCAGAGGGACCATAACACCTTCAGAATGGGGTGTTGCTTAATCCTTTGTGTCATGGCTGATCTCGGGACCCATAACCACTCTCCCAAGGTGACCGGAGTGAAGATGTCGTTCTCTATTGCCACCCACTGTTTCTCTGGGTTTTCCCAAAGATGGTCCGGGAGAATGCGGAATTGTGACGCTCTGTAGTATTCTCCCAGGTCTGGAAAGCTCATGCCACCCTCCTCCTTTGGTTGGATCAGTGTGGAGTATGGGATCCTTGCTCGTTTGTCCGCCCATAAGAACCTTAACAATGTGCGCTTTACTTCTTCCAAGAAGGAGTCGGGAACAATGACCGGGAGGGATTGGAATAAAAATAGGAATCGTGGGAGAACATTCATTTTTATGGCCGTAAAGCGCGCCGCCCATGACATGGAGAGTGTTCGCCATCTGGAGATGTCATTTTGAATGGTTACCCACAGTGGTGTGTAGTTGGCTTCAAATAGGTCGGACAGGGAGACTATTAACCCCTAGGTAGCGGACTGAGTCGATTTGGACTTTGAAATTCCAATCTGCCTCTAAGCGCAGCGCTAGGTCGGTGTTGTCTTTTAAGGGGACAGCTATAGTTTTTTGTAGATTAACCCGAAAGCCTGAGAGGGGACCGTATCGCGACAACTCTTGGAAGAAAGCGGGGATAGAAATAGAGGGATCGGTCAGGTACAAGAGGATGTCGTCGGCAAACATTGCCAGTTTGTATTCCCTGCCACCTCGCGGGATTCCTCTGATGCTCGGGTTGGACCTAATGGCTTGGGCGAAGGGTTCAATGACCAGTGCATAAATGAGAGGGGAGAGTGGGCAGCCTTGTCTCGTACCTCGTGTAAGGTTGAAGGTTCGCGATGAGATTCCATTGATTGATACTTTGGCTCGGGCAGAGCGGTATAGTGCTTTCGCCCCTTGTGTCCACGCAGCTCCCAACCCCACCCACTCTAGTACAGCTCTCAAGAAGGGCCACTCTACTCGATCAAAAGCCTTTTCGGCATCTACTGATAATAAGAGGGGATCCTCACCGGCCTCTCGAAGTGTTGCCATGAGGTCTAGGGTTTTTCTAACATTATCTGCCCCCTGCCGGCCTCTTACATACCCTACCTGGTCAGTGTGGATTTGTTGCGGGAGAATCTGAGCAAGGCGGGCGGCCAATATGCTGGAGTAAATTTTTGCGTCTACATTTATGAGGGAGATTGGCCGGTATGATGCACACTCTGTGGGGTCTTTACCTTCTTTGGGGATTACAATGATGATGGATTCAGTAAAGGAGTCGGGAGCTCGTCCCGATTCTAAGATGGATGTAAATAGTTTGGCGAGGAATGGCGCTAGTGTGCCAGAGTTCCTTTTGTAAAAGGCCGGCGTGAAACCATCCTGTCCCGGGGCTGAGCCTGCCTTAAGGGCTGAAATTGCTCCCTGCACCTCTGTTGCCGAGATTGGGGCGTTTAGCATTTCTAGGTGTTCTTCAGTGATGGGCGGGCGTGACATACTGGTTAGGTATTCTTTGATGTCGGGGGAGGTACCATCAGTCTCAGCAGCGTATAGGTCTGCGTAAAAATTGGAGAAGCGAGACACTATGTCTTGGTGATTTGTGAGTGGGATACCTTGTTCATTTTTTACTTTGTGGACTGCTCTATCCGCCCTCTGTTTACGGAGTCTGTTAGCTAGCATGGTGTGCGCCTTATCTCCCTTTTCATAGAACTTCTGTTTAAGGTACTTAATCTGGGTGAGGGCTTTGCCATTCCATATATCTTTTAGTTCTTCTCTCATTTTCCTAATTCTCATTTCCGTTTCATTATCGCTAGTGGGGAGCTCCCGAAGGGAGCGTTCCAGTCTAGTGATCTCTTCCTTAAGTTCTTTCTCCTTGAGCAGCCGGAGTCTTTTTTTGGCGGCTCCCTCTGATATAAGGATGCCCCTTAATGTAGCTTTGCCTGCCTCCCACACTGTGTTCAGTGACATGCCGTCAGTGTCGTTGATGTCAAAGTATTCTGTGATGGCCTCGGTAAGGAACTCCTTGAAAATTGGGTCTCTGCATAACAGGTCGTTACATCGCCACCTGCGGTCCAGGGCGGGGAGTGGGCCTAGGTCCAATTCTAGGACGCACAGGTCATGGTCTGACCAGGCTACTATTTGGATGGATGTACTTAGTATGTCGCCCTCGTTTTCCGCCCCCAGTAGTAGGTAATCAATCCTGGAGAAACAGTGGTGTGGTGGAGAATAAAAAGTAAAGGCCTTTTCCCCTGGATGAGTTGCCCGCCAGGTATCTATTAAATGATGTTCCTTGAGCTGACTTGAGAATCTGTCGCCCTGAAGTGTGCTTGGGGGTAAGGCATTTGGTCGGGCCGAGTGCCAATCGCAATCACGATCTATAACTACGTTGAAGTCTCCTCCACAAATTAGTGTGCCCTCCCTCCATTCTTCAATAAAGTCGAACAGGGGGTCCGTGAAGCTCGATTGCCCCTGGTTGGGTGCATAGACTGCGCACAGTGTGATGGAACGTGTTCTCAGTGTTCCCTTGAGCGCGACGTATCTCCCGTGCGTGTCCCTGTGTATTTGAAGAACCTGCATTCCCAGGGACCTACGCAGCAGAATGCCCACACCCCCCTTCTTCTCCGGGCCTGATGCCCAGATTGCTTCCCCTATGCCTCTCCCATAAATCTTTCTTTCTCCCCCCTTGATGTATTTTGTTTCCTGTATGAAGAGGACATCTAGTTTGGATTGTGCGAACTGTCTCGCTAGCATTGATCTCTTTTGCGGAGAATTTAAGCCCTTGACATTGAGGGAGCCAAAGACTATGCCCTGTGAGTTAGCCATATTCTAGGGTTAGGATAGTGTTTTTCATATTGTGGCTTGCTTGACCCTTTCGTGTCATATTAGAGCTAGTAGAAAACTGCCTTGTATTGTGGTGAGTTTGAGATGGTTTTTTGTGCGCTGCGAACTTACTGTGTTGAGTGGATAATTGAATCCTCCCCGTCCCCTCCGCCCCTTCCCTCGTGTGGAATGCTATAAGGGGCATCCACACCACTAAGAAAGGGAAAAAGAGTAAAGAAAAAGAAAAAGGGAGACGCCCTCGTATAAAGAGGGCCACTTTAGGAGAACCCCTCTTAAAGCCCTAGTTGTGAAATCGTTCTTTGTGCAGGGACAAAGTGCACAGGAGACCTTAATAGTGAGCAAAGACCTTGTGTGTCTCCAATCCCCTAACCCAATCTAGGCAAACAGACAGTAAAGAGAAAAAACTTCCATGGAGCTCCATGGCGACTATATCGGCCAGAGTTAGAGCACCAAAACAGTGTGCAGACACGAGATGCAGTGTCGGCAGTTCAAGGTGTGTTCAAACGTTTAAATTTCCATTTCTGTTGCGCACGGCCTCTTCTCGAGGGCTTTTCGGCTGGATCCCGGCGCGGGCCCTTTGGTTCTCTTCGGCCCTCTACGTCTGAGTCCTTTGCTGGGCCTTGCAGGTGGCGGCGAGCTCGTTCCGCTTCTTCCACCGAGGTGAGCCTATATTCTTCGCTGTTGTACTCAAATGTGAGGGAAAATGGGTGGCCCCATCGGTACTTCACGCCCTTCTCTTGGAGCCAGATCGTGAGGGGACGACACCCTCTCCTTTTTGTGAGGGTCATCGCTGAGAGATCCTGATATATCTTGACTGTAGAGCCGCGGAATTCGATTGTGTCCTTTATTCTTGCTTTTTGTAGAATGTCCTGCCTTTGTGTGTAGTAATGGCATTTGATTAGGATCGATCGAGGGCCTCTCGCTGAGCCCCCTGCCCTGTGCACTCTGTCGAACTCGAGGTTCGGGGGGTCGGTTTCTTCGTAGAGAGATGAGATTAGGGATTTCACCATGCTCTCCAAGCCTGACTGTGTCTCTCCTCGCTCTTCTTCCAGACCGATAATGCGTATGTTGGAGCGTCGCTCCCGATTTTCAAGATCGTCCACTTTTGATTCCATGTCCCTCTCCTTCTGCTCGAGGTCTAGGAGCCTAGCCTCGTATTGCATGGTAGCGATGTCTCCTGATTGTTGGTTGTTTTCAACCGCTTCCAGGCGGTCCTCCACTTTGGCCACTTTCGTTTGTAGGTCTGATACTATTTCAGTTAGGTTGTTTCTCATTGATCTGATCTCCCCTAGCAGCAGGCGGATATCTGACTTTGTTGCGCCATCGCCATCATTCCCGGGAATGTCTGAAGTGCTTTGGGCTTCTTCCGCTTCCATGGTTGCGTTAGTACGTCTGAACTTTCTCAGGGTTGCTAAGGTTTGTGGATCCAGTTTTGTTACCTATGGAGACTTCAGACTATTGCTGCCTTGAGCATGGACTGCTGTGCCAGGATGTGCTCGTTCCCTCGACCGTGTTTCTGTGGTTGGTTTTCCCGCTGGGAACTTTCTCAGTTTCGTGGTGGGCTGCCCCGGACCTCGTGGCTCACTGCCAACGTATTTGCCCTAGGTAACTTTGGTGCTGTCTCTGTACCGCCTCCACCCCCCCGAGCATCACTCGGGCAAACCAGGCGCCCTGGCTGTCATTGCACCCTGTGGGGCTCGTGGAGGGCCTGTGATGGTCCTTAGGTTGGCTGCGAGGCTCCGCTAGTGGTGGTGAGCTTCCACTGGGTTAAGTGCTCGTAGGGATCCGTGGTGTGGGAGCGGCTGGTCGAAACTGTTTGGATGGACACCGTGGTTACCGTGTGTTTTAGATCACGGGAATGGGCGCGGTACGCCCTCGTTGGCAAAGAAGCACGGGCCTCATTCCGTGGACTCGCCCGGAGAGGGGTAGAGATGACAACCGGCGCCGGGGCCCGCGAGGGACTGCCGGGCGGAGGAGCAGCGCGGCCAGAAAAAGCTCACAAGTGTCGAGGTGAGGCGTGGGCGGAGGGAGAGAGCCCCCCGCTTGCGGTTCGGAGGAGGGGGGGGGGGGAGGAGGTGTTCGCACTGCTTTCCCCCACCAGGCCGCCCGCTCCGGTAGCTGCCTTCCCGGCCTGCCGCCCAACGTATCCCGGCCAGCCGGGCGCCGCGGTCTGCTGCGACTGTCCTCGCCGCTGCCCCACCTCTTTGAGATGACTACCGGCGCCGGGGCCCGCGAGGGATTGCCGGGCGGAGGAGCGGCGCGGCCAGAAAAGGCCCCCAAATGTCGAGGTGAGGCGTGGGCGGAGGGAGAGAACCCCCGCTTGGGGTTCGGAGGGGGGGGGGGTGTGCGCACCGCTTACCCCCACCGGGCCGCCCGCTCCGGTAGCTGTCTTCCTGGCCGGCCGCCCAACGTCTCCCGGCCGGCCGGGCGCCGCGGTCCGCTGCGACTGTTCTCTCCGCTGCCGCACCTCTTTGAAGGGCAGGGATTACCCCTGTCTGCTGGGCGCAGGGCGCTGCTGGCGGGCTGGTGGCAGTCTTTGTAAAGTTTCCTCTCTTACGCGCGCGGCGCGTATTTCAGATGGCGGCGGCCATTTTTTTTCCCCTCCTCCTCGCCTCTCTGGGTACTGGCCTTCTGCGTTGCTCGAGGGATCCCAGGGGCTCCCGATCGAGGGCCGATTTCTGCCTCTCCACGCAGCTTCGTCTCCTGGGCTATGGCTGGGTAGGTGCCGAGACGCTTTATCTACTCCTTCAGCTGGTTTTTCATGACTTTGGATGCCCCTGCACTGCTCGAAAAGATGACTTTAGCGGGCCTTAAGAGGGAGACGATGGCTCAAGCGACCATCGCGTCTGCGCCCCCTGGTGGTCTCACTAGCACTTTCTTTTAGTTCAGTAGTCAATTTTAAATGTTACCTCCTGAGGGTTTGGTTTTAGCTTATTGTACCCCCTATATTTGGTAATTCACTTTGTTTTTGTTTTTAGTGGTTCCTGATATTGCTTTAATGTTTCATTCATTTTGCAGCAACCCAAACATGTGAGGGCAGGAAAGTTATGAATTAATCTTAAACATTGGCATTGTTCTGGTCAACTAGTATTGGTCCTGCCACAAAAATATAAGCAAACCCAGATATGCTTCTGAATAATTTCACAGTTTAAGGACTCATATTCATTTTTGGCTGGAGATAGTCAGTGCAGACCTGCACTGAAGGATTCCTTCAACTATTTCCATGGTCTGGGTGAGAAACCTTCTTTATATATCCCAGTCAAGTATGTAACCATACTAATGCCTGTAGTATGTCCTAGGATAAAAGGGGCCTACCTAGTGGATACTGGCTGGAGAAGGCAAGAAATCTTCCAGCTGCTAGGCATTGGAGACTGAAGAATGGTGGTGCATTTTGGGTGCTTGTTTTAGGGTTAAGTATACAAGTCAGAGCCTACACAAGCTGTGAAAACTTCCATAAATGTGCAGTGGTGTGAGACATGTAGGCAAAACCAACAACTTTCTTATCCAAATCACTCTTGTCCTGACCTCAGAGTATCAGGACAGTTTTCTTTGTTCTCTGCAATTGTCAGCGGAAACTACAAACCCAGGTAAACTGTGTAAAATAGAAGCTGGTACAGATGAGGCCAAGCCACAGACTTCCTGTTCAGGTCTTCTACTTTCAGATAATCTATCCTGATTCCCCTCTTTCTAGCTGGATATTTTAAAACAAACTCAGCAAAGAGGCAGCAACAGTCCCGTTCTCTGACCAGCAGCATCCAACCAGTCACTTAAAGGGCACATTGGGCTAGGTGTCCTATATCACTACGGTCTATTGTGGTTGGATTCAGAGGAGAAAGAGGCTTTTTGCTGAACTGCTCTTTTCTGCCTTCAAGCCTATCTGTCATCCAATCCTGAAGGACTACTTGTTTACAACTCTGTGAATCGGTGCTCACCTAAGGGTCAGTGGGTTCTCTAACTGTATTGCTTGCTGTCATGTCATTTTGCATATTGTTCATATAACAATGGGAGGTAATAATTAGAGAGGGCATGTTTTAAGAAGCTCTAGCCTTTGTTTGTACATTTCAAAGTCCCTTGAACCTTGCTTTAAGGAATTGTGCAAAAGGATGAGCTCTACAAAGTCTGAAAGAAGGATCCATCTCATCACATTAATGCCATGTTTTGGTACCTAATCATTGCTGCTATAAGAAATACATTCTAGAATTAAAATTAAAGGGAACTATGTGGGTGAAGCAAGTAGTAGGTATGATTTTCAAATGGGTTATACCTGTTTGGCAGACCACCCAAGGGGGAGCATTTAGCTGTACTACCTTTACATTTACATTTAGCTGGTACGAGAAAGTAGCCTTCTTTGAGGACTGTAGGATGAAAACTGAATACAAATGTTTAGGGACGTGGTGCTGCATATGTTTGCTGTTATTAAAGGGCATCTACCACCCTCCACTACTTAACATGGGGGTTGACTGGAGACTTCAGGCTGCATTTAAAAAGAAATATTTGATCACAAAAAAAAATTCTTGGGTGAAAAACCTCAAGAAATGGAAGGTGTGTGCCAAATTAGCCTTAACCGAGAACTATTTCAGTTTCAATGGCAAACTTTATCATCAAACCCATGGAACCGCAATGGGGTCATCAGTTGCACCTTCAGCAGCCAATCTCTATGTGGAGGCGGTTGAACTGCAGACAATATATAGCGCCTTCAATCTCTTCTTTTCCAACATAGGGTTGTGGAGGTGCTATATAGATGATATACTGATCATTTGGGACGGTAATGAAACATTTTTTTGAAATGTATGGATTGGATTAACCAGCAGAAACCATTTTTAAAATTTACTTCAGTCCATGGTAGATCGGAGGTGAATTTTCTGGACGTGACAAATTGGGTGGATATGACAAAAATATCTTGCATGTCAAACCATTCTACAAACCCACTGACTGAAATTCACTTCTAATGTTTGACAGTTGTCATCCCGTCACACTAGGGAAAATCTCCCTTTTGGGCAATTTTTGCGGCTGAAGAGGAATAGCTTGTTGAAGGCAACATTCTAGTCAGAAGCTGGCATCCCGAGTGTAAAATTGAGAAATAGAAAATACCTGAAAGCTACTGTGAAGAGAGCAATTAAGAGGTCTATTAATAATAATCGTGAAGCTCTCCTCGAATATCAAGAGAAAACAACGTAGTGGAGGAATTGTATTTGTGAGCACGTTCACGCCTCTCTAAACAGATTAATAAAATCATTAAGAAGAACTGGTACATCTTAATGGGTGGCGACTGTCCCCTAAAACCTCTGTTCTCTGCGTTTAAGCGAGGAGCTAATTTAAAGGATCTTCTGACCAAGAATGATGTCTCTAGAGCAGTTGGACTACAAAAAAGTATTACAGAAAGGTGGGGTCTTCCTAAAATATAAGGGCACGCCCCTTGTGGAATGTGCACCAATTGTGTCTTTACAAGTAGAACTACGGAGATTGATTTGGGTCTTGCTAAACCTTGCACACAGCATCAATTCACCAATTGCAAGTCAAGTAATGTGGTTTATGCAATATGGTGCCCATGTGCAAAGTTGTACATTGGTATGACTGAAAGGAAAATCAAAACAAGAATATCTGAGCACAGAAGTTGCATAAAGAACAGGGTCACCACAGCACCTCTTATAAATCACTTTATGTCAATGGAACACGCAAGTGATACATTGAAATGGCCAGCGTTATTGCAAATTTCCACATCTCTTAATGGAGAATCGGCTGCTAAGAGCTTATATGCCAAAGAACAGTGGCTGATTTTCCTATGTAATTCCCCAGAAGCTGGTCTTAATGAAATGGTGGACTAGCAGAATTTATGATAAGTCTGCTGTTTATCAGATAATGTGTTAGCAACGTGGCAAGGCAGATGACAGAAATAAGAGGTGTTCATAGACACACTTTTTTAGTAAGAATGCTTCTTTTATTAGTAGGGAGTAATTGTGTTTGGACATTGCCACGTAGTATTGGGGAATGTTTTGCTTTAAATAACATCTTATGGAGCCCTACACACAGCCTTTCCTGACGGATTGTGTTTTTGAATCGTATTTAGATGACTTCTGAGGGCATAGTGTAAAGATGGCCGCGTGAAACAATACACCTGTGCCCCGTATCTGAAATAGTAGTAGGACTACGTTGCCCCACAGTCACTGCGACCGGTATATATAAACGTTGTTCTTGTGTCGGCGTGTATTGTGACAATCAGGTTTCGAACAGCGAGAGGTTTTACGACGCCCGTTAAGAACAGCAGGTTGGGACAGAGTGAGGTGAGCCCTACGTTTGAAGTGTGACATAGTAGGCCTTTGTTAAGCTTGCATAGTGGATTTCATTTAAACACGACTTCCAGCAGTGAATAGTTTTTTTATTTTCTTGTTGTTCGCAGTCCAGTCTCATTTTGAGTCGCGACCTATGCGGATCAGAAAATCGCGATGCAGCACTTAGTGTGTGAAGGTTACTATCCATGAGATATGCACAAGTGGTGACACTGCATTCTCATTAAGGCGAAAGGCGTTTGGGTAAGCATACAATACGAGTATGGTCTTACAGGGATTGGCAAACCTTTCTGTTGAGAGGTCAGCATTTCAATGTTAATGAAGGATTGCCACTTTTGGAGAGACTTTCAATTACAATGGTTTACTCTGTGAGTATGTTCAAGAGCAACTGATTATATTGATATTCTGATACATTGGTATTTTCGATAGCCTGTGACCATTTGTTATTTGTAATGTCCAAATTGGAGTGAAATAAGATCAGTCCCTCCGAGAGTTGTATTCAGAGTGAGATTTTTTTTATGTATGAGTGTCCCTAATTGAAAATGGTTACATGACATACTAGTTAGGCAGAACGGTTTCCCTAATCCACCTCCCCTGTGTTATCCCCACAGATTGCAGTCTATGTTTGAGACACTTTATAACCGGATTGTGTGCTGCTACAATGGATTACTGTCAGGGTGAGCCTCCTATAGGGTATTTATTTTCTTATAGAGTACGGCATTTGAATAACAACAGCATTAATGTGAGCCGTTTATTTTGTATTGTCTCTTCTAGTCAATTGTCTGCTTGTTGAAGCAGTTTATTGTATCAGAAGATTTTGCAGACTTTTGTACACTACATTGGGTCCCCTGATGACGTTCTAATGGATTTTGTGTTAAGGGTATCGCAACGAAACATGTTGGGTCACCAGGGGCACTAATATTTAACAGTGTGTTACATCAGCTTATAAGGAACAAGTTGCTTACCTGTAACTGTTGTTCTCCAGCATGGGTCTGGCATGGATTCACATGCTCATGAATATTCCCCGTCGTCAGGCTGGGAATCCTCGGTAAAGAAAAAATCAGTATCAGTTTAGTTTCTGATCTGTCTTTCTTAGTAGTAACCAATCACTGATCTCTGGGTCATACTGCCCCCAGCCAATGACTGCCCTCTCCCCAAGCCCCGCCTCCGGCAGCCATCCTCAGATTTGGTAGCACGCAAAATGGCAGTATGACCAAGTGAAGAGCTGCAGAGGGGTAGGCGGGAGGGTTCGCATGTGAATCCATGCCAGACCCATGCTGGAGAACAACAGTTACAGGTAAGTAACTTGTTCCTTCTCCAGCAAGGGAGCTGGCAAGGATTCACATGCTCATGAATAAAAGAATACATAGCAGTACACACATGCACAACCACGGGAGGTGGCAAAGGCTCAACATTAAGCATTACATCCAAAACTCAACATTAAGCAATTCTTACCTCCTCACCAGGCTCACCTTAGGCGAACAGGTTGCGCAGCACTGCTTGGCCGACCCTGGACTCCTCCCTGGAGTCCCGATCGACGCCCTCCACGTAGCAGCCCTGCAGATGTCCAGCAAGGGCACACCAGACAGGAACGCTGTGGTAGCAGCGATCGCTCTGGTCGAATGGGCTCTCGGGCGGCCGGGCAGCGGTCGGTTTGCCAACCGGTGACAGTGCATGATGCAGCCGGAGAGCCATCGGGAAATGGAAGTCTTCTAGAGAGCCTTCCCTTGATTCACAGACCCAAAGTTCACAAACAGCTTTGACGTCTTCCGAAAACTCTTTGTGCGGTCCACGTAGAACTTCAGCGCTCTAGCTACATCCAGCGAGTGCAAAGTCCTCTCGGCCGGAGACGAAGGCGACGGGAAGAAAACTGGTAACACCAAGGGCTCGTTGAGGTGGAAGTCCGACGGCACCTTGGGCATGAAGGAGGGGTGCGTCCTCAGCACCACCCTCGTGTCATGAAAAGTCAAGTATGGAGGCTTGCAAGATAGGGCCTGGATCTCTCCCACTCGTCGTGCGGAGGTGATGGCCACAAGGAACGCTGTCTTCCATGACAGGAACTTCAAAAGGTGCCGAATGCATAGGCTCGAATGGGGCCCCCCCCCCCAAGAGCCTGGTCAGCACCACATTAAGCTCCTACGCCGGGGAAGGAGCCTTCACCGGCGGGAACGATCGGAATAGTCCCTTCATAAATTCCGTCACCAGACGATGAGACCACAAGGACGCCCGTCCCGTAGTCCTGGTATATCGGGAGATGGCAGCCAGATGTATTTTGATGGAGGCGTGAGCCAGTCCAGCTTTGGCCAGCGACAGTAGGTACGGCAGTACTTGAGGGGCCGTAATCCGCAGAGGGTTAATCTTCTGTGCACGGCACCAGACAGAGAACCTCTTCCACTTATGACCGTAACACTTGAGAGTTGAGGACGCCCTGGCTTTTGCAAGAACTTCTCTGCAGTCAGCCGGGATATCGTGCCCTCCAAACTCTAGTGCTGCAGGAGCCAGGCCCGCAAGTTCAGCGACTCCGGGTCGTGATGAAGAATGGCACCTCCTTCTATGGAGAGAAGATCCGCGTCCACCGGCAGCTTGACTGGTGGGGACTTTGACAAGTCCAGAAGGTCCGGGACGAGGATCATTCTGCACCTGGACTTCTTGAGCTGGTTGATGAGACGGAGCAGCAACGGCAATGGAGGGCACGCGTATAGAAACAGGCCGTCCCAAGGGAACGAGAAAGCATCGCCCATGCTCCTCGGCTGTGGGAACCTGCTGGCGAACCTCTGGCACTTGGAGTTCGTCGCCGTCACAAAAAGGTCGATCCGGGGTTTGCCCCATCGTCAAAAGAGCCGATCCACCTGGTCCTGACGTAGTTCTCACTCGTGGCACGAGCGCAGCTCCCTGCTGAGTGAGTCGGCGATGGTGTTTTTTACTCCTGCCAAGTGGAAGGGAACCAGAAACATCCCCTGGGCGACGGCCCAGTGCCACAGATCCTGGGCCTCCTTGGATAGGGCTGGGGATCTGGTGCCTCCCTGCTTCCGTATGTAGAACATCGTGGTGGTGGTGTCGGTGAAGATCCTCACCACTTTGTCCTTGAGGGAAGGAAGGAATGACTTGAGCGCCCAGAACACTGCTCGGAGCTCCAGAATGTTGATGTGGAGAGACTCTCCTCCGGGAGCCAAAGGCCTCTTGCGTGGAGATATCCGGTGTGGGCCCCCCAACCCTCCGGCGAGGCGTCCGTCGTCACTGCCTCCTGAAACGCTGGGGTCTGAAAGTCTGTGCCTGTAGTGAGGTGCGCACGGGTACCCCACCATAGGATCGCCCGACGGAACTCCTCGTCGAGAGGGATCCTGTTTTCGAAGCAGCCCGTCGCCTGAAACCAGCAGGCGTCAAGGAACTCCTGTAGCGGACGCATCTGAAGTCTGCAAAGGGGTACAAGGTAGATGCATGAGGACATCATCCCGATGAGGGACTTGATAGACCTCATCCTGGCCACGTCCGTGGCTAGCAGGCGCCGCACCTTGGCCAGAATGGCCTTCATCCTCTCCTCCGACGGGGAGGCTAATTGCCCCACTGTATCAAGCTTCGCTCCCAGAAACAGTGCCACTTGCAATGGAACCAGGTGGGATTTGGGTTAGTTGATTGAGAATCCCAGTTCCGTGAGTAGCCGGACGGTCGTCGCTGTGTGTTCGACGGCGAGTTCTCTTGTCCTTGCCCGGATTAGCCAGTCGTCCAGGTAGGGGTAGACGTGGATCCCCTGCAGGCGCAGCAGCGCCGCCACTGGTGCCAGGCACTTGGTGAATACCCTGGGTGCCGATTTTAATCCGAACGGCAGGGCTTTGAATTGGTAGTGGCGTCCCTGAACCACGAACCTGAGAAACTGTGTCCTTTTAGAATGGGGATGTGGAAGTAAGCATTCTCCAGGTCCGACGACGATAGGAAGTCGCCCTCCTCCAGCTGTCCCAGCACATGCTGGAGGGTGACCATCCTGAATTTCTGCGCCTTGATGTACTTGTTTAACCGACGCAGGTCCAGGATGGGGCGCCAACCGCCTGTCTTCTTTCTGACGAGGAAGTACCTTGAGTACACTCCGGAGCCCCGGAGCCTCCTGGGGACGAGCTCGATGGCACCATTCTTGAGCATCACCCTTACCTCCAACAGCAGCTGAGGGACGTGATTCTCCTTCCTGGCCACGGGAGGAATGCGAGGACACTTCTTTTGAAATTCCAGCGAGTGCCCGTTGGCCAGGGTGTCCAGCACCCAACGGTCGGTGGAGATGGACTCCCACACGCTGACGAATTTCGTCAGCCGCCTCCCTTCGGTGGGGGCCCGACGCCACGGCCGGTTCAGTCTTGCTTGGAGGAGGCCTTGCCGCCTTGGCCTCCTTGACGACGACGGCGGGATCCCCCTTGCCGCGACCTCTGTAGGCCTCCTGGGACGAGGAGCGGGCCGCCTGGCGGTATGTAGAAGAGCCACCGCTGGATCCCTTGGAGGCACCCTGTCTGCCACCGGAGCTCCGAAAGGGCCATCATTGTTGAAGTACCCCGAGGGCCCCGGCCGTCTCCGAGTCGGTCTTGATGACCTTGAGGGACTCATCCACCGTCTTCCCAAAAAGGTTTTTGCCGTCGAACGGAATATCCAACACTCTGGTCTGAACGTCCTGGCGAAAGTCTGTCGCCTTGAGCAATCCTCGTCGTCGGAGGCAAACCCTGTTGCCCAGTTGGTGAAATCCGGTATCGGCGATGTCCGTTGCCACCGTTATGGCGTGATCCGACGCCACCTCTCCTTCCTGAAACGCGTACAGCAGTGGGAAGGACCACTCCACTACGAACGCGTCCCCTAAGGCTCCTCTTGGAGGAAATTCCTGCAAGCAGAATCTTTCGCACTTCTGGTTGACAGTAGTGGCGAAGAGATCCACTTGAGGGGTCCCCCAAAGGGTGAAGATCTCCAGGAGCATCTCCTGAGCCAGCTCCCACTCGTGAGAGAACGTGCTCTGCCTGCTCAGAGCGTCCGCCGCCTCGTTTTCGTCTCTGGCCAGATGAACTGCCGAGTTCGAAATTTCCTGCTGGATGGCCCAGAACCAGAGCTGCACCACCTCTCTGCACAGAGGAAGTGACCCTGCCCCCCCTTTTTGTTGAGGTAGTGCATGGCCACAGAGTTGTCAGTCAGAATCAGGACATTCTTGCCTCGCACAGTCGGCAGAAAAGCCTTCAGAGCCAGCCTGATGGCCCTCAGCTCCAACAGATTGATATGAAGTCTCGACTCCAACGGAGACCAACGTCCACTGACTGTCAACTCGTTGGCATGAACTCCCCATCCCGTGAGGGATGCCTCTGTCACGATCATCACCTCTGGCCAGGGTAGCCAAAATGGAGCCCCCTTCATCAGATTGTCTTCAACGGCCCACCACAGAAGATCCTGGGCGACCGAGGGCGGCACCTGAACGGGATCAGACATCCTGCCGGAGAACTGCGACCACTGCATCTTGAGAGCCCACTGCAGAGATCTCATCCGCAGCCTGGCCTCTGGCACCAGAAGAATGCAGGATGCCATGAGGCCGAGCAACCTCAAGAACTCAAACGCCGGGAGACTCTGGGCATGTTGAAACTTGTGCACCATCTGCAGAATGTGATGAACTCTCACCTGGGGAGGGAAACACTGACCCCAAGGATGTGTCGAGCACTGCTCCGATGTACTGGAGCCGCTCGATTGGCGTCAAGTGGGACTTCATTAAATTGAGGGAGAAGCCCAGCCTGTGAAGGGAGTGGCAGGTGACTGACAGATGATCCAGGACTTGCTTGGGAGAGAGCGCCCTGATCAACCAATCGTCCAGGTAGGGGTAGACGTGAATCCCCCCCTTTTCTGAGATACGCTGCCACCACCACCATGAGCTTGGTGAAGACCCTCTGGGCCGAGGTCAATCCGAACGGCAGGACCCGAAACTGAAAGTGCAAGTCACCGACCGCGAACCTCAGGCACTTCTTGTGCTTGGGATGAATTGGCACATGAAAGTAAGCATCCTTGAGGTTGAGAGACACCAACCATTACTGAAGTTGAAGGGCCTGGAGGACTTGAGAGAGAGTAACCATCTTGAACTTGGTCCTTCCTGAGGAGCTTGTTCAAACCGTGCAAGTCCATGATGGGTCTCAATCCCCAGTCTTTTTTCTGGATCAAAAAATATGGGGAATACCATCCCTTGTTCCTCTCCGCTACAGGCACCAGTTCTATGGCGCCTTTCTCCAGCAGGGATATGATTTCCTGCGCAAGGAGCGGATCCAGACTTTTCAAAGAGAGATTCCAAGGTGGATTTTCGTGAGGCCTCTGCCGGAAAGGAAGACAGTAGCCGTGGGCTATGATCTCCAGAACCCACACATCTGAAGTAATGGCACGCCATTCTACAAGATGCTGCGCCAGCCTTCCCCCAACATGCAAACCATGGGACATGGCCTCAAGACTGAGCTGAAGTGGCTGCGGCAGTGCCTGAGGGCAAAGAGGCAACTACCTGAGCGGCCTTGGAACCTCGAGTACCTTGTTTTCCACCTCTGGTAATCCTTCGTTGGCCTCTTTGACTTGCAGCTCCTCTCGATCTACCAAAGGTAGAGTAGTATCGAAAGTAACCCCCCTCCATTGCTGTCCCCTAGGACGAAAAGGCAGAGGTTGGTGAACTGCAGCGCTCAACGACTTCGCTGCAGCTTTTTAGGTCTGCAACCTCTCAAGGCTCTCGTCAGCATTGCTGCCAAAAAGATGGTCACCATCAAAGGGCATGTTGAGAAACTGGGCTTGCACATCAGGAGCAAACCTCGACTTCCGCAACCATGCAAATGTGCGCATCACGGTGCTCACCGCCATGGACTGGCTGACAAAGTCTGCCACGTCCAGACCCGACTGAACAGATTCACACATGGCATCCTTGCCATCCTGTACAAGGGCAAGAAAGCCATCCCGCTCCTCCCCTTCAGGAATATGTTCAGCCGCCAACGAAACAATTCCACAGAGTGTGAGTGAAACATGCTAAGGCACACACGGAGTTGGCTGCCTTCAAAGCCATACCCCCTGAAGAAAAGACTTTCTTCGCCCAACCGTTAAAACGTTTGTCGTCCCTATCAGGACAGATGGTAGGGTACGACGCCTGTTTTGCTGGGGCCGTAGTCGCCTGCACCACCAAACTCTCCGGAGTAGGGTGCATGGACAAGTAGCCAGGGTCGCCACTGGCTGGGCGGTACTTTTTCGGCAACGACTTACCCACTGTCGGGAGACACTCCGGAGCAGTCCAAGCCGCCGCCACCCTTCTTTGCAAGGCCATATGGAATGGCAGTACCGGGTCAGTTGGTGGACCTTGGTCCAAGATATCTGTCAGGTCATCCTGCAGAAAATCCACTGGTGGTGCAGACCACCGCAAGTACTCCGTCACCCTCGACATTAGCAGCCGGTACGAAGACTTGGCGTGTGTGCCAGGCTCAGGCCTACCAAACTCAACCTCCGGAGAGGTGCCCAGACCACTGTCCAAAGGGACAAACATTTTTTGACTTGGCCGGAGCCTTCCTCTGGGTTTCCACCGTCTGGGGTACCTCCTATAAAGCATCCTCGAAAGGCGTTGAGGGCCTCGACAAAATCAGCGTCGAGCGTGGCGCCGATGACTTCGACACAGGCCTCGAGGGCGGAGCCCCGAGCGTGTCCTTCGACAGCCTCGGCGTCGACGGCTTCCCCTGAGGCGGAACCTCGAGAGTCCCTCGACAGACATGGCACCAATGGCGTCGATGTCTTCTTCGAAGACCTCACAGGCTCCGACGGTCTCGAGGGCATCGAGGACCAGGACCTGGAGCGGGCATGGCTAGAACGATCCACCTTGTCTGATCGGGACCTCAAAGGTTCCCAATGATCGCGCCAACCACCTGTGCCTGAAGGCATGCGAGCGGTGGCCCTAGCACGTTCCCTGCCGGCTTCTTTCGAAGGCGAAGACGGAACGGAGCCCTGCGATTGGAAAATCACCATCATCTCCGTACGAAATGCATCCCATTCCGCAGGAGTAGAGTGCTTGTTGGGACAAGCAACCCACCGACGGGCGGAGTCCTCGGACGAGGAAGGCGACCGGTGATGGCACTTCTGCGAGTGCCTCGAAGAGGAAGAGGAATGGCGGGAACCACTCCGGGACCGAGACCCCCTGGACTTACGCTGATGACGCGGAGAGCCGCCTCTTGAATCGTTGGTCGAAAGCCCAGTGGATTTTGACTTTTGGGGCTTGGAAACCCTACCGACAGAAAGCTTCTTCTTCCGCTCCCGCAAGGCCTTCGATGTTAACGACTGGCAATCGTCACAATCATCCGTGGCGTGGTCCTCACCGAGGCACCAGAGGCAGGCGTCGTGCGGGTCCGTCATCGACATCTTGGAACCGCAGTCCCGACACTTCTTGAAACCCGACCGTGGGGTGAAAGAAGACAAAGACATGACTTCACAAACAACAAGTTCGATAGAACCGATAGAAAACTCAGAAGAACCGATGCGCGCCGAGATCTCCGAAGCAAACACGTTTGCAGAAAAAACGGAACCGAGGCTACGGGCGTTGTGCGTGCTACTTATAACATCCGGTGACGTCGGCTCGACGTAGGCCCTCGAAGACAGCGTATCGACGTCATCGACGCAGGACGCAGAAAATTTTCCGAAGCAGCTGTTAGGGAGAATTCTCTCTTTAGGCTGAATTTCCTAACCAAGTGAGTCCCCCAGCAGCTTTGCTGGATTTTTGGGGTTTATTTTTTTCTCCTCCTAAGAGGGACTCTTTTACCCTCACTCTTGGGCATGATTTGAGTGCGTTTCTTTGAATCTAGATGTGTTTAATGGGCTATGGGGTCTTTTACTCCATAGGGCTTCATGTGTTTTTGTGATGTGTGTTACACAGCACCCTCAGTGCAGTGACACAGGGGTGTCATAGTGACCCCCCCCCAGTATAGACTCCATACCCTGGGACTGACTACTGTCTCCCAGGGCATGTAAAGTCACCATTGACTTTACTAGTCTTAAATTCTGAACAGAACCAGTACAAACCATCATATTGTGGACGTACTGGCTGAGGCAATTCAATTGCCCCGGGGTCTGTTAGTCGAGGGGGCACGTCTCCGTCCCCCCTGATCGAGTTTTGGCTGGTGGCAGTGGATACTACTTTTTATATTCAACCGCGAATATTTTCCTATGGGATTTCCCATTGTTTTAGGCTACTACCTTTATTTAATTATTTACGGTAGCCTCGAACATACCGCCGGTTTATTTAATTAATATTAATTCTCCGGTTGGTATTTTTTGCCAAAACTTGATTCTAAAATGGCGTTTGTGTTCTCTTCTGTGACTCCAACCCAAGTCGACTCCTTTGTTCCACTTTTTGGCGGGCTTCTCCACAGAAGCCCTCCAAAGTGGTGCCACTCTGGGTACTTAGGAGGGGTGGAGGGGAATGTAGGCACCCTGGACTGAATTGCCTAGGCAACTCAAGTCGCACTCCGTCCTGATTGGCCCAAGTGGTGAGCCGGCCGGCTCACCACTTAGCATGTTTGAGTGACAGCTAGGCTGAGTGAATGGGGGGTTTCTGCATAAAAGCAGGGCTTTGGGGACTGGAACTTTAGAAGTCGCCACAGGACCTAAGAATCCGACGAGGGAGAAGCTGAGCCGACCCTCCACGACACCACCACCGGTGGAGCCTTGCTGGACCGTCTCACCACTTTTCCCAACGACAGAGGAGATCTCCCGCCGGAGAGTCTTCTTCCTTTGACTGGTGGGTATAACCAGTTTCACTGTCTTTTCGCCTTCCCGACGTACCTCGTGGCCGCCTTGCCTGTGCCAAGCACCCCGGCAACCGGGATACCACGTTTTACCACGACCGCGAACAAAGGTACCACCTTTAACCGGAAAACTCTGCGGCTGGTTTCTTCCCTGGTAGTGCAACGACCTTCATCTTTCCTCCAAGTCGAGATCCTCTCTTCCCCTGGACGACAACGTGACTTGCACCCACTGCCAGGAACAACTGCCACCGCTGGAGGATCCTTCCCACTTAAGGTACCGTGTCCCGCCAGGCTTCCCTTGCCACCGACTGTAAGGGGTAGATTTAGCCCCCGGCTTTCGAACCTGGGTTAGCCTGGGACACCCTGGCTAAACTTTCCTAAGCCTCTCTAAACTCTTTTTGAACCCTCTGCAAGACTTTCAAAGCCTAGTATAATTGTGTGATCTTGGGCGCATTTGTGTTCTGCTCTCTCTAAGAGTGGGCCCAGCCTTTGGACTTTGGCTCACCAGTGACTTTTGCTCTTCTGCCTTGCTAACAGTGTTCCTGAATCTTAGAGTGGTGTACCTTTCCATATTCTGTCTTTTTCCCTCCCTTTCTCACAAACTTATTGGAGTGCCATCTAGTTAAGCGCTCACCTCTCTATGAAAATAAGTGGTGTTTTACTGTGACTTATCTGATAAGGAAAAAGGGGTGTATATATTACAATAGTAACTGTATTTAGAATCTTTTACAATAAGAGTGCTGGAGTGTTTCAAACAGTGTGTTTTTAAATAAATATTTATATACTTTGATACCAAAGCTCTGGTCAGTGTTTGCTTGTATTAGTGTGTCTGAGTGCCTATTGTGTATACTTTGCATACTGCCTAACTCTTCTTGAGGGAAGTCTGACTGCTCAGCCACAGCTACCAGGTAAATCTGGGTGGTGCAGACTGCTACCAAGTGGGTTTACTGCCAACACCTGTAGTCTTAAATCTTTTGCAGTATTCCCTAAGGGAACTGCACAGGTTTCTGCCTAACAGCAGCACAGCTGTGGTGATTACCAGTCATAGATGTGGAATACGTCGGAGGAACCAATCCCTTCGAAATATATGTTTAGCCATCACTTGTATAGGCTTACTACTGTTATCCAACGTTGTTTAAGTGTTTTTTTCAGATTGTGTTTACATTTGGTCTTAACAATTATTGCACTTTTTGTATTGCACTGCACTTGTCACTTTTTTCAAGATGAATGTAATGTGTATGATGTTTACATGTTTTTCTATGGTTTTAATCAAATTCTGTAAGTTTAATAATAACATTTAATAATTGTTTACAAGTATGCATTTGTGATGTTGTGGTTGACACATTCTATATTTGTTGAATGATTTGTGTTAGCTGTTCGATTCGAAAAGAGACATTACAAAGGTAATTGGGTGCTTTAGTTTTCTAGTTCACACATTTTTTTGGGGGATGAACCCTGCAGCCGTTAAATTCCCAGAGTCTTTCTTTGGTATTCTGGTATGGAAGATGAACCCTGTAAGTGCCAAGGACGAGCTATCACGTCCTTGGCATTACGTTCCTGTTGCCAAGGACGATATAGCTCGCCCTTTTTGGCACTTCATTTTGTGCGATCCCTGCAAAGAAGGGATCGCGCAAAATTGAAATCCAACCCCTGGCTATGTGAGGAGCAAGTTCCTCCTCACGGCCAGGGGTTGGATTTCCTTCAGTTTCACGTCAGCATGCGTAATGCGTGATGACGTGAAACTGAAAGTAAACATCACTGTGGCAGCCATTTCGGGTGCCACAGTGAAAAGAGAAGGTAAGTTCCCACCTTGAGACACTCCCCTTTCCAACACCTTTATGAAGCATTGCTGGGCGCGCTCGATCCTCACCCAGCAATGCACTAGACCACCAGGGATCTGTTTGTGAAGTGGGGGGACAGGGGGCTGTTTACCATGCAAGCAGCCCTCTTCCCCCCCAGCCCCTAAAGCATAGGGGCCACACTTATTGGCCCCTCTGGGGGCAGAGGGGTGCCCACCTGCCCCTAGAAAACAGGAAATAAAAATAAATACATTTTGATTTGGGTGGGGGCCACTAGACCACCAGGAATTGTGTTTAGGATGAAAGGGGGTGGCCCTCTCCCTCCCACCCCAGGTGGATGGGGGGGCACCTCATTTAGCCCTCCCTGGGGCAGATTTCTGCCCCTTGGAAGGGGTACATGAGATGCCCCCCATCCATTTGGGGTGGGGGGAGAGGGCCACCAGAAATATATTGCCACAGTCCTCCGGACCCCCAAGCCTGGGGCAGTATGTTTTCCCCACCCTGGGGGCATATATGCACGTCAATGTGGCCATTTGCCCTTAGGAAAGGGGCACACAAATAATAAGTTGTTTTGGGTGGAGGGGCCACCCCAATCCATTTAGGTTGGGGGAGGAAGGGGACCACCAGAAAACATTGGAATGGCCCCTAATGCATGGGGCAGTATGTTTTGCCCACCCTGGGGGCAGATGGGCACACTAATGTGCCCAGCTGCCCCAACGGAAGGGGCAAAACAGAAAAGGAATTATAAAAAATATACTAGTTAGTTGGAGGCCTGGGGGGGGGGAAACTAAACCACCACGGATGTTTGTAATGGAAAGGGGGGTGGCCCTCTCTCCCCCCCAGCCCCAAATGGATGGGGCATCTCATGCAGCCCTCGCTTAGGGCAGATTGCTAGTGCAATCTGCCCCTAGGAAGGAGTACATGAGATGCCCCCGATCCATTTAGGGTGGGGAGGGAGAGGACCACCAGAAAACATTGGAATGGCCCCCAATGCATGGGGCAGTACCTCTTGCCCACCCTGGGGGCAGATGGACACACTAATGTGCCCATCTGCCCCAACAGAAGGGGCAAAACAGAAAAGGAATTATAAAAATATACATGAGGTAGTTGGGGGTCTGGGGGAGGCACTAAACCACCACAGATGTTTGTAATGGAAAGGGGGTGGCCCTCTTCCCCCCACCCAAAATGGAGGGGGGGCTCTCATGTAACCCTCCCTGGGGGCAGATTGCTAGTGCATGTGTTTTTACTGGGGGTCGGGGGGTGAGGGTCAGTAGACCACCAGGGATGGCTTGAAAGGAGTCAGTGATCAGAGAGTAGTAGTAATGATTTGTTTTTGTTGGACTGACCATAGGCAACTAATGTTTTTTGCTTCCTTTACAGCTTTTTCTACGCTAGCAGCTGCAACATTTTGAGAGTACTGTTTTATTATTCTGCGGTTAGGGCCCATTGTCAGTGGGGTGGGTCGGACTGGGCTGGATTGTTGGTTGTGGGGGCAGAAGTGGGCCATCTGGGGAGATATTCTGGTGGGCTGGGACACAATTGCAGGGTCAGGCCACAAATTGTCTCCCATGCCGGCATAACATTGGTGTTTCCCTGGGAGCGGGTGTCTCCCACGTGGGTTGACCGTCTGCAAGCCCAAGCTGCACCTCTGGCTGTGCTGCATTACACATGTCACCTCCGGGGAGGAATGGGGATCCTGCTGGGGCTCCCTGGGACTGCCGCTGCACTTGGGGATTGTCCCTGGCCTTGGTGGGCTGTCTCCCATATGGAGCGACCATCTCCAAGTGCAGCGGCAGTCCCAGGGAGCCCCCGTCAGGGTCCCCGACCTTTCCCAGAGGGAGAAGCTGCAACGCAGGCCCTCCAAAGTTCCAAGATAGTCGGGAATAACGTCCCTGGCCTTGGTGGGCTATCTCCCATGTGGGTTGACCATCCCCAAGTGCAGCAGCTGTCACAGGGAGCCCCAGCAGGGTCCCCATCCCTTCCCCAAGGGAAATTCTGTAATGCAGTCCAGCCAGAGCTCCAGGCTGGGCTTGGTTGACCCACATGGGTGATGGGTGCCCAAAGCCTGGGACATCCCCCTGACCATCCCTTGAGCTCTGGCTGGGTTGCGTTACACCTTCTACCTCTGGGAAAGGACAGGGAGTCTGCCGAGGCGACCTGAAACCGCTGCTGGACATGTTGACGGTCAACCCATATGAGGGACAACCACCCAAGGCCAGGGACATCACCCCCCCGAACATCCTGGAGCTCTGGCTAGGCAGCATTACAGAATTTCCCTCGGGGAAGGTACAGGGACCCTCCCCGGACTCCCTTGGACTGCTGTTGGACTTGTGGACGGTCAACACTTTCTTTTTCGCCAAGGTAGGTGCAGCCACACATGTGAGGTACTGTTTTCATTCGGACACCTATGGGAATGTGGAAAGGTAGGACATGTGTTGTTGGCGGTGTGTTTCAGTAGTTTCCAGGTGGGAAATGTTTGAAAATTGTGTTTTCTTTCCTAAATTTGGGACTTTGCCGGAGCTTGTGGGTAATACATTCTGGGGCTATTTGCTAAGTCAGACCTCTGTGGACTCCCACGGGTGTCTTCTTTTCGGAAATGCATGGGGTTCCCTGTTTTCCTTGATGGCTGCGACACCCCAGGCCCAAATCTGTAGGTTGGCTCCCCAAACTCTTTGGGGGATAGCAGTGGTTTAGCCTTTTTGCTTTGCGCCCAGGTAGGTGCACCCACACCTCTGGGAACATGGGAAGGTAGGACATGTGTTGTTGGCGGCATGTTTCGGTGGTTTGGAAGAGGGAAAGGTATTTTTCGCCAAATTTTAGACTTTGCCGGGGGGTTATGGTTAATACATTCTGGGGCAATTTGCACAACTCAGACCTCTGTGGATTCCCACGGGTTTCTTCTTTTTAAGAAAGCGTGGGGTTCCCTGTTTTCCTTGGTGGCTTCGACACCCTAGGCCCAAATCTGTAGGTTGTGTATAAGAGCAAAATCCCTCAAAATCTGCTCTGCCAAAAGACTTGGGGTTACCAGTGGTTTAACCTTTTCCCTTTGCGCCCAGGTAGGTGCACCCACACATGTGAGGTACCATTTTTGTTGGAACACCGGTGGGAACGCGGGAAGGTAGGACATGTGTTGTTGGCAGCGTGTTTCGGTGGGTGGGCAGAGGGAAATGTCTGATAATCTGGGGTTTTTCGCCAAATTTCAGACTTTGTCAGGGATTGTGGGTAATCAATTCTGGGGCGATTCGCGCAAGTCAGACCTCTGTGGATTCCCACGGGTGTCTTCTTTTTGGAAAATGCATGGGGTTCCCCGTTTTCCTTGGTGACTTCGACACCCTAGGCCCAAATCTGTAGGTTGTCCACAAGAGCAAAATCTGTGTAGCGGGGCATTGCTTTTCTCAAAATTCAACCATGTCCACCACATACCTTTCTTTTTGTCATTTTCCAATTTTTCCCCAACTATGGAATTTTTCCCTATATAGTTGTTGCCTGACCTGCGCAAATCACCCCTTCCTAAACTTGGCATTTGTCTACTTTTCAGAAATGTATGCCTGTCTTCCCATTCACCCTCCTCTTCCATTCCGTCCACTCATGTCCTATTGGTAAAAAGGCCAAAATCGCCTACCTCTCACAAATCGGATGGTTACCATATAAAAATATGTTTATTTGGTTTCCACTTAAACTGTTCCTGAAAGCCTGGAGTATGGCGAATTCAGCACAGCAAACCATTTGTTCCTAGCTCTTACAAGGAAAAAACCACAGGCTTCTTTGTACATCATTTTATTGGCATTTTCTGAAAAAACCCAAAATTGTCTCCCCTTTTGGTTATTTTCTCTCAATCCCCTACAGCAAACTAGTATTCCTTGGTGTTGCTATGACTGCCTACATGTGGGAAGAAAAAGGGCTACATTTGGCTAAGATATCTCACATAACAAAAAGGTTACAAGGAATTGAATGGCGGCATACCAAAATCACCAAAAAAGGTCTTGGCATGGGGGTAGGGGGGAGATGATGAACCTTGGCACTTAAGGGGTTAAACAAAGTGCTGATTGTTATGGGGCAGCTTCATACTTGCACGGCTAAACTAATTCCTGTCATGAGCGCCGTGCAGCGCGGTTTCGTCACACTGCATGTTCCCGCTATTGGGTCATTGGTAAGCGCAGTTAATGGTCTCGTCGTTACGCACATTGCTCTCTGCAGTAGGATTGCGGAGTGACGTAATGGTTCTGGATATCCTCTGATGCAGACAGTGAGTCGCCGCTTTTTCTCTAGAATCTTCCTTTCCCTTGAACTCTCTGCCTTCCTTTTGATCGTTCCTTTTGATCGTTCCTTTTGCTAGTCCTGTGATTCCACTCGTACTTGCCACTGCACTCCTTGGAAGCATTTTTCTTCTGTTCATTGCGATATTCGCCGGTGACTCTCCTTGCATCGCGCAGAGGGGTTTTATTCCCCAGAGGGGTTGCCCTCTGTGAAATTTTGGGTCTGTACTCTGAAAATGCCCTGCTGATCACCCTGCAATTCCTACAAACGTGCCAGTCTGGACTCTTCAAGAGACATACCTTTTCTCCATGATACCCGCAGACGGCAGAAGTCTCGGGTAAGGCAGCGTGCCAGCAAAACCGACAATTCCAGTGCACACCCCTTCCGCACATGCCAGTTATTCAACAAAGTGTTTCACTTGATGATAGCTACCATTAAGTTCTTTCCACAAGTCTCTCACCTTTCATATCTGTACCCTCCTGGTAATCGTTGTGGCTATAGATAGAATTTGTAAGTCATTCTTCTAATTCCATCCAAAATCTCCTACGCTAAATTCCACCTATCACTAACACTACATATTTTCTCTACTCTTTACAAATCCTTATGCAAATATTCAGTTCTCACCTCACATTTTGCTAGCATATATGCAAGAGCACCTTCTTCAGAAAACTAAAAACAATAAAACAAAAGAACATTATTTTAATGCTGCATCGTCTGAGATCCAATTGGACCATTCTACATTCTGCTGATTGTAAAGCATGGGCCCAGCCAGCAGAACATCAGTGCAATGGTAATGTCTTGTAAGTTCTCCTTTTTTCCTTCAAGCTTATCAAATATTGCATTTAATATTACATCAAAATCAAACTCCTATCCTATAATTTACTTCAAATGTTGCTAACAAAATTAGGAAATCTAAAAGGGGTTGTGCAACATCATCAGGTCCATCATTAGAGCCTAGTGTGCATTTAAAAACAACTCATGTAACCCTACAAATTACATAACTCTTTCCCTGACCTTTACACTCTTTTATAATACTGTCCTTCATTTGCTGCAAGAAAGACGATACCCCTCTCCTTTGCTGTGTTACAGCTCATTGGACTACAACCAGTTCTTGCACACAACAAAACTGTACTCAATTCACATTGGAACATCGCGATTAGAGGGGTTCCTGTACATTCAGCATTGTTTCATTATGCAGTGATGGTTTTGTTCAGTTGGGTCCCGGGGATCAGAAATCGGACTTGGCAGGCACTGATTTTTTATTTTGGCATGATGTGCCGTAGTGAGAAACACCTGGCACCATTGTTACGATTCTCTTAGAGGCTGTAGTGATCGAGAAGAACAGGATGGTTCTCTCGGGGACAGATGAGAAGGGCAGAGAGTGGCATACAGCTCTGTGCATCGATACGACCTTGTCACAGAAGGATGTGTACAGCGTGCAATTGTTCAAAGACACCGAAGACACAGGAGAGATGAAATTGGGGTGCCTTGCCAGAGAGCAATAGAGCCAAGGGAAGTACCACAGACCATGTTCAATGTTAAAAATACATTGCAGAGGAGACAGCTAGGGGGCGCGGACCAAGATGGCCTTGTGAGCAGGGAGCTCTTCACCCCATCAGATACAAACGACCAGTAATGCTATAAAAACCCCGTCAGATGAACCCACAGAGTGCGCATTGCAAAAGAAAGGACTCAGTGCGGCTGGAGAGAACTGAGGGAAGGAATTACGCTTCCTCTATGGAAACGGGTGCTACGGCCAGGCGTACTGCAGAGCTGGGGGGAGCACCAGTGTGGCAGTAACCTCTTTGGGAGGAGGAGCGAGCCCGCTGGGGGCCGCGACCATCCAGCGAGTGAAAGAACCCTGCAATCACCACCTCCGACCCACCCAGCAGGTTGGCCGCCCATACGGAGGAGAATCACAGTGGAAAGGCAAGAAGGCACAACACACGGGCACAGTGAGGAGGCACAGCAGCTCAGCCTGGAGGACGTTTCCACCCAGCAGAGGGCAGCGGAACAGGGAAATGTGGACGATGAAATGAAACCTCACAGAGGAGTGAAGGCCGGCAGCCGCACAGTGAGGAGGTACGGCCCCCCTTCCAGCCTCCCTTGCGCTAATAAACGGTGAAGGGGGTCCCACACAATCGCTTGAGGGGGGCAAAGGATGCACAGCAAAAGGGAAGAGTGAATCCGGCCCAGGGCAGCTACGACTGGGTGACACCATTTAGGGACGCACAGCAAAGGGGAAGAGTGAATCCGCCCCAGGGCAGCTACGACTGGGTGACACCATAAAGGGAAGCACCTCGAGAGGTGAGAACCAGGTCCACATATATGGACTGAGGCTAAAAAAAGCAGGGCAAAAACGCAGCAGCCCAGAACTGTTCGACAGGTGAAGTCCAGTATAATATAAACAGGGAGAGCCCCTGGAGCTACAGAAGGAAGGTAGCAGCACCGGGAGGCGCTTAGCGAGAAGCACGCACGCCCATACATGAGGGGATTCAAGTGAGAACAACACCCCCCCAGAGAATTGAAGTTACATAAAAAGAAAGACAGGGGTGATAATGGCGGCCGGAGGTATGGATACCTTGAAGCAAGACGTGCAAGCCATCCTTCTGAAGCTTAAGGCATTCCGAACAGAGGTACAGACCTAACCTGTTAGATAGGGTCTCAAAGGTGTAGGAACGGGTGAAGACCCTTGAACACAACTACAGATCGGACCCTCTGCTCCACCTCCAAGACCCTCTGTTCTGTTTCTTCCATTTTAGTGGTAAGTTCTGACATGCAGGATCGGAATTCAGCAATGATGTCCAGCATAAAGGCTTGAATATCTCCTTTGGTCGCTAGTTGACCAGCACTTTCCGGCTGAGCTTGAGGCACTGATTTAAATGCATCCGATTTCTTCCCCTTCTCTGTTGGGAGCAGCATGGTAGTGATGTCAGCGCTTCTGGGGGTTTTCAGGTGTTTGGCCATATTATGGGGGTGTGGAATATTTTGGTGCGCTCGCTCTGAGATGGAATAGAATGAGTCTGTCTGGGGTTTCTTCGGGGTAGAGGGAGGGGTTATCTAACTCAGCCCCTATCACCTGGGGTAGGTTCCCGGGGGCATAGCAAGGAGAGAGCAGGTACTGGAGGGAGCTCCCACCCAAGCCGCCCCTCCACAGTACCCTACCTGCACTGCAGCAATGATGGTTCTCCCTGTCGTGGGTGGGGGCAGCAGGCAGTGGTAGCTTGTTCTGGTTTGCCCTGTGTAGTGTCCCATTATTGGTGCTGCCCTGTGCAGTGTCCCCCTTAGGCTTCTAGGATTGGTCCTTCTGTATGTTGGTGGGGAAGCGAGAGCAGGAAGGTGTATGATGCCTCTGAAGTCTAGAGCGTAGCAGAATATAACAGTCCCCTCAGCAGGGAGCCGAGGCTGCTTCACATGCTCCTTATCTTGCGTCAGGCAAGCCCATTGGGGTGCAGCTGTGTTAACTTTGTCGGTGGGGCTTATTACTTCAATGAGACGCCAGTCCGGAAGGTGTACAGGAGAGGTTCCCTTTACCCGTTGCACTTAGGAGCCCACACCTGTTCCTGGAGCGAGGAGTCAGGGAAGCGCCTCCCGCTCCGTTGCTGCTAGATGGGGCCTCAGCAGGTACCCAGTGGAGGCTGCAGCCCCATCGTGTGGTGTGCCGGTCAGTGGTGCCGAATGCAGTGGGCGCCCTTGCAGGTGTCCGCTGTCGGATGAAGGGGTCCAGTGCTGGCAGAGCCTGGATGGTGCCAGTCCCGATTGTGTTGGGTCCTTGTCACGTCCAGAGCCAGGGTACTCCCAGTCGTTCTCCTCACCGGCAGCATAGTCACTGTGAGGGATCTGCCGGTCCGACGGGTTGATCCATTACCCTGCTGGGAATTAACACGCTGGCTGTTAGGCAGAAACCTGTGCAGTTCCCTTAGGGGCCACTGCAAAATGTTTAAGACTACAGGTGTTGGCAGTAAACCCAATTGGTAGCAGTCTGTACCACCCAGATTTACCTGGTAGTTGTGGCTGAGCAGTCAGACTTCTCTCAAGAAGAGTTAGGCAGCATATAGAGTATACACATTAGGTACAAAAATACAGTAGCACAAGCAAACACTGACCAGAGCTTGGGTATAAAAGTATATAATGATTTATTTAAAAACACACTTGTAAAAATACACTTGCACTAATATGTCAAGCAAGTTCAAACACAGTCCCTAGAATTGATTAATTATTCGACAAGTCTTAGGAAAAGAACACCACTTATTATCAATACAGAGGTGAGCGCTTAACCAAGATGGCACTCCAATAATTATTTAAAAGGGGGGGGGGAGGCGATTTAGGAAAGCACACAATACCAACACTTTTAAAAGAACCACAGCAAGTCAAGAAAGGCAGAGTCTACTGTTGAGAAAGAACGTTCATAGGCCAGGCCCACTCTTGTAGAGAGCAAGGCGGAATGTGCCCAAGATCACACAGTTGAAGTACACTTTAAAAGTCTTTGCAGATAGTTCAAAAGGAGTTGGATCAGTTCAGAAAAGTTAGTTAACAGGTCCCAGGTCACCCCAGGATAGAGAGTCGAGGATTTACGGGACACCTTGAACAGTCTGTTGCAAGGGAGACCAGGCGGGTCACAGTACCTGAAATGGTGAGAAAGCTCCAGCGGGGGGCAGTTGTTCCTGGCAGCGGGTGCAAGTCGGTGCTTCGTCCAGGGGAAGAGAAGATCTCGAGGTGGAGGAAAGCTGGAGGTCGTTGCACTGCCAGGGAAGAAACCAGCCGCGGAGTTTCCGGGTTAAAAGGTACTACCCTTTTATTCGCGGTAGTGGTGAAGCTTGGCTATCCGGCCACCGGGGTGCTTGGCACGGGCGATTCAACCATGAGACGATGCGTGGCTATCCGGCCGCCGGGGTGCTTGGCACGGGCGATTCGACCACGAGACGATCCAGGAAGGCGAAAAGAGGGCGAACTAGTTAACCCCACTAGTTCAAAGGAAGAAGACTGTCCAGGAAAAAGATCTTCTCTGTCGTTGGGAAGTGGCGAGTCGGTTCAGCAGGGCGCCACCGGTGGTACCGTCATTGCAGGTCGGCTCAGCTTCTCCCTCTTCGGATTCTTTAGGTCCTGTGGCGACTTCTGAAGTTCCAGTCCCCAAAGCCCTGCTTTTATGCAGAAAACCCCCATTCACCAGTCCTAGCTGTCACCCAAACATGCTAAGTGGCGAGCCGGGCGGCTCACCACTGGGCCAATCACACAAGAGTGCGACTTGAGTTGCCGAGGCAACTCAGTCCAGGGTGCCTATTCCCTCCCCTCCCACACATCCTGTAGACCCAGACAGTGTGGCACCATTTTGTAGGCTTCTGTGCAGAAGCCCGCCAAAAGTGGAACAAAGGGCTCAATTTGGGTTGGAGTTACAGAGGCGAACACAAACGCCATTTTAAAACCGAGTACTGGCAAAAAGACCCAACCGGGGAATAAATATTAAATAAATAACCCAGCGGTATCTTTAACATTGCACCAAAAAAGTGGTGCGTTTAAAATGAATGGGAAAATGCCATAGGAAATATTCCGGTGGAATATTTTGCATGGTAACAACTCGACGAGGGGGGACTGCACAGTGCCCCCTCGAAAAACAGACCCAGGGGCAATCTAATTACCCCTACCAGTACTTCCACAATATGATGGTTTGTACTGGTTCTGTTCACAATTTAAGACTAGTAAAGTCAATGGTGACTTTACATGCCCTGGGAGACAGTAGTCAGTCCCAGGGTATGGAGTCTATGTTTGGGGGTCACTATGACACCCCTGTGTTACTGCACTGAGGGTGCTGTGTAGCACACTTACCAAAAACACATGAAGCCCATGGAGTAAAAGACCCCATAGCCCATAAAACACATTACAAAGTCAAAGGACATTCTCAAATCATGCCTAAGAGTGGGAGAAAAAGAGTCTCACTCTTAGCAGGAGAAAAAAATAAACCCCAAAAATCCAGCAAAGCTGCTGGGGGACTCACTAGGGTTGGGAAATTAGCCTATACAGAGAATTCTCCCTAACACTGGCAGTTCTTCATTCAGCCCGACTGTTCTCCGGGCTACTCAGCTGGGTTCGGCGTGTAAGTCCCCTTCTCTCTCCTCGCGTCACAGGGGCTGCCCGCCATCTTGATATGCGCTGCAGGCAGACGCTGAAGTCTCAGATGGCAGATAAGGGGAATGAGGGAGCGTTAGGAGCTCAGACACCTGTCAATGGTGCACCTGGCATTCCGGTCCCTGGGGATGGTTTCATTTTCCATAACAATAAGCGGAATCTGCATCTTTTCTTGTTGTATATGCGGGCTTCATGCAGAGGCTGTTAAAGGAGCACCATCCTCTGCGACACTCCAGGCGACACCCCCTCGCTGCCCAACGGTTTGATTTTGCTTGATTTTTTTCATTTGACCATAAAATGTATAAATATCATATTGTTACACACCGGCCTGGTTCCTGGTCCATTGCAAGATGGGGTGTTTGTTAAGGTGGGTGTGAGACGGGTTGGGGGCCTACTCAAATAAAGAACCTGAGGTCGATTAAAGATAAAGTGTTTTTATTGTGCACCACATTCATTGTCAGTGGAAGGAGTCCCTGGCTGGAGTGTGCTGTGTTATAAAACCGTTACACAGTGGAGGTTTGTGCCGTGATTGAGATAAGTTTTGTCACCCGTGACAGACTAACACAGCAGGCTAACCCATTGAAGGTAGTATGCTTTTACTGGCTAGAAAACTGTTAGACTGTAAAGGTGCCACTGTAAAGGCGCCACCCCAAAACCTATACCCAAGGTAGCAGGCCTGTGTCTCAAAATAAAGTAAAGTATTGTAACAAAAAACTAGGCAAGAGCAGGGTAGCATTTTTGTCCTTGCATAGATAACTAAACAAAGGAAGAACACTCTTCATAATGAGCATCATGGAAATTAACATAGCAAGACGACGCCTTCTGCCCAAACTATTGATTAGAGGGGAATGATGCAATAGGTCACTTCCATAAGCATGGATGTGTGGCAGGACAGTGGCCTGTCACATCAAGCATTGACTGAGTTCTATATGACTCAGAACATCAAAGAGGAGCAGATTAAGATGGTCCAACTCACTGCGTACATGTACTTCCACATGATAGTTATGGAAGAAAAATACCAAGAAGGTATAACCTCAAAACCAGTCTGAGCTCTTAAATCAAAAATTGCAAGAAACTCTGAGGTGGGATTTGGAAACCTCATCAAGCAGCTCAAGAAGGAGTTGGCTGTACAATGACAAAATAATTCAGAGCAGGAGGCCCAATTAGCTACATTAAAAGAGGAGTGCCAAGAAGGGGTTGACTCTCTGAAAAAGAGTCAACTAAAATTGAACCTGCTTAGGGGACATGACTGCATTACAAAAGCAGTGTAACGCTCACCTGATTCCCGTAGAGGCGCCGGTCTTGACTGGGCGTATACCGTATCTGCAAAGGTGTTGTGTAACACACGGCTGGCTCTTTGGGCTGGACCTCTGTGCACTGTATGTCTGACTTGAAGGGTAAGATGTCTGCAGATAGAAAATATGGGATTAAGGAACTGGGTTATTGAATGTCTCTCTCTTCTTCCCTTTCTCTTCTCCTGTAGAACCCCAAAGGTTAACGCTCTCACCTTAGGTAAGTGAACGCCGTGCTCTCCATCTGCCTCGGGGCAGGGTGCTGTAACCAGTTTCTTCACTGGATAAGGGGAACAGGCCTCTTGACTTCAGAGGACTGCTGTCCGTCGTTTACTGCACGAACTGTAAGTTTCGAGTAATTCTAATGTCTTTAAAGTCTTTAGTAATGATGTTTCTTGTTTTGCAGGGTTCCGGCGATGGCGGATGACGGGCTGAAGTGAGTTGAAGATGGAGCCCGTGTGATGAATAGAAGCGCCTGGAAGCACGTAAGTAAGCGCTTGTTGCCTGCTTCACGATGCGCTCTAACTGTCTTTTTATTTTGCAGGTACAAGTTCGGAGCGGCTGCAGGGTGCCGGAATACCCACTGGGTTAGATGTGGAAAGGAGTAATGGCACGTGAGTATTAAAGTTCCCCAATGTCTTTAAACGCACCTTGTTTTGTCTTTCAGATGCGGGATGCAGCGCCGAAGGCCTCCGGAGCGTGCAAAGAGTTGGTAAGCTTTTGTCTTTCAGATGCCGGAATGCAGTGTGAAGACCTCCGGAGCGCACGAAGAGTAGGTAAGCCTTTGTCTTTCAGATGCCGGAATGCAGCGCGAGGCGTTGGTGACAGCCGATGGATCAGGTAAGTGAAGAGCTGTCACTGAAGACCGTAATGCTAACCTGTTCTTTCTTGTCTTTATAGGTGTTGCTGAAGACTGGATTCAGGATGGTAAGCCTTTTTCCTTAGGCCCAGGATCAGATGCAGAAGACACGATGAGCGTTCTGCTGCAGAGGATGCAGAATAACGCAAAGCAAGATTCATCCATCGGGTGTGGTTTAAATAGCCTCCTGTAGTGCTTAGGTGTCTCCTTCCACAGCCACGCCTAGGTAAGAAAAGAGTTCCTGCTTTCCAGAAGAGTTCCAGTGTTTTGAATCTAGGGAGTGGCTCCTGCCCCACCCAACAGGAAAAGTAGTTCCAAACAGAAGAGGATCAGAGGCTCAACTGGCAGGCAAGTAAGCAGCATGGTCTGCTGCAGGTAAGTCCACCCAAGCATTATGAGCCCGGCGCTTCCAGCGCTGGGACTGGGCATATTTATGAGCCTGGTGCCACTGGCGCCAGGACTGGGTCCAAAAGGTCCCAATTGGGACTGGTTGGCACTCGGAACCTGGGTTATGGATCTGCTTCCAAGGGAGTTGGGAAAACCCTGACCTTTTGGAAGCAGAGATCATGACAATCAGATCAAGCAATTGGAAGAGGAGAATAATAAGTTAATCATTAAATAACTACATTCCCAAACAGAATTTGACCAGGAACGCCAGAAGTTAGGCACTCTAGACACAGAGGGATAACCTGACTGAACAGATGGGCACCCAGGAAGTGTGCAAATTAAAGGCAGACCTGGAGAGAAGTGAGTTAGGCCTTCAGGAACGGACTGACCTAAAACTAGAGTATGAAAACTTAATGGGGGATGTAAGACAAGTCAAAGGTGATCTAGAAGAGACCACCTAGGCCAAAAATGTGCAGAGACAGGAGATGCATCTCCTGCAACAAAAATGGTCTGAGTATTCCCAGACAATTTAAGAGGCCCAGAAAAGAAGTGAGGCCCTTTGTGATGTGAACAGGGGACTCCAGGGCCAGGTAGCAGCACAAGGGAAGGTAATAGAGGTCTGTCAATCCCTGATAGCAGAGCACAAGGCTCAGGCCTTTGCATACTATCAAGAAGTAGGGGCTGAGAAGGAGAAACTCGGGAAGCTCGAAAAAGAGTGTGCTAGGTTAAATCAAGACTGGAGGAACCCTGAACAATTAGAGAATGAGAGGGCCACCCCAGATCACAGAGCGATGCCCTCTGTGCCAAGGGCCTCAAGTCAATTTACCAACCTGTATGTGCAAGGTGCTGCTAACTTCATGTCCACCGGTTCACAAGAACTGGGAACCATGAGGCAGCAAGACTCAATTAGGCCTAGCATGATTGAGCCGGCAAGCCAGCATCCATCAGAGATTGATGGGCGGGCTTCCCTGTTCAGGTTAAAAAATATTACGGCTGATGGATCTGACCAGGAAGATTCCAATGACTAGAAAATCAGGGAGCTAGACTTGCAGAAACATCAGCTACAAGGGAACCACTTGGTTTGCTTTGCAGAGAAAAGGGAGTCTGAGTTGAGGCCCCAAAAGAGTATTCTGAAAACCTCCACCCAATCAGGGATGTGGGGGGGAGTTCTCCACCAACCCTCAAAGCAGCGAGGAGTCAGATGACTCCCCCCCCCCCCCTGCGAAAGAGGGAGTCCAAGGAAAGTGACCCAGATAGCCCAAAGTACAACAGGGGAGAAGAGACTAGGCCCCATAATTCTGGGAGCGACTCCCAAGCTCAAAGAATTAGGGAGCACCTTGAGGATAGGGATGGGATGGGATCTCAAATAGCAGCAGCTCTGAGTCTGAGGTTGAATGGACTCAGGTGCAGCGGAAGAAGAAGGCTGCCAAACAAAAGAGAACTCTGGTGACCCCATTAGACAAATAAAAGCTATTAGAAGTTTCATTACCTTGTACCATAAAAATGCCAAATATTCAGTCTGGGAGCATCTGGAGCTATATGACCAGATGATGACATCTTTTGACATTACAAATGATAGGAATTCTATAGAGTTCGCCAAATTGACGTTCTCCTCAGAGTACTCCAGCTTCTTTGCTGGGCTAGAGGATCAGAACCATTCAAGGTGGTCCACCTTGAAGAACTTCTCCACGCACAGGAACCCCCAAGAGGCTCACAATGCAGCCTACAACCTGCAGTGTGGAGAGGATAAGGCCCGAGAGAATTTGTTCAGGAATTAAAGAGGGCATTTGCACAAATCGCTAGTCGGGTGTGCACGAATAGTAGAGAATTTATAAATACCTATTTTCATGCACTCCCGAAGTACATCATGACGCAGTTGGTAAGGGACTTCCATGATGAAAGGACCCTGGACTGGGTAATAGAGCAAGGTACCCGGATCCATGAGGTCCAAAAGCCAGTAGAAAACAAGAATCCCCCCCAGAACCCCCAAACAAATCAGCACCCTCGCTGCTCCCAAGGTGGCGGAGGTGTAGTTTACCCCCATTTTGGACCTAGAAATGGGGGGGTCTAAAAATACCCCTTCCCAGAACCAACCAAACCAGAGGCAGATAAGACCCTCTGACCAATCAAAAACAAGTGGTAGTCAGGTAGGGTACCCCACAAATGTGCCCCCTGACTCTGCCAATTAAATCAGCCCTAGGTATGAGTGCAACAGACCCATCTTGGGGTATGTGTGGACTCCCCGGCCAAGAGGAGGGGGGGGGTCCAATCAGGTGAGTACAGCCCCAGGAAACTTCCCTCCAAACTTCCCCCAGGAGGGCAGTAATCTTCCAACTTCTAGGTTAAGTTTCTTCGTCAGGTACCCTCAAAACCCCAACATTCAGGACAACCCTCCTTACTCTCCCCGCTTTCAAGAGTCCAGACTACCAAATCAGGGAGAGGGGAGGCCAAGGGTGGAGGGCTAACAGGGAGACCCTCAAAACCCAGGTTACTCCAGGAGAAGGGACAGTTACCCTTCCCAAGAGAAACCCAGATTTGACTCAAGACCCCCATGTCAGCCAGAGAGTCAGGTTCAGAACCTAACCCAAGACCTGAGTCGCATGTTGAGGGCTCAGCAGAACCCTCAGATGAACATGGCTGCTCATAACAGCTCGACCCAAGGGTCTGGCACCCCGGAACAATGACGGGGAGAGAATTCCGACAACCAAGCGGTTCTAGAGGAGGAGGCATGAGACGGAGGGGGATGCAAAGCCCTAGAGGAAGCTTCCTTCCGCACCCGTGAAAAGCCCCTAGACACCCAGGAACCGGAACTTAAATCTCAAAGACAAAGAAGACCCATTTTGTGGAGCAAGTCAGTGTCCTCCAGTTTGAAGGGGAAGAATCCTTGGAGGATTCTGGGAAGAAAGTCTTCTCTTTCAAGGATGGGGGAATTCCTCGCAAAGAAAAATGGGTCCCAAAAGACCATAACTCAGACTGGCTAGGTATGGGTACTGAATCGTCCATCCCTGAACCCCAGAAATGTCATCCTGAGAATGTACCAATGACTGAGAGATCCTCCCCACAAACCGATTTGAGTGACTATCCCCAGGAAGAGGGAGACAGCACAGAATCAAGGGAAAAAGGGGATTCCAAAATCCCACCCATCTCAGGATGCTACATTTTATTTACAGATTCCCGAACTCCAACACAGAAAACTGCCCAAGATCCCACAGTGTCGGAGTCCAAAATAAAAAAACGAACTGCTCAGCTTGCCCAAAATGCCCATTTCCTTTTCCCCTTGGAGGAGAAAGAAGGTAGGTTTTATGCCCCCTTCCGGGTGCAAGGGCAATGTGCTTTTTTTTCGCACCGATGGACACCGGATCCCATGCCACTCTTTTGTCCAAAAGGGCCTTTGAGCAGCTTAATGCAGGAAGGGGGAGAGCCACCAAATTCCCCTCACCCATCTTCCTGGACAACTCTAGAACTTCGACAGGAATGAAATTCCTGTCGAGGGTGCTGCAGAGATCTGGAGATTAAATTTGGCCAACACAAGGTGAAACACCCGGTTATAGTCGTGACTTCAGAGGGGGCCCGCTGTCTATTAGGGAATGACCTCCTTCGTAGGTTATCTCCACTAATAGACTGTGTGAACAAGGTCCTCTGGACTCAAGCTAACCGGCCAATAAAACTAAAACAGAGCACCAACTAGGTCAGTCTAAATGGCTCATGCCACATGGTTGAACAGCGATCTGACCAAATTGAGTTCCATTCTCAGAACAATGAAGTACCTAACATTACTGTTAATGCTGTAGGACAACAAACTGGTGTTGGGATTTCCTCCATTCTTGAAAATCAACCTTCCTTCCTTCAAGTGGCATTCCACACTGGAAGGAAATACTCAGAAATGTTATACCGATCCACAATTTGAAAATCCAAGTCCCATGATAAAAAGTGATTTTAAAAAAACAGCTCAAAGCTTGGCTGATATTCAGAAAAAGGGTGAACAGCTGTTCCTCCCCATTCAGTTAAATGAGGGGAAGGAGCCTGTTCTTGCCAGAGTATGCCTGAATTATGGAAAAGGCATCATCAGCGAAGCGTTATTCAGGAAACTCCCAAAAGATCAGACCATTCCCACATTTAAATTGGTTGATAAGTGGGAAATGGGCCTGGAAACTCCCAATTCCAAACATCTCCTGCCTAGCAGGTGTATGCTAAAAATGTCCACAGGTGATAAAAGCATAGATACATCCGATACACCCCTAACAGGGCCCTAAGATACCAAACACAAGGCAAGTTACAGATACCCCAAGCATTCCGAACGACTGTTGCTGGGAAATCCTTTCCGACTCGTGCTGCTCAGCAGTGGAACAACCTCCCAGTCTCGCTGAGAGTAGAGCCAAATTTGCTCACTTTCAGGAAAAACCTTAAGACCCATCTCTTTAAATAATGCTCCCTACTATCTTCTGCTCTTCGAATTACAGCTTAACATGAATCTGTCTCTCTGCGCCCTGATGCCTGCAGGCTTTCGACGCATTACAAACATATAAAATAAAATAAAATTTGTTGGGGCGTGCAAGATGTCCCCTCTGCATTCTATTTTTAATCAGTGACATTCTCAATCGGTTTGCAATTAAATTTGGAGCTCATAAATTAAAAAGCCTGGTCCCGACTAGGGGGCAACCCTATGGGCTTTGATGATCCTGAAAAGGCATTTTGGTCAGCTCAATTGCTACCGAATGCAGTTGAAATTCAAATTGGAGAGGAGGTCACCATCCCAGGACGGACCTGACAATTCCCACTTTCCCTAAAAATTAAGAGAGGACAGAAACTCCAAAAACCCAGACGCTTATGTACACCTAAATCACCATTTCCAACAGCAGGGGTTTGGGTTGAACCCAACACCATTGGTGGACTTAGAATGCAACACCATTCCAATATTGGTGGATAACAGCGACCCTAGGAACATCACTCTGGGCACAGACACCTTTATTGGAATGGCTGTTGATGACCAGCATTTCTCCATGGACCTAGGGAACAAAATCATAGGACCAATCCCCAATGACTGCTATGACTGTGGCGATGACATACCGCCAGAAAAGATCTTCAGCCGGCAAGGGGGGGGGACTTCCTGGTGTACTCTTCCTGCCTTTATGGGGTGGGGGGGGAAGAGTGGTGACCTGTGACATCAGGAAGGATGAGGTGATAGTCCAGGTCCACGACTGCCTCTCCTACCTGAAACCTCCTGTCCACGCAGCTGGAGGAGACCACTGAGATCACAAAACCAGAGGTCTTCCCAGGCTTCAGGCAGGTGGTTGAAGAACATGTCAACCTCACTGATGCCTGTGAGACCGAGGATAAAAGGCAAAAGTTGAAGCAGGTGTTCTTAGATCTTCAAGAAATCTTTGCTGTGGACTCGTATGAATGTGGTCGCAACGAGATGCATTCTACCTCAATTCCCATAGACCCTTGGATGACTCCCGTATTCGTGAAGCAGTATCGATTGCCTCTCGAGTCTATGGAGACCTTACAGAAATTATGAAGAACCTAGAGTCCTGTGGGATAATTCGTCCAGTCCACAGTACCTTTAACATCCAGTACTCGGGATTCTAAAACCAAATGGCAAATGCAGACTATAAGAAGACCTTAGGGAGCTGAACAAACAGGTCCACACGTCCTGATGGCCTCTTCCCTACATTGACCAAGGACTGGGCCAGATCCAGGGGTCAAAGGTGTACACCGCCATTGACCTAACCAATGGATACTGGACAGTACCCATAAGTAGAGAAGACCAGTACAAGCTGGCCTTCACCTTCGGGGGGCAACAGTACAAATGTACCCGAACTCCCTTCGGATATATAAACTCTGGCAATTAATTTAACACCTTTCTGCATAAGGCTATGCCCGACTTGGGTGAAAGGGGTAACCTGGCCTATGTGGATCATGTTCCAATTAAAAGCTCAAATGTGGAGGAACACATAGCAGAAATCCGCTATGTTCTGACCCAGTTGCAGGTTGCCGGAGAAAAACTGTTCTTTCAGAAGGCACAATGGTGTAGGACCTGTGTAAACCTCTTAAGACATGAAATCACCCCTGAGGGTCTCTGTCCCCAGGCAAAGAAAGTGGAAGCACTACTAAAACTAAAAGATCCCACAACTCAGCGTGCACTAAGGAGCCTTCTTGGACTGACTAATTACAGTAGGAAGTTCATTGAGGATTACGCAGAGGTCATAAGACCCCTGGTCCATTTGTTAAATGGGGGGGGTAAGTGGGAGTGGGGTCCAGAACAAGCCGAGGCAGTGAAACAAGTAAAGAGAAGCCTCTCACAAGCGCCTTGTCTAGCTTACCCCGTCAAAAACAAGGATTTCTTATTGGAGACGGGTTCTCGAATGCATGCTTTACAGCAGCATTATATCAAAAGCATGACAAGGTCAATAAAGCCAGGGGTTTAGATAGAAGTGCACACCTATGGTAAGTAAGTTTAGTAAAGCAATTCGAGGATTATTTTAAAAAAAATTTAGGTGCGGGGGAGGGACTGGGGTCATGGCACAAGACCCCGACAATAAACAGTAAAAAGAAAAAGGATTCAACTTGGGAACCCTCCCGTCCCCTGCATACTTTCAAATGTTTGGATTAATCCAATTCAGTTGTTCAAATTGAGTTATACGGATTGTACATATTTTTGTTTCTAACAAATATGGTCAGACACAGAAGTGTGAGATAAAATATATATATTTATAGCCAAGCTATATTATTTTCAACAAGAATTATAGTTCAGAGATAGATTATTTACAGTGCATAGAAACAAATTAGAATCAATAGATGGAGCTCAAATTGAGGAAAAATGGAGTCCAAATTAAATGAAGCGCGTTTCGAGGAATTTCTCCTCTTCTTCAAAAGGCCAAACTTGGACTCTTAACGTAAAGGGAAAAACACAAATTCAGTAAAGAAGATATTGTAGAAAATTCATAACATATTCAATTTTACAATTTAGAAAATTTAGTGACATTTGTTGTAACATGTCATAATATGCGTTGTAATACATGCAACATTATAAGGTGAATTATGTGTTCCATGTTGGAGAGAGAAACTGAAGGTCAATTGATACACCCCTTCCTGTAAAATAGACAGTAAAACGTGCATCATATTATAGTTCAGTGGAATGATCCCTCTAATGGGACTTGTCAAGTGAATGGTGAAATATAAGCTAAAGTGAATATATAGGGAAAAAAAGTTAGTGGTTCCTAAACTCAATCGATCTAGTGGGGAAGTAATGCGAAAATCGTTACCTTTGTGAGTGGAAAGTGCCGGAAACAAAGAATCCGATGGTGCAGGAAAAATAAGTAGACAGACTGTCTTCATATAACAGTTACTTCCTAGAGACACGGCCAATTCCCAAAAGGATACTAGAAATATGTAAATAACAGAGCCTGATCAGTGTCAAGTTCAATGTTCAAAAGAAACGGACATTAGTATGAACAAAATCGAATAACATACCAAACCAAAATGTGGATGAAGCTAAATAGTCAAAAGAGGAACCCACGTAAAGTGTGGACCTCAAATATCCCGCTGTCGCTGCAGCAGTGCCTCAGAATGCGGGAGTTCTGTCACGCAAATAAACAAGCTGAACAGGAATGGAGTCCTGATTAGTATAAAATACTCAGCAATCTGATATGGAGTAGTGAAAACGTAACGTGATGTTTAATAAAGGCAAATTGAAATGTTAAAACTTATCACGATAAGGATGTGCACATGGCACAATTCTTGAAGCTGATGTGAAGCTGATGTCAAGATAGTGGAGCCGGTCAACAGCTGAAGAATCCGGCAGTACTGGATTAGGTGGAGTATCAACTAAAGAAAGTGTAAGGAAAAAAAGAATAATGAGACAAAGGAACTTTATCCCTGGTCCCTAGATAGACAAATGCTAATGCATACACGCTTACCTGGAGTGTGGGGGGACAATCCTGAACAGGGTCTGTCCAGCCAAGCGGTTTGTTGTTCACGAACCATGGAAACAGCATGTGACCATGGAGATAAATAGAGGACTAGAGTTATGGATAAAGAAGAGGGACTAATAAGCAACCAGGCCGAAAAGATCGGCCATTTTGAAACAAGGTTATATGTTGTGATAGAGTATGAACCTCTAGATATACAATAACTGGGAGTCATTTGAATCGAAAAGCGCAAAAGTGTGAAATAAGATCGATTGAAACGAAAAATTCATGCGGTGCAGATACCTAGTGCAAAATATAAATCGGGCATTACAAATCCTAGTCCGCACATAGTAGAATGGAGAGAGGAAAGCTAAAAAAAAAATGTTTGGTTTACCGTGTGAAATAGAATTGAAATAAGTAATGAAAAAAAGGGATCATAAATTTGGACAGAACGCTCTGATCTAAGAGGGGAAAAAAATATAATAATCAAATCATCAGAGTAAGGTTAATGAATGACCGTGTGTAACCGCTCAGTCTATAATAAGCGGAGGATATAAATTCACATTATACACGAAGAGGGAGACTAACCCTAGATCTCTCTTTATAACATGGAAGACATAGTACAATGTGACAATCTCAGTCGGATAAGCGCATTTAATTTACAAAAGGTTAAAATTTAATGTGATAAGTTTAAAAAAAATGACATACATATGAGTAAATAATAAGTGGGTTCCTCTTTTGACTATTTACTGTCATCCACATTTTGGTTAGGTATGTTATTCGATTTTTTCATACTAATGTCTGTTTCTTTTGAACATTGAACTTGACATTGATAAGGCTCTGTTATTTACAGATTTCTAGTATCCTTTTGGGAATTGGCCGTGTCTCTAGGAAGTAACTGTTATATGAAGACAGTCTGTCTACTTATTTTTCCTGCACCGTCAGATTTTTTGTTTCCGGAACTTTCCACTCACAAAGGTAACGACTTTCGCATTACTTCCCCACTAGATCGATTGAGCTTAGGAACCACTAACTTTTTTTCCCTATACATTCACTTTAGCTTATGTTTCACCATCCACTTGACAAGTCCCATTAGAGGGATCATTCCACTGAACTATAATATGATGTACGTTTTACTGTCTATTTTACATATTGCACACTGCATAGCCTCTAGTGGAGGAGTTGAGAGGTACAATAAAACCATTGTGAGCATTCTTAAGAAGTGTGTGGCGGACTCTGGGCCTAGTTGGGACATCCGATTACCGCTTGTCCTGATGGCCATCAGATCTACACCATCTTCTACAACCAAAATGAAATGTCTCCATTTGAGCTAATGACTGGGCGAAAAATTGTGCTACCCCAGCATCTGCTCTATAGAACACAGGAGCAGGCACTGATTAACGCGTCCGCAACACATGAATAGGTTGAGAATATGAGAAAACACCTTCAGCATGCTTTTGCGTACGCTCAGCGGAATCTGGAGACATCGGCAGAGGGTATGACAACCCATTATGATTTAAAGACAACTAAAAAAGAATATAAAGTAGGAGACAGGGTCTATTTGTACAATTTTCAGGGGAACCAGGCCAAAGAGCAGAAATTCCTCCCCTCCTGGTGCAGTCCCTTTGAAATTGTAGACAAAATTTCACCTGTCGCCTAAAAGATCTGCATCCCCAAAGGAGAAATATCAGAAGAAAAATAGGTCCACATCAATCAGTTAAAAAGCTGTCACCCCAGAACGCTTTGCAGCTGCTAGATGAGCCAAAGGAAAATCAAGCAGGGGAACTATCTGAAGAATGAGAAGAAAGAAAAAAAAGCAGAGGGAAGTATTTAGATGCATAGGTATGTCTAGATAACAGGGAGAATTTCACTTGCTGTTATTGTAAACATTTGAAAAAGATGTTATAAGAGTCAAGTTGTTGACCTTGTTCTGTTGAGTAATTTATTTGGTGTGATTGTAAAAAAATGAGAGGCATTCATATCCTGAAAATGGTAAACGGTAATCATGGTTCCACTGTTGTAAATCTTCTGGGAACAATGTCAGTAAAAATTATTAAAACTTTTTTTTTTATCTATCTTCTATTAGATAATCAACATCATTACCTTCTAGCCTGGCGAGGCTCACCCCAGGGACCTGTAAGGGAAGGAAGGAAAGAAAGAGGGTGCCACCCCATACCCTCCAACCTAAAGACGGAAGTGGATCCTGGAGTGCCACTCCCTGATGAAGGAGAATTCCGCCAAATGAACCCCACTCTGACCTACTCTTCCTCAACAAAAAGTCATGGACAAGCAGGGGGGGGGGAATCTGTGGGGTACATTTAAGGCCCTAAGCAGAAATCTCCTTCAACCAAAACCGCATTGAAACAGTGCCACAGAAACGGCCATGTTTTTGTATTCCTGGCACAAGGGTGGCGGGCACTGAACACTGCCACCCAAAGAATGGCTCTGCATCTGCTTTACTTTAAGTGGAATCGTAAGAAAAGGACCTGTATTCAGAACAGCTCTGCATTTGTTGTTCTGTCCTCTAAATACTAAAGCTGCGCACTGCATTCAAGACAACCTTGCATTTATTCTTTCTTTCATTTAAAACACTACAAAATTGTGCGCTCCATTGAAACACATCCCTGCATGCTTTATTTCATCTGATTGCCAAAAGGTTAGGCAATACCTTCCCAGAACAGCATTATCTTGCTGATAAATCACATGAGGGGCAGAGTTCTGCTTTTCACTCAACACGGCTTTTGTTTCCCTTAGATGTGAACCATTGCGTTCAAATTACAGCAAATGAAAGAAATAGCGTGGTTCTCTCTTTTTCCATGTCAATATCAAAGAAATCCTGTGCAGTATCTCTTTGTGTCCATGAACCAACAGTACACGCAAAATCCTGATAAGATTGATTGAAACAAAAATCCCGTAGTCTGCAGAACCGCATTTGCAACTTGAAATGAAAGGCCTGCACACACGCGAATATGCTCTTTTGAAAATAAGGAATATGTCATTTAAAAGTTAATATCAAATGACTGCTTTTGCTTGCACAGAAATATGATTGAATATGCGGGTGGGGGTTTCGCTACATAATGTACATTATATTTGTCCCCACAAGATTTAGTTCCTTTGGAAAAGACTCAGAAACCAGTAAAACTGGGTTTTTGGCCCAGGCACAGAATTCAATGGCAAGCTCGGCCTCCCACTGAAAAATCGCATCCATAAGTGAACTGGCCCACAACGACATATGAAAAGGTAGAGAGTGTGAGGATTCACTGCCCTGCTAGACTAGCAGGCAGCCCTGGAGGAAGGAACAATGGAAGCCAGCATGGCTGGTGCATGACTAAGAGGTGCGATTTCCTCCAGCACCCACTCTGAAGGAGGAACTGTCAAACTTCAAAGGGCATCATAAAAGACCTTTGTTGTAAGTCGAGTCTGACAGAGACAGTTTGCTGTGGGGGTCTGCAGCACCGCCCACACATGTGACAAATCCACCCCATTGACATTAAAGGACTTCTGTATTTTAAGACAGTTTGCTCAGCAACCTGAATAAGTAGTAACTTTATATTATGCCAGTTTGTCAGGTGATTTTTAGATGAATGTGAATGTAAGGAGACCAAGTACATGTTTCTAGCACTTGGTGAAGTGAAATGACCATGAAAGATGCATTTCGGGGTAAATTATAATTGGAACAAATATGAAACTAGGTGGGAAGATGCAAATTGTTATTGGGAATGTGTGTGGTCATTGGCAGAATATTAAATAATATGCATTTCAGAAAAACTGCGAAAATGTTCCAAAGGGCGATGCAACCTTGCACAGAGTCGGCCATAGGATTGTCCAATACCCTGTGACCTTTGGAATCTGCATATCTACTTCTCATGGCGGTGGCTTATATAAGTTTAAAGTTTTGATCTATAACTCATTTTTGGTCAAAAGTAGACTGGAGAGACAAAGAAAGATCTTAAATGCAAACACATAAATGATGTCATTTCCCCTGAACCAATTGGCCCAGGGCGAGGAGAGAGGACTGGTAGGCTGTCCTATCCCAGGATAGGGGTAATTCCATAGTATTGTCCCCCAGATTGTAAATTCAATGGTGTCATTTCGGCTAAATAAGGGGGGTGGGGATAGAGAAACACAAGGATTCAGACAGACTCCATTCAAGATCCAGCAGGAAAGCACAGATACATCCATCCAGGCAGATCCCTTGCCTAGCTGACCCCATCTAGGAGAGCAAAGTGACCAGACCCTGTCCAGCTGTCCAGCATCCCATCCAGGAGAGCCCAGTGACCAGATCCCTTGGCCCAGCTGTCCCAGTGACCAGATCCCTTGGCCCAGCTGTCCAGAGTGACCAGCGCCCTTGACCTAGTTGTCCAGAGACCTTGCTGGCTTTCCAGAATCCGAATCCCAAGCTTATATTGTAAGTAACACATAACCCCAGTCCCCAAACTGCATATGCCGCTCTTTTGAGCCTTGCACCCCATTGAAATCCCATTCCAAATCCCAAATTGCCAGTATAATCTGTTCACCTTTCCATAGACTAATCTGTATTAGCCTGTGTATGTTAGTGCTTTCCTTTCATAAATCTTTCAAAAGTCTGTATAAATCCTTTGCCTTATTTTCAAGTTAATTAATTCATTCCCCTATAAAGAGATTCACAGTGAGTTGGTTGACATTCAAAATCAACCACCTTGTGCCTTTCTTTAATAATTATAGCCATTAAAATATAGCTTCAACAGAATTAGTCCTTGTGTAATAAAAATAACGAATTTGCCAGTGTATTGTGTGCTTTCCTACCAATTCCGATTTGCATTTGTCCCATAGAAAAACCCAAACCGTAGCCCCATTAAGAGTAAGCCCTATCAGAATCCTATCTGTTATGTGCCTCTGTTCCTTGTCCTCAAAACCAATTTTCGATTTTGACAGCCCAGCCTTTTCGTGGCTGCCTGTCATCACAAGTCCTGTGTAGAAACACATTTCCATTCTACTGCGTGTGTTTTCTTTTGCATTTGTCTTCATTCCCAAAATCAATGTTCTTACCATGTGGTCTTGGTGCCCTGCTTAGTAGTCTATAAGCTTCCTTATCCCTTAAGTGTAGCAAGACAAATTTCTATCCTAGCTATCCCACCGTGGTTGTAAACTGCTGTGCGAGTAACAAATGAAATCAGATTATGCCATTTTGCTCATAAATAAGGTTTTCATTGTTTTTTCTGGCCTCCCATCTTGGGGTGGTGGGCTGAATCCTAAATCTGATATTTCCATCTTCATACGGACTCCTTGCCACTGCCTTCCATCCACAAAGAATTTAGTTAGCAGATGTTTGTGGGTGAGTGTTGCAGGGGGGAGTGCTTAACCTGAATGCCATCGGTTGCTTTTAAAAAACGATTTTTCTTTTATTTTCTATTAAAGGTCTCTGTATATTGTGTTAGGAGTTTGAATTAACTGTACTGTGGAAGTCTTTGTGCTTATATGTGCTATTAAGACTTCCTTCCCACTGAGCCGTATATGTTACAACAACTGCTCACTCAACCCAAACCACAACGGCAACGCTACGCACCAACAAGGCCAGTCAGCGCTATCACGAAACACGCTCTCACAACAACATCACATTGTATCGCCTCCCCATCGGAACAGCACATTGCTACCTACATGCCAAGTCTAAACTGGACCCCTATGACTATCTGTATCCACCAGCCCTTCCTATTACATTAAACCTCCCTGCAAGCGGCTGAACTAGATTACTACATATCTAGAAATTAGCCTATTATTGCTATGTGATGCACACTTGAAATTAGCCTATTATTGCTATGTGATGCACATTTGAAATGAGCCTATTCTTGTAAAGTGATGCACAGTTGAAATAGCCTATTATTCCTACGTGATGCACATTTGAAATTAGCATATTCTTGTAAAGTGATGCACAGTTGAAAAAGCCTATTATTGCTATGTGATGCACATTTGAAATTAGCCTATTCTTGTAAAGTGATGAACAGTTGAAATAGCCTAGTATTGCTACGTGATGCACATTCGAAATGAGCCTATTATTGCTACGCGATGCACATTTGAAATTAGCCTATTCTTGTAAAGTGATGCACAGTTGAAATAGCCTATTATTGTAAAGTGATGCACAGTTGAAATAGCCTATTATTGTAAAGTGATACACAGCTGAAATAGCGTAGACAAACACTGTTGACTGCAATATAACCTGAAGTAACCCGTTTGCATAACTCAAATTAGCCTTCTGCTATCTGACTCCTAGCAAGATACGCCACCCTTGGCCAACTACCAAGCACCCAATTATGGCCGCACTAAGAAGTGTGACTCTTACTATGGCCACTATCCTCCCTCTATTCCACAACATACCACCATCTAACCATCCACCTAACACGTGGGACAAAACACCCCCTACTATACCCACCAAAGCCACGCACGACCATCCGCACCCACTGTCACCTGCAGAATGGATCTTGAAATTCGCCACCCCACCCACACCTCTCATCCCATGCCCCACCCATTTGAGAAATATTAAACTTGTCTCCCACTTGAACACACCCAATACTATGAGTCTAGACATTGCATGCTCTGTGCTCTTAAGAAAAAGTAGAATATGATCCTGCACCAATCTCAAGCACTGACCTCTGAGAACGTCCTGCTCAGGGGACCGCATACCGGCACCCCTTGCCCCACGAGCATCTCACATCTATTCAGCTAATGACCACAGCCTTCCCTCACCAGGAAACTTCCTACCTTACGATTCACTGGCTCTTGCCTCTACTAAAATTAAAGGTGCACTCATCAATGCACGATCATTAGTAGCCCACTCTCTCGACATAGCAGATGTACTAACGTCCAATAACGTGGACTTCCTTGCAGTAACGGAAACCTGGTTACATGCGGCTGCCGGACCATCTCTCGCAATTGCCATCCCAGAGAACTACTCTATTATTAGGGCTGACAGAACAACCAGGACAGGCGGTGGAGTCGCTGTTATTGCAAAATCTAAATTGAAAATCCGAGAAGTCACCAAACTAGACATATCATCCGCCAAACTCCTATCCTTCAAACTCCCACTTTCCAGCTCCAAAACTATACTACTTCACCTCATCTGCAGACCTCCAGGAGCAATTACATCCTTCGAGGAAGACATCTCCCATCTCTTAACAGCAAATACAAAACCAGGCTCCCAAATTATACTAATGGGAGACTTTAACCTTGGCCTCCTGGACCCTAATGACAAAAATGCCTCTGTGATTAATGACCTCATCACACAATCAGGCCTGACGCAACGAATCAACAAACTTACAAATGACAAAGGCAGAACTCTAGATTGGCTTGCCGACATCAACTGTGACATCTCCTTGACCAACATCACACAGTGCGCCTGGTCAGACCACCATCCTACCACTTTCTCCATAACTAATACTCCACAAAAAAGCAAACCACCTACTGCCTCTCTGCAATCTCTAGCCAGGAACAAATGTAATATAACCATTGAGGATCTTAGACCACTACTACACCCTATCACTTCAGCTGCCCTTACTACACCTAGTCCCAATCCCACAACCTTAGTCACACTTTACAATGGCACACTGGAACTAGCCCTAAATCAGATAGCACCACTAAAACTAAGAAAGATCAAACCAACTGCCCATTTGAAGAAATGGTTCTCGGCAGAACTAAAAGCACTACGCAACCTCAAGAGAGCAGCTGAATCTAGCTAGAGGAAAGCCCTGTCCATCTCTACTAAAGAAAAATTCTCTCTGACAGCAGCCACATACAAAGCGGCTATAACTAATGCAAAAAAAGAGATTTTCAACACTAGAATCCACAACTGCAAATCTGGCACGAAAGAGTTATTCTCCATCCTAAGAGAATTGGAATCGCCTGTGCCCCCCACCGATGACTGCGTCAAGGATAAAACCTGGTGCAACAACAACCAACAAGCACTCTCTAATAAAATATCCCTTCTGCAAACCAAGATAGCCTCCAAAAAAGCCAATATTGCCTCTAAAGACTATGTGAACGATACACACAACACTCCCCAGCCTAACTGCCCCCTCTTCCATGTCTCACCAGTCACATAGAATGAAGTAATCAACATAATTGCCAGCTTAAAACCATCCAATTTGCCTAGGTGATTTATGTCCGGCTTCAGTTACCAAGGATGGAGCCAAAGACCTTGCCCCCTTCATCACCACACTGATTAACTCATCTTTTAAAAACTCGTCAGTCCCTAACAGCCTCAAAGAGGCCTGGGTCCTACCACTACTCAAAAAACCCAACCTCGACCCCAATATACCTATGAACTGTAGGCCCATTACGACCGTCCCCTTTCTACTAAAAATAATAGACAAAGTAGCATATCTCCAAATACAACAACATTTGTAAGACGATAACCTTCTTGGTCTGCGACAATCTAGCTTTAGACCCAGGCATGGGACAGAAACAGCCCTCCTGGACCTAAAAATCAAAATGTATGAAGCTAAAAACAAGGTAACCTGGCCATCTTGCTCCTGTTAGATCTGTCTGCTGCCAAATACTTACCAAACGTCTTTCCTTGGCTGCTGCATTCTCCCAGGATGCCACCAATTGGATCCAGTCCTTCCTCTCGGATAGAACAACCAGGGTCTTCACCCCGTCAGGTGGCGCTGCAGCTGACCCTGTCTCCATCCAATGTGGAATCCCCCAAGGTTCCTGCATTTCCCCCACACTTTACAACGTCTTTACCAAGCTCCTCTTCGACCGCCTTGACGAATTGGGAGTCACATACACAAACTATGCTGACGATACCTAGGTCCTCATCGCACTCACAGGGAACTATGATGAAGACGTTGCAAAACTGAACGAGATCTACCTTGAAATCCAAGCATGGATGGCCACCCAGAGCCTCTGCTTAAACTATGACAAGACGGAAATGTTGTTCGTAGGCTCACAGGCCCGTCTTAATAAACTTGACCCTAGATACCAATCCTTCATTATTGACGGCAACATTATAAAAGTTTCAAAATAAGTCAAAACCTTGGGCGTGTATCTTGACTCTACACTTTCCCTTAAAAAACAAATCAATGCCACCATCTCAGCCACAGCATACACCAACAAACTCATAAATGCTTGCAAAGCCTTCTTATCTACAAACATCTGCCTCACATTGGCCAGGGTCCTCATATTATCTAAACTGGACTACTGTAAGACCCTCTTCCTCGGCTACACAAACCACAACCTGAACAGACCACAGATACTTCAAAATAACGCCCTTAGAGGAGCCCTGAATCTCCCGCGCAAGTCCCACATCTCTGCCGCCAGGAAAGAATATCACTGGCTCCCCATCAGCGAGGATTAAACTTCGAGCATTAGTCATCGCACACAAATGCCTCTACCTGACAGCCACACGCTATCTTTCAGACAAATGTACGAGACAGAACTCTACTAGACCCACCAGATCTCCTTAGATACACCAACTCCACATCCCAAGGTTCAACCTAAAATCAGCAGGGGGAGCTAGCTTTCCATTGCTAGCAGCCAAAGCCTGGAATGCACTACAGATGACTATTAGAGCTCATATTTCGTTCTGGTCATTCCGATCCAAGGTAAAGGAACTACTCACATCTCAGCAATAGACTGTCGTCGACACCTAGCAGGGCACCTGTCTTATTCACATCTTTTGCTGCCTTTGTTTCAAAGATGTGACGCATGTACTCTGAAACTAATTTATGCCTCGTCAAGGACCAAGTTGTAACCCAGTCCCTCACACTATCCGTTGTATTGCTTCATCTGCCTTCACACTGTATGTGCAACCTTCTGTAACCACTGTTGATCCGAATGATAAAGCGCCCAGTTACCCCAGGGTTCGGCTGCGCTATACAAATAAACTAAACTTTGCATCTGTATTGCCACATCCTTGGTGGCTGCTGCCCAACTGTTTGATTTTGCTTGATTTTTTTCATTTGACCATAAAATTAATAAATATCATATTGTTGCACACTGGCCTGGTTCCTGGTCTATTGCGACACGGGGTGTTTGTTAAGGTGAGCGCCAGACGGGTTGGGGGCCTACTCAAATAAAGAACCAGAGGTCGATCAAAGAGAAAAAGCGTTTTTATTGTGCACCACATTCACTATCATTGGAAGGAGTCCCTGGCTGGAGTGTGCTGTGTTATAAAACCGTTACAGCTCTCGGCTTCACACACTGCGTAAACTCCCTCATCCCCGCTAAGGGTCGCACCCTCGACTGGCTAGAGGACCACAACTGCAAAGTAAACATCAATACTATCTCCCCATGCCCTTGGTCAGACCACTTTGTAGTGACCTTTGCCATCCCGCATCTGCAGAACACACTTCACGCCAACACCTCCATGTCCCCTACATGGACTAGGAGCTCATGTAAAACACCACAAGCCAGTATCACACCACTCCCCTCTGATTGTCACGCTTACCTCTGGTGCCCTGCAGGAGTGTCTGGTCCGGACTGTGCTGCAGAGTGGCCCTGTACTGGTCCCCTTCACCCTGTCGTATGTCCCAGCCACACCTTCCCTCACCTGTCGCCTGGAGGAAAAACCTCCAGGGGGCTGTGAGGTTTGGAGGGGCCTAGGTGTATTCCGGACTTGCGTTACTGGTGTTCTGGGGGGTGTTGTGGGAATGTAAGGGGCGAACAGAGGGTAAGTCTTCTGTGGAAAAATAACTGCAATGTTCCCCCTCTCCCCTCTCCCTTCCCCTAATCCCCTTAAAAGGCGAGGCTGGCTGGAGCGCGAGGATGAGGCTCACCTGTGGTTCTGTGTCTGCAAGCGTGGCTCCGGAGATGGGTCCCGAAAAGGGGGCTGAAGCTGATGAGTCTCTCTCCTAGGTGTGATGTCTCTGCTAATTGTCTTACGTTCTCTCTTTCCCCCCAGGTGTTGGAACTTCAGTGCCGAACCGGTAGCGGAGCCCTGAGGGAGGATCGCTCGTTCCTGGGTACAGGTGAGTTCTCGAGTTCTTAGATGGGGTTGGTTCTGATGGGAGGAGAACAGAAGGCGGATGCTAACCCTGTTGCTTGCTTTCGAACAGGGCGTCTGACACCAGGAGCTGGGGGCCTGGCAGGCCACTTGCGGGAGCAAGTCTGCGCAGGATGTGAGGAGGACGGAGTCCGCCGCGGAGCGGCGTTGAACAGGATGCTGAAGGCCGCAGACCAACACTGAAGACCAGGATACTGAAGGTTGCTGAAGGATGCCGAAGGATGCTGAAGGACCGAAGGATGCTGAAGGAGTCCCAACTGGATGCAGAAGAATGCTCTTGACCAAGTAGCTCAACGCAGGAAGATGCTTGAGCGCAGAAGCGAAACACTACTCTTATCAGGAGCAGAAGAAACGCTAAGCACAGGGTGCGGCTTATAGTCCTGCGCCACACCATGCCGGAGCTAGATGCGTAAGGGCGTTGGCTTTGTGCATGTGCCAGGTAAATTGCTGTACGTGCTCAGTGCTTCTTGGCTTGTGATGGGCGGTGCCCCTGCCTTCAGCTCTTTCTCGCGGGCCGCAAATAGGTCACGCCCACCCACACGCTCGCGCCAGCCAGCCACCATCCCTGTCCACCTCTTCCCTATTGTATGAGAGGGGGGGCTCTCCCTGTTAGCCCGCCACCCCTGGGCCGTAACGGGATCGTGACAATGATGTTCAACCCACCCACCTATCCCATATCTCTGACAACCCAGAGGCACTAGCAGATATGTACCTCAAGACGCTGGCTACAGCTGTGGACACAGATGCCCCCCTAGCATCTTGCAAGGCCAAAGCCCTCTCCCATGCCAACTCATGGTTCACTCAGGATCTTCTAGACCTGAAGGTCAAGAAGCGCTAGGCAGAAGCGGCCTGGAACAAATCCCAAACAGATGCCCTCAAATCATTATTCAAAGCCACGGCCAAGTTCTACAAATCAGCCATCATCCAGGCTAAAGCAGCCTCATACAACAACAGAATCTCTAACATCAATTCAAATAGAAAGGAACTATTCACAATTCTTAAGGAACTGGAGTACCCAGCCATAACCCCCTCCCCCCGAACCCTCAGGCATCATCAAGGATGAATCCTGGTGCGTAAACATACAAAAGGCCCTGCTCCTGAAATTAGTCACGCTACAAGAAAAAATCATTCCTAAGCAAGCTCAAATAAAGAACCTACCACCTTCCCCTTCCCACCCGCCACCCTCAAACCAGCCCCCTTCCACTTCCACTCTGTCTCAGAATCAGATGTTTAAGCCATTCTCAAAAGCCTCAAACCATCCAGATGCAAAGGAGACATCAGCCCAGCCCCCGTCATCAAAGATTGCGCCGAAGCCCTCATCCCATTCATAACAAAATGTACCAACGCCTCCTTCTTAGCAAACACAGTCCCCACATCACTGAAGGAAGCGTGGGTCCTCTCTCCCCTTAATTAACCCACTCTGAACCGGGCTATCCCAAGCAACTACCGCCCCATTACAACGGTCCCTTTTTTACTAAAGATCCTAGATAGGGTTGCGTACATCCAAATCCAGCATCATCTGGAATCTAAGTCATAGGCCTTCACCAATACGGTTTCCGGCCAGGCCATGAAACTGAATCAGCCTTTGCTGGACCTTAAAAATAAACTAGACTCTTTCAGAGATGCAGGCAAACCTGTCCTCCTCCTCCTATTAGAGCTCTGGTCTGCCTTCGACTTGCTCGACCAAATACTCTGTCACCACCTAACCTCTGCAGCCAATTTCTCCCCCAGGGCCTCGGCCTGGGTTGCCTAATTCTTAGCTGACAGATCCATGAAAGTATTCTCTGAGGTTGCCTGTGCCCCTCCCTCCCCCATCAATTGTGGAGTGCCTCAAGGCTCTTGCGTTTCCCCCAAACTCCATAACATCTTCACTAAGCCCCTCTGCAACCTCCTAGACACCATCGGCATCTCCCACATTAACAAAGCCGATGATACGCAGATCCTACTACCACTCACTGGAGACCACACTGAAGACTTGCTCACCCTAAAAAGAATCTACCTAGCGATTCAAGCCTCGGTGGCAACCAACAGTATCTGCCTAAACAACGAAAAGACAAAGATCCTGTTGATAGGACCCCCCCTCTGTGCTCAAAAACCTCGGCCCGAATATCAAAAATTCAACATAGACGGACTCTCAATAGCTGTCTCACCCTCAGTCAAAACACTTGGCGTTTATCTCGACTCCTCACTCTATCTAACATGCCAGGTCAACGCCATTGCTTCCTCGGCCGCCTACACCACAAAACTGCTCAATGCTGCCAGGCCATTCCTAGCACTGGAGAACTGCCTCATCATTGCTAAGGCCACCATCAGAGCCAGGATTGACTATTGTAATGCCATCTTTACGGGCACCCCGCACGCAACCGCCCCAAACTTCAAGTGATTCAAAACAATGCTATCAATCAGAGCAGCTCTCAACATCCCCAAAAGAGAGCACATTTCAGAGGCTAGAAGAAACACGCACTGGCTGCCCGCCAAGGAAAGAATCATCTTTAAAAGGTTATCAATCACACACAGATGCCTCTCCAACTCTGCCCCACCTTATCCAACACAAAGTTTTGCGATAGCCCGGACTGACAGGCCTGTCCGATGGGCATACACTCATAGACTAACCGTGCCCAAGTCTAAGCAAGCAAAATGTTGAGGGTCAAGCTTCCTCGCAGTGGCGGTCTCTCATTGGAATGCGCTCCCCCACATCTAAGAGCAGAACAATCTTATTGACCCTTTAGAAAGGCACTCAAAACATGGATCTTTACATTAAGTCCCATGAACACTGTATGCTATCGAACACTGTATGCTATCTAAACAGTGTATGCTGTTCTCCTGGCTTCTCCCCCTGACCCCCACAAGTGAAATGTACCTGGTTGTAACAGCGCCTTGATGCCCCAGGGTTTTGTGCACTTAACAAATGTAAAACTAAAATAAATAAAATAAACATCAGGGGAAGGAAGATACTCTCCTGGCCCACCAAGGACGCATTGCGTGGAACTTTGACATAACCCAAGAGAAGGGAGGCATTTTCCTGGGACCAGAACAGTACTGCATTATTATTTAGTTTTCTTGACAGACTTTTACGTAAACAGACATCCTGACAGTCACCTTAGAAGTTTAGTTGAGGCAGGCAAACCCCTCTTAGGAATAGGGAAGGGTAGGTTTTCTCTTGCTTTATTATTTAATAAAAGTCTTTAGCCAGAAACATGTCACCTTTGTGTCAGAGACCTTCTTCTGCATTGTCTAATATATCAAAGAGGCTCAGTCTGTTTTTTTTATCTAGCATTCGTGAATGTATAGTATTACATATCTCAGTACTGCACATGTTTTAGCTTCTGGTGTGTGGCTGTCGTTAGTTAAACCTCTCATGGGCATTAGGAGTGTACAGACTTCCAAGAGCTAGGATCGGTGCAGCACAAGACTTAACCAAGATGGATGTAGCACATAATGCATTTTACTATTGTTATATGGCTGAGCAACAGTGTCAAAATGTGACCATACCTCTAACTTGCACTTGACTTACTCTTAGTGAATGAAGTCCTATTTGCAATACATGTATTGTGGAGAACTAATGACTTACACAGACTAGGTCCATCAGTGGGCCAGGTACTACTCATAATTACTTCTTGGTGAATTGGGCCCTAAATATCTTTATGAGGATTTTGCAAGGAGATTATTCAGCGAGAGGATTATTATGGTTGCAAACATTTAATTCTTAAACAACAAAATTTTGAGTTGACGTTCACAAACAATATTTATTAATACTAATACCCGCTCGATAATACCCTGCATACATATGGAGGACTATAAAACACAAAATAAATATTATTACCACCAGATATTATCAGTTACTTAAGTACCTGGACATTTTCGGTCTACGTAGTATTTAGATGTACGATTAGGGTACAGGAGTCATGAACTGTTGAACAGTGTGTAAATAGGGGATTGGGTTCTCTACTGGCGTCCCAAAAATCTACCAAGTCCAAGTCTCGATTGAGCTCCCGAGACTTAGTGAGTCCTTAAGCAGAACATTCGAGGAATGGGTGTCTTTTGTTCGCAGTGTATCTTTAGTAGAGTCTAACATCATATTAAAATCACCATTGATCAATAGAACCCCTTCCACAAATAGTTTCAGGCGGTGGCCTATACCGACCCAAAAGGGCAGGTGGCCTTGGTTGAGGCAATATACTAACACAATGGTGACTGTAGGTCCCCAATGAGTCCCCCTAAGAAAAAGGTATCTACCTTCTCGGTTGCACAGTTTATCTACCCGTTTCTCCTACTACAATAGCCACCCTTTTATTCTTCCAATCTACTGAGGCATAACATACTTTTTTCAATACCCCTTCCTATTAACTGCTCAGAGCCCCTAACTAAATGTGTTTCTTGCAAAAATAGTATATACAATTTCAGCCTATGAAATTCTCTTTTGAACGGTGAATTTAAGCCTCTAATGTTCAATGTAAGGCTTTGTGTCAAGCATATCATGAAAGGAAGCGTAGTCACAGCATTCACCACATTGCAAATCATGAGCTAACCACAACCTGAAATTCCTGGTCAATCTATAATAGAAATTACCATTTCCAGAAGTAGAAACATAAGGGATCAGGGAAAGAAAAACATTCAAGTAAAAGCAAAATAACCCACAACTTGCTCCAAAATACACCCACCCCCACCAAACATCTTCCCTGCCCAAACTCCCTTCCCAATGGTGTTTCGACTATGTACTCCCATAATCCTCCAACCAGAGTCCAACCACCAGATATTCATCTTCCACCCCCTTATTTCCCTAATTTTACCAGTCCAAACTCGGGGCTCCTTATCCATTTCTTCTATGAAAATGTACTTGTAACCATTTCACATGTATAACTTGTACAACCCACTTGAACAATATCATAGAACACTTTTGCACCAGGAGCCCAGCACATACTCAATAGTAAACATTGCATATCCCCATTGCCCGGATCCTCATAACCACAATAATAGAGCCCTCCAAGTACTGCATAAGGTGACTTCCATCTGCTTCTCTTTGTTCAGATCCGAAAATATACCATGCTACCATCGGAAAGTGATTACTCCCTCCTCTCTCATGAATTCATCAGGGAAGTAGTGGGAGTGTTCTACCGCTTCAATTTCCTGGATCCCTGGATCTTCCTACTTTCCAATTATTTCTCGCCAGAGGAATTTTCCTTTGCCGAGGTTCAGTAACTGTAGATGGACCTTCTCCTTTAATTAGCTCTTCTGTGACTCTCTGAATAACTTCTGTGATCAAATTGTTTCATGCCTTCCCATTCAAAACAGATGGAGAACGGATATCCCCATCTGTATCTCACACCCTTCAGTTTCTACTGCTTTGTGAGGTTAGTGCATTGTTTGTACCTCATCAATGTATACACTGACATATCTTGATATATAGACATTTTGGATGTTTTAATGTAATAATAAAATCTCACCAGAACTGAGCGAGTGCCCTTTCCTGCACAACCGGCTCTATGGACCCTATTGATTGTAACTTTGATCCCGCCTTCATCCTTGAAGATAATATTCAAAATGTCCTGCACTGACCTCTGAATGTCTTTGGGAGATTCACTATCCTGCTTCCGGATCACGAAAAAAATCAGAGGATCATTGCGTCTTTCTTTATTCTTGATATCGTCCAATTTCAGACGCATGTCATCTCCTTGTCTTTCCAGTTTTGAAATTCTAACATCCAACTGAGATTCCAGTATATCCACTGAGGATTGATTTGCCTCCAGCCCACGCACTCTGTCCTCCATGCACTCCATTTAATCGTATATGTGCGTGCATGCCTCCTATTTTTCCCAGGATAGCTTGTAGATCGCTTTCGGTTGCTCCATAGCAGGATGACAGGTCTGTTGCAGTTTGTCTACCTGCATACCATTCGCACCCTGTTTCATAAACTGTTGAAGTGTACTCTTCCAACTCATGGACATATCCAAGAGCCAAAACTCCATTGTTGCCAAAGCAAGTAATAAGGGTGAAATCTGCTATTGGCTCTTAATTTCGCCCTCCATTTGGGGGTGGGAGGTAGCGCCATCAGTAAGAAGATTGGTATCAGCTAAAGGACTGTTCCAGCCATAAATCATTCTTACATGTCCCTGTATTTACAGACCAGGAGTGCCTCGTGGTGTGGAACCTTCCAGACTGCCGTGTTACAGCCCTCCCCCAGCTAAATATCACATCCTCCTGACCGAATATTCTACAGGCTTCCCTATGTGTTTTCTGGATCCCCAGAAGCCTCAGCCTAAATTTGGGCCATACCTTTAACAGTCGCCTTATCTCAAGACTCTTGGGGGTGTGGGAGGGGGGTCCGTGTGGGTTTCGCCACTGGGTCACTCAGTGTGCTGTTCCATGGCTGCCGCTTTGCGATATCTCCTATATGTTCATTGGCATATGAGGGGTAAGGTTTAAGGGGTCCTCACCTGTGTAAAACCCAAACTATAGGACTGCTTCCACCAACAGACCGCTCCTTTTCATGGCAGCCCGCTCCTTAACACGACAGGACCACTGCATTCCGTGTCGCCACCTCCCATACCGGCCTCATTATTATAATATTATAATGAGTAGTCTATTATAGCATGCTTAATACCAGAGATTGGTTTCTAAGCTCTTGATCTTGATTCAAACCTGTGTTGCGCTGGGCTGTCTCGCTTCCAACATAAACGTGTTGCCCCTAAGCTATTCCCCCAGCCACATTCTACCCTAGCCTCAACACATTACATGATATGTACTCTGCAGAGGCAGCACATTTTCGGGGCTATGGCTTTTTTTTAAAAGCAATCATGAGGTTCATATGCTGTGCTCCCAGCTTATCCCTGATCACTTCAGCTGGTTACAGGGTTAAACTGAGCTGTATTGTTACAACAATAAAGAGGAAGGGGGAGCAGAGCTTTGTTATGAGGTGGCCATCTTGTTACTGCCCCCTGGTGGCCCCCATGTCAACTTTTGTATTGCCATATTGAGGTATATCTTTTGGTTAGCCTATATGTTATTCTATATGGCATTTGTATAGTGCCTACTTCCATTGGTATGGCCTCGAAGTGCTGTGTGGATGAACGCCCTTTAGAGGACTACGGGTCTGAGATGTGAATGAATAATTCTCAATTCATCTGTGAATTGTTTGTCAGCACAAAGGTAGGTAGGGGTTGGCTAGGACACTGACCGCAGCCCACGCAAATGAGATGAGAGGCAGGGTGCTGTGACAGACTATCAGGAAAGTAGGAGAGTCAAGGGTACTGATTATGTGCATTGCTTGAGCACATTTTTTTCATAGGTCTCAGCTGCATTCTATTGGAAGTGGTGATGTGTATTTGGGTGGGGTAAGTCGAGCAGTGATTGTTGCAGATGTATGCCAGTGGGTTGTCATGATCTCTGCTTCCAAAAGGTCAGGGTTTTCCCAACTCCCTTGGAAGCAGATCCATAACCCAGGTTCCGAGTGCCAACCAGTCCCAATTGGGACCTTTTGGACCCAGTCCTGGCGCCAGTGGCACCAGGCTCATAAATATGCCCAGTCCCAGCGCTGGAAGCGCCGGGCTCATAATGCTTGGGTGGACTTACCTGCAGCAGACCATGCTGCTTACTTGCCTGCCAGTTGAGCCTCTGATCCTCTTCTGTTTGGAACTACTTTTCCTGTTGGGTGGGGCAGGAGCCACTCCCTAGATTCAGAACACTGGAACTCTTCTGGAAAGCAGGAACTCTTTTCTTACCTAGGCGTGGCTGTGGAAGGAGACACCTAAGCACTACAGGAGGCTATTTAAACCACACCTGATGGATGAATCTTGCTTTGCGTTATTCTGCATCCTCTGCAGCAGAACGCTCATCGTGTCTTCTGCATCTGATCCTGGGCCTAAGGAAAAAGGCTTACCATCCTGAATCCAGTCTTCAGCAACACCTATAAAGACAAGAAAGAACAGGTTAGCATTACGGTCTTCAGTGACAGCTCTTCACTTACCTGGTCCATCGGCTGTCACCAACGCCTCGCGCTGCATTCCGGCATCTGAAAGACAAAGGCTTACCTACTCTTCGTGCGCTCCGGAGGTCTTCACACTGCATTCCGGCATCTGAAAGACAAAAGCTTACCAACTCTTTGCACGCTCCGGAGGCCTTCGGCGCTGCATCCCGCATCTGAAAGACAAAACAAGGTGCGTTTAAAGACATTGGGGAACTTTAATACTCACGTGCCATTACTCCTTTCCGCATCTAACCCAGTGGGTATTCCGGCACCCTGCAGCCGCTCCGAACTTGTACCTGCAAAATAAAAAGACAGTTAGAGCATATTGTGAAGCAGGCAACAAGCGCTTACTTACGTGCTTCCAGGCGCTTCTATTCATCACACGGGCTCCATCTTCAACTCACTTCAGCCCGTCATCCGCCATCGCCGGAACCCTGCAAAACAAGAAACATCATTATTAAAGACTTTAAAGACATTAGAATTACTCGAAACGTACCGTTCGTGCAGTAAACGACGGACAGCAGTCCTCTGAAGTCAAGAGGCCTGCTCCCCTTATCCAGTGAAGAAACTGGTTACAGCACCTTGCCCCGAGGCAGATGGAGAGCACGGCGTTCACTTACCTAAGGTGAGAGCGTTAACCTTTGGGGTTCTACAGGAGAAGAGAAAGGGAAGAAGAGAGAGACATTCAATAACCCAGTTCCTTAATCCCATATTTTCTATCTGCAGACATCTTACCCTTCAAGTCAGACATACAGTGCACAGAGGTCCAGCCCAAAGAGCCAGCCGTGTGTTACACATCACCTTTGAAGATACGGTATACGCCCAGTCAAGACCGGCGCCTCTACGGGAATCAGGTGAGCGTTACAGAACGCAAAGCCTACCACAAAACTCCCGCCCAGGCGCTATGGAAACCTCGGATACCGACCAGCTAGCCCAGTTACTTGGGGAACTAAGGGCAGAAGTGCATGCAGCCCGTCAGGAAACTAACGCTCTAAGAAGGGAACTGATTATTTCCAAGGAGCGAACAGATGATCTCGCTAGACAATTGCTACAGTCACAAGCCGGACAGACCCCGTTACCCGCATCTGGGGGAAATCTTCCTTCTACATCCTCTATGAATCCAGTGCAGATCAACCTACCTGGGAATGTACCTCTGACTCCGCCCGAACGATTTTCTGGTGACCCAAAGAGGTTTGCAGTATTTATCAATCAGTGCCGGTTGCATTTCTTATGCGGGCCAGCAGCCTTTCCAACTGATCAAGCTAAAGTAGCTTTCGTGCTTTCGTACCTTAGTGGCAATGCGGCAGACTGGTCGATCCCTCTAGTAAATCAAGATGATCCGGTCCTCCATGATTTTCAAGCTTTTCAGCTCAGTATGGAAAAACTGTTCGCAAGACATTCACAGGGGCAGGCCTTGGACAATGAGCTTCTTTCGTTGCGACAAGGAAATCAAGACCTTTTGGCTTATATAGCGTCTTTCAACAGACTGATAGTGGAAACCCAATGGCCTGAGGACAAAAGGATTACGCTGTTTTATAGAGGTCTACGTGGAGAGCTCAAAGATGTGTTAGCCCAAGTAGTGAATCCCCCACAAGATTGTTCGGACTATATAGACTTAGTCGTTCAAATAGATCACAGACTGCAGAACAGGAAGGCCGATCGTTCCAAGTTTGATGCTCGAGTATTTTCCAAACCGCCAACTCCTTCCAAAGGAGTAGACTCCGGGGAACCCATGCAAATAGGGGGTCTGAAAGGTCCTCTAACACAAAAGGAGCGGGAAAGGAGAAAACAGTTGCAATTATGCCTCTATTGCGGAAACTCAGGGCACTTTCTTCGAGACTGTCCGGTGAAACCTGCCAAGAAGGCAGTAGGAGCTGCAGCTACCAAAGTTACAAACTCTGAGCAGGGAAACGACCTCGCCCGACAAGAATAGAGGTCCTCTTGCCGAGCGTGAAAACCAGTTCCGTGACCTCGCATTTCGTGATACCTATGGTCCTCATTAGTCCTGATAATCCGGATCGATTACATGCAATTGAAGCTTACGTCGACAGCGGTGCCATCGGCAATTATGTGGATCATGAAATGGTTTTGAGGATGAATCTAACTCTTTGTCCCAAGGCTGTAAAGGACGTCATTACTACGGTGGATGGTACGGAGATAGCCTCCGGGCCAGTAACGCATACCACTCAAGAGGTGACGCTAGTAAGTCAAGATGGACACCATGAGAAGATCGTGTTCGATGTGATCAAGGCCCCTCAGTTTCAGATTATTCTAGGAATACCTTGGTTAGAGAAACACAATCCTCTGATCGATTGGCGAGCAAGAACGGTCCAGTTTCCAGAATGTGTCTCTACTTGTCACCCTCCACCTGGTGTTGCACTGGCAGCAATTTCTTCAGAGACTCCCCAGTTACCTCCCGAATACCTAGAATACCAAGATGTTTTCCGGAAGGATCAGGCTAACTCTCTACCTCCTCATAGGTCTTATGACTGCCAGATAGACCTGATACCTGGATCTACTCCTCCTTGTAGTAGAATTTATGCCCTCACCGAGCCTGAGAACCTTCACCTTCGACAATACCTGGATCAATACCTGGCAAATGGGTTTATTCGTCCTTCCAAGTCCCCTGCTTCTTCAGCTTTGTTCTTCGTTCCAAAAAAGGAAGGAGACCTTAGAACTTGTATAGATTATCGCTCCCTGAACCAGATCACCGTTAAGAATAGATATCCGTTACCTTTGATCCCTGAACTCCTGGACCAAGTCAGAAAAGCATGCATATATACAAAGCTGGATCTTAGAGGAGCTTACCATTTGGTACGAGTAAAAGAGGGCGATGAATGGAAGACGGCCTTCCGCACCAAGTATGGGCTATTTGAATATCAGGTCATGCCCTTCGGACTTTGCAATGCCCCGGCCGCCTTTCAATATTTTATGAACGATGTCCTCAGAGAGCTCATAGATGTGTGCGTTGTTGTTTACATTGACGACATCCTCGTTTATTCTTCATCGGAATCTGAACATCGGAAACACGTGAAAATGGTCCTCGAAAGATTGCGTCAACACAAACTTTTCGCTAAGTTGGAAAAATGTGTTTTCAACGTGACTGAAGTTGAATTCTTGGGATTCATATTATCACCTGGCGGAGTGCGTATGGATTCAAAGAAGGTCGATGCAGTTCTCAAATGGCCATCACCATCCTCCGTAAAAGGTGTGCAAAGCATGTTAGGCTTCGCTAACTTTTACCGCAGGTTTATCCCCGAATTCTCTCGAATAGTCCAGCCCATCACTGCCTTGTTAAAGAAAAACAAACGTTTTGAATGGTCTACCGAGGCGGAACAAGCTTTCCAGGATTTGAAGACTAAATTTATCTCTGCACCAATCTTAAAACACCCTCGCCCGAACTCCCCTACATCGTGGAAACTGATGCTTCAAGCCTTGCCATGGGGGCAGTTCTATCACAAAAGGACCCGGTAACCAATCAGTTGCATCCCGTGGCATTTTGGTCCCGCAAATTCTCGCCTCCTGAAATCAATTACACGATTACTGACAAGGAACTTCTGGCTATCAAGTCTGCCTTTAAGGCTTGGCGGCATTATCTGCTGGGGGCCCGACACACTGATACTGTGATTACGGATCACCGAAACCTGCAATATTTGAAAACCGCAAAAGCCCAATCCTCTAGACAACTCCGTTGGGCATTATTCTTTGCCGAATTTGACTTCATAATTACCTATCGACCTGGTACAAAGAACGGTAAAGCTGATGCCCTTTCTCGGATGGGAGTGGAAGAACACTTGATCAACCCTAAACCTGTACCAATCATTCCCGAACAAAGAATTCTGGGTGTAATCGCCACAGAATCCATAGAGGAAGTTAAGGATAAAGCCAGGCAACTTGTAACTCCAGCAGACATACAGAATTGGCATCTGCAGGGAAAGGACTTTGCAGTAAAGGACAACTTATTGTATTTCCAAGAACGATTATACCTACCCAGCACAGATTTACAGAAAAAAGTAATCTCTTGTTATCACGATTCTTTAATGGAAGGACATCCCGGTATGGCCAAGACCTCAGAAAAGATCAAGCGCTACGTGGCCGTCTTGGAAAAAAGATATCAGAGACTTTATAATGTCCTGTGGAGTATGCGCCCAAAACAAGAGTCAAAAGGAAAGACCAGCAGGCCTCTTACGCCCTATTGACATCCCACCTCGCCCTTGGCATACGCTTTCTATGGACTTCATCACCGATCTACCTCCATGCTCCGGATACAATACGATTCTAGTAATCGTGGACTTACTCTCCAAGATGGCGCATTTCATTCCGCTCAAAGGCTTGCCAACAGCAGCAACTCTGGCCCGAGAATTTCTCGAAAACATCGTCCGACTGCACGGTTTTCCTTCGGTTCTAATTTCGGATCGAGGTAGTCAATTTATTTCTCATTTTTGGCGAAGTTGCTGTCGGTCGGCTCAAATTGATGTGAGACTATCAACCAGTCACCACCCTCAGACCGACGGACAAACCGAGAGGACTAATCAAACTCTGGAACAGTATTTACGCTGCATGCTGCAACAAACTGAAAAAACTTGGAAAGACATCCTTTGGATAGCCGAATATGCCTACAATAACTCTGTCCATTCGGGAACTGGGAAAACCCCGTTTTTTCTTTTGTACGGCAGTCACCCTCGAACCTCGGAGTTGGATCCCCTCCAAGATCTTGAAACACCAGCATTAGACTACCTGCATTCTACAATCACCCAAGCCTTTAAGGAAGCTGTTTCTCACCTTCAAAGGGCTAAAGAACAATACAAGGAGCAGATCAACATCGGAAGGAAGCCCCTCAATATCAAGTTGGGGATCAAGTCTGGTTATCCACCAAATATCTACCTCTAAAAGGGCCATGCACATTCAACCCAAGATACCTTGGTCCCTATTCCAACACTACCATAGTAAACCCAGTAGCGGTCAAGTTGGACTTGCCCCCGCACATGAAGATACATCCGGTCTTCCACGTCTCTCTATTAAAACCCGTGCAACCTCAAACCCGACTAACTAAATCTCCAAAACCTATCCTAGTTGATGGAGAACTCTAGTTTGAAGTCAAAAGCATTCTGGACTCCAAGATCTCCAAATCTAAACTATTTTACCTAATTGACTGGAAAGGCTACGGCCCCCAAGAGAGATCCTGGGAACCTGCTGAATATGTCCACGCTCCTCGCCTAATCAAAAGATTTCACCGAACATTTCCTGACAAGCCAAAACCCCCGGAGAAGCCCGGTTTGGGAGGGGCCTTGAGGGGGGGTCCTGTCATGATCTCTGCTTCCAAAAGGTCAGGGTTTTCCCAACTCCCTTGGAAGCAGATCCATAACCCAGGTTCCGAGTGCCAACCAGTCCCAATTGGGACCTTTTGGACCCAGTCCTGGCGCCAGTGGCACCAGGCTCATAAATATGCCCAGTCCCAGCGCTGGAAGCGCCGGGCTCATAATGCTTGGGTGGACTTACCTGCAGCAGACCATGCTGCTTACTTGCCTGCCAGTTGAGCCTCTGATCCTCTTCTGTTTGGAACTACTTTTCCTGTTGGGTGGGGCAGGAGCCACTCCCTAGATTCAAAACACTGGAACTCTTCTGGAAAGCAGGAACTCTTTTCTTACCTAGGCGTGGCTGTGGAAGGAGACACCTAAGCACTACAGGAGGCTATTTAAACCACACCCGATGGATGAATCTTGCTTTGCGTTATTCTGCATCCTCTGCAGCAGAACGCTCATTGTGTCTTCTGCATCTGATCCTGGGCCTAAGGAAAAAGGCTTACCATCCTGAATCCAGTCTTCAGCAACACCTATAAAGACAAGAAAGAACAGGTTAGCATTACGGTCTTCAGTGACAGCTCTTCACTTACCTGGTCCATCGGCTGTCACCAACGCCTCGCGCTGCATTCCGGCATCTGAAAGACAAAGGCTTACCTACTCTTCGTGCGCTCCGGAGGCCTTCGGCGCTGCATCCCGCATCTGAAAGACAAAACAAGGTGCGTTTAAAGACATTGGGGAACTTTAATACTCACGTGCCATTACTCCTTTCCACATCTAACCCAGTGGGTATTCCGGCACCCTGCAGCCGCTCCGAACTTGTACCTGCAAAATAAAAAGACAGTTAGAGCGCATCGTGAAGCAGGCAACAAGCGCTTACTTACGTGCTTCCAGGCGCTTCTATTCATCTCACAGGCTCCATCTTCAACTCACTTCAGCCCGTCATCCGCCATCGCCGGAACCCTGCAAAACAAGAAACATCATTATTAAAGACTTTAAAGACATTAGAATTACTCGAAACTTACCGTTCGTGCAGTAAACGACGGACAGCAGTCCTCTGAAGTCAAGAGGCCTGCTCCCCTTATCCAGTGAAGAAACTGGTTACAGTACCCTGCCCCGAGGCAGATGGAGAGCACGGCGTTCACTTACCTAAGGTGAGAGCGTTAACCTTTGGGGTTCTACAGGAGAAGAGAAAGGGAAGAAGAGAGAGACATTCAATAACCCAGTTCCTTAATCCCATATTTTCTATCTGCAGACATCTTACCCTTCGAGTCAGACATACAGTGCACAGAGGTCCAGCCCAAAGAGCCAGCCGTGTGTTACACATCACCTTTGAAGATACGGTATACGCCCAGTCAAGACCGGCGCCTCTACGGGAATCATGTGAGCGTTACATGGGTGGATACTTTCCCCTGGGTGGGATCCAGCTATGTTCCATTGTGATGGAGTGTTAGACGTGACATACCTGTGAACCAAGTCTGGCATCTAGCTACAACACGGTCTTGCAAAGCATGTCATGAGGTCTGGCTGGAATCCTTTTCCTGACTAGGAGTAACGGTTCACCCACGAGACGAACTAAGCCAGTCAGGATACAGAAGGGGAAACCCAGGTTTTGAGAGCCTTCCGGAAGGCAAGGTGATCCTGTGCAGTGGATGGTAAGTGGAATCGAGTTCCATATGGTGGGTGCTTGGACTAAGAAAGATGAGCCCCGTAATCTGGTTGATTTTGTAACTGGGAGGATGACAAGGAGTCCTGTACCTGATCACAGATTGGCCTGTAGTATGTGAATTTGTTCTGCAGTTATTCTGGTCCTGTGTTGTGGAGAGGTCGGTGGGTGATGCACATTGCCCTGAAGGGGGATTGTCGCCTGATCAGCAGCCAGTGGAGGACACAGAGGGTGGGTCTCATGTGCTCTCTATGGCCTAGGGCAAGAAGAAGCCTTGCTGCATTGTTTTGTACCCGTTTGAGTTTTCTTAGTTGTGATGTGGGGGGGCCCAGGTATAGGGCTTTACCGTAATTTAAGCATGCGAAGACAAGAGCAATGATTGCAGCGACTCTGTGTGGGAAGGTGAGGTAGGGGAATGAGCAAGTGTAGGTAGCAACTTTCTGTCGCTGAATTGATGTGATGTGATAATGTCAGGTGCGAGTTCATTATGCATCCCTGGTTTTTAACTGTGTTGGAGGTGATGGGGGTTTGCCGTAGAGTGGGCAGCCACAGGGTGAGTTGGGGGTAAAGGGCAGTCTTCCTGCAAAGCATGACCTCAGTTTTTGCTGGGTTGGTGGTTGGCAGTCATTCAGTGTTAGATTTATGAGGGGCATGATGTGAGATCAGGGGTGGAGGAAGAAGGCCCCTTGGGGATCTTGAAGACAATTTGGGTGTTGTCAGCATAGTTGTAGCAAGATAGACCGTAGGATCAGATGAGTACGGGAAGGGGACTCGGGTAGAGATGAAAGAGCAGAGATGAGAGAGAGAGGCGTTCTGTGGCATAGGGTGGGTAGTCGAGGAGAAAGGAGGCATGTGTACTATTTTGGATCTGTTGGAGAGGAAGGAGAATATGTTCTGGAATATGTTTTTTTAGTTAAAATTATTGTTGTAAAACAACTATGCTGCAGCTTCTTTTTGTCCTTAAAAACTCTTCCTGGGGGATGTTTTCATTTTATTTCTTCGATGGGAACTGTTTGCTTGTATTGTGGTTCTAGCACTATATTCAAAGTAATTTTGAAAAGATTGGGTTGCTCAGCCAGGACCAATACATTATTTCTAAAGTTCTGCAAGACCAGAAAGCGCTGAACATTGAAAGGCTCCTAATTTGAGGACCAATATGTTCAGGTTATTAACTAATAGATCACTAGTAGTAGTAATACATCTTTATTTCGAAGGCTAAAACCATCACAATAGAATATTATTGTGATACAAGTTAAAACAATGATACAAATAAAAATAAAAGACATGGCAGTAATAACAATTATAAAGTTAATTAATCTGACAATCATCTTCCAATGATAGCACTCCTTTGATGAAGGAATGTACAGTATAGGCAGCTTGTTTGTCTGGCATAGAGCACAAATATTTCTTAGCATCGACTATTTTTCTACAGTTTTACTTTTTTAATAACAGAATTAAGAGCCAAGACCTAAGTGCAAGAAATAACAGACTGAACAATAGAAAACGGGTGAGATCACAGGAACAGGGTGCACTCATATAATGGCCATATTCATCTGTGTGTCAATTCATCACAGTGGGTATGGGTAGACAGTTACCCCTTAGGGTGAACGGAACACAATACACATGCAGACTCGAAAACCATCACACATAGTTGGATTTTGCCTAATGGCAACAAACTGCAAAATAATGAGAAAAAGATTTCTTCCGTACCTAAGTGCTATGGCTATGGCGCAAGTTCCTTCAATATTCCAAAACTCTCAAATGTACTCAAATTCCGTTTTTATGTATATTAGAGAAGGAATTCAATAATTTGAAAACCAATGGAATTCAATTGCTTTTTTAGTTGACTAAGCTAAGGAATTTTAGAACAAATATCAGAGACCAGCAATACCTTAAGGATAGCGTGTCTCAGATGTAACTGAGTTCGACCATAATTTGATCCAGAACAATAAAGTTTTGAGACTTATTATATTGCTAACATAGCCCAAACTGGCTTCCCATTGTAAGAGATATGAAGTGGCACTTTTCCCAACTCCATAAAACGATCTAAATAATAAGATGTTTTCTTTGATTTGGATCGATGTCACAGGAGAACAACCCCACACTTCAGCCCCATAAGCATTGATTGCAATTGACCAGGCCTGGTAGATTGGCAGTATTGAATAAAAAGTTAGGCCACCCATGTCCCTGCCATAATTAATGACCGCACCATTTGCTTGAGCACATGTGGTGGCAGAACAATTAATGTAATCACACCAGTTCAGCACATTGAACTATTCCAAGATATGTAAATCTGCAAACCCACTTTTCTTTTTTATTTCCTAGTAGATGCCATGACAGAGGGAGGCTTGCCAATTGGCTTTCCCACACACATTAGATTGGATTTTAAAACATTCAGGGCCCGATCTCTCATCTCCACATATTTGACATAACCTGTTATACATTTTTGCAAGGCCTTTGGGGTGCGTGCCAGCATGAAAACGTTATCTGCATATGATAGGACACAATAGATTGTTGGCTACCATTCTGGTTCCGTCCTTCGTTATTTATTTAGATCTACAGATAGTGTGCGGACATAAAGATGATATACTAGCAGGGCCAGCATACGCCCTTGCTTAACTCTGCTTAGCACAGGAAATGAAGGGGTAGCCTTATCCTTGTTATCCAGTCTCACCCTGGCAGAAAGGTTTTTATGCAATGATATTAATAGATTTAAGAGTGACCAGTGCAAACCATGGGAATGCAGAGTAGATCATTATTTTTGCTGATTCACGCTATCTAATGCCAAATTCAGGTCCATGCATCCCCGGAAGACTGGGCATCCATAATCCCAGATATTCTTGTCTAGTATCAACATGCCCAACTTCAGCTCTTGTTGGTTTGTGCCCATTTTGTTATGTGATCATAAACCATCCTACGCAGCCAAGTGGCTGTGGAATCAATTGATGAAATGATTCAGTAACATCTTGGGTCCAAACTATCACCCTTCCTGAACAATGGTATTATTATGGAGTCCTTCCAGCTGGATGGGATTAGGTTATTAGTAATTATTGCATTGAAGCCCTTCGTGAATACAGGCACCCAAATTAAATGATTTATATCACTAAATGTGCAAATATCTTAAGACTAGAGGTATGTTAGTACCGTCAGTCAGCATCCATGCTTGTGTACATAGTTGGTTTCCAGTGAGAAATCACATTCTTTAATGTAATTAAATCAGTGTAAGAAAGAACAACTTTATTTGTGTTGCAATACAGTATTTGTAAGTACTATGATCAATCTAAAAACATAGATCCACTGTTAACCCTAGTGTTGCTTCGATGGACATGTTCAGGATGGAGATCTTCTTTGGGGGGGTGGGGTGGGGTCAGGCCTGCCCGACTCTCTAGAATGATGTTCTTATGTTGCCCTCTTCTCATGTTAAACGTTACTTGATACACTTGTTTTAAAATTTTAACTATACTCTAACTCACCACTCGTCAAATACTGAATATCAAGAGTGCACTTACGCATGACTTCCATAACGCGGTGACGGAGAAATGTGCGGCTACTTTGCAAAGCCCCAAAGCGCCTCAGGTCCAACGGCCACACATTATCCAGCGGGTAGCCATACACCATCCATTCTGCAAGGAACCTACAGGGAAAGAATGAAAGAGTGGCAGAATTTTCACCAAAGAAACATCAATTGGGGGAAAAAGTGGTAGTGAAGGTTGATGTCACAAAAGCACCAATAGTTGGGTGAAGGTGATTTCTCTCTCCTTCTCTACCTCCCCCTCCGCCTCCCCCCTCATTAAATTAAACCAGAGTAGAATATCTAAAAGTCCTCTTCATTGGTTTTTAAATCTGTAAATACTTGTCTCCCTCTCTCTGGGTGTGCATCTTAGACTCACTCCCTCTCCCACTCGACTCTTAAAATGACTCTTAAAAATGCCTTTTTTATTTTCCAGATGCCTATGGATTTACCCTCTGTCGCAGAAAGCAGCGTCTGACTTTTGTACTCTCTTGAACTGAACTCTTTCTATCCAACAGAGAATAATTGTTCAAATTTCAGTGATCTGCCTCAGTATCCCCGAACGCTATGTCTTACTTTCAGGTTATCTCGGTCAGTGGACTCTCCTCACCACCACAGTAGCTCAAAGTTCACTGTTATTGCTGCACAGGGTCACTGGAGTTGGACTCTAACCCAGCATGCACAGGTGCGTGCACTTTCCCCCTCGGTTTTTCCCAGTCTGATGCTAGTCAATAGCCGATATGCAGGCCTTTCTATAGAGCTGGGTCTCTTGCTCCTCTGTCTAGAGGTCGGTGTGTACTCTCTCATTTGTCTCTCTGGGCTTGTCTAATTCACAAAGGCTGGATCAGTAGAGTCAAAGGCCTTGTTGTAGTAGCATTTTGCTCCAGGACTTCTCCAGCATTATGTCTCTCTCGCAGCTATCCCTGAGGTAGGTACCCTCATCTTTCCCCTCAGACTCAGTTAGTAGTTTGGTGTCCAGCATGTACCAGCTGGTCATCATTATTATTATTATCAATTTTTCTACATCCACCAACCCAGTAGTGTGTGTGTGGAGGGGTGTGGGGGAATCAGGGCGGCGGGGGTGTGCTCTGTCTCTGACCAACACACTTCCCATTCACCATCTCTCGTCTGCTCAGGCCCTCTCCCTTCATCAAATAGTTTGAGTAGTGTCTAGAAGAGCAGAAGGACTGACTGGGCAATAAACGGTACAAAGGAGGGCAGTCAAAGGGGAATGAAATGTAATTGGCACGTGAAGCAGAGGAGACCACAGCAGTCAAATAAAAGCTCTGAGAAACACCATAAAAGGCCACCTGGAGAGAACAAGTATAGTAGAGGATAAATATCTATATTCAAGCAAGAGATGTGTGAGGGAGTGGTGGGGCCAATGAAAAGAGAGAAGGATGAGGAAGGTAAAGTAGAGGGCATAAAGGTGTGGGAGGAAATGCAGAGAGAATTTCAATGTACTCATATGTAAAAAAAGAAAAGCACATACAGTAACGCTGCAGTTAGACATTACAGGTGATTAGTGTATTGTCCAATGCGGAGTCCCCCCACCCCCTCAAAAAGTCAAAAGTGATGCATGCATACAACATTCTACTTATAACACCCAACATATTCAAAATAATATACTTTTACGCTACCAACAAAGTTCATGTTCAGTTGCATTGCATACAATCTTCCCATTGGTGAGCCGGAGCCAAGTTCCTCACAGCTATGTTAATATACAGTTTCCTGATATTTTTAAGAATGTACATAAAGAAAGCAAAGAGAAGGAAATCCCCAAGCCACATTCCTCCCTCCTGTCTCCCAGGTGTCCTTATAGAAGCATAGGATAAGAAAACTGATATATGCATAGGTGTTTATTGTACAAATATAACTACTCTGTTTGCTGACAGATACAACACCCACTTGGGGATGGGACTATGCTCAAACAAGACTGCCAGCTGAACGCTGCGAGAAAACCGCCGCGTATGAGACGCTAAGCGGCAGGACTGAAGAATAAAACTAATAGTACCCCAGGTGCATTAATAAGAAGATCGTTATACCAGAAGAGGTCTACTCCCTTGAAATGAGACAACCATAACAGAGGCCAGATCAAGGATCAACATAGGTGCTTTGAGCAAACTAACTGGAATTCCTAAAACCTAATGTGCTACCTTATTGCACACACAACAGACGAACAGAACATGTTGAATCTCCCTCTCTGAGGGACATGCAGATTGGGTCTAAGAAAGAAAATAATGGGTCCTGAGGAAGACGATATACGAAAGACAATCATTGAAACCGGTCGACTAGAAATATAGATGTCACCTGACTAAGAGTGGCACAAGTGGACTTGTGCAGTTTGGAAATTTTGAATTGATGTTGTAGATATTGCAATTTGTTTTATGTATGAATTATGCGCTCTCGCACAATTTAACTGTGTATGTACTCCAAAAAAAGAGCCTAATAGTGGGTGCATTTTCACTTGTCGAGAGTGTGATTTTGATATTTATATTCTTAAAATGTGTTAGACATTACACTTGGGACAACCAGACACACCTCACGGAGGGCAAATAAATTGTTTGAAACTCTGACGCCCAGTCCCACGTGAACTGTCTGTTTGACCAAAGTGTGCAGCCGGGAAACTTATTTTCCCGTAACTGTAACTTTTAACTTGTTTGTGCCAAAATAAAAAGTGGGTTGAATGTAATCTTTGTGAAAAATTATATTTTGAAATTCATCTCATCGCATGTAGGAACAGGGTGAGCACTGCCTGCATGTACCCATGCTCTTAGTCGGTGCACCAGGGCTTTCTAGGGTGAGGAGCATCATGAAGGGCTAGGAAAGTGTGTCCTTTTTAGGGAGAGTGTTAGGGCTGCCTTGATGGCGCAATAAAGAAATTAGCTCAAGTGAAGCTTTCCGTCCTTCTTCTGTTTTGTGTGTTACAGTTATATTAGATAACAGAAAGGATACTATACCCGTTGTTGGAGGTAATGTGTATCAAAGCAATTCCCTGTGTGTTAGACTATGCTCAAACAAACATAACGGCACATCTCATACAAAAAAACATCTTACAAAGACTATAGTTTATGTGACACACAGTTCAAGCCCTCTTCCTTGTGCACTAAACCCGAAAACATGTACCATGCCCTGGGTCTAGTAAAATCTCTATGTTTATGCATGCTCAATTTAATAGAGGGCAACCTTGGGCCCTACAGATGTTATGGCTTACAACTAACTCTTCTCGGTCCTAGCCAGCACAAACAATAATAAAAGATCATGGGAGATGCAGGCCAACACATCTGGGGGCCTGCCCTGCATATTATCCACCACTGCTTGTTCCTGAAAGGCTACCAACCAGCCCATTCAAACCTATAGGTAGCCTCCCTCAAATCCACAACAGAGCTGCTTACAGAATACACTTAGCTCGTACAATAAGACACAGAAATACTAGTGTCCACAATAAAAGCCTTTAATCTCCAACAAAAACTCCCCTCAATTTTACGCACTGCATGCGTCTTCCTCTATCTGACCTTCATGGTCAGGTTCTTCTAGCCTCCACTACCGTTCTTCTAGCAGGGCACCAGTTGTGTCCAGGTCTGAGGATAATGTACTGCTTCATCTCATGTAACATTGCGCCCAAATTTGTTGGAGTTCATGCATAGCGTTTTCTCTTGTTAACACTTTTTCAAAGATATTTTCATACTCACAAAAGTGGCATTGAAAGGCTGCAAGAGTGGCATAATTTCCATTGACTTTCTCTGCTATTTTTCGTAGAAACATGCTCACAGCATCTCATTACGACTGTGGACGTGTTTTTTTGTACTGGTGACCCACACACAAAATGCCAGTATAAAAGCAGGACCTACAGCTGTCTCGGAGAAGAAAGAAAGAGGCATCCGGACCAGGCAAGAACTTACCTGGAGGCAAGAGGGCATGGGGGTTGGAGGTGCAGGCTCTCATTAATGCTACAACTGCACAGAAAACATCAGTTATATAAAAGAATCACAAGGGATGGCAGTCCACCATGTCAATGCAGTATAAAAAGTGAATTCTGATAGATTGCCTTGGGATTCTTTTAGAAACAGAGCAAGGGGTGCTCAAGAGCCTGGCCAAGATGGGGGCTAATTACTGTGTGTGTGTGAAGCACCCATATAGCCAACCACAATATTCTGTGGCCATCTCTGTTGAAGTATACCAGCAACCTGGGGAGGACAATCGGGATCATCTGGGAGAAGTATGGTGGTGTCGGGAAGCCAGGATAGATAGGTCACTGCCCTGGCCCCCTTGCCTAAGACCCCATCCTATTGAGGAATGACTGAAGGAAGCAAGCCAGTGGCATTGTTGGGGGAGGAGGTGGAAGGCGGGGTGATCGATGTGAGTCGGATCAGGCTTTGCGTGCTCTGACCCCATCGCGATCCTGAGTATTGCAGAGATATTGGGAGAAGCCTGAGACAGTGCAGCAACTCTGAAGCCGGGCCGAGCTGCAGCTGCTGGTGAGTGCGGAGAAGAGCATGCCTGGCATGGACAGTGTGGTCCAGCTTGGGGGAGCTGAGGAGCAATCTCCGGTACCAGTGGAGCCTCCGGCTGTGGAGGATAGGTGGGATAAATGCTGGGGATTCTCAAAGTGACAGCCAGGATGTGGATAATGGTAGACAATTGAATCCGCTGTAAAGTCTGAACACGCAACCCTGTCATGCTGGACGACATATAGAGGAGCTGTCGAGGCTGAGGGCTGGCGAACAGCAGGATCTAAAGGAGGGCAGCTAAATCCCCACATCTGGGCTGTGCCAAAGTACATGGCTAATCTGTGGGGCCCTAATTAAGCTGATTTGCTTTGACAAGGAATGGAGTGTATCGACTTAATCTAGCCTGTCGTCAGAATATCAGGGACAGGCTGATTTGTATCTGGATTTCAGTTGTGATTTTGGTGGACGGCACATCCTGCCGAGAACGGCAAACACAACAAGAGTCAATAAAAGCTCTCCTTTGATGCTGGGGGTCTTGGTAAAAAAAAAAAGCAAGAGCATCCATCGCCGCAGCGCAGAGGCCACAATCATGTAGCACCTCCACTTCAGGCAGCACAGAGGAGCCTCCTGAAATTAAAGGGATGTTCATACAGTTGCAGGCTGGAATGCACACACTAGATGCAAAAAAAAAAAAAAAAAAAAAAGACACCCTCATTTGTAATGTGGACCTTCATGAAACAAGCATAGTGCCAGGCAGGCTGTGGCAGAGGAGAGAATCTCGACACTAGAAGACATGGAGAAATCCCTCTTGAAGGGGGCTATATTTTTAGATGGATTCTTCCAAGCTCCTCAGCCTCTATCCATTGTGGCTAGGCGAGTCCACTAAATGTGTGATCTGGTTGGTTTAATGGAGCTAGAAACCCAATTGGAGCGATACTCCACATTTTATTCAACAAAACTCAAAACAGGCACACATATTGATTATATTTTAATGTCTAATTAAGGCACTAGGTGGGTTGATATTGATATTTTATTTCTATCGCGCTCATTCACAAGTGTTTCAGAGCGCGACAAGGCAAGGGAAGGGGAACAGAGGAGAAACAAAAACAATGATCTTACTAGGCCCAGTGACATTGAGAATGCGCAAGTGCATGGTAGAGGGGGAGAAGAAGTGCATGGAAGGGGGAACAAAAGGAAAGTGTGGAGCAAGGAGGAAAAAAAACAAATAAAAATAAATAAATTAATAAATAAAAAGTCAACAAACAGAGGGAGGGCAGCCAGCAAGTGGCAGTGCTGGGTTTAAGGCAGCAGGCTGGGTAGGTCTGATAAGTGCAGGAAGAATAAAACAAAGGGGTGGGGGCTGTATGGGTACAGATACAGACCCCAGTGCAAGGGGTGGCCCGGAGGCAGTGCGTGCGGGTGGCAAGAGGAGCAGGTACCTGGGCCCGGAGGAAAGAGGGTGGCCAGGTGCATGGTGCCGAGGGAGAGTAGAATCAGCAGGGGAGAGGGGGGGGTGCAAAGGCAGACGCAAAGAGGAAGGTCTTGAGGTGCTTCCGGAACCGGAGATGGTTCTCCTCAAGTTTTAGAGTGGCAGTGAGGCTGTTCCAGGGGGAGGCCCCAGCCGAAGACAGAGATCTACCCCAGCTTGTTTCTTTGAGAAACGACTGACCCTGAGGGAGTTAGAGGTAGAGGAGCGGAGTGCTCGAGAAGGGAGGTATTTGCGGAGGGATAGCTGAAGGTATGTTGGGCCCAGGCCCCAGAAAGCCTTGTGGACAATGCAGAGGGTTTTGAATTTAATCCTTGCATCCACTGGGAGCCAATGGAGAGATTTCAGAGCTGGAGAGATACGATCCCAGGGCTTGAGGCCAAGGACAAGTCTTGCAGTCCTGTTCTGGATAAGTTGCAAAGGGCGGAAAGTAGAGGTAGGTAGATTAAGAAAGAGGCTGTTGCAATAGTCCAATTTGTGAAGAAAGCACAATTCATGCTCGACATTTGTCTGACCATTACTCTGTAAACATTGTGTATAGTAGTCCCACTGTTAGACAAGCCAGCGTAGGGTGAACATTTAAAGCAGACTCACTCATGGACCTAGATTTCAGGACGTCTACACTGGAGGAAATCACATAGTTCTTTCAGAACAATGCGAGATCGGTCAAATCCTCAGAGATGTTGTGGGAAACATTTAAATATTTTAATAGAGGGGTATGCATCTCCAAGGAGGCAGGGGTTCTCTGGGCCATATGGGCGGAACTTGCCCGACATGAGGCTAAGCTTAAAGATTTGGAAAGGGAATATCCTTTGAATCAAAGACCACAAGACCTTGCCGGTATACAGGTCACATAGCAGCAATTCAGGGAGGCAGTTCTTTGGGAATGCAAATACTTTGGAACCCACATTAGGGTGAGACAGTATGGGGAGGGTCAAAGGCCAGGCAGGAAGCTTGCCTGGCTGACTCTGGGGGTGAGTGTCAAAACTCATAGAGGGACATCATGAAGGTTTTTGTACAGTGCTACACCGATTTGTACACTTTGACACTAGGCAAATCCCCCTCACCAAATTGAACAATACCTGGATCAGACTGGACTGTACTTGTTCATCGTGGAGGTAAGGGAAGCTTTAAACATCCCCAAAACCTTTCATGAAATCTGTAAGATTATCCAAGGCCTACTGGGTGGGAAGACTCTAGGTCTGGATGGTGTATTCACATAATTGTTAGAATGTATGCATCTGCTTTGATCCCTCACCTCCTCAATGTATCACGAGACTCGACGTGGAACTCTGCCATGAGAGCAGTGGTAATCATTTTGTTACTTAAGGCAGACAAACACCCACCCCCCAACGGAGTGGGCGACTTACAGGTCCAATCTCCCTTACGTGGATAATGGAATTCTAGTGAAGATACTGGCTAACAGGCTTGCATCATTTATGTAAAAAAACATATTAGCGGACCCGTCAGGGTTTATCCCTGGGAGGTGGCCAACCTCATATGGCCTCAAATACATATTTGGTTTTATATGGCTCTGGAACCAGACCTGCCTGCTGACACTGGCCTATTGGATGCAGAAAAGGTGTTTAACTCCATAGAATGGCAGTTCTTATTCATAATACTGTGCAGAATGGGAGCTGGTCCCGCTTTCATCTTGTTTGTTGCTCTGATTTATAACCAGAAGGTTTCTAGGCTGATTATCAATGTGAGCCTTTCTAATAAGCTTCCTCTGACTAGGGTCCCTCTTGCCACCTGTCCCCACTATTGTTTGCGCTCGCAGTGGATCCCTTGCAGCATTAGTGAGGGAAAGACATCAACATCAATTATATTTGCATGAACTGATTATTTCTCTATATGTGGATGATATGACATTGTTCATAAAAGACCCCCAAACTAACCTGGAACCAGTTATGCAAGACCTTTTTAAGCATTCAGAAAGTTCTCGGGACTTAAAAGTAATGCCTCCAAATCCATCTTATTTCTGGTGATGGACTAGGAGTCCAGTGGCTGGCCCAGAAGACGAGATATCTGGGGATATAGATCTCTAGAAGCACAGAGGTGCTCTTACCAAAGAAATTATGAAGTGGCGCTGAAAGGAGCAGGAACCACGGTAGCTAAATGCAAGAAATCTTCCACTTTCATTATATGGTTGAATCGCACTATTCAAGATGGATTTTCTCACAGGTTAGTGTATCTTTTTTTTGAGCGTGTTATTGGTCCTCCCCTAATCCTTATTTAAGGGCACTTTACTGGAATTTTTTTGGACTAATAAGCAGGTCAGACTCAGTTGGAAAATGTTATTGTAAATTTGTAAAGCACTTATACACACGTGAAGTGCTTCAAAGTGCTTCAAGGCAGGAAGGGAAAAGGGAATACAGTCACTCTTAAGCCCTTAAAGATTCCGAATGATCTAACAATAACTAGCATACTAGGCCAGAGGCATATCTACTTGTGTAAGTGCATGATAGAGTGGGGGGAGAAGGGTGGGAGAGAGAAAAGGGCATACAGAACAATAAACTACAGTACTAGGCTAACGGTTCCTTTTATAGGAGGTGGCTGGCATTCCCTGCTTTTGAGGGGTACACTACCTGGCTGCGCAAGCACAATTCCTCTCCTATTAGTACTCCCCAAACCCTGACCGGCTGCATGTACAAATAGGGAGGGCACTTATGGCTGTCCCTCCTTCGAATGGTTCATTAACAGGAAATCCCATTCGAGGGGATTATGGATGGGTTTGCTGCCTTCTATGATGGGTTGTACATAGGTGTGGTACAAGGGAATGCAGGCGATCTGGAGGCTTACATGAGTGGGATCTCTCTCCCGGTGCTCTTTCCAGATGAAGTGGCCCGCATGGATGCTCCGATAATGGGGGAGGAGGCGCTATCGGTTATTCGGCACTTATAGTTGGGAAAGGTCCCGGATGAGGACAGCTACATGCTGCATTTTTACAAGTCCTTCTCTGGCATCTTGGTGCCCCATCTGATGAGGGTATTTAATAACATTATGTCGTCTGCACATGCCCCAGGTTCCTTTGTGATGGCCCTAATCTCAGTGATACTCCAGGTGGGCAAGGATCCATCACGCTTCTTAATGTGGATGCCAAGATGTGTACCCATGTCCTAGCCTCAGCCTGGACGTGTACATGCCCGACTTGTCCACTCAGAATCAGGTGGGGTTTAATAGGGGACGCCAGGGAGCGAATACACTGTGGAAGTATCTGCATCTGATTGAATGGGCTTGGGGGTAAGGGGGGAATCCCACGCTGCTGTCCCTTGATGCCAAGAAGGCCTTGAACAGAGTTGATTGGGACTTTCTGGAGGCAGTGTTACGCAGGTTTGGACTGGGGAATGGGGCACTGAGCAGAATAATGGCCCTGTATTCCAGCCAGAGGCCGCGGGTGGGAGCAAACGTGCAGTTCTCCCATTGGTCCGGTTTGGGCAGGGGCACAAGACAGGGTTGTTCCCTTTCGGCGCTTCTGTTTGCGCTCACGTTGGAGCCACTGGTCCAGAGGTTAAGGGATGATTTGCAAGTGGAAGGTACGGTTGTGGACGAGGTGAAATACAAACTGGGCTTATATGTGGACGATATGTTATTGCATCTTCAGAACCCCATTAGTCAAGGAGGGTGTGGAGTTTATCAGACCGCATCGGGTGTTCTCTGGGTTTCAAATCCAAATATCCAAATCTATCTTGTTTCCTTTTGATCGGATGGGAGATCGGAATGTACAGGGCTTGGAGCGCTTGAGGATGTAGGTCAGAGAGGATAATTTGCAGTGTCTGGGAGTATTGGTCACGAGGGATCTGCAGGGGCTGTATGTGGCTAATTACCCTCCGATATTACAAAAGTTATTTAAGGGTCTGGTCAAATGTGATAGACTTATTTCATGGATGGGACATCTTTTTTTTAATTATTTTAGTTTTTATTGGCATTTTACAATACAACAAACAGTTGAAAGAAACCAGAAAACCCTCCACCCCCCCCCACACCCCATCCCTCCCACCCCCCTTCCAGTGTCCAAATCGTCACTTTCATCTAGGGAGACTCCCTATGTTCTCTCCATTTCCTGTGTCTCAGAGGTGATGCGAATTGTGACTATGTCACCGATTGTCTTGCTGCCGCCGTTCCCCAAGACGTGGGCTGCCAGGTCGAATTGTCTTGCAGCCCATGGAGGGTCCCGATCCATCCAGGACAGGGACCTTATCTCGGGTTCAATGTACATCCCATCCCCAGGATTGTTGCACTTCATACCAATTCTCTAGGAATGAACCAGTATCATCATTCACTATTGCAGTTAGCTTGTCCATCAAAAACATGTTTTTCACTTTTTTCAACCAGTCCTCCTTGGAGGGAGTGTCTGGGCTCTTCCATTTCTGGGCAAGGGCGACTCTGCCTGCCCTCAGCATGGTTTCCCACATCCTTGGATATCGGTGTAGCTCCGTTTCCTCTGGGGGGAGGCCTAGTAACATCGTTAGGGGGTTCAGCGGTAGTCGTTCTTCGGTCACTTCCGCTATCCAGTCCCTCACCGACCCCCAATAAGCCTGGACTTTTGAGCAGAGCCACCACATATGGCCTCTGGAGCCTATCTGTCCACACCCTCTCTGACACCTCGATGACACCCCTGCAAACATCCTCAACAGTTTCACAGGGTCCCTGTGCCACCCCTGCAACATCTTAAAGTTGTGCTCCATGTCTGAGGTGAATAGGTTCCCGTGAAATGCTATGTTAAATATTCTAGCCCAGGAGTCCTCTGAAATTCCTTCACCTGCTAGATCGTTCCTCGGAAGCTCCTCCTACCTTGAAGGTTACAGGTATTCAAGATTTTATATATGCTTGACACCGCTCCCTTTCTGGATGTCGCCGAGTCAAGGAATTTCTCGAAAGGGGACAGCTGTCTCCTCAGGTTTGGGCCCCACGACTGGTCACAGAGGATGCCCTTCAAGCGTAAGTATTCAAAGATGGAAAGTGACCCTCGTCCGAGAGCGTCGCTCAGGTCCTCTGAACATCTGCTCAGCCCATTCTATACCCGTGTCAGACCAGATCTGGGAGTGTCGGAACCCCCTCCTTCCCAGATTAGGGGGGTGGCCCCAGACAGAGGTCATCGGGGACGGCCATGTAGTGAGGTATGCTGTCCGGGGGCTCTCATTCCAGATGTCCCAGTGGACTCCCAGGGTCGGATGGGCCCGCAGGTGTTTCAGTATCGTCCTGCGGGGAGCCCACAAAAGATCACGGTCCTTTAGGGGGTGGGCATCCATATCTTCCAAATATGACGAGTACGTTCCCATGCCCTCTTTCATGTGTTCCAGTAGGAGGCGCAGTTGGGCGGCGCAGTAGTAAAGGAGAAAGTCTGGAAACCCAAATCCCCCCCTCCTCCCTTGCCAGAGTCAGGGTGGCCCTTCCAGTTCTTGGGGTTTTCCCTTGCCATACAAAGTTGCGGATCCCATTCTGTAGATCTCTAAAGGTTTGTGCTGGGACGCTGGTCGGAAGAGCTGTAAAAAAGGTACAGAAGCCGGGGTAGTATGTTCATCTTAACTGCAGTCATTCGGCCATACCATGAAAGGATCATCTTACCCCATCTCCTCAAATCCAAAGTGATCTCTGCCATCATAGGATCATAATTAGCATGCCCCAATTTCGATATGTCTCTAGTGAGAAGCACCCCCAGGTACCGTAGAGCGGCCCTCTCTACTTTAATCCCGTGAAATCTGTCCAGGGAGTCTAGCACTGGGTCTAGTTTTTTCATTGGGAACATGACCGATTTAGCAGTGTTAATTTTTAGGCCAGAGAAGCGTCCAAATGCGGCCACCAATGCCAGGAATGGGGCGAGCGAAGATTCGGGACTCACCAGATAGGCCAGAATATCGTCCGCAAACAGGAAGAGCTTGAATTCCACCTCTCCCCTTCTAATTCCCTTGATGTCCGGGTGTGCTCTGATCGCTATTGCCAGTGCCTCCATTGTAAGGACGTATATCAGAGGGGAGAGCGGGCATCCCTGCCTCATCCCACGGGAGAGGGGGAATGGATCGGACAGCCTCCCGTTAATCTGTACCCTTGCCGTGGGGGATCTGTAAAGGGCAGATATCCAGCTCATAATGTGAGTCCCGAAGCCCATTCTTTGAAGGAGAAGATCCATATAGTGCCACTCGACCCTGTCAAAGGCCTTCTCCGAGTCCAGGGAGAGGACACATGCGTCGATCTCCGACGTTTGGGCAAAGTGGAGCAGGTCTATTGTCTTGCGAATATTGTCTGATCCTTGCCTCCCCCTGATGAAGCCCACTTGGTCCCCATGGACTAGCTTTGGCATTATTCCCTCCATCCGCCTCCCCACCACTTTGGCCAAGATCTTAACATCAATATTTAACAGAGATATGGGGCGATAGGAGGAGTATTCCGTGAGGTCCTTCCCTTCTTTGGGCAAGACCGCTATTATAGCCCCCATCATGGATTCGGGGAGGCTGTCCCCCTCAAGCACAGAGTTAAAGACTCTCACCAGGTACGGGGCCAGGGAGGAGCGAAATCTCTTGTAGAAAAAGACAGTGAAGCCATCCTCCCCAGGTGAGGTTCCCACCTTCATCCCACCAATCACCTTAACCACCTCATCTTCGGTTACTGGACCTTCCAGCCCCTCAGCTATCTCCTTCGAGAGGGATGGGATCTGTATAGAGTTCAGGAAGTCTTCTATTTGTGTATCGTCTCCATCATATTCGGAGGAATAAAGGGTTTTGTAATATTGGTGGAAGGCCTCTCCGATATGCGGGGAGTCGCAACCAAGGAGCCCCTGAGCGCCCCTCACCTCCCTCACCCTTCTACTTCTCTGGACCTCTCTCAGCTTCCAGGCCAGGATCCTGTCCGCTTTATCCCTTTTTTCGTAGTATTTTTGTTTCACCATTTGGAGACTCCTCTCCGTTTTGTGCAGGGGGAGGTCTTTCAACTGGAGCCTACAGTATTCCAGTGCGGCCAGTCCGTCGCGCTCCGGGCGAGCTCCAGGGAGCCCCCCGGCTGGAGGCGGGCTATTTTTTCTCGCAGGGTTTTCCCTTGGGCTTCTCTCACTTTTTTCTTCAGAGCACCTATTTTTATGAGGACACCTCGTAGGGTTGCCTTAAAGGCATCCCAAAGCGTGTGCGTGGGCACCTCCCCGTTATCGTTGAGCTCAAAGAACTCTGTGATGGCGTCTAAGACCTCTTGGGCATGGACCTCATCTTTCAATAGGGCATCATTACATTTCCAGCGCCCTCTACGTTCTCTGCACCAGCCCATAGCTAAAGTAACTCGGACCAAATCGTGGTCCGACCAGGGGACGTGGTCTACCCTATAGCCTGCTACGTATGGATGGAGGATCTCGTCCACCAGGATGTAGTCTATCCTGCAGAATGATGAATGTATGGCTGAGTAGTAAGTAAAGGAGGGGACCCCCGTTCTGGGGGTAAGGATTGGATCTGATAGACCCAGGTCCCTGTTAACCCTCTGAAAGTTTTGAGCCATGGCTTCGTCTGCAGGTCTGAGGCTACGGGGGCCTACCCGCTTTCTGTCTCTGAGTGGATCTAAGACCATATTGAAATCCCCCCCCCACCACTAGCGGGCCCTGCACGAACAGCCTAAGCCTGTCCCTCACTTCTTCCCAGAATTGGGCCTGTCCTTCGTTCGGGCCATACACTACTGCCAAGGTTAGTGGGGAGCCCTGTAGGGAGCCCCGTACTAGCAGGTAACGAGCCTCCGGGTCCTCCTGGATGGCTTCCTTTTCGAAACCTACATCCCTTGCCACCAGTATGGCCACACCTCTTTCTTAACCTTGTGGGACGCATGAAAAACCTCCTTGATTCCCCCCCTCGCATTTTGGGTTCTTTCCCCCTTGCCCAGTGTGTCTCTTGCACAAAGAGCACATCTAGTTTCGCCCTCCTGAACTCTCTGCAAATCAGACTTCTTCGTGGAGGTATTTAGCCCTCGCACGTTCAGGGTGCCCACTCCCTGGGCCAGTCGGGCCATCAGCCATAGTCTGTGTTTCCCTCACCCTTGATCAGCAATTTCGCATCGATCCTCCCTTCTCGCTCCCTTTGTTGCACCTTTGGGACACTTTGAAAACATTTCCCCAACAGCCCCCTGAACCGTCTCCCTAACAAACAACCCCCAACTAATTCACATACCCCCACCCCGGCATCCAGCCAGTTAGTTCCGCCAATACTGGCATTTTGGCCGGACCACCAGCCTGTCTCTCTCGGCCAGGTGATCATTTGCTAAGCTAAATTTTTTGTGTTCCCATCACCCCGTGTTTCGTCCCCTCGGTTGCCCCCACTTTACTTGCATATCTGGGGAACGCCAGATTCTATTTGTCCTCCAGTCTTTCAGGCCACCAACCTTTGGTTGTCTCCGTGATCCTTGCTCTCGCACTGTTGTTGGCCGAGTTCCTTAAGAATTTATCCCTCTGAGTCTTTTCGCTCTCCCTCCTTTGCAGGGGAGGGTGTGCCCATTTTCCTAAATTTTCAAGCGCCAGTTTTCTTCCTTCTGCCACTCGACGGGCCCGGATCATTTGCACCTCCTAAAATTGGCCCAGAAGGCCCCTGTCGGGGGTTTGGGTCCGACACATAGTCTTGGAAGGCTCCCTTGATGTCCTCATCAGTACTCAACGTCGTCCGCTGGCCCAGATATTCAAAAGTGAGGGAGAAGGGGTAGCCCCACCTGTATCGTACCCCCTTCTCCTTCAGCAAACTCGTGATGGGGAGGCACATTCTGCGTTTGGCCAATGTGTATGTAGAGAGGTCCTGAAAAATGAGACCTGGGAGTTATTATGTGTGAGCTCTCGAGCCTTCTTGGCGGCCTCCAGCACCCGTGTTTTTTCCGAGTAATAGTGGGACCTGACCAGAATCGATTGGGGTCCCCCTGCCCTTCCCCCTGCTCTGTGCACCCGATCAAACTTGAGTTCCGTGGTCATTTCTTCTTCAAAGAGGAGGGTGATAATGTTACGCACCATTCAGGTGACCTCTCTCTCCGTCTCCCTCTCCCCCTCCGGGACCCCAAAAAATCTGAGATTGTTTCTCCGTTCCCGATTTTCAAAATCGTCCATTTGTCACAATCTCTCCTCTTCCCTGTTCTCGAGGGCAGATAACCTCATATTTGTCTCTACCTCTAGGGTTTCTGCTGACGATTGGTTGGATTCAACCTGTAGGAGTCCATCCTTTACTTTATCCACCGTTGATCCATGTTCTCACACATTTGGGCAATGTCTGAGCGCATGTCCCTGATCTCTTGCAAGATAGAGGCAAAGCCGCTTTCCATCGCCGCCTTTGAGGGTCCCGAGGCTTCCGAATGTGCCATTCCTCTGGCTTGAGGTGGACTGGACTCGTTAGGATCCGGTGTTTGATATTGATATTTCTGCAAGCCCCTGTGCCAGTCCATCGGATTGTCCCTCGGGCTCGCCTTGGGACGCTCCCCAGCTCTACGAGGGCCTAGAAGGACCTTTTGCGGCCAAACGATGGCGCGCCGTTGGATGTGCCCCCGGGGGAAGGGAGGAACAAGCGGGGGCCACCCCCCTCACGCCTCCGTAGATCATGCCCGTGCCCGGGGGTTGCAGCTGGGTGGGCGGAGGCCTCACACCCAGAGCGTTAGTTCCAAGCCCCTGTTCTCTATGGGGAGGGCTATCCCCTTTTCGCTTCAGTGTGTCCTTGCTGTGCCCAGGGGGTCACCACCGGGCGGACACACGCCCCACCAGCTTTGGGCGGGGGCCTCGCACCCGGAGCGGTAGCCCCAGGGCCTTCGGTGCCCTTTATTCACTCCGTGGAGGAGGAGCGGTGCTTCACTTGCCAGGAAATGGAGGGCCGTACGCCCGATTCCTTTGCATCATTGGTGGGGGGGCCCTTCCCAGCACAACCCATTCTCCCTCCTTGCGTGGTGCTGTTGGCGGCGGGGCACGGGCTCCGACAACGTTGAAGTGCGAGGAGGCCCCTCCCCCATGGGCAGGCAGAGGCGCGATCTCAGGGCCCCCCCACCCCGTTCTGGAATATTAGAGGCCTCTCAGGGCCGAAAGGCGCGATGGTGTGAGCAGGTCCCCGGGCCCGGTGCTGCCGCTCCCTCTAATCCGGGGCCCGGTCCCGGGAAGTGCGTCCTTCTGTCTGGGTGGGGGTTTCAAACGCACCCGCTCCAACATTCCGTGGGGAATGCAGGGAGGTCGCTGCCTCGGTCCAATGCGGCAGGCTCCCGCTCCGAAGGCCGCAATCCCTGGGGGCAGCGATCCGTTGTGGTGCGGGGGGTCGGAACCCTCTGCTCAGGCCCCCCGGGCACAGCTGGCCTCTGCTATCCCGAGGCCGGTCGAGGCTCACGTTGAGTCTTCGCCGTGGAGGCCGCGACTCACGATCTCCGCCTTCCGTGGGTCCCCGAGCATCGCTGTTTCGCTCGGTGGGGGCCCCGGGGGTTGGCTGGACGCTCCGGCACTTTTTCACTCTGGGGAGGTTCTCGGGGGGCGGGGGGGCTCAATCCCTGCTGTGACCTGTCCTCTGAGGGAGCTCGGAATCAGGCTGCCATCGCCTGTGCGCCCCCTGGTGGCCTTACCCAGGATGGGACATCTTTAACGCTATCAAGATGAATTTCCTTCCCAGGCTATTGTATTTATTCCAGAGTTGCACATAGGGGTCCCTGACTCCATGTTTAGAGACATAAAGGTATCAGGTAATATTATCCCCATATATATGGTCGCCGTAAATAATATCGCAGTGAAAAGGTTGCGGTGATATTATATGGGTGACCATATTTATGGGGATAGGGGCAAACAAAAAAAAAAGAAAAATGAAATAATTTGGGGGCTGCGGGGGTGTCCCCCGCATGTTCCATGCAATAATGTCGCCACAAAAAACGGCCATTTTTCGGCGAGATTTTTGCATGGCGAGATTTTTGTGGCAACATTATTGCATGGAACCGACATAAAGGGACGTCTGTTGAAGTTTCTCTGGCAGGGGAAAAAAGCTTAGGTGGCCTACAACGTGTTGGTACTAAGAAAAGTGAGGGGTGGTGTTGGTTTTCCTGACCTGTACTTGTACTGTAAGGAGACTAAGCTTTTGGCACTGCATTTGCGGAAGCAGGCGGACCGTCAGTGGGTGGGGTTGGATAACTATCTTCTGTGGCTGGCGACGGTGGGGTATGGTTGTGGGGTATGATTATGGGCTCCGAGGGACAGGCTCCCAAGGAGAATTAGGGAGCACCCTATGTTGGGCATCATTTGGCACATCTGGCGTAAGGGTCCTGAGATGCTTGGGGTTACGATGTGGCCTTCTCTGTGGAGTCCTTTGTGGGCCCTGGGGGTGAGGGAATCTATCCCGAACTTGGGGAGGTTTCAAGGAAGGTTCGAGACGGGCCCGTCGAGAGTGCGACAGTTATGGCGGAAATGGAAGTTTATCTTGAATTTGGAATTGGAAGCGGCCCTGGAGATTGGGAACTTACTACTGTTCTTGCATAAACAGCTGAAGGTGGTGCTTACGGCTGAAGTCTGGAGGGCTCAGGTGCAACAGCATCTCACACCACTGAAGAAGGTTCTTGACTTGTGATTGGAAATGAAAGCTTGAAATGCCTGCTGTATAGTGCTTTGGTTGAAGCCGGTAAGGGGAGCACTGATGAACTTCGCAGTAGATGGGAAAGAGACCTGGGTACAGGGCTGGACGTGGACTTGTGGCACAAGCTGTGTTGCAAGGCGTTGATTGCCTGCCAGTATAAGCTTCATGCCATTAAACTTCTGCATCTGTGGCAGTTTGAACAGGTACGTCTTTCTAAAATGTTTCCTGGGGCAAGTCCTTTGTGTTGGCATGACTGTGGGGTGTGGACTGACTATTAGCATATGTGGTGGGGGTGTCAGAGGGTGCAGGTTTTTAGGTACAAAGTGCTGGGATGGATAAAGCAGACGGGTAAAGGAAATGGATGGAGTGTCTCAGGAGTGCACACCTTTACTGGCGCTGTTTGGTCTGGAGGAAATTGAGGGGGATTTTCGGGGTTTATCCAATCTGGTGCACGGTTTGTTGCTGGCAGCTAGTGCCTGCTTGGCCATGCATTGGAAGAGGGTGGCGCTGCCAGGTAATATGGAGTGGGTCAACACGGCGAAAAATAACTATGTAAGGGAAAGGATCACTGCAGCAATCCATGGATGGTGTGGGGAAATGAAGAGGGAATGGGATGAATTCCATGCTCGGTTTCTGCCCTCTGGATGTTTTACGGGCTTGGTGTGGGGGGTTGTGATGGCTGTTGGGTTTATCAAGGGTGGCCGTGTGGTGTGGTACTGGGCTGTGCTGAGCTGAGCGGGGTTGGGTGGGCGGTATCGCCAAAGGGGTAGGCTTTTGCTTTTTTCCTTGGAGGCTTGGTTTCGTACATGAGGTGGGTGGTGGTCATCGCGGGTCCAGAATGTCTAGGTGGGGTCGTCCATACCAGGGGGATGGGGTGGGGGTTTGGGGAAGAGAGGGGAGTCGCAATTGTTGGACAGTATTCTTTGTTTTAAGGAGGTCTTGTTCGCTACCGCTTCTTGTTTTTGTTGAAAAAATTACAAAGTCGGAATAAAAAAAAAAAGGGAAATCCTGAACAAGTCCAGAGAAATCAATATTGTGGCTTGCACATGTGCTGCATGGACCGTATAGCTTCAAATGTTGGTATACAGATTTACCACTGGAGTTGAGAGAACTCATGAGAAGTTTTACATTGAAAGTGTGCGTAAACTAGACCTTCTGAGGATTGCAAACCTCTTTCCAGCCAACCAGTTCATCTTTTTAGATGGATACAGGGAGTTGGGTGGCACCTCATCTTTAGAAATATTCCTTTATTTCAAGATTAGCAGCACATTCAAAGGACATCTTTGAAAGGTTTCCATAACAACCACACTCATTTCACAAGACATGATAAGGGCAAGCAGGGAAAAGCTGACTGTCTTCTTGGCTATATGCTAGAATAATTGAGGTAACGGCAGGGGGGTTCCGAGGTGGCGCATAGGATATGGGAGCGAGCTCTACAACAACCAATATTTGATGAAATCTGGAAGTATGTATGTGCGCAAACGAAAAGGGTTTCTTTAAATAGTCATTACAAATTACCCCACAGCCACCCGTCTATACAGATACTAACAGGGGCATCCCCCGCTTGACACAGGTGTGAGGCTGTAATAGCTCTGCTAAGATATACGAGAGACCTAGTATATTCTAGATAGTTTATGGGCCTTCTGATAATCCTAGCTAAACAGTGTATTGCTAAAGCAGGGTGTAAGGGCCTTGGTCCTCAGGTACACACCTGGCTGTTTGACATTGCAATGTGCTACGACATGGAAGAATCCTATAGAAACATGATATCGGGCCTCATTACGAGTCCGGCGGTAAAACCGCCTGGTTACCGCCGGACTCGTATTACCATTCTGCCTCCGTGATTCCCGGAATTACCAGGGCATTACAACCCCGGTTTTCTGGGAATCACGGAGGCGGAATGGTGTTAATCCCCATTCCCATCGAGTCCTATTGGACTCGATGGGAATGGGGATCATGGAAACACCGGCAGCATCTCGTAATGCTGCCGGTGTTTCCTCGTCCGCCTGCAGGCGGGCGGTGTTAAACCCGCCAGGTCAGACCTGGCGGGATCATCACCTCCCGCCTGCAGGGGTCGGTCTCAGGCGGTCCGGAAACAACAGCGGCGGCGGGTTTACCGCCACCGTTATTTCCGGACCGCCACGGTCGTAATGAGGCCCGATGTCTGCTACGGCCAGGCCCAAGGACATTTAGGGCCTACATTAAAATTATGTGATCAACAGGAGCTCACTGTAGAACCTTATCGGAGGCAAAGAACTTCGCCACGCATCATCACAAACCACATTATTTTTCAATGTTTTTCTATCACTCCTCTGTGGCCATACCGAGTATGTAAAGTTGGTAAATGGATATCGTATTATATTTGTAGTGGGTCGCCTTGTATGAGGTGGGAAAATTTGGTACTCAAGACGGGTGTAGCATGCTGACATTGGAAATTGTACCCTGGAGGTATAATGGTAGTATGTGCGGTCATTGTTTACCAATTCATAAAAAGCAATGTAAAAGAAAAACTTTCAAAAAACTAACATCAGAGCAGTAGCTCACTCAGGGTAAGCAAATCCCTGTGCACTCGTATAGTTAAAAATAAATTGTTTTTACACTTTTCAAGAGTGAAACACTAAAGGGTGCTTAACCGTAAAACAGATGCACTGCCACGTTATTGCCCATACCTGGCCAAAGAGAACCACATCCTTTGAAAGAGAACACAAAACCAGGAACATTTTACAATCTCATAAGAAAAGGCAGACTATGGGCCTCATTACACGTTGTGCGGTAAAAATCGGAATTTTACGGCATGGCGCTATTAGCCTGTCCGCCCTCGCAAAAGACAGCTAATAGCGTCCCATTACGAGTTCGCGGACACGAGCATAGCGCCATGCCGTAAATGTCATTACCGCCATGCCGCAAAAGTCCACAAAATGCCCATTACCGGCCTCGACCACAGTGCTGATAGCACATCCGCCCTCACGCAACATGCTAATAGCGGTCACCGCTATTAGCGGACACCGTTAAAAAGCGAAATCGGAAATAGCGTCATCGCACAGGAACGGGAAAGAGAACGGCGGCCATCTTTAAAAACACAATCCAGTGCCATCCTCTGCATCCAGGACATCTTACCGGAGAACTCTGACCAAAAACCATCCAGGACTGCCTGAAGATGTCAAAGGCCCTGAAAAAATCCTCTGATCGACAGCGGAAAGAGAAATTCACACCAGAGGAGCTCATAATGCTGACTAGCACACTTGCAGCCGATGCGGAGGTCGTATTCGCCAATGATATGCGCCGGGAGGCGATCATCAAGAAAAAGGCCATCTGGGACGAAGTAGCCCACAAAGTAAGTGCGGTGGGCACTACCACCCGCAGCCTGAAGGACTGCCGCAAGAGGTGGGACGACCTCCGGCTACGTGTGCGGAATATCCTATCAGTCAACCGCAACCTTGCAATGGCCACAGGAGGAGGCGCAGAATCACCTCTGAAGATGAAGGAGTGGGAGGAGACATGTGCCTCCACCATCGGAGTCGAAGCCATAGAGGGGGTCGGAGACATGGAGCATGGTGTGGCCATCTCATCTGATGGAGGTGAGTGAATACGTCAAACAATGCACAGTGAAGGGTGAGGAGGTACCCCGAACACGTGTCGATGACCAGGCCATTGGTCCTGCCACACACATACATGCATGCATCACCATATACACGTGCAATACTGACCCGACATCCCCATGACAAGAATCACTGATGAATAGGCCCCAATGCATAGAGCAGCATGACGTGAACATTCTGCATGAGGCACCTAGACCCATTAACAATGATGTACCCTATTTATGTCCTCCACAGGATCACCGACAGACACTGGAGAGACAAGCACCGCAGCACGTACTCCCCTAGCAGCCAAAAAAGCCAGAATGCATGAGAGGGGTGACACCGCCACCACCTCCAGGGGAAGTGGGAGGACAGTCCATCTGCAGAGGGCCAAGGGCAGCAGAAGCACCATTGCATCACAGCCTGAGGGCACGGCTCCTGTTGTAGCCGAACCCACGCAAGTGTGCCCCATCACTGCTGAGATGAGCACGGAGGGCACGCACTCCGCAGCCACCAGCTCCACTGGGGAGGCAGCAGCCACCGCACCGGCCAGTGACGAGGAGGACGAAATCGACGTCCTACAACTCATCCATGACCCCAGCCCAACATGGTCCATTAAGGGGAGTCCGAGGGCAACGTCCGGATCTGCTACCCAGGGAGCACATGACACCCTCACTGTAGAAGGTGCATGGAGCCCTCAGCTGTCCTCACTGGATGCCGGGTGCATGGACCAGGGCGCACCGTCCAGCCCAGCGTCACCTACCACCCTGGCAGACCTTGCAACCATCAGCCGGAGGCAGGAAGACATGGCTGCGCTGGTCGCCCAGCATGTGGCCGAGACAGGCCGTCTAAGGGATGACCTCCAAAAATATGCTGGGCAAACAAAGGAGGCCATGGAGGCCTGCACTGACAGGATATGCCAGGAGATGGGCCAACTCCGCCAGGCCATTCTACGTATTGGGGACATCATGGAGCAGCATCACCAACCCCCAACACAGGATCGACAGGGAACCTCCTCCTCAGCGAGTTCCCAGCAGACCAGCCTCCTGCGCCGCTCCCTGCGCAACCTGAGGCGCCCCGCATCACAGCAACCCAATGTCGGTGGGGGCCCTGATGCTTAGCTCCACCAAGGACCAGGTGGCACATGTGGTGCAGGAAACATTATAGACACCATAAGACTCACCTGGGTGTTTTGGGGGGGAGGGGGGTAAGGGTGCATTTGGGTGTTTTGGGGGGGAGGGGGGTAAGGGTGCATTTGGGTGTTTTGGGGGGGGTAAGGGTGCATTTGGGTGTTTTGGGGGGGAGGGGGGTAAGGGTGCATTTGGGTGTTTTGGGGGGAGGGGGGTAAGGGTGCATTTGGGTGTTTTGGGGGGAGGGGGTTAAGGGTGCATTTGGGTGTTTTGGATAAGAGGGTTTCTAAGGGTGCATTTGGGTGTTTTGGGGTGTTGCATTTATTATCACATTCTGTTCAATACACAGTTGTTCTGAAGTTGAAACCCAAGCGTGATCTCCATCATTGCGTATGTGTCATTTATCTCGGACAGGGTCCTTTATGGTACTCCAAACATGCACCAGGGCAACAATATCCATCTCCGTCCATGCTTTTTCACCTTTGTGCCTGATGGGATTTCAGAATCAGATGCTGACGCACATCGTTGTGCCCTCTTGGCATTGCCTCTTGCATATCCTGCCGGGGCATTCCACCCGTACTCATCCACATCCCCATCATGCTCTTCTGGTGGTTGCATGTCAATTTCAGGTGGCATTGGCACATTCCATCATATGCAAATTTTTTGGTGCTCTACACATGGCTTGGTTATCTTTGCCACTTTGACACGGCTGTACAGGAGTGCCTCACACAGGCTGCTTAGGCAGCGGAGCACTGTCATTGGAAGTCTGACTGCCAGCTCTATCACGACGCAGGTACGGGGATGTGCAATATTGTTGTCCTCTTCCTGCTGGTTCTGTGGGTTCCGTACAGGGGTCGGGAGCCACCTCCTCAGTGGATCGCTGGCATTGCCTGTATGGTGTGAGGAATGGGTACCTGTTACGGGTCACCACTGGTGTGGCCTGTTGTTGTTGGTGCTGCACTGCTATCATGTAGTCAAGGCTGTCATGTCATGCTGCTGCTATTGGGACCATCTTGGTGTGGGTAGGGGTGTGGTGTGCTCTTTTGTGCTGCCTGTCTCCATTGCATGCACCTGTGCTGATTGTGTCCACCTGTAGTTGATGGGTACACTGCTGAGGTCTCTTAACGGGTGCTTTTCGATGCCGTTATTAGCGCCATGCCAGTAAGGGGTTTTTGGGTGTTTTACATGACGCTAATACCATGTCCGCATGGCTTGTGATGGCCTGGTATTAGCGCCATGGCGCTAATTCTGGCCTGGGGGTCGCGCGCCCGCGGCCTTGCCGCTATTAGTGGCACCGTAATTAATGGTTGCGCAGATAGCGGTGGGTCCGGGTCGTGATTGGCTTAGGGAATTAACGGTACTGGTAAAACTTTACCGGTACCGGTATTCCATTACCGCACAACGTGTAATGAGGCCCTATGTTCCAAAATATATAGAACTATACACTAGGACAATAGCTCAGAAAACAATGATCACTCAAATCAGGGTCTATACCTATTTCAGCCAGATTATTTCTGTTCTTTTTTAGTGGAGACCAGGCTCTAACAGGCATTCAACATGCCAGTTTGGGATTTGCTTCTCGTTTACCTTACAAACTGGAAACTATCCTCAAAGAACTACAATACAGTCATGAAACGAGCCCAAGCAGGGCTACAGTGATATCAATATTTTCCAATAGAACGCAAATCCCAATAAAATTAGTGTGACAAAGAAAATTGAGCAATAGTTACTGATCAGTGCGTTAAACAGGCAGATGGGTGGAGTTTATAAGCATATATAATTGGTGGCATATTTAAACATTATACATGGATGTATATGGATATTTGGGGTGTACCGAAAAGCAGACTTAAGTATTTGGCTGAATGGGTTTGATGCGGAGCAGCCAAGCAAGATGGCTGCTTAGGCAAGATGCTTTGCTCTGTGAAACACTGAATATATCTCACGATAAGTGGTGTTGCAGAAGCCTTATCAGCTCCTCTTACATTCTCCACGACTGGCTGCCTCATCAGATTAAAGTTTGAGCCCTCTGTTGTCCTCAGAATGTACCATCTACATGGCATGCAGGCTGTGCCCCTTGCTTTAAGCAAGCTGGGCCTGGAGGTCTGCATTGGAATATCCTGACCGGAGCAGGGTGATCCCTGCAGTGTTGCTGCCGGCCGCCATTCTGTTCTGCGTGGAGCTCGTACGCCAGGAGATATGTGGGCTTCCTTGACCTGCCAGCAGCGGGAGAAGGTGATGCAATGCTGCAATGCTGTGGCTGTTGCGGGTACGCTCTACATAACATAACTGTAAGGAGAAGCTCTGGATTTGGCCGTGGCTGCGGGGCGGTCTGGCCCGGTATACACACACCAACGATTCTGAGCAGTCGGGAACTGTCTTGACTCTGCTGCAGCACCCATCTTATCTCCTGGAGCCCTGCGTCGAAGCCCACGGTCTGGTGACACGGATATTGGGCTCTGCTGTCTGTTTCCTTTTTTTTGGATAGCTTTGTAATTGTGACGCAGAGGAATTGGGGGCTCATTCCCAGGAATCAGTGCTTTGCCCTGGGCCCATCACATTAATAAGAGGAGTGATATAAAGTATACAAGTTACAAGCAGGCGCCTGGGAAAGAACTATAAGACAAACATACAATATAACGCAAGCACGTGTTTGGAGTGGTCATTGCAGGAGCTCAGGGGCTGCACTAAATAGCAGCATTGTCTGTTATATTTGGTCTGCTGCGAGTTATGCCCACGGTTGCAGGCGGGGGAACGAAAGCTGGTGCTATGGATAAATACCCAAAATCAACACCCCATAGAGAAGCAGATGCGGTATCTCCTAGTGTACCTGCATCTGAGCATGCAAGGAGCTCTCCCCCTGCGAATTACAGCAAATGCTAGATACCACCACGAAGGGTTTCGCTACTTTGAACACGAAGCTGGACAATATCATGATCAACATCACCACCATCAGAGTGCAGCTTGCTAATGAGGTCCTATGGATCAATGAAGTTGAGGAACGCATCAAGGCCACTGAAGACACGGTGCACGACTTGCAATCGACAGTGACCGCTCTGGCAAAGGATATGAGGTATGTCAAGGCCAAATGCGATGACCTTGAATCCCGGTCCAATAGTCAGGGTTCCGGAGGGTGGCCTCACTGGAAACATGCAACAGTTGGTGGAGTAGCTGCTTAAAGAGCTATTAGGGGAGCCACAATTGTCTCCTTTTATGCAGTTGAAAGAGCACATAGAGCCCTGAGCCAAAGCTGGGTGATTTTCCAAGACCAATAACAGCCAAAAAATTGGGCTACCATGACCGGGACCTGAAGCTGCCAAGAGATAAGAAAGCGCTCCAGATGGGTTCCCAAGTGATCCGGATCTTTCCTGATTTTTCTGTGTCAATGAAACAGGAACATCACCAATTCTTGGGAGTCAAAAAGATGCTGCAGGATTGCAATATCCAATATGCAATGCTGCTTCCGGCTAGACTGTGCTTTTAATTTTAGGACAAATGATATTTTTCACAGTTCCAGAAGAGGCGGCACAGTTCATTGAGGCTAAATACTGGTTCAGTGTCCGCCGGCTGAGTCCCACAAGGGATTGCCTACGACATGAGCCCATCATAACTTTTTGCCCAGAGGGAAGGCAGTCCTAAAGTGCATGTTGATGGCATTGGGTTTACTAGTTATTTATTTTTGTGGTGGATGTATCCTGTTAGTAACCTGAAGTGAGAGACTGGAGTAGCAAAGGTACGCCCTGGTTGTGATAGCAATTTGGTTGTTTCAGTTGGGAATCTGCCTGGAAGTTGCAACTGTACAGTTGTGGGTTAGGAGGGAATGGGAGGGTATGGTTTACACTGTTGGTTGGTCGGAGGCAGTGAGGGTGGTTGGGGAGAGGGTGGGAGAGTTTGGAGGTTGTAAATTCAAAAAGGCTTGGTGTCGCATATCATGTGAAATGATATAATATGACATTTATAGTGCGCCTATAAACAAGTGTTTCAAAGCGCGACGAGGCATGGGAGGGGAACAAATGGGGGACAAGACAATGATCTTAGTAGGCCCTGTGACATTGAGATCACACAAGTGCAGGGGAGAGGAAAGGGCAAAAGTGCCAGGGGAAGGGGAGGAGGAGCGAGTGCAAGACATAGAATCAAAAATCGAAAATCAAGAGGGGCGGCCAGCAGATGGCAGTGCAGGGGTTAAGTGCAGACAAGTGTTTGATAAGTGCAGCTAGGGAGTGACTGTAGGGTGGCAGATACAGGCCCAAGTGCAGAGTTGCAAGGAGGCAGTGCAGGTGTGCAACTTGGAGGGCGGGGACCTGGGCCCATGGTTCAGAGGGCAGCCAGTTAACCAGTACAATAACAGACAGGAGATCAGCAGGGAAGATGAAGAGAGAATATATAGTTTGGGACACTGTTGCACACCTTAATGTGATTAATAATTTAAAGTATTAATTTGAATATTAATTTTATATTTTTAGGTGCAGGGGAGGAACTGGGATCATGGCACAAGACCCCTACAAAAGAAAGAGATGAAGATTCAACCTGGTATCTTCCCGTTCCCCTGCACACTTTCAATTGTAGGGCATAAGCCCATTACTAAAATGTGTTTAAAGATTCAATATATTACCGTACATTTTATACATAAAGAGATGATTAAATCAAACACCAAAAGAGTTTTTTAGAAAAAGTATCTATAATTCAATACAGAGGAGATTAATTTACAAGCAAGTAAACAATCCAACATCATAGTATGTATAGAAATAAATAGAGAAGAAAGTCCGTTTTTTTCTGGGCGACGCGTTTTGAGGCTACATTTCCCTTCTTCAAGTGACCAATACGGACTATTGGGAAAAAATAATGTACAATATTACAATCAAATTATTACACAATGATATATACATATAAATTACATAGATTTAGTCATGTACTTCAGAGGGCTTTTTTCTCACCTGAGATTTCGACATCAGTCAAATAAAGTAGTGCTAAAATGGTTACCATAGACCGGACTATGACTTTCAATTCTGTATGGTTCAAAGTCTTTGCTGAGACAAGGTTATAATGCGGGGGTCCACTGAATAAACATGTTAAGTGTGAGTTGACCAATACTTCTCAGAGAAACCCCTGAGCTGGCATTGTTTTATAAGTAAAGAGTGCGGGAATGGTTTGTAGGAGGACACATTTACAGACTCCTAAGACCACAAGAGATATCCACAAGGTGGAAAAGAAGGCATATTTATCAGGTTGGGGTATGTGAGAGATCTCCCATGCTAAAAGGTGATCGTTGACTATATCTTAGTCTATCAGGTGCATCAGACGCTCCGTCCAAAAAGCAGTAGAGAGTTAATTTGAATAATCCAGAGATGGGGCTCAACCTGGAAAGGTAATAGTGAAAAAAATGCAATGATAAGCATAAGTATTCATGTAGATGCCAGGTATGTTTCAATGGATAGATATAAGGGACCTACCCGAGGGTAACTAGCGTGTAACAATTCTCAACATCCTGCACGGCACAAAAGAGTTCCAGAGTGCGAGGATGAATATCACTCTAGGGTGTTCCTTCTAATTACGACAACTGCTGGCTGAACTATAAATTAATTAGATAGAAGACAGAGCACGAGATATTGCTAGAGTTGCGACGTCGAACATTTGAAAATAACAATTCTACAGCAATGAATACGAAAAAAAAAGGGTGGGAAAGCGTCAGCATACCAATAATTGGAATCAGAGATACGCACACTGGCAAATGCACAAAGGTGAGTGTAGAATCACCCTCTCCCGACTTCCTGATTTCGGATACTCATCTACAATGTTCACGTGCTGTTTCAACATACAGGGTCTATGATAAATAAGTGAAACATAGATCACAAAACTGTAATTTGTCTAGGGTCCCTAATAAGTGCAGAGTCATCTGTTCAAAAGTACTTTTGCACAGAGGTAGGCGCGGTATGGAAAATCGGCGTCTGCAGCAGGCGTCTGTGTATGTTGCTACGGAGACAGTGGGTGCCATTTTGCTGAGGGCTATATGAGGCGAAAAAGAATAGTAATAGAAAATAGACTAAATTCATGGGGACGAGAGGTCCTGCCATGATGAATGTATTCAGCATATTTAGCCTGTGAGCGTAATGTAATGGATAAAACGTAGCTAAAGGTTATTTTCGCATCAATTTTCCTAGAAAACAAATGTGGACTAGTTATAAAAAAAAAAGGTAAATACAGTGGTTCTCAATTATGAAATTGTCAGATAAGATGGAATAATGGAGGTTGTTAAGAGAAAGTAAATAATCTAAAGAACTGATAGTAAATGAAAGTCCTTATATAGCAAGCCGAGTATCTGGATAGAGAATTGGTGGATAGAATGTCAGTATATCAGAAAAAATTAAGCACAGGCCAGTACTGGGCATTCAGAGGGCATTGGTCAACCACTTAAGACAAAATATGTTTTAAGTCAGGGCAAGCATAAACACATAACATATGTGTATACATTCATTCACAATGATTACAGCATTGCATTGTAAGAATAAGTCAGTCCTAGATAATGCATTTGTTCTCAAAAATGTACAATTTTCTGAATAAAGTCTCAATTACATCAAATGAGGTTATCAATGGTTGGAAACTCTTATAACGCACCAAGAGATATATGGGAAAAGTAATTTTTTGACAAACTTAAGTCATACTTTATGATCATCACGGAGTATCATAAGAGAGCATTTTCCAAGAAAAGGGAAAAGAAGAACATGCATATACCTCAGTATGTGGTACCAATACACAGTCTTACAGAAAGAAATTCAATGAAAAAACTTCATTCAGACCACGTAGGTATATCGAGTCCATCATATCAATCCAATAAGATTCCCTTTGTAGCAGAACCGATTGGAAATCGCTGTTACGCTCACCTGACTCCCACGGAGGTGCTGGCCTGGTTCGCGCTGCTGTGACCTCTTCTAAGGTGATGCGCAGGGTTCGGAAGACAGACTGGACCGGGCACCCAAATCTGGCTTGTCTGGCTCGCAGAAGAATCCTTCTGTAGGCGAAAATAGGGGATTAACTGTCTGCGGGGTAATGAAATCGGCCTCCCACTTTCCCCTCTCACCCTCCTTGAAACCCTTCTGTGATTTCTCGTAGCGTCTCACCTTAGGGTCTGGAAGGACGAGCTCTCCATCCTGCTTCTGATGCAGGGGCGCGTTGGTGTCCAGTTACTTCACTGGATTTTCGGATTGGTGAGAACCAAACTTGCTTGGATTCCAGGTAAGTTTTTTGATAAGAGGTTCCCCTTGTGTCCATGCATTAATATACTAATGCTAGTGTCTTTTTCCCCATAGGGGCCGGGGTACGGAATGCCGGGGAACAGGCACCGACCCGAGATGAGAGGTGAAATCCTTGTAGAAATCAGGTAAGTCTTTAATGAGCGTTTTTTGGTAATGTCTTTTCATTCGCTCATTAACGCTGATGTCTCTTTTTCCCCTTAGGGGCCGGGGTCCGGAAATGCCAGGATGCGGCGCGGAACCGAAATGAAGAGGTAATGAATCAACAGGTAAGTCTTAACATGGAGATTTAGCTTTCCTTATTCCCTTCCCTCTCTCACCTTTTGTTATGGTCTTTTTCTCTCTAGGCGCTGGGGCGTGACTGCAAATCCGGATGATCGCTGCTGAACATGGAGGCGCTCTGTAAAGGTGAGTGGAATGCGGCGCTGCAGCGATCGACGCGATGAGCTTTTAAATTAAAGTCTTCCTTTTCAGGATTGTCGGCGAGATGTCTCCGGGATGCGGTTTTAGCAAGTAAGGACTTTTCCTTCTTCTGTTCTCTTCTTCTCTTCCTTTGCAGGTAATCCAGGATGCTGGCAGGCGTGGCAGAAGTCAGGATGCAGGAGCAGACACGGTGAGCGTCCAGCTGCTAGATGCAGAACAACGCGAAGCACGTGTGGCTGTTCGGGTGGGGTTTAAATAGCCTTGGAAGAAGTTCCAGGTATGTATCCTTCCTCCAATCAGGTATGTATCCTTCCCCGACCACGCCCGGATGGTTAATTAGTCCCACAAGTAAAGTAGTTCCTTTCAGGCCTCAAGGAGGCCGGAATCCTGCAGCATGGTCTGCATCAGGTAAGTGCACCCAAGCATTCCCATAATGAGCCTGGCGCCTATGGCGCCAGGACTGATGTCTTTTATGAGCCTGACGCCATAGGCGCCAGGACACTGTCCAAAGGGCCCCTATATGGGATTGCTGGGTCCTTCCTTGGGGACTGGATGTCCGCTTTCGGGGACGCCGGGCTTGAACCGGCTCCCCGGGAGCGGGCATCATGACAGCCCTCCCCCCCAAGGCCCCTCCCAAGGTTGTTCCCTCCGGGGGTTTTGGTTTGTCTGGGAAGAGTCGGTGGAATTTCCTGACTAATCGAGGTGCATGCACATGGTCGCTGGGTTCCCACGACCTCTCCTGAGGTCCGTACCCCTTCCAATCAATTAGGTAGAACAGTTTTGACCTAAACATTTTTGAGTCTAAAATGTTCTTCACTTCGAATTCGGGCTCCCCATCTATTAGAATAGGTTCTGGAGGTTTGAGTAGTCGGGTTCCGGGTACCACTGGTTTCAGAAGTGACACATGAAAAACAGGGTGAATTTGCATACTAGCTGGTAAATCAAGTTTAACAGCCACTGGGTTAATTATTGCCGTAATAAAATAAGGTCCCAGATATTTTGGGTTAAAAGTTCGAGGCCCTTTGAGTGGTAAATGTCTGGTAGCTAACCACACTTGATCCCCAATCTGATACGGAGGTGCTTCACTCCGATGTAGATCAGCATTCTCCTTGTACTTTCTCTCGGCTTGTTGTAAATGCGTAGTTGCCTCTTTGAAGGCTTGGGTATTTGTAGAATGCAGATGTTCTACTGCAGACATTCCGAGGTTCTGAGGTGAGTCAAGGTTTGAGGTTCGAGGGTGATGCCCAAACAAAGTATAAAAAGGACTGTGGCCAGTTCCAGAGAGTACCGAATTATTATATGCGTATTCGGCTATCCAAAGAATGTCTTTCCAGTTGCTTTCCGATTGCTGTAACATACACCGTAAGTACTGTTCAAGGGTCTGATTTGTCCTCTCGGTCTGACCATCGGTCTGAGGGTGGTGACTGGTCGATAATCTTACGTCGATCTGCGCCATTTGACAACATTTGCGCCAGAAGTGGGAAATGAATTGGCTTCCCCGGTCAGAGATTAGTATAGATGGGAATCCATGTAGCCGAACAATATTTTCGAGGAATTCTTTGGCTAGGACAGAAGCTGAAGGTAAACCTTTCAAAGGAATAAAGTGGGCCATTTTGGAAAACAAATCCACAATTACCAGAATAGTATTGTACCCCGAACAAGGAGGCAGGTCCGTAATAAAATCTATTGATAGGGTGTGCCAGGGTGCTGGTGGTTTGTCTAGAGGTTGAAGGAGACCGGCTGGTCTTTTCTTTTGACTTTTATTTTGGGCGCAAACACTACAGGACATCACAAAAGATTTAACATCTTTTCGCCAAGAGGGCCACCAAAATTGTTGTTTCACCTTTTCCTCTGTCTTGGCAATACCGGGGTGTCCCTCTATTAATGTATCATGATAACCGGAAATAACTAGTTCGTGTAATTCCTTATGTGGCAGGAATAAGCGTCCTTGGAAATAAGGTAAACCTTTATCTATGGTAAAGTCTGATCCCTTTTGTATCCATTCCTGTAAGGTTGTAGGTTCCAGGAGTTGTTTCACTCTGGCTTGAATGTCTTCAAGCGTCTGTAACAAAGTCATGCCTAGAATCCTCTGTTCGGGAATTATTGGTACTGGTTCTTAGCTTGTATCAGATTCTCCCATTCCAATTCGGGATAAGGCGTCTGCTTTGCCATTCTTGCAGCCAGGTCGATAGGTAATCACGAAATCAAATTCAGCGAAAAACAAAGCCCATCGGAGCTGCCGTGATGACTGAGCCTTGGCGTTTTTTTTAAATACTGTAAATTCCGGTGATCAGTGATCACTGTGATGGTATGTCGAGCGCCAAGCAGATAATGCCGCCAGGCTTTAAAAGCGGACTTAATGGCTAACAGTTCTTTGTCCGTGATTGCATAATTAACCTCGGGTGCCGAGAATTTTCTGGACCAAAATGCTACGGGATGCAGTTGGTTGGTTTCGGGATCTCTTTGGGACAGGACAGCTCCCATGGCTAGGCTGGATGCGTCAGTCTCAACGACATAAGGGAGATCTGGACGCGGGTGTTTCAATATAGGTGCGGAGGTAAACTTAGCTTTTAAATCCTGAAAGGCATGCTCGGCTTCTTCAGACCATTCAAAACGTTTATTTTTCCTCAAGAGTGCAGTAATGGGTTGTACCACGCGTGAAAATTCCGGGATAAACCTGCGATAGAAATTGGCAAAGCCGAGCATGCTTTGAACCCCTTTTACAGAGCTGGGTGATGGCCATTTGAGGATGGCATCCACTTTTCTTGAGTCCATTCGGACTCCTTTGGGTGTCGGGATGAAACCTAGAAACTCGACTTCTGTGGTATGGAAAACGCATTTCTCCAATTTAGCAAATAGTTTGTGTTGGCGCAGGTTTTCAAGTACTGCCCTGACGTGTTTTCTGTGATCAGATTCCGAAGAGGAGTACACCAGAATGTCATCGATATATACGACAACACAAACATCGATGAGTTCCCGAAGGACATCATTCATAAAGTATTGGAAGGCAGCCGGCACGTTACACAATCCGAAAGGCATCACCTGGTACTCGAATAATCCGTATTTAGTACGAAGGCAGTTTTCCATTCGTCGCCTTCTTTAACTCGTACCAGATGATAAGCCCCCCGGAGATCTAACTTGGTGTATATGCAAGCGTCCTTCACCTGGTCAAGGAGTTCAGGGATCAGAGGCAGAGGATAACGGTTTTTAACCGTTATATGGTTCAATGCGCGGTAATCGATACAAGTTCTAAGGTCGCCTTCTTTTTTGGGCACGAAGAACAAAGCCGAGGATGCCGGGGACTTTCACGGGGGAATAAAACCATTAGCTAGGTATTGATCCAAATATTGTCTCAAATGCAGATTCTCAGGTTCGTTAAGGGCATAAATCCTGCTACAAGGGGGTTGTGCACCGGGCACCAGATCGATTTGGCAATCGTACGATCTGTGAGGAGGTAACGTGTTGGCCTGTTCCTTTTGGATGACGTCCTGAAAGTCTTGGTATTCCGGAGGTAGTTGCATGGAGGCAGAGGTTACAGATGCTAGTTTAATCTTCAGGTTTTCTGGGTAGCAGGTTTGTGTACAATCCGGGAAGGTTATTCTCTTAGCTCGCCAATCAATTTGAGGATTATGTGTCTCTAACCAAGGGATTCCAAAAATAACCTGAATCAAGGCTGTGAGCCTTGATTACATCAAATACAACACCCTCCCGATGGCCGTCGGGACCAATAAGAGTCACCTCAGTAGTGGAATGTGTTACCGGTCCAGAGGCAATTTCAGTTCCATCGACTGTGGTGATGACATCTTTGCTGGTTTTAGGACGGAGAGGGAGGTTAATCCTAGAGACCAATTCACGATCCACATAGTTTCCAATAGCCCCACTATCGATGTATGCCTTTATTGCATGCAACCGCTTAGGCTGTTCTGGATCTACGACAACCATTGGCACAATGAAATGCGAGTTCTGAGATTTAGTTTTCAAGCTCGGCAAGCGGACTCCTACACTTGTCGGGCGGAGTCATTTCCCGAAACAGAGTCTTCATGGTTTTTATCAGCGGCTCCTACCGCCTTTCGGGGCGGTTTTGCCGGGCAATCTCGTAGAAAGTGTCCAGAATTCCCACAATAAAGACATAATTTTAACTGCCGCCTCCTTTCACGTTCCTTTTGAGTTAAGGGTCCTTTAACCCCTCCAATTTGCATAGGCTCAGAGACATCAACTCCCTTGGGATTAGCATGGGTCTTGACCAACACCCGGGTCTCAAACCTGGACCGATCTGCTTTTCTGTTTTGAAGTCTGTGATCCAATTGGACCGCTAAGTCTATATACTCTGTGCATTCTTGGGGCGGATTTACAACTTGGGCCAAGACATCTTTAAGTTCTCCGCGAAGGCCTCGATAAAACAACGTGACTCTTTTATCCTCTGGCCATCCCGTTTCCACAATTAGTCTATTAAAGGTTGCAATATAGGATAGGAGGTCCTGATTGCCCTGTCGCAGGGATAGAAGTTCGTCATCCAGAGCCTGCCCCTGAGAGTGTCGAGCAAATAACCTTTCCATGCTTGCTTGAAACCTTTGAAAATCACAGAGAATCACGTCATCTTGAGTAACCAGTGGAACTGACCAATCGGCAGCGCAGCCGCTGAGGTATGACAATACAAAGGCTACCTTGGTCTGATCATTAGGGAAGGCCCCAGGTCTGCATAGGAAGTGCAAACGACACTGATTCATGAATACGGCGAATCATTTGGGGTCCCCAGCAAAGCGTTCGGGTGGGGCCAGCGGCAAGTTTCCAGGTAGATTAATCTGCACAGGGCTACTGGAAACCACAGGAGCGGGGTTCCCTCCGGAACAGGGTAGAGGAGTTTGCCCAGCTTGACCTTGCAAAAGCTGTCTGGTCAGGTCATCAGTTCTCTCCTTTGATATTATTAATTCCCTCCAGAGGGCATTAGTCTCTTGACGAGCGGCATGTACTTCGGCCCGTAATTCCCCCAGTAATTGGGCCAACTGATCAGTCTCAGAACTTTCCATAGCGCCTGGGTGGGAATTTGTAGGAAGGCTTCGCGTTCTGTTACGCTCACCTGACTCCCACGGAGGCGCTGGCCTGGGTCGCGCTGCTGTGAACTCTTCTAAGGTGATGCGCAGGGTTCGGAAGACGGACTGGACCGGGCACCCAAATCTGGCTTGTCTGGCTCGCAGAAGTATCCTTCTGTAGGCGAAAATAGGGGATTAACTGTCTGCGGGGTAATGCAATCGGCCTCCCACTTTCCCCTCTCACCCTCCTTGAAACCCTTCTGTGATTTCTCGTAGCGTCTCACCTTAGGGTCTGGAAGGACGAGCTCTCCATCCTGCTTCTGATGCAGGGGCGCGTTGGTGTCCAGTTACTTCACTGGATTTTCGGATTGGTGAGAACCAAACTTGCTTGGCTTCCAGGTAAGTTTTTTGATAAGAGGTTCCCCTTGTGTCCATGCATTAATGTACTAATGCTAGTGTCTTTTTCCCCATAGGGTCCGGGGTACGGAATGCCGGGGAACAGGCACCGACCCGAGATGAGAGGTGAAATCCTTGTAGAAATCAGGTAAGTCTTTAATGAGCGTTTTTTGGTAATGTCTTTTCATTCGCTCATTAACGCTGATGTCTCTTTTTCCCCTTAGGGGCCGGGGTCCGGAAATGCCAGCATGCGGCGCGGAACCGAAATGAAGAGGGAATGAATCAACAGGTAAGTCTTAACATGGAGATTTAGCTTTCCTTATTCCCTTCCCTCTCTCACCTTTTGTTATGGTCTTTTTCTCCCTAGGCGCTGGGGCGTGACTGCGAATCCGGATGATCGCTGCTGAACATGGAGGCGCTCTGTAAAGGTGAGTGGAATGCGGCGCTGCAGCGATCGACGCGATGAGCTTTTAAATTAAAGTCTTCCTTTTCAGGATTGTCGGCAAGATGTCTCCGGGATGCGGTTTTAGCAGGTAAGGACTTTTCCCTCTTCTGTTCTCTTCTTCTCTTCCTTTGCAGGTGATCCAGGATGCTGGCAGGCGTGGCAGAAGTCAGGATGCAGTAGCAGACACGGTGAGCGTCCAGCTGCTAGATGCAGAACAACGCGAAGCACGTGTGGCTGTTCAGGTGGGGTTTAAATAGCCTTGGAAGAAGTTCCAGGTATGTATCCTTCCTCCAATCAGGTATGTATCCTTCCCCGACCACGCCCGGATGGTAAATTAGTCCCACAAGTAAAGTAGTTCCTTTCAGGCCTCAAGGAGGCCGGGATCCTGCAGCATGGTCTGCATCAGGTAAGTGCACCCAAGCATTCCCATAATGAGCCTGGCGCCTATGGTGCCAGGACTGATGTCTTTTATGAGCCTGACGCCATAGGCGCCAGGACACTGTCCAAAGGGCCCCTATATGTGGTTGCTGGGTCCTTCTTTGGGGACTGGATGTCTGCTTTCGGGGACGCCGGGCTTGTACCCGCTCCCCGGGAGCGGGCATCATGACAATCGCCCCCTCTTGGGTGACGTTTTACCACTTCAAGAATCTGAAACTTCAATTGTGCAACTGTATGTTTATGTAATTTAAAGTGTTATGCCACTGGTGAATGTTGATTGTTGCACCGTATATTTGATTTGTGCTCAGTTAATCTCCATTTCACTGGTCTTTTTGTCTGGCCAACATACACTTTCACACATGGGCATTTTATCATGTACACTACTCCAGATGACATGCAAGTCGAGTAGTCTCTAAGTTTGATTTTTTTACCCATCCTTGGTTGGGTTACCATGTCCCTTTAATACCATTATTACAGTGTGTACATCCCAGGCAAGGAAAAGTTCCAAGTTTTTTTGTTGCTAAGAACTGTTTATCTTAAGGTATTCTCTCCGCCTTCATCAGTTTATCCCTGATGTTCTTGCCCCGTTTGAAACACATCATGGGGGCTGTGGGAAATAGTCTTAAGAGAGTTGGGTTATTGGGCAAAATGCTCCAGTGTTTCTTGATGCTTTTGGAGATTTGGAAACTTTGTCTTGAAAATTTAAATATGAAGAGAAGAAGTGTTTCCTTAGTCTGTATTTTTGGCTTTAAAAGTTCAGTTCGTGTTACACTGGAGGCTCTACTTTTGGCTTCCTCTAAAACATTAGGGGGATAACCTCTATCTTGGAATTTGTCAATTAGGCCAGTACATTCTTTGTCTAGCTCTTCTGGATCAGAAGTAATTCTCTTCAGCCGTTGGATCTGACTTTAAGGCAAGGTATGGAGCATTGCCCTTTGGTGAAAACTTGAGTAGTAAAGTAAATTATTTGCGTCCGTTGGTTTGTGGTAAACTTAAGTTATGATATTATTGCCAGCAATTATTAAATTAACATCTAGGAAATGTAACGAAGGGTTACCAATTTCTATGGTAAATTTGATTCTTGGATGCACCAAGTTGAGATATTCAAAAAATAGTTGTAAGTCGTCCTTCGTACCACACCAGATACCAAAAATATCATCTATGAATCTCTTCCATGTAAGAATGTATGAGGGGCATACAGGATGTTTTAGAACATGTTGGCTTTCAAATTGGAACATTGGAACATAAATGTCTTGGCATACACTGGAGCCATCGATGAACTCATCGATGTGCCTGAAGTTTGCAAGTAATATTTGTCTTGAAATCTAAAGTAGCTATTGTACAGAATTCAGAATACAGAGTTCTAGTACAAATTGTGCATTGCCCTTCAATCCAGGGCCATTCAAGAGAAGCCATTCAATTGAATCAATACCCTCATTATGAGGAATTGACGTGTACAAACTGCACACATCCAGACTAAATAGTATACAGTCTGTACTAAGTGCTGTAAAGTCTTTCAAACCGTTCAAAAAGTCAGTGGTGTCTTTTAAGTAGGTCGGTGTTGCCTGAATACGTGGTTGAAGTAGCCTGTCAATGTACACTGGCAAGGGGTCAAAAATGCTTTCAGTTCCTGCAACAATGGGCCTTAGTGGAGGATTCTGTTTATCCTTATGTATTTTGGGAAGGCCATAGAATACGAGTGTAACAGAATGGTGATTAGTTGAAACTGATGGGTCTTATCACTAATCCACTTGTTGTCTTTAGCCTTGTTCAGTGTTTTGTTGATCAAAGACTTAATTTCAGGTAAGGGATCCCTGTCAAGAATGGTGTAAGTATTACCATCATTAAGGAGCGCTAGGCATTTGTCTATATAGAAAGATGTATCCATCACTACTATAGCTCCTCCCTTGTCCGCCGGTTTAATTATTATTGCTTCATTTTTGGCTAGGTTCTCCACTAGTTCAAATTGACAGTTCTTAATATTCACTGGTGTTTTCCTTTCATAGTTAATTTTATTGAGGTCAATCAGTACACTCTCCTCAAATAAATGTAGAACTGAATTCCCGCACTCTTTACATATAAAACAGTGCCAGCTCAGGGATTTCTCTGAGCATTATTGGTCGACTCACACTTAGCATGTTTATTTAGTGGAAGCCCTGCCTTATAACCTTGTCTCAGCATACACTTTGAACCATACAGAATTGAAAGTCATAGTCAGGTCTATGGTAACCATTTTAGCACTACTTTATTTGACTTATGTCGAAATCTCAAGTGAGAAAAAAACCTTCTGAAGTACATGACTAAATCTGTGTAATTTATATGTATATATCAATGTGTAATAATTTGATTGTAATATTGTACATTATTTTTTTCCAATAGTCCGTATTGGCCATTTGAAGAAGGGGAATTTATCCGTGAAACACATTGCCCAAAATAAACAGACTTTCTTCTCTATTTATTTCTATAAATACTATGATGTTGGATTGTTTACTTGCTTGTAAATTGATCTCTTTATTGAATTATAGATACTATTCTAAAAAACTCTTGATTTAATCATCTCTTTATGTATAAAATGTACGGTAATATATTGAATTTTTAAACAAATTTTGGTAATGGGCTTATGCCCTACAATTGAAAGTGTGCAGGGGAGAGGAGGATTCCCAGGTTGAATCTTCATCTCTCTTTTTGTAAGATGAAGAGAGAAGGCAGAAGCAAAGAGGAAAGTCTTGAGCTGCTTCCAGAACCAGAGATGGTTCTGCTCAAGTTTCAGAGATGCAGGGAGGCTGTTCCAGAGGGAGGCACCAGCCAAAGAGAGGGATCTGCCCCCAACTTGTTGCTTTTAAAAGCGACTGACCCTGAAGGACTTGGAGGTCGAGGAGCGAAGAGCTTGAGTAGGCAGACACTTTCGAAGAGAAAGCTGGAGATATTTTGGTCCCAGGCCCCAGAAGGCCTTGTGAACAATGCAAAGGGTCTTGAACTTGATCCTTGCAGTCAATGGGAGCCAATGGAGAGAATTCAGTGCTGGAAAGATATGATACCTGGGCTTGAGGCCAAGGACAAGTCTCGTAGTCCTGTTCTGGATGAGTTGCAGAGGATGGAGAGTAGAGGCGGGCAGATTTAAAAAGGCAGAGAAGGAAGGGGGGTTGGCCGCAGGGGGGCCAGAGGAAGACGAGAGAGTGGAGGGAGAAGTAGAAGCCGAGAGGGTGGACAGGATGTCCTGGGTTTTAGAGATGAAGTGAGAATCCAGGGCCATACAGAGGGCTTGAGATGGGACAGGAGAGGTAGAGACTGCAGCAGGATTGGCCAGCTCCTTGCAGAGTTTGGCCGAGTTGTTAGTTGCAGCTGAAATGGGGGCTTGGATGTGAGCTCTCTTTTTAGTGACAACAGAGTCGGTATTGCCTTTGGAGCAAGCGGCAGGCCAGTTTGTCGAGGATGTACAAGATGCCAACCATTTCCTCTCAACCACCCTACACTTTTGTTTAAGCGTGACGAGGTCTGAGTCGTACAGTATAGCAATCAGCACAGAGATGTTTTAGGTTCCTTTTCTAGAGTAACCATGGAATGCATGTCAGATGGCGGTTGGGATGATGCAAGGCTCGACCCAGATTAAATTATTGAGCTTGAAGTCTGTGAGCTGGTTAACTGTGTAAAGACTTGGAAAATCATAGCTCAGGCAAATAGGCTGTGCGCCAATATACTATTCTTGTAAGAAACTCACGTAGTGAAATCAGTTGCTAAACCGATAGACCAGTGTTGGGGTGGACAGCGATAATACACATCAGATTCCACCAGGGCGTGGGGAGTAGAGATATTAGTTCACAGAACAGTTCCATTCACGTGTCAGGATTTGGTTGCGAATGAAGGAGGCAGGTATGTCCTGGTACATAGATTGCTTTGTATGAGAAACCAGAGGGTGTCTCACCTGCTAGTCCCTGGGGATCTCTCTCTCAGGTGGCCGGGGCACGGCCATCGCCTTTGGGCCGAGACCCTGGGGGTGGACCAGTGCGGGAGGATAACCTGGGTGAGGGGTCTTCGGGGAGTGGGGGTGAGGCAGCCGATGGTGAGACACGGTATCCCCCCTTTTTTGTTCATCTACTCCATCCCATTTTTTAAGATACCCCGAGGTCCCAACTCCCACTCCCCCCCCTTTTGATTTTTGACAAACACTGGGCCGAGGAAGTGGGTGACTTTGAGTAACAAGACAAACTCTCCTACATCATACTGGACATGTCCCGTTAATCGAGTCAGGCGAAGTCAGATACTTGACTTCAAGTGTATATGCCTGGTACCAATTAGCTCTCCTCAGCCGGATAAAAGGTAACACCTAAAGACACACTCTGAGCCAGGTGTTACACGAGTGCGAGCAGAACTTCTGGGGTGAAGGCAGACCTACTGGAGCAGAGCAACGGATCAAGGGACGAGAGTTGCGGGTAGAAAAACCCAAGAATTCCCTATTGAAGGTCGTTACCTCTGACAGGCCGTGAAAGACATGTGGAGAAGGCCAGATCCAACAAGTGAAGACTGCATTGTGTTTCAAGGACACCAGCAACCCTCCCGGTGAACGGCAGAGTTGGGGAGGTGAGGCCAAGCCTGTGGAACTAACCTTGACTCATGAATTAAAAATCGATCGCAAAACCCAGAAAAAGACGCAGACAGCCAGCGAGTTGGCAAGTAACCTGAGAGACTGTTGTGTGTAAAGTTTGAAATAAAAACATTATATTGCAAGTGAAGGCTGCACAGGTGTGGATGAGACACGGAGAAAGGCAGACTTGTGAGTGAACTTTGATGTAAAGGGCAGCTGTGAAATCAGCAATAGTAAGTAGCGGAGTGGTATGGTGAAAGGAAGTAGCCCACTCAAAAGTCTCAATGAAAGGTATTTTGTTTAAAGGGAGAAAGCGTATGAACAGCAAAAGTGAAATAAAGAAGATTAATTCCTAGAGAAGCGAAAAGTGAAAGTTAAACTGTGAACTTTGAGTCAAAGTGGTCCTGCAGTGGTCGGTAAATAAAGCCATGCACATTCGAAACTCTTCGACATCCAAAAGTGGTCCGAGCTCCACTGAGGGAGACCCGAAATATAATAATCTTGGGAAAGGGAACCCCCTTGCAAGTTTGTGGTGAACCTTATTGTGAGAGGTCTCAGCCTGACAGAGAGGGATCTTTGTGAACGTTTTGGTTGAAACAGTACTTTGGAAGTCAGAGAAAGACACTTTAACGTGGAAGGCCAGGTTGGCCTCGATGCACCGTTTTGGGCCCAATATATCTTCAGCTATCCCTTATCAAATACCTCCCCTCTCGAGTTCTTCGCTCCTCTACCTCTAACTCCCTCAGGGTCAGTCATTTTTCAAAGAAACGAGCTGGAGGTAGATCTCTGTCCTCGGCTGGGGCCTCCCTCTGGAATAGCTTCCCTGCCACTCTAAAACTTGAGGAGAACCAACTCCATTTCCGGAAGCACCTCAAGACCTTCCTCTTTGCTTCTGCCTTCGCTCCCCCTCTCCCTTTCTGTCCGCTCTCTTGGCACTGTGCACCTGGTCACCCTCTGTCCCCTGGGCCCAGGTACCTGTTCACCCTGCCACCCTCCTGCACTGCCTCCTGGCCACCCCTCGCACTGGGGTCTATATCTGTACCCATACAGTCCCCCCCACACTCCCATTTTCTTATTTTTCTGCACTTATCAGACTTACCCAGTCTGCTGCCGTAAACACATCACTTGCCACTTGCTGGCTGCACTACCACTGTTTATTGCCTCAATTATCTATATCTTTTTATTTATTATTATTTATCTGTTTCTACTCTGCCCTGCACTCTCCACCTTCCATGCACATTTCCCCTTTCCCTTGCACTTTATCATTTGAACAATGGTTTTTCCTTTGGCGTACATTTCTATTTTATAAACTTTTTTGTACAAGAGATAGGACAGGCATTTGATTTTGTTAGCATATGCTATTTGGATTTGACAGACTAGGATTGCGTTATTTATTATTTGATGGTCAAGACTTCTCCCCTCTTAGTTATAGGGCAAAGTAGGAGTTTCTTCAGCCCCAACAATTTCAATGAAGGTTTTACAAATTGTACCCATTGTGTCAATGTCATACTTGTGATACCATGCCTTCCCTACATATGGTGTCAGGGTGGGATCGGACTCAATTGATAAAAGTTGAGAACCCATGCTAATAATTGTCATCCCACCAGAAGGGGAGAATAGGATTATTGAAGTCCTTGATTCTGATCGAATATCCGCCATTAAGGAAACTTTATTCTCCCAACTTAAAATCCTAATTAGCCAACCGGATTTGTTTTTTAAAACCCAGGTGATATTCGACACTCTACCATTAGCCCATTATCAAATACAACAATGGGACCAAATAGTCTTAAAATAAGACCATCCCATATATTCATTAGATATAGCGCCTTAAATCCACCTTTTACCGAAACTTTTTCTTTCAGGACCAACCACCCTTCATCAAAATCAAGGTCAGATGGGTCAAGCGACTTCAAAACCCTCTCTGAAGAGGTTGAGAACCTTTTCTTCTCAGAGACCGAAAACCCAACAAAGGGAACCCTTACCGGTCCGAAAATATGGCCTATATTGAAACAGCCATGGCACAACTGGCCGCCCATCAGATACAGGGGAAAGCCTGACTTGAAGAAAATCTAACAAAGTTGGTTGAATTACAAAAATGACCCCTATTACCTCAAGGGATAGTAGCAAGTCTACCAGGAAGGAAAAGACCTACAGACGTTTTTTCTGAATTTCTAGCGATTGGAAAATGCTAACTGGGACCTGTATTAAAAGGCGAGCTACAGACCTCTTATCAGTTACCTAATTTAGCCTTGGGAGCTACCTTCATATCCATCAAGGAAGGACTACTTAAAAAAGAGTAGGCCACACCAATACTTTTCATCAGCAAAAACTGAGGTCCATCAGATTAAACCCCGGTGAGACCCCCCCCCCCCGGAAGGGTATCGGGTAATATTATCCCCACCAAAAATATCGCCATGCATATGGTCGTCGGGAACGGCCATAGGCAATATTTTTGGTGGGGATAATTTATGGGATAAATGGATGGGGGGGTTGCGGGGGTGTCCCCCGCAGGTTCCATGGGGTAATATCGCCGTAAAAATATGGCGACATTTTTGTATGGCGATATTTTTGCAGCGATATCACATGGAACCCCTGGAAGTAGCTGAAAGAATTAAAAACACTTTCCCTGTGAGTCGGCAATAAAACTCTAGAGGAGTTAGCAGAAATGATTATCTTGGAACAATTCACCAACTCGTTACCTCCTTTTCTACAAAAAGCCATATTGTAATTGAATTGGCCCACCCTTAGCATGGCTATGGTGACTGCCCAAAATCATTCGGATAAAGTAAAACATTTCCATTCCTTACATAAAAATAAAGATAGAAAAGATGAAAAACCAACCCACCACTCACAAAACCTAACATTAGAACGAGGAGGACTCTAAAAACCTGAGAGTGGATCCCGAAAGAGAAGGTCGAAATAAAGAAAACGATATTAAGGGTAAGAAAGAGCTAAGGAGAGAGGAACCCAGAGGGATTAAACAATCACCACCCATCTGCTTCTCATGTAGGGAGACAGGGCATTTGGCCCAACATTGTCCCAAAAATCAAAAGGAGGAGCCTATGGAAATAGGATGCCTAAGAGGCGAGGAATGGGAAGAACAAGAGGAAGATCTAGAAACCTTTAGCATATGTTTATGCCAATCCTCAGTTGAGGTTAAATATGAGAGAGCCCTGGTAAATGGCAAAGTAGTGAAAGCATTAATTGATTCTAGCAGTAAACAAACAGTCATAAGAGCCGATTTAGTCACTCCGACAGATCTAGAATGTGCAACCATGGTTAGAGTCACCTGTGTACACAGAGATAACGAGATCTATCCCTGAGTACCGCTGTACATTAATATCAGAGGGGAAACCCGGCTAGTGTCCTCAGCCATTAGCCCTGCACTCCCAGAAGAAGTTATTATAGGGAGAGACTTTCGAGAATTCTCCACCCTCCTTCAAGATCCTCCTTTCCCAGTCATAGAATTTACACCACAAAATGGATGGCAATCTGATTCCTATTACTATACCTCCCTGGTATGAGAATGGACTGAAACAGACCCTCATAGAGACATTATGGGTATCAAAACCCCTCTATCCCAGTTCATAGGCTGCTCAAAAGGAACTAAGGTTTACATACAGCCCGTACCAGCACAGCCAAAAAGAAAATCCGTATATATGCGAGTGTCCCTGGATAGAGTTCCAACTTGTGCACTGCAGAGCCCTCAAACTAGAGGACTATGGAGAAGAACAAACCTATCCACCTTGCATAGGGAAAGGGTATGTGAGAAACCAGAGGGTGTCTCACTCACTAGTGCGCAGGGATCTCGCTCTCAGGTGGCCAGGGCACGGCCATCACCTTTGGACCCAGACCCTGGTGGTGGACCAGTGCCGAAGTATCACCTGGGCGAGGGGTCTTGAGGGAGTGGGGGTGAGGCAGCCGATGGTGAGACGCAGTATTCCCCCCTTTTCTGTTCATCTACCCAATCCTATTTTTTAGGATACCTCAAGGTCCCAACTCCCTTCCCTTTTTTCACAAACACTGGGCAGAGGAAGAGGGTGGCAGAGTAACAAGACCAACTCTCATACATTGTACTGGACATGTCCCGTTAATCGGGTCAGGCGAAGTCAGGCACTTGACTTCAAGTGTTTACACCCGATACCAATTAGCTCTCCTCACATGGATAAAAGGCATCACCTAAAGACACACTCTGAGCAAGGCGGAACACGAGTGCGAGCAAAACTTCTGTGGTCGAAGGCAAACCTACTGGAGCAGGGCGACGAACCAAGGGACGAGAGCTGTGGATAGAAAAACCCCAAGAGTTCCCTATTGGAGGTTGTTGCCTCCGACGGGCCGCGAAAGACACGTGGAGAAGGCCAGATCCCACAAGTGAAGACTGCACTGAGTTTCAAGGCCGCCAGTGACCCTCCCGGGTGAACAGCAGAGTTGGGGTGGGGAGGCGAGGCCAAGCCTGTGGTACTAACCTTGACTCATGAATTAGAAATTGCAAAACCCAGAAAAAGACGCACACAGCCGGTGAGTTGGCAAGCGACCTGAGAGACTGGTGTGTGTTAAACTTCGAAATAGAAACATTATATCGCCAGTGAAGGCTGCACGCATGTGGATGAGATGCGAAGAAAGACAGACCTGTGAGTGAACTTTGATGTAAAGGACAGCTGTGACGGAGTGGTCCGTTGAAAGGAAGTAGCCCACTCGAAAGTCTCTGTGAAAGGTACTTTGTTTAAAGTGAGAGAGCGAATGAACAGCAAAAGTGAAATAAGGAAGATTCATTCCTAGAGAAGGGAAGAGTGAAAGTTAAACCATGAACATTGAATCGAAGTGGCCCTGCGGTGGTCTGTAAAGAAAGCCACACACATTTGAAAATCTTCGATATCCGAAAGTGGTCCGAGCCCGACTGAGGGAGACCCGAAGTATAATAAGCTTGGGGAAGGGAGTCCCCTTGCAAGTTAATGGTGAACTTTTTCGTGAGAGGCCTGAGCCCGACAGAGGGGGACCTACGAGAACTGTGTGGTGAAAGGGCTGAGCCCCACAGAGGGGGATCTTTGTGAATGTTTTGGTTGAAAAAGTATTTTGGAAGTGTAACGCTCACCTGATTCCCACGGAGGTGCAGGTCTGGCTTCGAGTGCTGATGCTTCTTCAATGGTGAAGCGCAGGACTCTGAAGATGGACAGGAAGGGCCCCTCTACTCTGACTTCTCCGGCTCGCAGGAATATTCCCCTGTGCGTGAAAAGGAAGTATTACCTACTGACTGAGTTATGCTCAAGCCTCCCACTCTCTTCCAACCCTCCACGATACCCTTCCACGATTCCCCGTGAAGTCTCACCTTAGGGTCAGGAAGGATGAGCTCTCCATCCTGCTTCTGATGCAGGGGCGCGTTGAATCCCAGTTAATTCACTGGATTGAGGATTGATGGGAGTTTAGGTAAGGCTCTGTAAAAGTTCTGTTGCAAGTTCAAAAGTCCAAGCTTAATAATAATGTTCATTGTCTTTTTCCCCTTAGGGGCCGGGGTTCGGAATGCCGGAGATATGGCGCCGACCCGAAGTGAAACGTGCAGTTCCAGTAAATGACAGGTAAGATCTGGATGAGCGCTCGGGTAATGTCTTTGCATTCGCTCATTCAATGTCTTTGTCTTTTTTCCCCATAGGGGCCGGGGTCCGGAAAATGCCTGGAAGCGGCAAGACCCGAAATGAAATGGGAATGACCCAACAGGTAAGACTTAGAAGGAAACTGAGCTTTTCCTATTCCCTTCCTTCTCTCACCTTGTTCTTGTCTTTTTCTCTCTAGGCTCTGGGAAGTGGCTGTGGATCCGGATGATCGCTGCTGAAGATGGTGGCGTCCAGGATAGGTGAGTGAAATGCAGCGCTGCAGCGATCGTAGCGAAATGCTTTTAAAAATGATGTCTTCCTTTTCAGGATCGTCAGTGTGATGTCTCTGTGGTGCTGATTTAGCAGGTAAGGTCTTTTGTCTCCCTTTGCAGGTGACCCAGGATACTGACAGGCGTGGCTGAGGTCCAGATGCAGGAGCTGACACGGTAAGCGTCCAGCTGCGAGGAGCAGAACAACGCGAAGCGTGAGTTGCTGATCGGGTGTGGTTTAAATAGCTTTGGAAGAAGTTCCAAGTGTGTATCCTTCCTCCGATCAGGTATGTATCCTTCCCCGACCACACCCAGGTGGAAAGTAGTCCCACAGGTAAAGTAGTTCCATTCAGGCCTCAAGGGGGCCTGGATGTGGCAGTATGGTCTGCATCAGGTAAGTGCACATTAAAACACTTGAACACATGTCTAGCTTTATGAGCCTGGCACCTAAGGCGCCAGGACAGAGGTCCAACATGAGCCTGGCGCCTAAGGCGCCAGGACTGCGTCCAAAGGGCCCCAGCTTGGGCCCGCTGGCACTCCCCTGGGGGAAATGATGCCTGCCTCTGCGGTTGCTGGGTCGGACCTGGCTCCTAGGAGGTAGGCATCATGACAGGAAGTCAGATAAAGAGACTTTAACGTGGAAGGCCAGGCGGGCCTTGATCCAAAGTTTTGAACTGTGTATTGTGTTGGAAACCGAGCCAGAGTGTGTCATTCTGCCTACAAGGACCGCCTTACTCCGTGAGGCCTGACATGGGGAGGAGAGCTGGTTAAACCACATTATCATTTGAACACTGATTTTTTAGTTTGCATACATTTCTCCTTTTTACACTTTTTTGTACAAGAGATAGGGCAGGCATTAGGTTTGGTTAGCATAGGTCATTTTGATTTGACTGACTCCACTAAGACTGCGTTATTTATTATTTGATTGTCGAGACTACTCCCATCTTAGTTATAGGGAAAAGTAGGAGTTTCTCCAGCCCCAACAATTTTAATAAAGGTTTTACAAACTGTACCCATTGTGTCAGTGTCATACTTGTGATACCATGCCTTCCCTGCATTTGCAAGAGAAAAGTGGTCTTGTCAAACTGTTATGGCCCCAATATAAGTGATCCAGATTTTTACACCCACTTGGTAAATCTCCTGTTGAGATTCCCAAAAGCGGCTCTTGTATGGGGCGGTGATTTTAACGTCATTATGAACGTGGTGGTGAATAGGTCTAGTTCTGGTCCTCGGGACCTGACGAAGGCAGCTCAGGCTCTTTGGTCTGGGGTACGGGAACCGAATATTGTGGATGTCTGGCGACTGCGTCACAGAACTGAACGGGGATACACTTATTACTCTGCGGTACATAATATGCACTCCTGTATAGATATGTGGTTTCTCTCAGATGATCTCCTCCCTGAGGTGTCAGACTGCGTAATGTATCCAAGAACATTCTCGGATCACTCCCTGTTAATTCTGGTTGTAACTTGGTCCACAGCATGTCACCCTAAGCTCCCATGGCGCTTCAAAACCTGAGGCACTGAGGGAATTCGCCTTCACGCAGGGATTGCGAGAGGGTATCGATGTCTATTGTTTTCACAAAATATGGGGTCGGTCACAGCGACAGCAGTGTTATGGCAGGTTTCAAAGCTTACGAGTGAACGGTGGCGATGTCGACCGAACTTGGGGCTCCAAGACAACTCAGGTGACAAATGGATATGATCGATAAGCGATTAAAAGTACTCCAAGATAGTTACGCAGATGATCCCACTTCTGCGGTGCTCTCGGAGTCTAAGATTGAGCTAGACACATTTCGAGACTTTGCTCAGAGAGTAAAGATTCTTGGACAGGCCCAGGATGGCCCGCCGATACAAGGAGTCAGATACAGTGGGATGTTTCCTGGCCCAGCTGATCCACAGAGATGCGGGCAGAGGCCCACTCACTTATATGGATACCAAAGATGGAACAAGGGTCTGTTCAGAAAGGGGTATAAGTGAGGCATTTTTGTTCCTTTTATGAAACTATGTACCGCCCAAAGGTGTGGCATCAGAGGTCTTAATTAGGGTCTATCCTGGTACAATTGCCACCTCTGTTATCTGTGGAGGCTTCAGAGGCCCTAGAGGTTCCCCTGTCTGCTCAGGAGCTGAAATAAGCAATTAAAGAACTCCCCTCAGGCAAAGCACCAGGCCTGATGGGCTAGTTGCTGAGTTCTACAAGGAATTCCAGGCTATCCTGGTCCCGCATTTAGTTCAGATGTGGGAGGAGGCACTAGGATGGAGGAACCCTCCTGGAAGTTGATAGTGAAGCCATGAACATGGTTATGTTGTAGCCAGGCAAAGAGGCTGGCGCATGTGCATCATACCGCCCCTGTCGCTAATCAACGTCAATGCCAAGATATTCGCTAATGTGATCGCAAACCGTCTGCAACCTCTGATGCCTCACCGCGTTATAATGATCTGTCTGGGGTTATTCCAGGCAGGGCCATAGCATTAAATCTCAGTTGATTCTACAACATGATGGCTCAGGTGTCACCTGACTCTGGATAGATATGCAGAAGGCATTTGATACGGTAAATTGGCCTTATCGATTTTCAGTTTTGGAAAATGCCGGGTTTGGTCCCCGTTTCATGTCATGGGTGCGCCTTTTGTATAGGGACCCAATAGCGAGAGTTCTTACGGGACGATATCGCTGCCCATCAAATTGAGTGGCGGCACCCAGCACGGGTGTCTGCAATCACCCCTTTTGTTTGCACTTTTTACAGTACCTTTCCTGACTTGGTCTGTACCTGGCATGATAAGAGTGGGCTACGATTGGGCGGTCCGCCTACGATAATATCATTTTACGTGAACAACATCCTCATCTACATTAAAGACCCGGCAAACGAAGCAGATATGATCCTCCAGACGGTAGAGGATTTTGGTAGATACTCTGGGCTACACCTTAACAGAGACAAATCAGAGGTTTTTCCATTGGCTATGTTTGGACAGAGGCTGTGGGAAGGACATGGGCTACGAGTGGGGGCAGCTTCTTTTCGATATCTAGGTATTATGGTCCATAAATCAGCAAAAGAGACAATAGCTTTGAATTATACAGCGTACATGCAACAGCTGGGGCCCAAGATGGAACTCTGGAGCAAAGTGCTGATTCCAAAGCTTTTATTTTTGTTTAATAAAATTCCCATTTGGCCGGGCAGGTCCTTTTTTCGAGAGTTGCATTCAATGTGTACATCTTTCGTATGGGATAATAGAGGGGTACACTTGAGTTGGAAGGCCATGACCAGGCCCTGGGAAGAAGGAGGCCTCAGAGCTCCCTATTTCAAACTTTATTATTTGGTGGCACAAGCACTCTATGCCGCCTACTGGGAAGATCACCATAACCCCCGCCACACGTAGCACTTGAAAGGGTGTCGGCGAGTGCAGTCGAGCTGCACACTTTATTGTACGGCACTATGTTTTTATCTCAGGGGATTCTATATCCATTTGCTGCTACATTCCAGGCATGGGGTGAGCTGCAGCGATTGCAAGACTTAGAATATCCTTATGACAGAGGGGCTTCTTTATGGGGTCACACAGGGATGACTACAATGCTAGATATTTCCATATCTACTAGCTGGAGGGCCACTGGCGTTGTCACAATGCGATGCATGAATGCGCAAGGGAAATTCATAGATTGGGAGGAATTTTTATTTTTTTGAAAACTTTATTTATCGAGTTTTGAATAAGGTTTTACAACTCGTTAAACAAAACAACAAAACCAAACCCCCCTCCCAATCTTTCCCCCTTCCACCGCCCCAGCCACCCACCTCCCCCCCAGACAACGAGCTTCCACTGCACCAATCACCAGTCAATTTAAAGGTAAGAGAAAACCTAACACAACTATTGCAGGTCCAACAGTCTCAGGCGCTGCGGGCACCAAATCACCCTAAAGTCATCTTTAAGGAATTTCAACAGCTCGCCCCAGTCCGCCGCGAAGCTCTGGAGCTTGTTGAGAGAGGTATAAGTCGCCCACTCCAGAGCCACTATTTCCCACATCTTTCGAAGCCAGTCCTGGGAAGCAGGGATCTCAGGGCTCTTCCATTTCCGTGCTATTGACATTATCGCCGCCAACACCAGTATCACCTTTGCTTTTTCCCCCCTCTAGGCTCACCCACCACTTCTTTTGGCCGGAGGCCCAGTAGGATATGTAGTGGAGGTCTATCATCGCCCGGGCCAAAAACCAAATCTTGCGTTTCCGTAACTCCCCCCAGAAAGGTGCAATCTTCGGGCATGACTACCAAACGTGCTCGGCGGTGCCCACCATGCTGCACCCCCTCCAGCACCTCTCCGAGACCTCGGGATACATCTTGTGGAGTCGAGCGGTGGTATAATGCCATCCGTACAGTACCTTATACCAAGTTTCTTGTAATTGGGAAGCCTTAGCCAATTTAGGAATCTTTCTCCATAAATCCTCCCACTCCGAAGAGCCAATCTCTCTCCCCACCACCCGCTCCCACTCCATCATAAAGGGCCACCTAGTGTCCGCAGTTACACTGCACAAGAGTTTATAAATATTAGAGATCAGGCCTTTCGAACCATCATTAGTGAGGAGGAATCTCTCAAAAGCCGTCGTGTCTCAGGGGGCCGCCTTTTTAACCTCCGGGTGCATCGCCCAGTGCCGAATTTGCGCGTACCGCAATCGCTCACTCTCCTGGATGGCAAATTCATTCTTACAGTCTTGAAAAAACAGCACTGCCCCCCCCTCGGAACATTTCTGCCAATTTCCTGCAACCCCCTTCCTGCCACCGCACAAAAGCCCCCCTTCTCCAAGCCCGGGGTGAAGTCCCCATTCCCAAAAATAGGGGTGAAAGGCGATGGGAATGTAGTCAGGCCCCCTGATCACACCAAACTGTCCTAGGTGTCCACTAGAAGCTTGGTAATGGCGCTCTCATAAAGATGCCGTGGCCTGAGCGGTTTGGGAAGCCATAAAATTTCTGCTAGGCTACGATGAGCAACGGCCCTGTCCATCCTCACCCAGAGTTTATCCGACGGACTCTCTGCTCCCATCAGCCATTCCCTAATGACACGAAGCTATGCGGCTTCGTAGTATCGCCAAAAATTCAGCAATGCGAGCCCCCCCTTGTTCTTGGGCGCCATTAAGAGCTTAAAGGCCACTCTAGCCCTTTTCCCTTCCCAGATGAACCCTTTGGTGAGCAAGTCTAACTCCCTAAAGAAAGTTGCTGGAACAGGTAGCGGGGCAGCCTGAAATAGATACAGAAGCCTAGGTAACGTGACCATCTTCACTGCGGCTATCCGTCCAACCCAAGAGACCCTGAGATCCCTCCACTTTTGATAGTCCTTTTTTACTGCTTTGAGGAGTGGGGGAAAATTAGCCGCATACCACCCTGCTAAATTAGCTGTGATTTTCACCCCCAAATATCTGATCCCTCTCGGACTCCACTTTAATTGCAACTCCTCCTTTAGCCTGCCCCGTTCCTCAGCACTTAGTGTCAGGTTTAGCACTTCCGACTTATTCATGTTGATCTTCAACCCGATGCCTCCCCAAAAGCCACCAGCAAGGACACACTCGCTGGAAGCGATTCCTTTGGGGCTGTCAACGCCAACAGCATATTGTCCGCAAATGCCGCGACCTTCTGCTGTTCTCCCCCAAAAGGTATGCCCTGAATATCCCTCGTCTCCCTGATTGCCTGAAGAAGAGGCTCCAAATAAATTGCGTATAGCATTGGGGTGAGGGGACAGCCTTGCTTCGTCCCTCGCCGCAGAATAATTCGCCTAGAGGCCCTCCCATTAACCATCACCCTGATGCTGGGGTCTTGATAGCTAGCAGCATCCTCATGAAATCCCCCCCGAAGACCATCCTCTCCATCACTCGGAACAGAAAAGACCACTCCACGTGGTCGAAAGCCTTTTCCGCATCTAGTGCCACCAAGACCGCGGGAGTGTTAGTCTTCTGGGCCTTTTCGACCCACTCGCCTGATGTTATCCGACATTTGCCTACCCCTAATGAACCCCGTTTGGTCAGGGTGGATCAAGCTCGGGAGGACAGACTCGAGACGATTTGCTAGAATCTTGGTATATAACTTTGCGTCAACATTCATCAACGCAATCTGGAGATAAGATTATCTGTCCTTGGATTCTTATTTGATTTAAGGAGAAGGGTGAACTTCGCCTCCTCCATAGTAGGAGAGATCCTACCCGTTCGTCTAAAAGAATTAAACAGAGATGTCAAGTGCGGGACCAGCTGTGAACTAAACAGTTTATAAAATGCAGCGGTAAAACCGTCAGGGCCGGGAGCCTTGTGCACGGGGAGGGCCCTGATTACCCCTGACACTTCCTCAGCCGAGATTTCTTGATCGAGGGCTTCCCGTGTGTTCTTGCTAATTTCCCCCAATTCCACCCTTCTTAGGAACTCCTCCTGAGATGCACTCTGAGGGTCCTGGGAGGCGTACAATGCATCATAGTATTCTGCAAAGGCCTCCTGAAGGTCCTCTTGCCTAGTAATCCGAGTGCCAGACTCTGATTTCAACGCTGAGATTGCATTCCTTGCCCTACTACCCCTTAATAAACGCGCTAATAGCGCATCCGGCTTGTTAGCTTTCATGTAAAATTTTTGTCTCGCAGCCAGGAGGGCGCCCTCGGCTTTTTTAGTGCGCAGGAGTTCCAACTAACCCACCGCCTTTCTATAATCCCTCATTGCCGCCCGAGAGGGGATTTCACCCGCTGCCTGCCTCGCCACCTCCACCTCAGCTGAGTTTCTAAGGATTTCAATAATTTTGCCCGATGGGCCTCCGCTGCGATCAGTTCCCCCCTAATGGTAGCTTTAAAAGCATCCCATCTAATTCCCTCCCCTGTATCCTCCTTCCTATTGATATCAAAGAATAACTTGATCTTTTTCTCGATATCCCCCCTGACCTACGGGTCCCTCACTGTGGCTTCAGAAAATGTCCACCCCCGCAGGCCCTTTGCCCTCCGACCTAAGTCCAGCACCATAGAGACCGTTCTATGGTTCACTATTCCCAACGGCCCAGTCTGTACCTCACGTATACTACCCACCAGGCCTGCCGACACCCATATATAAACGATTCTGGACTGCGATTCATGCACCCCTGATAGGAAGGTATAGCCTTCCTCCTCTCCCTTGCATTCCCTCCAAACATCACGCTGGCCCAGCCCTACTATCCTGTCCCGTATCCTCGCGGACATCACCGCTCATCCCCCGTAAACCAGCTGGCGATCCCTGTCCTTCCCCCTTTCCCATGCAATATTAAGGTCGCCCAGGAAGATGATCTGACCCCATGCCTCATCCTCCAACACCTGCAAAACTCGATACAAAAATTGTTCCTGACCCGAAGTGGGTCCATACACTACCGCAATCGTGTATTGGGCCTCTTGACACCTCCCCCTCGCTTTTAAGTACCTCCCTTCCTTATCCCTAATCACACCACAGACACTGAATTCCACTGTGTTTCGAATGGCCAGGGCTATCCCCCTTGCTTTGGTAGGGCCTGAAGCATGGAGGATCTGATCAAAGCCGCGTAGCTTTAGTCTACGCTGGTCTCTATGGAGCAAGTGTGTTTCCTGGAGCCCCAGAATATCTGGCCTCTCCTTCTGCGTGAAATGCTCTAACTTCTTCCTTTTGAGAGGGGTATTTAACCCTCTCACGTTATGCGTTAACCACTTAAGTGAGCCCCCCACACTGTACGGGCACTGAGCCCGATGACTGCCAACTCCCCTTCCCCTCCGCTGGTTGCTCATTGCCCTTCCCCCCACGCCCCCCCAGAACCCCCCAACCCCACCCCTGAAGGATAACTCCTTCCCGCACATCCCCCACTCCTACCACAGGCATCTGGCCCTTCTTTTTTCCAACATGGCTGCTCCACCTACAACCCCAATGCTTTTACCCACCTTTTAGAGGCCCACCACCCCTATCTCTGACCGCAGCACAGAGGGAGTCGATCACTCGAGAGCCGTTTCATCTCCAGATTTCCCCGGGCCCAACGGGACCTTGTCCTTAGGATCTTTCCTCCGTTTATCCCTTACAGTTGCCCATTCCCAAGGCCTGGGTCTAGATCTGTCAGCCATGCTTCTTGGACTCGAGCTCGAGGGTGCATCTTCTAATTCCACGCGCAAAAGATCAGCCCCCTCTTGCAGTGATGTAATGCGCCTCTGGGTACCCTCCCATTCGAAAAGCAAACCAAAGGGAAAAGTCCATTTGTAGCGTATCGCTTTCCCGTTCAATATCTTCAGTAGCGGGCTCATCTGCCTCCTCTTCAGGAGCGTACTGCTCGCCAGATCCTGAAATAGCGCTATCTGTTGATCCTCGAACATGATGGGTTCTTTTAATCGTGCTGCTTTGAGGACCGCCTCCTTCTGAGAGTACCTTGCGAAGGCCGCCAGAACGTCTCTCGGCCTTGCTGACTGACTCTTGGGCGGATGCCCCGTCCTGTGCACTGGGTCCAACTCGAACTTTCCAGGCTCGCATCCGCCCAAGATTTCTGCAAAGATGCCTTGGAGCACCCCTTTCAAGTTCTTGTCTTGTACCGACTCCGGCAACATTTTCACTCTAATGTTGATTCTGCGGGAGCGATTTTCTAAATCTTCCATCTGTGTTTCTAGATTTCTGGTGGCAATGTCCAGCCTTTCAATCGCCTCACTATTCGCTGTAGAGTCCTTGTCCACCTCCTGGAGGCCTCTCTCCAGAGTGTCCGTCCTTTCGCCAAGTTGACGCAGATCTTGTTTCATTTCTCCTAAGGCCTCATTGAGATCTGCTCGCATTAACTGGAATTGCTCCTGAAAGGTTTTGGTTAGGTTGCTCTGCAAGGCTTGCAACTCCCCAAGGAATTCTCTCCTATGCAATATTGCCGTGTCCTCTGTCACCCCATGGGGGGGGCCCTCCCCATCCAACCCGCGGGGGTTCCGTTTCCATCCTTGGGGGCCTGTGCCTGACACAGTCCATGGAGGGTGCCATGATTATCACCTGGGGCCGGAGGCGGCCTGTTCCCCCTTCCCTTTGGCTTTCACAGACATTCTGCCCACCTCACCACTCTCTGAGCGCTTGTTGCTGCCTCAGTCTGAGCGCTCCGCGAGCAACGCTCCCCGCGGCGGGAGACTGCCTCACCACCTCTGCCTGCACAACACGCCTGAATCTCTCCTGGAGCCCCCTTGGATCCTTAGCCACTGGTCCAGCACGACAAGCTGCAACAGCCCCCTGTCCTCCTCAGGGGCAAATAGCGTTGCAGCTTTACTCCTTTGCCACTTCGATGGCCCTTCAAACCCAGTCCGGGTTAGCAAGCCCTTTTCCGGAGCTCCCAACACCCTAAGGGCCAGTCCTCCCCTGAAGAACAGTTCCCAATGCGTGTGTGGCCGTGGGGGAGACCAATGCCCTTGCTCTTGCGTCAAATTCGCCCCTCCACGGGCCAGCAGGCAGGAGGTCCCCCTCCTCCTACCTTCACTCGCCGAGCAGCCTATTGCACCTAGCACAGAAGAGGCTATGCTGCGCAGTGTTCCCGGGTCTCCGATGCTCTCCTCTGCCTGCAGAGGCCCTCCAGTCCTTATTTCCTGAGCCTTCCCGGGTGCCCTCTGGTCAGGCTCCCTCGTCACTGCAGCCCCCACTCCTGCCGGGCCCCCGCCCTCTTCAGGACCGCCGGTAGCGCGCGATCCACACCAGCCTACTATGACCCCCGGTCGGGCCCTCCTCCGCAGCCCTCGGGGCCAGCCCTCTTCAGCAGGGTGACTCACCCCGTCCCCCGGGCCGCACACCCTGGTCGCGCCTCCGCGAGTCTCCCTGCAGCCCTCCGGGGAGGCACCAATCCCTCTGGAGCCGATCCACGCACAGCGCACACGGCCACTGCTGCCGAGTTGGGCCCGCCTACCAGGAGAGGCCGATCTCCGTCGGGTGTCTCTGGTGCCTCGGCCGCCTTCCCGCCTGCCAACTTCTGCTTTCTCGCTGTCTCCACCGCCCGGCCAAGCACCTCCAAATGTAATCACCTGCGGGTCCCTGCGGTCCCGGACAGCCCGTTCCTCGGCTAATGCTGGGGTGGTGGGCACCTTCTGCAAACGCGTCCGGGGAGCGCCGTCGGCACGTCTACTCAGTGCCGGCGGCCATCTTGGAATCGATTGGGATGAATTTTAAAACTATGTCGGGGAGTCCCCCTTAGAAAGGCTACAGTACTGGTGGAAAAGAACTGTCTTGAGTTAAGTTAAGTTGAGTTTACCGGAGTACCCATGTGAACCTGAGATAATCCGGGGGCAATCAAACATACACAGTGCTACGGTCGGGGGTTCCACAAAGATGGTCTTAGTCTATGACCGGCTGTTGTGTACGCGGACACATAAGGGCCCAGATGTAAGGAAGAAATGGAAGCAGGATTTATGCATTGAAATTACAGACGAACAGTGGGCTGCAATATGTGGGTTAACTAGAAAAATCTCCTAGAATTCTACATTTTGCTTGATTCAATTCATGGTCCTGAACAGACTACATTATACCCCGCAAGGATTCAGAAGTTTGTGAACAGCTTGCGCTGATGCCCTAGGTTTATGGGTGATGGGGCCAATCGGTTTCCTATGTTCTAGGGCCTGCCCTAGTATGCGATCATACTGGGATGGCATTTATAATATACTGCTGGAAGTGACAGGCCACCCAGCTCAAGTATCCATATTGCTGGGAATCACAGAGCCAACAGCAGAGTAGGGACGCAGGTTTCTTAATGTTGGTCTCTTACTGGCTAAGAGTCGGATTTTGTTTGGCTGGAAGCAACCTGGTACCCCTCGGTACAAGACTGGCTCAGTGACCTTACATGAGCAAACGAAATGGAAGAGTTGCATGGAACATTGGTTCATATCTTTAGCTGGCCCAAAGACATCTGGTCCGGCTTTCGCGGTTATCTCTCGCATAAGGGAATCGAGTCTGAGTTATCTTCTGTTGCAGATACGCCTACTGTATCATATCTCCACTGTGCTATGGGTTGCTCCATTTTGTTTCTGATACTACTGTGCTATGTCTATTTTTAATGTCGTCACCAAGCTAATGAAAATAAAGTTTTTTTTAAGAAGTATTTGGCCGAATGCCAAATAGTTGGACAAGTATTATGCCTGAGCCGAATAGTTGGCTTTTTAAAAAATAAATACTATCATGTGGACAAGAAACACACTTTGTAAATTAAAAACACACTTTAAAACATGTACATCCATTCTTTATTGCATATCTTTTCTTTGTTTTTTATGGATGATATTTGTGTATACCCTGAAAGGAAAAAATGATCAGAAAATAAACTGTTCAATGATAACGCAGTTTGTATTTTTGTGCATTAATAGGTGTCACTTGTTGGGCGGGGATCAAGTAACTAAGACTCGCCCAAAAGTATAGTATGCATGTATGTAGTCACTGTGAGGGGAGACTGGGATATGTCTACTTGTACTTTTAAAGGATCCTTTTGGTTCTGCCCATCTTTAGCCTTCTGGCTCCAGCGAGGCATTGAAACACAAAGGGAGTGGTTACATCAAGTAGCACCCTGCTGAAAACTGAGGTGCTACTGAATACAAACCTTTGGGCTGCTAAAACCATGCTTTCTACAGACCTGTGCTAATGAGTGGGGGTGAGGCATTTGAAAAATGTCTTTTCATTAATAGATAGTCGTTTTCAAAGGGACAGTGCTGATTTTCAGATCTTTAATATGCATGTTTATTTTACTTATTTGTTTCACTTGTACATCCATTTGGTCCAATGTTTCTAAATTTTAAACTTGTATCTCGTCTTTATTACACAAATATCCCTCTTTTTTCAAACTCTCTAATGTTGGGGGGAATATTTCTGCTGCCACAAACTGGGCATTTCTAAAGAAAAAATAGCCACATTGTTTAGTAACATTTGTCACTTTAACTCTATTTAAAGGGACTCATTTTGGAAACATGAGCAAGTTGTAGGGCAGGAATTTTCACCTATGTTTTTGATATAACAAGCACCTCCCTGCCACAGTCACACTTCCTTACCGATCCATCTTACTTGCTTTATAATCTTGGCATGCAAGCTGAATAGAGTTCTTTGCTGCAGGCACATTACCTCCTGAGCTAGTTTACTCAGGGTTTGGTACTTAATGGGATCTCTGCGACAACCATATTATTTCTAATTAATTATATTAGTTGGATTGCGACTTGGTGCCCTTTTCTAATAGCAACTTCATAAACTGTTCCTGGTCAATGGTTTTCAACTGCAAAATACAGGGGTGACCAGAGATGCATTCAAAATACTAAGTGTTGTTTTAGCTCACCCCTCCCCAGCAAACCACCAGAAGAAAGGCTACCCAGCGCATGAAGGGCAGGGACTTTGTGTGCACTTTCAGACCCCTGCTCTGCCTGTACTCAATCAGAAAAGTGACAGCGGCATTTTTTAAATTATCTTTTTAAAGGATAAACATGACATGCTCGAACGATTCCAGGCACACCTTCAAACAAGTACTTAATGTATTTTTTATGGGAAACTATTCCGCTTTGAGTGATCATTATTCAGCCAAATCCGGAAATCTCATTTTCAGCCGAAATTCGGCCGAATACATGCTCGAAGCCGAATTTCCATACATGCCTAATGGATATATGTCTAAGTGTAAACATGCGTTGAAGAAAAACATGTACTGAACTGCAGAGGGCGGTACTATGGAGTCTAGAGAACGGACTCGTTCATTAGTGAGAAGACAGTGCAGTGTTACAATGCATCATATAGGAGTGTGTTCCCGCGATATAGGACACATAAGTTTTAATATAAGCTTTGGGGCCCTGCTTGTAATGTGGCGCATTACAACCCTCTAATACTAAATAATAATTACGGAGATTGTAGTTTGTGAGTAAAAAACACAACTTTATACATTGGGCAGTAGAAGAAACCCTTTAAACTAAAAGTGAACTTCGCTTACTAGAGTAACAAGGGTAATTCTGGTCCACAGGTTAATTATTACTAACTTCTGTGGGCTTCTGCCACCTTGTGATGGGACTTGAAACCGCACCAGTACATTATGCAATGCCACTATGCAGGTGGTTTTCACTCTTCCAAAAGGCAGCGCTTTCTCATTCTTCCAATGTAAATTATCTGATACCACAGTTTCCTTTTTTGTTAAAAAAATCAAGAACCAATGCAAAGCAGTGGGGGTCATGGTAACAATCACATTATTTACACAAACATAATCGCTATGCAAGTGATAACTCTTGATCAGTGGGAGTACCTAAGTGAGGGGCAATGGGGAACTGCACCCGCAGTCCCCTTGTGCCCCTCATGTCTTGGTGTGCCCCTCTGCCGCCCGCTTGGCTGTGGCTTGTCCTGCACTGTCATGAAAATAAAATGTGTGCGGGGAAGGGCCGAGTGCCGCAGCGAGCTGCTGGCTGCAGCCTGGGCACCTGGTGCTTGGCGAACACACACTCCGAACCCCCTCTGAATGCTGAATGCTGCGGCAATGCTTCCTGCTACACCACCAACCTGTGGAATCCTTGTGGACCTCACTATCTCAGTGGGCGGCCTACTACACGCTCACTCATACATATAGGAGGCTGAGGCAGGAGATGGGGTTCAACAAGTCTGTATTTCTGCTAGAGCAAACAGGAAATGACTTTCTTCCCGCCTCGCCGCCCCTCCCCTTGCAGTGTCCCAGTGTCCCTCTCCACGTGACATGAGATGGTGACGAGACCCCCCCCCCCCAACACTAAACATGAAGTCCTGCTTTAGTTTCTTTCTTCAATGAGCCTGTGAAGTTTCTTATGAGCTCTCTGGTGTCACTGGTCTGTCTGCTCCTTGCATTCCTGAAGCCGCCAGGGTAGTGCTTCGGCACTGGAATCTTCTCTGTCTACTTCGTAGGGTGCATCCCAATCAGTGAGGGGAGCTGGTGAGGTGGGGTTGGTGACAGGCACAATTCCGGGCATCTGCCTGAAATATGAGGAGTTCCTCACCGCTGTCTTCCCGTCACCTTCGGCTGTGATGAGGGATCCCTTCACTTGGACAGTGAGGGGTTCTTTGCCAAATGCAGTCATGTTTTTGCGACTTTGGCTTTGTTTTGCAATCACCACATCCCCTGGTTCGAGGTCATTTTCTTTCACTCTCCTTCTTTCATCGGTTCCTCTCTTAATTTCAGCTCTCCTTCGAGCATCTTGCTCTCGCATTTCCTGATCGCCGCTGTACCCGTCTTCTTGCGTTATGTGTGAGCCGGGTTCAAATGTTTCTCCCAAACATCACTTCAGAGGGTGTCTTCCCTGTGGTACTGTGCGGGGTATTTCTATACTCTCGCATTAATTGACATAGCATCTTCTCCACAGGTTTGCCTGCGAGTCGATCGATTTGGGTAGTGCGTTTGATGTTGCTCATGAACCGCTCTACGGTGCCGTTCGCCTGGGGCCACAAAAGTGTTATTTTCCGGTGGTGAAATCCCTTGTATTCTGAGAATGTCTTGAAGTCTTGCCCCGTGAATGGGGGCCCGTTATACATTTTCACGACTTTGGGGATGCCAGACGTGGCGAACATTGTGTCGAGGGCGGGAATTGCATGGTATGCTGAGGTGGACGGCACAATTTGGATGTCTGGGAATCGCAAGTTTTCGTTGCCCGCTACTAGTATGTGCTCACCCCCTTCTAGCGGCCTGAAGAAGTCCACAGCGATTTCTTCTCAAGCTCCCTCTGGCAGTGTAGTCATGCATAGTGGCTCTGGTCTGGTGTGTGGATTTATTACTGCGCATGTAGGGCAATATTTTAGCAGCTGCTCCACCTGGGTGTCGAGATGGGAAAACCATAGTTTTTGCATAAGCACCCTTTTTGTGGACGCTATGCTCCCGTGCCCTTCGTGGGCTAGTTCAGGAACCTTATGTCTTAGGCTGCGAGGGATCACTAGTTTGGTGCCCTTAAGCAGTAGACCTTCCTCAGACTTAGCGAGCTCATCTTTGACAGCCAGAAGACAGGTGATGTATTGTTTGGTAGCTTTCCCCGTGCTGTCAACTGTCGTGCTTGCTTCCAGTGACCGGTCGCCAGACACCCCAGGATGATCTGTAGTCCTTGATCAGCGTTAGATTCCTGAGCTATCTGGTGCGTGTCAAGGCCCTTTGGTGTGTCTCCTTGAATCACGTACCTGATGTACTGATCAGCAATGGATGGGGTTTCCATGCATTCCTTGCTTGCATGTTGTGAGAGGAAGTCTGCTGGGTTGTGATCTTTCCCCGGCCTGTGAATTATGTTGAAGTGATAGTCTTGTAACCTCAAAGCCCATCTTGCTATTCGTGGTGGCATTTTGGCTTGAGGATTGCCGTAGATGAACAGCAAAGCCTGGTGATCTTTGACAATCGTAAACGGTTTCCCGTACAAGAATAAATGAAAATGTTCACAGGCCCAGACTACGGCTAGCCCTTCCTTCTCGGCCTGCGAATAGGCTTTTTCAGTCTTGGATAAACTCCCGCTTGCGTAGGACACAATGTGCTTGGATTGGCGGTCTCTCTCGTCAAGCTGGGTCAAAATGGCTTCGAGGCCAACTGGGCTTGCGCCCACTATCAGTTCAGTGGCCTTTCTTGGATCGAAATAGGCCATGTGCTTGGCGTTCGAAATGCAATCCTTTATTAGCTGGAATGCTTGCTGGCATTTTTTAGACCACTTCAACTGCGTGTTGTGTTTCGTGAGTGCCCTGAGGGGTTCCCTGACAGACGCAAAGTCTTTTATGTATCGTGTGTAGTAGCTCACTAGTCCTAAGAAGGATCCGAGGTCGGTTGTGGAGCTTGGTGGTTCCGCGTCAGTGAGGGTGCTGACCTTTTCTGGATCAGGTGTCATTCCTTTGGTGGAAAAGATGTGGCTGAAGAAACAAAGTGTCTGTTTCCTAAATTCACATTTGTCCTTGTTTAGAGTGAGTTGGGCCTCCTCCAGAGCCAATCACACTCGCATGAGTGTGTTGTCGTGCTGTTCTTGGGTCTGACGGAATACCAGGATGCCATCACTGTAGTTCAGACAGTTGGTTACGTGCTTGATAACATTGTGGATCTCTGACTGAAAAATATCCGCTGCAGACGAGAACCCAAAGCTAAGATGCTTATACCTGTATATACCCAATAATGTGGTGATATATTGGGAAGCTTTGTTGAGCTCCAACTGATGGTACCCCTTGTTGAGGTCCAGCTTGGAGAAGATAGTGGCTCTGTTAAGGAGGTGCACCATGTCAGTGATGCGCAGAGCTTGGTGACGTTCTTTCATGATGGCCCCGTTTGGCTGCCGCATGTCCACGCATTTGCGAAAGTCCGATGAGTCTCTTTTGGGTATGGGTACTATGGGGGACACCCATGGTGTGGGACCTTCCGCTGGCTCAATGATGTCGGCTTCCAGCAACTTATTCAGTTCATCCTCTACTTGTTTTGTATGTTTATGGGGATTCCCCGATAGTGTTGCGCCACTGGAGTGACCCTGGTGTCAATGTGCAGTTCGATTTGGCGGCCTTTCAACTTTCACAAAAACTTGAAGGGTGCTGGAAATACTTGTTCAATGTTTGCGGTGGGATCAAGGTATTTGTGCACCATGAGTCTATAGAGGACATGGATGAGGCCGATTTCAATTGCGGCCTTGTAACTCAAGATGCATCCGATTTCGGTGGCAGCCTCCAGGATGTGCATGGGGATATCTTTAGCTTGTCCCTTGTAGCTGAATGATGTGGTGAAAAAACACTTGCAGGCCAGGGGTGTCTTCGAGCCATAGGGGAATATCAGTGCTTTGGCGGGTTGTAGATGGGGGGCGTGTGGTGTGCTGTTTACTCTTCACTTATTACATTTACGGTGGCTCCAGTGTCCACCAGGAATTCTGCTGCCGTCTTATTGACTTGTATGACTAGAGTCGGACTATGCTCTTTTGCTGTTGGGTTGCCTAAAGCATACAGGTATCCCTTTTTCCGTGGCTCTTCCCTTGGTTTCTCACTTCTCCGGGTGTTGTCCTCTGAGGATGTGCCTGAGTGTTCAACTAGATATCTGTCGTATCTTCTGGGTCTCCTCCTTGGTCTGGATGTGGTGGGTTTACTGTCTCTCCAGTCACTCGAGGTTCATTCCCTTCTTTTGTCTGGCTTGTCGTCCCTGTACCTGCGGTGAGCGGTGTCATACGACTGGTTTGTCGCTCGGGGTGGGCTTTGCGGTCTTTGGCCCCTTTCTTGTGTTGGTCGCCCGCTTCTTCCTTCGCATCGTATCTTGCTGCGGTATATGAGGCATACCACCCTGTAGTGGTTCTCCCCCCCACAGGCAGAACAGTGTTGACCCATGGCTGGACATTGTCCCTCATGCAGGTATTTGTGGCCGCATCTGTAGCAGAATGTGTCGGTGTTGCCTTTTGGGGCTCCTTCCAGCTTGATGACGCACTCTGGATTTCCATGCGCGATTTTGATGTCGTCCAGTCCCTCTACATGTGATGCTAACGCTGCGTCTGAGCGGGCTAGGCGTAGGATTTCTTCCAAATTTTGTGGCTTCTGCAGCAGCCGTTTTCTTAAGTCCGCACTCTCGCACCAGACTATGATTTGCGAGCACATTGCTTCTTCATTGGAATAATTGTTAAAGTCACAGTGCTTCATTTTGAGTCTTAAAAGCATTACGAAAGCGTCCAGGGTCTCGCCTTTGATTTTTTTGGTAGATTGGAAACTGTGTCTCTGGTAGTCCACATTCGTGTGTGGCATAGAATAGTCTGAGTGTCGTCTTCAAGTTAGTATAGATGTCGGTGACACTTCCAGGGAGCTCATCTACAATGTCTCTTACATTTAAGCCTATTGAGAATGTTAGTAGACTGTGCTTTTCATCGTCATAAATTGGGGAAACTGCTTTGAGACACACCTCGAAATCTCTCAGCCACCTTTTCCAACGTGGACCCAGGGTGCAGGGGTCAAAGTTAGTGGGCAGTTGGGTTAATAGGCTGTCAGACATCCTAGGTGGAAGTGCCAGAGCCGGGGTTATTGGCACGGTCAATGATCCGTTCTCCGACATGGTTAGTATGATGTGGGTGACATTTGCTTGTCCCTTTCTCCACAGACTGACTTTGTATGCGCTGAGATGACTTCAGAGGTCTTGCCGTGCACACTTTGATCCACAGGCTCAGGATGTGGTGGAGCCTGCGTGCTCTGGTGGCCCGAGCAGGCTCTGCTCAAGGGAATGCCTGATGTTTGGCCTCTGCGTGGCTTCTGTGTCACGTGCAGAGAGTTGGAGCACTTGACTGATCCTTGCGCGGTCCAGGCTGCGCCTTGATCTTCTTGCGCCTCTGTGATTCGTGGCTCGTCGGGCTGCCTGCTGTGGACCGTGATGGTGGGACAGTAGTTCTGATGCTGCGCAGCCTGTTGCGAGCAGTGAGGGCCTTCGCAATCCAATCCATGCTGAAATGGGCAAGGTGGGCCGTTGCAGTTGGCGGGAGAAACTTCTCTTACCGGCTGGATGTTTGGTGCAGCAGAGAGTCTTCGCGCTCTGACCCGCTGGTAGCATGTTGCCCTTTTCTCTTTTTCTTTTCGACTTCGTCATTGCCGTTGGCTGGAGAAGGACTCTCTGACCGGCCAGATGCGCTCCACCCCAATGGTGTGGTGCGTCGCCGTTGGCGGGAGATGTCTCTCTTACTGCCCAGACGCTCCTGATGCTGGTGCGCCGCTTGCAGCCCGCTGCCGCGGAGCTTACAAGCTCCCACCTGCCTTTCCTCTTCACCAGTGCTGGGGAAACATTTTCCCGCCAGAACTTTATCCGTGGTGCATTCGTGCAGCTCGAGTGGCGTCCTCTCTCGCAGCAACGAGCACGGGGTGCACTGAAGAAATAGGAAGCGTGATGGTTCAGACCTCACTATCTCAGGAGGCGGCCTACTACACGCTCACTCATACACATAGGAGCTGGAGGCAGGAGATGGGGTTCAACACATCTTTATTTCTGCTACAGCAAACGCGAACTGACCGTTTCCCTGCCTCGCCTGCTCCTCCTCTTCCCGTGTCCCTGTGTCCCTCTCCACTTGACAAGAGATGGTGACGACACCACACAACCAGGCCCCAGACTGGAGAGAGAAAAGGGATGTGTGTAAAGAAAGGCTTTTTTTAATTTAAAAACATATTCGTAGGTTCTGGCTAGTTTTAATGTGTATGCACATGTTAGGGAGATTTTAATTTTTTTGCAAATCTCACCTTACTTCCTTGGAACCCCTAGTACTACAGCAGGCCCTTTTGGGATTTAATTTATTGAATTTGAAGGTGAATGACTTTTGCTCCCTTGCACCACTTCTTTTTGTTCTGGGACACTGTCACTAGTACTGGGCTACCTCTCCCAATACATTGCCATCCTTTTGTTTTATGGTAGCACACCTCCCCCTCTACAAGTGAAGTGCTGTTAGGGCCCCTCCATCCACGTAACGTCCCCCCTTCACATGTTGCTTTGAGCGCACAGTCTACCAGTGCAGGGTATAACATCTTTTCATAGGGTGTTTTTCCCAATGCAGCACAAGCCATTTTACATGAAGAGGAGCGGGAACATTTTATGTCCACTTCTGTCTTAAGTAACATGTTTGTTACTTTTCCAGGCATCCTCTGCACAGGCTCAGGAAGGGTGCTGGAAATACCCTGATTTCAGATGCAACATTGCATTCTGTCTTTTTACCTGCAAGAAGGCATTTAGAACCATATACTTTATTTTTGTATTTCATTTTAATGTGTTCCAATTTAAAACTTTACACATTACAACACAGAATAAAATACAATAGATAAAACAATACAACACATAATTATTAAAACATACATTCGCTAACACTCTAAAATGTCATTAATTAAACATTCAATGTTAATGATTAAAAACCTGAAGAATTGATTAGGAGTTACTAACAAATTATTAATTCAAATGATCCAAAGTTTGGGTCACAATCAACCAAACTATATACAGTGTGAGGGGCAGGCTGTTACTACTGGTGTTCATACAGTATTTTCAAAAATATAGGTCTTTTATCAGTAATAAATTGTGAACATATTCACCCAAATGGCACATGTAAATTGGTCCTAATTTACAACACTGCGTCATCACTTGTTGGACAGTTTCCAATAAGTTGTTTTCCTTACATCTGCAACAGATTCTTTTCTCAGGGGGGAGATTTAAAACTGGGCCAATTGCAGACAACAATGGGTTCCGATTAATTTGCATCAGTAGGATGAATCTACGTACACGAGGGGAAGGGCATAGCAGCAAATAAAGCTGTGGTTTCCTATAATCGTATGACATTTCAGACGCATGTGAATATGACTTTATGACTTTAACCTTGCCAAATGTGAAAAGTTTCGACACCAGTCCCATTGCTCTATTTTTAGTTTAAACTATCTCTTTAACTTGTATAACCCACTTCCCAGTTCGGTTACCAATCAATGGTTACAAATAGTTCTAGAACGGAGTTCTCATAAAATGCAGACCTCACAGATTTCATTTCTAGTCCTAAAGAGAAAAACACGGGGCATTTGGGATTAGTCGTGGCCTTAATATATAATATCCCACGTTTTTTTCAAAACGGTGGCCTCCAAGGAGATGAGAGCTATTTTCAGTCCCAGTATCTCCATTGGAACACACAGTGGAAGTCCCAACATTTTTTTCCAAAAACGTTCCTCCAGTCTCTGCAACCATGCAGGACCATATACTCAAAGTGATCTTCTCATGTTTTAAGTCCTATTCAAGATGGTCTTGCCTTTGGTGACCATCCTTCTAGCTCGCCAGGTTTGGGAGGGTCCTTCCTCTTCATGCTCCATAGTGGGCTTCTTGCAGAAAGCCTACATAGTTTATCCGTGTGTGTGTGTGTGTGTGAGCAGGCAAGAAGTGGGGAGGGCGTCTGTCTGCCCAACTGCACATTGCTACATCAGCATGGATGTTGCTTGACAGATTGGATGGGAGACTGGCGGTCCCCAATTGGACGGTGAACCCCCAAGGTTGAATGTTCCCAGCCCCCTTTTTGGAAGGCTGGGGTAACTCCCAGCCAGAATTCTGGATATGAAGGGACAGCTACACCCAGAAACTAAGTTGACCGCTGGAGCCTGACGAGATCGCAAGAAAACGAAACAGTGGGACACTGGAGGACTGCTGCAGGAACCAGCATTGGCTCAGTCAACTCTTCCGAGTTGTGAAACCTCGACCTTCTAATCAACAGGGGAGAACTTTGTAAGATGCCTCCCTCGGTTTGACTGGTGTTATCAACCAGTCACCTGTCTTGCTCGAGGTTAATCACCTTTCCCAGGTCGTAGAAGCGTGTAACTCTGCATTTCCACTGCAGCAACTGGATCAAGCTTTGCTCCATTGCAAGGAGTTTCATCTGGTTCAATGGCTGGAACTCTTCGTGGGCATCATCAGGGCTCTGCTGCAACAATGGAAACCTGTTGTGCTGACCTTCTGCTGACCTGTTGAGTGCCTCCTGACCATGCCTGGGTCAAAGCAAGAGCTCAGTGAGGGTCTCTACTTCATTGTGGAACCGATTCAAAGTGTCCACCAACCCAACTGTCCAAGGTCTCCAGAAGAAACAAAAGACATCTGGTGGTAATCGCCCTTGAACCTGTGACCCGCTGACCCTCATTCACTAGAGCAATGGTGAGGCAAATCTTCTGCAGCAATTTATGTAGCCTGACACTGTTTCTACCTTTGAATGTTCGGACACCTGAGCTACCATATCCCATGAAACACTCCCCTTCCCATTGGATTTGCATTGGGTGCTAAGCAATCCCACAGATAAGGGGTGTAACAGGCACTTTTACTCCCTAATAATAGGCAAATACTCCCACAAAATAGGGAGTAAAAATACTCCTGCCAAAAATAGGAAACAGACAGTTGGAACCTTGTGCTCGGCTTTCACCCACACAGCTCAATGGATATGTTTGGACCAGTAGCGCATGTTGTACCAGAGGGAGAAACTACTATTATTACTGCCTGATTAGATGAAGTCAAGATATATCTTTTAATGTGCATGAATAACTAGGTGCAAAGAAATCCTTATTACACAAACGTATCTGTTTTCCAGTTAAAACATACTTTTACTCGTTTATAAAATATTCCCATTAAGAATTGGATTTATATTTTTACTTCCTAAATTTTACTCCCAACTTCCACGTCAGTACTTCTGGGAGTCATTCTTTTGGACCTCTGGAGCAGTAGTTGCTCTTCCAAATACCTACAATTCGAGTTAAGTCCCTCACTTTTCATTCTACTACTTTGGCTACAAGCTTCTGGGTTCTGTGCCGTAAATTCCCTAACTGAGAGGTCCCTTCTATTTCTATCTGTGACTCCATCAGAACTTTGAGTGACTCCTACAGACACTGACACTCACTAGAAAGGGTTTGGACTTCTGGAGACTAGTCTATTCGTCTTTCAGAGCTGCCTGATACATATAAGGCCCATCTATTGTAATGTTCCACCAATCTTTTCTGTAAATGTTTGACTTGTGTGCATGGCTAAAGTAGTGAGCATCCCATATCGGATTGCCAAACTGTTGAGTTGTATATAGGTATATTTATATTTGTACCTACCTTAGATGACAAAGTATGCTCATAATGTAACAGATTGATGAACCAGGTAAATGCTGTACTGACCTGTCTGTCTATTTTCTACTTAAAAAAAAAAATAGTTCATTAATTTTATTCAAACCAAATAACAATACAAACAAACCCAACACGCAGTGTAATTTACAACAATTCCAGTAAACGCCATTTGTATTTCCAGTTTGCCACTGCTCCCCAAGTCCCACCCTCCATTATGAGCCTATTTGTACATCTCGTTCAGTATCTGCTATCTGTTTATTTTCTACTTACTTTATTTGTAAAGAGTTAACTACCCCTTTCCTCCTTTCTCCTGGCAGCTCAGCATTGTTACCGTAAGAGTGGTTAAGTCTAACCCTTGGTGCGACAACCTTGTTACCCCAGTTTGTCTTTTCTAAGTCCTACCATAGTTAGAGACTTTGAAAAACCCTCCTAAAAGTGAGCGGGTGTGTGAAAGTGCATGCATAAATGTGAATGATGCGTGCATGTGCTTAGCGGGGGAGGAGGCCACACTGGCATCAAAGTGCTTTACAATTGAAATGTCAGCATGTATGGTGAGTGCATCATGAAAGTGATTCAAAATGGGAATGTTGCTTATTTTGTGGGCATCACAAGTTGATTTGCAGTGTCAGCGCTGGCATATATTGTAGGTACAACGTGATTAAGTCTTTAATTAGGTGATCAGAGAGCTGGGTTCCTGCACCTCTAACCATGATCCATCTTTATATTAAAAACCAATGGCTACTACTGCTATTGCTGCTCTAAGGAACAAGACTGTAGCCATTTGAATATCTCCAAAGAGAAATATATATTTTTGGAAAATCTTCTATGTGGCATTTCATTGCACAGACCTTGTTCTGCAAGACAAGATTGGTAACTTGGAGATCTGAGCAAGAAAACTGGATGTTCGCTTTTTTCCATTTTTAAACATACATACTTAAATGGTTTCGGTCTGTGTGTAAAAATCAATAAAAACAGAAAACAAGGAGCCTTAAATATAATCGAAGGATTTACATTGGGAATGCTGGCATTTATTGTGGGCACAACATCAAACTGAATTTCAGTGCAAATGATGGCATATACTGTGGACAAGCACCAGGAAAGTGATTTACAGTGGCAAGGCTGGAATATTTTAAGGGTGCCATTTTTTGTTTTTTTTGAGGTGTTCCCCCAGAAGACAACTATTTCTCCAGCATGGGGTCTGGCATGGATTCACATGCTCATGAATATTCCCCGTCGTCAGGCTGGGAATCCTCGGTAAAGAAAAATTCAGTGTCAGTTTCGTTTCTGATCTGTCTTTCGTAGTAGTAACCAATCACTGATCTCTGCGTCATACTGACCACAGCCAATGACTGCCCTCTACCTAAGCCCCGCCTCTGGCAGCCATCTTCAGATTTTTACCGCACGTTCAAGTGTTGGGATCCTCGTGCTATTGCTCTTGAGCGTTAGTGCTTTTTTCACTTTTTTTCTCAGAAACATTTCTCTTTTTTCGGTCAAAAGAGCCTCAAGCTCCACCGTTTCTTCATCCGATTAACGGGGACCCGTGTCGGATTCGTCTACGCCCCTCAAGGGTGAAGATTTCGTCGAGCCACGCTTTTGGAGGACTCCAGAAGTTTCTCAGGCCCATCTTGGACATGGCCCAGGAGAAGGGAAGCTCGACGCCCGGAAAGCTGTTCAGGGTCTGCCCTGGATGCCATCTTCAGAATGTCTTTAAGGAGGACGAACACTCCCTTTGCCTTTACTGCCTACATGAGGACAAGACGCACGTGGAGAAGGACTGTGCGTTTTGCGGCAATATGTCGGAGCAGACCATGAAGGACCGCCATCAACGTCTCGCCAACTGGCTGGAAGGAAAGAGCCCGTCAGGAGAGAAGAAGAAGAAGAAGTACGAGCGGTCTTCTAAGACCTTTGAGGGCGCCCCGGCGACGGGGGTCCAACAGAAGGCCAAGCACCGCGAGTCCGCTGGCACCGGGAGCGCCGAACGGTCGGGCTCTACGGGCGCCAGGCAGGGCGCATCCTCCCCGGCGCCATCAACCACGAGCCAACACTCTGGCTCGGGTAAGAGGAAGGCCGAGCACCCGGCGAAGCTCCTGGAGAGACCCCAGTCGAGCTCGAAGGCCCCATCGGAGGGGAAGAGCGAGGCGGTGACCCTCCCCCCAAGGAGAAGGCGGTGATTGCACCTAAGGTAGTGAAAGCCTTAATCCATCCGGCCAAGGCCTCTATCGAGACAGTCGTGGCGGCCCCAGCTCAGCCTGTGGAGGATACACCAGTGGTGGCGACCTCGGGGCCCAGAGTCTCCCTGCCACCGCGGAGGGAGTCCTCTTTCATGCCCATCGACAGGACCCCCGTGAAACCTCCGATGGAGAAGAAAAAGGGGGGCAGGAGGTCGTCGTGGATTCGGCCTCAACCTCTGAGGAAGAGCTGATCGAAGTCTTAAGCCACGGCGTTGGCGTGGAAGAAGACCAGCCCGTCGGGAGGGACCCCGACGTAGGAGACGACGAGAACGTCGAGGGTGCGGACGGGGCTCCTGACCGCCTGTCGGACTCCCCCCAACCAGTGCTGCAAGACAACTCGGCGGCCATTTTGTTGGCTATGCAGTCCTTATGCTCGGAGATAAGGACGAGACTGCCGTTACCACCAACGGAGGAACCGCTCCCGACGGGGGACCCGGAGCCAGGCCCTTCTGGGAGCCCTCCCCCTAAGAGAAGGAGGATTCATCCTCCACCTCCTTTTCATCCCTCGTCCACGACACGTGGGGATGATACGGGGACTGACACGGCCGCGACGGGTACAGACAACAAGGTTTACGACGAGGATCTCCCGTCGTCACCTCCCACCCGGGCTTCCCCGCCCGACGAGATTGGATTGTTTCACTCCATGATCGCCAGGGGATCTGAGCTTTTCCAGCTCTGCCCGGAAGAGAAGAAGAAGGAAGGTTTCCTTTATCAACGGCGCGAGGCCAAGAGGAAGACGGTCCTCGCTGTACCTCTACTGGACGATATTTGGGATGAGGGCCTCGCCCTCCTCAAGAACCCATCCACGACGCCGGCTAGAAGGGATCGGTACGAGAAGAAGTACCGGGTCCCGGACGCGGCCCCCTTGTGCCTTTGGGCACAGCCGACCCCGGACTCGGTCGTCTCTGCGGCGGCCAGGAAGAAAGCAGGAGTGGGGGGGGGCGCGGCCTCTACGTCGACCTCCCTGCCGGACGGCGAGGGAAAGAAATTAGACACGATGGGACGCAGAGTCATCTCGTCGGCAGCGACAACGATTAAGGCGGCCAACGCCTTGGCTATCGTAGCCCACTACGACAGGGAGTTGTGGTACAAACTGGCCCCCCTGCTGGACTTCCTCCCAGACGACAAGAGGGCGGAAGCCCTAGAGATCTTGCAGGAAGGAGAGGTGACGTCGGACCACGCCATTACGATTGCGACGGACATCGCTGACACTGGATTTCGCCAGCTGGGCAACGGCGTGTGCCTTAGGCGACGTGGATGGTTCAAGGCTACTGACTTCCGTCAGGACGTGCAGACCAGAGTCTTGGACATGCCGTTCGACGGAAACAACCTGTTTGGGAAAACAGTGGACGATTCCCTTCAAGCCATCAAGGCGGACACAGAGATGGCCCGGGCTCTTGGGGTTCTCCAGCAACGGCGGCCGCCCTTTCGGAGCGGCGGAGGCAAACAGGGTGCCTCCAAAGGTTCCAGCGGCGGATTTTCCACCTACCGTCAAGCGGCCCGCTCGTCGTCACAGGAAGCTTACAGGGGACGAGGCAAGTCAGGCGGACCCCGCCGTCGTCGCCAAGGAGGACAAGGCGGCAAAGCCTCGTCGAAGCAGGACTGAACCGGCCGTGGGGTCGGGCCCCCACCGAAGCACCCCGGTGGGAGGCCGGCTGGCGAGCTTTGTCAGCGTGTGGGAGTCCATCTCCACCGACCGTTGGGTGCTGGACGCCCTAGCTCAGGGTCACGTGCTCGAGTTTCTAAGGAGGTGCCCGCGCGTCCCCCCTGTGGCCAGGAAAGAACATCACGTCCCTCAACTTCTCTTGGAGGTAAAGGCGATGCTCAAGAAGGGCGCCATCGAGCTCGTCCCAAAGAGGCTTCGGGGCTCCAGAGTTTACTCAAGATACTTCCTCTTGAAGAAGAAGACGGGAGGGTGGCGTCCCATCCTGGACCTACGACGACTGAACAAATTCATCAAGGCACAGAAGTTCCGGATGGTCACCCTCCAACACGTCCTGGGTCAACTGGAGGAGGGCGATTTCCTGTCGTCGTTGGATTTAGAGGATGCCTACTTCCATATTCCCATCCTAAAGGGACACCGAAAGTTTCTCAGGTTCGTGGTCCAAGGGCGTCACTACAAGTTCAAAGCCCTTCCCTTCGGATTGAGGTCGGCACCCAGGGTGTTCACCAAGTGCCTCGCTCCGGTGGCGGCGCAGCTGCGCCGAGAGGGGATCCACGTCTACCCCTACCTGGACGACTGGCTCATCCGAGCAAATACGAAGGAGCTCGCCGTGGAGCACACGGCAAGGACCTTCCAACTACTCACGGACCTGGGATTCTCCATAAACTACGGCAAGTCCCACCTGGTGCCCGCGCAAGACGCACTGTTTCTGGGAGCAAAGCTCAACACAGTGTCGCTTCTGGCCTCTCCATCGGAGGAAAGGACGAGGGCCATCTTGGGTAAGGTGCAGCGGATGCTGGCTGCGGACGCGGCCAGGGTGAGGTCCATCAAGTCCCTCCTCGGAATGATGTCTTCTTGCATTTATCTCATCCGCCTATGCAGGCTCCGGATGCGCCCGTTGCAGGAGTTCCTGGACGCGCGTTGGATCCAGACGACGGGCAGCTTCGAGGAGAGGATCACACTCGACGAGAGTTTCCAACGAGCGATCCGGTGGTGGGGCACCCGCGCGCATCTGACGGCGGGCATGGACTTCCAGACCCCCGGCCACCAGGAGACTGACCACGGATGCCTCCCTGGAAGGGTGGGGAGCGCACACCGAAAACCTGCACGCGAGAGGCCTTTGGCTTCCGACGGAGAAGTCCCTCCATATCAATGTCCTGGAGCTCTGTGCAGTATTTTGGGCCCTCAGGTCCTTTCTTCCGTCCCCCAAGGGCAAGGTGGTGAGGATCTTCACCGACAACACCACCACCATGTTCTACATCAGGAAGCAGGGCGGTACCAGATCCCCAGCCCTGTCCAAGGAGGCGCAGGATCTGTGGCATTGGGCCGTCGCCCAAGGGATGTTTCTGGTGCCGTTTCATCTGGCAGGGATAAAAAACACCATCGCCGACTCGCTCAGCAGAGAGCTGCGCTCGTGCTACGAGTGGGAACTACGACAGGATCTAGTGGACCGCCTCTTCCGACGGTGGGGCACTCCCCAGATCGACCTGTTCGCGACGGCGACGAACTCCAAGTGCCAGAGGTTCGCCAGCAGGTTTCCCCAGCCGAGGAGCATGGGCGATGCTTTCTCGTTCCCCTGGGAGGGCCTGTTTCTATACGCGTTCCCTCCATTGCCATTGCTGATCCGGCTCATCGACCAGCTCAAGAGGTCACGGTGCAGGATGATCCTCGTCGCACCTGCGTGGCCGAGGCAGATATGGTTCCCGGACCTTCTGGACTTGTCAGCGTCCCCGTCAATCAAGCTGCCAGTGGACGCGGATCTTCTCTCCAGGGAAGGAGGCGCCATCCTCCATCACGACCCGAAGTCGCTGAACTTGCAGGCCTGGCTCCTGCAGCGTTAAAATTTGGAGGATACGACATACCGGCCGACTGCAGAGAGGTTCTTGCAAAGGCCAGGGTGTCCTCGACTCTTAAATGCTATGGACACACATGGAAGAGGTTCTCTGTCTGGTGCCACGCACAGAAGATTAACCCTCTATGGATTACGGCTCCCCAGGTACTGCCGTACCATCTGACGCTGGCCAAGGCTGGACTGGCACACGCGTCCATCAAGATTCATCTTGCTGCGATCTCCTGATACACCAGAACCACGGGGCGGACGTCTTCGTGGTCTCATCGTCTGGTGAAAGAATTCATGAAGGGACTGTTCAGATTGTTCCCGTCGGTGAAGGCTCCGGCCCCGGCGTGGGAGCTCAACGTGGTGCTGACCAAGCTCATGGGACCTCCTGTCGAGCCCCTGCACTCGGCTCAGTTGAAGTTCTTGTCGTGGAAAACAGCGTTTCTTGTGGCCATCACCTCCGCACGAAGAGTGGGAGAGATCCAGGCCCTTTCCTGCAAGCCCCCGTACTTGACTTTTCACGACACGAGGGTAGTGGACCGCACGAAGTGTTTTCGGAAGACGTCACAACTTTTTGTGAACTTTGGACCTGCCAATCAGGGGAAGGCTCTCTCAAAGGCCTCCATTTCCAGATGGCTCTCCGGCTGTATCATGTACTGTCATCGGTTGGCAAACCGACCACTGCCTGGCCGTCCGAGAGCCTATTCCACCAGAGCGATCGCAGCTACCACGGCGTTCCTATCTGGTGTGCCCTTGCTGGACATCTGCAGGGCTGCTACGTGGAGGTCGACGTACACCTTCACGAAATTCTACTGCGTCGATCGGGATTCCAGGGAGGAGTCCAGGGTCGGCCAAGCAGTGCTGCGCAACCTGTTCGCCTAAGGTGAGCCTGGTGAGGAGGTAAGAATTGCTTAATGTGGAGTTCGATGTAATGCTTAATGTTGAGCCTTTGCCACCTCCCGTGGTTGTGCATGTGTGTACTGCTATGTATTCTTTATTCATGAGCATGTGAATCCATGCCAGACCCCATGCTGGAGAAGGAACAAGTTACTTAACTGTAACTGTTGTTCTCCAGCATGGGTCTGGCATGGATTCACATGCAAACCCTCCCGCCTACCCCTCTGCGGCTCTTCACTTGGTCATACTGCCACTTTGCGTGCTACCAAATCTGAAGATGGCTGCCAGAGGCGGGGCTTAGGTAGAGGGCAGTCATTGGCTGTGGTCAGTATGACGCAGAGATCAGTGATTGGTTACTACTACGAAAGACAGATCAGAAACGAAACTGATACTGATTTTTTCTTTACCGAGGATTCCCAGCCTGACGATGGGGAATATTCATGAGCATGTGAATCCATGCCAGACCCATGCTGGAGAACAACAGTTACAGGTAAGTAACTTGTTCCTTCCCCTCCACTACATTGTCTTTTATGAATGGTTGGTATAGTGCATGTAAACGTATGCATGAAAACAAGCTCAGAAACATGTTTTACTGGTAACTTATTTTAATGTTCACATGTGGGACAGCATATTTATAATGTAATGTAAAGTGGTCTTATACAGCGCTCTTCTGCCAAAAAAAGTTGGCCTGGCTACGCATGGCGTTTTAAGAAAAGAGGACAGGGTATGTTAGCAGTACAGCGGGAAGGCAGATGCAGAAACTTTTGGTGTTGATGGATGTAGATCAGAAGTACTCCATTACCTGTGGGTCGATATAAAAATCTCTATGTTGGTTGGTGCCGACAGGGCAGTTTAGTCATATGAACAAAGAAACAAATATTCGCTGGGCATGTACACCTATGTAACAAGTCTCTTCGGATGTCTAGAGTAGATATGTTTGTCAAGATTCAGGGTGCAGAGGAGAGTGATGCTACCCTGGTACAAGGTAGATTATAAACAGTAAGGCATCGCCCGGATTGTGGAATGAAAACATTTGCAGCATGGTTGTTGATAGAAAATGGGTAAGGTCTGAATCTGTTAAGTATACAAGACTTAGGAGTTCATCTGTAGGAGTGTGGGAGGTGTAAGGATGCAAGATTTTAGTAGTGAGGAGTTAGCTGAGGGATGAGAGGGGTGGGTAGTGGGGGTGCGCGTGTTGTCACTTCCTTGTTCCTGGTGGTAAATTTCATTGAGATTAAAGGTGCAGACCAGTGCCACGCAGGAGAGGCTCCTTGAGTCAACTATTTCCTGCAGATGGTAGTGCCAAGAGTTTAGAAAATTGCTCGTCGAGAATTGGCACAAAGGTTTCTGGTGCACGGCTTTTAGTCGGTTGCTATTATTTTTAATTTCTTTCAAAGTGGTTGGTTTAAAAACAAGTCTTGAGTGGTTTCCTTAAAATCAGGTGGCTGACCTCCAGGCGGAGAAGTCTGGGTAGGGTGTTCCACAGTTTTGTGGCTAGACCTGAAAAAGAGGATCCTCCTGGTTATTTCTTGTTGAATTTAAGGACCATAGCACTTGTGCAGCACTGCTGGACCTAAGCATTCTGGAAGGAGTGTAGCGTTGAAAAGTACTTCTGAAGGCGCATGGGCCCACTTTGCGTTATGAAGAATGGGCTGTCCACAAGGTTTTGAAATGCACCCTTTTTTAATGGGTATCCAGTCGAGAGTACGTAATGCTGGCGTGATATGTTAAAAACACTTCATTCTGAGACGTACTCTTGTCAATGCATTTTTACCTCTTTGAAGTTTCCTCATTAGGTAATCTGGGAGCCTGAGATAAAGGCTGTTTGCATAGTGTAGTTGTGGGTGATGTGAAGGCATAATGAAGTATGACACAGACACCAGACTTCAAGTACAAACAAAAATATATTTATTAACTTTAATGTCAGGATGGTTGAAGGCTAGCTTGCCCTATGCTAAGGTAGGATTTCCATAATGGAACAAAACTAAGAAAAGTCCAAGTCAAAGAGGTCAACTTTATAGTCCATCTGTGTCCAAGACCTAATCTTGCCCTTACAACTACAACAAACAAATGTGCAAGGATGTCAAAGAAACAGTGTTGTAACTTAAAGTTCTGAGCTTCTTCCAGATCACAGCCTTCACTCTCAGCCGCCGTTCCCCAAGCATAAGAAAGTTCCACAAAAGAAAGCCTTAAGATTTACCTTCATCCAGTTCAAGGCAATATGGTTCAGAATCTGACTTTGTTCCCACAACAACACAAAAAGGTTGTTCAATATAAGGGTTCCCTTCCCCAAGACTTCAATTGGTTCTATAGGTTGCTTGGTATTGGCTCATCTGCACCAAATCACCTTTACTTGATTATTGTTGTTGGCCTCTGGGCTTAGAATGTGCTCTTGGGCTTCTTTGGCTTCTCCTTAGTTGCCTTGTGGCTTTGCCGCCATATATCAGATACCCCTTTTCAAGTGGTAGCCTTGCCACACTGGATTCACTCATTAAAGTTCATTGTCTAAACTTCATTCAGTATTTTAGGCATTGAACTTGTTTACGTTCATCTGTTAGGCAACACATGTTCAGACTTTTCCAACTGCAGTTCAGAGATTTAGTGTTGCTTAATTAAACTCAGGTGTTTAAAGTTTATTTGTATGCTTTAATTTCTTACGTAATTTCTTACGGTTGTTTAATTGGATTCAGCATTCAGAATTGTCTTGTTTGCTTCAATGCTAAGCTTCTTGTTAAATATGCATTCAATAGGTATAGGGAATATGCTTTGGCTTTCTTTAAAGTTCCCCTCTTAATTTGGTATTCAATAGTATCACAGTTCAAGCACTTGTAGTGAAGATTTCACAACACGTTAATTGCGTCGTACCAAAGAAAGGACTTTGTAACGTAGTATCGTAGTTCAAGTACTTGCATTGAAGACTTCATCGTACGTTACTTGCGTCAGAAAAGGTTTCATACCGTTAGGACACTTTTGAAAACGTGGTCGTTCCTTAACAAGGTACGCCACCACTCCGATACATTGCATAAGCCTCTGTATCTTTAACAATAGAGGTTCACTTTGTGAGTCTCGCGGTTAAGTAATACTGGGTTCTTCATCGTAGAAACTCACCAGCTCACTTTGAATTATTTCTCTGCATTGCACTGGGCATAAACTTGCTGGCATTCGCCCAGGGCTGCTTATTCTACTCCTTCGACTCATTTTAAAAAAGTGACACGCCCAGGGGCATTGCACGGATTCGGGTACGTCTGTTAGAACAGGGTCTCCTACGCATTCCTGCAGCACAGCGATATTTGAACATACTCCGAAAGGGTTTGTTGAGACTTTAATATGGTTTGTTGTGTGAATACGCCTTACGGTTGTTCCGCTATTTGAACGTTCCGGCTGATACCCATTTGCATGCATTCTAGAGAGAAGCTTAGAAGTGTATGGACTCGGTTGTCATCCATTTCAAGCCAGCCATCTAAAGAAGAAGGTTAAACGCTCATGGCACTTACAGTGGAGTGGCATACAAGCGTTAATGGACCAGGTTAGTGCAACATCTTAGCTGATGGATTTAATACTTTGTTGAATAGTTTGTAAGCCGATCTTAACGGCTCTGTTTTTGCCTTTTCCCACATATTGCATATAGATTGCGGTTTATAACTGATTACGCCTACTATATTCGTTTGAATGGCATTGTGACTTTGAGGCCAGGTAGGTCCCTTCTAGTTGAGCTTTTCCATGATGGCCACTCACAATATGCATCACCTCAGCATGCCTCACGAGGGAGATGAAGGAGATAGAGAATGTGTTGGTCTTAATATCACATGGTTACATGCAGTTGGTTCTTTGGTATATATTTGGAATCCTTGCACTCCCTTCACTACCTTGAATATGTCCTTATGCAGAATGTTCGCACTGAGAGAACCCGGGTCTCTATGGTGTAAAATTATGGAAATGCAACAATTGTTGATATGAATTTGTATTCAGACTCTCTAAATTTGTTTTGGTATTTTCTTGCAGTATTGAAGAAGGGGTCCTCACACAAACACGTCGATCTCAATTCAGATTGCTTGGCCTCCAGAAGATTTTGAAGCTAATAAATGATCTTCACTTCTTTTTTGTTGCATATCTTTTATCTGAAATCATTATTTGACTGATGAATTTTGGGAGGTGTGCAGGGGACGGGAGAGTCCATAGACTGGACTTTCTTTCTCTAGTTTGTCAATTTTGTGATCTTGTGTCAGGATCACTTTTTCTCCCCCGCACCTAAAAGCTCATCTTTAATTGTTTACCTGCTTCAAATTGATGGTTATACGTATAGGTGTGTACTAACAACCCTTCTAACGTATGTCCCAATACGTGGGTCAGACAAGGTCAGGCAATTGACCAGAATCACACACACCTGACGGCCCTTCCCCACAGGGATTAAAAAGGTGTCAGACGGCATGACGTAAAAGCTAACTCAGCACGGCAGTTCAAGAAGTGGAGAAAGACGGCTTAGAGCAAAAGGATCACAAGGGGAGAGTCGACCTTGTCCTTTCCGACCAAGGCTTGTGAAGCCTCCACAGAGCAAATGATAAGTCTGCAAACAATAGCCAACGTGTGTTGCAGCAGCTGTCTACGGTACGCAAGACCCTCCTCCACTGATTGTCAAGCCGGGAGAGATGCTTGTCTCGGTGGTACCAACCTTGATTCCAAGGAGAAGGAAAGGTAAGCGGTTCATCACAGCCTGTGAGTCGAGAGCAGGCCTGATCAGAAACGGAACTATGTTGAACGAAAAGTAGCAAGTGGCAATCTGAACTTTTGAACAAACAAAGAACTGTTAATATTTTGGAAAGGGAGAAAAGCAGCAGTAGAGGAGTCCGCACCATATGGGTGCGCACTGTGGAAGATTACCCAACGGTAAAAGTGCACGGCCGAGGGAGATCCCGGGGTGGAAAGCCACCGCCCAAAGTTCATTAAAAAAGGCGCTCAGAAGAGGGGGTGAAGCCATCACCAAACGTGTTCATAGAATAAGAACTTTGTCTTTGTTTGTTAAGAGAATCAGGCCTCAAAGGCAAGAGACTTTCATTTGAACTGACGAAGAACCTAATAGCTTGTCCCGTGCTAAAAACATGGGGAAGCGAGACCTCAAGGCAATCACATCCTGACACTTTCCCCCTATTTGAATACCCTATCCCACACTCTTTTCTATTTAGCATAAGGAATTGGCAATAGTTTTTCTCAGTATAGGCCCTTTATTTTGACACAGCGCCACTAGAACTACCTTACTTTCATTTGATGGTCAACACTTGCTCCCATCTTAGATTTAGGTTTAGCTTAGGTGTTTTTCCACCCTGAATTAACAGTCTAATAAACTGTTCAAAATGTCAAAACTGCAGACAAATACCAGCCAACGATATCAAGAGCCTGAGTCCCAAGATCACCAACTGCGAGTGGGGTTGGGTAGCAACAACGATCAACACAAAAATTCAACAATAATGCCAGGAAGTTCCAGGCTCAGGTGAGTGCTTAATGGCCTTGTGGAATACCCGAGGTTTCATGCACCTTTTCAACACGAATTGGTTAGAAGGATTATCTATTGTGCGTCTGCAAGAGACATGGTTAAGCGAGAGTCCCCTTGCAAGTGATTATGAAGTGGCACTTAATCCAGCTATGAAGTTAGAAAAAGGACGCCCGATGGCGGGGTTAACTTTAGTTAAGAAGACCTCGGGCTATAGGATAAGTGAGTCGATCAACCACTCCCCCTTCATACAGGAAATCACGATCACAAACGACAGGGGTTGCTCCAAAGATCCAGACAAGATGATTCTTCTAAACGTGTACTGGAACCATTTGAGGGCAGGGGCACAAGAATTTGTAGATCAAATCACCGAGATTCTTGATTCTCTGTTTGTGCTTAAGGAGCAGGCAAATATTTTGATTTGTGGTGACCTGAACATCGACCTATTCAACGCTACTATCAAAAAAATAAAGGCGTTGAGCAATCGCTGGTTGGAGGAAATGAAAACCAGAGAAATGCAAATGCTAAACGGAAACACGATTGGAGACTTGAAACCGACAGCAACATGGCATCGAGCCGAGACCAAATCCATAATCGACTACATATTTGTATCCAGAAATCTACATGCTCGAATAAAGTCCTTCAAAGTTAGGAGCCAAACGAACAGTGATCACAATATGCTGCTAACAAACCTCATTATGAAATCAAAAGAGGACCTTTCGTGGTGGAAACATAAGATCCGAGTCACATCTAATAGGGTTAGACTTCGGCTGGAATCGCATGAGGTGGCTAAGTTGGCAACAGCCTATTGTCAGCATAGCACCGAAACAGACTATGCACACCTACTGCTCGACTTCAAAAGCAAACATGTTGGGCTTAAACATCCAAATATGGTGCGCAAGCATTGGTTTGACCAGGAGATACAGATCCATAAAAGACAGTTGAGATCCGATATGCCAGATTGGGAGACCAGTGTTTCTGAAAAGAGGCTATTAGAATGGCAAAACAGAAGTATAAAAACTGGTTAAAGGCCCACAAACACATGACCATCCAAAATGATGCAGAATCAAAGTTGATGGCACTGAAGAATAAAAATTCAGGAGATTTCTGGAGGATCATCAACACCATGCAGGCTCCACAAAAGGCCTTGCAAGCGTGTTTGGTGTTGGAGAAGGACTGGATCGCCCACTTTGAAGAGCTATATAAGGGCCAGGATGGCGACGCTCCAATGTTTCCACCTCGATCAATCGATTATTGTAAGGAGGACATCATATCGATAATTGCAAAATCAAACAGCTCGAGAGCACCTGGTCCGGACGGGTTAACCAATTATACTATTAAACAACATCCAGAGATATGGGCAGAGCTGTGTGTAACCCTATTTAAAAGAATAAACAACACGGGAATATCCCCTGAATCATGGAAATCAGCAGTCATAGTACCAATATTTAAAAAAGGAGACCGATCAAACCCAGGTAATTATCGACCAGTGGCTCTTTTGGATGTCCTGGGCAAGATTTACGCGACTGTCTTGCAACAAAAATTGGTAGCATGGGCGGTTGAAACAGGGCACGTTGATGCCCGCCAGGCTGGATTTTAAAACAGGTGGGCTGTTCTCTAAATCTACTACTGCTCAACCTGTTAAAAATGGAGGCCTCGAGATCAAATATTGTCATCTACTTGGCCTTTATTGACTTTTCTAGTGCATTTGACACTGTTGACGCGACTTGCTATGGTCAAAATTGCACCGTTGGGGTTGTCCAGAAGATCTAGTAGCGGCAATACAGGAGCTCCACACGACACCTCAATCAAAATTCGACTTGATCAAAGAGGGTCTTTGTCAACCACAATCAAGACGCACAAGGGAGTCAAGCAAGGGTGCCCGCTTGCCGCTGCAATATTTAGTTTGTACATATCAGACTTGGGATACTCATTAGATGCAGTGACCTCTTATCCACCAAAAGTGAACAATGCGCACGTAAGATGGCTTCTATATGCCGACGATCTGGTGATCATGGATCTAACACCGATCGGCTTGTAACGTAAATTAGACGCAATTCAAGTCTATGTTGGTGAGAATCGCTTGTTGATCAATGCAAAGAAAAGCAAAGTCTTAATATTCAAAAACCTAAAAGGGGCAACATCAATGAAAGTAAAAAATCTCAAATGGTACATGAGTGGGATTCCAATGACGATATCACACAAAGTCAAATATTTGGGAATGGTGTAGTTCCTGCATTAATAATGCCCTGTGGGTGGCAGACACGAAAAGGAAATGCACCCAGTTAGCAAATCAAGCTCTGCTAATGAAAAAGAAATATGGGAAATTCTCTTTGGAACCGGTGCGGATGTTCTATCAGCAAAAAGTCGTGCCGGCACTGATCTATGGAGCGGAAAATGCTCTGGGATGCTCCCATGAATTGTGGTCATCCCTGGAGAACCAATTCTGGTCAAAGCTATTGGGTCTCCCCAGAGGGACTTTGTCCTCGTGTATGAGTTATCCCTGATTTCACTGCATGCAAGGATTATATCGAAAGACTCGAGCGTGAGAAAACATCTTGCAATTTGAACTTTTTCAAAGCGCAACGTCGCAAGGTCCGAACCTGGTGGCTCTATGGATGCACAGATGTGAAAGCTTACTAGTAGAATTCGACATCAAGCCCAATTTACTCCATGAAAATCCAGTTGCTTCTAAAACGAAAATTTGGCGCGTGGACTGTGAGAAAACTTGTTCTGAAAGATCGATGGCAAATTGATGTCGAATGCTCCTTTGGAAGTCCGCCCCTTTAACACGCCTCAAGGTTACATCAATTTATTCCCGGAACCAAATGCACAAAGACATTTTATGTTATTTCGTTTAAATCTGTTTAAAACGAAAGAGCGGCTACAAAAATGGAAATGCAACAAAAGCATAAACCTCAGATGTAGATTTTGTACCAAAGTACCAGAGACGCTGAAACATCTAGTGTTGTTTTGTAATAGCTTTCAGGACAGAAGAACATTGCTTTTGGGACCTTGGGGGGCCAATCACCCTTCATTGTTTGCGGAAGAATGGTGGGATCATATGTTTAACGGTACGGACGGAAAACTGTTACTTCCGCTGACACAATTTCTAGCAATAATTGAACACCAGCTGAATATGGTTGTTGATGATTTGGAAATGTATAAAGGGCCATTGTCCATCTTGAAAGCTGATGAACTGGGGGAAAGTTAGATGGCGATCCCGAATGAAGTATTTTGAGGAACGTTGATGTATGTAAGAAATTTTTTAAAGGTTTGTAAAAACCGTATAAAAAATAAAAATAAAAAATAAACACCCTTCAACTGTGATCAATTGTGTCTGTCTTTACTGTTGCCACCATGAGTTCCTTACAGGTACCACACGCTACATAAATTCAGTGAGAACTGCACTAACTGCAGACAGTTTTAAATGGCAGGTGAATTCTTAAATAAGGTGTACCCAGCATATAATGGGAAAGAAGTGCAGGTTAGTTATGAACAGTGGCAGCATGCTTTCTTTAGACTAGATAAGTAATTCTGAGTGAGTGAAAAGTTTGGGAGTAACTTATGTTGTCTTTTACAGCCCAGTCTAATATTGTTAAAAAATGCTGTGCTTTCTTTTAATAGGTTCTACCACCCCAAAGTACCTGAGAGGCCACTGGAGAACAGGATCCAAGACGAATCTGGGAACCCTTGACAACTCCTGAGGCTAGAAGATGCTCTTTCTCGTCACAGTTCCTTTGATGCCTGGGCAGGCGAAGTGGCAGCCTTTCTCAGCTTTACTCGACGATTCCCTCTGAGGATGGACTCCCTTTGGGAGAAGGAGCCACTGGGATGCTGAGTCCAAGAATAAAAAGGAACCAAAGTTTTCGGAATGGCAGCAGTTTGGCTCTTCGCAGTGCTCTCCTTTGGTCGATGATTTCTCTAACTGTAAAAGTCTTCTGAAGAAGAAACTTGCTGTAGTCTTCTTAAAGGCTTGGTCGATGAAGATAAGGCCCCTGGAACCCTTCGATGACTTATGGTGGTGACAGGTGCATAGGTCACTTTTGGTGTCAGGGTTCGGAATATGTAGGGTTTCCGGTTCTTCGGTGCTGCAGTAGCAGCACAGACCTCTGGCGGCTTCTGGCGACCTAGACCCGACCAAGGACCTTCACCAAGTCTCGACCCTCGGGATGACTTTGATAGATTCTGGTGGTGGGAAACCCACCGGTGGACCTTCCACGGCTCCCAACGAATCTGGGCTCTCTCTGGCGGGAAAAAGTGGTCAGTGGTGACTGCAAGGAAAACCTTTCAAATGTTTTCAGGCAGTTTGGAACTTTTGCAGCTCTGGGTGTCCAGCAGCACTGTAACAGGGTGCCCCCTCTTCTGGGCAGTAGGCAGCAACGGTTTCCAGCGGTCACGAAACACACCTCCGGACCCTGGGCGACACCAATGGACTTCTCTTGGCTCGAGATGCCTGGCACTCCTCGTCTGGACTTTGAAGACCCCTTATCTGGATGGCAGGCACACAGGACTGGCTTTCAGGATACTTCAATGAAGAGTTGCAGTTTTGGTCCCTCATAGCTCGGGGAGAGGTCTACCATGCAGGTCCTCTCTCGATAATTCCTTGGGAGACACGACAGCTTTTGGATTGTTGAAGAAATGCAGCAGCAGACTTCTCTTCCAGCTGGGCTACAAGGAGCAGCTTCTTCTTGCTAAGCTTCGACTTCAGCTACTGAACAAATGGGTGAGTGAGAGGTCTCCGGATATACCCATCTGTCCCTCATTCACTCTGCCTGAGCCAGGCACAGTCAGCCAATCACACAGTAGGGCATTCATGCAGGCAGGCAGACAATCAGGCTCTCAGGCATTCAGGCCATTCACTCCACCCAGACACCCATAACAAAAGATGTGGCTTGGGGCAAGTACTACGCCGTTCAGCACACTACACTGCATTCATGTCAGTTACAGGCAGGGCTGTCTCATTCATTGTGTCACACACACAGAAACCAGACACCCACAACAGAGGATGTGGGTTCACTTCAGACTCCAGTCGCACAGGTCCCACCCCTAGGGTGTACACACAACACACAGCACCTGGGAAGGCTCCAATCAGTGACAGGAGCTAGCCCCAAAGCCATATATGGGATTTCCACCCAACATCCAGTTAGGGTGAAAGGGAATAACAGAGACATATGGCGTTTCCACCCAACATCGATTCAGGAGGAAGGGACAGGGTCAGGGCTTCCCCGAAATTTGGGAAACAAGGTAAAAAGCAATAGAAACCAAGAGCCCACAGGGGCCATATTGCCTTCTGTCAGGAATCCACTGATTCCTATGGCAGGGCCTGGGTGTCCCAAAATGCAGGACACTTAGAGTCACTGCCAAGTCAGCATATAGCTGCCAGAAGCCCATACCCTGCTCTGTGGGTAACACACAGGTACCCCAAAACACACATAAGGGGTACAAGGGTGTACCCCCCCCCCACCCATGGGTGCCAGGAGGGTATTCCCATGGGTGTTATTCACCAAAAGATAAGAATGAAGAGCTGCACTGCCAGAGATCCAGGCAGGACCTCAGTGGCAGAAAACAGAGAAAACGCACACAGAGAAGTGGTAGGAGAAGGACAGGAGGCCCTGTCCCTCCATAAGGCATTTCCAGCATCACAAGGAGATACTAGACTTATTAATGATACAAAGTAGGGGTGTAAAGTAGATGTGGAAAATGTACTAATATTGCATACACCATTTTCAATATCTATAAAATACATACACGACAATATTATTCTGCAGCTCTTTATCAAGGTGTGCCGAACAAGGAACTCACCTTGAACGTTTGACTATTGTTCAGCAGATACAAAATAGAAGCCATTCTAAAAACATGGCAGAAATTCATGAAGTTGCACAATCCATTGTATCTCTTGAATGAAATCAGGCTGTCACTTCCCCTTATAGTATACAACATCTCATAAAAGATCATCTTCGCAAAGAATAGTTTCCATGTTGTGCAAAACAAGGTGTGGAAGTTGGAATAAAAAAATTACGGCACAAAAATGATCACCTTGCGTATGGCTTGCATATGTAATGTCAAGCAGGCAAAGTCTGCCATTTGGGATCCTCTTGGTGCATAGTTCAGCAAGAGAAGTGGGGGAGAGGGAGGTTTAATAAGAGTAGATTGAGAGGCAGCCGGAAGTATCCAAACGGGGCTTGTATATTTTCAGGTGGTTTCTGGTAGCTACATGGGAGGTGATTTATGTGAGATAGGTGTGACAAAGTTGCCCGCCTAACCTTGAGGACTAAAAGTGGGGAGGTCAAAAGGGCTGGCTGCCGCCCAGTGCTAGTGGATGCTGCGCTTGGAAGCGGAATAAAGGGACTCCAGACCACCCCAATGGGTCCTCAGAGGAGCATTTTCACACTAAAACACGAATGACAGGTACCCTCATCCTAGTATTGGTAAGCCTAGAGAGCTTTTTCAGTAGCCAGGACCAAACACCCAGCATAGGAATGAATGCCTTTCTCGCTTAAGAAAACTTTCTAAAATCATGCACACATTTGGAAATACATTTCTTTCTTCGTCAACACTGTGAAAGGAAGAATTCAAGAGACAGAGGCAGACTACAGCAAACTGGGACCCTTATCAGATACAAAGTTGTCCTTGATAAATATAAAATTAAATGTGTGGATAACGCGCACAAGAGACAAAACAAGCACTGTTCTCCCAGCCCTGACACAGAGATTACAAAGTTGGGATTGACCTCAGACAAAAGCGTTACGTTTGCACTGAACGACTTTCTTAGTTTACCAAAGTGATTTACAAGTTGAGACAGTAGAGGGAACCAGTTTACAGTTTAGGGATGAAGACCTCACAAAGGTAAAGGGACAGTTTTAATATCCAAGATGACGGCATGAACTGGATATAAACTCAAGCCACACCCCTTTCAACTCACATGACCCCCAAGGACATAGTCCAATCTGAGACAGGCCTAGCTCACAATACACAGATGCAGTCAATGCTTCTAAGTACCACCTAAGAGGAGGAGAGACCAGATTGTAATAGCTAGCTTCCACAGCCTAACACTTCGGGTGTTCGAGAATGAGCAAGGAGTTTGGATGAGACTGGTGAGCTATAGGACTATTGAGAAAAGAGCTGGGAGGTGAGAGTTGAACGGGGGAATTAACATTAAGGAAGAATTGGTATATACACACACACACATATATATATATATATATATATATATAGAAATATTGAGGAGGTTGGAAAGAGAATTGTTATTTGGAGAGAGGCTTATTTAGATGATTGGAGGGGGAGAGCTACTTGGAAAGAACTCATCAAGGAGGTTGGAGAAAGAAAGAACCATTACCCTCTGGTGAGGAGGATGGATAAGGTAGATTGGGAAATAGAGTTGAAAAACCTGAAAGGTGGGAGTAGAGCCTGCAACCCTAATGGCTGAATAGTTCAAGGAAGTTCTGAAAGGCCAGGTTGGTCCAGGGCAGACTTTGGAGGTGGAAGGAAATACAAGATGATGCAAACACACAGAGGGACAGGGTGGCTACGACAGAAGGGATGTGTGCCGGAGACAAGGACCCTAGAACAGGGAGGTGGTCAGCTGAAAGTGAACATCCCAAGCACGTTCTGAAACCCAGGGTGAATGGATTAGTGGTGAGAGAAATCTACCGGTCCCAAACATCTGGTAGAGAACTTAAGAATCTCCCAAGCCTCTGACAGAGGTCCCTCATCACAGATGCTCTGGTAATAGGTTCAGCAACCCCATAAAAAACCCAACCCAAAGACAAAAAATAATAAATCACCTTGTCTAATGATGGCATCACTGAACTACTGGTCAAATTAGAGGATCATCATATTACAGTAAAGTGACACACGCCAATTTGCAGTGGGACACCCAAGCTATTCCCTTTGAGTATATCCGATTCCCAGATGGCAAGTTGAAATGTATACACAAAGTGCACTACTGGGCAAAGGGGTGTTTTTATGATATCTTCTGCCTATGATACAATGTTTTCATATGTGTGATCGCACTGTCACCGGTGGGAACACAGTGCAATTTGTATTGCACTGGCACCAATGTGATTGTGTAAATTATTTTTGCGCATATTTCAACAGTCTTAAGAATTGTGTTTTAAATATTAAAAGTGTTCATTTGAAATTAAATCCAATGTAAAACCTCTATATTTGCACATTACAGTACGTTCCAAGGGGGGAAATGTGCATGACCATATTTCATGTACATTAAATAAGACATTAACTGAAACCCCTCTTCTCCAGGATAACAGCTAAAAAGGACATGATGAGGAATGCTAGTCTGAGCCGCCATAAACAGGATATTTTCTTCATGGATTCAGGTCAATGGTCATGTCAATATGCACAAACAATGTTCAAGCCTGTATCCAGTGCAGGACATAAAAGCCAGGCAGCAGTATGATTGGAAAGATAAGCCCCTAATGTTTCGTTGTAATGGGCATGTGCTCTTTGGCAGCAGCTTAATATTTGTAAACTTCAAAAGTTCTTAAACTTTAGTAAAGAAATAGATGTTTCCATGTTTCTTTTAGTCTACTTATTTTAATGTGCACAAGGGATGTAATTGTTTCAATATGTAAAATTGACATCTCTGAAAAGAACAAATCACTTACCTTCGGTAATGTGGTTTCTGAGGGAGTAGTGCTTCATCCCACAGATTCATCATCTTAACAACCTATAGGTTAAAGGTTGGGAGGGCCATGTGGAATCTGTTGGAAGGACTGAACCATCAAAAATATTACTGAAGTTAAGTCATTTGTTCTTTTAGTGAATTCCTTGCACCCACAGAATCCCCATCTTAAAAAGACTCCGAAAGCAACACGGAAGCTGGAGAACAAAGAAGAACCATCACCTACAGCAGGAAACTCTGGAGCACCACATAACTAAAGCGGGTATCCTGATCGAATAAAGAATTCAAGCAGTTGTGTTTGGGATATGTGTGCAGCAATACCAATGTAGCTGCTTGACAGTTATCCACAATAGGGACACCTTTCCCTGAAAACGAGAGGTAGCTTTCAGGTCTCTATTTAAAATGAGCAGAGACCCACAGGCGCTTTCTAGTTGACCAAATCATAGTATTCAAAAATGTGACACTATACCGGATGCAGTCTGTTTGGTAACAGCACTGCCCGCTCAACCATTAGCAAAGCAGATAAAGAGCTGGTCATCTGTGCCGATGTTCCTTGTCCAAGAGACCTAGTAATTGAGACCCCTCTTGGGATCCAGACAAGGACACCTGTGCTCAGTCTTTGATGGGCGGGCACAGAGAAGATATGTGAAAATATGACAAAAACCTGGTAAGGAAAGAAGGCCTCATCCTCAAAGTAACTTTCTCCTTGGTGAAGACTATGGGCCTCATCACGAGTTGGGCGGTATCCCGGAGCTATTCCCACTGGGATACTGCCCGAGCTAATAGCGTAACCGCCACCCCCCTCGATCCCCCTGGGGCCATTAGCGCCGGATCCCGGGTTTGCCGGAACGGGAATTTCCCATTCCCCATTGGGCCCATTCAGGAATGCCCCATTCTCCATTGGGCCCGATGGGGAATTTTCGGTGCGACTACCATCGGCGGTATTATCGCACAGTAATTGCGCCGAAAATAGGCAGATTCGCAGTGAATTTACCCCCAGCTCACAGCTGGGGTAAATCCTGCCAGACCCGTGATTTGGCGGAACCTTAAATACGGCGGTAATACCGTTAATGCCGCATTTAAGGGTTACCGCCAAACTCGTGATGACCCCGTATGGAGACTTGACAGAAAGATCCTGGTCCTCAGTCATCCACCGCATGGCAACGATAGCAACCAGGAAAATCCTCTTAAGGGTGAGCAACTTCAAATGGCAAAATTGCAATGGCTCAAATGGAGCCCATATCAAAATAGTCAAATTAGGGTTCAAGTATAAAACAGCGACAACTGGTGTCTTGGAAAGTTGGAAACAGAATGATTTCCATCTAGTGTGTTGGAAAGTTAGAAAGTGATATTTTTTTTTAAAAAATCACATAACATTGGGGATTGTAAAGGAGGAGCGTTTTTCAAGTGTCCTCAAAAATTAAACAGTGCCCAGTGTCAATGTGAAGACCCTCTTGTACAAAGCGAGCCAAATAATCTTTCATCTGACTGAAAGGAAAACATCTAGGATCTCGTCAGATAGGTCTCACTCTAACTCAGCAGCCACATGTGAAGCCTGAGACTGCCCATGTTCGGACAGAGGATTCTGACTTTTGACAGGCAGAGGAGGTCCATCCTAATCAGGTGGTGCCTGGGAACTGTGATGAATCTGATGATGTCATCACTCCTTTCCCTGAGGTAGCCTCTCCCTATGTGGTCAGTGGATGGCAGCCGCAACCTGATCCTGACCAAGGGGGTGGCTATATGAGGGAGGACCAGCTGGGGCGAGGTGACCCTTAGGGGTATGACATGACACCATTGTGGAAAATCAGCCCCCCACCCCCAATTCCCTTGTGCAGATGTTTCATGCATTCCTCAAGCCTTAATGGCATACTCTTAACACTTTTCCTCAACCACCTGCCAGACCCACGCTTAGTTTTCCCCAATGGGACACAAAGGACAGTAAATCAAGTGCTGACATGAGGAAGAGGCATGCAGCAGTAATGATCACTCTCAATAAGATCTCATGCCAGCTACCCCATCATAAGAGGAACAATGTGGTATTCACTGAGACGAGGAAGAGGGACAGAACAATTAAGACCAACAAGACCAGTAATCCCACACAGCAGTCTAGTCTTTGAAGATTATTCAATCATCACAGGAAGTTTAAAACTAGCGCAGCTGGCAGAAAGCAGAGAGTGCTGCAGACGCTGGGCTGCATTGCGACTTCGTTGGTTTCGACCAATACGCTGGGGAAGAGGATGCCATGGGAAATGATGTTGAGGCTGATCCTGACAGCAGAAGAAGAAACCAGAATGCAGTCTGCTCGCCACCCGAGAGTGCAAGGCAACGGGAACCGCATATAGCAGAGAAAACCACAGTGAAGGCGCATCGGCTAGCGGGATGCATGCTGAGCCAGCAACACAGAAAAAACAGAAGCAGAGAAGTGCGAGGGACACTACAAGTATTAGGTAATCCTAGGGAAGGCGGAAGTGTTATCGGGTTGCCTAAAAGTCTGTGCTGCTTCGTAAAAGCAACACAGGAACGACGTGAACAGGTTTACTTACCTGTAAGCCACGCCACGAACGAAAGAGACAAAATTGAGAAAGAAAGTCAAATAAATGCAAAGGGACTTGGAAAAGGGGCAAAAGTCCATTGCATGGAAAAGGAGCACTACTATTGAAACGAACATTGTTAAGCAAGGAACAATCCAGCAATGTTGGGCGAATATCGTTTCATGGATAAAAGGGAAAAGTAACTATGCGAAAGTCCTGGAAGGAGAGAACACCAGGTGAAGAGAAGTGTGTTATTTAAACGTATTTGTGTAAATGCCCTGGTAGGAGATTATACCAGCTGAAGATACATGTTTACAAGTAACTTTGTGAAAGACCTGGCAGGTGCGTGTACCAGGCAAAGTCAAGTGTGTGTAAAGTGTATACAGAAGGAAGGAGAATCTCAAAGTCACATTACTTTTTGTAGCCCGTGTTTCCTGGCCCTGCTTCCCCAGAGCAGGAATATTTCCCATGGATCAACAATCCATGGATACCACCACCCCCAAGCCCCAGCCTGCTGGGAAGGGACTAGGGCTGCACCTGCTAAATAAAATTGCTGTTAAAAGGAGGTGGGCTATACCCTGTGATCACTAAGGGACATAGACACCAGAGTGAATTATAGGGAGCTCAATGGGGATGCCTCCATTTATAAAACCACGTTTATACTTTAACCCCTAGGATTCCCCTGGTGTGAGCCCCATCTAAATGCGGACCTGCTATGTCCCCACGCCCTTCCTTTGAGGGGTCTTGGGGAGTATGGCACAACAGACCCCTACCTAACTCAGGTACCACCCACATGGAGTGTGAGGCTAGAGGATAGTCTCTGTGGGTGGTTCCATCAAACTATGTGGCCTCAGGCAGGCTGCCACACTTTTCCAATACCTCACACCAGGGTACCATCCCTCTATCCCCTTGATCTACTTAGCTTTTTTTATAAATAATTAAAATCCTAGCCCTACTTAACATTCCCTCTAACATTTACTGCAACTCTTCGCTTCCCCTACTTAACATGCTACTTAACATCCCTTTATACATTCAACTTCACATACACAGATGTATATTTACGTATGACATTTAACACATACAAAACACTGTCACAGTGTGGTGACTGCTGCAGTCACACTCTTCACAGTACCTTAAGGTCTATGTCTGTTGTTGGCACACTGATTGCAAGCTGGTGGACAGACTTGCTGTGCAGGACTGGAAGGTGCTGCTGGTTTCAGGCTAGTTGGATCTCTGTCCTTTGATGGCAAATAGGGCTGTGGGCTAGCCCCACTGTTCATTCTTTTGGATGACCCCGTCTACCATGACCCCATCCACCAGATGCCCACCCACGACCATCACACTCTCTAGAAGTCCTTAGCTGCCTCCTGTGAAAGTGGGGGTTTGCCCGCTCTCACTGACGCACCCTGCAGTCTTCTGTGTGGGTCCAGTTGGCTGGGGGGGCGACACGCAATCACTGCAGCCCATTCATGGGCAGGGGAGTTCTATTCCTTTGTTCTTTTCTTTTTCTTTCTTTTCTTGACATTCCATCCAGGACCATTGTGGGCTGGATGGATTCTTCCAAAACACAAACACAGGACACGCATAAATAAACACACTACACATTTATTTAAAAAAAAACCTTTATTTACCCTGGTGTCTGCGTCTTTTATTTCTAGGTGTTCCCCTAGGGGACAAGCACATATCCCATACTAGCTGGGACAAGAGTACATATTCTTCACAGAGGCAGTGGCAAGTGCTACTTCTCTTTTTCAGACAATGCATGGTTACAGTTATCTTTTGGAGTCTGAGCACAGTTGCACCACATGGAGAGAGGAAAAGCAACCATAGCCAGTCTAATGGCCTGCAGCATCCAGAGACTGAAGGGCTCCATTCCCTGTGCAAGGGAACACAATCTGCTCACTCTCAGAGTTCCTATGAGAGTACCTCAACTCAGAGAGGCATCCATGACTACTGTCCAATGCTTACCAGGCTCTCCACTCAAAGCAAGATGCTTTAGGGCCACCACAAGAAATCCTGGGAGTGAGACCTGCAAAAAGACTAATATTGCCCTGAAACTCAGACCACGGCAGCAAAGCAGCCACTGGAGAAAGCAGGTCACTACCATTAGGAAGATGCAGGAGGCTATGAGACCCAGAAGGCACAGAAAGACTGAGTCCAGCAACGGCACCAGGACTTTAAAAGCTGCACCAGCTGAATGATGTTGACAACAGTCATCAAGAGAAAAAGCCCTACCAGAGCATGTATCCATAACTGCTCAGATGAATCAGAACCTTTTTGAAATTAACGGAAACTCCAAAGCATTAAACCAGATGACAAGTGTATATAGGCAGGCAGACACAAGCTTCGCAGAGTTTGCTCAAATGAGCAAGACATCCAGGCTGCTGAGAGGAGCTGAGAGGAGCGGGAAGCACAGCCCACAGCTTTATGAAAACCGTCGGGGCTGAAGACGGGTATGAAGGTAGGACCACGAACTTGTAGTGGACATTGCCAACCACAAACCTAAGGTTCTTTCTGTGCTTGTGGATCAGTACATGAAACTAGGCTAGCTGAAGGTCCATCGACACCAGCCACTGCTTGAGGTGGTCTAGGGACTTTAGGATCTGGGTCAAAGTAACCATCATGAAAAAGTGCAAATGCTGGAAATGGAGGATCTGTTGCAGACCCGTTCATCCTGCGGCACCAAAAATGAATGGAAATATCATCTCCTCTCCATCTCCTCTCCATCTCCGAGGTAGGCACAAGTTGTAGTGTAGTCCTTGGCAGGAGCTGCAAGAGTTCCTGCCGACAGGAGGGCAGGGCAAGGACGAGGGGAGGAGGGGTTGCCCGGGGGACGGTGGAGGGAAGGCAGGAGAAAGTGCTATAAAATGGCCTGTGAAGACCAGGCATCAAAGGTGTTCATCCACTCAGAGAAGAATGTATGTAGGGGTTTTGAACTTGGGTGGGGTAGCAGAGCATGGATGCAGAAACATTGCCCCTGGTAAAGTCTTTGGTCTCATTTGCCGGAATGCACCTGTTGCCTACCACTGTGGGCAAAGGAGGTGAAGGAACAAAAAGGACACCCCCCTAGCAAACAACTTGCTGGACTGCCCGCTGAAGGAGCTTGGCAGTAGCTTTGAATGCCTTAAATGTCGCAAATGATTCATCTGCCTTGGAGCCAAAAATATTAGCTCCATTGAAGGGCATGTCTAGGAGCTCTGCACATTAAGCGCAAATCCCGAAGTAGGCACCCAGAAGGGCCTCTTAAGCACAGTCCGAGAGCCCATCGAGCGAGCTACACCAGCAGCCATGTCTAAACCAATCTGCAAGATCTGCTTGGTGGTTTACTAACTGTCATTCACAAAGGCTGCACATCTGACTCTCATCTCAGGGGCAGATTGCTGCCTCCATCACAAACCACAATGTGAAGCAATGTCTCGCAACAATGCAAGAAGTGTTAATTGTCTGCAATGCAAAGCTGCCCCAAGGAAAAACCCCTGTGGCCATAGTGACCAATTTCTTTACCGTCCCTGTCACGGGGGCAAGGAAGAAAAGGTCACAGCCTTTGCAGAGGAAGCATGAATCACTCAGCTCTCAGGCAAGGGGGACACTAGGGCAAATGGAGCAGGACAAGGTTTCTTGGGCAAGTTCCTGTCATCACCAGGGCAGAACTAGGTTTGGACCACACAGCCTTGACAGGATCAGAAACCGCAGCATTTAATGGGAGGAGGGTTTCCTGGAGGGGTGGAGGTAAAGAAGACCTCACTCCAGGATATCCATAAGGTAGTGCTGATCATTGGAAACTATTGGTGATGATATCACCAGACACTCCAGTGTCTTTGCAATGGTCTTTGAGAAGGGCATATTCATTCTACCTTAAGTAGTAGCTTTCACAATTAGCATCTCAGGAGACATGCTGAGACCACTGGCATTCTGAAGGTCAGAAGACAAGCTGGTCAAACCTTCATCCTGCTCAGAGAGCTCTTTTGGGAAGTCACCCATATCTGTGAGGAGTCAGAAATGAAAGGTGAGCACAAAATTGCAATGTTCTCAATATTTGCCATTTTTATTGAAAGAAAAATGGCTTTGGAAAAAGGACTATCTTGCCCTTACCAAAGGAGAATGTCCCTACCTATGAAAAAAAAAACAAGTAGACCTTGTATCAAAAATACATCTGACCTTCACGCTAACGTACAAACTCAAAAGGTACAATATAATTTCTGTTGTCACTTCAATCAAGTTGTGCAAAACACTAAATCTATACAGTTCCAACAAAACAACCTTTGTCTCCAGGATTTAGTTTACCTTCCCCTGAATGGTTTCGGCATTTGAAATACTCAGTTTCACCAAAGTTTCTTTCTTTAACCCCTGAAATGCTAAGGACGAGCTATCTCGTCCTCAGCACTACATCTGTAGATAGCTCATCCCCAGCATTACTTACCTTGGGGGCTGGATCGCCCCCCCACCTAATCCTCCCAGGCTGCTGCAGTGATCCTCCTGACCCCCAGGCTAGGAAGGGGAAGACTTCTCCTTCCGTGCCTGGGGTTCAGGGGGTAGCTGGGATGACGTTGGCGCAAGCTACGTGCACTGACGTCCTCAGGAAGTGATATTTACATGCTGAAGCAATTAGGCTTCAGCATGTAAATATCGCAGCCACGCTTTTGCGTGCTGCTCAGGCATTTCCCGCCCAATTGCCTTGAGTGGGAGCTTGTTCGAAAGGGGAGATTGCTGGTTGGGGATCGCTCGATCCTTGACCAGCAATCACCACTGGGCCACCAGGGAATAGATTTTGGGGGTGGGAGCCCCAACCATGCTAAAACGCCCCCCACCCCACCACCAAAAATGAGAACCAAAAAATGCCAAAATGTGTTTTCCTTTTTGTTGGCAGATGGGGGCTGTTTTGCACCCATTTGTCCCCAAGGAAGGCAACAAAAACAAAATAAATGTCAAAAAGGCACACTTGGGTCATTGGGAGCTGGCCCTGTGCCTGTGGGCCAGCCACCCCAGAAATCCCCCCCTGGGAGGGGCAGATACTTGCTGCTTCCCTGGGGGGGCAGGATTGAGGGTCTGATCCCATTTTGTCACCCCAGGGAAGCAGCAAGGAGCACTAGGCCACCAGGGATATGATCTTGGTGTGGGGGTGGGGTGGTAGGCCAATGAGCCCCCCACCGCCAACCCCAGAAAATGGCAACCAGATGGCATAATGTTGTTTTTCCTTTTCTGGGGGCAAATTGATGCAGTTTTGCACCGATCTACCCCCAAGAAAGGCAAAACAACAATACACTCCACATATAGTGGAATGCTTGGAGGTATCAGGGGGGCTGGCCCCGTGCCTATGGGCCAGTCCCCTTTGGATTCCCTCCAAGGACGGGCAGACCATTGCTGCTTCCCTAGGTGGGAGCAAAATTGGGGTCCTGGCACAGGCGATATGATCTTGGGGGTGGGTTCCCTGGGTGTGGCCCCACCCCAGGCCAATCTGCCCCCCTCAACCCCCTCCAAAATGCCAACAAGATGGCATAATGTTGCTTGCCTTCTTTGGGGGCAGATTAGTACTGTTTTGCACCCATTTGCCCCCAAGAAAGGCAAAACAATAAAGGTTAATTTGCTAGAGGAACACTTGTTAGGTTGTAACGCAGGGCAGCCAGAGCTCCAGCAGCAGTCCCAGTGAGCCCCAGCAGGGTCCCCATCCATTCCCGGAGGGAGAAGCTGTCCCAGGTAGCTCTGGCAGCATCCCAACCCCACCCCAGAGGGAAAAGCTGGAATGCAGCAGAGGATGAGCTCCAGGGCGACTGGGGGTGATGTCCCAGTCCTTGGGCGCGTTGTCTCCCATGTGGGTCGACCATCCCCAAATCCAGCGGCGGTCCCAGTGAGCCATGGCAGGGTCTGCATCCCTCCCCAGAGGGAAAGGCTGTAACGCAGCCTAGCCATAGCTCCAGGGCAATCGGAGCTGCTGCCCCCGGCCTTGGGCGCCTGTCTGCCTTGCTGGTCGACTGTCCCAAAGTCCAGCATAGGTCCCAGTGAGCCCCGGCATTAGTCTGCATCCCTCCCCGGAGGGAAAGGTTGTAAAGCAGCCCAGCCAGAGCTCTAGGATGGTCGAGGGTGATAGAACCGGCCTTGGGCACATGTCTCCCGTGTTGTTCGACGGTCCCCAGAGTTCAGCGGCGGTCCCAGGGATGCCCCAGCAGGAACCCCCATCCATTCCTGGAGGGAAAAGGTGTAACGCAGGTCAGCCAATAAAAATGGGACGGCCGGGGTGCTGACTTCGAGCTTGGACACCTGTCGCCCATGTTGAGCGACCATTCACAAGTCTAGCGGCAGTCCCAGTGAGCACCAGCAGGGTACCCATCCCTTCCCGGAGGGAAAAGCTGTAACGCAGGCCAGCTAGAGCTCCAGGACGGCCGAGGGTGCTGCCTCTGGGTTTGGGCATCTGTCTCCCTCGTTGGTTGACCACCCCCAAGTTCAGCGGCGGTTCCAGGGAGCTCCAGCAGGGTCCCCGTCCCTCCCTGGAGGTAAAATATGTAAAACAGCCCTGCCGGAACTCCAGGATGGTCAGGGTGATGTCCCAGGCCTTTGGCGATTGTCTCCCATGTTGGGCGACGATCCACAAGTCCAGCACCGTTCCTAGGGAGCCCTGGGACGGTCCCCAACGCTTTCCAGGGGGAAAAGCTGTAATGCAGCCCAGCCAGAACTCCAGGATGGTGAAGGTGATGTCCCTGGCATTGCGTGCCTGTTTCCCATATGGCTGGACCGTCCCAAAGTCCAGCTGTGGTCCCAGGGAGCCCAGGCAGTGTGCCAATCCCTCCCTGGAGAGAAAAACTGTAACGCAGGCCAGACAGAGGTCCAGGATGGTCAGGGGTGATGTTCCTGGCCTTGGGGGCCCGTTTCCCATGTGGGTCGACCGTCCCAAGTCCAGCAGTGGTCACAGGGAGCCCCGGCAGTGTTCCAATTCCTCCCTGGAGAGAAAAGCTGTAACGCGGCATGGACAGAGCTCCAGGAACGCCGGGGGTGATGTGCCCATTTTTGGGCACCCGTCTCACTTGTTGGTCGACCGTCCACAAGTTTAGCGGCAGTCCCAGAGACCCCCCGGCAGGATTCCCATCCTTCCCTGGAGGGAAATCCTGTAACGCAGGCCAGCCAGAACTCCTGGATGGTTGGGGGTGATGTCCCCAGCATTTGGCACCTCTCCCCCATTGTCATACCGCCTACCCCCAGGCATCCGGACCAAGCCCATCAGCCCCGGGAGCAGGCATCTAGACATTTAGTAAAAGCTCAGCATCCCCGGCTAGGGGATATCTGGGTTCAGTCCAAGCGCCTTAGGCGCCAGGCTCATAGTAGGAATCAGTTCTGGTGCCTAAGGCGCCAGGCTCATAGTCATTACTTACCTCAGGCAGACCATGCTGCAAATAACTCCAATCCAACATAAAGCCTGAAAGGGACTATTTTTCTACAGGGACTATTTTTTACTCGGGTGTGGTTCTAGGGACTTCTTACCTGGGACTACTTTTGAGGCTATTTAAACCACACCCAACCAGCAACACACACTTCGCGTTATTCTGCATCCAGCAGCGTAACACTCACCGTGCCTGCAGCCTGCATCCAGTGTCCTGCGACGCCCGCCTCGAATCCGGAGCTCCTAAAACAAAGAGGAAAGAAAGGGACAAGGTTAGAAAACAAACTTATTTCTATTCCACACCTGATTCTGGATCCATCTGGTCTCCGGACCTGTAAAGAACATAATTTCTGCACACGCCGCACCTCCAGCTGCAGCGCCGCGCCATACTCACCAGTCTTCACAGCATCCTTCGGGTCGGCGCTGCCATCATTTCTTCGCCGAACTTCAGCACCTAGGAGACAAAAGAAAACCACAAGGTGAGCCAAGGGAACCAACAAATATAATTATTACCACCATAGACTTACCTGATTTACCACCGGAGGCATCCTTTTGTGACTCTCCATATTTTCACATGCGCATCTGTAAAGAGAGACAAAACAACATGTTTTCCTCGTGCAACATTTACCAGACAGCGTCGGGTAATACAGACTCTTAAATGAGCGCCACCAGCTGCCACAAGAGCATCTTTTCACGAGCCAGCTGCAAGACAAGAAAGGAAGGGGGGAAGAAGAGTGAACATCGGACATATTGAACTCTATGAGCTTAATACTTACTGGTCCTCACCAGGAACCTCAGAGTCAATACTCTCTGGAACTCTCCCGAGCCTTCAAACCAGTGAAGTAACTGGAATCGACGCGCCCCTGCAAATCCATGCAGGATGGAGAGCTCATCTTTCAAGAATATAAGGTGAGATTGCTGTGAGGGCATTTCGGAGGTGATTAGTTGGGGAGGACTGTGGGGTGCCATCATTAGAATCCACAAGTGGCTAAATCCATCTCTCCACTTGCAGGAGAATATTTCTATGGGTTAAGCAGACAAGATTAGGAGGGCAGATCCAGTCAGTCATCGCTGCACTATGCATCATGTGGGTGGAGACCGCAGCTGTCCGGGTCAGACCGACGCCCCTGTGGGAGCCAGGTGAGCATAACACCCATGTGGAGCGACCATCCCCAAATCCCCAAGTCCAGCGGCGATCCCAGTGAGCCCCGGCAGGGTACCCATCCCTTCCTGGAGGGAAAAGCTGTAACGCAGGCCAGCCAGAGCTCCGGGACAGCCGGGCAGGCTGCCTCTGGGCTTAGGCACCTGTCGCCCTTATTGGTCCACCATCCCCAAATTCAGCGTCGGCCCCGGGGAGCCTCTGCAGGTTCCCCATCCCTCCCTGGAGGGAAAACCTTTAACGCAGGCCAGCCAGAATTGCAGGATGGTCGGGGGTGATGTCCCCAGCCTTAGGTGTCTGTCTCCCATGTTGGGCGACCATCCCCAAGTCGTGCGATGGTCCCAGTCAGACCCGGCAGGGAAACCTGTAGCACAGGCCAGCCAGAACTGCAGGATGGTCGGGGTGTGATGTCCTGGGCCTTTGGCACCAGTCTCCATGTTGGGCGACCATCCCCAAGTCCAGCGGCGGTCCCAGTGAGACCAGGCAGGGAAACCTGTAATGCAGACCAGCCAGAACTACATGATGGCTGGGGGTGATGTCCCCGGGCTTTGGCACCCATCTCCCATGTTGGGCGACCATCCCCAAGTCCAGCGGCGGTCTCAGTGAGCACCAGCAGGGTCCACATCCCTTCCCGGAGGGAAAAGCAGTAACGCAGGCCAGCCAAAGCTCTGGGACGGCCGGTGGTGCTGTCTACGGGTTTGGGTGCCTGTCTCCCTTGTTGGTCGACCGTCCCCAAGATCAGCTGCGGTCCCAGGGAGCCCCGGCAGGGTCCCCATCCCTCTTTGGAGGGACGAGCTGTAGCACAGCCTAGCCAGAGCTCCAGGATGGAAGGGGGTGAAGTCCCCAGCCTTGAGGGTTGTCCACAAGACCAAAAACCTAAACATTTCCTCTTCTCAGACCCACATACCAGTGGTTTAGCCTTTTCCCTTTGCGCCCATGTAAGTGCATCGACACATGTGAGGTGCCGTCTTTGTCGGGACACCTGTGGGAATGTGAGAAGATAGGACATGTGTTGTTGCCGGCCTGTTTCAGTGGTTTCCTGGTGGCAAATGTCTGAAAATTGTGTTTTTTTCCCCTATATTTTGGGCTCTGCCGGGCCTTGTGGTTTAATACATTCTAGGGCGATTTGGGAAAGTCAGACCTCTTTGGATTCCCACGGATGTCTTAGTTTCAGGAATGCATGGGGTTCCCCATTTTCCTTGGTCGCTACGACACCCCAGGCACAAATCTGTGGGTTGTCCAGACGGCCAAATCCAGTATTCACCCGTATGTTTTATGTACCAGTGGTTTAACCTTTTCCCTTTGCCCCCAGGTCAGTCCACCCACACATGTGAGGTACCGTTTTCGTCGGGACACCTGTGCGAACGTGGGAACGTACGACATTTGTTGTTGTCTCTTTGTTTGGATGATGTTTTCATACATTTTCTTACTACACTTTATTACACAACCCTTTCATTTCCCAAATGTGACCTACATTTAGTCTCTGCTTTAGGCACTCTATGCTTTTGTAACCTGCGCATTTCACCCATCCTTCAAAAGGTCTGCCTGTGCTCTTTCAAAACAATGTATGCTTGCCATTCTTCACCACATTTGTTTTCCTTATTTTAAAATGCTTAGTACGTCTGTTTAGGCCGTCAGCATAAAAATCCTGTGTAGCATGGTTCGACTTTGGCTTGTGGTATTGCTTGTTTTGTGAAACATTATGAAAAATGTGATTTCCTAACTAGAAGCATCGGGGGAATGTAGCGGTGCATTGATTTTCTCAATATTCACAGAAGTCATTACCTTACAAGCGCAAACATGTCCAGCACATGCCTTTTTTTCCTGTCATTTTTCCAATTATTTCTGTGTACCCACTCCCATAGAGTTCTAAGGGACCCTATGACCATTTTAGTTACAAAGTTGTTACCTGACCTGCACAAATGACCCCTTCCTGAACTTGGAATTGTGTGTACTTTTCACACACCCCCCTACAGCAAACTAGGAATCCTTGGTGGCGTTATGACCCGCTACATGTGGGAAGAAAAGGGTGACATTTCTTGCTGGGTTATCACTTGTAACAAGAAAGTTACAAGTAATTGAACGCAGCATACCGAAATGTCCAAAAAAAGGTATTAGCAATGGGAGTGAAATCCCTCAGCAGTTAAGGGGTTAAGGGTAATGAAAATGACTGTTTCACTCAGGCTCCATTATGGGTAATGAGAATGTCTCTTTCCTGGGTATTTTCCTTAAGATAGCAGGTCAATTGTTCTTTTTACAATACGGGTTGAGATATATTGAAAGACAGTCTTTTATAGTTTTTGCGATGACCAAAGCAAAGTTTTGACAAAGGCTTGATATAATAAAAGTTCTTTTTCAATAAAACCTTGGATTTCCTGGTGTACTCCCCCTATCAGGAATATCCTCCTTTTGGCTCACACAGATCCTCTGGTGTACTCTCCTGCCAGGTATCTCTTTCAAAAAGGTTTCACTACCTGATACTATTATCAGGTCTCTCTGCAACATTCACATTTCTCTTAAATGTTCTGACAATGGCACCGCCTCAGTGGCACAACCTTGCTGACACCAATTAGCATGTGTGCCAATGTCCCCCATACTGACATACCCTATATGAGGGTTTGCTCAAATTCCTTCTGTCAACATCTTTTACAATGTTGCTTGGCTCTTGGCAATGCTTGTTCCAGGTGTCCCCCAACTGACATCTCATGGCAGGAGAATTGTACAACTTCTGCCTTTTTGTTTCTCTTGCACTGTCTTTTGGCTCATGGCAATGCTGGTTCCAGGTTTCCCCCAACTGACATCAATTGTTAGGAGAATTGCACCACATTTTTCTCTGTAACTCTATTTGATCTTTATTCAAAACTTTCACTTAATTGTCCATGGGGCTCATTCTGACCCAGCTGGTCCGGAAACAAGGGTGCTGGTAAGCTTACTGACACTGTTGTTTCCGGACAGCATGTTACAGGTCTGCCTGCCAGAGCCGCCGTGCCTTACAGGTCTGACTCTGCCGGGCACAGCAGCCACAGTAGGCAGACCTGTCACGGAAGCACCAGCACCATTAACAACGGTGCCGGTGCTTCCGTGTACCCACTCCCATAGAGTTCTAAGGGACTCTATGGGAATGGGGATTAATAAGACTGCCAGTGCCTGAGTTCCCGGCTGCTGGACTTGGGATAGCCCAGTGGCACCAGGAAGTCCGGCACCAGTAATTAATTACGGGTCTGGTGGCAACCCGCCTGTAGCACCAGCAGGGTTACCTCCGGACCCGTAGTGAGCCCCCATCTGTCTGTTGGAATGCCCCGGGGTAACCACTATGAAAGGCCCAACTTAACGGTTTCTCCTGGCGTCTCAGACTCATGGTCCGCTGTAGCGGCAGAGTTTTGATTCGGGTATGATGCCCACGTTGTGTCATACCCCCTTGTCAGGTCCTCTGCCGGCTTTGTGTTCCCTCGCCAATCTGGTTGCTGCTTTCTCACTGGGCAGAGTCGTGGACAACCTTTCTGCAGTTGCTGACACCATTGCTGCACTTCTCTGGAGCCCGTTAACCTTTGTTGGGTCTCCTGCCAATCCGGTACATCAGGGTGACAAATGGCAATCCAAAAGCACCTCTCTCCTTCAGCCTGGTGCTGTCCCGCACTTCTGCCTTTCTCTGCGGCTCCGCTTGCCCCTCCGCATACTCTGGAGAAACACTTGCAGACGTGGGAAGGAGAAAATGAAGAAGCCAAATCGGGTTGCAATTTAAATGTCCCACATAGTTGATTAAATGGGCAACAACTAAACTGCATGTTACTATTGCCACTCTACTTCTCCTCCCTAATGTCTCCTACTTGCATTCCACTTCTGCTCCTCCCACACCACTCTTAATCCTCCTCCACCCACAAAACTATTACTACTACTCCCCCACTACATCTCCTGTACTACTTTTCCTCCTCCCACACTACTCCTCATCCCACTCCCACACGACTGCTCAACCACCCTCCTTTCACTCTGTACCACCCTCCTCACAATCGCACCGTACACCTACCCGTTCTACCCACTTTTTGCACACACATGCACACTCAAGCTGCTGAACCACTATCACTCCTAAACCAATACCTCACCTCTCCAACAATCTCTCCCACAATCCAATGCTCCTTCCTTCCTACTGCTGGTCTCCTCGTCTAATTGCACCTCTACCTCTGACCTCACCCGGTACACCCACACATCCTGATTCCCATTCCTAATTTATATATCCCTCCTTTCTTAGGAATTGTTTTTCTCTCTCTGTCTAATCTGGGCTGCTCTCCTCGTCCAGAGATGTGAATGTGCACAGCAAAGATTTTAAAAAGGGCTTAAACAACACCCACTGGTTGCAGAGTTGTTCGCCATGCAATGGTGGCATACTAGGATTATAGTAATAGTTTCTGTTCTGGGAGCCAATCTCCCACCCGCTTCGATAAGACCTACCCAGCATCCCTGGTGGTTTAGCAGTTGATTACAGGTGACAAGACTCGTGCCAGTGTTACGTGGTGGAGCCGCCTCATCTCTGTCACAACGGTTATGTCTGGGGCTTCCTTCTGCAGCTCCCTTCTCCAGTCTCATTCTCGCAGCTGTTCTTCACACCTCTTGGAAGCATGTGGTTTGTGTCTATGATGGGAGATTTTCACAGGGTTCATCATTGCCGTTGTCTCATGGGGGTTCGGATGATTTTCTTGCAATGCTGCCAAGCTGATATAAGGAAAATAATTACTGGGAGTTGTTTGTATTAGAGGCATGGTCAGAGATAAGGGCCTGCAGGTAAGCATTCTGGCACAGGGAAAGGAACAGGAATTGGGGCCCTCTTTGTTGCCACCGCGCACCGCATGCGGTAGGACTGGCTCTGGATTGCATTTTGGCATGTCCTGTCAAGAAGGGAGGAGGAGACAAGGATACAAAAAAAGAACTGAGGTCATGGGGTGCAGCTGGATTCATTTATACCACCCATGACATCACATCTGTAGTTATAGGCAACATTGACACCAAGCCGACCAGGAGCTGCAGTGCACCCTGGTGGCTGAAAGATTCCAAATCCAGATGTACAACACAAAGATATTGCGAAGATAAAGTATATGTGTAAAGGAGGAATCCATTAGAAATGTCTGCTTCATCCATTAGTCTTTGGCTGGACAACCATAAAAGTATTTAGCAGGATATTAATGTATATACTGTAACCAAAGTTTAGAAAAATCAAAACAGATGCTCCCTAAATGGGCTGAGAGAGGGGGGACTTCTACTCTGATGCACAAACCACTGACAATGTATGCTAGAGTATTTGGGTGTTTGTATTTACTCAAATAAATGTCTTTGCTGCACGGATTACCAGTCCACTGATAAATAATATCCAGTTAACAAATGTCTTGGTTTATCCACTGCGCATGGACATAACTTCTATTCTTTCCAAATAATCAATCAATCAATGTTCAATAACAATTATAATCCTTTCTTCCAAATCAGATTCCTCAATCGGATGTCCTATTTTCAAGTCCATATTTAATTTCTATTGGTGATCGGTATATAGCCAACACATGTTTCGACCTTCATGAATACAGGTCTTCTTCAGGGCCAATATATCACCTTTCTCCCATAAATTGCTTGTACAGACTACAATTGGACTGATGTCCAAAATCCCACAAGATCTTCCCAACTGAATAGTTTTCACACTTTGTATGGGAACACGCATTTCAACCTTTATGAACACAGGTCTTCTTCAGGGCCAATATATCACCTGTTTAACATGACATTAGTTCCAAACATTCAACATATAGTGTTGTACAATTGAGTCATGAATTTCCAAATGCATTCATGAAAGATTTATGATATAAATACTACATAATAAGTGAATCAAGAATCGTTCCACATCCCGGGGATAAGGTTACATTTTCAAGCGTGGACAAAAATGATAAATTACTCACTGTAGTGATTAACGTACTCTTAGTCCTTAGTCCCCTTTCCTCCATACTGCATGGGCGTCCCTTCCGACGGGAGACGGAACCTTTTTCACCAGAAAAAAACCTTCTTCCCCTTTAAATTTAGAGGTGCGTGAGGGTGCGGCCCTGGGAGCATGCGCTGCCCTGACTGTGGCCTCCGGCACCACATCTCCCCATAGACAAGTCAACACTAGAATACATTGCCTAATGGCACCAGTTTTATTAGGGGGGAGGATGGTGGGAGGTACGGAGGAAAGGGGACTAAGAACTAAGATCACGTTAGTCACTACAGTGAGTAATTTATAATTCCGTCCGGGCAGATTACCAGAATGTCTGGCACGGTGGCCATTTTGTCGAGCTGCCTTCCACGTGCCTGCGTCGTGTTGCTCGGCTCACTGGACCCTGCCCCGTCCAGGACTCTTGAGTGTGGATCATGGGGCCTACCCTTTTCCTCAGGGCGAGGCCTGGTAGGCGTTTCGCCCTTGGAGGATCTGCTGGTAGAACTATGTATAGGCGCCCCTTCGGACATGATGCCGGTAGTAGGGCGTGGCCCCTCGGGTGCAGACCCGGTAAAAGAACCTTCCGGTCCCTCAGCACTGTCACCGAGAGGATCTGTTGACCCCTCGGCCTGTCGGCTGGTAGCTGATGTAGCCTCAGTACTTGTGCTCATATGAGGACCTGATCGGCCCTACCTTGGGCTTGGATCGATGATAGACGAAGTCCTTAGGTCCTTTGGAGGTGTTCTCTGGATGAGCTCCCTCCATCTGGCTAGTCTGTTCTTCAGAGGCCTCGAGGAGAGCGCGTTGCACGCGGTACAAGCTTGCAGCTGTGGTCTGAGCCAAGGCAACGTAGGCAGAGGGCATGGGGGTCTTTAGTTGGAAAGAGCCTGTCGCAGGATGGACACCTGCTGAACCCTGCAGAAGTCGACATGCGCCGGGGAGCAGCGTGACACCCGAGGACCGAGTACCTGAATAATAAAAAGATAAAAAAGACAGAAGAGAAGAAGTATCCGCGCGTGGAATTAAATGAACGGAGCCAAACCCAGGAGCGCTGGGGAATTCGGCCAGTTCCCGTCGACGCACAAAAGGGGACTGAGGTGTGGCGCCGGAGGGTGGATTCTGGGCAGCGCATGCTCCCAGGGCTGCACCCCCACGCGTCTCTAAATTTAATGGGGAAGAAGGTTTTTTCTGGTGAAAAGGGTTCCGTCTACCGTCCCATGGAAGGGACGCCCATGCATTATAGAGTAAAGGGGATGGGACGTAAGAGTAGAAGAAATTATATATCTCTATCAGTATGTCTTCCTATATTGCAAGATATCCCTGTCCTTCATATTACATCCATTCACTATATTGCCTAGTAATGTCCACATGAAACACAGTGTCCCACATGCTTAAAGTTTTGTGCATTTTAACCATATCCATTGGAGTTTCAATACGTCCCATGTAATGACATACCTATTTAGATCAACCACCTATAGTGAATTAATGTCTCCAACATCTACATGTCTCCATACACTCCTTAGTAACTCCCTTGGTGTTTTCACCACGTGCGGACTATACTTAAAATGTTAACGGATAACCATTCAGCTTACTGTTTAAGCTTTGGAGAGGTATATGCTTACCTTTCGCTCATAAATTGCTTGTACAGACTACTATTGGACAGGTGTCCAAATTCACACAAGATCTATAATGAAAAATATAGATCGTAGGCAGTAATGGCCTGCAGTCGAGAGGCTTATTGCCATTAGTGCCCTGGCCCGTTAGACCGGGTACTCATTTTTTTCTGGCTGCGAGATACGTTGCGTTTCGCAGACGGAAAAAAAAAAGTTTGAAAATGTCAAAGAAAATGCCCGCCGTGGACAGAAAACAGTCTGTTTTCTCTTTCTGTGGCAGCCATAGTAAACAAAAATAATGCCCACCATGGAACAGGGAGAAGGGACTCCGTGTGGTCCCTTCTCCCTTTCCATGGTGGCCTGAACATTTTTTTTAAAAAAGACGATGACTGGCGCGAGGGACGCACAAGTATGCGAGGGGGATTACCGTCTGGTAAGACTCGCAAATGTACCAATCGGTACATTTGTTTCGAGCGAAAAATCCTGCGTCGGGTACTAATTTTCATTATAGATCTTGTCCAATAGTAGTCTGTATAGGCAATATATGGGTGAAAGGTAAGAGTATACCCCTCTCCAAGTCTTAAATAGTAAGCAGCATGGTTATTCGTTCACATTTTAAGTATAGTCCTCACGTGGTGTAAACACCAAGGGAGTTACTAAGAAGTGCATGGAGGACATGCAGATGTTTGAGACATTAATTCACTGTAGGTGGTTGATCTAAATAGGTATTTGATTATATGGGAGGTATTGAAACCCCAATGGATATGGTCAAAATGCACAAAGATTTAAGCACGTGGGACACCATGTTTCATGTTGAAATTACTAGGCAATACAGTGAATGGATGAAATATGAAGGACAGGGATATTTTGCAATATAGGAAGACATACTGTCAGAACTGTCGGATTTACTGTCCCTTTCCCTTAACTCCTCTTCACCTGTGTTTTACCAGGAGTCTTCAGGAGAGTCTGCTTCCTTCTTTCTTCTCGGTCTTCTTGGCTCCTTCTCCTTCCTTTCTTTTCTGCAGTGTAAATAGGGGAGAGGCTCCCCGGTGACCACCGTGACCGGAAGGTAACCTAGTCCCGGGGGCCCCCAAGGAGCAAGCTCCCAACTCAGGGAAAAAGCAGGCCGGCTGAAAAAACACTGAGTTGAATTGATGGTACCCTTTGTAAGCGAGGGATTGGCTTCGGTTGTCTTTAGTCCTCGGCAGTGAAAGGTAAGTGAACCTAGTTGTCCAAAGTTTAGATGCGCTGGAGGCTGGAACTGTAAGGAGTAGCAGCGCCCCTGAACACAAGAAGCTGCGGTACAGCAAATTCAGGAAGCGGTAGCATTGCAAAGTTCCGAATGCCGTCAGACAGAAGAGCACAGAATATTGGTAGCCTCGCTGAAACCCGAGGCTACAACACTGCTACCCAAGGGACGGTAAAGCAGCCGGAAGAAGGTAACAGGCAAACAAAGAAGATACAGTATATCAATACTAGAACAGCTGAGGGACTAGAGAGATAGCAGAGAGAATAATAAATCAACACACAGTTCCGTTAAGATAGCTGATGGTATTTGTAGAAATAGGGAAAGTTGAGCAAAGGCAGAAAGACAGGAAAAAGAAGACAAAGGAAAACGAGAAAATAAAGTACCAATACCACCTCTGTGTACTGTCAGATAGTAAACCCACGAAAGAATACCTGAGTAAGAGTAGCCTCTGAATGTGTCAGGAATATAACAAGCAAGGCAGGAAAAGGCAAAAATGCGAGTCTCTGAAGAACAAAAGTGATAGCGTTTGGAGTTCGGAACAACTTTGATACGACGCATCGGAGAGATGGTGTGTGTGACGTAAATACGTTCCCGTGGCCATATTGGAAAAGGCCTAGACCGGTAACAGGAACACCTGCTTCCATGTTAGGCATATCTCCATCGGAGCCAAACCCTCACATACTGATGGAGATATATAATTTCTCCTTTTACCTCTATGTCCACGCTTGAAAATGCCCAGATGTGGTTCCTGATTCACTTATTATGTGTGATTTATATCATAAATCTTTCATGATTGCATTTGGAAATTCATGACTGAATTGTACAACACTATATGTTGAATGTTTTGAACTAATGTCATGTAAAACAGGTGATATATGTTACGCTCCCCTGGTATCCACGGGGACGCCACTCAGCCCTGCTTGCTGGATTCGCCCTGGACCTTTCTCAGACCCGGATGGTGTCTTCAGTGGAAGTTGGGCCTGAAAGCACAGGAGGACTGGATTTAGGTTCAGATTTGGTCTCCTCCCACCTGCCCCTGGGTTCGACCCAATGGCCCTCTCCTCACCTTGTTGTAATATCTTGCGTCTTCTCCGTCCTGCCTTCTGCGCAGGGGCGCGTAGCCTTCTGCGGGCTTGAGGTACTCAGTTAACTTCACTGGTACAAGTCCTTTCAAGTGTCTTAAGGGAGGCAAGTCTGATTGTTGCAGTCTTTATGTGGGCTTGCCTTCTCTCTTAGGATTAATGTCTTTCTTATTCCCCCTTAGGTGCACAGAGGTTCGGTGAATGTGCTGCTTGGATCGGGCTCCTGCAAAATGGTGGACGAAAGAGCATACAACGATTTGGTAGGTATGCGCGAGATGCAGCGCTGCTTTGTCTTTTACTTGCTAACCTGTATTCTTTCCTCCTTTTCAGGTCGCGATGGTCTTTGATGGCGTGTGAAAAGTTCCAGAGCGATGCTGGCCTGGAAATATCCAACCAGGTGAGGTTCTCGTGATGACTGCGACTCGCGCCATGAGTAACTTGTTTTAGGGTTGTCTTTCTCCCTTTCTCCCTCTCTCCCTCTCTCTCTCTCTCTCTCTCTCTCTCTCTCTCTTCCAGGTTGCTTCGTTCTGGTGCGTTCGTGGTGTCCTGAAGGTGCTGATGACTGGATGGACGACCACGAGCTGCAGAATGATGACAGCCGATGGGCTGAGGCAGGATGGAATCCGCAGTTAAGTAGAAACTAGTAATGTTGTTCTTTGTCTCCTCTGCATGCCCAGTTGTTCAAGGATTGCCGATATCAGGTCACTGGGCACGATGAGCGTCACGCTGCTGGCTGCAGAATAACGCGAAGCACATTTTGTAACTTGGGTGAGGTTTATATAGCCCTCTAGTAAAGTAGTCCAAGTAAAGAAGTCCGGGCTACCACAACTTAAAACACTGCACCGCAAAGCCTGGTTCTAAGAACCACACTGTGTGGGTGCCTCCATGTTGGCTGCAGGCCTCCAAAGAAAAAGTTGTCCCTTCAAGGAGGTTTCCCATCCTGCACATGAGCCTTGCGCCAAAGGCGCCAGGACTGACTCCAGGAGAATCCATGAAGATGGTGCAAAGCACCTGAGGCCCCAATTGAACCCCGAGTCCTGGCCCTACCTGGCATGTGGGCATGCCAGTAGAGCTTTAGGTCGAGGGTTGTGACAATATATTGGCCCTCAAGAAGACCTGCGTTCATAAAGGTCGAAACACGTGTTCCCATATAAAGTGTGAAAACTATTCAGTTAGGAAGATCTTGTGTGATTTTGGACACCACTCCAATAGTAGTCTGTACAAGCAATTTATGGGAGAAAGGTGATATATTGGCCCTGAAGAAGACCTCTGTTCATAAAGGTCAAAACATGTGTTGGCTTTATACCGATCACCAATAGAAATTAAATAAGGACTTCAGAACAGGATATCCAATTGAGATATCTCATTTGCAAGAAAGGATCATAATTGTTAATGAACAGTGATTGTTTATTTGGAAAGAATAGAAGTTCTGTCCAAGCGCAGTGGATAAACCAAGACTTTTGTTAAGTGGATAAAGTTTTGACAAACAGCTATTAGACGTCGAACTGCAAAACACTCCAACTTGTCTGCTTCCCATCAACATGCAAGCACTTAATTCAGCAACACCTGTTACAGAATTATCATTAGGATTCATTGTTATGACCAATGAGGAAACAATCAAATACATTCAACTTACTTCCCTGCACCACCGCCAAGGGAGATGCCAGCAGAGTTCATACCAGCTAAGACGAAATAACCGTGGATATTGGGCGATTCTCCCATTATGCAACGCATGTCAGGTGTGAAGGACTCTGGGCAATTGACCAGCTTCAGAATCTCTAGGGCTTCCAGGCCTGGCATCCGCCGCAAAAGGGCACTCAGCAGAGGCTCTGCATAGACAAAGAAATCAGCAAATATTAATAACAGTGTGTAGCATACATTTACTGTGCAAGTAGTCTATTAATCAGCATCTACTGTGTCATTTTTCAAAGGTGTTTATAGTTTATTTCAACGTTTACACTGAAATATCATAGAAAAGAATATACAACTTCCAAATATAATTAAAACACCTATAAATGCAGTAAACCGAGCATAGACATTATTCTCTCAAAAGTGCATGAACTCTAATTAAAACGTAGACGAGACCATTGGTGAGTGAGTTTAAATTACTATGCATACATTTCTCACGGGAACTGTGGGCTAGTTTATCCTCATATATGAAGGCATAAATTAGTTTTCAAGAATTGATTAGCAGAGTTTGCTAATTAAATTCAAACGTTCTTGATTAGCAAACAAAAACACCTGATTATTGTACCAATATTGTTAGTGTCAACGGAAGTTATTTGTACCGAAGACATAACAAATTTGCAACAATACAGCAGTCTTGTGTATGAGAGGAGTCAGGCCTTGCAAATTCTTTTCATTTCCTCAAGACCTGCAGGTCAAGTAACTTAGTTTACCTACTCGATCTAAGAGACATGCACTCAACCCATGGCAACTGATGACAACAAATTTAAATGGGCCTTTTGTAAAATGTTGCATGTTACCACAAAACAAAAGAGGTGATGGCTGGAAGGTTTAGAATTAATCCTAATCTCGTGTATTGCTTTGGGCGACCCTCCAGACCATCATTCTTCAACTGGCAAGCCAATACAAAATTGGAAAGACCATATGAAAAGCAGGTTTGGTACCACCCCAAAAGGAGCAGTCCTGCCCGAACCGCTTGGTCACATCCCTTCTGCAGGAGATCACAAGCTTCCCTCGACATGTTTCAGCCTTGTTGGGCCTCATCAGTGAGGAGTAGCTTGGGTCTCAAGGCCCAGCTGTCACGGGACCTACGCCTGGGCATACCAGTCCTACTCGGGGTGACTATAGCAAAACAAAAGAGGTGATGGCTGGAAGGTTTACGATTAATCTTAACATCTGGCATTGCTCTTGCAAACCTCCAGACCATCGTTTTTCACCTGCCAAGTGTGAGAAAACTGACAGTGTTCTCTCACCTATCCCCCGGGATCTTCCATTCAGGTGGCCAGGGAAGGGCCATCGCTTTTGGATCCCGACCCTGGGGGTGGACAAGTGAGGGAGGATCACCTGAGTGAAGGGTCATGGGGGATTGGACAGGGAATATCCGAGGGCGAGACATGGTATGCCCCCTCTCCCCATTTACCATCTGAAAACTCTTCCTCAGCTTTCATTGGATATTTGCAATCCCATTCCATCTCCACCTCCCCATTTCCGACAAATGCTGGGAAGGGGCAACCGAGAGTAGAGAGAGTTACCTGCATGAAACCCCTAGAGAAACAAAAGGAAGACTGCCACCTACTACCATTAGGTTACCCCATTACTAGGGTCAGGCATTTAATCTGACTACTCACACCTGACTCCACTTGACTCTTATGTAAAGTACAAAAAGGTGTGTTTTTGCACAATCAGGAGAGCGAGCTGGGAATTCTGAAGGAAGCTGAGAAGCCAAGGAGCAGGGAGCTGAAGGGAGAGGAGCCTGGAGGATCGCCGCAACGCTGGCCCGATGCCTGTGAGGGCCTGCAGCATGGCTAGGGAGCCGTGGCTCCAGGGAACCAGATTGAGGAAGCCTGTGTCCTGCTGCCAGAGTGCTCATTCCCTTGGGATGTGTGCCGGTCCCAAGGAAGTCTGAGGGGCAGGTGGTGAGACCCTGATCTCGATCCCATATGCCCTGAGAGGACCGCTCGCCAGCGCAACACTACCCGGTGAGTTTCAAAGGGGAAAGTGAGAGAAACACTGGAGCGTGCAGCTTTCTGGAGCGGGAAGAGAGAAAACACAGAATTTGCAAGTCGCATGAAGTGGAAAGCAAGAAAGATAACGGAAAATAAAAGGAAAGCGAGAGAGAGGCACTGAGAGAGCGGAAAGGAAGAAAAAGGATTAAGATGAATGAAGGAAAGGTGCAAGTGAGCACCAGAAAGCAAAATAAAGTAGACAAGAAGGGTGCGAGTGACCCAGAAGTGAAGGTGCAAGTGAGTAGTAGTGAACGAAACAAGTATTCAAGCGGCACGGAAAGGAAAAGGACAAGTGCAACGGTGCGCAAAAACAAAGAAATTAATGTGCAAGAGGCAAAGTGAAGAGAAAGTCAACCCAAAGGGAAGGTGGCTGGGGCACAGCAAGCCGAAAGAAAGCAAAACAAAGAAGGTGCAAGTGTGCACAACCAAGTGGAAGATAGCCAAGGGGTGCAAGAAGAACCTGGAAGAGGCAAGGATAGAAGAGAAGCAAGTACAGGAAATACAGAGAGGGGCCAAAGATCAGAATGGTCACGCTTAGGACGAGCCAAGAACCTAGCGTTTTCAAAAGTCTCTGATATTAACCCATGAGAAGGTTGTGTGTGAAGGAAACTGTAAATAAGAGAAAGGCACATCTTGACAAGCTGAAATTTTGTGTTTGAAACTGGACTCGTGTTTGAGAATTGAAAGGGCCTGAGGAAGGGAACCCTAAGAGGCCTAACAAAAATGAACTTTTATTTGGTGAAACAAGAAGGAATAAAGCTTAGGGAAGGAACCCTGAGAAGCCTGGAAGAAACAGTGTTATATTATTGTTTGATTTGAAACTTGAAAGGAGTGAAGCTTGAGCAAGGGAATCCCCTGGAACTAAAGAGATTGGTAATTGTTGAACAGAGTATAAGAACTTTGTGGAGAAGAGCTGATTAACAACTTCTTTTTGATTGTGCTAAACATTGACAACACTAACCAAGCCACCACACCTGGTGAGAAGCCCACCTGAAACCAGCCTTGGTATACATTTCTTTTTTAATCACTATTTTTTCTTTAAAGAGACTTCCTACCACATTTTATCAGAGTGAGGACAAGCCTAGATTTAGACAAAGTCTGTTTTTGTTTGTGGACTTTCAGACATTGATGGCCCTTAGAAACATCAGTTGAGGAAACAATCCCTTTAGAGTTAGGGCCAGTTAGGTATTACACCAACCCCATCATTGTAGTAAATGAAGGTTTTGGAACTAGAACACTTGAGTCTGTGTCTCTCTTGATGCCATGTCTGTCTCACACAAGCCATATGCAAATCAAACTTGGTCCCACCTCAAAAGGAGCAGTCCAGCCCAACCTCCTTGGTCACATCCCTTCTGCACAAGACCACACACCCACTTTATGTTTGGCACACTGCTACCAACCAGAGGCCAGCCATACACAGTGAAATGTTTATTTGGCATTTACTGCAAAGTAAAAGTTAAATAAATGTTAAATAAAAGTTTCAAATATGCCCTGCAAATGGTACTCCCCCCATTATAAAAATCGACTTGAGCATTCGAGTGGGCGAAAAGACTTTGTGAGCCCTGAATGAGTGTCTGCAAAATGTAAAAAGTTAATTACATGAATGAACACAAATAGATATGATAAAAAAGCTCTGAAAACAGTTTGGCCAGCTCTCTCCTGAAGCTGCTAGTATATAATGATTTCATAATTATAGAGCAAAGCGAGCTTGGCGGCTAACTACAGTGTATGCTAGTGCAGTAGATCTGTTGATGTACAGACTAGACTGGAGGAACTATTGATAATTACTTTGCATTAACATCTAGTTACCTCTGTATTCATTATTTAAGAGGAAAGAAAGTAAGATACTTAGCATAGTGGGTGGCGTAGCAGGCAGAGAACTGGGCAACCTAATGGGAATATTGTAGTTTGCGTCCATCTCGCCTTCAGGGTAGCTGGTACAAAGAAACAAGGTGATAAGATGGTATGTCAAGGTGTATGGGATCAGCTCAATGGTTGAGCACCAAGTGTTCACTCGTTAATATGATGCATCTTCCCCAACAAAATTAAATATAGTTTGACACAGAGATTTAGATACACTAACCTAACTTCACTGTAAAGCATGGAGATGATGCACTGTTTTACAGCATCAATACTGTAATTATGCATTATGTAACAACTTTGTTTTTGAGGACTGGAATTGCATGACTGTCTTCTAAAAAAGAAAATAAGGATAATACATACGGGTCTTTGCCGGAAAGGATATAGTTAGCTTAATAAAAGTGTCATCCCAATTACTCTGGTTTGCAATTATTCCAAACGAAATTCTTGCCCAGCACTGCCACACAGGCCGTTGGTACTCGAGAGTGGACGAGATGATGACTTCTGCACTGGATCTCAATCAGAACCTTTACACTTGTAGTGAACAGAGAAAAAAAGATGAGGAGAACACCAGGGGCAAGAGAGGATTGCAGGGCGAGCGGTGGTTCCATTAAACAGGGTAACTGTGAAGGGTCAGAAATGTGAGGCGGACAACTTTGTGAAGGTTTTTCAAAAGAGGCCATTTATTTAACTTAGAAGGTTGGATAAACGTCTCACTATCCCTACACTGACAAGGATTTCCCTGCCTAAAATAAACTAAGGAAAACACTTCAACAAAAGTTTCTCTCCCTCACAACTTTAGATTCATGAACTCAACAAGTTAATAAATATGGCAATTCAAAAGCAACAAATATAACAGTTAGAATCAACATATGACAACTCTCTTTCCTTATAATCTGGGTGAATTCCCCTTACCCATATCCAAGCAGGATTAGATTTAACAGTTCGAAAAGAATAAGGAAATCCTGTCTTGTATTAAAGTTCCAAAGCAGTTATTTTGCAACAAAATGTTCCAACAGTTCAAGATCGTTCAACAAGGTCTCTTTCTATTCCACTTGTACACTTACAGGAAACAATATTCTTTTCATAAACCCAGAACTATTCCTGAATTTAGTAGAATTAACATACATTGGCCTTCATTACACAGAATGCGGTAAGATACCGCCCTTACCGGCATGGCGCTATTAACGTGTCCGCCTTGGCAAGAGGCCGCTAATTGCGTGCCATTACGAGTACGCGGACATGAGCATAGCGCCATGCCGGTAATGATCCTACCGCCATGCCGCTAAAGACCCCGTAAAGACCCTTAGCGGCACCGACGAAAGCACTGATAGCACTTCCGACCTCCAGCAACACGCAAATAGCGGTCACTTCAATTGGTGGTGACCGCTATTAGCGGTCACCGTAAAATTGCGGAAACAGAAATAGCGTCATCGCACAGGAACGGGAACAAGCACGGCGGCCATCTTTAAAAACACAATCTATTGCCATCCTCTGCCCCGAGGACGTGCTTCCACACCAGTGCCATACCAAACCATCAAGGAACCCCTGACAATGCCCAAGGCGAGTAAGAAAGGTGCGGATCGGCAGCGGAAAGAGAAATTTACAAATGAGGAGCTCATCATGCTTACGGAGACGCTTGCTGCAAATGCAAATGTGGTCTTCGTGAATGACATGCGGCGTGCGACCCTGATAAAAAAAAAGGCGATCTGGGCAGAGGTGGCCCAGAAAGTCAGTGCAGTAGGCACCACCACCCGCACTGTGAAATACTGCAGGAAGCGGTGGGACGATCTCCGCCTCCGGGTCCGCAGCATACTGGCTGCAAATCGGAACCTGGCCATGGCCACAGGAGTTGGTGGAGATTCACCTATCAAACTGAGGAAGTGGGAAGAGACCTGCGCTAGCATAATTGGCGTTGAATGCATAGAGGGAGTTGGCGACATGGAGCGTGGTGCGCCGACAACATCAGATGGAGGTGAGTGTCCACATAAAACAATGCACTGTGAAAGGTGAGGCACCCCCCAAATGTGAGCCCAGAATGAGCTCATGGACGCGGCCACAAACATACATGCAGACAACCCTGCCCATGTGAGTGTCACACCCCAACACACACACACACGCACGCATCACCACAGACACGTGCCACCCAGACCCATGCATGAATGACCCACCCGACAGTCCCATGACCTGAATGCCCACTAACGAAGTCCCAATGCATAGAACAACATCTGCATGAAGCACGTTGATCCATCACCAATGCCATCCCCCTCTTTGTCCCCCCACAGGCTCTCAGACCGACAGCGATGAGCCGGACACTGCAACACAGGCTCCCCCTGCCAAGAAACAAGCCAGGCACAGGAGCCAGGGAACACTGCTGGCACATCAAAGGGCACAGGGAGGAGTGTGCTCCTGCAGAGGGGCAATCAAAGCAAGCCAACCACGTCACCAAGACGTGAATCTACAGCTGCAACAATTTCTGCACCCACTGCAGTGATCCCCCCCAACACAGGAAACACCCATGGAGGGCCCACTGTCTGCTGCCAACAGTTCGACCGGTGAGGCAGCAGCCACCGCACCGATGTCCGACGTGGAGGAGACCTGTGACTTGTCCATGCAAATGCACACCCCCAGCCCCACCCAATCCAGGGAAGCAAGCTCAAGGCCAACGTCACAATCCAGCAGCCATGGTCAGTCTGGCGACGAGACCATGGCAGGGTGCTGGAGCCCACAGCTGCCCTCACCTGATGGCCAAGCCATAGATCAAGGTGCAGCACCCACCCCACGAGCAGGAAACAGTGGCCATGACCTGACCACCATCAGACAGCGGCAGGAGGCGATCACAGCGCTAGTTGGCCAGCATGTAGATGAGGCAGCCCGTCTGAGGGAGGAGTTAATGGAGAATGCAAGGCAGACTAGACAGGGCATGGAAGCCTGCACCAACAGGCTCTGTGAGGAGATGGCACAACTGAGGCAGGTCCTCACCCGCATAGCGGACGCTATGGACCGACAGTACCCCCCCACCACCACAGGAACAACCAGGCGCCTCCTCCTCTGCAAGCTCGAGGCAGACGAGCCCCCGCCGCCGCCCCTTGCGCACCACGAGGCGCACACCCTCCCAACCTCCTAATGGTGGTGGTGGGGATGGGAAGTAGGGCCAGCAAGATGTAGCTGGAACATGTACAGCAGGAAAACAACTCTGTATCAGCCACACATGGTGGTGTTGTGGGGGAGGGGGAAAAGGGTGTTTTGGGAGTGATGTGGGGGGAGGGGGGAAAAGGGTGTTTTGGGAGTGTTGTGGGGGAGGGGGGAAAGGGTGTTTTGGGAGTGTTGTGGGGGGAGGTGGGAAGGGTGTTTTGGGAGTGTTGTGGGGGAGGGGGGAAAGGGTGGTTGCATAGTTGGGGCCATGCACTTTTTCTTCTCAAAATATGTTTAATACACTGGTGACAAGTTAAAACACAGGCGTGGACTTCATCACTGTGTATGTGAACTTTATTGGGGGACAGGACCCATTGTGCGCTTCACCACAAACACCAGTGCACTAATACCCACATCCATCCAACAGAGTTGAACCATGTGATTCAGAATATTTGGTTGATCAGATGCTGACGCACATCGCGTCCCTCCTGGGCATCGCCTCTTGCATGACCTGCAGCCCCATCCCCTCCCTCCTCATCCCCATCATCATCCTCATCAAGTGGTTGCATTTCAACGTCAGGGGGCAGTGGCACATTCCGTCTGATACACATATTGTGCAGCATGACACATGCCATGGTGATCTTGGCCACCTTTTCATGGCTGTACAGGAGAGCCCCACCCGACCTGCTTAGGCACCGGAACCGTATCTTCAAAAGGCCAAATGTCTGCTCAAACACGACGCGGGTACGAGTATGTGCACGATTGTATTCCTCTTCGTGCCTGTTCTGTGGGTTCCGTACAGGGGTAAGGAGCCACCTCTTCAGGGGATAGCCAGCATCACCTGCATGGGTGGAACAATGGGGACTTGTTACTGTTCACCTCAAGTGCAACCTGTACATATCACATTAATCAACTTTGCATTGTGATTGGCATCCACGAATCCCAGCATGCATAGAGACGATCTGTGTAACTGCAATGTGAGAAGTTGAGCTAGTCCCTGCAAGTGGACATGCACCATGCATGCCTCCGGCAGTTATTGCCATGTCCTGGGTGAGGACAGGTCTTAGGTGTTCCTGGGCCCAGTCAAATTTGGTACCACACTGCTAGTGTACTGCCATTCTGAAATCGATGTCGCCATGCTGTGAAGCGTCACTTCAGTAGTGGTGTAGGGGTGTGGTTCAGAACAATGCACTCAAGGGCGCATAGCTGTAGTGATGTTGTGCAGTGCAAATTTTCTATTCGCATATTGGCGCCATGTTGCTTATTTGTGTCATATGGGGTGTGGTATGATGTGCATGTGGATGGATGTGTCATGTTTGGCATCTTGGATTGTTTTCAATGTTGTGCAGCTTCAAATTGCATGTGGTTTTGTTTCCGGTCAATTGTGGCCTGCCTTGGTGGACATTGGCGTACATCTGTATGTCCATTTGTTCTACGGACGACAGTCCACATCCAGTTGAAGTATGCATCTCTCACCCGCCCCAATCACACCCAGTTGGAGTATGCATCTCTCCCCCCCATTCACACCCAGTTGGAGTATGCATCTCCCCCCCCATTCACACCCAGTTGGAGTATGCATCTCTCCCCCCCCATTCACACCCATTTGGAGTATGCATCTCGCCCCCCCCATTCACACCCAGTTGGGTATGCATCTCTCCCCCCCCAATCACACCCCACATCACACTGCCATGTGCTTGCCCTGCTACTCACCAAGTAGCCACAAACGTTGTCCGGCTTGTCGCTCCATTTAGCATGGTATCATTGAGTTCCGCAGGACCATTGAATCATGGGTTGATCCGGGAAATCGGGCGCAACAATGTGTGATTATCTTGTTTTGAGTCACATACCATTTGGACATTGATGGAGTGGAATTGCTTTCTGTTTCGGTAGACTGCTTCATTGTGATGTGGGACCACCAATTCCACATGGGTACAGTTGATGGCCCCGATGCAACTTGGAATGCCTGCCAGTGAATAGAAGCCAACTTTGGTGTGGGAGATCTCCTGGGCAGTCTGTGGCAGGGATATGTGTTCACTTGTGTGCTTGAGGAGGGCATCAAGCACCTGGGTCAGCGTGCGTGAGAATACCGGTTGTGAGATGCCATGCATCTGCCGTACGTTATGCTGGTAGGTGCCTGTGGCCAGGAAGTAGAGCACAGTTACCACCTTCAGTAGAGGGGGGATGGCAGTTTGGATGTCTATGAGGCTCACAATGTCGTCATGTATCATGTCCACGATGCTGGTGATGGTATCCCGGTACAGGGTGTGTATCTGCTAAGGGGTTAGGTTGAATGGACTGGCTCGGATCCTGGGGATTGGTGGCTGCCTCTGTGGTATTACTAGGTGCCCTGGTGGGGCTTGCTGCGCCTGTCTCGCCCTCCTTCTCCTCCTCCTGCTGCGTCTCCTCTGTGCTGCCTGTTGTTGTTGGTGCTGCAATGCAATCATGTCCTCCAGCCCATGTAATGCTGCTAGTATTGGAACCATCCTGGTGTGGGAAGGGGTGTGGTGTGCTCCTTTTGTGCTGCCACAGTCTCCATTGCCTCCACCTGTGCTGACTGTGTCCACCTGTGGCAGGTGGGAACACTGCTCATTTCTCTTAATGGGTGGTTCGCGATGCCGGTATTTACGCCATGCCAGTATGGGCTTTATGGGGCTATTTTCATGCCGCTATTAGCATGTCCGCATGGTTTGTGATGGTGTGCTAATAGCGCCATGCCGCTATTTACGGGATGAGGGGTCGCGTGCACGCAGACTAGCTGCTATTAGTGGCACCGTTCTTAGCGGTGCCGCTAATAGCGGTTGGCCGGGTTGTAATTGGCAAGGGTTTTTAACGATACCGGTATTCCCTTACCGGTATCGTTATTCCCTTACCGCAATCCGTGTAATGAGGCCCATTGTCTTTTACAAAATTATTGTTCAACCACATGACATGCATTACTCACCGTAATAGCATTTCTGATGATTGTATCTGCTTAGATTCACATGCTGTGCATATGGTCTGACATCCAGTAGTAACCGCAGAGTATTGCATCTTGTCTTTCGGGGACCGAAAGGGGACGTCGGCATAGGCGTGTCTGCAGCACTATCCCTATCGTGACATGTAGTGTACCCAAAATCCCTCACGCGCCGAGGTCCATCCGATTGTATTTTTTCTGCCATGAGGGAGTCCAGGGCTATTGAGAGTGAGTACATAAAGAGGGAAATTAGTAAGACATCTATGTTCCTTCTACCAGAGCGGGGAGGCAGGGTGGGAGCATGTGAATCTAAGCAGATACAATCATCAGAAATGCTATTACAGTGAGTAATGCATGTCTTCTGATGCTTGTTAATCTGCTTAGAATCACATCCTGTGCATAGACTAGCGAGCAGTCCCCATAGTTGGAGGTGAGTTGTGAGAAGGAACAGTATTGAAAAGATGTCTTAATAGTGCTTGTCCCACCTGAGAATCAGATCTAGAATGAGTGTCTAGGCAATAGTGTTTTGTAAAGGTGTGTAAAGAACTCAAGGTTGCCGCTTTGCAAATGGATCCAAGGGGAACATTTGCAATGAATGTTATGGAAGACCCAGTGCCCCGAGTAGAGTGTGCTCTAGGCTTGAAGGGCAGTTCTCTCTTAGCAAGAGTATAATAGTGTGATGCATATGACAATCCACCTTGAAATAGCCGATTTAGAGACAGGATCCCCTTCTCTACCAGCTGCCATTAAAACGAAAAACTGGTTTGTCTTCCTAAGTGGTTTCGTTCTTTCCAGGTAAAACATGACTGCCCTGCGCACATCTAGTGTGTGTAGGCTTATTTCGGCCATGCTAGTTGGATTCTGGAAAAAAGTGGGTAGTTCAATTGATTGGTTTACATGGAACTTCGAAATTAATATAGGTGCAAATCGGGGATGAGTGCGCAGAACCACCTTATGCCTGTGGACTGTAACAAAAGGGTCTAGAACTGAAAGGGCCTGAAGTTCACTAACCCTTCTAATAGAAGTGATAGCCACTAGGAAGTCCGTCTTATCAGTAAGGTCCTTTAGACTTGCTTTATGCATTGGTTCAAAGGGAGACCCCATGAGTCTGGTCAATACCACATTTAGATCCCATCCGGGAGCTGGGTTAGAAACGGGGGGGGGTGAATTCTCTTAACTCCTTCCATAAAGGCTTTAATAACAGGTATTTTCCACCACAACACCTTCTGTTGTGACGTAGTGTAGGCTGAGAGTGCAGCTAGGTGAACCGTTAAGGAATTAAAAACCAGTCCTGAGACTAACAAGTGTGTCAGGTACAACACAATGTGGGTAGGAGAGCAGTCAAACGGGGTCAAAATCTGTATAATACGGAAAACCCCTGCAACTCAGTCAGGACAGGCATCCAACACCCCTGCCAACTATCCACCCAGGGGACAGCGGCACGGGAAAGGCAGAGGCCCCAACTCCAGGGGAGCCACAGCTACTGGTCAGAAATTACCTACGGATCCAGGTCCCCTCCCATGTCACCCCGGTCGGGGGTGCTTAACATCTTTCCTTTCGGCATGGGAGGGGATAATGTCAGACCAGTGCATTCTCAAGACGGTCGCTCATGGGTACTGTGTGGAATTCACCCGGCCACCACAATTCAGACCGCCCAAAGCACGACGCCAGATGCCAGACCATCTGCGAATCCTTATACAAGAGGTGGAAGCACTTCTGGAAAAGGACGCCATAGAAGCCGTCCCTATTTTTCAGGTAAACAAGGTTATTTATTCAGTGTACTTCATTGTACCCAAAAAGGACTTCACCATGCACCCTGTGCTAGACTTGCGCCCAGCAAACAAATTTGTCAAACCTCAGAAGTTTTGTATGGTAACTGCAGGAAGTAAATCCACTTTTGAAACAGGAGGATTACATGGCGGCACTGGACATGAAAGATGCATACTTTCATATTTCAGTGTTGCCAGCGCATAGGTTCATGATAGAGGACAGGCACTGTCAATTCAAAGTACTCCCCTTTGTCATTGCCCTGGCGCCAAGGGTGTTTAAAAAGGTTCTGGCAGTAGCAGCAGCACACCTGCGCAGACTATCCGTCCCGGTTCACCAATACCTTGACGACTGGCTCATAACAGGGGACTCCTACGAAACATGCCCATTGAACACTCAGACGACAATAGACCTCTTGTTCAGTCTGGGATTCTCCATCAACAAGAAGAAATCCAGCTTAGACCCCAGTCAGGTCAAACAGTTTTTGGGGTCTCTAATTTGGACCAAAGACAACCTTGTCTTCCCCTCCAACGGGAGGGTTCAGAACATGCTGTTTCAGATCCCTCAATAAGTAGCCAGTCGGGAAGTGACGGTAAACAAGGCGATGTGACTGCTAGGAATGACAGCATCGTGCATCATTCCTAGCGCAATGCTAGGAATGATGCACGATGCTGCGCATGCGACCCCTGCAAGAGTGGCTCAACAGCCAGTGGTGTCAGGCCAGCGGACAATGGGAGGATCTGCTAATTGTCTCGCCAGCCCTTGTTCTCTCTCTCTGCAGTGGTGGTCAAGGGAAAACCTCTTGAAGGGGAAGACCTTCACCACCCCTGAAGTAGAAGCCACTCTCACGACAGACGCATCTCTCACGGGTGGGGGGCTCATCTGCTAAAGCAGACAGCGCATGGAGTGCGGTCCCCAAAAGTAGCGTCCAACCACATAAACCTGTCAGAGCTATTAGCAGCATTCAAAGCGCTGAAGGCCTTTCAGGCACAGCTACAGGGAAAGACAGTTCTGATCTTGACAGACAGCACCACAGCCATGTATTACCTAAACAAACAGGGGGGCCACACACTCTCCAGGGCTATCCAAGCTGTCCCAGAACATTTGGATGTGGGCTTTCAAACTCAAAATGTTCCTGCTGTCCCAATACATTCCCGTAAAACTAGAACTTCTAGCGGACGTGCTCAGCAGAGATTTCCCACTACCCATAGATTACGAATGGCGTATTCACGAAGACATCGTCTCTAACGTCTTCGCAGAATGGGTCTTCCCAGAGATTGACTTTTTCGCCACTCAGGAGAACACCCAATGCCAAGACTACACCTCCAGGTATCCCCAGAACCACTCCAAGGGGAACAGACTCTGGATAACATGGTCAGGGAAATTTGTTTACGCTCTCCCCCCACCCCCTGACTCCCCTACTCAACAAGATTGTGCACAAGATGCACCACGAACCAGTCACTATGATATTGGTGGCCCCCATGTGGGCCTGCCAACCCTGGTTCTCTCATCTGATGGAGATGTTCCTCTCCCCTCCTACCAAGTTACCCTGCCCGTCCAACATGTTGTCTCAAGACAGAGGGGAAACACTACACCCATGCCCGCAAACTCTGACCTTAGCTGCCTGGCTCCTGAGGTCATAGAGTTCGGACACCTTCAACTCCCTCAGGTGCATGGACATACTTAGGGAAGCTAGGAAACCTAACACCCGGTATTGCTATTCCAGTAAGTGGAAATTTTATTTAAAAAATATAGGCAATATAAAAAAAATAATACTAGCACCATTTTTTTTAAAACTTCCTATGGAATTGGAAACTAACAACGTGGAACGGTAACACTTCATTCAACCAAGGAAGTCACACCATACTCAGCTCCAGGTAACGCCTCATAGCCAAAGTTAAAGAGTTTATCCAGGTCATGTACTTTTAGCATAGATTTAAAACAACAATACCTATGTCTATTTACTACAGCCGCTTGCAGTTTTTCTCAAGATGGGGCTTTGGAACAGTTGAAGTACCCGACGATCTCCATACCTAGCATCGACTACCCCGATAGGTGAGCAATGAAAGTTTTTTCAGCCCAGCGATCTGAGAGTGGGACCCAGCGTTCATTGCGCCTCTGGTCCCATTCCAGATCGCCATTGCACTCACTATTCACACCTACCTTTAGCTTGACAGTAAGTTGCAATTTTCTGTCATTTATAGGTTCAGGAAGTCCACAGAGTGAACTTTTTGCGAATATTGACCCAGATCTTTGATCGTAAGTTCAGGTTAGTTAAGTGATTGGTTACCACAGCCCCTAGTTTTGTTTCTTTTTCTTGTTCTTTTAAGAAATGTAGCAACTTGATATTATAATAATTACCTCCTATTAATCTTACAGAAAGAATGATCTGATATCATTACCTGAAGAAGGGTTAAAGTAAACCCGAAACGCGTAGTATAGGACAGAAGACAGAACAACAACAGCACTTCTCTGTCTAGATATCAGTGTATATTATTTGAAGGAAACAGTTTGTCAACAATTGAATTTGTAACCCTGATGTGTTTTCGAAAAGCTTATGGAACGATCATTTGTGCGGAGATTTTTATATGAAATTTGTGTTTTGAAATTGTTGAAATATTACCGACAAGAGTTTACTGATGGTCATTTGTTTTGACTAATACTTACCCTATTTTGAAACCTTATATAAAAAAAGCTTTTTGAATTGTCTTATTTAAAGTTATTAAGAGTTTGAATGAAAGTGTTTTAGCAGCTATCTGGCTGCTACTGTGTGTGCCCCTGTTTGTATCGCGAGTTGCTCTTTGCGATACCATCCCTTTTTCTTCTTTGCCTTTGCTCTCATCTGCGTGTGAGATTAAAACTGGTTAAAACTGGTTATCCTTACAAGGTTATTCCCTACTTCCCTAGCGGGTTTTGTTCTGCCTGGTGTGAGCGTTCAGGGGCGTGCCTTCAATTGGTGACCCTGACGTGATCCCAGCGCCCCCCGTACCTGCGGAGGCTTCCAGGCCGCTTCTCCAGAAGGAGCCACGCCCACCTACAGCGTCCGGCCCACATGTTTCGAGTGGTTTAGTGGGGGCCATTTTAACAAAAGTTCTCTCTGCTCTTTGAAAATGGGCACGGTTCCAAGGAGAGTGCAGGCCGGTGTTGGAACCCTGTGACGGAGGAGTTCAGGTGAGCACGCTCATGTGAGTAGATTCTTTTAAGAGATAGCACGTAGGGGACAGATGCATGTGGAAGTGTGAAAGGTGCAAGTACGCGGAGAGCAAGGTCATTGGTGCGACTTGGTTGAGCTCAGGGTTATTTGTTGTTAAAATTTGTATTAAGAATGGAGTGTTCCGGTAAGGTATTATAAGGTAAGGGATTATAAGGCAAGGGATTATAAGGTAAGGGATTATAAGGTAAGGCAAAGCTATGGCAGGGATTCCCTCCTCCGAAGGGGAGGGAAGGTGGTACCACAAGGCAGTATAGCCTTTAAAGGAGGTATATGGAAATAAAAAGTAGTGGTGTCGTATAAGTAGTAGGCCTGGAACAAGTAGTGGTTGCTAGTTTAGCCTGTTGTTTTAATTGTTGGTGGTTGTGTTTTCTGGGTGAAAAACAGGCCCTAGAATGGGCAGTAATTGTGAGCATCGCTGTGTGGTGTGGTGCTGGACGATTTTGTACAGCACTGTGTGTGCATACGGAAGTTTTGTTGTTACAAGCAAGCTGCAGCATACACGGCACATTAGAGGGGCTCTGCAGGGACAGTAAGAGATAGAAGTCACTTGCATGGGAGGAGGAACACCAATAGAGCACATGTACTAGGCCCTGCCACAGTATCGTGACAGGGTGCAGCAATATCATAAGCAGTGGATTGCGGAGACAGGAGGAGGGGGATGCCTTGCCCATGGCCAGGGCAGGGCTCACACAACAAGAGTATTTTGGAACACATGTCCACATTTCTAGTAGCAAAATATAAGGGGAAGCAGCTACAGAAGAGAAAAGAAATTCTCGATCTTTGGCATATGTCCGAAGTCGCCGAAGATCAAGGGAATGGAGCAGAGGTGTGGAGGCAGAAAAATGGGAAGTGTAGAAAGGGAGAAGGAGACAGCGGGGCACCAATGGAGGGTAGGGGATGGTAGCCCTTGACAACATATCCTGCAGATGAGTATACTAATCCAAGTTATGTACCCGCTGTGATAGGGACCCTTTCTGCTGTGTTAGGGTCTCCCGCAGCACCAGTAACACCACAGGCCACCACTCCCCCACCTCTGTATGCCCATCCGCCTGAAGTACCGGCATCAGCGGGTTACAGGTCTGGGGAGTTCCAGGACAGGATTGGTAACGGAACTGAGGAGGATACAGACATCCCCAGGAACAGTAAGGGATATAGGGGCATTGAGAGAAGGGTCAGGAGAATGGAAATCCGGGGAAGTGCCGCTCAAGATGGATACTGAACTAATAAGACATGTAGGTGTTCAGAAAGAAGCCGGGTGGGTGGCTCATCCTGGGAGAGGAGAATATAGTTTTTTGGAGAGAATGTGGAGGAAGGGGATGCTGATACGTTTACTGAGGATCAGAGTGAAGGAGAAGGGAGAGGTGAAGAGGTGGCTGAAAATACCCTCTCAAGGAGAAGGTATATGAGTGGGAGGCAGGTTGAGGAACAGGGCCGGCCAGATGGCATTAGTAAAGAGAAGAGGAGTTGTGAAGAAGGGTGTGGGAAGTAGAGCAAAGATGCAGATGCCCCTCTGTAATGCGTGTGCGAAAATGAGCAAAAACCATGGCCAGTGCACAGCCATTTTGGACATTCACTTCTAAACCGCAATGAAAGTATATGTTTCTGTGAGCTCAGTTAGAAGGCAGACATGAGTTCTGCAATGGTTGCAATATTATATTATGAAGCAGATGAGCTTACTATGAAGGATAGTTGTATTGTTCGCTCAAGGACAAGCCGAGAGGGGAGTCAGAGTTGTGCAGGGGCATTGATAAGGGGTGCTGGGAACAAGCGTGCGAGAGACTAGATGGGTTTTTCCACTACTGTCTGGATTTTTTCGCTCTTTGCCTCCCATGCTTGCTGTCTGTCCCTCGGCCCGGGAGCAGTTGGCAACTTATGAGGGGCAGGGATTTGTCCCTCTTAAGAAGAAAGGTATCCTGATGAGGAGATGGAATTGGAACCCCGGATGATGAAGTCTCGCTGAGAGGGAGGATGCTCTGCTCCAGAACCCCGTTAGTACGTGTGATCGCTCTGCCTACCCGTCTCAGGACTGGGAAAGGTGTTTGTGGCCGAGTTGAAGTTGTCTCCTGCAACTGCACTAAAGGTGATGTATATCCTTTGTAGCTATCCTTGTTTGTGTGCTTCTGTATAACCAATTGCATTTATCCCATAGTTATCTTAAGGATTATAAAAAAGGGGCCTCTAACAAGCCCATTATATTTCAAGCCTTGGTCTAAGTGTGCTTTATTGCCTTGCTGAGTCCAAGAACTTTTGGTCTGTGTAATAGGGTGAGTACTTCTGAGCTAATTATACGTGTCCAAAAAGCAAAACGCCATCACACATAAGAGGGCGGGCAGCACACAGTATGTGCCCTGGCCCCAAATGGATAGGAATAATTTCATTAAGACACTCCCGCAGCTCACAGCGGGGGCCAGTAAGTGGATGTATGAATTTGAAACGCAAACAGCAGGGGACCTTAAGAGCTTGCTGGTTGCTGTATTTGGGGACCAGGCTGGGGACGTGTGGGTTAAGGCCGGATACCCGGGAGTAACCTTGGGAGACGATGCACATGATGGAGCATCATTCAATGAAGTTAGAGCATTGTTATAGGACGCACTACGGAGGGCCTTCCCAATACCCCTGATTTACAGTCCTTGATGCAGTATACTATAGGTGATGAGGACCCGGTTGGATTTATTCTTAAAATGCAAGAGAAGTGGAGAGCTGAGAAGGGAGGGTCGTAGGATCAATCAATACTATTTTTCTATTTTATTGTAAATGAGGGTCTTGCCAAAGGAAGTGCTGAAGTTGTTGGATAAGATTGTGGGTATTGAGGTGAAAGGGTGGGGAAAATACAGAGTATAATATTGCATCATTGTAAAAGGATTAAGGAGCGGGAAAAGGAACCAGCCCAAAGACGCCAGGGAAAAGAGGCAGAAATTGATGGGCCAGGGTACCCGCAAAGGGTCAAGGGTATCAGAATCAAATGTATCCACGGGGGCAGTATCAAACCTATAATCGGCAGTTCCAACACCAAACATACAAGCACGGCACCTGCCACAACAACAGCAGAGCAGTGCTGCCCCGGTGAACAGAGTACCAGGAGGGCTGCCTCTTCCTTTGGGGGAGCAGCAGTGGTAGGAAGTAGCCTCGTTTTGTTCTCTGTAACAAATAAATATCCTGATTAGGACAGCCCACAGAGAGCACTTGAGTGTCCGGTCTTTATCGACGACTACCCACCCAGAAGAGGAACCTTGGGTGGGGGCGGGGATAGGAAATAAGCAATTCATATTCATGGTGGACTCTGGTGCAACTAAATCATGTATTGTGGAAGGAAACCTTCCACAATCAGGAAAATATCTTGACGTGCAGGGATTCTCTAGGGCTATTTCTAAGGTTCCATATACTGAGGTAAAGGTGGGAGGGAAGGTAGTACAGGCGCCCTTAGTATATTCCCGATAGTTCCCCTGGTCTTACAATCCTGCTTACACTCACAAATCCTAATGTCTTTTTAAACAGCTCCTCAGACTTTGCCTCTTTTTGTCAGCCTCCCTCTGCCAGGTTCACTCTTGTCAACTTGTGAATGGACTTTGGGTGATGGTTTTTCATCCATGAATCTCCCTCGGTCAGACTCGGATCCAAATGCCAAGGGCGGCAATCCACTTCCCCTGGTCTTTCTCAAACACCTTCACTTGTTGCATTTCACAGGTCTTAATGTCTTTTTAAATAATACACTGTTGGAGGCTCTTGCGCCGGGTTCACTGTCAACACACTTGTTCATGGGACTTCAGACTTCATCCCTTCTTGTTAGCATCCCTCTGCTGGGTTCACTCTTGCCAACTTTTGCAACGTACTGTTCATTTACTTATTTCACCATGCAGGATTCATTTCCCTTAGATTTACAATCCTTCTGTCGGTCAAAGATTTTCGACTGTACAGAGAATTTTACAAGACCGCCGTATTACCACTTTTACTCCTCCTCACCTTTTCCTAAGGCCTTCTGGTTACGGTAGTTTCTACCATCCGGTTATCGCCCAGAGTTTCCTACCTAAGCACCCACGTGGTGCCAGATTTCTCTGTTGCTGATTTTCCCCCTTTTAATCAATATTTCTTTCACAGTTCAAGTTTGCTACTTTTTGTTCAACACAGTTTGGTTTCTTATCAACTCTCCCCTCGAGCCACCGGCTGTGATGAGCCGCTTGGCGTTCCTTCTCTTTGAAGTCAAGGTTGGTACCACTGAGACAAGCGTCTCTCCCCGAATTGGTAATCAGCAGAGGGGGCCTTGTGTACCGCTGACAGCTGCTGCAACACACGCTGGCTATTGCTTGAGGTCTTACGTTTTCATCTGCGGAGGTTTCACAAGCCTTGGTCGGAAAGGGCAAGGTCACTGCTCTCCTTGTCACCCTCTCGGTATGCGCCGTCTTTCGCCTCCACTTGAACTGCTGTGCCGAGTTAGGTCTCACGTCGTGCGGTCTGCCTTGCTTGTCCTGTGTTCTTGTGCTCCACCTTTTATCCCTGTGGGGAAGGGAAAAGGCCATCAGGTGTGTGTAATCCTGGTCAATTGCCTGACTTTGCCTGAGCCTTGTATTGGGACATGTCAGGTAATCCACTCTAGTGTTAGTCTGTTGTCTTTTGTGTTGTGCGAAAGTGTTCGTGTTGGAAAAGGGGGGGCAGTGTTTTCGAATATCCTACGTGGCAAAATGGGGAAAAGGTGTTGAAAGAAGGGGATACTGCATCTCACACATCGGTGTCCCACTACCCAAGGACCCCCCCCCATCCAGGTGATCCCCTCTCACTGGTCCACCCCCAGGAACTAGATCCAAAAGCGATGGCCGTGTCCAGGCCACCTGGAGGACAGATCCCCATGGACTAGCTAGGGAGACACCTTCAGGTTTCACACACCACTGAGTTCATGTTTCGACCAACCGTATCACCTGAGGTGGTTACGGGAACGATATTAAGGCTGGATTTACAGGGGTTGTTGGTGTTGGACAAGAGGGTAGTCCTAATGGGAATGGACAGGGATGGGTGTGAGTGGTGCAAAGTGCTCTGTGTAGATCCAATAGTGCATCTAAAGGAGATGACGGATGACAAATTGTTTAAGATCACGACAAAGAGGGGGAAACACTGCTAGAAATCTGCATCCCATGTGACATAATGATACAGTACCGAAAAGTCTAGTGTCTCTTAATAGCACCATTAACTCCATCTCCATTTTTCAATGAAGATTTACAGCACGTGCCATCACAGTTGTGGACTACAAATCCACATGATGTAGGATTGCTGAAAGATGTAATTGTTGAAAGATGTAGCACCTGTGCATATAACATTGAAGCCAGGTACATTGCTGCCTAGGGGAAGACAATGTCCACTATCGAGAGAGGTGGAGGAGGGTATTATAAAAGCAATACAGGCCCTACTGGACCAGGGGATTGTCATGCCATCTACATTCCTGTGTAACACGGCAATATACACTGTTAAGAAATCAACGGGGAGAAATTGGAGAATGAATCAGGACTTGCGGCCCCTAAATGATATGGTACAGAAAGAATATCCAGTAGTTTCGAATCCTGCAACAATTTTATGCAGCATCCCCAAAGAAGCAATGTATTTCACTGTAGTGGATTTGAAAAAGGCATTTCTTTCGATTCCACTCCATACCGAGCCGAGGTACCTCACTGCATTTATACAGGGCGAAATGCAGTTCGAACACACTAGATTACCAACAGGGGTATTGCGAGAGCCAGCGTATATTTAACAGAATACTGCATGCCGATCTTGGGAATATTAGGATGCCTAGCACAATTATCCAGTATGTGGGCGATCTGCTAGTGCGTAGTGACAGTGAACAGCACTGCCAAAGGGACTCCATTGCACTCCTACAACTGCTGGCCTATAAGGGGTACAAGGTCGACAAGGCCAAATTGCAATATAGCCAACAGGAAGTAATCTATCTGGGGCAGTTCATATTGGCGAATGGCAAGAGAATTCTACCTGACAAGTCAGCGTCCATACGTGCCAACCGCAGACCCGCCTCAGTTAAAGAGATGCAGAGGTTTTGGGGCCTGTGCAATTACTATAGGGCGTGGATCCTAGATTAAGCATTGTACACAAGACCACTTCTACAGGCCCTTAGAGAAGCACAAAAGACAAAGGACCGTAAGTTACAGTGGACGGCTGAAATGAACCGACAGTTAGATGACTTAAAAGAAGTGATTAGCTTGGCACCCGTACTGACCACCCCTGATTATACACAGGAATTTTATATGTTTTCACATTCTGATGGTCAACATATGACAGAAGGGTTTGGCGCAAAAAAGCACTATGGGCCACAAGCCATTGGCCTATTATAGTGACACTTTGGATGCAGTGATGCAGGGGGAGTTTGCGTGCGAACAAGCTTTAGCAGCTGCTGCCTTTGCAATAGGGAAAAGTTCCACGATCATAATGGGATGTTCAGGAACGTTGTATGTGGCTCACTCTTTGTTTTTCATTCTAGAAAGGTCAAAATCTGCCCTGACTATGCAACGGTTGTTGGTATATGAGATTATCATATTCATGTGGTTAGGTGTCAAACAGTGAATCCTGCTACCTTTTTAACAGACATGCCTACTACAGAGGACCTGACAGCGCACACCTGTGGAAGAGGATGACACTTCAAAAGCAGGAGACCTTGCATTGACAGAGGGTGAGATACCTTTTGTTGACGTGACGTCCACAATTGATCAGGGGGGTGGGCAGAGACAGACAGGGGCAGCAGTGGTACGACTTGAGGAAGGGGAGTACAAGACGGTGGTCATGAAAAGGTTGCCTACGCATTATTCTGCAAATCGGCAGAACTTGTGGTGCTCATCGAAGCACTGAGAGCGTCACAGGTGTGTCATGTCACAATATATTCTGACTCTGCATATGTTACAACAACGGTACACACCGGTCTATCCCGCTGGAAGAGTAGGGGGTTTCGAATGGCAGCTGGATACCCAGGGTAGTCATTAAGTGCTCTGCAAACACTAATGGGACAGACAAAATATCAATGGGGAACACAGCCGCCGATGCAGCAGCCAAAATGGTGACGTATCTGCGAAATGAAATACTAAGTACTTTGTGGCTGACCCGCCCACAAGCGAACATCCAGTACCTTAGAGAGCATTGCCCATCTCCCGGATTATAGAACTACAAGGGAGTGCACCTGAAAGGGAGAAAGAGTTGTGGTTACAGAGAAGTTGTAAGCAGTATTCGACAGATCTGTTATGGAGGCAGGGGAGCTCCGGGAAGAACAACACATAGCTGCAGACATACAGGAGGACTGGTTAATACCAAAAATCCAGGAAAGCGTTACAGAAATCGTCAGACATTGCACCACATGTCAAAGTTTCAGTACAGGGATGGCACTACGGACTTTACGCGGCACCTTACCCAGCCCTACTAGGTTGTTCCGTGAATTAGGCAAGACCTCTTTTAGGCGCTATAATGGAATAGGGGGGAGGAGTGGCACTGGGAAGGCTCTCTCATGCAACATAATCACATACACAGACATAAGCAAACACTGAAGAAGGTAGTTATTGTTTAAATATAAGGCGCAATTAACGATTAACTGGATAGATTTGTAATGTCAGATCCTAGGCATTGTAAAATCTTAAGTGCTATAGAGGATTTGAGCTCCTTCCCTGAAGGAATAAGGCCTGTGGAATCTAAAAATTACCACAGGTACTTAAGTGTGTGGTGTTCGTCACCATGGCCAGAACAGTGACTCGCCAGGTGTTTACTGTCAGTCAAGGGTCCATGCAGGTTAAAAAGAGGAATTACATGTTCTGTCCGACAAAATGCAGAATGGGACAAATTATAAAAATAAAGTGTGAAGGAGACTACAGGGCCTACACAACGTTAGCAGGAGGAGTGAAATATGGATAGAATTAATGAAAATTGTTTATACAAATGTTTTCATTTTTCCCTTGGGCTAGGTCTCAAGGTTTGTAAAGGTCTGCAGCGCTGCAGGGTGTTTTTGAATAAGCTAGCAAAATGCAGAACAGCATGCTCTGACAAAATTGCTGACAACGAAGAAAGAAGGCTTTGGAGCATCCCTATTATGGTAAAAAGACGGATTGGGATGAAGCTATGATCCAAATCCAGTGACGCCACTACAGCAAACTAGGCCTATATAAACCCCTGCCTGAAACCACTTTGGCAGGAAGGAACGGAAGAGGGACAGGAGAAGACCTTCAGGCAGCAGAGTCCTTTGCTACCATCCTCGTTTTTTGTACGATTTAACTTGTTATCCTTACCAGATCACTCTCTTGCCTAATTTCCCTAGAGGGGTGTATTTATTCTGGTGTGAGCGTAATTAGGGACACCCTTACCCAGGGCAGAGAGACTTCACTGCAGGTGACACGGAGCAAACCGCAGACTCTGCCCCACAGTTCAGGGTTTGATCAAATAGCATTGGTGTATTCCATGGGAATACTGGCGGTGGAATTTTAGGTGGACATTTGGCTGAAAATCCACCTATTATTTCCTCCACCTTAAAGGTTGAGGTAAAAAAAAAAAACGGAACCCAAATGTTTTAAATCTTTACTTTTTACTCTACACATGTGCTTCCCTTCAATAGAGGGAAAAATATTTCTTTACTAAAGGACATGTTGAGAGAGTAAAAGGGTGGGCCATTGCGGATTGCCTCTTCTCACCACCTAACCCATATACAAATTTTAAATAAAACCTTTATGAAACAGCACTGGAGGTATTCCAGAAAGACCACCTCTCCTTGTGGTAAACATTGAGTAGGGCAGATTTCCAGAAATTCCACAGTCGGAACTGGTAGCTTTCTTTAGCGGTATTAAATAATGCACCCAACTTTGAATGACCCCCTCAGTTTGAAGTCTTTCAAAAAATAATACCTAAATATTTGTGTTTTTCAACTGTGTCCAAAGGTAAGTACCACAAACAGTCCAACAGCTATTTCTATGACCACTATAAAAGTAACATCCAGGGGTGCTATTGAACACTTTTTGTATGAACACACTGGTGATCAAGAAATTCACCAGAACATAAGGGGCCGCATCCGTACAGAATCAAACAGAGGACAAACTCTAATAAGATAAGGATACTTGCTTCCTTGACAAGTAGGAGTCTTGATAAGCTGCTCTGCATTGTAACAAACCAATGGTGTAAGGTGCGCTGTGGTGCCAAAATAACCACCCAGGGTCACAGAATCGGTTACTTAAATGCATACATTGCCACTGGGTGGTATAAACATGCCTCTGCAGCCTAGACTCCACTCCCAGTCACTCACTGTGGAGGCCCACCATCCAGGTACATCAACACCATTGCAGGAATAAGAATGCCTCGCCCCATTTCACAGAATCTGAGCATGCTTTGCAGCACTCTGTTCCTTTGTGGTAGGCTAGATTCTGAAGGAATGTGTCTATTTTGATTATATCATTTTACATTTTGGATCTCTGGCCCATGGGGCAAAAACCCCACCGGTCTGGAGGCCAATTGCCTCTTTGCCCCCCTTGCCAGTCCACCCCTGCCAGTCAAGGCTTTGGCAGAGAGAATGGGGAGGAATAGTCTGCATTCGGATTGTAGGGAACAAGAATGCTAGAGGAAGCGGAAACCAGAATTATGCATTCAATGTAACAAATACCTTGCTGTTCTTAAATTGTCATAGGTGTCGTAGGTAGTCTATACTTAGTGAGCCATGTGTCCTCGGTGAGCTGGTAAGCAAAGAAACTCGTGAACACTTACAGAAATGTGTCCCTCAACAAATTCTAGACCAGGCCTGCTGAAAGTGTTGTTAAAGTGAAAGTAAATTATGTTGTGGACACACTTCAATTAGACGATATCTGCAATAGCAAGTATAGTGTTAACTTTAAGAGGCTTTTTTAATGTTTGACACTTCTTTTTGAAAAATTCTCATCTTCTGATTATCTGATTATTGCTTAGCCTTTGCCACCGGCTTTAATGTTTACAGCAAGTAAGCTTATAATGTCTTAATAAACCAATGTAATCAATATGGGCAAGTGTTGCCTGCTATCTTCCTTAAGCAATCCACTCATTACTCAATGAGTGACCCGAAGCTTGGATGGAAAATGAGCAGAATGATAAGCAACTGTGAACAAGCGGACAAAAGCTTAAACAAATGCACAGACTAGCCTTAAACCAGATTTTTACGAGATGTAGATGCCACCAAAAGACACACACCAACTAATGTTTCAACCAAACACAATGGCAGACGATAAAGGAATATTTAGAGTCATGCAAATGGAAAGGATTCTATAACAGTGCCATCATCATCATCAGAGGCTGGTTACATGGACTCCCTGTCTGCCAACACATTTGTAATTAAGATATTTAAGACTATTCTAAATCCATCCGTCACATGAAATAAACTCGATCAAGAACAGTTCTATGAAACAAAATCATTCTTACGGGATTAGCTCCACCAGAACAAAACACTGCCATGTCTAGGGTTGCCTTAGCTTTAGCCAGTGGGAAAGATTCTGTTTTAGTATCTCACGTAGCCTAAACTCAAGATGCATTTTGTCCTACAGAAAACAGAAAATAAGCAATGCTTAAACAATTATTATTCCCTTTCAATACATCATAAACTAGCACTGAAATAATTCTCATAATATACCACCTGAAAAATACCAGGGCTCCTCTATTCCAAAAAGGTCCCGGAGCCCTTCCTACCGAGAGTGAACACGGCCAAATAACCTATTCCATGCAAAGGTGCTCACTCGAGAGGGTCTACAACCACGTTTTAGCTCACTGTACCTTTGACGGAGGAGAATTATCCATTTGCATATCAGTCTGGTCCCACCCACTTAGGCAGTCCAGCACCGAAATGGTATGCAGTTCTCCTCTGAACAAGAGTACCAATAGCAACCCCAGATACACGTGTTGGCCTAGTCTGGCCTCAGTGAGGAAGCTCTGCTTCTCTTAGCACAGTGAGCAAGGGGTCCACATCTGGATTACCCTGGGTAATTTAGGGTGAACACCCAAGTTCCTGCAAATTCACAAAAAGGTCTGGGAGACTCTCTATGGAGAACACGGCCAAATAACCTGTTGTATGGAAAGATGCCCACTTGGGCGGGTCTACCCACCACGATTTAGCTCACTGTACCTTTCACAGAGCAGAATATCAATTTGCTCATCAGTCTGGTCCCACCCACTATTCCAGGCCTAATTCATTTCGGAGATGATCTTAGCCTGGGGGCCTTAACATGTTCCAACTTCCATCTTTCCCCCACCCTCATAACTCCCTCTTTCACCCTAAATGTCTCTGTAATCCTCTTAAGTTAAGACTGTGCCAATGATCACAATTGTGTGTTACATTACAGTGTGAGTAAATAATATAATAACTAGGCTCCCAATCCAGAAGGTTCACCCCAAATTAGTATTTTTCCCAGGCACCATCTTTCAATTGGAACACACCTTATCTGCAATAGCTACCACATCCAGCTCAGATTGGACGCATGATTATATATTGCCGCTGTCTCAGCTATTATTTTTGATCATATTCACTTTGTATCGATCGCACCAGGTCAGCCATTTGTGTCTGCTCTAAAGCCTATTCCTTGCTGTAAGGGGCACTCTACTTAGGCGAGTATGTCATGGTTATGCTAGATTGATGAGGAGGAGCGGAGTGTTTGGATACCTTGTACAGTAGTTGAGTAGTTTACTCGAGAGAAAATTCTAACAGCTATTGTACAGCTCATCTGGCTAGTCAACCAATCAGGCAATCAAACAAGATGCACCAAACCTTGCCTGCACTATGTGGTTCTGCTGCTGCATGAGTCTGGGCAGAATTGGTGCTTAGATAAGTCAGACAGTCCCAGCGACTGCTGCTGTTTCAGCTGTTTAGTTTCCATGTTGAGTGCAGGTTCTGAATGAAAGTCAGCAAACCGCCCGAATGCTATAAGCTTCCAGGAACCCAGCAATGTTGAGCGAGTGTCACTGTCTCTGGTAGCACTGCGAACCCTTGACTGAGCTCTAACGGTCTGACGTCTTAAGATACAGAAAAATCCTGTTAAAACGAGTACTTATCAACCAATCAGTCTACTGAAAATTGACAACACACTTTTTTGTCAAAGCATTGGCTTTGAGAATTGAGACTAGTCTGACAGATTTTATAGACCAAAGCCAGAAGGGCTTTGTGAAAGGTAGACCTGCATGAGACAATATGAGGAGACTTTTGTTGACACTGTTTGAAAGCAGAGAGCATCGGAATGATGTGGTGGTGGTGTCATTGGATGCGGAAAAAGCATTTGATCGGATTGAGTGGAAGTATCTGTCATGCCACGGGACTCAAGACAGGTTTCAAGAATTCCACGATTCGCCAAGAAGAGTCTTGCTAAACCTAATGTAGTACGGAAACACGGCAAAAGACTCCTGCGTTTCCGACCCGATTCATACAGAAGGGCTTGGAAGTTACCTTGGCAACGGTGGAAGCCGCTGTCAAGGGGAGGGAGTAGGCACTCAGGAAGCAAACGCTAGTCACATGACTTGCTCTTCTTAAGCTCCACCCTGTCCTAAGATCAGTGCTTCTGATTGCGCCTTTTTGGTATTCTGCTTCGATCTGTGTGTTTTTTGTGATTTCTGCTAACGTTTTACGGACCTGCATTTGGATTTCCCTAGTCTGTCTTGGTACCTCGAACTTCTGGTTTTCCGACATACGGCACTCGTCCCTGGACTCTCTCCTTGCCTGCTCCTTGGTTCTGTCGCCGCCCGCTTGTGTTTTCGATTCGGACTGGTTTTTGGCTTGCCGTTCTTGACCCCTTGTATTTTGACGCCCACAGGGATTTCAGGTTTTCCTCGTCTGAGTTCCTATCTTGTGTACTCATTTTTTGTTACTTCCACGTATCTTGTACCGATAACTTTCTTAACCCTCGCTTCCTTGCGGGATAGGAGTTTTCAGCCTCAGCTGCACCGTGGGATATTATCAGCCTCCGCTGCACCGCGGGATCCTGCCAGCCCCCGCTGCATCGTGGGAATAGGAGTTCTCAGCCTCAGCTGCACCGCGGGATCCTGTCAGCCTCCGCTGCTACGTGGGAGTGTTGTGTTTTCTATCTTGGCCACCCCGTAGGATTCGTTGAAGACCAAGACCCGGACTCAGCCTCAGCTGCACCGTGGGAGAGATCTAGTGGAACTATTGCGGTACGGTAACTTGTGCTTCATATTGTTTACCTTTTTGGTTCAGGGAAGTGGGTCACTACAAACTATATGGGTTAGATAGGAACTTATCTCTCACGTTTGGCTATTCAAGGGATATTGTTGCCTCCTCGTACTGTTTATCTAGCATAGGGGTTTAGGTTATTATTTTGTATCATAGATCTCTCAGTCTATTCTGTTCTCACGTAGTGGTTTCTGTTACAGGCATTCCACGACTACTGACTAGGTTCCTTGTCCTAAAAGTTCTGGGTTTTGCCACTAGTCTCACAGGTTAGTGTAATAGTTATCTTGCTCGAATTTTGTTATAATAATTCAGGTTATTAATTACTGTATCTTTCTTCACAGCCACAAGGTCTCCAAGATTCCAGTCTTTCGATTAATCAATCTCTCTATGTTCCTTTGTACATTCAGAGAGGTATATTGATAGAAAGAATTCTTCCTCTACACTACAGGGTCAAGTTTGTGAGGAAGAATTCTGACAGTATATCCTGAGAGCACTGGAAGGTTTCTGATTGGGGAAAAATATGATAGGATGGATAAAACTGCTATATTCACGCCCTACAGCAAGTGTCAACATAAATAGTATGTCTTTGGGCACGTTTGAACTTTAAAGAGGGACAAGACAAGGTTGTCCATTGTCACCCATTTTGTTTGTTATTGCTATGGAACTTCTTGCTGAGAAAATAAGAGAAAATGAAAGAATTGAAGGCATTCAATATGGTGAGGCTTGTCAGAAGGTCTGGCTGGCTATATGCAGATGGCATGCTGCTAGTGATTCAAAATGTTGAAAATTCCATTCCTGTATTAATTGAGCAAATTGACATGTTTCACGGAATATCTGGCTACAAGATTAACTGGTCAAAATCCAAAGCACTACCGGCATCCAGTTCATGTTCTATTTTGAGTGTGAGGAACTTTGATTTCAATTGGTGTCCGGACAAGATGCGTTATCTTGGTATTTGGTTGACTAGTGATGTGTCTAAAATGATGGATGTCAACCTTACTCATGTGGTCCAGCCCTTGGAATTGGATTTGAAAAGATGGAGTGAACGTCACCTAAGTCTGTGGGGGAGAGTACATGCAATAAAAATGACAACTACACCACGTGTCAATAACATGCTCAGTATGATCCCTTTGCAAATTAAGAAGGTTTTTCTGAAGAAAATTGAGAATCTGATACAGTCCTTTATATGGGAGAATAAACAGCTGCGCCGATAACTTTGGAAATTATAACTGTGCCAATATTGTGGTGGTCTAGGGGTCCCAGACTTTGAAAACTATCACTTGGCATTTAGAGCTAGACATTTGGTTTCTTTCATAGAAAATGCAACTGATGTCTGGACTTTGGCGAAGTCAGGTCGATCATCCCCACTATCTCCGAGAGCAATTCTGTCTACGGTGGATGGGTTTGGATATAAATCCTTCCCACCAACAGAATTTCTATGTCATGCTGGAAAGATCTTTGGAAGAAGAGTAAAAAAGTGGTTTGTGACAATAGCTTTAATCCAATCTGGTTGAATCCGGGAATAAAGTTGAATGGAAAGCTGCATTCTTTGTTAAACTGGCTAGTGGGTGGAGTGCAGTGGCTGGAAGATCTTATTGAAGATGGAAAATGACTCAGTTTTAAATGGCTTGCACAAGTTAAAGACCTCAAGGATTGCACTTTGGGAGAGAATAGGAAGCTGAAGAGAGTCCTACAGAATGAATCTGCAGATGGAGGTAAAGGCTGGCAGTCCTGGCTCTCTGAATATAAATCTGAAGGTGGTATGGCGTCTAAAGTGTATACAAATCTGGGCCAGCACCGTGGGCCAAATTAAGGTCTATTATCAAAATGGTCGGAAATACTTGGATCAGATATGTCTGAGGGCAGATGGAGAAATATATCCAAAAATGTGGTTCTGACATCTTTAAATCTAGGAGAGCAAAGCCGGCAGATTAAAATTCTAAAGAGGGGTATTTGGACGCCCCAAAGACTTCATGCAAGGGGCATGGCTGACTCAAATGCATGTTGGAGATGTAAACATGCTGTGGGATCTTTTGAGCACATGATTTGGGACTGTTACGAACTAAGGTAATTCTGGAGGAAGGTCACCATGAAGATGAATGAGATCCTCATGATACAAGAAGATTTTGACTGCTACTGTCATCTTGGGAGAGGACAACATGGTGGAAGAGCTTACTTACCCACAGAGGTGTTGGTTTTTCAGGGCTGCAAACTCTGCAAAGAAAGTCATTTTGAGGAAATGGAAAAGTGTTGAGAGGCCAACATTTTCAGAATGGATGGATGATTTGAAACATGTCCAAATTTGAGAAGATTATTCTTCGCAGGGATAAGAAGATGAACTTGTTTGATCAAATGTGGGGTAGATTTTTAGAATTGTGACATTGATCTCTGGGTTCTTTCCAGTTGACTCCTGAAGATGACATTGTAGATTTCACTTTTGGAGAGGGTGGTGGGAGTTGAGTGATCGTATGTGATGATTTCATTGTGTTGCCTTAATGTTTCTGTTTTTCTTTCAATATGTTTATAATGTTAATAAATATGTTAAACAAAAAAAAACATACAGAAAAATGAAATTTCAGATACCTTACGCGAACCTGAGAGACGTCACCGGCAATGGCTCAGACTGACTGCCTGCCTGCCCTGTACCACTTCCACCCTCACCGGCGGCCATAGCATCAGTTCTTATAAAGCGGTTGATCGTAACCCCGGTAGGCAGCCATCTTGTGACCCGCAGCTCTTTTGTTTACCGCCTACGTTCATGCCTTCTATGTTACTTACAAGCACTTTCAGTCCCGGCATCCAGGGGTGTTAAAAATGCGCTGGCGATGCAGTGAGGGGACACAAACACCACAGAAATGCATTAGCTTGAGAATTGCTCTGGTATCAATGTCCTTTGTTGGGCAAAGGTGTGAAGAAATTGCAGTTCCAACTAAAATACCAAGTTTTCAAGATAAACAAACCAACTCTGTGTGTACTCAATGCGCTCTGCGTTGAACCATCAACACGTTGCTGCCTCCATCTAATTTTATGGAATCCGTTTCAAATTCTTAGGTGATAATGGGCATTCAACTGAAACAATTAAGAACTCACAAACTAAACTATATTATGTTTTTATACAAATAAAAGGTTCCCAGCTAAGTTTAATCACCATGGTTTCTGCTTCTGATACCGTATTACCTGCATGCACAAAGAAACTTTACCCTGCTCTTATAAAAACATGTTTTATATATTTTCAAGCTGCATCCTACTTTGTCAGAAGCGTTAGCGATCGGCACCTCACAATCAAAGCAATCAGATGCATTATTAAATTTGTCAAATGCATTTGTTTTATTTTGTCTGGTTTATTGTTATTCGCGCAAAACACATTACCCTTGATGAGACAGGGTTTCTTGAACCTCTGAAAGGCTAACGAAACTGCTCTCAGAATCTATGGCTTCTTTGGCAATCTGAAAAATAGAGCTTTGTTCACTTTATGATATGATGTGGCATTTATAACGCGCCTGTACACAACTGTTTCTAGGTGCGACAAGACAAACGGGGAAACAAAGGGAGGACGAAATAACGATCTTGCCATTCAGATCGCACAAGTGCTGGGAAGAGGGAAGGGGAGATGTGCCAGGGGGGGGAGGGAGAAGGGCAGTGAACTCGCAAGTGCAGCCAGCGGGTGGATCATAAGAGCAGAGAGAAGGGACTGTTGGGTTGCAGACACAGACCCTTAAGTGTTGGGGAGCCCGGAGGCAGTGCAAGGGCAACTGGACATGCAGGAACCTGGGCCCGAGTTCAGAGGGTGACCAGGTGACCATTGCGCAGGGCAGTCAGATGCATTAGCAGGGGAGAGGACGAAAGAAAGCAGAAGCGAAAAGGATGGTCTTGGGTTGCTTCCAGAACCAGAAGTGGCTACTGCTCAAGTTTGAGAGAAGCAGGGAGGCTGTTCCAGAGAGAGGATCCAGCTGAGGAGATAGATCTGCCCCCAACTTTCTGCTTGAAGAAGCGTGTGACCCTCAGAGAGTTGGAGGTGGATGAGCGTAGAGCTCGAGAAGGAAGATGTCTTGGAAGAGAAAGTTGGAGGTAAAGCGGAAAGCCTTGTGGATGATGCAGAGGGTCTTGAAGTTGATCTTTGGAGCCAGTGAAGAGATTTCAGAGCTGGACAGATGCGATCCCCGGGCTTGAGGCCAAGGACAAATCTTGCAGTCCTGTTCTGGATAAGTTGTAAAGGTCGAAGAGTACAGGCAGGAAGATTTAGAAAGAGGCTGTTGCAATAGTCCAGCCTAGAGAGGACCAGAGCTCTGGAGACAGTGAGCTTCTGGGGGAAAGTGAGAAAAGGAGATGCAGCTGATAGTTTGACTTCTTAGAGACGGGTGAAGAGGGCCCAGAGTGGGCAGCCAGAGGGAGAAGAAAGGAGGGAGTGGGTGTCCCAATGAGAAGGATCTCAGTCTTACTGGCATTAAGGCAGAGATCATTGGCGGCACACCATGCCTAAATTGAGGCCAGACAGTCTGTAATGAGAGAAGAAGCAGAGGTGGCTGAGGAGAACCTGAAAGAGAGCCCAGTGTCATCCGCAAAAACATGGAAAATTAGAGCAGAAAGTAGCGATGCAGTGGGCAACAGGTGCCAGGTAGTGGTTGAAGAGCCAGGGAGAGAGGGTAGACCACCGGGGAACACAACAATTAGAGAGAGATAAAAGAGAGGAATGACCTGAGAGGGTCGGTCAGTGAGAAAGGAGGTCAACCAGGCCAGGGTCTGATCATTAATACCAAGGTTTTCACAGAGCCGATTGAGCAGGATGGCATGGTTGATCGTGTCAAAAGCAGAGGATAGATCAGGGAGAATGAGGACAGACGGGAGATTAGAGTTAAGATAAGAGAGTAAGTCTCCACTGGTGTTTAGGAGAGCGGTTTCCGTGCTTCTGGCAGCTCTGAAGCCAGATTGGTGATCATGGAGGCAACCAACAGATTTAGTATGTAGATTGAGCTGGGAGATCGCCAGATTTACTTTGAGATGTAAAGTTCTGGCCACAAGCTGTGAATGCATGTAAGTGGGGTCCTTCATTAGGGTTATTTGCTAATAACTGTACTTACCATTTTGAAGTGTGAAACACAAAATTAATTGTCTTTTGGTGAAGAGTTAGTAACTATTATTCTACTGACTCACACTACCAATCTTGTCAAGAGAGAAAGGCTGACTCGACCTAGTTGGGATTCTTTCCTGTGATCTGCATGTTGCCCCCAATACGGATGCAAACTAGTAAGGATGAACAATGTTCATGTTCCCCACCTTGTATTAGCATTTAGAAGGTTTATTTTATGCATACTTGAAAGCAGCAATACAGATGTAGAGGCACTTAAATGCCATTATTGTTTGGAGTACGCACAATATCATTAAAAAACATGCCGTGTCTTCCTACACCATACATTAAAAAATCATAGGCAAAGCCAATGGGCCCGGCTTTGTAAATTAAGAGGGTAGGTTTTGTAAAGCCCCTGCAGTGCAAACAATTAATCCTCTACATTTAAAAAGTCAGACCTAAAGGTTTTACCAGCGTTAGTTTTGTGCCAAGTTTCTTCTCCCATTGCCGTTTAAGCAAACTTGCAATGATCACATACCAAAATGATCCCAGTCCTCGTGCAGGTTTTGAATCTCCTGTTGGTTCCGGCCCTCTGCAAATATGGGCTTTGGGTTCTTCTCAAAGCCTCCTGACAGGATACCCCCTTGCCAACTCCGAATATATATCCTCCCATCTGGGTCCACAATAGCTGAAATTGAAATGAAAGAATGGGAATGTCAGTGGTATCCCAATGAACAACAAACCAAATCTACAAACTAGTAGACTTCCTACATTATGCAGATTATAAAAGGAAGATCTTAAACTGATCGAACAGTCCACAATTTTCACCACTAGATAACCGTTGGTTAAAACAGACCTGCCTATTCATCTATTGAGTCTCTGAAACTTGCTTTAATAAGTAGAGTGGTGATGGCCAAGACACAAACACCCTCAGATATCCTTTTTGGCAGTGTGACATAGTTAGCAAAACACAGGACAGACTGTGATTTCAACATAAAATGAGCAACTAGAGTATTCAACAACATAACCACGAAGAGATCATAAGGTGACCTAATAATGCATATTAATGAATAATCATAAGTTTACAGTTACATCGTAATGCAGCAAAGGTTCCCAATCATAATATTGATGAGTCTATTAACCTGGAAAGTAATGCCAGCCCTGTCCAGAGACAGGATTCAGGTTGGGTCCATTGCATTAAGAACATACTAGTAGATGACCGAGCTTCTGCATATCAGAATGAAAACAAGGTTGATAAATAGAAGTTTAAGTAAACCGATGGCTGCCCAGATCCCTAGATCATTTCCTGGATGCCTTCTGGCAAAAACAATGACCTTCAGCTCAGAAAGGTGTGATAAGAACCAGGCTATGATTTAGGAAGCATGAACCCTTGATGTAGGATCAGGTTATTCTGTTTTCATGGTTGATGAATATTAGGAGAGGCAGTATCGACAGTTATGAAGAAAAAGGACGAGCATTTATAGAACAATATGTTCAGGCAAAAATACAAATTCATTCCATTTTCAAAACAAATCTCTGCAGGCTAATGGGCAATACGCATAGGTCTTTCTTTTTGCAAATGTTGGTTGGGAACATGAAGGGAATGCGTGAGGGCATGCATGAGATACATGATCTTTGTGGACCCCAACCTCTACCATTTCTTCTCTCATATGTGTTTATTTAAAAAACAAAAGGCACATGAGTTTGTTGTAAAAGCTTTTTTTTCCACTTGTACAATGTATTGATCATGCAGGTGATCTAAGCCTGTATTAATTTCTTTCAAACTCACACTATGCTATTCAACACAAAAAAAAATCATATAGTGAAACCCTTCTATAAGACTACATTTCTCAGGAGTAAAAGGGATAGAAATGGTAAGAGGAAGGTAAAGAAATCAGAAAATGGGAAGGAGAAAGAGGAACCACAGAATATATGGCTCAGTCAGTGGACGTAATGCAGGGAGGTAGTGATGCAACAAAGTAGCATGCAGGTAAATTAGTTGGCTCACAAAGGGGCACAACAGGCGGGCCAGAGAACAAGGAAAGGTGTTAAACGGTGCAGCGAAAGGAGGTATATGTAAGCAATGGATGTTGGCAGAATGTGGGAGAAAAACATGGGTGGGGTAAAAGAAGGAAGACTAAACATGACGCATTACCAGTGTTGGCATTTTTCATAGATTCATATGCTTTTTTAATTTTGGTGGGATGTGTGTTTGGTGGTCAAACAAATTATGCAGGCCAGTAACGGATTAAGTCACCCTCCCCTTCTACTGATCTTCCCCTTTAAAAAAGATGGGTGAAACTTGTTGCCAGAAAGCTAGAGCAGAGGCAACACAAAATACTATCTTTAACACACCAGACATAATAACTAACTTCATACTCTCCCTTCGTGGCCTTCTCGTGACCTTTCACCCCATTCATAATACAGTTGGGGAAATGCCTCATACACAGCACTCATTCATCCACCACAATGCACTGAATCATTCTTGCGTAACCAGAGTACCTCAAAACCTACCCAGTCCTACATCCATCACTTACACTCATGACCAGTAACAGTTCCACTCTTCACGTGAGACAGAAACACCAAACGTTACTCCAATCCCACCCCAAACCAAAGCCATGCCTACCCACACCACATTTGACCTCCATGCCTCTGATGACACTGCACAACACTATTATACATCACGGTTTGGGGAGTTTTCCTAAAGGCCATCTGGAGTTAAGACTCTATAAAACTATTCCTTGGTATACAGGTCCCCAGCCGTTAGTATAAGTCTGTACTACCCAAAGGATTGGTAGGATGGCAGAGCAGCCAGGCTTATTTTATGAGGAGGATGTGAGCTGTATGCAAGTACAATTAACCCAGTCAAAGAACCTCTTACACATTGGAAGTTAGAATAAAACATACATTTATTTTATATACACAAAGCAAGGTAGGTAAATACTATTTTAGACTAACCAATACATACAGGAAATATCAACAATACTTTTCATAGGTGCATTCTTCAATAGTAGCTGCTCACACTTACAATTGTTACAGTGAATTGACAGTTTCATTCATTTACAAAGTTACTTAGACAAGGTTTGTAGGAAGGAAAAACAGGGCTATTCAATACTAGTAGCACTAGTTTACTTCTTAGCAACACTTTTCAAGGCTTCTAATGCTTTAACAGTCCAATCCCTAACTAGTCAAGAGTTCCCTAACTAGTCAAGAGTTCATCAAAGTCAGTGCAGGATCGGAGCAAAAGTCTTATGCAGCAGCAGAATAGGCAAAGTTCCAGTTACTCAGATAAAATGCTTTAGCAGGATAACACAATTCATAAAGACCCTGCAAAGGACTCCCTAAAAGAGCACAAGATGTTAAGCCTGGGCCAGAGGTATGGGTGGACACCCAAACACCTTGTATCGCACGCCAATCACACTGGAGCGACTATTCGGCTTGAGGTAAGTTCTACCTTGAGCCCGACAGTACCTTTGGGTGGTTGAAGAAAAGGTAGCTGGATTCTTTCCTGTGCAGCGGCAATGGACCGAGTCTCCCGATTCCTCGGTATGGTGATGAAAGGAAGGACTCTGGATGGCATGTCACAGCAGCATTCACAAGAAAAGACCCTCAGCAAGGATTTCTTCGGTCTCCCACATCGGTCTGCGGTTTTGGCGCCTTTTTATCAGCTCCAACAGTGAACAGTTACCACTCAGTCGATCTTCCTAAATTCTGCCGTGCTGCACTCTGGTGAGGGGACCTGGATGAGTGAGATCATGCCTCCGGAGGTCCAACTGAAGCTCACCAAAGTTCTGGGAGGATTTGTTCACGCAAGGACATTGCACTGCAAATAGGTTGGAGGTCCCCTGGTGTTCGCAGTTTGCAGCACGGGAAGGTCACAGCTCCTTGGGGATGGCTCGATCTGCAGTTCGTCTCAAGACTGGTTGGACCCACCAGCCAAAGGGGAGGAGTTGTCCTCTTCAGAGCTCCTATGTCGACAAGAAAACAGGGCCAGGGCAGCAGAGGTCGCTTCACGGTTAATGGAAGGGTCTGCAGGGGTCTCCCTTCATCTTCAGATCCTCTGTTCCAGTGGTCGACTTGCCTTCGGTCTCAGGAACCTCCCTTTTTATTCGGATTTCCCATTCACTCCTCTGGAAACTCATCGACCACCATATTCTCACCAAACACCTGTCCACAGCAACAGCATTCTCTACCAATGCATCTGATTGGCGGCCCATCCGGGACAGGATCACTTTACGCACCCTGGCCATCACGCACAAATGCCTCACAAATTTAGCCCCGAAATACCTGGCAGACAAAACCTGTCGTGTATCTCTCATCCTGACCCATCTGTAACCGGGGTCCTACTTGTTTTCTAAATTCTGTAATTCTGTATGCCTGTCTATGTCTGTAACCTAAGTTCTTAAGCGCCCAGTTACCTCAGGGTTCGGCGCGCGATACAAGTAATAAACAAATACAAAATACAAACTCGCACTACAGTTTGCAGAAAGGGGCGGGTGGCTGTCCAATCAGGACAGCTAGCCCACCCAGTGGGAACTAGTACAATTCAGGCACATCAGCAGACAAAGGACAGGGGAGTGTCAAACTCCTCCCCTGCATCCTGTCCTCACAGACACACTGGAGCCTAGGCGGGCTACACAAAGGGTTCCCGCCAAAGGCTAAACACACATTCAGACCTCTCCCTGCCAGAATGGTAGAAGAAGGACGAATGAAGGACAACCACACTAGAAATGGCGAAAAAAGAAACAAGCCACCATCTTAGAACATAGATGACCCTTTTGTGCATTACCGGGGCTGGGGATACAGCCTGCAGTAGAAAATAGCACAAAAGTTAGTAGAACACGTCCACTGCTATCAGCCATAACTATAGTGTTGTCACTGTGACCAAAAAGTCACAGGAGCAGTGAGAATACTAGGTATCCCCTTAGCACTCAACATAAGGTGGTGTCTGCTAATCTCTCATAAGTCTGATTTAGGAAGGATACAAAGTATCCCTCGTTCCTTAAGAACAGTAGTTCTTAGGGAAAATGAAAGAATATAAAAAGGAGAACCCAATGGGTCCCAGCCACACTGCACAGAGGGTGCTGTGTGCTGCAAAAGTAACACGGATGCCTTTTAGAGATATGGAGGAAAGCAAGACTCCATAGCAATAGGTAAAACAAAGAACAGAGTTCCCATGGTTACAGCATGTAAGAATGAATGAGGGGGAAAAGGCTCCTCACATTCAGGAGAGCAAGAAAAAGGTCCAGAAGTCCAGCAAAAAGTGCTGGGGATCTCACTACGAGAGGGCATTAAGCATTAAACTGATAAATCCCCCTAACAATCACTCACTTAAACTATGTGCAAGGGAATGCATCCACCTCCCCACTACCCTTCCCGCACATCCAGACAATTTTTACATAAGCAATCTCTCCGTGCCTGCGCACGCACACACACATTCACACACAAACACGTAGGTGCACTTATGCCTCGAAAACACGGATGTTGCGGAAAGTGGCAACATGTTCATCAGTAAACACGCAACCAGAAGCGTGTGAGGGAAAGCTGCAACATTCTATCCGCTTTTGGGGTTCACCCCATAAAGAAATCAATAATGTCCAGATGAGACTCTGCTAATGTCCCTGGACAGAAATAACTAACAAGCGGCTGTGTAACTGGCACTCTTTGCCTTTTTAAGACTGCCTTGTGATGTGACAGAACACTGATTACTCTAAATGGCATAGTAATGTATCAAATGTTTAATTGTTCAGTGAGATAAACCAATAATGATTATTCCAGGTCTCAGAGGGCACTATTGTTAAAGGTAAAAACATTAGTGCGTCAAACAGAAGTATAATTTCCATCATAATATTAGTTTAAATTGAGAAGCAGGTAATTTGCCAATTAGATTTGTATCATCTGCAGGCACCCATCTTCCAAGCAGACATACAGAGGAATGGTATAGTGACAAGATATTTATGTATTTTATTTATATCATGCTATAGAATAAGCAGAGTTATGTAACAATGCTTGTAAATAGAGATTGCTAGGAGTGCTTCATACAATTCAATAGTCAAGTAGATAACCCAACAGTCTTCGGCCCCTAGTGACCAAGACACCAAAAAATTGGCAAATTCCTTGGCGGGTCAGCAATCCCTGCCCAATAGGACTACTTTCCACTGCAACATCCTCTCACACTGTGCTACGACCGCAAATAGCAAGAGCCTGTGAAGTTATCTGCGGGAACTACGCATTTCCTACATGAAGAGGCCAAAGACATGGATCGCTGCTAGCCAATGACGTTCCCAGTGAACAGAATAGTTAAGCTGTTTTTTTGTTGTATTCGGTTTCAGACCGTGGCCTGGTCTGAAACTGTCACCTTGTCTTCTAATTTGGCTTGCAGTGCCTTAGATGGTCTACTGACCACTCCAATCCTTGCTGTAGGTATCTTTGTCATTATCCTTTCCTCTTTCTTCACTCAACAGCAATGCTGGTCCAATCTCTTGTGCCTTCTTTTTTTTAAAATATTTGTGTCAATGGTTTAAAATAAACCTTACACAATAAAATCCAAGTTTACCAAATTGATAACATTTCAATATCAAAATACAAACATAAAATGATTGATTTAAACTACAAATAACACATTTGTACACATAGCTAACCAAGAAAATTAAATAATATTTAAAAGCTCATTTGTTCTTATAGTATCTCATGTCCAAAAAGCTGAATATCTAAAATGTTTATCGAATATCTTGAACCACCAAGATTAATGATATTTGCTCCCTGCACAAATTGAATGCCAAAAAGGTGTTATCTGCAAATTTCCCTTCATATAGAAAAGGTGCAAAGATAACATTACTAGTTTCCTGTAATTGAGGACAATCCAGAAGAATATGCTTTTTAAGTTTTGAGTAACCATATGATTTTTACAAAACAGACAGAGAACGTCTTTCATGTTTACCTGATTTTAAACTCAAAACCTCAGGAGTGCGAAGAAAGGTTCAATCTGAATCTCATGAAGAGACTTCTCCATTTAGAACATCGGAATTTGATCAAATAGTTATGGATCAATGAGTGAGGATTTTCCTCTACCGCAACGAAGGCAATCTTTTGCTTGGTGCAACACCAGTCATGAAGCTTTAACACTCTCTTGATTTTGAGAGGGTTTATCATTCAACAACTCCAGTGGGACATTCGAATTTCTGAGCAGCTCTTCAGATTTTGTACACCAATCATTAAATAATACGAGTTTCCCGTACTGCAGTAGTACTTTTAGGTCACAAAATAGGGATTTTGCTGTAGGGTTTATAATTTTCCTGTAAAGCATTAGCAACCTATATTGTATCAATGAGGCAAGAGGCGACAAACCTAGCTCAAATCGAGATACTGCAACGGGAAGGCAGTTTGGTAGAGAGAAGGTTCGGCTCCTAATCGACCCTTCCAGTTTATTCTAACATATTTACCTACATTTTAGCAGAATTCCAGCACCATACAAAAGGGAAGAAATCAACTTTAACAAAACCTCAGTATCAGTATTATAGAAAAATGTATCTCATTTTAGAGATAGCCATGATTGCTTTACATCACAGAGTGGTATAGATGGTATTCATAGATGGGGATTTTTAAAACATATATCCCAAATATTTAAACTCCTCTGATTTCGACCTTGCTGCCTTCAAGATACCAAGTAAAACTATTTTCTTGCAGGATTATTAAAGGTAAAAATGTTCTACCTTATACCTCCTAGCTCTATGACTAATTCATCTTCGTGCACTTTTGGATTGCTTGGACCTCCATTATCTCTATACCCCTCCATGTGGACCCTGTCAGAATGTGCCTTCTGTGAATTCCTGATTGCCTTCCCCGGCATACATAACTTGCTGCTCTGTCTGAGCCACTTGCTTTTCATCCTTTCTCCATTCAGTTTAACTCCCTTCGTGGACTGTTCCTTTTTTATCTTGTCCACATGCCATTAGGTGGGATATCTGAACTTTGGACTCATGCATTGAATGGGGGTAGGCACACCTAGATGTCTTGCTCTGTGCTGCCTCCTAAGGTACATTAGTCTACTCAAACCTTTCTGAAAGCTACCTCATTAACCGAATGGAATCTTCATTTGCGGCTTGGGAGGGAGAATTATTCTGCCCAGCCCCTGGTCACCACTGCTTTTTCGTCCAGGGGGGTGTGGGGCCCGTGGAAAGAGTCAAGCGTCCATCTATGGAGATGACAGGATCATGACATGATTGCTGCTGGCCATCAATAATGGGATTCTGCCCTTCATCCTGCCCTTCTGTAAACAAAATAAAAAGCTTGACATTTTCCTTGACTCCAAATTGTCCTTGGAAGTACAAATCAGCTCTATCACAAGTTCCTCTTTCCACTGCCCCATCCTCCAACATCTTTTCTTTATCCAGGCATGGTGCTCAACTGTTTCTCCCCACACAACTTGATTAAACAAATAGCATGTAGGCCATGCTTCTAAGTACTTCATTCAATTCTTGTATGTCAAAAAGTATTGTAGATGTTAGCATATGTGTCTAATAGTCTTCAAATATTTGTGCTTGGTCTACTATTCCGATGCCCCTTACAGTCAAATCAGCAAATTATGCCACACGTCACTCCCTTTTAACCATGTATGAAATTCAAAATCATTATCTTAAATTCCTAAACTACTCCCACTGGAGGCTGCTCCATCTCCGTCTGCTACTACTCCTTTCTTAGCCTTTGCATCATCATACGGCCACTGGCAAAAACTTGCTTAAGAAATGCATTTTAACACAGCATCTTAATATGTGATCCCAGAAATACTGGGGTGATGGTAATCCTATTGTTTCCAGAATATCGATTTTATTTCACTTATATTGTGCATAGTCCAAAGAGGCATTTAAACTATTAGATATTCTGTACAGCCTTGCAGCTCAGTGAGACCTCACTCATTCCCGCAGCTATAATCAGCCAATTCATTTTCTTGGCATCTCATTTCTTGGCCCGAGTCTCCAAGCTTACTTGTTCTGGTACCAAGTTGCAGTGATAATGAGATGAATGGCAGGCCCAGTGAAATATTCTTACTTGGTGTGTTACTCTGTAGGGGGTTCAGCAATGGCCGTGTCAGGAGGTAGAAGTGCTCACAAGCATGTAATGGAATGCTGACCGGTTCCTCGTTGGACAAGCCCAGCTCATATGCCCACTGCCAGGGGAACAAAAACATGAGAAAAAAAACACATTTAGTAAATGGGCCCTAGAACAGATGTATTTATCAGTCACTTTAATCATGCACTGAGCATTGTGAATCTAGCAACGGTAAAATACAGCTGCAGTGCATATTTCCACAACTGTATAAAACATGCAAATACAGCACAAATGCAACCTATGCTTACTCACAGAAGATGAACAGCAGGAACAAGGACAAGCCTCTCTCAAATATACAGATCAATTAGAGAAGCTGCAGTAGTGTTCGGAGCCTACAGGTATGTTTGTGTAGTAAGGTATGTCACTGCACAGATTTAAATATTGTCTGCAGGTACTGCTATTTAAAGAGCAATAAGTAGCACAATATGTAGCATCAAAGTGCTGTGAGCTATTTTCCTTAATTTAGGTCCGGGTTGCATTGAAGAATTTCTTGGGGAAAAACAAAAACTGCATGGCAAGACCAAATTCCCTCAAACAGGCACACGAACGGCTGTAACCAGTTGCATAAACATAAACCACTGTTAATGACTGGGCAACGGTAACACAACCTATAAAAAAAATGCACACACTCACTTAATATCCACATTGGGTCCTCAAAATAAATCTTGATGCTTAAACCAGCAATACTTGGACATCAATAAGTGTAAGATTTTTGATAGAAATTCAGGTTTAATACACATCATGTCTAGTTCCCACTATGGAGACGCCCCTGTTGATGTCCAAGTTTCATAAACGAGTTGCACTACTCAGGCTAACCACAGCATCGTGGACTATGTATAGCAAACCCCTAAACCATTCAAAATTTTCAAAATAATGTACCTCTCCAAAAAGGCTATTTTCTCAGGAAATTAATAATTTGCAATAGCCAATATCAGGGAGGACCTACAGATATCCCTGAATGTTCGACAAGTTTTGATTCTATTAGATCAATTTGCAATATACAATACTGTGAACCATACATTTCTACAGGAATACCTGAACATACAGTGTTACTGTGTATTCAATCTTTCTTTTAGTTTTTTAAAAACCTTTATTTTGATATTGACAAGTGTAATACAGTTACATGGCATGTATGGGGGGAGTACAGATTAAACTTACAACAGGATATACAATGACATATTAGTGGCTATTTCATGTTGTTCTTCGAGGTGGCTGTTCAGGTGTCTGTATCAGTTGTGTCATTATCAGACGCGTCGGGGGATGTTTCCAGGTATCTCCTCAGGAGAGCCCATATATCTTTCGTTCTAGAGGTAGATACCACATTTTTGACATATGTTTCTTCAGTTTCCTGTACATATATTAGGTCCTTTGGCCAGGCTTGCTGGGCATGCGGGGCCCGTGACCTCCATGCACGAAGGATGCATCTTTGGTGACCACCCCGCCACCGCAACGAGTCGTCTTGTTTTAATTGAGACCTTCCCAATATCGCCCAGTAGATATTTCAATGGAGTCGCTGGCATTTGGAGGCCTATAATGTCACACACTGCCTCAGCCACCTCACTCCAGAACTGGTTGATCGGGGGACAGTCCCAGAACATATGGAAAGAGTTTGCTCCTTGGGCTTGGCATTTAGGGCATTCTGGCTTTAACAAAGGGTCGATTTTGGCAATTTTGCTGGGTGTAATGTGCAGATGATTAGTATCTTGAATTGAATCAGAGTAAAATTAGTGCATAATGAAACCGACTTGGTAAATTGGCAGTATTTAGCCCATTGGGCCTCCTCTATAGCGATCCCTAGGTCTCTTTCCCATTTGGCTTTCGCAGTGTTCTTGGAGGGGGGGGGGGGGGTGTCGTGTTGCTGCATAGAGGGTAGAAATTCCTCCCGTAAAGCTTGTGGGTGTCATGACGTCAGTTAGGAATTGGTGAGTGGGTGGGTCTTCCTGAAAGGAGGGCCATTTCTTCTTGCAGGCTGACTGTAGCCCATAGTATTGTAATGACGTGACCAACCCAGCTCCCACTTTCGACTGGACAATCCCCAAAGAAGCAAATTTCCCATTTGGATACAGGTCTCCCACCCGCATTTCCTTTCATGGATCCCAATCATTTCTGGAGGGCAGTGTCGAGGGTGGGCTCGAGATTCAGGTAATGCCACAGCGGGGTATGTGACTGTGACCAATATGGGTTGTCGCATCCCACCCTATTCAGAAGACAAGACCAGGCCGGCACCGTAGTGCCCACCAGATTGACCTCTCACTGGTCTCGCCATGCCTTTGCAAGTGGCATTGCCCGTAAGGACAGCGGGGCCACAGCAAACTTTTCAGCCTGTATGTGTGCGTATGATTCCACTGACTCTGACCAATATTTAGCGAAGTTATCTTGGGCTGCCTGGAAATACAGTAGAAAATCCGGGGCTGCAAGTCCCCCCGTTTCGTACCTCTCGCACATCTTGGGCCATTGGAGTCTCACGGTTCCCCCGCCCCACACAAAGCTTGATGCCATTCTCTGTAGTTTTTGGAAGAACAGTCTGTCTGGCCAGATTGGGATGTTGCAGAACAGGTATAATAGCTTTGGCACTACCACCATCTTGAGTAGCGCAATTCGACCATACAGTGATATTGTAAGATTGTCCCATTCCTTAAGTTTATGTTCTGGAGTTACCAAATAGGGTTCATAGTTGTCAGTATATAGTGTTTGTTTGTCTACAGCCATTAAGATCCCCAAGTATCGGGCGGAGGTGGGTGACCATTTGAATTGTGCACTGGCCGGGGATTGCACTGTGGAGGGTGTGAGTGGAATGATTTCTGATTTGGCCTGATTGACTCGGTATCCTGAGTATTTAGCAAAGCTTGTGACTTCCTGCATCACCGGTGGAAAATTGACTTCAGGGTCTCTGATGTATAGCATTGTATCGTCAGCATAGAGTGAACAACTGAGGAGGTCCCCTGATACAAATGCCCCTCCTTGCGTGTTCATGTCTAAGTTTAGCTGCCATGCCCTCTATGGTTAGAGCAAATAGCAGGGGGGATAGCGGGCAGCCTTGTCTGGTGCCTCTCCCTAGTGCAAAGCTTGGAGATTTGTTTGTTCTGACCATTGCCCTGGGATCGGTGTATAGGATTCGTATACATCTAGTGAACACCGGGCCGAACCCCATCTTGTCTGGTATGGCATACATGTAGTTCCAGGACACAGAATACAATGCTTTTTCAGCATCTAGGGTGACCGCAATGGTCTTGGCTTTCGGGTCCAGTTGTGAGGTGATGGCGAAGAACTTCCTGAGGTTGTGCTGTGGGTCTGGTGGGGATGAATCCCGAGTGGTCGGGGTGGATTATATTGTTCATGTGTTTAATAAGACGATTTGTGATTTCCTTGGCATATATCTTAGCATCCGAGTTGATTAGGGATAGGGGTCGGTAGGACGTGGGATCTTGGGGTGGTTTGTGAGGCTTGAGGAGTACAGGTATTATTGCTTCTTTCATGGTGTTTGGCAGAGCCCGTCTTCCTAAAGCCTCCTCCAAGACTTCCAATAGTTTGGGGGCCAGTTCAGTTTTAAATGTTTTGTATAAATCTACTGGGATACCATCGGATCCGGGGGCCTTGCCTGCCCGTAGCTCTGCTATGGCTTGTTCTATCTCCTCAATCGTTAGAGGGAGGTCTAGAGTAGCTCTTTCAGTTTCGCCCAATGTGGGGAGGGGGAAGGAGTTCATGTATTCTCGTAATTCTCCAGGGGATACCTGGTCCGTGTTAGAGTAAAGTTTGTTGTAAAACCTCTGGAATACCTTGTTAATATCCCCAGCTTTAGTCTGTATGTTCCCTTCAGCGTCGATTATGCTGGTTATGTGTCTCATCCCTTGCTCTGCTTTGATGAGATTAGCAAGTGTTCGGCTATTGTTTCCTTCGCCATATTTCCTAGCCCTCATGGGTTGTGTCACGTAGTAGAGTTCTCGTTCGGCCAGTGACCTGAATTTCGTCAGTTGTTCTGAGATTTCTTTCAGCAGGGCTTTGCTATTACATAGGGCGTCCCAGATTGTCACCTTGGACTTGACGGAGGCCGAATTGCGTTCGTGGAAGTCTGTTATTTCCATTCTGAGGGGTTCTGTCAATGCGTCATCCCTCAGTAGTGCTGGGGGCATCCTCCAGTTTCGGGCAGAATATTCAACAGTGGATGGTATCAATTCGAGGTGGATCGGGGAGTGGTCTGACATTGTACGGGGATATATCTTGCAGGTGCTCACTTCTGAAATAAGGTCCGGGGTGCATTGCCAGTAGTCTATACGTGAGCAAGGGCCATGTGCTGAGGAGTACAATGTAGATTCCCTCTCCTGTGGATGCAGTTCTCTCCATGCATCCGCGAGGCGGGGTGTGGACAAAGCCTGGAGTATGGTCAGAACAGATTTAGAGTGGTTCCTGTTGCCATCTGACGTTCGGTTTAGAGTCAGGTCCAAGATCGTGTTAAGATCACCACCCCATAGTAAGCTGGCGTGGCCCGTAGGGGTCATCAGTGCAAGGATCTTTAAGTAAAAGCATGGGGAGTCAGTATTTGGGCCGTATGTATTGATTATATGTGTTTCTTTGTTGTGGAGTGTACCCCACATGATTACATAGCGGCAATCTTCGTCTATTTCGAACCTGGCTATGTGAAAGTTGGTTCGTTTATGCACCATTTTGAGCACCCCTCTGGCTTGTGTAGAATAGTTTCATGGGGCCCCAAGATGGGGTGAATGAGTCTGTCACTTTCCTTGTTGCATGGGTCTCTTGTAGCAGGAGTATGTCAATTCTGTGCCTGTTCACTTAACTTAATATTTTCTTGCCTTAATTGGGTGAGCAAGGCCTCTACTATTCCACATCAGGAGTCTCAACCCCTGTGTTGCTCTTGATTTGGCCATTGGTGATGATTTGTCCCTTTGATCTCGGTCCAGTCTTTTGGACCTGGCATCATGTGTTCTGTGCACTTGTTAGTTGTTCCTATTGCTATCAAGTTGTCAGTACTCCTATAGGCTCTGTTCTTGGTCCGGCTGCATGAGCATTTTGTTTGAATGTTGTTGCTTGGTTTTCCCTCTTCTACATTAAGGCAACAGGCCTTTTCTCCCTCCTTCCCTAACCCTCACCATCCCCCCCAACTGGACAGTTTAACCCCTTTAAACATTTTCAACATTTGAAACTTTGGGTGGCTTGTTATTGGCGCCACCGATCTACCTCAAATAGACTGCCCCAAGGGCCGTCGCACAGCTTAGTAGTAGAGCGGGAGTTGTCTTAAGTGATGCAGTACCGTTGGTCTTTATGGTCTAGTCAGGTGTTGGAGCCGGTCGGGTGTTTGCCCTTGTCTGGTGGCAGTGGGATATTGCGCTCGATAAAACCCATGGCGTCTTCAGGGGTATCAAAGAAGTGTGTCTTGCCAGTGAACTGCAGGCGGAGCTTGGCGGGAATAGCATAGCGTATGGTATAGAGCGTGCCCTGAGCGCTTTCTTTGCCTGGTCAAATGATCTTCGGGCCGCCCATACCCTATTGGAGAAGTCGGGGTATATATGAAGCCTAGTGGAGTCATACTTTAGTGTCCCCTTCTCTCTGGACAGTCTCAGAATGAGGTCTCTATCATGGTAGTTGAACAGGCGGGCCATTACCATCTGTGGCAGGGATCCGGGCTGCGGGGGAGGAGCAAGGGACCTGTGGGCTCTCTCAATCAGGAATTGTTGGGAGAATTGTGTCTCGGGGAAGATGGCACTGATCACTTCTTCAAGGAAGATCTCCATCGTGGTATTGAGGGGCTTTTCCGTCAGCCCAACCACCCTGATGTTGTTCCAGCGTGATCTCGGATCTCGATTCCAGATCGTCGCACTTGGTCTGGACCTGTTTCAGGTTTCTCTTGATTTCCTTGATGTCTTTGCCGTGCTTGGCCGAATTGTCTTCCAGTTCTCCTATCCTGGTTTCTGCCTTGGTCACCCTAGTGTTTACGTGCTGCAAGTCCGATTTGATGGAGGATATCGTGCTTCCAATGTCGTCCAGTCTGCTGTTGACAGCAGCGAAGCCAGCCTGGAGCGCCGTCATATAAGTGTCCGAGATGTTAGCGGTAGGGGTCTGGTCACATGAGGATGGCACTTGTGCACACTCTTCTCCCCTCTCCTCCATATTTGAGCTAGTATAAGCGTCCATGGGGCCCTTCCTGCCACTCTTGTTACCTCTGGGCATGTCTTTGTCGGGGAGTCGGAACAGTGGGGTTTAGATATGCACTCCAGGTGCAGGGGAGTGTTGTAGTGCCCTGCCTGCCGTTTGATTTCTAGGGAGTTCGGGTGGGCTCCCAGAGTGGCAGGGTGTACTCTGTGTGTTGGTCCCTGGTCTCCTCCTGGTGAGTGTAGGATGTTGTTATGCCGGTCGGGGTGATAATTATTGCTTGGTTTGTCTGTATGTCCGATGCTCAGCGCCCATGCATATGCATCAGTCGCATGCAGTAGCGCTGCAGTCCCCGAATGCACACAGGGCCGGGTGTTCAGGCATTCCCCGAGTGGGGCTATGCGAGGCTTCCAACGTTGCACCAGGCGCTGTTCTCACAGGGCTTAACAGCACAATGTTAATTTCGGCGAGTCTGGGGTGTGAGCTACTAAATGTGTTGCTCCACTGCTGTGGGCAGTCCTCTGGTGTTATCAGGGAGAGGCTCCAACCCTTCCATGCAAGAGAGCGTATGAATAAGAAATGGTCGTGTAGTGCAGTGGCTTGTGCACTATGTGGGGAGCAGCGTTGGCGCAATTGCCTTTCCTTGTTGTTCTAGGCAGTGGGCAGTGTTTTATCATGCACCAGCTGTGGGGAGCCAAGGTTTTTGGTAAATGTTTGTGTCCGCTTTCCCAGGTCACGGACTCTCTCACCCAGCAGCCGCCCGCCCTGTCCAGCAGCCTCGGTGAGGCAAACCCGCAGCCGCCGCAGCACTATGTCGGGCGCGCTGTGTTATATGCTCATGTTGTGGCCCACAGCCCCTTTTAATGTTCAATGGCACGTACCTGCTGTGCGATTCTGCAGTGTTTATGGGGGCCTCCCTATAACCGAGCGCCCACACCGCTCACACACAGCGCACACAGTGCTTTCTCTGGTCAGCCGCCAGCCAAACCGCTGTGCTGGCGGGCTGAGGCAGGGGCCGCTGTCTCCTGTGGGCCGGCACTCCTCAGGGCCAATTCACGGAGGGGGGATGGGCTACCTCGCTTGTACAGCCTTTCTCATTAAGCGTCGTGCATCTCGGGGTGCCGGCACCGTTCACGGCTCAAAGTACACCAAACGATGCCGAAGAACTTCAGCCACCGGATTCCGGGAGGTCCGCACTTAGAGGATGTCCCGTTCCGCAGGATGGGTCTGATAGGATTTGAAAAGCTGCGCAGCTGCACGCTTAGGAGGCCATATCTGTTGGCATCCCATAGCGCCCCCAATCTTTCTTTTTGTACTGAAGCAAAAGAGATTGGCAACACCAACTCATCCATCAAAATATATCTCATTCATAGATCCCCCAAATCTCCTCATTATGGAACAAAGATCAACAACTGTCGGTAACGTTCTTTCTGATGGATAAGTCCTTCCTTCAACAGATTCCTCATCTTTGAATCTCTCTCTCTCTCTACCGCCAGCCGACTTCGAAACCTTTTTCAGCCACCAAGGGGCACAGCACAACTCTGTGCCCAGAAGCCGACGAGACGTAGAGGCAAGTATATAAGTAGTTAGTCTGCAACTTCCCCTTGCAGCCAGACGCTGAGGGGTGGCAGAAAAGATTTGGTGTATGCGCTATCCAACAAGAGGGGAGGTCTGGAAGGGCGATGAGCGATCTGTTGGGGGAAGGATTAACCCATCAGAACGAACATTACAGAGGGGTGGGTACTTACTTCTTCTAATGAATTCCTTCCTCCCACAGATTCCTCATCTTAGATAGACTCCCATTCCAGTACACAAATCTGGAGGAGAGTGTGAAACCACCACCTACATGGCCAAAGCGAGCATTCTGCCCTGAAATGGAATACAAGCAGTGATGTTTGGTAAAGGTGTGCAACTAATCCTACTGTTAGGAAAGATCTCTCCTTTAGGCAACATTCCCTCCATATTCTATGGACCCCCAAACCTTTTGCTTTTGTTTTAAACCTTGTCCTAACTTTTTACAGAGAAATTAAAGCCTGCATTCAGACAGTCAGTACCTGGAAATTATAGTTCCCTTTTGTCTTTTGACAGGTTACCTGTTTGGATAAATTTATCATATTGCACACAGTATCTTCCAATGCAGTGCAATGGGGATACTTTTTTTTATCACCCTAGACTTACACCAAAGCGATTTTTGGTTACTTTTAAATGTGCCTAAAGACAAGCTGGTGACAGCAGATACATTTGTACAATTTTTGCTATAATTTTAGTTAGCACAAATTTTTCTGTTTTCCGGGTTTGACTAACAACAGTTGCTATTGGACAAAGATGGCAGTTCCACGAGATATTTTGCTTGTTCTTTGTCCTTCTTCCTGCCTTCTCAGGTCAGGAATTTCCTTTTATGATCATGCATTTACACAGGAAAGCTGCTGTTTTCACTGGCCAGTGCATGCCATTTGTGTATGGGGCCAGGAAGTAGGCTGGGACTGTCTGGTCCCAATCCACAAACTGGTGTCAGTGAGTCTAGTGTTTATGCATGAGTCGGCCCCACACTGGTCCCTGATTAGACCACTGCTGATGTGCATGAGAGGTGCAAATCCTTGCTATTGGAGGGTTGAATTTTATTACTCACCCGAATTTAGGATAAGAAGAGGAGTCCCTCAGTCATTCCAGCAGATCAGTAGAGGAGCCGAGTATTCTGTGTAGCTGTGCAGATGACAGAAAACCTGAGGACGAACCTTGAAGAGGCCTGGTGACCACACTTGCTGCTGTCCCGGGGAAGCCCTGCTGGACTACCTGATCTCAGAAGAACCATGCTCATACTTTGACCCTTTGGACTGGTGGACCAGTCTCAATGCCATCTCATGATCCTGCAGCCTGGAGTCTTCGGAAGTGTGACTGGACCACCTAGTGGTCTGAGCAGCTCCATTTTGGGCTACCATGCCAGAAGTGTCGCCTTCCTGTGTTTTTTCACAGATCTTTGGTAGTCACCAGCTCGTCCTACAAGTCACCTTCCTGTCAAGTTTCAGCATAGCAGTATCCAGGGATTTCATTCTGGAGGGCTTACTTTGTTCTCGGCTGGAGCGACGCCTGTTGTTGCCCTTGTGCAGCGACTGTCGCTGGAACTGGTCATCCCGCGTCTGCTAGAGTGTCCCGAAGAGCCCTGCATCGGTGCCTGATGCATTTCTTTGCTGGAAAGGGCTGCATGCAGCTCCTGGAACTGACCAGAAAATTCCTTGCACCCACAGCTCCTGGGCATCTTCTACTGGATCCAATGCAGGGAAACCTACCTCCAACGACCCACATTCGAGTAAAGGTGGTGAGTAGTCGCAATCCTTACCAGTGCCCCCATTTCCTCCATTGGAAAGTTTGTGAAGAATTTCTATTTATATTCCATGCCATTCCTTTTTAAATGCTTGTTGAAAAAGCTGTTGTAGAAATTATGAAGAGTACTTTACTTAACTGTAAATCCCCTTGACAATCTTCTGGAACATTGTTCACCCCCACAGGAACATTTTCTAACTTTATGCCCTCTCCTAAAGGAACATTTTGAACTTTTGGGCACAAGGCCCCATTCAACTTAGTGTTGGACTAATAAAGTGGGGGCTCCTATTTCTATGGACTGGTTATCCAATTACTTAAAGGCATGGTCTAGTAAAATTTTTTATTGTCCCTACGGGTCGGCCATGTTTTTTTAAGCCTAAGTGGCTTGATTTTAGAAAACATTCCTATGGACCTTACCTGAGTTTTCGTCCATTAAACGCACGCGAAAACGAGCACCAGGGAGCCGCCATTTTCTGATAATCCTATCTTTTCCCCCATCGCCCTGGCTGACCTGCTTTTGTGGCACTAAATCAATTCCCCCGCCCCTGAGCCTGTCATCAGCAGACTCGTATCGCCCATTTCCCACGCCAAAGCACGTCTCAACATTCGCTGCGCTTCAGCTAATGACGCGTCGCCATGGAAATGGCAGGACGCCGCTTTCCTCAATAAGTATAAACAGACCGTTTCACAACACACAGCAGCAGATTTTCGATTCCATTCCTTTCTCTGTGTTACTTTGAGTATTCTGTGACTCGTTTCAATGCTCTGGTCAGCTACCTTCGCCGCTTGTAGCCCGTGTGAACAGATACCAGTACCACCGCTATAAATTATTTTAGTTTGTTTAACACACAATGGCTACAATAATGCCCTACATGTACGAGCCCGAGTATACCGAGGAGGAACTTCTGGAAAGGGGAGCACGCGAAAACGATGGGGATTCGGACGGCAGTTCGCAGAACGAATCAACAGATGAAGAGCCTGGGCCTAGTCGAATGGACGGCGTCTCCACCTGGTGCACATGCAATCGGTGCAAGCTAATGCCAACTGAGGACGAGAACTGCTGCTGCCGAGAAAACTCGGGATGCCTGGCCTACATTTCGGAAGGCGAGCCACGACCGCAATGCATCACCGAGCTGCCAGACTTCAGGGCAGCCTGCCTCACACGGGCCGTGTTGAGAATAATGATGGTGCTTATGCACGAACTTCGCGCAACTGTTCGTCCTCGTAATCCGAGTAACGAGTAAGTATACTCTGCTTGTCATGCCACTCCTATTTCATGTTCTTCTACTATATCCAAAATTACATCTACATATCATTGTAACGCATGTAAGTCGTTCAATAGTGTGCATTGTCTAGATAGCATTTGTCCGTGCAGAATGCCATTAGTTACAAGAATTGTCATTGACAACAAACCTTTATTGAACTTATCTTGGTCATTTAAAAACAGTTTTTTTCATTCCTTTTCACAGGTGGTACAGGCTGGTGGCCTATCGTTCCTTTACATGGTGGCTCCACGGGAGACTTGGGCACAACGTTCGAAGAGTGATACCCGCCTGTGCCGTTCGTGCCATTAGAGAAACGTTCCCGAGTGACAGCGGTCAGTACAGGGGATTTTCTCTCGCTGTGCTGCAACCTGAACTGTACAATGTTTAAAGTCTTGTATTTTTGTGTCATCAAAATAAGATACAAAATAAAACACCACATATATTTTAAAAACGGTTGTTTCGATTTTTTAAATGAATCAAGTGTGTCTCCATTCAAGGATGGACGTCAGACATCTGTGCTCCGAATGGGTGATGGTCTGTTCGCTGTGAAGCAGGGTGGTCACTATCTATCTAAGCTAACATAACATATTCTCGATAATGCATGCACTAAATAGCACGTGTTCAAAGTCTTTCAGTGGGTTATGTCTCTATAAAAGTCACACATATGTCTATACTAATAATTACCATTGGATTATACAGGCCTTGGGTCTTGACCACTATAATACACCGGTTGAAGTGTGGGTCTGTGCTCACAAGAATCTCCGGTATGTGGAATTTGTTATTGATAAGCAACGATATACTATCATTGATTTAAAGACGATATACAATATATTGATATAAAGGCGGTTCGCGCCGGTGGATGCACGCTGGCATGGGGGGCTGTAAGGGGCGCGAAAGGCCAAGGTGCCAAACTACATGTACACTTCAAAAGGTATCCCACGCCAAGGGGCCATCGGTTACATGGCCTCCTCAGACCCCGTGTCTCCAGCCAGGCCTCCCCTTGAAGCAGGCCGCCCCCCCTGCAATCCACATAAGTGTGTCTCCATTTAGCAGTCTTCCTGTGCCTTATCTGCATGCCCCAGGCCCATCCATCCCACCGCCCTGTATCAAAGGCGGTTCACGCTGGCATGGGGGGGCTGTCAGAGCGTGAAAGGCCAAGGTGCCAAACTACATGTACACTTCAAAAGGTGTCCCATGCCAAGGGGCCATCGGTCACATGGCCTCCTCAAACACCTGTCTCCAGCCAGGCCTCCCCTTGAAGCAGGCCGCCCCCCTGCAATCCACATAAGTGTGTCTCCATTCAGCAGTCTTCCTGTGCCTTATCTGCATGCCCCAGGCCCATCCATCCCACCGCCCTGTATCAAAGGCGGTTTGCGCCGGTGGATGCGCGCTGGCATGGGGGGCTGTCAGGGGCGCGAAAGGCTAAGGTGCCAAACTACATGTACACTTCAAAAGGTGTCCCACGCCAAGGGGCCATCGGTCACATGGCCTCCTCAGATCCCGTGTCTCCAGCCAGGCCTCCCCTTGAAGCAGGCCGCACCCCTTGTAATCCACATAAGTGTGTCTCCATTCAGCAGCCTTCCTGTGCCTTATCTGCACGCCCCAGGTCCATCCATCCCACCGCCCTGTATCAAAGGCGGTTCGCGCCGGTGGATGCGCGCTGGCATGGGGGGCTGTCAGAGCGCGAAAGGCGAAGGTGCCAAACTACATGTACACTTCAAAATGTGTCCCACGCCAAGGGGCCATCGGTCACATGGCCTCCTCAGACCCCGTGTCTCCAGCCAGGCCTCCCCTTGAAGCAGGCCGCCCCCCTAAAACCACGACATACATACGTCATTCATTCACAAACACACCCCTGTTTCTAATACTTTATAAACCACTTGATATGTCTCATGGGAACATCTTTGTGCTTTGCAAGTCAACTCCTGAACCTGTTACCTGGCAACCACTGAGATCTACGCTAATCTGATCGTCGTCGTGCTATCCGTGAACTTCTGTGACCGCTTAGAGCAAACCCATCAGTGTGCTACCTGTGGCCACCCACCTATTCTCCTGCAACATACTGCTCTGCTTGCTGAATTCAACTGTTTGTTGGTCAAGGTAAGGCCATGTATCCTAGTCATATTTCGCAGATTTGTAAATTTCTATCTATTTGCGAGTTGAGTACACAATAGTGCTAGGTTCATTGGTCTCATTGCTATTGACTTGAGTTTCCATTGCTATGCTATCAATAGATCTATTTATTTTCATCTGTGTCTATTGTCATCGAATTTCACCCTTCGGGGGTCCAGTCTATAATGTAAGCATGTTTCCTTCTCGTGCAATACAGAACATCCAAGGGATGAGTCACATGTTCAGTTTTTAGTCACATCATTTATACATTTCTGCAATTTATGCAAATACTAAGCCGCACATAATGAACTGGTATAGTTCCTGCGACCGAAACAAACCTTGCATTGATCATTGTATGATTCATTTACTTTTGTATCAAATCTTTATTCTTGAAGATTGTATAATAATGTCGATATTTACTTTTCAGATTTATCAACAATGCCTGCCTGTTCGATTAGCGGTTGCCCTTCGAAGACCCATGCTAAATCTGAAGGCACTACAATGCATGTATTCCCGAAAACTGTTGATCAAATAAGAGAATGGGTCAGACATTGCGGATATCCACTGGATGAGCTGGAAAGTAGAGTCCAACAAGTCTTACAGGACAAGAGGGGTGATCGATACCGCATCTGCAGCCGGCACTTTTCCTTGGACATGTACACAACATCTTGGGTAACAAAGACGAATAAACGGCGAACGACACGGAAATTGCTCGAAAACGCTATTCCCACTCTATTCGTCCACATTCCGCCACCGGTGAGTCAAGTGTCCGGATTTAGCTTTAGGCCTTGCGGTAGCGTGTAGGTATCCGAACGGATTAATTGATATTGTAGGTGTTCTATCCCTTGTAATAATTTCGATATTGATATGAGTGTATAGTTTTTTGAATAATGACATTTACCAATATATTCTTTTTCGATTTCATAACCCACAAACGCAATGTATATATATGGGAACAGGGAACTGTGCTATATTGAGCATTTTACAAGTATTCTGTCGCCTTACATGGCTATTTTTAATATTGGCATTTCATTATCAATCATTAATTTACCTTTACAACTTATTGACTATCTCTTGAATCTGAAGCAAGAACATTCTACATCCTTGACGTAGTCGCAGTTATCAACCACTTCTAGCGCGTATCAGGTAATCTTACTAGGCTAATCCGTTACAGACTTGTTTTATGCATGTCAAGTAATATTTTTATTTTATCGTGTAATCATTTTACCGAATGTTTGGTTAGTGTTTTCCAATTGATATACACCTTAGTTATTGTCCACTGGTGTTTGTTTTCAGTTATAATTGGTGTTATCCATACTAATGCAAGTACTGTCTTTCAGGGAGATGCTGAAGCGTCCGCCACAACTACAACATTTCTAGATGTTCTTCAACAGCAGGAGGTATGGATACTGACAGCTCCATCGAGCGTCATCATCAGAGCTGGAATTCTTGTCGTTTGATTGTTCTACACAATGTTTCATTCGTGGTTAGCCGTTGATATGTACCTGTGCTATCGACCCCAGGTGTGTGTTATGTTTTCACTATTGTACTCCTCACTAATGCAAGTACTATGTTTCAGGCAGTTGATGGAGCGTCAACCCCTGCACTTGATGCAGAGCCTGACATTCAAGTAATTCCAGGGGAAGTGGAAGCGGGACCATGCGTATACGAATCGGCGCAACAGCTTTCGGAAGTGCGCACTACATTTGCAACATCCATAGATATTCTTCAGCAGCACGAGGTATGGATAATGACAGCTCCATCATGCGTGATCATATAACGTGATTCCATTTGCTATACTTTCTTCCCTATTAACGCAAGTGCTGTGTTTCAAGGAGACGACAAAGCTTCCACTACAATCACAACATCCAATTTAGATGATGCAGATGTAAATAAATCGGAGAAATAAGTCGATGAAATGTGATCATATTTGGATTTTCCTTGATTCTTTTGGACAATGCATCATTTGTGGTTATCTCTTTATATGTACCTGTGCCGTCGACCCCAAGTGTGTGTTGTGTTTCCAATATTGAAAAGCATACTAATGCAAGTACTGTGTTTCAGGGAGATGCGGATGCCTCCTCTCCAATACAACCATTCATGGCAGTCCTTGCAGAGCCAGAGGTATCGATACTGACAGTTCCATCGAAATAGATCATCACTGGTCGAATACTTGTCGTTTGATTGTTGCACACAATGTTTAAATCGTGTTTGGCTATTGAGATGTACCTGTGTGTTCGTCCTCATGTGTGTTTTATGCTAACAATATTTTGATACATAGTAATGAAAGTACTATGTTTCAGGGAGACGATGGAGCCTCATTACATGCTGTCTATGCGGATACAGAAAATATAGTCGTTGCAGCGCAAGAGGAAGGGAGGACATGCGGAAACGAATCGGAGCTACAGCGTGCAGATGTTTAAGGTCGAGTCAAAAAAGTTGCAAAGAAAAAAAAACAAAAAAAGGTTAGTTACAAACAGTTGATAACTTTAAAAAAATGTTTGTGCTGGGGACTATTTTATGTTTTTTTCCAGTCAATTCTACTACACTCAAACTTGTGTTTAAACTGAACATCCCTTTTCCAATCTTTCCTACAGTTACCCGTGGGTGTCAGAACTATACACACAGACAGTGAAGCGAATGAGAGATGTGGCTTGCCAGACCGTGTACACTATGGAGGAACTATTAATTGAGGCGAGGCCTTTTCAGGCTCGAGATGCTCATGTCCAATGGCCAGAACATGAATTAACTGTGTTTGGAGACTACAGCAAAGTTGCATTGGACCATAGCTACAGTGCGACCGCACCACCACAAGAAGATGTTATTGAATGTATTGAAGATAGCTCTAAAGTAGTTGCAGATCAATTTACATAATCTACACCTGCCAAATATTTGCCACCAAAAAACCTGTCGACATTGTTGTGTTCTCCCATCAACGTTGAAGTAATAGATGTCGAAATGACAGAGAATGAACCAGCCGCAGCATCCATAGACGCATCAGAACTTGATATCAGCGATATTACTTTCCAATGTGTTGAAATCTCCACAACGTCACAGGCCGAAACAACGTTGACGCAGGATGACAGTCTAATGAAAGAGAGCAAATACATTGTATTCGACAGTTGTTTGATGGAAATTATAAGTATGCTGAAATGTGTGCATTCCATTAGAGGGAAAGTATGTGGGAAGCCATTGATTAATGTGACTCGTCAAATAAAAGGCACTAACGTCAAAATAAATGCCGCCTGTAGATTCATAGGTTCTCATGGTCTGCACAACCGATACTGGGGAAACTGCCAGCAGGCAATCTACTGTGTGCAGCTGCATCACTTTTTAGTGGCTCCAGTTTTAGAAAGTTAGAGGCTTTCTTTCAGTTTGTGGGACTCCATTTCATTTCTAAAGCGCTGTACTGCATATACCAACGTGATTATCTGTTTCCGGCCATTAGTGATGCTTGGAAAATTGAACAATTGTCTCTAGCAAGTACATTCGAAGGCAAACGATTCAGGCTAGCCGGCGATGGACAGTGCGACAGCCCTGGATTTTCTGCCAAGTACTGCACCTACCACTTTCAGGACATGGAAAGTAAGAAAATTGTGTGTTCGGTGGTCGTGCAGTTAACACAATGTACATCGTCAGTGGCCATGGAGAAACTAGGATTTATAAAATCAGTGGAATATCTACAATCAAGGGGAATGCACGTCGACCTCAGCCACGGATTTTCACGTTTCAATTGCCAAGACAATGAGAGAGCACATATTAAACATCAATTTGACGTATGGCATCTTGCTAAATCAATCAATAAGAAAATCTCGGCTGCAGGGAAACAAAAAGGTTTTGAAAGTATTTTGCAGTGGTCACATTCTATCACCAACCATCTTTGGTGGAGCTCACAAACTTGTGAGGGGTCAGTGGAAATACTACTTGAAAAATGGCGGTCACTGATGCACCACTGTACCAACGTTCACCCTGGACAGCAAATGAACATTTCCACCAATGTGAACATGGCCCTTTGTCCACAGAGGAGGCACGGAAGAAGAAGCGGTTGATTCCATCTTCACCGGCACACAAAGCCATTGAGAAGATTGTTTGACAAAACTCTATCAAGAGATTTGAGAGGACTGACAGAATTCTGTCACACAGGAGATTTGGAGGTGTTCCACAATATGTGCCTAAAGTACAGGCCAAAGCGCTTGCATTTTAGCTTTCGGGGCATGAAACATCGCACTCTAATAGCGGTCTTGGCCCATAACAGCAATGTCGGACGTGAACAATCTAGGACCAGGGGTAAAGTAAGGATGCCTCGCTACACTAAGGTGTTTTCAAAACGAAGTAAGCAATGGGTGATCAAACCAGTCTATGATGAAATGCAGTTCGACTTTGTGAAAGGCCTTATTGTTGCTGTGTTAGAGAAGAACAGATATGGAATTTTGGACGTTTCTGTGCAGAGCAGTGATCCATTGCCACCGAACATTGCGACTGTGCCATGCCCACCCGAAGCACAGCTGATTGTGAAGTACAAATCCTGGTTTAAATAATTGTAATACGATTGTCTTTTTGTAAATAAATGTTATTGTACAGTGTACCTGTAAACCTAACCCCTACCTTCACCATCATGGGTGGCGAACAAGCTTGGTGTCATCTTTGAATTCTCTCTATTCACCTCACATATGTGTATGTATATATTTTTCTCATGTCTCATCTCATGTAAATGTAAATGCTGCTCACTGTTAACGGAGGGGAGGCTTGTGTATTGCAAATAATAAAACAAACAAACAAACAATAAATCTCACTTTTAACTCAACTCCTGTGGTACTTTATACTTTCCCTGACCTTCCGCCAAAAATTAAATGTCTCAATTTGGGCTGCAAAGCTCGCAGACAGCGGGGACAAAATTGGGGCACTTAGAACGCGCCAGCCAAGCGGGCCGTGGCATTTGGGAGAGAAGCCAGTTCGCATTTGCACATTGAGGCGTACTACATAGACGGATTCTAAACTTCAAGTTCTCACAGATGCCTATACTATGTGATGTTGCAAATAAAGAATGCGAAGGACAGCGCCCAGATGAGGCCCACAAGTCGCACTGGAAGTATATGGGTCTATTGTTTTTTGACCTTGAGACAGGGACCATGCCGAAAGAACTACATTTGAAGGGAGTGCACAATAACGTAAGAGACGATAAGGCAGAAAATTCAGAAACTAGACCGAGTTTCATTTTAGTTCAGTATACGAAAAATCGTTGTCAAGAGCACGGTCCGTTTTACAGACTGCATTACGAAGAGACACAATGGAAATTTCAAATATAATGTAAGTAAATCTTTACACGCTTTTATACCAGAATGAAGATTTGATGAATGGATGCATGAATAAAGGAATGAATGAAGAGCTAGGAAAAGCAAGTAAAATGTGTTCGTAGTGGGCACATGGGCATGCAGATCCACTGGTCTCACCGATCTCGGTCCTTGGCCCAGCCACTTTTCCCTGCACTGCCTACCTGCACTACGGGACTGTCTCTGTATCCTTCAGCCCCTTCTCCCGGCATTTACCTTGCACTTGCCACCAGCTGGCCCTATTATTTAATTTGTATTCAACTAACCATGTACAGCCCTTCCCCATGCGCGATCAGAAAGACACCTGGCCTAGTAGGATCGTTGTCTGTCTGCCCTTGTTCCCCACCTGCCTCGTCACGCCTAGAAACACTTGAGTATAGGCGCGTTACAAATGCTATCATATCATTCCTCACGCATGTAGACTAACTGTTGTTTATCTCGTTTATCATTGTGTGTTGGCCTCGATTTATTTCGTTACTTTTCGCATTGATTTTAGAGCCGAACATACTCCATTGAACTATCCTTGCAAGCAAATCGTTTCTGATCGGCTGTAATAAATAAAATAAGTAATATTAATTAAGATCGGCTGGCGAGACTAATTATAATTTTTTTGTTTTCATAACAGGTATTTGCTCCCCTTCTGCTACTGCCATCGGTTTGAGACACCAGCAGATGGCTTTTACAGTAGACACCTGCAGCTTCGTGTGAACAACTGGAGCACACTGACAATTTTATGGGACGATCGCCAAGGGCCCACATGCCCTTACGCTGTACTAGTGGCTAGAAGCAACATATCAACCTTTACGATGGTCTAATGCCTAGTTGATGGAACAGCCTTGCGGTTCACCGTGCTTTCAAAGTGCTTCTTTTAACGAAAAACAACACCCTGTGTACCATGGCAGATACAGATAAAATAAAATAAATGGCTTTCGGAGTTCATATGGCAATTGCTGAATATTCTCTAAACTTTTAATGTAAAATAAATGTACTTTACCAAATGTACCGTGTTGCTGTTTGATTTTAAAGTAAAGTTTCATATTCCGAATTGTGGCGCGCTGTGTTGTGAGATGGTCTGTGTTGGTTTCCGGGTTCTGTGTGGAGTCGCGTAGAAGACGACTGGGCGCGTTTGCCTACGCAGCACAGTAACGTCACGGAGAGAGGCGGGGAATATGAATGTTTTGATAATGTCAGGCTCAGGGGCGGGGGAATTGATTTAGTGCCGCAAAAGCAGGTCAGCCAGGGCGATGGGGGAAAAGATAGGATTATCAGAAAATGGCGGCTCCCTGGTGCTTGTTTTCGCGTGTGTTTAATGGACGAAAACACGGGTAAGGTCCATAGGAAAGTTTTCTAAAATCGAGCCACTTAGGCTTAAAAAACATGGCCGACCCGTAGGGACAATACATTTTTTTACTAGCCCATGCCTTTAACTCCTTCCCATCCCTTGCAGGTACATAGGTGAATTTTGTGCATTGCTATAACCAAAGGTGACTGTATATATGTTTTATATTTAGAGTGTTGTGTGATGTTATTACCATGCTTGATTCATTTTCCTAGTGTGTTTTTGGGACTATAATAAATACAGTATTTTTGTACTACTGTCTAAGAGTAATCATTGTGTTTTTCACTGTGTGTACTCCCTGACCCCACTCAACTCTCCCGAGACAGCCTTGACCACTGCTTCACTCTTATCTTGATTGGTTTTGCTAAACTCCCAGAGTTCCCATGTTCACTATAAATGGGGTGACGTCCTAAAATCTGTCCACCAGACCACATTTAAGGAATCAATCTTAGCAAATCGCATACCCGTTTGATAGATGTCCAAGGTAGACCCCCACTGCCAAGTCTCCGGTTGAATGAGCCTTGAGGCCATCAGGTTTATCCTCTCAGTCAGATCAAACATTCAGAGATGCAGAGAATAATTCAATTGGACAGAGTCTGCTTAGTAACAGATCTGCCCACACCAGTGTAACCTAAACTTCGCATAGGGTCCAGCTAGTGAAACCTCGCCTCCATTTTAGAGAGACATGGTGAGGAAAAAACAAAAAAACCCTGGGCGAGATGAAACTCCATACAACCTTCGGCAGGAAGGCTGGGCTCACTCGCAAAAGGAGAACACAAAGTCTGGCTGAAATAAGAGTGTGGAGCTCTTACTATCTTGCAGAAGTGATGGCCATCAGGCAAATTACCTTAAGGGTACGCTTGTACAGCATGAATGCAGTGGTTCAAATGGAGCACCAATAAGAAAAGTAAAAATGTAATTCAAATCCCAAGCACGACAACAAATTGGCATGGGGTAAACTGGTTACGCAAACCCTGAAAAAAGATAGGATGGTGAAGAACGTGCCATGCTCAGCGCATCTTTTAAAGACCAAAATGGCAGCCAGGGACACCTTCACAGTGCCAAACAGCAGGTCTGTGCAAGCCAAGGAAAGCAGGAAATCCAAAACAGAGGAAGTTGTACTGGCTAAAGGGTCCAGACCTTTCTCACGACACCAAGACAAAAGCTTACGCCACTTACAGGCATAGATAGAGTTGGTAGCAGGCTTCCAAGCAAAAAGGAGCACAACCAGGATGTCCTCTGACAGGTCCCACTGCTTATAGCTTAGCTTCCCAAAAACTAAGCATGAAGGTTCAAGCTGCTGAGGTTTGGATGGAGTATCGGGCCCCTCCCTCCCCAAGGGAGAGAGCAGGTACACCCGCGCCGGAAAGAACCAGGAAGGGCAGATGGACACGTAAAGAAGCTCTGAGTACCACTCCCTCCAGGCCCAGTGCAGAGAAATCAGAATCAACATGGCCCTGAACATCTGCAGTCTCTTGAGAACCAGAAGAATGTTGGGAATTGGCAGGAATGCATAAAGGAGATTGAAGTTCCAATCAACATCCAATGTATGAACTAGAGCTCCTTGCAGAGGGAATTCTATGGAGCAGAACATCTTGCACTTCCTGTTCCCACTGGCAGCAAAGAGGACCACCTGAGCAGTCCCGCAGAAGGCAAAGATTTCCTTCAGAACATCCACTTACGGGAGGCCGAAGTCTGTTTACTTAAGAGCACTTGTAATTAGGTTCTCCGTCCCAGCAAGATGGGCCACTGTCAGAGCTTCTGCCGGGCTCTAAAAGCCACTCACCGTAATGAGCACCCACCCTTTAAAGAGCCATCCATGACCACCATCAGCTGGAGCCATGGTTGCTGATAGAATGCTCCTCTCAAAATATTGTCTTACAGGACTCACCACATGAGATTTCGAGACGTGTTGTCCTGGAACGAAAATGACGAACACCGAAGTAGCCACTGAAGCGACCTCAGGTACCACAGGGATACATGATGCCATAAGGCCCAGAAGACGCAGAAAGGCAGAGGCCAGAACCTGCCTCTTGGGCTGAAAGATATGGAACATCTCAAGGATGTTAGCCACCTGATCCTCGGGGGGGGGGGGAGATTGGGGCAATCCCACACAGGCGGGCATGGAAGCAGGTATTTGTATTTATTGTTCGCTTGTTAGGCGCTTATACAGCAAATAAATACTGTGTCAAAGCACCCAAGACTACTGCAATGAACCTGACGGACTGGATGTGTGAGAAACCTGAAGGTGTCTCACCTGCAAGTCCCGGTTGATCTGTCATCGAGGAGGTGGTCAGGACACGGCCATCGCTATTGGATCCAGTTCCTGGTGGTGGACCAGTACGGGAGGATCACCTGGATGGGGGTCTTCGGGGAGTGGAAGTGGTAGCCCAAAGGGTGAGACACATTATTGTTATGCTTGAGCTAAAACATGGCGCTGATGTGCAGTGCATTCTGGGGGCACTCAGAGCTATAATGGATATTTATTCCATGCCTCAGTGAAAACTGCACTTGCTTTGCTAAAGGACATACTTTCAATGTTATTCGTTGCTGAGCCTGGTATGCAGGCCTCAGTCAAGGACATTGTGCTGGGAAAGCTGGTTTTGTTATATCTTGCTCAGGATGAATTATGGAAATGTTTTCCGTGGTGCTTAAGAAGAGGGAAGCTTTGCTCCTTGGGGGTTACTGTCGGTTGACCCGGCCGGCAATCAACAGTCACTCAGCAATGCACAAACGCTAATGCTAAAAGGTTCGAGAAATTGCCACCCCTTTTTGAGGAGGGCATATATGTGAAGCTCTGGAAAGGTCAGGTGGAAAAAACACAAAGACCTCAGTCGGAGGGGGACGCCTTGTTTCGACCTTCCTGTGGGCTGTTGTGCTCTCTGCCTGGTTGTTACCGGAGTCTTCCAGCCACTTCTGGTGAGATGATGGATTCAGTTACGCCCATGGTGATGTATTTTCTCTTGAATTCTCTGTCTTTTCTGTGATTTACTTCTGTTTTATCACTTGTTGCTTCTTAGCTATGAATATAAGTGCTCATTATTTTACTAACTGCGTTTCTGGTTGTGAGTTATTGCTCCGTCTACCGGCGTTCAAAGTATTTGCTTTGCTCTGCAAATGTACTGGTGATAAATAACTGTCCGTGCACTCTTGGCGAGCAATACATTTTGGCGCTGTAAGCAGGAGATTTGTGATGAATTGTTTCCAAATAGTAAAGAATCTGTTTGAACGTAGATAGGCTTTGCATTCATTGCAAGCAAAAGTTTGTTTTCATTTGGCAGTGAGTGTTGGACTGTGTTAATCTTTTTTTGTGTGCTTGGCTGCGTGAGGGATTGCAGTGTGGAAAGAAAAAAAAAATTTAAAGAGGTTTTGCTAATTATTGTAATGATGAATAATTTGTTCAGGAAAAAGGATGTTACCGCTGGCGGTGAACCCAAGTTTATGATTCCAGGTTGGGCTGAAAGCCCATATGATAAATTAGCCCAGGTGTGAGCGAAACATGGGACTCTAGTTTGGGAGAAGCTGCTCCGTCAGAAGTAATGCTTTGTTTACAGCAGATTTCAGTAGAAAGGGGATGGGAATGCATTGCATTGGGCAGGCGGGGGTGGGTCCTCCTGCATGCCTATAGGAAAATACATTAAAAAACTGTAGAAATGACAGAGCATATTTTACAATTGGAAAAAGTTAGCTGCAAAGCAGCAAATAGCTTTGATGCAGGAAATTCAGATGAAACTTTTTAAAGACAAAGCTGACACATATCAAGCTGTGGCAGAGTGGGCCGCGGTTAGGGTAGCTCGCTATAAGTATAAAAAGAGGCGAGGGGGGGTCAACCAAAGGAAAGTGGCAACTGTAATCGCTACTGCATACTGCAGGTGTGGATTGGGACCCTGATAAGTGGGATGGAGACATTTTTGACTCAACAAGCCCAGAGAGTAGCTCGCCAAATGAGTCTGATTCTAAGGCAGAACTGAAGCAAAAGACAGTGGCAGTGAAGCCGGTTAGGAGACGGCATGCCAGACCCCACCCGCAGAATCCTGCAGGCGGGGTTGTGGATTTAACCACGTTGGAAGATTACACCCAGCAGGAGGTTGGGGAAATCATTACTCGTTTGAGGAACCTTTACTGACATGGATGGTGAGATTGCTAGATGGGGCGCCGCAGGGTTGTTGATAGATTCCACAGACTCACTGCGCTTTTTGCCTTTGTCAACTAACACCAATGTACAGGAGGTCTTAAGGGCAGGGCCGCCCTTGATGACAATGGGCAAGATTCACAGGTGTCTTTGTTGCACCTAGCAGCCCAGGCATGTAACCGTAAGTACCCCATTATCACAGATTGGCCTAGCGAGGAAAAGAAGTGGTACACTTTGAAAGAGGCGATTCAAAAGGTCAGAGAGCATGCTATGAAGCAGGCAATTCATGTAGATGCTCCAGGACACACGGGGGTCGTGCCGCTTTCAGTTTCAACCAGGAATATGGTGATCAGAACTGTATCGCCAGCATACAAAAGTGTCATTATGACTCGTAGGTATGACAGGCAAACCCACTGATGAAGTAGTGGATGCCATCCGGCAATTGGCAGACTTAGGGGAGTGGGACAAGAGTGATGACAAGCCCTGAGAGAGAAAGAGGGGCGTAGTGAGAGAAGAACTGAAGGCAGAAGGCAAGATAGTAGAGACTGCCGAGTGTCCAGACAGGACATGTTTTGGCTATGTTAAAAGATGGTGTGCCACGAGAAGAAATTGATGGCGTTGAAACCAGGGTAATGTATGAACTATACAAAAAGAGAGGACTTGCAGCCAAAGAGCGCTATAAACAGGTTAAGAAACAGGTGGTGACTAAGCCACAGAGGGACACCTCACCTTTCGCCCCTCCTGAGGAAGAACAGGAAGAAGGGCCTATGGGGACACCTTCCCCGTACCAGCCAACATATGCAGATTTGAGCAAGGTGGTGAGTGCAATGTTAGAGGCAGAGTCAGGTTACACTCATTCAAAATCCGACTAGGGTTATGGCCAAGCCCCGGCAGCATCCGCTCGCATAAAAGTTGATAGGCGGCCCCATGTTAATGTTAAGATTTTTTGGGGGCCAGGAAATACACAAGTGGTGTGAGCATTGATAGACACCGGGGCAGAGGCCTCTCTGATTCATGGAAATCCAACACGATTCAAAGGCAGACCCTTTACCATTACCGGGCTAGCGGGGAAGGCGACTCCGGCAGTACAAACAGAAGTGGATGTGAAAATAGGCAATTTGACTAGGAAGAAATACCAAGTGTTGATTGTCCCGATACCCGAGTACATAATTGGCTTTGACATTTTAGAAGGATTGACTTTGGCACTAGGAGATAAAACATATCAGTTTTGGGCTGAGTGCATTGACCTGCACACCCATTACCTTAGACAAATTGAAGATGCCCCCAGTGCAGGTGCCTCTGGCGACCAAGCGGGTAGCGATGAATCAATACCGCATTCCCGGGGGGCACAAGGAAATTTCAGACACCATCAAAGAGTACGTAGAGGTGGGTGTGTTACGCCCTATTACTACCGCGTGGAACAACCCACTCTGGCCTGTCAAAAAAGGGGACGTGTCTTGGAGGATGAAGTTGGATTACCGCGAATTAAACAAACAGACTCCTCCCTTGATGCCCACAGTCCCAGATGCCATTACCTTGATTGAGAATGTCCAAAAGTTTGAGGGGACCTGGTATGCAGTGGTAGATTTAGCCAATGCATTTTACTCTGTGCCAATTGCTGAGAGTGCCAAGAGCAGTTTGCATTCTCTTGGACGGGCGTCAGTACACCTTCACAAGGTTACCTATGGGGTACATACATAGCCCGACTATCTGTCACTGGCTGGTGGCAGAGCACTGAGACAAGATACCGTGTAAACCTGCATACAAATCTCTCATTATATTGATATTTTGATTTAGGGAAAGGATGAGCGCAGTATGCAAAACCAGTTAGAAGTCATTATGGAAGGATTGAAGAAGGAAGGGTGGGAGATTAACCCGAACAAAATCCAAGGGTCAGCTGAGACAGTGATATTCTTAGGGATTCAGTGGCATAATGGGCATCGCTAGATGGTGCCGAAGTCCCGACAGAAAATTCTTGAGTTCACCACTCCATTGAACAAAAAGCAAGCTCAGCAGTTCATATGGCTGTTTGGGTTTTGGAGACAACACATTCCCAATTTAGGGCAGATACTGGCTCCCTGTCATGATGCCTACCCCCGGGCATCCGGATCAAGCCCATCAGCCCCGGGAGCAGGCATCCAGACATTTACAAAAACCCCAGCAGCCCCAGCTAGGGGCTGTCTGGGTTCGGTCCTGGTGCCATAGGCACCAGGCTCATAATAAAAAGCAGTCCTGGCGCCATAGGCGCCAGGCTCATAGACATTACTTACCTCATGCAGACCATGCTGCAAATAAATCCAAGCCAACGTGAGGCCTGGATGGGACTATTTTACTACAGGGACTATTTTTTACTCGGGTGAACTTCTTTCCTGGGACTACTTTGGAGGCTATTTAAACCAAGCCCGAACAGCAGCACATGCTTCGTGTTATTCTGCATCCAGCAGCGTGACTCTCACCGTGCCTGCAGCCAGCATCCAGTCTTATGCCACGCCCGCGTGCCTACAGCCAGCATCCAGTCTTCTGCCAAGCCCGCCTCAAATCCGGAGCTCCTAGAATAAAGAGGAAGAAAAGGACAAGGTTAGAACACAAACTTATTTCAAATTCCTCACCTGATTCCGGATCCATTTCATCTCCCGACCTGGAAAGTACATCAGTCCTGCACGCGTTGCTTCGCCAGCTCCAGCACGGTGCCATACTCGCCAGTTCTCACAGCATCTTTCGATCCGGCACTGTCTCCATCATTTCTTCGCTGTACTCTGGCACCAAGGGGCACAAGAATAATAAGGTGAGCCAAGGGAATCAACAAATACCTCTTACCAGCATAGACTTACCCGATTTACCACGGGCGGTATTATTCTCCATATCTTCATATGCCGCATCTGTAAAGAGGGAGAAAAACAACACGTTAACGCATGCAATAGTTACTGGACAGCGTTGGGTAACACAGACTCTTACCTGAACGCCAGCAGCAGCTACGAGACCTTCTTCTCACGACCTCAGTTGCAACTTAAGGAAGGAAGGGGACAAGAGTGAACATCAGGCACATTGAACTCTTTGAACTTGATACGTACCAATACCGCCTGGGACTTCAGAGTCAATGCTTACCGGAACTCTCCCAACGCCTTCAAACCAGTGAAGTAACTGGTATCTATGCGCCCCTGCAAGACACGCAGGATGGAGAGCTCATCTTTTACGAGCATAAGGTGAGGTTACTAAGGGGATATCGGAGGTGATTAGTGGGGGAGAGCAAGAACAGTTGGGAGGCCATCACTAAAACCCACAGGTTCCTGTCTCCACTTGCAGGAAAATACTTCTTCGGGTCCAGCAGACAAGACTAGGCGGGCCAGTCCAGACAGTCATCTCTGCACTACGCATCACGTTGACGGAGACCGCAGCTGTCCGAGTCCGATCGACACCCCTGTGGGGTCCAGGTGAGCGTAACACTCCCCTCTACAAAGTGACCCGAAAGAAATATGAGTTTCAGTGGGGGGAGGAGCAGCAAAAAGCATTTGATCTGGCGAAGGACACCATGCAGCAGGTGCTTGATTTATAGCCATTGAAGGAAAGCAAAGTGGAATTGAATGTGTCTGTGCAAGACAATTACGCCAACTGGAGTGTGTGGCAGAAACAGGACAGGAAATGTGTGCCATTGGGGTTTTGGAGTCGTAAGTTGCCCAATGCTGGTAACTCACACACTCCGTTTGAGAAGCAGTTGCTGGCATGTTATTGGGCCCTGGTCGATACTGAGCAAATGACAGTGGGGCATGATGTGTTGATGAGGCCTGAAATCCCTATTATGCAATGGGTGCTGAGCTCTCCTAAAACACACATAATAGGACATGCTCAAGAAGCCAGCAAAATCAAATGGAAATGGTACATTTAAGACAGAGCTAAATCAGGGAAGGGTGGGGTTGCCAAATTACATGAGCAAGTGGCCAACATACCACCCTCAGATTACATACCACCGGAAGTGTCTGAAAAACGCGAATCTCCGTGAAATGGGGAGTACCTTATGGCGATCTGACCTTAGAGCAGACAGAACATGCCTGGTTTACAGATAGCTCGGCACGATATGTGGGAACCGAGCGATACTGGAAAGCGGTGTCTTACAATCCCAAGACAAAAAAGATTTTGACAACATCAGGGAAAGTGAAGAGCAGTCAGTTTGCAGAACTTTATGCAGTTTACCAAGCACTGAAACAAGAGACCCATGGTCAATATCATTTGTACATAGAGTCATGGTCAGTGGCGAATGGATTGGCGGTGTGGCTGCCAACCTGGAAAAAAAATGGGTGGATGATTCATTCAAAAGAGTTGTGGGGAAAAGAACTGTGGCAAGATATTGCTGAGATGTTATCACAAAGTGAAGTCACTGTGTATCATGTGGATGCGCATTGTGCTGCAGATTCATTAGAACGTTGGTTTAATTCTGTTGCAGATGAACACACCAAGATTTCATCTGTGGATGCGGAGGCTCAGGAAGACTATTTGGAGGGTTTGGCCAAGTGGGCTCACCAGAAATGTGGGCACCTTGGAGAAAAGGCTACTACCAGGTGGGCACACACTCGAGGAATCAGTATTCCTTTAGATGTAGTGAAAACAATCATTTTGCAATGTCCAGTGTGCCAACACCAACAGCACAGGCCTATTCCTCAGATTGTCCAGGGTACGTTGTGAAGAAGAAAATTACCAGGTCAAATTTGGCAGATTGATTACATCGGCCCCCTGCCAATCAGTAAAGGCGGTCAGTATGCATGCACTATTGTGGATACATACTCGGGATACATGATGATTTTACCGTGCAAGCGTGCCACACAACTGAACACCATTAAGTTGTTGGATCAGATCACGTTGCATTACGGGGTGCCTTTGCAGATTCAAAGTGACAATGGGTCACACCTCAAAGGCAAATTAATTCAAGAATACTGTCAGGAAAAGGGTATTGAATGGCTCTACCACGTGCCCTATTACCCTGCAGCTTCAGGATTAATTGAACAGATTAATGGTTTGTTGAAAGAACAGCAGCGCAAATCTGGAGATGCCAGTTTAGCAGGCTGGCGTGAACGTGTGTTTGATGCGGTGCAAGTGTTAAACCAAAAGGCCTGTGAATAATCATGAAACTGATGCGGCTAATGACTCCTGCTTTACAGATTCAACCTAACACAGTCAGAGAAACCCTATTGTACTGGGAAATTACCCCAGGTTCTTTAGCTCCCTATCGGGCGACTCCAGAGTCAGCAGGGGTAGACTTGCATTCTCAGGAAATCAGATTAGACCCAAGAGGGATTGTTGTGATTGGAACAGGGATTGGGGTACACATTCCTACAGAGCATATGGGATGGATTGCCCCTAGATCTGGCCTAGCATTGAAGGGAGTTGAAGTGCTGGGATGGATCATTGATGCCGATTACCAAGGCGAGATCAAAGTCATCTTGATGTATAGTGGGGACCAATTGTTACCAATCCATAAGGGCGATCGGGTGGCCCAGTTGATTATTGTTCCTGTTAAGTTGCCCATGATTAAAAAGGAGGAGCCTCTAACAGTGTTAACTAGCCGTGGGGATTGTGGTTTTGGCTCTTCGGACAGTATGGTACCGGGTGCGAAGGTGTGGGTTGAAAGACCAAGTGGCCCACCAGTGCCCGCAGATGTTATTGCATCAGGCAAAGACCAGGTAGTCTTAGTGATGGAGCCCGGTAGAGAGAAATGGCAGTATGTGCCCGCAGACAAATGTTCCCCAAGAGAGTGATTTTCAACACTGATATCTCTTTTCTGGGTTTGCCTTGTAGATCCTGTGTCTGGCTGGTGTAATTGTGGGACTAAATGGACTCTGTTTGGGAGAGTCAAACGGCATGCTGCTTCCCACGAAACATGTCGCATCTTTGCCAGCGATCCAGGGGAGACCGATGACGATGAGCAATGATGTCCAAAAGCAGCCCTATGCCGATGACGAAAAGCCAGCCAGACCAAAGAAATGGATTTGTGGAATGCGAAAATCACGTCAGGTGCAGACCCAAACAATGTTGATGCCAGCTATACAACAGATGTCTTTAGGACGGCGAAAATATTCCCTCATTATTACCCAAACACAGAATATGTGGACACAATTGGCACAGCAAGTACTCAACATTACGCACTTTTGCCTTACTGAAGTGCAACATGCAGAAGCTTTGCTAACTACATGTTTAGTAGCGGTACCAACGCCAGTTCCGGTTATAAAGCACATTTTTGGCGTCACGCACAATGATTCTTTGGTCCAGGATTCTGATATCAGACAATCCTTTTCAATCTATGAGTACTGCAGGTTTTGCCAGGAAACAGATCGCATGTGGAGAAACTTGACACATATTATAACATACATTATAACTCAAGGCGATGTGTGTTACTTTATGACCTGCAATGTAAAAGAAATTGGCAAATGCCAACAACTGAATTTAACCAAACAGAAAAATCAAACTGCGTTTGAGGGAAGGTTGTGTTCACGAGTTCCAAGCACATGTACCAGTGTGAATAATAATATGTCTTGTAATCATACAGTGACAGCTGCCAGTCATATGAGTCACGTTAAGCTTCCAACAGGATGGCTCTTCTCATGTGGCAATATCACATACACTAACATTCCAGCTAACATTTCCGGAGGTCCATGTGCCTTAACTCGATTAGGGCTAATGATGTTCCTTTTACACCCAGCAATGTTTCGAAGCAGAAGGTCAACTTTTGAATCTGTGGGTTTATCCCCAGATTGTGATTCACACGTGCATTTGTTATCAGAGGCTGAGGTTCTAGCATTAGCCCTTTCATTAGTGGGAGTTTGGGGTTTAGCCGCTGGGAGTTACAAATCTTTGATTAAACTAGCATGTTTAGTGGTAAAAGGACTGAATCATACTTCTCAAGCATTATAAGAGTTGCTCCGTGATAGCAAAGCTATTAGAAAAGCAACTTTGCAAAACAGGGCTCCCGTTGATTATCTCTTGCTGAAACATAATTTGGGCTGTAACGCAGTTGAAGGTATGTGTTGTTTCAATCTAAGTGACCATTCACGATCCATTGAAAGTCATATTAGAGGTTTAAGGGACCTCATTTCCCAAATGTCTCAAAATCATACTGGGAATTGGAGGGATTGGTTATTTCCATGGATTCCTGACATTGGAGGTACATTGCGTTATGCCTTTGCCTGCATTTGCATTATTTTGTCTATTATAATAATTGGTGGCTGTTGTATTCAATGTATTGCTAACTTGGTTCTAATGTTTGGTCGGTTTCAGAGACCGGCTCCTCTGCCACTGGGCTATGGAAGATAAATATCCAAGGGTGGAATTATTATGCTTGAGCTAAAACATGGCACTGATGCGCAGTGCATTCTGGGGGCACTCAGAGCTATAATGGATATTTATTCCATGCCTCAGTGAAAACTGCACTTGCTTTGCTAAAAGACATGCTTTCAATGTTATCTGTTGCTGAGCCTGGTATGCAGGCCCCAGTCAAGGACATTGTGCTGGGAAAGCTGGTTTTGTTATGTCTTGCTCAGGATGAGTTATGGAATTGTTTTCCGTGGTGCTTTAGAAGAGGGAAGCTTTGCTCCTTGGGGGTTACTGTTGGTTGACCCGGCCGGCAAACCAACGGTCACTCAGCAATGCGCAAGCGCTAATGCCAGAAGGTTCGAGAAATTGCCACCCCTTTTTGAGGAGGGCATATATGTGAAGCTCTGGAAAGGTCAGGTGGAAAAAACACAAAGACCTCAGTCGGAGGGGGGGACGCCTTGTCCTGACCTTCCTGTGGGCTGTTGTGCTCTCTGCCTGGCTGTTACCGGGGTCTTCCAGCCGCTTCTGGCAAGATGAGGGATTCAGTTACGCCCATGGTGATGGATTTTCTCTTGAATTCTCTGTCTTTTCTGTGATTTACTTTTGTTTTATCACTTGTTGCTTCTTAGCTATTAATAAATAGCCGTATAGGTGCTCATTATTTTACTAACTGCGTTTCTGGTTGTGAGTTATTGCTCTGTCTACCTGCGTTCAAAGTATTTGCTTTGCTCAGCAAATGTACTGGTGATAAATAACTGTCTGTGCACTCTTGGCGAGAAATACAAGTATCCCCTTCTTATGACACCTTTTACCCATCCTGTCCAGTAGTATACTTAGAAACTCTACACACCCCTTTTCCAACACAAACACTTTCTCACACGGTGAGCGACAACGGACTAATACTAGAGCCGTTTACCTGACATGTCCCAACAACAGGGTCAGGCAGAGTCAGGCAATTGTCGACAACCACACCCACCCGAATGCCCTTTCCCTTCCCCACTGGGATAAAAGGTGGAGCCCGAGAGCACACTTTGAGCAAGACCGAATGCACGAGGAAGTAGCTATTCCAGGACAGCAATTCAAACGAAGGAGAAAGGCGGCGAGACCTGAAAGGACGTCAAGGAGGGAGTTGCCCTTGCCCTTTTCAACCCAGACCTGCAAAGCCTCTGATGAAAGAAACATAAGACCGGGAATCGCAAGTGGTGTGATGGATGTCAGCAGTACATGGAACCCTCCCACACTGATAGCCAGGGCGGGAAGATGCGGTTACCATCGTGGTACCGTCCTTGACTCCACCAGTAAAAGAAACGCCAATGAGTTCCGCACTACCAGTGAGTCAGACAAACCTGATAGTGGGCCTGTCTGTGTTAGACTCAAGGTTGCAGTGGCAACATTAACAAGGTTAAGAGACAGAGGTCTTTTGGGAATGAACTTGGTACCCCTCTCCTGAACGAAGAGACTGTGTTGAACAAAAAGGCGTAAAGAACTACAAATACCAAGAGACCTTAAGGAAGGCCGACGTGAGGTGTCAAGGTGGTCGTACACGGGTCAAGCAAAACCCCTTGTACCATCGAAACTCCTTGACACGTTGTGGAGTAAAACAGACGTATGCACCTGGCTGAGGGGAGCACCGTACGAACTGTGATTTTGTAAAGCCTGCACTTACCCATAGCTAACAGAGTGACCCAGCGAGACGAGATCGCCCTTTCGGAAGTTTTAATTGGCAAGTGTTTTGGGAAGTGGACACTGAAAGAAGGATCAGAGCCCGGCTGAGGGGATCCAAGGGTGAAGAGTAATCACCCTACTTGAAGGTTATCGGAAGGAACATTTGATTTATTGTTTTGGCATATCAGGCTTTTGAAGCAAGAGACATTGCATGATAAGAGACTTGGGTACAGAAGGCCCTGATATAGAGACGAGGAACTATGAGCTTGTGCTAGAGAAGCCCAGAAGTGTACTGTGCTCAAGAGTCCCGCCTTGTCCTGTGGTAAAAACATGGGGAAGGGAGACACCGGCCAGAACATCCTGACTTATCTTTTTGTGAACACTTCTTTCTTTTCTTGTGAACATTATGCCACACTATTTTGTAGCATAGAGGTAAGGATTGGCAATATGTTTTCTTAGTATAGGCCCTTTTTATTTGACAAGACTACACTAGGACTGTATTCTTATTATTTGATGGATGTAGCTCGCTTCCATCTTAGATTTCGGTTTAGATTAGGCATTTAGCTCACCCACGTTACAGTTTAATAAACACCCTTGAACTGTGATCACTTGTGTCTGTCCTGCTTTGGTACCATGCCTTCCTTACAGATGACAAAACATGGCAATCTTTGAAGTTTAGGGCACAGCCCAAACACTGCAGCAGACTATATGTGCAGTACAAATGTGCAGAGACCAGTTCTGGGTGCAGGCACGAATGAGACAATTGTCCAGGTAGGGATAAATGCCTTCTTAAGATGAGCCGCTACCACCTCCAGCAGTTTGGCGAAGACCCTGGATACCGAGGAAAGATCAAACAGAAGAACAGGGAACTGTTAATGGGTGTTTTCAGCCACACACCTCAGGTACTTCCTGTGCTGGAGGTGAATTGGTACATAGAGGTGGTGATCATTTTTTACTTAGTCGTTACACAGTTAGACACTGAAGAGCCTCAGATCCATGATGGCACGTAGACCGCCTTCTTTCTTTGGGACCAGAAAATAAAAGGGATTATTAGCCTTACCCTCACTCTGAATAGGGCACCAACTCTATGGCACTCTTCTTCGAAAGCTGGCGGGCCATCCTCCAACAGGGTAGCATCCCGAGTAAACAAAGGGCCCAAAGGAGGGTGGTTAGATGCGACGGAAAGGAAGGCAGTAATGCAAAATCACAACTTGTTAAGGCCCAAGCATCTCTAAGGTTGCAATGCCACTCCTGGATGAACAGGGACAACCTCACCAGAGTCAAAAAACTAAGTTCAGCTCACAGTTGCTTTGCATTGTGGGCTGCTTTAGGGGTAAGCAGAGGTGGTAAAACCTCTCTGGCCTTCTCTGCACCTACATTAGCTGGGAACACATTGCTGCAGCTGCTTGCCAGAGGGCAGCTAACCTCTACCACGGTGTGCAAAAGAAGGGAAAGGCTGAAAGCCACAACTCCTTGGAGCAGAGGTAGAAGGCTGCAGAACAGCAAGGACCAAGGAATTGTTTAATTCTTGTAGGCATATTTCAGATGTTCGGATTCGATGTCAGGAGTAAATCTTGGAGGTTTTAGTACAAGAATTTCTTGACAGGACCACGCCCAGTGGCCACAGCATGAGCCACACAATCAGCAGAGTCGAGGCCCGATTGGAACATTTAGTACGCACAGCCTCTTTGCCATCATTCATCAGTGTGTTGAACCCCTCATCTCCTTGGTTGGTTTTAAGTCACCTGCCACATCAGTGAACGAACACATTACACGGGCCAAATGTGTACTTGGGCAGGGTGCAGGTAGCATTCGCAGCCTGCAGAGTCAGGCTGTCAGATGCATAAACCTGGCAACCCATGGCATCCACATTTTTACACTATATCCAGGGGCATGGAGGAAAAGACATAGGGCCTCATTACGGGTCCGGTGGTAACTGTGCTGGTGATACCGGCAGGTTGCTGCTTTACCTGTAATAATTTAGCAGCACTTGACTTCCCGGTGCCACCAGGGAATTATAACCCTGGCGGCCCGGAAACTCAGGCGCCGGTAAATTGTAAGTCCCCATTCCCATAGAGTCCCATAGGATGCCGTCCCTGCTGGGCGGGACAGCATCTGACCGCAGAGTTGTTGTGTGCCAGTCCGGAAACAATGGTGCCGGTAAGCTTAACAGCACCGTTGTTTCCGGACTGGCACACTTAGAATGACACCCATAGTCTTTAAACCAGCAGTCATGATCTGCACCACAAAAGTCTCCTGAGATGGGTGACTGGAGGAAACCTAGATACGAGGGGGCCCAGGCGTTGCCTCTTAGCGATGTAATGGCCCGCTGCCAGGATCGAAGCCAGCTGCGGCCAATACTGGCGCAGTTAACAGCTGGGTTACATGGTAACATGGTCTCCAAGGAGGACCTTGACCCAATATTTCAGTCATGTAATATTGGACCTTGGATTTAGTGGAGGCACTTTGTCCACCATATTCTGAAAAAGAGTGTGGGGCCTGCCTGGCACTGGAGGAATGTACAGCTCCTGCTAAGCATCCAAGCCGCTGGACTCCTGCAAATCTGTGGCCAAATCAAATAGATCCTCCATCCCACCATCCTCTGCCCTCCTGGAATAATGAGGTTCAAAACCAAAGGGAATGGGATCACTGTCTCATCAAAGATCTGGGACATCATTCATCAAAGTTCAGAGATATCATCGAGGTTAACTATCCCCTAGAAAGGGGAATGGAATCCCAACAAAGCGCTGTTGTCAGCTGTGCTGGCCGGCACCTGGTGAGAGGAGCTGGGGCATCAACGCCTGAAGGTAGAACCGAGTTGGCACTGGGGTGGAGCAGTGTCTACCGTTGAAGCCTGAGCTCAGCCAGCCAGCCAGCCAGCCAGCATATGGTTGCAGTTCAAAAAGGTACCTCTGCCACCTTCATCAAGTGTGGTGATGTGAACCTGGGCCATATCCACAAGTGCCTTGCAAAGATCTCCAGGATCTGCTGTCTATATTTCTTCCACACCTACAGAGTGGAGGATTGAGAGGGGAAGTGTACCTGTACAGGTGGAGAACATTCTGAGGTATCTTTGGAGAGGGAGTGATGACTCTGCTTCCTGAGAGAAGAAGACAAATTTTATGTGCCAGAGTCACTAGGGGAGCAGAACCTCTTCCTATGCTTCTTGTTGTTGCAGACTGAAGAAAATGCTTCCACTGGCTCTCCCACCATGGTCTTCGTCCCAGGGGGATTATATGAAGGGGTTCTCTCTTACCACCCTTGTGGCACTTGGTGAAGAGTGTTGCTGCAAGTTCCCTGAGGGCCTTAAAAATAATTGATTGGCAGAAGCTGAGATTCTCAGTGTTAAGGTCCACCCCAATGCAGAAGGCAGTTAAGAGATACCCTGTGGGGATCCAATATGGATATTTGCCTCCCGCAGTCCAAGCAGGGCTTGAAGCCAGAGGCCTTTGTAGGGTTAGGAATGACACAGGAGAAATTAGCAACAAATCTAAGTGGCATTCCAGAACTGTACTGAGTGCTCAGACAAAAGTACATGTGGTCACAAGATGCAGCAACTCTACATATACTGGCCCTGATGTCACATCCGGTGTCTAGGAGCACAAAAGCATTGTGGGGAGCGAACACCGAGCTGTGCTGCTCCCCTTGGTAGCTAAAAGTGTACAAAATCAGTTGGTGCTGGAGTGTGAATATGCAAGATGAGGAATCTGTGGGTGGAAAGAATCAATTCGAGTCACACATTCGGATTCAGATGATTTTGTTTACGTAGTCGTTTTTTAAGGATCAATATTTGATTTTCATGTCTGTTGCCTTCATACCATATGCAGACTTCCTTCCAAGTCAAACATACTTTTATTCTTTATTCGGTTTCTATGGAGAGGAGAAATGTATAAAAACCCACAGATTCTTGGCAGATGTCACTATATTTATACCATAGACCAATGGTACACGTGATTGGGCGAGGTAAAAAGTATCAAAGAGATGAATGGACCGGAGTGATTTCATCAATTCTCCTAAATACTAGTACGTGGAGTGGTTTGCACCTTTCTGAGCTCCAAACGTACAATAATCGAATATCATGATCCTCTCTTGTTTGGTTCATAAGAGGATAGATCTGTTGTCTGGCAAGGAGTTTTGTTAGTTCTCAGTCCATCTTTTGCAAAGTTACAGCCCAAAAGCAAGCTGACCGGTTTCCGTGGTATTGGGCAATTGGACCACTTTCATCAGGGCTGTTAAGGCCAGCATTCAATCATCTGCTGTCTTCATAAATTGTGATATAGCATAATGTGGCGGTTTCCAGGAGGGCCCGCTTCATACTCAGTGTTCCCCCCCTGATCTGGTGGCCCTTAATTCAAGAAGCAGGACTTCAATCTTCTTGGAGAGGCTATTCTTAGAGGAACCAATTGTCGTACAACCTTGCCGTTCGTTCTGTTCGTAACGGTGCGTACATCGGCAGACGGTGTCCCGGCTGGTATCAATTAGAAAATGCTGTTACTCAATATTTACATGCAACCCAGGTCTTCAGTCATCAACTACAACTTCACATACTGCCCTGAGCGACATTTGAACTTCTCACTCTTTATTTGCCCCAATTAATCTCTGATACACGCTAGACACAGACTTCAGAAATATTATCACTTTGCCTCAATGTGGCTCATTATTCAGTGGCAGTCAAAGAGCCTGTGCCTGCATTCTTTGTCTAAAGCGCACCGAGCAGGAGCATGGTTCAAAATGAGGGGAGCAGGGAGCCATTTAGTTCCTGCTTGTAGCTCAGTAAAGTCTGGTTAGCTTGATACAAACAGGTCCCAGGAGCTACTTTTGGCCCCCGAGGCTAACGGAGGCCAAACAAACATGCTTATGTGACATTAACTTTGTGCATTTGGGACAATCTATAAATAAGCATTATAACACATCTATATGCCATATAAAGTATAAGGGTTCATAAATACTCACCAAAACATAAAGTTTGCATCTTAAGTGGAATTTAGATTTGTGGAATGCTATGTACTAGCTCCTCGTTCCCCAGTGGCAGCTCCTGCTCACTGGTTATATGTTGGATACCCAGGAGCTGCTTTTAGCTCCCGCTCATTCAATCTTAATTTCTATCACTGGAGGAGGAAAGTGTGACAATCTCTTGCCAAGTACAAGGGCATTCAGGTGCTAGCTTGACTAATCTAATGTTAGTGGATACAGGTTAAGCACACAGCTGGTGTACATGCAATGGATTGAAACAAAGGTTTAATCCAGGTAAACCTCCCAATCAACAGAGAACCAGGTTTCGATCCTCACTGCCCATGTTATTTTGTCACGGTATGTAGTAGACACTACTGAGCGAATCGTATTTTGCATATTTTGTGCCATTTATTGCTGTTTTTATTTATTTTCAGTTTTTTCGTGTTGATGTAACGATCTTACATGTATAAACTCATTTCAAACAGTATTTTATTGCGTTTCCGTCATCTAAATCTAAAGTTTTTTGCTGCGCCCAACACAGGCAAACTAGTAGGATATAAGGATTGGGCTCCATTCCAGTGAATGGGTTGAGTGCACACTACATTTAACACTTGAGTCATTGAAGCAGTAGAGTTTGTGACCTGCAGTATGAGGCAAACCCACAGTGCAGGGTCAAAGCAGTGACATAGCACATAGGCGTTCAGGCATCCATCATTCCTTCCAATCATGCTGGTAGGCTTGTGGATAGTGCACACATATGGGAATCCATCAACCTACTGGGGCCAGTCAACAGCAATTCTATTTCCCCTGACAGCATGGCCATTATTATATAATTTTCCTATAAAAAAGTAATTAGGTATTTATGTTATCAGTGCTCTTAACAAAATTGCTGTCATAAGGACAGTGTCCGATGTAATCAAACATGGTTCAGAGTTCAAGGTTTCTTCCTTCACAGCTGGTAGACTTCTTTCAAGGTTTCTTCCAGTGTGTGTCCACCAGTCAGTTTAGGTAGTGGCTCCTTATTTCACCAAATCTGCTTACCCTGTCTGAGAGCTTCAGGGATGGAATAAGTTACTTACCTGTAAACTCATGTTTTCCAGCATTGGTATCTTTCATAGATTCACATGCTGTTTGAATATTCCCAGTCAGCAGGCTGGAAATCCTCAGTAACATTAAAGCAGTTTAACATTACATTTTTAAACTGCTTGTCACTTTAGTGCTCTATTCGAGTCATTTTGGGTCATACTGCTCACAGACAATTAGACAGGTCCCCTTAGGTCCACCCCTGGTGGCCATCTTCAGATATGGCTGCACACGAAAATGTGGCAGTATGAGCCAAGAAAAGCCAGAGAGGGGTAGGAGAGACGGTCGCATGTTAATCTAGTAAAGATACCAATGCAAGAGAACATGAGTTACCGTTAAGTAACATATTCCTTCTCCAGCATTGGATCTTTCATAGATGCACATGCTGTTTGAATAGGATTATACAGCAGTACCTACATACAACAAAAATGGACAGAGGCACAGCTCAACAGAAGTAACCAACTCAACTCTCGAACACTCACTTCATGCAAACAGATTGCGAAAAAAAACTGCCTGGCCGACCCGGAAGTCCTCCCTGGAATCCCTACCGATGCAATAGAACCTTGTGAAGGTATGGACAAACCTCCACGTGGCTGCCCTGTAGATGTTGTTCAGGGGAACACCGGACAGGAACGCCATAGTAGAAACCACAGCCCTCGTCAAGTGTGCTCTTGGTCTTCCTGGAAGGGGCCTGTTGGGGAAATGCACACTGACAGCTATCTAGCAATGTTAGACTTTGAAAGGCTGTTGCCCTTGCCTGCAGTCCAAAGGCTACAATCTATTGTAATGACTTTCAAACTCCTTAGTGCGAGCCACATAGAATTTGAGGGCTTGTGCAAATTCCAGGGAATGCAAGGATCGCTCCACTGGAGACGAAGGAGAGCCAAAGAACACTGGCAGAATCAATGGTTCGTTAAAGTGGAACCGAGAAGGGACCTTGGGCTGGAAGGAAGGGTTTGTCGAAAGACCACCTTAGACTGATGAAAAGTCAAGTAGGGAGGCTTACATTACAGTCCTTTCACCCCTGAAGCAGATCATGCCACATTTCTACTGTAGAATGATCAATCATCCATCGCTTGTATGTTTACAGTATGTCTACTCGCTAAATTGGTGCAAACACCTTCTGAGGCCAGATTATCTATCCTAGTTGAATCTCTAAAGTAAATAGCATGTGTTAGTCTTTCAGTTTGGTATTAGTAAAAAGAATTGGAGCGTCCCTTTCAAAATGCAAATTAACTCCTGCAGTTCACCCACCAGTCTGGCTGAAGAAATGGCAACTAGGAATGCAGTCTTGCAGGAGAAAAACCTCAAGGAGGCTCAAAAGGAGGGCCCATTAGCTTTGAGAGGACCACGCTGAGTCCCCTAGTTGGAGCAGGAGCTCAGACTGGGGAAAAAATGTGAAACAGTCGTTTCAGGAATTCTTTCACCATCCTATGGAACCAAAGGGTAGGAGTACCCAGGGCATGCATGTAGCATGAAATGGCTGCTAAGTGCATCTTGATAGAAGAGTATGCTAAACCAGCATTTGCCAAAGACAGGATGTATGGCAAGATATCTGCAGCCTGAACCTGTAATGGTTCCAGGCGTTGATTTGTACACCAGATAGTAAAGTGCTTCTGTTTGCTTCTGTAGCAGGACAGTGTAAATGGCGCTCGTGCCCTGGCCAAGATGTTTCTGCTGTCTGGAGGTAGCGGTATGTTTCCGAATTCTAGGGCTGCAGGAGCCAGGCTGTCAAATTCAGGGATGCTGGTTTGTGGTGCCGGACAGACCCCCCATCTCTGGAGAGGAGGTTGAAGAGCGGGGGCAACCTGTTGCAGGGGGCCACCGACAGGTGAAGCAAGTCTGAGTACCAAATTCGTTGGGGCCACCAGAATCATCGTGCAGCAGTGTTGCTTGAGTGCACTGAGAACTTGAGGCAGAAGAGAAATCGGGGGGAAAAGCGTAGAGGCTTTCTATGGGAACGAGAATGCGTCCCCGTGGCTCTCCCAAGGAGGACACCTGCTTGCAAACCTGGTGCATTTCTTGTTTTTGCCGTTGATCTATCGATGGATGTCTCCACTCAGAGAAAAGGAAGCGAGCCTGGCCTTGGTGAAGTTACCATTTGTGGCAGGACAAGAGTTCCCTGCCCAGCTAGTCTGCTGTCGTATTGTGGATCCCTGGCAGATGGAATGGAATTAGGAACATGTTGTGCGCCAGCGCCCATGTCCACAACGCCTGGACCTCTGCAGACAGAATCAACAAGCAAATCCCTCCCTTGTTTGCGAATACAGAGCATGGTGGTGGTGTGGTCTGTGAGGATGCAGACCACCCGGTTCTGCAACTGGGGATTTATGGACTTCAGAGCCCAGATCACTGCTCACATCCCCATCTGTGTTAACAGTGACCTGATTAGCTGGGAGGCGAAAGGGGGCACCCTGAGTGAGGTTGAAATGACAACTGAACCACTGGAGGGTGTCTCGAAAGTATTGTGTGAGGTGAAGTTTGTCCTCAAATGACCGAGATTTGTTGCCAACGGGCATCCAGGAACTCCTGAAGTCGTCCCATCAGAGTCTGAAGGGTGGAATTAATGGGATGCAGGAGGACATCATCCCCAGGAGGGACTTGAGAGAGCAGACGGAAGCAAGCGACAGGCGTCACAAGATGGCATTCACCCTGTCTTCTGAAGGTATGGTGACATACTTGCACACAACTGCTGAGGCGTGAGCCCAAGAACAGCGAGTTCTGAGCATGACTTAAGCTAGACTTCACAAAGTTCACCTAGAACCCCAGTGACGTTCTGCATAGGATTTTGCCCTTGCTGTACTGAGTAGCTAGTAGAAGCGATGGGGGCATGCACCAATCAGTAGTCCAGATACAGACAGATGTGAATTCCTGAACGGTATCCGGAGCATACTCCAGTGCCCCAGCGGTATGCTGGTACGACCTCGATTACCCCTTTTGTTAGGAGGGACTGTACCTCTTGTAGGAGCAGGTTGTTTTTCTGCCTTTGAAATAGGAGAAATGGAGGGGAGGGGCCCAATGAACTCTAGGGTATGACCGTGCTGAATGATGGATGACACCCATTTGTCGGTGGTGATGGACTTCCACTGCATGACAAAGTTGGTAACACGCCCCCCTACTGAGGTCGGGCCGGAGCCTGATCAGGTCTGCTTCGGCACTTGGCTTCTGGATGAAACACTGCTTTGTCGCTGGTTTCCCCAATAAGCTTGTGATCATCCATTATAACCCTTGTGGGTACTGCCAGTGCGTGACTTCAGCGGATGGTAGGAGGATCTATAATCCATTGAAGTCCTTAAAAATCTTGATTTTCCTGAGTGAAAGGACGGGCGTTGTTGTTGCAGAGTACCCAACAAACGATCGGTTTTGTTATTGGCCTTAATGGCCTGCAGGGTGTCATCCACCTGCTTGCCCAATAAATCAATGTCGTCGAACAGCATGTCAACTACCTTACACTGGATCTCCGGCCAGAAGTTGGTGGCCTTAAGTCAACCTTAACGGTGTAACATTGCCCTGTTACGCATATAGTGCAATCCCGTGTCAGCGATGGCCACAGCAATAGAGATGGCATTATGTAATGTTGCTTCTCCCTCATGCATATATGTAAGCGCCTCATCCCGCTTATAGTCAGGAAGAAATTCAAGGATTGGCCCCCGCTTGAACCAGAGCTCCTGGTTGTAGTGGGAGATGTTTGCCAACGGGTTAGCCGCTTTGATAGTTGTAGCGGCTGTAGAGATGACCCTCTTGCCAAAAGTGTCCAGTTGTTTTCCTTCCTTGTCTGGGGCACCATACAAGAGGACAAATGGTTGGCAGAGGGCTCATGGGTGGCAGCAGAGACAACTGAATCCAGGCAGGGTGTGTGTGTGTGTGTGTAAGGCATTTGGGTGCTGAATCTTCTCGAAACAATCTTTCTTGCGTGGCACTAAGAACAGATTTCTTATGACTAGAAGGGTATCCTCCCAAATATCTTCCAGCACTGGAACGGCTACCACTGATTTTCTGGAAGACTCCTGCTTTTGATAAAGGAATCCCGCATTTTTCTGTTCCCCTTGGAAAAGATAAAATAGCTTTGCTGCTCATGACATGAGAGCATGAAAGGAGCCAATTTCATCTGGAGGCGAGTCTCTTGGAGGTAGATCTGCTGGCTCGCAGTCACCTGGTATCAGATCCTCAGACTCGTCCGTAGAGTTAGTGTGTGGAGAAAACGATCCGACGGATAGGCCTTGGTATCTGTATATGTGAAGCTGGCTAATGGCAAAAGTAGGGCCCCTGGGTAAGGGGGTGGAGGGTACGAAGGTGGAGATTCCAAACCTTATTTCACATGAAAAGCACATGGCTGTGGCGAAGAAGGCAACGGTGGAGCTGGGAGCCGTTGATGAAGCTCTGAAACCAGCGTCTGTAGTGTGGACAAGATATCGATAGACCTGTTCAATAAGCTTGAGGATGCATGGGCCTGGTGAAGCTTGGAAGGTGTGTCAACCTGGACAGGTGTCTCCATAGAGCTTGACTTGGAGAAGGTTGAGCAGGACCTTTCCTTGGTGGAGCCGGTGGAGGCATACTTACAAGAGGAGGCACACTACCCTGGTCATCGTCAGAGAATACCCCTTCTGGAATGTCCATGTCAGAGTCAACAACCTGCTGTAGCAGTTGGCCAGGAGGGGACCTGGTCGGACAGGTGCATTTGGTGTCAGTGAGAAAAGTGGCTGAGCACAAGTTGGCCTGTGGAGGTAAGACAGAACTGACGGGACTGCCTGGTCCACTGTAACTCCTTTTGGAAAGGATGAAATTGGGGGACGAGTGAACAGGCTTCACCATCGACGAGGACATGCTTTTCGACAGAGTGGGTCTAGCTGACAACGTGGTAGTTGGAGTAGTAGAGTTAGATGTAGAAGAGGTTAACTTGGTTGTCACAGATGGTTGATGGATTCGACCAGGTGATCATCAAAGAGGACTTTAGCCATAAACAGGGTCGTCAACGAGGATGGCATAGACCGAGGGGCCTTAGTCGTAGATGAGCAACGCTTCTCTAAAGAGTGCTTTGATGATAAAGGCGTTCTCATGGCCGTAGTAGTCACCGATGTGACGGTAGGCATGGATGGAGACACCAACAAAACAATCGGCGAAGGAGGAGTCTGAGCGCGTGCCCCATGTCCCTTTTTCACCCTATACCCACAGGAAGATTCTTCATGGGACCTCGACCTCTTTGATGAGGGAGTGCGCTCCAGGGTTTTGCTGTGCCTGGCAGAAGCGTAACTGCAGCCAGAGGCAGAGTCAGAGGCTCCAGCACCGTCGTCCAACCAATCCACGAACCTCCTGTGGCGATCCTTGGGGGGTTTGGATGAGAATGACTGGCAGGTGGTACAGTTGTTCAAACCACAAACAGAGGCATTCTTCATGAAGATCCTCGATGTACACGTTCTTAAGGTAACAAGTCGAGCAGGCCTTGAACAGGCTTTTCTTCCTCATGTCTGTCATGATATCCATTGACTCCTGAAGGCCTCAAATGGAACAGAAGCAGTACAGCAACCCTGAAGGTGACAGAATGGGCTAAACGTTCACACCAGCTGGCAAGAAGCGACACAGCGCGAAACTGGCAAGAATTATTATAAAAACAAATAAAAAATAAACAAAATCATTGAATATCTGAAGAGAGATTTCTCGACGACTCACGACACTTAACGTGCAGTAAAAAATGTGAAGATTAGAAACCAAAGGTGGAGCTAATGGGACCTGCCTAATTTGCTGTGGTCAGTATGACCCAAAATGACTAATAGAGCACTAAAGTGACAAGCAGTTTAGAAATGTAAAGGTAAACTGCTTTGATGTTACTGAGGATTCCCAGCCTGACGAAAGGGAATATTCAAACAGCATGTATGCGAGATCCAATGCTGGAGAAACTCTCTTTATAGTAACACATCTACTTAATTCCACCTTCCAATCTTCTATTCTGTTGGACCTTTCCGATTTCCAGCTCCTAAATATTAATCACTTTCCAGCTGATAAAGCTTTCCTTATCCACAACTTTTTAAAATAGCATAGCCCAATTCGTACGGATAGGTTGTAGAAAAAAAGGAGGTTATGAACTTATCATGACTCGCAATGTTCCCTGTAAGGTGTGTGGCTGTGCAGCGGCGTACATTTGATTCGGGTGCAGGGTATAAACTTCTCATCTCTGTGCATGCTTTTGTTGGACTTCCCCTTCACCAGTATGATGAGCTAAGCCAATCAGTAGCTGTGCACACCATGCTTTTAATATGATTGGCTGCAGCAGCGCTTAGATGCATATGCTGCTGCACTGCTACAACCAGCCTCCTCCTCCTGTCCCTGTGCGTAAGGCGTGGCATTGGAACCCTCCACTTTGGTGCGAATGCAGGGTTCCGTCATTGCTCGTATTCTTCTCTCTTCCTGCTGATGCCCCAGCCTGTGTTCAGGCCAAGATGGTGCCTAGACTACCAGGGCTGTTTAGGAATAATACGGGCTGTTTTCTTCAAATCCAGCAGGATCTTTTCTTCACACCGGATTATAAAAAGCTAAGGACACAGATCCAATTACAAGTAAAGTTTCTGGGGACGCTTTATCTACCCAACACCAATTTAAAAAATAACAGAGATGTGAGCCATTTCAGATTAGTATTACTGAAAACAAAGGGAGCTTGTCTCCGAAAGTGCTTAAGTTGTGTATAATTATCTTAAAAATACATACACTCGTCATGTTGGTTGCAAAGCGATAATATGAATGGCAGGGGCAACGCTCCCTCATGCACATAAGGAGAAACTGGCTTGGAATGTGCTCGAAGACCATACCTTTTGATAATGCCATTCGTATTATCAAGACTGTACACAAGTGTGAGTGAATTGCCACGTGTGCGCTACGTGAACACACAGCAGATTAACTGTTAAGGGCTTCGGGGAGGCCGGGCCCAAATTCTGCAGCACACAAATACACTGCAGAGCCAGAGAGTTGGTAACAAAATGTGTGAGCGGGAAGCCGCTCGCCGTCTTTATTAACATACTGCACTTGATCACAGCAGTCCAGGTGGGAGACTTGTGATCACTCTAGCAGCAGCACGTGACTGCACGGTGACATGCTTAAGTCACAACATCCCATGCCAAGGGTAGAAACACAAAATATCAACGCATCCTTTATGACTTCACCAAGACTCAGATCCAGAGTTAATTTGCGCAGCTAGCCCTGGCCACTTGCACTCCTGCGTTGGTTTGCACGGGTCTTCTTTGCACTTGTTTCCGGTCTTTTCTGCTCTGTCGCCCCTGGGTCACTTGTTGGGGGTCCTTGCAGCTGCTCTGACATGAAGAATACCTCTTTATCGTCGTACTCGTGCCCGACTAAGGCTACCACACTTCCTTATCGCCCCTGCATTCCCCGCCATACTCTTTAGGCCAGCTGGCGTCCTCCGCGATGACTGCCAGGCTGGCTGCTAATTCGGCCCTTCTGTTTCTCCGTGGCTCAGGCTTGCTGGCCACAGTGATTGACACCCAGGGGGCCTTGCAGAAGTTTGAATAATGGTCTGCCTTGTGGCACCTGCCACACTGTCACCCTACTGCTGGACATGGACCTATGTGCGGCAACCCCCCTCCACAGAATTTGCACAGTCTGTGGGGTGCCTTATCCTTGCCCTGCCTTGGCATGGCCCCACTTCCAGCCCCTGTCACCAGAGTGGCCTTCTTGCTCTGGGTCCTGACGGCGTGTATCTCCTCCACTTGCAGCCCTTTCATAGATACCTTCATCTGGGTCGACCGCACCTCAGCAAGCTCTTGAGCTCTCGCTAGTGTTCTAGGATTCATGCCAGAGGAATTCCTGGTTCCTTCTGGATCTGGGTGTGCAGCTTGTTGGACCAGCATTTTTTAATTATCTGGTCTCGCAACTCTCCCTCTTCATCAACAAATGCCCACGTCGCTGCTAACTGGTGCAGCAATGTGTAGAACACGTCAATGGACTCAGCGGGCCCCAGAGCAGCCTGTCCGAGCTGGAATCTTTCTTAGTCAATTTAGACCATTGGGCCAATGTAAATGGACAGTGCCCTCCCCACAGCACGATACGACCCATCGCCTGGAGGCAGCACTCTGTACAGCTTGTGGACCTCGCTCACCACGTAAAACAGCAGGATTGTCTTCTTTTTTACATCATATGTTACTTCGGCCACTTCCAAAAACATGTCCAGCCTCTCCAGCCAGTGCGTCCAGCTTGGGCCGAAGGTCGCTGGATCCGCCTTCATGTCAAACTCTAGCACCGGGTGGCTGTGAAACGGTGTGCCTGCAGACTGCACTGTGCCCCTTGGGCTCGGCCTCGGTGTCTGGAAGTTGAAAAGCCCTGGGGTTGTGAGTCTAGAGCTTTGGCCATCCGCACCTCTGCCTCTGCGGGCGATCCTGGAGCCCTGCTGCATGATGGGCCCATGTTGCACCTTATTCCTGCATGGATGTATCCCCCTGGGAGCTCTGCCCCATGTCTATGCTGGTCTGCCGCACAAGTACCCCCTTTAGGGCCACAGCCGGAGGGACCAAGGAGTTTGGAGTACGGTTTTGAAACTAACTACAAGGCTCCCAATTGCTTTTCTTGCAGGGCCTCACCGCAAGAGGACATGAAGTGGGGGGTTGCTGTTGGAGCTATGCACAACCTGCAGCCAAGTGGACTCTTGCCCTTGGCCCCTCTTACTGTAGCATCCCCTTCCACTGTGCGCATGTATGCAGCACATGCTTCCTTCACTTTGGGACGGACTTCAATGCCCACACACAGCGTGGATGGCCACCTTATGTTAGTAACTGGTTATTGTACAGAATGTTGGATACCCCCACAGTGAATATCTGCAGTAAGAAGAGGGCTTGGTGAACAGTACTGCACTAGTCATGACCCCAACAACAAAGCTCCCCCTTGAACGCTGCCTTTCTTTATTTGGTACCTGCTGCTTCGCCTGCTTTCTTGCTGCCGGCCCTTGCTCACCGACTCACACTCCTCATGGAGACGCTCCACCAGGAGGCAGCACCAGCATGTAGCCGGGTTGCACCCTGATGCGCAATCAGCGGCCTGGACGCTGATGCGTACTAATGTGTCCCTGCAGGATTTACCGCATGTTGGCTGCTTCCCTGTGCTTCACCGCCGAGGTGCTCCTACAGGCGGGATTGTTGGAACTGCTGGGCGGTCGAGAAATGCCATACCGGCTGACCGCAGAGGCTTGCATTTCTTTTTCACTGCTGGAGCATCTGGTGGGCACACCAGCCAGACACACTTCAGGCGCAGAGCCCAACAGCACGGAGAGCCGCACCACTCTCCTGCGGCACTTCCGAAGGAAGCACCACCATGCGTTGGGGAGGCCGGTCACACCTGTAATGATCTCTCCTTTCCCGGGAGCCCCTGAGGTAGGAGCCAGGTACTGTGCAGCCCGGGGAGGCCGGCGCGCACACATGGGTTATATGAGACCTCGTCGCCAGGTGTTAAGGGTTCTGAGGAGGCCGTGCCCAAACTCTGCAGCACACAACAAACACACTGCAGAGTCAGAGAGCTGATAATATAACTGGCGAGCGGGAAGCCCTTGCAGCCTTAGCCGCAACACCCCACTTTGGCCCTCCCCAGGGCCCTGCATTTGGTTTGCCTGGTTTCCAATTCCACTTTGTTTACCTTGCGTGCCCTCCACACATTTCCCCTTCGCCAAGCCCTCCACCAACAACCTCCCACCCCCGGAAATAAAACACTGACACTCGGGTTGTGGATGAACAGGCCGCAGTTGCTTTATTAAAGGAATGGTGCAGTCAGAAATATTATTGTCCCTATGGTTCGGCCATGTGTTTTTAACCATAAGTCGATCGATCGTACAAACATTTCCTATTCACCTTACCAGAGTTTTCATCTCTTGAACACAAGCGAAATTAGGCAGCAGGGCGTGGCCATCTTGTGATAATCCTATCCTTTGCCGCATCACCCTGGGTGACCTGCCTTTGCGGAACTAAATCAAATCCCCCCGCCCCTGAGCCTGACAACACTAGACGCATACCGCCCATTTCACGTGTCAACATTCTCTGCGCTGCAGCTAATGACGTGTCGCCACGGAAATGGCAGGACGCCTCTTTCCTCAATAAGTATAAACAGACCGTTTCACAACACACAACAGCGGATTTTCTATTCCATTCCTCTTACTGTATTTCTTTGAGTATTCTGTGACTCGTTTCTGTGCTCTGGTCAGCTACTTTCATTGCCCGTGTGAACAGATACCAGTGCCATCGCTATAAATTATTTTCGTTTGTTTACCACACAATGGCAACAATAATTCCTACCAGTACGAGCCCGAGTATTCTGAGGAGGAATTACTGGAAAGAGAAAGATGCGGAAACAAAGGGGCTTCGGATGACAGTTGGGTGGACGATTCAACAGAGGAAGAGCTTGGGCCTAGTCGCATGGACAGTGTTTCCACCTGGTGTACCTGCAATCGGTGCGCGCTAATGCCAACCGAGGAGGAGAACTGCTGCTGCCGAGAAAACTCTGGATGCTTGTCCTACATGTCGGAAGGCGGGACACGGCCGCAATGCATTACCGAGCTGCCAGACTTCAGGGCAACCTGCCTCACACGGTCAGTGTTGAGGATTTTGATGGTGCTTATGCACGAACCTCACGCAACAGTTAACCCTCATAATCCAAGTAACGAGTAAGTATACTCTGGTTGTGATGTCAGTTAGGCCACTACTATTTCATGGTTGTCTCCTATATTCTCGTAACTTCAATATATCATTGTCATATCAATTTAGTCTTCCAATTCTCTAGTAATAGTCGTATAAAAGATGTTTAATATTGTGCAGTGTCTAGTTAGCATTTGTTCTGGGAAGAATGCCATTGGATACAAGAATTGTCATTGACAACTAAGGTTTAATGCACTTATCTTGGTCATTTAAAAACAGTTTGTATCTTTCTCTTTCACAGGTGGTACTGGCTGGGGGCCTATCGTTCTTTTACATGGTGGCTTCATGGGAGGCTTGGACACCGCGTTCGACGAGTAATACCCGCCTGTGTCGTTGGTGCCATTAGAGAAACTTTCCCCAGTGACATCGGTCAGTACAGGGGATTTTCCCTCGCTGTGCTGCAACCAGACCTTTACAATGTGTAGTAGTTTTGCACCATCAAAATAAAACGCAACATATTTTTTATCAATTAATTGTTATTACTGTGGGATCGGTCCCTGTTGGCGCGTTAGTGAGTCACAAGATAACGATACTGACATGAATAACAATATGAATCTTTGGTACACATATAGGGGTAACAAGGCATTCCGGCTTGGGCATTTTGATTACCTATCAACAAAAGAATCATTAGTGCACTGTGTGCATGTAAACACTTGGATTCAGGAAGGATTCATTCTTACATAACGAACATTCTGTCATATTAGACAAATTACGCCAATATGTGCGTCATGTTGTTTACATCGATGACGTCACGCGCTACGCATACGTGTGATGTCATCACGCTACGGCCGCCATTTTGTATGGCGGTTTAGCCGCGATTGCGGCAAAAACACTCCTGTAGCAGGCGAAAGGCAATTCAACAAAGACTGGCATGGGATCTATCCCAATGATTCAGATACATATTTCTATGATTTACATGTTTCAATATGGCTTTTCCATTACATGGGTCCTTTTGGGGTAACATGGTGTTATTCATTGGATAATGGGGCCACTACTACTTTATTCAACAACTTGATCTAATAAGGGACTTATAGTATTCAATTCAGATTCAATGTCAGTCTATACTTTCTTATACTTAAATTTCTTCATTCTAGTATCATAATAAGGGCACACATTATTTCTATAAAATGGGGTATTGAACAAAACACACTATAACAAATAAATTACCTTTATTGATACAAATCTAAACCTTAAGGTTATATCTTTAGTTTATATTAAATTATATATATTATTTACAGGCCATATAATACCACTCATACCAGAAATGGTCCACAAAAAATGCAGTTTCTTCTATTCCACTATTTCACAATAAGGTAAGAGATCCAATGTAGGATCAGCTTACAATACATATCTTTAATTAGATCACTAAAGATTTTTAAACATACTTTCCTTTACCGCAGATGTAATAATAATCATTCGCTTTGGAAGCACATTTGATGTTAAAGTGGGTTTATGAGAAATCCACAATTACTAGCCGCTATTGTTATCGGATCAAACTTCAGGGCGAGTAGGTTTCATTCAATCAATTTGGCACACACAGGATATATAATATTTGATCCTTAACCCGTGTTATATTGGTCATATCGGGTACTGATTTTGGAATATCTCACGATCTGCGCGACAGTTGGGTGTTTATGTAATAAGGGTTAAGACCACATATTTATGGAATTTAATTTAATGGGAGGTTTAACAATAATTGTCAAATTGCTTATTGCAACTTTATTTTTCTTTTTTACCATTTCGCATTGAATTCCCATCCTGCTCTGACTATGTTAAAGATGGCGTCTCTAGGGCGCTGAGTACCTGGGCTTCCGGTAGTTGTTCGTGGTGAGGTCGCCAGGCTGTCCGATAGGTTATTGTAGATTATGAAACGCGAGAAACCAGCGCACCCCTTCCCCTGAAGTCAACAGGGTTAGAGGTGGACCAGCTCCCAACGCCCCAAAAGTGCACCTTCCTTGTTCTTGCAGAATGTAACAATATGCCAGGTAGGATTGCAGACTGATTGCAGTAGTATATTACAGAAGACGCAATCTGGAGGCAGCAGGTAGGCGGAAAGGAAGAGGCAGGCAGGTCTTGGAAGGCGAGCCAGATGAGCAGGACTGAAGAGTAGATTGGAGGCAGGTAAGGACTGGAAGGCAGGCTGAGGCAGGTAAGGACTGGAAGGCAGGCTGAGGCAGGTAGGACTGGAAGGCAGGCTGAGGCAGGTAAGGACTGGAAGGCAGGCTGAGGCAGGTAGGACTGGAAGGCAGGCTGAGGCAGGTAAGGACTGGAAGGCAGGCTGAGGCAGGTAAGGACTGGAAGGCAGGCTGAGGCAGGTAAGGGCTGGAAGGCAGGCTGAGGCAGGTAAGGAACTGAAGCAGCAAGGCTTCAGGAGCGAGGACACGATCCGCAAAACAAACCGCGTTGAGTTTCGAGATCTCGCTGCTTAAATAGGACCGGCAGCACTCAGGAGGCTTGGAACGCAAGCCGTGCTGTCCCGAGTGCTGCCGCGTCCGGAACGAGGCTTGGGAAGCAAGCTTGTGGACTGCGCATGCGCGGAGACCGAGATGCGGCTTTCCGCGCATGCGCAGACCCCGGGACACAGAAACCCCGGAAACGCTGGGTGCCGCGGATGGCCGCGATCCCCCCAACCGGTATCGGGGATAACAACGCCAGGAGGGGGCGCGTCGGAACCCATAACCGCGCCCCCTCTGACAGGTAAGTGAGGTGGTAACACTTTGCCCCCTCCCAGAAAGCCCAGAAGCCCCAGGTTTCCAAGGAAAACGGCGATAGAAATCTCGGACCAGGCGGGGGGCATGTACATGACTGTGTGGTTCCCAAGTTCTATCACAGGCTGGGTAGCCTTTCCAGTCCACCAAATACTGCAACACCCCTCGCCTGATGCGAGAATCGCATATTTCCTGTACCTCAAATTCGGGAGACCCCCGGATAACAACAGGCGCTGGACGAGGAGTAGATCGGCCAAATGTGTCCACCACGTATGGCTTTAACAAGGAGACATGAAAAACCGGATGCACCCGCCAAGTTTGAGGCAGTTGCAAACGGAAAGCCACAGCAGACAGACGTTTAGTGATCTTGAAAGGGCCAAAATACCGGGGAGCCAATTTGGTGGGTAGATTGCGAATGGGAAGATGTTTTGAGGACAACCAAACTAAATCACCTGAACCTGCTTTCCCCCACCTGAAAAGCAGGTTCAGGTGACCTCCCCTTATCAGCCTGTCTCTTCATCCGAGTCTGGACCTCTGCCAAAGTACTGCGAGCCAAGGAGTGTTGATCTTGAATGGAAGTGATGAGCCAATCAGCAGAGGGAACCACACTCGAAGGTACAGGACAAAAGGGTACCAATCTAGGATGTAAGCCAGACAAACAGAAAAACGGACTCAGTCCCGTAGCTGAATGGACTGTGTTGTTATAGGAGACTTCAGCAAAAACCAGGTGAGACTTCCAATTGGATTGAGTGGCATTGGCAAAACAGCGAAGATATTGTTCCAGAGTCTGGTTAGTCCTTTCTGTCTGGCCGTTGGTGTGAGGATGATATCCAGAACTGAGTGCACGATGAATGCCGAGATGGCTGCACAATTGACGCCAGAATGATGACAAGAACTGAGACCCTCGGTCGGATATGATTTTTTGCGGTAGTCCGTGTAACCTGTATATCTCCAAAAGAAATGCCGATGCCATCTGAGTAGCAGTTGGTATTTTAAAGAATGGAACAAAATGCGCTGCTTTGGAAAAACAGTCCACTACAACCATGATACAGGTATATTCTTCAGATGGAGGAAGTTCCACAATGAAATCAACCGCTATGGTGTGCCAAGGGTATGGAGGAATCTCGGTGGGATGAAGCAATCCCAGGGGCCTCTTCCTAGGAATTTTCACCTGGGCACACACAGGACAACTCTTTACGTAACGTTCCAAATCGTTGGCCCAACCAGGCCACCAGAACTGTCTGGATATTATTTCTTGAGTTGCCCCGATTCCCCTATGACCACCAACTCGGGAGTCGTGAAACCCCTGAAGCACTAGAGTTTGAAGACTGGTCGTGGGAACATATAGCCTGTTCCGGAAGAAAAGCAGTCCATTATCTTCAGTAATCTGTGGACGTTTCATGAGGTCTTCCCGATCAGGATCGGATATTGTTTCTTGTAGTATCTTCTGAAGATAAGGTGAGAGAGTGAACAAGAAATGCTTTGGGGATATTATTGGCTCTTCTCTGTACTGCTTTCCTGCTTCTACCTCCAAGGATCGAGACAAGGCATCAGCCTTAAAATTCTGAGCACTGGGAATGTATGTGATATGGAAGTCATAATGAGAGAAAAAAAAAGCCCATCGGGCTTGACGAGAGGTTCTGCACTGAAGGGACTTCAAATACTGCAAATTTCGGTGGTCAGTACGTACTTCCACGGAATGCTGACCTCCGAGGAGATGATGTCTCCACTCTTCGAAAGCAACTTTTATTGCCAACAATTCCTTCTCGATTACTGCATAATTCTGTTCGCTAGGTGTTAACTTGCGGGAAAAATATGCCACAGGGTGTTCCACATCCGTTTCTGGTTCTCTTTGTAAAAGGACTGCTCCCACCGCAAGGTCGGAAGCGTCGGCTTCTATAATGAATGGCATCTCGTCATTGGGATGACGCAAAATTGGAGCAGTACTAAAGGCCTGTTTCAAGACGTTGAAAGCCTTGGTGGCTTGTGTATCCCAGAAAAAAGGTGTTTTACTGCTAGTTAGTTGAGTTAAGGGAGCTGTGAGTTGGGAAAAATGGGGTATAAATTGCCGATAAAAATTAGCAAAACCCAAAAACCGTTGAAGGGACTTTACATCAGAAGGTTGAGTCCAATCCTGAATGGCTTGTACTTTGGCTGGATCCATGAAAATTCCAGTGCCACTGATCACATAGCCCAGAAATTCCATTCTTTTCTGGTGAAAAGAACACTTTTCAACTTTCACGTACAAGTGGTTCTGGGACAAACGTCGAAGCACCTCTCGAACATGTTCCACATGTTGTTTTAGGGAGACAGAGAAAATAAGGATATCATCGAGGTACACCCAAACAGATATCCCGATTAAATCACAAAAAATGCTGTCCATGAAACGCTGAAAGACTGCCGGGGCATTACATAATCCGAATGGCATAACCCTGTATTCGTAATGCCCAAAAGGGGTCTTAAAAGCCGTCTTCCACTCGTCTCCCTCTATAATTCGGATTAAGTGATAAGCGCCTCGTAAATCCAACTTTGTAAACACTTGAGCAGTTCGAAGGGACTCCATGATGCTCCGAATTAAAGGCAATGGATACCTGTCTTTTCTTGTGATATCATTTAATTGACGGTAGTCAATACAGGGTCGTAGGGTTCCTTCCTTCTTCTTCACAAAGAATAGTGGGAATCCGGCTGGTGATTTCGAGGGAGTGATATAACCCTTCTTAATACAGTCTGACAAATAGTCTTGAAGAACTGCCTTTTCAGTAATGGTCAAGGCGTATACCTTCCCATGTGGTATCACTGAACCCGGTACCAATTCAATAGTACAATCAAATGTTCGATGAGGTGGTAATGGTATGTCTTTGGGTTCAGAAAACACTGGCTGGAATTCAGCATACTCCTGAGGAACAGACAATAGAGCACAAAATTCAGGACAGCCAGTACCCCTCGTGAGGGGTATGGAGGAAATCTCCTTCCTTGACACACCGGCCAAACAGCAGTCCTGGAGGCAGAGAACTGAGGTGAAATCCAAAAGGCGAGCTCCCCAATTGATGGTAGGATTGTGGTGAAGAAGCCAAGGTAAACCCAGGACCACGGGATAAGAGGGTGATCTGATGACATCCAAGACGATCTTTTCCCCGTGTTCTTTAATCTGCATATGAAGACACATGGTTTGTTGACGAATCGGACCGGAAGATAATGGAGTTCCATCAATAACCTCGACGGGCAAGATACTTCTCCGGGGTAACAAGGGTATTTCTTGGCAGACTGCAAATGTCTCATCAATATAGTTCCCAGATGCTCCACAATCCAGTAAGCCCAGCACCTCTGTCTCCTTGTTTAACCATGACAACTTGATCCTCACCACCAATAAAACTGCCGGTTGCATGGGCTGCAATGAAGAGACTGAACTGGAAAGGACTGAATACGAATCTGGACCTGTCGTTGCCCTTCCTACTGACGACAGGTCAACTAGTTTTCCGACTTTCTTTGTGGGCGTAAAGGGCAAGTACCCAAGAAATGCCCAGCAGCCCCACAGTATAGGCAAAGTCTTAAATTCCGTCTGCGTTTCCGTTCAGCTTCCGAGAGCGGACCCCTAACGGCTCCCAACTGCATGGGTTCAGGGCCAGAGTCCGAGGGTCCGGAATTTCCAGTTTGAGCGTTGGGTGGTCTTGTAAACAGCCGTTCAGCTCGTCTTCTTTCACCCTTCCGTTCTGCCAATCTGTGGTCTATTCGCAAGACTTGCTCAATTAATTGTTGCAGGGTATCAGGCTCAGGAATATGTAATAATTCATCCTTGTACTCCTCTCGTAGACCTCTTCGGAACAAAGTCTTTTGGGTTATCTCAGGCCATTGGGAGTCGGTTGCCAATTGACGGAAACGACCAATGTAAGCTACGATATCTGTAGCACCCTGTTTCAGTTCCATCAATAGGTTCTGGGCAGTGGAGGCCAAATTAGGTGATTGAAAGACTTCCAGAAATGCTTTTTCAAAAGCTGCAAAGTCATTAAGTATAGGGCTATTGGTGGACACCAACGGAACGGCCCAAGCCAAGGCATTTCCGATCAAATTCCCCAAAATATATCCTATCTTGGCTTTATCGGAATTGAAATGTGAGGCTCTGAAGAGGAAATGTATTCTGCAATGATTGCAAAACTCCGCTACACGTCTCGGATCTCCGTCAAACTTGATGGGCGTAGTCTGGGACATGGCCCCTTCTCCCTGAGACGTTCCTCCAGAGGATTGTGACACCATCTGTCTTAGACCAATGTTCTCTTGGCGGAGTGCTGTCATTTCGGCCCGAAGAACGCGCATCTCCTCCCGGAGTTCTTGAGTCTCGTCCATCTCGGAATCGGAAGGCAGGCGTCTCAATCTGTTAAAGATGGCGTCTCTAGGGCGCTGAGTACCTGGGCTTCCGGTAGTTGTTCGTGGTGAGGTCGCCAGGCTGTCCGATAGGTTATTGTAGATTATGAAACGCGAGAAACCAGCGCACCCCTTCCCCTGAAGTCAACAGGGTTAGAGGTGGACCAGCTCCCAACGCCCCAAAAGTGCACCTTCCTTGTTCTTGCAGAATGTAACAATATGCCAGGTAGGATTGCAGACTGATTGCAGTAGTATATTACAGAAGACGCAATCTGGAGGCAGCAGGTAGGCGGAAAGGAAGAGGCAGGCAGGTCTTGGAAGGCGAGCCAGATGAGCAGGACTGAAGAGTAGATTGGAGGCAGGTAAGGACTGGAAGGCAGGCTGAGGCAGGTAAGGACTGGAAGGCAGGCTGAGGCAGGTAGGACTGGAAGGCAGGCTGAGGCAGGTAAGGACTGGAAGGCAGGCTGAGGCAGGTAGGACTGGAAGGCAGGCTGAGGCAGGTAAGGACTGGAAGGCAGGCTGAGGCAGGTAAGGGCTGGAAGGCAGGCTGAGGCAGGTAAGGAACTGAAGCAGCAAGGCTTCAGGAGCGAGGACACGATCCGCAAAACAAACCGCGTTGAGACGCGTTGAGTTTCGAGATCTCGCTGCTTAAATAGGACCGGCAGCACTCAGGAGGCTTGGAACGCAAGCCGTGCTGTCCCGAGTGCTGCCGCGTCCGGAACGAGGCTTGGGAAACAAGCTTGTGGACTGCGCATGCGCGGAGACCGAGACGCGGCTTTCCGCGCATGCGCAGACCCCGGGACACGGAAACGCTGGGTGCCGCGGATGGCCGCGATCCCCCCAACCGGTATCGGGGATAACAACGCCAGGAGGGGGCGCGTCGGAACCCATAACCGCGCCCCCTCTGACAGGTAAGTGAGGTGGTAACAGACTCCAACCCTCAAATCCTGACTTGGTGTATGATGCAACATGGTATGACCCATCTATTTTCATATACATTTTTTGTAACATTTATAATTGTTTGATTCAATGACCAGGGGTCGAAACACGGGTCGGCTGTTGCTCCTTTTGGATAATAAACAACCTTATATTGCATATGATTTGGACAATTGCAATGTCTTTTTGAAACATTTTTGTATTGAGACGATTGACCTTGAGCGCAAGCCACTCCCCCGAAGCTTAATCCTAAATCTTCATTCTTTTTTATCAATGGTTGTTTCAGTTTTTAAGTGAATCAAGTGTGTCTCCATTCAGCAGTGTTCCGGTGCCTTGTCTGCACGCCCCAGGCCCATCCATCCCCCCTCCACTATTAAAGCCAGTTCGCACCAGTGGATGTGCGCTGCCAAGGGGTGCTGTCAGGGGTGCGAACGGCCAAGGTGCCAAAGATCATGTACACTTCAAAGTTATCTTTCGCGCAGGGGTCATTGTTCACAAGGCCTCCTCAGACACCGTGTCTCCAGACAGGCTCCCCTTGAAGCAGGCCGCACCCCTGCAATCCACATAATACCACGACATATACACGTCATTCATTCACAAACACACCCCTTTTTGTAATTCTTTATAAACCACTTGTTATTTATCATGAGAACATCTTTGAGCACTGCAAGTCAACTTGTGAACGTGTTACCTGAGAACCCCGGTGACCGATGCTAATCTGCTTGTCGACGTGCTATCTGTTAAACTTCTGTGACCGCTTCGAGTCAACTCGTCAGTGTGCTACCTGTGAACATCTACCTGTTCTCCTGCCACTAACTACTCTGCTTGCTGAATCTGTTTGTTGGTCAAGGTAAGGGCATGTATCCTCATCATATCTCCTTCATTTGTAAATTTCTATCTATTTCAAAGTAACATACTCAGTGGTGCTATGTTCATTGGTCTCATTGCTATTGACTCGAGTTTCATTTGTTACGTTATCGATATATCAATTTTCATCAGTGTCAATTGGCATCGAATTGCATCCTTCGCGGACCGTGTCTATAATAGAAGCATGTTTCCTTTTCAAGCATGATAGTACATTCAAGGGACGAATAACATGTTCTAATTTTCATCACATCAATGAATTGTTTGTGAAAGTTATCCTATAATACAGCCGCCCACGCTGCACTGCTTTTGCTGTGGTGCCCAAAAGAAAGCGTGCATCGAACAATGTATGGTCTAATTCCTTCTTTCTCACATTTATATGCAAAATAAATTTCGAATAATGTTGACCTTTATTTTGCAGAATTTACAACAATGCCTGCATGTTCGATTTTCAGTTGCCCTTCGAAGACCCATGACAAATCTGAAGGCACTACAATGCATGTATTCCCTAAGACTGTTGATCGAATAAGAGAATGGGTCAGATATTGCGGATATCCACCGGAAGAGCTTGAAAGTAGAGTATTGGAGGACAAGAGGGGTGATCGATGCCGCATCTGCAGCCTGTACTTTACCCCAAATATGTACGACACATCCTTGTACACAAAGAAGAATCAACTGAGAACGACTCGAAAATTTTATTCGTTCACATGCCGCCACAGGCGAGTCACGCTTCCGGATTTAGCTTTAGGCCTTGCGGTAGTGTGCAGGTAATCAAATGGATTAATTGGTATTTTAGGCGTAAATGTCACTTATAGTACTTTCAATATTTATATGATTGGATAGCTTTTTTAAATAATGACCATTTTGCTAAACATCAGTCCTTAGAACCCTCATTGAAAATTGATTTATGGGCACAGATAACTATGCTATATTATGCATTTACATAAGCATAATTTTCTTGTATTCATTCTCCTTACATGCCATTTTGTAATATTAGCATTTCTAAATCAAATAATACTTTCCCTTTACAACTCCAGGAGAACCCACCGAATAAGAAGCAACAAGATTCAACATCCATGTCTTGCCTGGAGTCATCTACCACTTCGAGCGCGGATCAGGTAATCTTACTTAGCTGTTCTGTTCCAGACTTGTTTTATGCTTGGAATTGGAGATAATGTAATCATATTTACGTATCGTGTAATTCTATTATGAAATGTTTCATTCGTGGTTTGCTATTGATATGTACCTTGGTCGTCTTTCCAAAGTGTGTGTTCAATTTCTAATATTTTAATCCATACTAATGCAAGTAGCGCGTTTCAGGGAGATGCTGAAGCGTCCACTACAATTACATCATCCCTTGTAGTTGATCCAGAGCCAGAGGTATGCGTACTGACAGTTACATCAAACGAGATAATCGGATCATATTTACATATCATGTAATTGTTTTACACAATGTTTAATTCGTGGTTTGCTATTGTTATGTACCTTGGTCGTCGTCCCAAAGTGTGTGTTCAGTTTCCAATATTTGAATCCATACTAATGCAAGTAGTGTGTTTCAGGGAGTTGCTGGAGCGTCCTCTACAATTACATCATCCCTTGTAGTCGATCCAGAGCCAGACCTTGTAGTTGATCCGGAGCCAGAGGTATGCGTACTGACAGTACCCTCTAATGAAAGAAAGTCGGTCTAATTTTATGTGTAATGCAAATGACTTATTTTAAATGGATACTCTTTTCTAGGGATGTATACAAGATTCGTATATTGAACAGGAGGCATGGAGATCCGTGTCGGTGCACCAGCTTGCTGATGGTGATGTTAGAGTAAAGAAGGTTTCAAAGAAAAGAAAGAAAAATAAGGTTAGTTATAAACAGTTTAGATTTTTAGCAATTGTTTTGTGATGAGGCCTTCATTATATGCTTTTTTTTAATGTAAATTGTATGATACTGTATGTTGGATTTACACTGAACATCCTTTTTCCTATCTGTCCTGTAGTTGCCCGATGGAGTACGGACTATGCAGATGCAGACACAGACAGCGACACAAACGAGAGATGCTGCTTGCCAAACTGTTTTCACCATGGAGGAACTATTAATTTAGGCGCAGCATCTTCAGACTCGAGATGCCTTTGTCCAATGGCCAGAAAATTAATTTAATGTGACCGGCGAATCCAGCAAAGTGTTTTTGGACCATTGCTACAATGCGACTGCTCCGCCAGATGAAGATGAAACTGAATGTATAGAAGATTGTGTCAAGTGCTCTGCGAGTAATGTAAAACTATCGACACCGGCCAAATAATTGCCAGAAAAAGCAGTCGACATTGATGTTTTCTCCTATCCATGGTCAAGTAACAGATGTTGAAATGACAGACTGAAGCATCAACACTACTGACCGACGAACTAGACAAAGATATCAACTATAGTATGTCCAGTTTGGCTGATATGTCCACAATGGTTCAGTCCGAAACAACAGTGATGCAGGATGACAGTCTAATAAAAGAGGCCAAATACATAGTATTCGACAGCAGCTTGATGGAGATTATAAATATGCTGAAATGTGTGCATTCAGTGAGAGGGGAAGTATGTGGGAAGCCATTGGTGAATGTGACTCATCTAACACAAGGCAGTAACCTCAAAATACATGCCACCTGGGAAAAGTTACATAAAACATTGTCATGGTCCTCTCAACCGATGCTGGGGAAACTGACAGCTGGCAATCTACTGTGTACAGCAGCTTTACTTTTCAGTGGCTCTAGTTTCAGGAAGTTATCCAGTTTTTTTCAGTTTGTGGGACTCCATTTCATTTCTAAAACGCAGTACTGCAAATGCCAACGTGATTATCTATTCCCTGCCATTAGTGAAGCTTGGAACATTGAACAATTGTCTATTCAAAGTACATTCTCCGACAAACGGTTCAGGCTTGCCGGCGATGGACAGTGTGACAGCCCGGCTTGTCTGCTAAGGACTGCACATACCATTTTCAGGACATGGAAAGTAAGAAAATTGTGAGTTCGGTGGTCGTGCAGGTGTCCGAATGTAAATCCTCAGTGGCCATGGAGAAACTTGGTTTTATAAAATCACTGGAATATCTACAATCGAGGGGAATGCAAATCAACCTCATAGCCACGGACAGACACGTCTCAATAGCCAAGACAATGAGAGAGCAGTTTCCAAATATTAAACATCAATCTGATGTATGGCATGTTGCCAAATCAATCAATAAATCAATCTCGGCTGTAGGGAAAAAAAAGGTTTGGAAAGTGTTTCGCAGTGGCCCCAGTCTTTCAGCAACCATCTTTGGTGGAGCTCCAAAACATGTGATGGGTCTGTGGAAATTCTACTGGAAAAATGGTGGTCACTAATGCACCACTGTTCCAACGTTCACCACTGGACAGAAAACCAACATTTCCACCAATGTGAACAGGGCCCTTTGTCCCCAGAGTAGGCACGGAAGAAGAAGTGGTTGATTCCGTCTTCACCTCCACACAAAGCCCTTGAGAAGATTGTGTTTGATAAAACTACCAAGAGATCTGAAGGGACTCACAGAATTTTGTCACACAGGAGATTTGGAGGTGTTCCACAATATGCGCCTAAAGTACAGGCCAAAGAGATTGCATTTCGGCATCGGAGGCATGAAATATAGGACATTAGTAGCGGTATTAGCGCATAAGGAGAATGTAGGCAGTGAACAATCTAGGACGGCAAGAACCAGTATATGAGAAAATGGAATTCGATTTTGTGAAATATCTTATTATTAATGTCGGAATGATGTACACTCACGGAATAGCGCGCAAATCTGTTCAGAGCACATATACATTGCCACAAAACATTGCCAACATGCCATGTCCACCCAAAGCAGAGCTCGTTGAACAGTTCAAATCCCGGTACAAATGATTACCATCTGTTTTTATTTTTGCCAAAAATGTTTTATAAAAAGTGTCCAAATAAAGTATGCAATTTTTCTTTTTGAAATCTATCCTCTTAGTCCTTTTTTAATTTTTTAAAAAAATAATTATTACGATTGACATACAATGTAACACTGCTTTCACAATTCACAGTTTAGTCGAGCTACTGTGGGCCCTTCATTTATCGTATTAGTGCCCGATGGATCACAGCGTGTAAGAATCTTTGTGTTTTGGCAGTTGCCTTGCCATACAGTTCCCCAAACAGTTGAATATCTGCTTGTCACACAAAAGGGATGAGACCTAGGCTACATAAGATACTAGGCACGCAAGAAGTACTGACTGTGAAAACATGCCATGAGGTAGGAGGCCGTGAGATAAGCAGAGGTGGGCCTGTTACTAGACACACTTTGACTCCGATTTTGTGTTTCATCGACTATAATTTTGTAGTAGGGGGCATTCTGTCATTGGCAAGTTTCCCCTACCGCTCAGCAGCGCCACGAACAGCGGGCAGTGACAGCCCCCAATTTTTTCCTCCAGTACCCGTGCTTCAAAATTCAAGTTCTCATGGATGCGCTGACACGGGATGTTGCTAACTAACAATGTATGTTCATTGTGAGTGAAAGTCACCAGCTTTGAATTTTTGCTTGGGAGCTGGGGAGGCCCACGCGTCGCACACACAGTATAAGGTTCTATTGTTTGTTTACCTTGAGAGCCAGGGACCATTCCGAAAGGGATTGAATTGAAGGAGGAGTGTAATAACACAAGATATGATAAGGTTGTCCCTTCCGAAACTGGACCCAGTTGCATGTAAGTTCAGTTTATGAAAAATCGTTGACACGAACAGAGTCTGCATTACGGTCTGCATTAGGCCAAGAGAATGGAAATGCTGAATATAATGTAAGTTTCTCTTTAGATGATTTTATACCAGAACTAGTCAAAATACGAATAGCTGACCGTTATTGCTGGGTTACATTGTACTCGTTCGTTCTGTGTGGCATATTGCAATGAAATACTAGTACAACCTTTGTGTGCTGGTATTTCTACCGGGCACATGGGCAGTCCAGCATGGACACGCTTGTAGACCCCACCACTCCTTTCCCCATGGTTCTACCATAATAAATCATTACATTATGGGTGCACCCCAAATTGTTGCCTCAGTTTACGCATTACCTTTAGAGCTGAACATACTCCATTGCACTATCCTCGGAAGCAAATAACGGAGTACTTTGATATTACACGTTGCATTCTCTCGGTTCACATTGTGTCACCTCTGCGCTAATAAATAAAATGATTAATTGTAATAAAGATCGGCCACGAGACACATTTCTATTTTTATGTTTTGCAAACAGGTACATCCTGCCATTCCGCGATTGCCATCTATTCCAGACCTCAACCGATGGATTCTTCAACCGCCAGCTGCAGCTACATGTCAATCACTGGATTTATTTGACTATTTTTTGGGACGATCGACAAGGGCCAATATGCCCTTACGCTGTGCCAGCGATTAGGAGCAACATAACCTTTACGGTGGTCTAGTGCCAAGTTGATGCACCAGCCTTGCAATTCACCGTGCGACCAAAGTGCTTCATTTACCCAAAACGAACACCCTGTGTACCAAAAAGGAACAGCTCGTGACTCACGATAGACATTTGCGGATTTGCGGATCGAGAGCAAAGAAAAAAAGTTCCATTTTGATTGAATATGTCAGACGCTGAATGTCAAAACATTTAATGTGAAATAAATGTACTTTACCAATTGTACAGTCTTGCTCTTACCTTTTAAAGTACAGTTTCATATTCCTAATTGTGGCGCGCTGTGCTATGAGTCGATGTGTACTGGTTTCCGGGTTCTGCGTCAAGTTGCGTAGGTGATGACTGGGTGCGTTTGGCTACGCTGCCCAGTAACGTAACAAAGGGAGGCAGAGAATATCAATGATTTGGTGATGTCAGGCTCAGGGGGGGGGATATGATTGAGTGCCGTAAGGGCAGGTCACCCAAGGCGATGCAGCAAGTGATAAGATTATCACAAGATGGCCGCACCCTGCTGCCTGCTGCCTGATTTCGCTTGTTTAAATGACGAAAACTCTGGTAAGGTGTATAGGAAATGTTTGTACGATCGATCAACATATGGTTAAAAACACATGGCAGAACCATAGGGACAATAATATTTCTGACCGCACAATTGCTTTAAGCAGCAGGTAGCTTACAGGTGCTCCGTTACTTGTTACTTGGTAATACAGTATCAGGATTCTGCTCTGAGCTGCAAACCCTTACACTACCCCACGTGATGGCCGGTAGCCCCTGTTAAGCGGAGCCAACGCCTTTCACTTTATTAATTCACAAACTTCACACACTCCCCATTTCGGCAACGGCTTCATATTGCAGCCAATTCCACTTCACTACTTTCCCAGGTGCAGGATCGTTACCCAGCTTTCCACCCCTGTTGCCTGCCTCCCCGATTTGCTCCCTGTTGGCCAGGTGCAAGTGCTCTAAACCTTTCCTTCACCCAAACCCCTGCACACACCAACCCCCAGCTTCCAGGTCCTTGTCTTATTCCTTGAACCAAGGGCCTGTAACTCTCTCGCCTCCTCACCCTTCCCTTCCCTTGGTACCTTCGCTCTTCCTCCTCCACCCGGTCTCCCGGCCCCCGTTGCACCTGCCCCCTTCCCTTACCCCTGTTGACTACTCCTCGTTCCCCCGAGGGTTGAATAATAGATTTCTGTAAATGTATTCTGAAATAAATGAATATAACTGTTTGTCATCGAATTATTCGACCCTCATTATGATAATGATTTTGTGTATTAATATTGGAATTTGCTGTTTTTGCAACCGACCAATGCTTGTTTTGGTGAATAAAACACTTTTTAATGTTGTTAGGGAAGTTGGTGATCTCCTGGCTTGCAGCCCATTCACCAGGCTGCAAAACAACCTCTTTTCAAGCTCTTCCTAATACCTCAACAAAGGCTTTGTGAGACATCTGAGGCATCTGACATTATACTCAAGTGATTGTACATATAACACACAGCTTTCTTAATGTCAATTCATCACTGCTAAAGTGAACACCACATTTGCATTTTCAAAGACACGCCCCAATTGTTTTCACGAATACCAAACTGAAAAGACTAACACGTGCAATTTACTTTAGAGAGTTAACTAGGATAGATAGATAATCTGGCCTCAGAAGGTGTTTGTGTCAATTTAGCAAGTAGGCATTCAAGTTCCAAGGGATGGATGATTGATCATTCTACACTAGTAGAAATGTGGCATGTTCTGCTTCAGGAGTGAAAGGACTGTAATTTAAGCCTTATTGTTAATTGCACATTTCAGTATCCACGGCAGGGCAGGGATTGTCACTCCTAGGATTAATGAATGCTATTCTCAATTGTCATATATGCTTTCCTCCCTCTGTCTGTGAGCTAGCCTGTCATTTTCAGGGCCAGACACTTGACAAATTACCAGCACTGTGGTAGACAATTTCACGAACACGCTATTGTCTTCTAAGCAGAGTCAGACCTTGACACTCTTCACACAAGAAGGTGTTTGCATCAGTTCAGTAAGTAGGCATACTGTAATGTTAATTGCAATGGATGCTCGCCCATTGCTACACAGCAATAGAGATGCAGCTGGGTACTTTTAGAATCGCCAAAGTGAAAGGACTATAACCCTTGCTGCTCTTAACTGCACATTGCAGATCACGCCTTCACTGTTTCTGCACACCATAATGCAATAATAGCCATGTCATGTCACTGTGGATTTTAATGTTTCATGATGATGAGCATTGAGCGCACACACACCAGCCCTAAGCTAAATGTGGGTGCTCACACACTTCACTGTCCCATTGCATAGATTACACAGTGGAGAATATCGGAATGAGCTACTTTTCAACCTTTTCTCTGCATTTAGATTTCTGCGGTCTTTACCACACCCACTTCCGCCGGGATTTCTTTAGCAACACATCTAACATTCCATATATGCACTTATCGAATCACGTGTTCTTGCCGCCCGACTTTTTGTAAATGGCATAATTTACTTTAAGATTACAATTAAAAGTATGTCACTGGCTATAACCCATTGAAGAATACACATATGATAGCCACATATACCTGATTTAGTGTCTTTGCAAGCTGGTTGTTGCACAATACAGTCAAAGCTGTCAAATCCCATAATTTGGATATTTTCGAAGACTGCTGGTTTCACTTCCCAGGAGGGAAAATCTGATATGTTGCATGGTTTTATACTATTTTAACTACTACACCCTGCAGTCATTATAGCCAATCATGCATGCTTTGCCTCATTGCACTAAAGGACAGCATATCATTTATTTTCCATACCGATAACAAAAGTGGATAAGGCTTTGGATACTGATATTCATTTGTTTGGCAGAATCTGTGCAGCACCAAACAAAACTGAATCTCTCTGTTCCTTTCATTGTAAAGAAGCGACCTACTCATCATGCTCCTGAAACATGTGTTAGAAAGTCAAAATATAGATATCTCACTAGCTTTCTGAGATTTAAAAAGGGCACACTTTCAGAGTACAAGGAGAACCGAACATCCAACCCCACCGTTGAAGTAGAGCTTGCCTTGCAATTCTTGTCTAAACCATGGTCCACTGGGTCACTGCATTACTTAGTTTCGCACGTGACTGGACAACAGCCCGCACACAAGCATTGTATTGCCGCACACAGCTAAAAGGAAATTAGAGAGAACTTTGGTAGCAACCTTATTTTTTTGTTATTTTCCACTGATATGACAAATGTTAATAACCAACTAATACTCTTTCTGGAGCTTTTTTCTATTTAATCACAGGTTATGCATATTCAACTTTTTAAATTGTTTATTTGTTTTTGGTTTACAAAACCTTTACAAATATATCAAAATACTTTAAATCAATCACATTATATAAAAACTACATACTTTGTTACTGTATGCAAAGTGCTTAAAATATATCAAATTACAAACAATTTAGGAACAATGTAGACACAAACAAAACCTCATAATTATTACATACTTAATCACAAGAATTTTAAAATATTTCATTTTTACATTTAAAATATACAGTTTGTGAGCAATTTTTAAGTGTTCTAGGATCACCACAAAGTCATCACAGCAAAGTCATCTTTTCCTTCTTCTCACTGAGCTTTTTTTCGAAATAGACAACTTGAATTTAGAGCTAACAATTTTTAGACAATATGCAAGGGTTCTAGAAAGGAACAAAGTTATCTTTTCATACTTAACAAGAAACTTTTGCAAAGTAAGCAATTCGACATAAATCCATGATCATCACATTGGCTCAATTCATCAGAGTTAATAAATATGTCGCATAAGATTTAACAGAGACAACCAAGTTGCCTCGTAACTGGAGGCGAAATACTCCAAAAGAAGTGAGGATATATTAACTAAAAGCTGTTTGGTTGACATATACACCCTGTATGTCAACCAAACAGCTTTTAGTTAAGCATTTAAGCACACTGACAACAAGAAAAAGAAAAAACTGGAGAGTATTATAGATTTAAATACAAGTTGTAAATCTGTACAAGATCTGATTCCATATTAGTAATGTAATATGCTACAGTAGCATTTTCCAACCGAAAGTATTTACTCTGTAGATGACGCAAGTCATGGATAAAAGACCAAAATTCACTAATAGGATAAAGGGCTCGCTTACACATAGATAACAGACTGAGTCGAATTACTAACATACCCACTTAAGGTGTTCACCATATCTCATAATCCTCATATGAGTATCGTTTTACAAAAAACAAAGCCCTTATGTGCCACAGTGAATATTGTGGTCGTGACAGATTCTATATTAACCTGCTACAACACTGCTACGATAGCTCATCGCAACCCATAATCTACGTGCACCACAATGGAATGTGCTTTCCGTGACAGAATCGGCTCCATCTTAAAGCAATATAAGAGCCCCTCAATGAACCCCAAGGAGGGATTCCAAGTACACACAGATGATGTTGCCCCTCTAAAAAGTGGCCTCCACAAATGTTTAAGGTGCAGGTATTTGTTACAACTTCACTCAGACCTCCTGAAGTCCTATTTTTTTACATTAAGGGCTTCTTAGATCCTACATACAAGACGTGCAGTGGATATAATTATCCGGTCCGTGCTGCCCCACATACACCGTAACCAGACTAGGTGGCCTTCATGGTTTGATTCCGACCCCATATATGCTCCAAGACAAGCTTTCCCATCACAACGAAAATACAGACAGAATAGAAATAGGTGCTGAAAGGTCTCCATTTCGTTTTCGTTGGTACAAAGGTGACATTTCAGGCCAAGATCAATATGATCGTATTTATACCATTTACACATTTTTGATCCGGAGTGGACTAGATCTAAACGAAATCTCATGTATGCTGAGCGCATTTTGTTGTCGGGAGACCGCAACAAATATGCGCATCATGGTTTCTGAGCATGTCTGAAATTCGAATAGTTGGCAAAGGAGGAATAGCTTTCAATCTTGTCTAAATTCAATGCCCATGAATTAAGGTGAAATCGTTTTGTCACCAATCCTGGACGATTGATGATATCCTGTTTGTTCAAATTCAGAGATGCCAGAATTTCATTCATACGATCATGAAACTTGTAGATTGATTGACGCGGATCCTTAGTGAGCATAATTTGGAGATCTTCATAAAGAGAATTAGGAGGCGGTAGGACCATTTTCATGAAATTGTTAAACAAGCGCCATTCAAATCTATCACTCAGGGGAAGTAAGCCTAGTTCATGAGTGAGGATCGGATTTGGTAAGTACGCTGGAAGCCCAAAGACTGATTTCCACAGTTTGCCTTGAATTACATTTAAGATGGTACCAATGTTCAGCAAACATAGATCAAGGCCAGGCAGAAGGATAGGTACAGCCTTAAGTTGGTAGTAATCTATGAAAGGTAATAATGAGAACTTACAATGACGCTGGAGTATCAATTTCATCTGAGCTGTTAGCTGCACAGCTTTGAGGTTCAGTGAAATTTGCCAGTTTTTACATGAGAGTATTTGTAACGCTCACCTGATTCCCGTAGAGGCGCCGGTCTTGACTGGGCGTATACCGTATCTTCAAAGGTGATGTGTAACACACGGCTGGCTCTTTGGGCTGGACCTCTGTGCACTGTATGTCTGGCTCGAAGGGTAAGATGTCTGCAGATAGAAAATGTGGGATTAATGAACTGGGTTATTGAATGTCTCTCTCTTCTTCCCTTTCTCTTCTCCTGTAGAACCCCAAAGGTTAACGCTCTCACCTTAGGTAAGTGAACGCCGTGCTCTCCATCTGCCTCGAGGCAGGGTGCTGTAACCAGTTTCTTCACTGGATAAGGGGAGCAGGCCTCTTGACTTCAGAGGACTGCTGTCCGTCGTTTACTGCACGAACGGTAAGTTTCGAGTAATTCTAATGTCTTTAAAGTCTTTAGTAATGATGTCTCTTGTTTTGCAGGGTTCCGGCGATGGCGGATGGCGGGCTGAAGTGAGTTGAAGATGGAGCCCGTGTGATGAATAGAAGCGCCTGGAAGCACGTAAGTAAGCGCTTGTTGCCTGCTTCACGATGCGCTCTAACTGTCTTTTTATTTTGCATGTACAAGTTCGGGGCGGCTGGAGGGTGCCGGAATACCCACTGGGTTAGATGTGGAAAGGAGTAATGGCACGTGAGTATTAAAGTTCCCCAATGTCTTTAAACGCACCTTGTTTTGTCTTTCAGATGCGGGATGCAGCGCCGAAGGCCTCCGGAGCGTGCGAAGAGTTGGTAAGCTTTTGTCTTTCAGATGCCGGAATGCAGTGTGAAGACCTCCGGAGCGCACGAAGAGTAGGTAAGCCTTTGTCTTTCAGATGCCGGAATGCAGCGCGAGGCGTTGGTGACAGCCGATGGACCAGGTAAGTGAAGAGCTGTCACTGAAGACCGTAATGCTAACCTGTTCTTTCTTGTCTTTATAGGTGTTGCTGAAGACTGGATTCAGAATGGTAAGCCTTTTTCCTTAGGCCCAGGATCAGATGCAGAAGACACGATGAGCGTTCTGCTGCTGAGGATGCAGAATAACGCAAAGCAAGATTCATCCATCGGGTGTGGTTTAAATAGCCTCCTGTAGTGCTTAGGTGTCTCCTTCCACAGCCACGCCTAGGTAAGAAAAGAGTTCCTGCTTTCCAGAAGAGTTCCAGTGTTCGGAATCTAGGGAGTGGCTCCTGCCCCACCCAACAGGAAAAGTAGTTCCAAACAGAAGAGGATCAGAGGCTCAACTGGCAGGCAAGTAAGCAGCATGGTCTGCTGCAGGTAAGTCCACCCAAGCATTATGAGCCCGGCGCTTCCAGCGCTGGGACTGGGCATATTTATGAGCCTGGTGCCACTGGCGCCAGGACTGGGTCCAAAAGGTCCCAATTGGGACTGGTTGGCACTCGGAACCTGGGTTATGGATCTGCTTCCAAGGGAGTTGGGAAAACCCTGACCTTTTGGAAGCAGAGATCATGACAGTATTTGACAGTTGGTATCTCAAATATCTCATCTCAGATTTAGTTGTCATCTCTTTTGCATCGACATACCATCTATATCTTGGCAATTCCTTCATAGCTGTAAAAATAAGAATATTTGATTTTTCCGAGTTGATAGTAAGATTAAGACCAAATGGGGTTCTGTCGAAGAGTATTATGTCGTCGGCAAAAGCTAACCAACTAAGGCGCAGATGACCCAATCTTACAGGAAAGATATCTAACGCTTCCCAGATGTCACCTATATCTGCAAGATACAGATTAAATAGTACTGCTGCAAGATAGCATCTCTGTTTTACACCAATATGAGTGATGATGTGATCAGACAGCAAACCTGCAGCATTTATGCGCACCCTGTAGGAGGTCTTCGAGCGTAACTGAACAATCAATGCTACAATATGTGATGGAATTCCATAAGCAAGCAATTTTGTCCATAGTCTGTTGCTCAGTACACTATCAAAAGCCGACAAAAGGTCCAGTGAAGCCATGTATATTGGCCCACTGGTTGCGTTTCGTGATGATGTCAATAGATGGGCAAGTATAGTCGCATTCAGGGGAGTTCCCATTTGTTTGCGAAAACCCACTTGTGCCTTGGATAGAAGCGGTGACTTGATCATGTATGTTTCCAGATAATACAATACTAGGCGTGCAAAGACCTTTTCCGCAACATCGATAAGAGCAGTAGGCCGAAAGTTGCCCGGTCGTCAGGAGGGCCCTTTTTATGAATTGGAATGATTATGGCAGTAAGCCACGAAATTGGAATTGCTCTCTGCGCAAATACTAGACGAAAGCGAGTGAGGAAGTGTTTCGCCCAAAAGTGAGGGTCATCTTTAATGACGCAGGACGGAAGCCCATCAGGGCTCGCCGCCCTGGACGAAAAAAGTTTAGAGAAGGCCCACATAACGTCTTCCAATGTCCAGCTGCATGCGAGGGCCATCTTCATGTTAGGAGCTGCAAGTTCCTGTGTGGCATGCTTAAGGGGCATAGCATATTTCAGCTTAAAATGTGCTTGCCAGGTGGATCCGTCTATACATGCGACCATGCAGTTTTGCTGTTTGTTCAAAGGGTTTCTCAGAATTGCCCATATTTCCCTGGCATTCCGTTTACACAAATTATCAATCATGTTTTGGTTATCCAACATGTAGCGCATATATAGCGTATTTCTTTTATTTTATTTATGTATTTAACTATAATACCCCTTTTACATGATGTATATAGAGCATTTGTCGTGGACGTGCGTCTCACTATTCTCAGGTCATGATTTTTCAGACGTTTCAATGCGATTATTTCAGTTGATTATTTGGCAGAGACGTTGATGGATTGCGGTTTAAGAGGCAATTTAGATAACGTAACAAGATGTTCCTGGATAATCTTTAAGTTCCTATTTATAAGACTTTCTGCATAGGCGAAAGGATCCAATTTATCATCAATGACAAGCATATCCTTGCTCACTAAATATACTAATTTTCTACATATACTGGCATTCCAGCGAACAGATATTGCAAAACGATCACTTTCCACTAGGGAGGTGTGTATCAAAGTGTCAAAAGTTTGGCAAGTAAAATGGAATACAGTGGACAATATACTGTGATCGCCCAAACCCACGTTAGAGATCTGAGTGAGAGCAAGATGACCATATAGTTCACTTGAGGCCAAGAGAAAATCAATTAATGAAGATGAGGAGCCTCGCTGCCACGAGGATAAAATATTTGAAGGGGCAAAAGTCAAGGTCTGGATGTTCCAAGCTTCAAAGAATTCCAGCCAAAGCCTGCCCCTAATTCGAGCCTGTTGAACACGAGGCGTAATTTTATGGCGATCGGATTTGATTTCTTTCAGCTCTAAATTTGAGTTGAAATCACCACTGATCAGAATTTCGTGCATTGGGTACTGCACCATAGCACTAGTCAAAGCTTTATTTAGAAGCTGAAATGCTATTTCAAGGCCTATCTTCACAGGGTTCCAATAAACCGAAATGGGCAATAGTTTGTAAGCAGCTTTCCCGACCATTGTCACAGCAACCATCATAAACATGTCCGTGTATTCCAAAATCCTAGCTTTGAATCGTAAGTTGTTCTTAATAAGAACAGCAAGACCACCGATGGGGCGACCAACTGTGGCGCGACTAGCTGGAGCACAATATGAGGTGAACCCATCAAGGGCGAACTCCATGATGGCCATAGTTTCCTGTAAAATCAATATTTCTGGCATGTGTGAATAGCCTACAGATTTGGCCCAGCCATGAAGATTCTTTTCCCCACAGCAATTCCAGGACGATATTGCGAGTGTTGGGAGTTATGATACCACAGAAGGAATTTTCGTGGTGGCTGCCACTTTGATTAGGGGTTCCATCCAACTTAGGCCATTAAGAGCGAAGGTTAGCTTTTCAAGTTGTTCCCGTAGTCTACTATTGGATTCAGATGTTGCCTCTTGCATCAGCCCTTTAAGGACCCTAATCTTGTGGGACTTGCGGAATGAAGTCGAGAAAGGCCCATGCGGTTTCCATCTCGATAAAGATGTGAGGGTAAAGTCCCAAGGAAACCAAATCATCTGTGTGGTCTAAAATTAACTTAGAGATTATAGGAGATTGAAGTTTACACAGACCTCTAAAATTATTCTCATTTGCTAGTTTCACCCACTCAACATCTTTTGTGGCCAAGATTCTCAAAGATGGGATCTGATAGAAAGCATTCATCAGGAAGGAGCAATTTATGCAAGTGGTCCCATTGATGGTTGAGTCGCTCCTCCAACCGATGATGCATTTAATTTCTTTGGATAGCTCAAGGAGAGTTAAGATCAATTTATCCTGCAATCCCGGCTCATCTTTGCAAGTCTGTTCTTCACTTGGTGGTAGATTGATTTCTGCAGGGAGCCTCAATTCTTTCTCAAGTTCCTGTCCAATATTCCCCACGCATCCAGCCTCAATCCGGTTCTGGGAACCTGTCTGATGGCTGGCTAATAACACCTGTTGACCACTGGTCAGGTCCTGTGCAGGAGGAACTACAACCTGCTGGGCATCCAAGGTACATGCCTCTACTTGGCCCATGCCGCCTGCCTTTTTAATTTGTATAGATGGAAAAAAAATGGTGATGTTGGACTTGTGTCTTCTCCACGTTATTTACCAACGCCTTCAATGAAGAATTTGAGGCTTGAGGCTCACACTGAGGTTTAATTTGCAGGAGCCTCTTACTCTCTTCATTCAGTTCTGATAAATTGAGAGCCGGCTCAGGGATTTTGACAGGGTCCTTTACTTCAGTTTTAGAGCTTTTGGTTAAGGAATCCTTCGCTTTCGCTCTAGAAAGACTAAGGGCCTCATTACGAGTCTGGCGGTAACCGAGCCGGAAAAGACGGCAGGTTACTGCCAGACTCGTATTACCATTCCGCCTCCATGATTCCCAGAATTACCGGGGCATTACGACCCTGGTGACCCGGGAATTCCAGAGGCAGAATTGTGTAAGTCCCCATTCCCATGGAGTCACACACGACTCCATGGAGATGGGGACAATGGAAGCACTGTTCCGTCTATGACGGAGCCGGTGTTACCATTTCCGTCTGCAGGCGGGTGATGTTAAACCCGCCAGGTCAGACCTGGCGCGAGTGACACCTCCCGCCTGCATGACTCTTAATCAGCGGTCCGGAAAGAACGGTGGTGGCGGTTTTACCACCACCGTTCTTTCCGGACCGGCAGGGTCGTAATGAGGCCCCAAGTCTTTTCTGTGCTCTAAGAAAGGATTTCCTGGCCCTCCGAGACATGAAATGCTGCCCTGTTTGAGCCGATTCCTTTTGTTCATTTTGAAGCTGAGTGTCAGACTCTTCGCATTCAATTACTTCCTGTTGGTCAATTATGTCCGTTAAAACAGATGCAATATCGGGTAGAATTATTTCCCTTGCATCGTTGCTAAGCATTGATTTATCATATCATCACCTACTAAAGTAGAATGTTTTGAAACAGCGTCTAATAGTAGCTGTTAAACTTGAAGAATCCGATCATGATGCGATTTAGCGATTTGCAACAAATCTATGGTTTCATTCTTTGAAAATGAGGTCGACTGGGAGGGAGCTCCCTGAAGTACTTGGGCATATAACTTGCCAGCAGCTCTCAGGACCGTCTCATCACACTCTGTTTGAGATCCTCTTGGGGTGGTGGTTAATATAGGCTGCTGCATACCCACTTGTTGATTTAAGTTCAACATTTTATCAATGTGAGAAGCATAGAAAGATTGGGCTTATTCCTGTGCCATTATGTATCCTTCAATTTTACTCATTTTAATCATCATGGAACCAACAGCGCCTTTCATTTTTTTCGAAGAATAGCATGAGTGAGGTTGTGCCCCTTATCGAGGAGATTGAGGATTCTAGTGATGACTGGGACATTTTGTAAATCATGTGCCTTGATGTTCACAATAGGATCTCCCGGGGTAGAGAAGGGAATATTCCCTGCCTGCATCTCAAAGTGGTCTAAGCAACCAGAATTATGCTCATGCTCCGTTAACAAACTTACTGAAGGGTAACATTTGTCTTTTTGAGATGACGCTTCATCTCGTGAAAACTTGATCCAAAAAGGTCCCTTCACGGAGCAGTATTACCCTTATGGAATAAGTTGTCCGCTAGGTGTAGATGGGCCTGTTCCGATCGCGGACGGCCAGCAGAAGCAGGTGTGGATGGTCCATGAGACAGCCAAACCCGTCTCCCTAATTCATCCATTACGACAGGAGCAAGCATCGAGTTGTCTAGAATAGGCACAGAACCCCCCCTGATCGTCGTTCCCGTGTGAACCAAGATTGGCTCCCTGAGGAAGCTCAGCCATCATGTTGTTGGCATCATTAATTGCCTCTTTAACCGAGCATGAAGGGATGGGTCATGTGGGGATGTCTTTTGGTGAAGAGCTACCCTTGCTAGAGTAAGGGGGCTTTAAGAGTGGTTGAATGAAATCTTCCACTATATCCAAGGGATCTGATGCCTGGGGTACATGAATGGTAGCAGTATTAGTAATGGTAGTATTAGCAGCCTTAGTTATCGTTTTGGGCCGTCCAGAGGGGGCCTCACCCATACGATTTGCGCTACGTAGATTATGACTCATATTTGCACAACCAAGAAAGAAACAGAGAGCCACAAACTTATCACACACAAGCCTTCACACACCAAATGAGAAAATACAGATTGAACGTCAGAAAAGTGAGCTTCTATCTTGTAGAATAATTCTTCTCAGGGAGCACAATAGACTGCAATACAGAAGAATTCTTCGCAAGGAACAAAATCAACGGTAGACACAATAATTCAGTTACTACCTTGAGCAAAACAGTTCATTTCATCTGTTCGAGTGCTACTTCAAGATGGATTAGTCTACAAAAATATGACTGGCTTTAGAGTGCAATAACATGACATGTGTTCAACAAATTACTTTTTCACAAGTAACCGGTCAAATTTTTGGCAACTCGATAAACACTTACAACCACTTGTTACTTTCAGCATGAGATGGAAGGCTCCAAGACTCCAATGCCCACAATCACTCCCACAAGTAGTAGCCCTAGGTTTGTGTAACGCTCACCTGGTATCCACGGGGATGTCACTCAGCCTGTTCTGACCTCTTACGACCTCGAACCCTTCCCTGGAGGCTATTCGACATGAGACTGGGCCTGAAACACAGGATTGGTAGAGTTTAACTCCCTATTGTCTCTGTGTGCTTGAACCCCTTCTTCCCCGGGGTCCAACCCTTCCCTTTGATCCACAGCTCGCCTTGTTTTCTTGGATAGTGTGCTCTCCGTCCTGCTTTCAGCGCAGGGGCGTGTTGATTGATGTAGGCTCGTTGCTGCCTAGTTACTTCACTGGCAAGAGTCCGACAGGTAAGTATAATGAGTCTTTTGAACAGTTCTCTAACTTCGTTCCTTTCCTTCCTTAGATGATGGCCGGCGTCCGGGGATGGCGGCGTGCTGCTGAGATGAGTAGCGCTGAAGGTGAGTGAGAGCGCAATGCGCGATGCACCCCTTTCGTATTTGCATTGAACTGAGTTCTTTTTCTGTGTCTTTTAGGTGCTGCCACATTTTCAGCGTGGATGCCGGTTATGAAGATCAAATGCGGTGGGTAAGCGTGGTATGCGACGCCTCTAGATGTTTCCATGCTAACCTGGAGAGTCTTTTCCCTCTTGCAGATGGATGAGAAGTTCCGGAGACAGAGTTCCCCCAGAGCGGCTGGGATTCAGGTAAGCGTTTGAAGCTTGTACAGTATTTAAAAATAAGCGAAGATTTGCAGAATGCTTACTAATGCCTTTTTTTTGTTCTTTTCCCTTTTCCTTAGTAAGCGGCATGCTGGGATGGGAATGACACCGCCGAAGATGCCCGCAGAACAGAAGGAGCGATGAATGATGGGCAGAAGCGCAGTAAGGTGAGGCTGTTCCTAACGGTGTTCTTGTTCTTGCAGGAGCTGAGCGCAGAAGAAAGATGCAGGCCTACTGGAGACCGATCCGAACACAGTGAATGTCACGCTGCAGGTGCAGAAAACACAAAGCATGTTTCTCAGCCTGGGTGTGGCTTAAATAGTCTCTGGGTATCCCAGGTGTCCACACCCAAAAGACTAGACCGCACATGCAGTTCTGGGAACCGAAATATGTGGGGGCATCCATCTTGTCCCCGTCAATGCACTACAGGTCCAATACCCAATGTTATCCTATGGGAGTGAGTGAGTCTGGTGCCATAAGCGCCAAGTCTGACTCCAAGTGGGTCTTTGGAGGGATGGAGAGGCCCTTGAGGGCCATGTAGGTGATCGTGGCCTGGCTCCAGCCTGACATCTTGGAGGGCTGGGGACATGAGGGGCAGGAATCATGACAGCTTGCCGTTAAACAAGGTGCTTGTAGCTAAACGCATTTAGACACATTTATCTCACTGATAGAGACAGCGCAGTCATACGCACTTATGCAAAAAATACCAGAACCCTATCTCCCGAATTTACAGAAGGCAGAGCTGGAGATGAGAGGGAAAGAAGAAGAGAAAAGAAAGAGGAGAAAAATAATGATCTACAAAGATTCTGAGATTCAATGGCCCACAGTCTCCTTTGTGTTCAGTAATATTAGGTAGAATATAATCAACCACCTCACTTTTGCCAAAGTGGCATGCACCCACATACCAACATTTCAGAGATAATTAGACTTCCATTAGCTCAACGCTTGAATACTACACTCCAGGGTTCAAAGGCTTAGGAGCCAACAGTCGCCCTCTATCACGAGTGCCAATTCAAACACTTAGTATAGCAAATACAAATATACATACACCAAGCAGGGGTCCAAGAACCAGCCTCAGAGTTCAGTGGTCTGACAACCCGCAGTCACCCTCTATAAGATTGTAGTTTCAGACACTTGGAGGAAGGTATACACCAGACTCGTGACTAAAACCTGCCCCACAGGGTTCAAAGGCCTGACGACCCGCAGTCACCCTCTAGGCAGGAACTCTGGTGTATACACTCTTAGCTGCACTCCAGGGTTCAAAGGCCCGCGGCCCGCAGTCGCCCTCTGTGCAGGTGGTCAAGTTAACACACCCAGTAAACCAAGTTCACTGAAACAAGTGCCCAGTACTTTCACTACAGGGTTCAAAGACCCAAATGGCCCGCAGTCACCTTCCTGAGAAAGAGGCAGTAGCACCACCTACACAACAAGATTCATTAATCAGTTGATTGAATACTGCCTTCAGGGGTTCAAAGGCTCACAGGCCCACAGTCACCCCCTATATGGAAGGGCTGGTCAAAAGACGTGGTGGAATGTAATTGGAGAGGACAAATTATAGCGCATAATGTGGTCAGGCGGACCAGCTCAGGGTGCCCATCGTGCCTCGGAAAAAGACCCTATAAATAAGGACATTGGCACATGCAGACCCTCGTTTTAGGGATAATTACCAGAACCAAGACTTCAGATTGGCATAAACAGCAATACAGAACATAGTGCACAGAAAATACACTGGCAAAGTAATCAGAGCAAGACAAACTCTTGGGCACAACACAAATGCTAGACTAAGTGAGTGCCTCGTGTAAACATGAGACCAGTTCTAGGAGAGCAAAGTTAAATAGTACTGACCAAGGGTAATGGTTGAAAAGAGTGCTAGACCATGGAACACCGCTCTTGTAGGCGGCAAGACCGCTCCTAAGTGGTCCTCAAGATTACAGCTGTGGTTTAGTTCCAGTAGCCAACACGTATAACACGTCAGGTGAAAAATTGGGGATACAGTCACAGCGTTCGTAAATGCAGGCCAGTAGCAGTTTTCCGGCGCTTCATCCGCGATTTGGAAAGAAAATGCTAATTTCACAGTGATCATCCCAGAGTGAGCGTAGGTGGCAGTCCACTCTCAGCAGAGGATCGCCAACACACCAAACGCTTGGCGAGGACACTTCCTTTACCTTTAACAGTCGCTGTCGGTCAGGGGGTCCAGTTAACTCAATATGAGGCTGAGGAAAGGGCCAGGGTGTTTTTAGAACAAACTGCACAGTCCCTCCTTCCTCTTGAGAGGCTAGCAATCACCTTCACCCCCAGTGGCAACTGCAATCAGGACCAATGCAACGTTGCTACAATATTGGGGTGTTATTCAAACTTTTACATTTTTTTTTGTTTTCAAATATTTCTTTGAAAACTTTTTTTGCTGTTGCTGTTTAGTACTCCCAGACTCCAAGACTCAAAGGAGCATCAGAGGAGCACCTACGGCACCTAATCTGAGGTGAATAACTTATCTGAGGCAAATTTTTGCCGCCAATGCTATAATACTGCAATAACTCCGGCACCCCGAGCACAGCATCGCCCACAGCTCCTCAACTCTGCAGGCACAGCCCCTCGCTCAGCACATTCCTCGCAGCCTTCCTCGCGCTACGTTTCCTCATGAGAGGGTTAGAGCAAAGAACCTTACATCATTCGAGTCAAGCTGCACTGTGAGACACTCCTCCTCTACAAAACCGCTTCCGACTTCCGACCGACTTCTCTTCAGGACGGGTGTGAGCATACTCCTCCATCTAGTGGTCGGTCCAGACTATTACAAGTCATTTACTTTAAAAAGTAAAATGTAGATGTTGACAGGGGTGTTTTGTTCATACCATCCCCATCCCACATGTGCAGGTACCCATATTACAGCTCGGTGGCTACACCATCTGATTGGTTTTATTTCTGTGTAAGTGTGAGAGAGTAGGATACGACCATAAAGAGCTTAAAGTATTTTGTGTTATGCCATTCTTATGTGCCACAATAAGAGGGTGAGAGGAGGGCACACGTGATTTTATACAGATACAAGCACCCGGAAGACAATAACAGAGTAAGTAATGTTTGTCTTCTCTGGCTTGTGAATCTGATTACATTCGCTTCTCTGGTTTGTGCATCAGTTCTTGCATGCTTTGCATAGATATGCAAGCAGTGCTTGTTTTTGAAGATGGTTGTGCAGATGCAGGCCTCACAAATTCTTAAAAATCCCACTAGAACTACAAGGCGAGTTCCTTAGTTTACATACTCTACCTAAGGGAAATGCACTATTTCCATGCTGATGGGTATGAGAAACCTGAAGGTGTCGTCCCCGGAGATCTGTCATCCAGGTGGCCAGGACACAGCCATCGCTATTGGATCCAGTTTGTGGGGGTGGACCAGTGGGGGGGCGGGGGGGAGGATCACCTGGACAGGGGGAGGGGGATCTTCGGGGAGTGGAAGTGGGACACCGACGGGCGAGACACAGTACCCCCTTCCTTATAACACCTTTTCCCCATCCTACCCCGTAGGATATTTAGAAGCTCTACCCCCCCTTTTCCAACACAAACACTTTTGCACACCGTGAAAGACAACGGACGAACACCAGATCCATTTACCTGAGATATCCCAACACAAGTGTCAGGCAATTGACAATAACTACATACACCTGACGGCACTTTCCCTTCCCCACTGGGATAAAAGGCGGTGCACAAGAGCACGCTTTGAGAAAGACCAACCGCACGAGGAAGCAGCTATTTCAGGACGGCAGTCCAAATGGAGGAGAAAGGCGACGAGGCCTGAGAGGGCAACAACGAGGGAAGTGCCCCTGCCCTTTTCGACCCAGACCCGCAAGGCCTCCTTGAAAGGAAGCATAAGACAGGGAACTACAGCTGGTGTGTGGTGTAACAGATGTCAACAGTGCACGGAGCCCTCCCACACTGATAACCAAGGCGGGGAGATGCGCTTGCTACCGTGGTACCGCCCTTGACTCTAGAAACAAGAAACACCTAAGAGTTCAACACAGCTGGTGAGTCGGAGGAAGAACAGATAGTAAACCAAACTGTGTTGAGCGAAGGATGCAAATTGCAACATGATATGAATTGAAAGAACTCATGAACAAAGAATTGTTGCGTTACTGAACTATTACGAAAGCCCAGGGAAAGACCAGCTGCATACTTGGTTTTGATACCCCCTTCTGGGGTGTTACACAAGATTGGCCCTAAAATATGGCCTACCGTGGAACACCGTGGAACTTTGGTATAGACGTTTTATCAGGCGTCATAGATCTGAACTTCCAGGGAGATGTAAAGGTTCTCCTACAGAATCATGGTGAGATCCTCTTTGAAGTACGTTGTGGAGATCAAATTGCTCAATGGATTTTGGAAAGGGCTCCATTTCCTCAGTTTAAAGAAAGTGAACTAGACGAAACAGAAAGGTACCTTAGGCTTTAGGGAAGCTGATAAACCTTTTAACATCGAAGAAAGGATGGGAGAAAATCCTACCATCTATCCCGACCTAGCCGTCACCCAGCGATATGATCCAGCTCTCACTGAAGCTTTTCTAAAAGCTATTCCGGAAGGAGAAGGCACAGAGAAAGGAAAGCCATTTTTAGTCTTAAAAGAAGGGTTACTTTTAGAACAGAAACATCTACGGAAGGCTTAGTAAAGATGCAGTTGGTAATCCCCAAGAGCCACCGAAAAGTTGTACTGAGGATTGCGCATTCCAATCTTACTGGGGGGCACTTAGGACAATCCAAAAACTAGCCACATATAAGTGGGTAGTTTTACTGGCCAGGTATTCACGCCGATATAAAGACCTATATTCAAACATGCGAAATATGGCAAAACACCAGCACGCACATCCCATTACCTGTCAATCTGAACCGGTTGCCAATCATAGAAGTCCCCCTTTCAAGAATTGTGATGGACATAATTGGGCCTTTAGAAATATCCAGACTAGGCAACGAATATGTCCCTGTGATTGTGTACTATGCGACCCGATATCCCGAAGCCTTCCCAATGCGAAATAATACCACACAGCAAATCCTTAAACACCTTCTACCATGTTTTTCCAGGGTCAGCTTTCCAAAGGAAATACTAACCGACCAGGGTTTGAATTTTATGAGTATGATTATGGCATAAATCAAAGAGCTACTCCATATTACCACCTTGCAAACTTCTGTGTACCATCCCAAACCGACGGCTTGGTAATAAGATACAATAAATCTCTGAAGTGAATTCTACGAAAATTGGTAGGTACGAACGGGAAAGACTGGGACCGAATGATCCCATGGGCACTATTTGCAGTAAGGAAATCCCCTCGGGCCTCCACAGGTTTCTCTCCTTTTGAACTGCTCTATGGCACCCGTTCCCATCTTGCAAACCGCCACCAGAATGCAAGAATACAGGAAACTGGTTCGAGATCTAGTCCGTACTCATATGAAAAAGGCCCAGAGCAAACAGAAATCCACTTACGACAAGAAGGTGAGCATCAGATAATTCTCCATAGGACAAGTAGTACTGGTCCTCTTACCCACCTCCTCAGAAAACAAACTTGTCTCTTAGTGGCACGGGCCCTATGAGATACTAGAACAAACGGGAAGTAGCCCAACCGGACAGGAATCAGAAGGCACATTTATATCACAAATCTCTTGAAAGAGTGGAAATAGAACATAGAGCCACCCATGCCAAAGTATTAGCCTGTCTGGTTCCAGAAGAGATAGACAACTTAGAATTAATTCCTACAGAGTTATCTATCCAACAACAACAAGATCATACTTTGCGGGCACTTGAACATCAACCTATTTACCCAGAACAGTACTCCCCGGACCTATGATCAACTGTCACCAAAAGCAGCAAGGTGGATGAACGAAATACGCACCCGAGATCTCATCCTCATAAATCACGCAAGGAATAACTCCACCTCCTACGTACCAACATGGTCCAGAGGATCCTCATCTGCAATCATTGACTATATTTTCCTCTCAGAAACTTTACATGAGTCAGTGAAGCTAGCTCATACGACAGTCTCCAACAATAGCGATCACAACAAGTTAACAGTTCACTCACACCTCATTACAAAACAAGATTCTACCCCAAAAGTAGCTCCGGTAGAACTTGATGGAACATCCTCAAGACTCTGCATTCCTGAAGCAGCGATCGCTTCACTACCGACGAAACTTCTCACCGCAAACAAGACAGATTTTGAAAAACTGAACTACGAGTGGATTCTTCTACCCTTCCAGCAAATACTTAAAAATCGACCAGAAAAAACTCACCTTCATAAATACAATCAGGAAATAGCAGAAAAGAAAAAGGCCCTGGCGAAATCGCTAAAACAGTTGAAGAAAATAAAAACAGCAGAAAATATCTCACAGATTTTGAAACTCAAACAATCATATAACAACTGGAAAAAATCACAACAAAAAAACTCTATTGCAAACAGATGCAGAAACCATAAAGAAGACATATAAATCAAACAACACAAGAGAACTTTGGAATCTCCTGAATGATAATGCCCAAAAACAGCACAAGCTAACGGCCAATGTCCCGCAACAAACGTGGATTACACATTTTTCGACCATCTACGCGGACCGACCGTCTCATCTCAATGAAGTTCTAACCAATAAAAAAGCTACATGGACAGTAAGCACCACCTACGACGACTTCCTAAGTATGATTAAAAATGTAAACACATCAAGAGCGCCTGGTCCTGATGGACTCTCTAACGCTGTACTGAAACAAGATCCTCCAGCATGGGCAACTTTCATGTGCCAGCTAATAGACATCATAAACTCACAGCACCAAATTCCAAATTCTTGGAGATCAGCAACAATTGTCCCGATCTACAAACAAGGACCCCGTGACCAACCACAGAACTTCCGCCCAATTGCCCTACTGGATCCACTGGGGAAACTATTTGCAACAACACTCCAAAGACAATTAATTTCTTGGGCAACAAACATTGGCAGGATTTCAATATGGCAAACAGGCTTTACACCCAATGTTGGTACCAACATCAACCTAATCCTACTCCATCTCATTAAACATGAAGCCATCAACAATAAAACCACAATATATGCTGCATTCATCGACCTGAAGATGGCCTTTGACGCCATACCACGACAGAAGTTGTGGGCGAAACTCAGAAAATGGAACTGCCCCCCCCCCCCCCCGAACATCTTGGAACCAATCATCTTACTTTACTCGGAAACCTCAATAAAAGTGCGCCTAACCAAACAAGGCATGACTACCAAACCAATAACCACATCAAACAGACTAAAGCAAGGATGCCCACTTGCAGCAACTCTTTACAACTTGTTTACATCAGACATTGAACACCACCTGAGCAGCATCCAAATGAATCCGCCAAAAATGAACTCAACTCCTATTCCTATCATGGCATACACAGATGACATCATCTTGCTCGACAAAACCCGCTCTGGATTACAAGCTGCCTTGACACTATTGAGTAATTACATGAACAACAACGAACTAACAATCAACATCTCAAAAACAAAGACCATGATTCTTACTAAACCACAAGCAAAAACAACACAGCAACCACAATTCAACATCAGTGGAATCCAATTAGAAAATGTTGCAACATTCAAATACCTTGGCATATTAATCAACCAATCCAAGAAGGAAGATCAATGGCTGGACATGATAGAAAAAAAGGCTCAAACTCTGGCACGGCAAGGATGCATACTGCATGGGAAATATGGAAAATTTTCATTCAGACCAATCATTGCTTATTACAGATAAAAATACATCCCGATCATAACATACGGAACAGAAGCACTGATCAATACTGACAAAGTAAACTGGATGAAATTCGAATCAATCTTCTGGCGCAAGATTCTCCACCTCCCACACTCTTATCCAATGCCCAGAATACAATATGAACTAGCAACGCAATCAATTGGATCCATTGTATCTTGGAAAAGATTAGACATCTACCGCAAACTACTTTCCGACGAGAAAACTGCTGCAGTCCAAATCCTGAAAACTCAGCCAAACGCTTTTAACAACACGATGTTAGAGAAATGGAAAAACTATCAAGAAAGAAATGGAACAGCAAGAGATATCTGAAGAACTCTTAATCATGCACCCACAACATGCCAAAACAACTCATGCAGAATGATTGGATCAAAACCATTCAACTGAACAATAGCTACAAACAGATCCTCCAATGTAGCATAGACAACTGAAAAATACATGATCCACAGCCGTATTTGCTATCATTCCCAAACCAAACCATCAGATCAACATTCTTAAGAATTTGTTTGAACATTCTACCAACAAATTCTCATCTTGCCATAACAAGACAGATTGACAAATCACAAAACTACTGTCTCTTCTGTAAAAACCAAACTACACCGGAAACCATATTTCATTTGGTTATGGAATGTCAGTCACTCGCAACTCAACGCATGCAATTTGGCTCCTACTTTGATCTTGCATCACAACAAATGAACATAGAAGAAAGATGGGATGCCATCCTTAGCGGAAAAACTACAAATACATATACACAATCTCCCCTCTTCCTATCCAGCATTCTTGAACTCAAACCGAAGAATTACATGAAGCACAGCAAATATTTTTTTTTTCTCCTCTTTTTCTTCATTAGCTTATTATCTATAAACACATCTTACTCACAACGATGGAAAAGTTTGACACCAAACTAAATCATCAAAAAAAAAAAAAACAAGAAGATCTGAAAGATGTAGTTACCTAATTTCCATAATTTCCAGACGTATTCTCGGAGAAACCAGGAAGAGTAAAAGGCACATGCCACTATATTAGATCACCTAAGAGTAAAGTGGCTAATGTAAAATGGTATAAACTCCTGGAAGCCCATAAACAGTTTGTGATTGAGGAAGTTAACAAAATGTTGAAAGCCAAAATTATCGAGCTTTCTTCAAGTCCATGGTCCTCTCCTATCGTGTTGGTAACTAAACCTGACCATTCCTGGAGGTTCTGCATAGATTTTCATCAAGTTAATTCCATTTCTGACTTCGATGCCTATTCCATGCCACGCATCGATGATCTTATTGATAAACTCGGAGCAGCCACCTTTCTATCCACCCTAGATTTAACCTAAGGGTACTGGCAAGTTACAGTATATGGGCCAGATAAGGAAAAGACTGCATTTTCTATACCCCTAGATATTTCAATTCAAAGTCCTCCCTTCTGGCTTGCATAGCACGCCAGCCACTTTCCAACACCTCAAAGATAAAATCCTGCAGCACTATTCCAATTTCTGTGGAGCTTATATTGACAATATCGTCATTTATAGTAAGACCACCTCCTCCATATTTATACTATCATGAAAGTCCTCAGAGAGGCCGGCCTAACTGCTAATCCAGCTAAATGCAGACTGGCCCAATCAGGCGTAAAATATCTTGGCTTCTTTGTAGGGAATGGGAATGTACAGCCTCAACATGAGAAGGTGAAAGGCGTCGTAGATACAACAACACCCAAGACCAAAAGAGATCTTAGAGCCTCTCTCTGGTTAATAGGGTATTACAGAAGGTTTATGCCCAACTTTTTGGACACAACAGCGAGGCTGACAGATAAACTCATGAATGCCGAACCCCAGAAACTTCATTGAAATGACGAGGATGATATATGTTATAACAACTTTAAAAAGACTGTGCCAGAACCCAATCCTGAAGGTAATAGACTATTACAGCGGGATGCCTCCCTTACAGGGTTAGGAACAGTCCTGTCCAAGTTTGCGACGGATTAGAACACCCCATCTTAGTTGCAAGTCACAAGCTTTTCCCACCTGAAATAAATTACTCTGTTGGAACTAGAGGCACTGGCCATCAAGTGGGCCATTATCCATCTTAGATATTACCTATTGGAAAGGAAGTTCACACTCTTTACAGGATTAGCCAACGCAAAGATTCTAACCCTCGGGTCATGCAAAGGTTTCTAGACCTGCAACCTTACTGTTTCACTGTGGAACACCGAAAAGAAAAGGACCAGGGGAACGTAGACTTCCTTTCCCAGTTCCCCTGTGAAACAGCTGAGGCTACTTCGCATGGAGCAAGGGTATGTGAGAAACCTGAAGGTGTCTCACCCGCTAGTACCCAGAGGTCTGTCATCCAGGTGGCCAGGACACGGCCATCACTATTGGATCTATTTCCTAGGGGTGGATCAGTGGGGGGAGTATCACCTGGATAGGGGGTCTTTGTGGAAGTCACACACCAACGGGCGAGATGTCGTACCCCCTTCCTTATAACATCTTTTCCCCATCCTACCACATAGGATATTTAGAAGCTGTACCACCCTCTACCACCCTTTTCCAGCATAAACACTTTCACACACCGTGAAAGACAACGGACTAGCAGCAGAGCTGTTTACCTGACATGTCCGAACACAAGGGTCAGGCAGAGTCAGGCAATTGACAATAACTACACACACCAGCCAGCTCTTTCCCTTCCCTAGTGGGATAAAAGGCAGAGCATGCAAGCACACTTTGAGCAAGGCCAACCGCACGAGGAAGCAGCTATTCCAGGACAGCACTTCAAACTGAGGAGAAAGGCAGCGAGACCTGAGAGGACAAGGAGGGAAGTGCCCTTGTCCTTTTCGATCCAGACCCGCCAGGCCTCCGTGAAAAGAATCATAAGACCGGGAAGTACAGCTGGTGTGGGGTGTAACAGATGTCAATGGTGCACAGAGCCCTCCCGCACTGATAAACAAGGCGGGGAGACACGCTTGCTACCATGGTACCGTCCTTGACTCCAGAGACAACAAACACCAAAGATTTCAACAAAGCCGGTGAGTCGGAGGGAGAACCAACAGTAAAGTGAACTGTGTTGAACGAAGGTTGCCAACAGCAACATGATATGAATTGAAAGAACTCATGAAGAAAGAACTTGTGTGTTACTGAATGCTTACGAAAGCCCAGGGAAAGACCAGCTGCAAAGTGGTCTGGCACCACGTGGGCGCTCATTCGAAAAGAATCTGGCTGGTCCGCTTTCGCAGAAACTACAAATACTAGGAGGCCCTAGGAGAGCCTGACGCAGAGTGTCAAAGTGGTCATACAAGGGTCGAGTAAACCCCATGTACAATCGAAAGTCTTGGACACGTTGTGAAGAAGAAAGCTAAGGGAAGTGAATCCTGCATTGAGAGAAAGCAATGTGAACCATCTCTAGCCGTAGTAAACCCAGCAGAGGGAGGCTAACATTGAAGAAGGATCGGAGCCCGGTTGAGGGGGATCCAGTGGTGAAGAGTAATCACCAATGTAAAAGGTTTAAGAAAGGAACTTTTGTTGTTTATTTGTTTTTCACATCAGGCCCTCGGAGGCAAAAGACTTTGTATGAAAGAGACTTGGCCACAGAAGATCCTGATATCGCTGAAAATAACTGTAACCTTGTGCTGGAGAAGCCCAGAGGTGTGCTGTGCTCAGGAGTCCCGTCTTGTCCTGTGCTAAAAATGTGGGGAAGGGTGACCGCAGCTATACCATCCTAATTTATCATTTTGTGAACACTTTGTTTCTGGTTAACATTATCCCAGACTATTTTGGAACTTAGCAGGAAGGATTGGCAATATTTTTTTTTTTTTTGTATAGGCCCTTTTTATTTGACGAGACGCCACTAAGACTGCCTTATTATTATTTTACAGTCGTAGCTTGCTCCCATCTTAGATTTAGGTTTAGATCAGGCATTTTTCTCACCCATTTATACAGTTTAATAAACACCCTTGAACTGTGGTCCCTTGTGTTTGTCTTTACTGTTGCCACCATGAGTTCCTCACATGGGTGACAAAATATTTACCAGTGCTTTCTGTAAAACGGTGCCTGTCACCACAAGCACACTTAACATTTGGTGCAATGCTGCCATGCAAAGGCCAGCCATGCATAGTGAAAATTCTATTTGTCATTTACTGCAAAAAGCTTGTTTGCAATAAAGGTCAAATAAAAGTTTCAAACATCCCCATACAAATAGTTCTCGACCTTCATAAAATCTCCTCAGTAATGTAAGTGGGCTATTAGATTTTGCGAGCCACGAAATACAATGGCAGAAAATGTACCCAGAACTGCCTGACCAATCTGTATTTCTGCTCTAGCCTGTAAATCAACACAGCGGTGTTTTGAAAATATGTGTGCTGAACTCCACACTACTGCTTTGCAAATTAAGACTAGAGGGACTTCCGCTAGTGCGCATGCTAGTGCTGCCCTTTGGGGTGCATTTAAAGGCCCTAAACAAAAATCCCCTTCACCTGAAACACCGCATTTTATCACTGCCACCAAAAACGGCCTTGTTATGATTTCCCTGTCACATGAGTGGCATGCATTTGAATACTGCAACCCAGAAACGGCCCTGCGTTGCTTTTATTTCACCTGAATGACAATGAATTATACACTGCATCAAAAGAACGGCCTTGTTTTACTATTAATTCACATGAGGGGCAAGAATTTCAACATTACAACCCGACACAGCGTTTGCTTTCCATTTCACTTGAACAGCAACCCTTGAAATGCTGCAAACGAAAAATGGCTTGGATTTTTCTTTTGTTTGTTTGTTTGTTTTATTCACTTATAATGTGCACCATACTCAAAGGTAGCCGGGTGCAGCAGTACGGAATATGCAAGGCTTGAGATTACATGCAAAAGCAAAATATATACAGGCCATTGTGGGTCAGTTACAGATTACAAGCAAGACAGAATACATACAGGCACTAGAAGGACGGCAGATCACTAGCCAGAAGGGGAAGGTGTAAAAATGGGCAGCAGGTTGGTAAGGGATGCAACTTTTAAAAGGATTTTATTTTGGGTAGATAGCCAGTTGGTTTTGGCGCCTAATCTTAGATATATGCGATCTTTCGGACGCGCCAAGAGCTGCTCTCAAGGCATTATTTTGTAGAATTTGAATTCTGTGGATGATAGATTTGTTAGTACCGATGTATAGGGGATTGCAATAATCGAGCCTAGACAGAATCAGGGCTCTAGCTAAGATAATGCAGTTGTCTTCTGAGAGAAAGTGTTTACCTGCTCTAATGAGCTTACAAGTATAAGCTGTGGCTGATGCCATGGATTTCACCCGTTTATCGAAGGAGAGGGTGGAATCCAGATAAAAGCCAAGTGTCTTCACCTCCTTGGAAACCTTGATGATATTACTATCAATCTCAAATGAGGTGTAGTCTTGGCCTAATTCTTTTAGATTAGAGCGCGTCCCCGGGATGTTAAGCTCTGTTTTATCATCATTCAGACATAGACCGTGGGTTGCCATCCATGCCTGGATGATGATACACTCTATTTACTAGGGCCAAATCCCTTTTGTAATCCCCGGAAAGTGGAAGGAGAATCTGGGTATCATCTGCATAATTAGTGTAGGTGATACCAAGAAGGTCCAGATCATCAAAAAGGGGCTTAGTAAATATGTTGTATTGGGTTGGGGAGACGCAAGAGCCCTGGGGGACTCCGCACTGGATGGGGATTCATCGGTCGCGGCGGTTCTTCAGGAGGAGTGTCGCAAATAGCAACTGAAAGTATAATTTTTAGTCAAGTCAATATGATGAATGATGTTGATTAGCTTTGGTCTAGAGGTCATAGGTAAGTTTCAAATGGTCATGGTCTAGTCGCTGTAATTGAAGAGGTCTTTCTCATTCGAGCATCATATTGACTTGACTAAAAATTATACTTTCAGTTGCCATTTGCTACACTCCTCCTGAAGAACCGCCGCGACCGAGCGGCGGGGAAACACGTGTTGAGGAATAGCCACTTTGCACACCTCCAAGTGGGAAAAAAATGTGAGGAATAGCTACTCTGAACACCTCCAAGAAGAAAAAAAATGTGTGTTCTAAATATCACCGGATTCCAGGAAACATTCCAATTGAAGAACCTATTGCATTTGTAATCTAAAAACGGAATCAAAAGCTGAGGAATAGCCACTTTGCACACCTCCAAGTGGGTAAAAAAACGTGAGGAATATCTACTCTGAACACATCCAAGAAGAAAAAAAACGTGTGTTCTAAATATCACCGGATTCCAGGAAACATTCCAATTGCAGAACCTATTGCATTTGTAATCTAAAAACAGAATCAAAAGCTACCAAACAGAAAAAAACTCTTCTTCATGAACTTAAAAGGACTCTTTAACCTACAAGGATTCCCCTAACTCATAAAACTTAGTGAATTGAACCAAGAACTTTAAACCAACAAAGACTAATTTTCAATTTATATCAAGACCTAGTGAATCTCACTAAGGACTTTTCAACCTACAAGGATCAAACCTTAATGAAAACAACTAAGGACTCCCTTCTGGCAAATGTGCTTTAACTTTGATGTTTTCAAAATCAATACCTAGTGAATCTAACTAAGGACTTCTCAACTTACAAGGATTAAACCCTAGTGACAATAACCAAGGACTTCACTCTGACAAATGTGCTTTAACTTTGATATTTTAATATAATTTAATTTTGATACTAAATATTTTCTTTTTGATCCATATGTGTTTATCTTTGTTAAATTTCAAAATAAAACAAACAAAATTTTGAAATCTACCATCTAAGTAATTATTTCAAGTGAGAGAAGCGCAACACAAGGGCTCCATTTTTTTACTAAGGGTGTCATAATTCCATGCTCTGCCAGACCTGAAGGCAGGGGCTCAGGGATTTCAAAGAAAGCAAGTGTGGCTTGAGTTTGACTAGGGGGTGTGGGCTCCTTCCTGCACCCACTACAAAGAACAAACTGACAACTTCAAAGGTGGTCATAAAAATCTTTGGTCACAGGTTGAGCTAGGGGAAGACAGTTTACTGTGGGGGATGAAGCGCCCCTCCCACAGAGGGGGACTGATCCTCCCAATTGACATTAAAGAACTGATTTAATTTTTAGGCATTTTCGCAGCAATTGGAATGAGAAATAATTGTGTTTTATGATATTTTTTCATGTAACTTCCAGCCAGTTTTAAAGAGACTAATTGCATTTCCCTAGGACTTTGGGGCCAAAAATTGTCAGTTAGGACGGTTTTCTGGCTGCTCTAAAAATAGGACAAATGTGACAATTGGTGAAAAGATGGAGAATGAAATTATGAACATACTTGATCATTTGCAGAGTTGTAACTGTTACACGTGTTGTGAAAAGGACAAACATTTTCCACTGCCCCATGCTACATCATACAGAGTTGGCGATTGGCTTCCCTATTTCTCTATGACCAACTAAAATCACATATCTAGTTCATATGTCAGGGGCTAGTAGAATTATGAAGTTATGAGACATAACTGTTTTTGTCAAAAAGCGGCCAAGAGAACAAAGAGGGGTAATGAATGCAAATAGACAGATGGTGCTCTCTTCCCTTGAACCAATCATGCCAGGGGGCCGAGAGAAGAACGGCAAACTGTCCTTTCCGAGCGGTAGGGGTAATTACAGAGTACCCCCTAGGTTTAAAAGTGAGTGATGTCATTTGTGCTATATAAGGGGGACTGTACTAGGTCAGGACACATAAAAAATCTGGGGAGACAGGAGAAGGACGACAGAGAGAAGGCAGCTGAACCAAACCCAGACAGAGTACAGTGACCAGACCCCTTGCCTAGCTGTCCAGAGTGTCCTGAGATCCAGCTGACTTTCCAGAATCCCAAACCAAGGCCGAGTGCAGTGACCAGACCCCTTGCCTAGCTGTCCAGAGTGTCCTTAGATCCAGCTGGCTTACCAGAATCCCAAACCAAGGCTTACTGTGTAAGTAAACAAATACCCCAGCCCTAAATTGCATAAACCCTTCCTTTTTGTAGCATGAAACCCCACTGAAAACCCTAAATTGCCAGTGTAATTCAGTCACCTCCATAGAAGAATCTGTGTTTAGCCTGTGTCTGTTAGCATATTCCCTTTGGTTAATCTCTCAATGTGTGTAAATTCTTAGCATATTTTTAAGTAAATCAATGAATTCCCCCATTTCAAATTCACGGTTCAAGAGTGTTTTAAAATTCAAAATTAACCCTATTGTCCCTGGTGTCTTTCTTTAATTATTATAGTCATTAAAGTATTGCCCCAAAAGAATTAGTCTCCTTGTAAATGAAAACCGAATTTGTCTGTGTATTGTGTGCATTACCCCAATAATTCCTATTTGCATCTGTCCTATTAAAACCCAAAATTGTAGTCCCATTGAGAGCAATCCCTACAGGTCTATCTGTTATGTGCCTCTGTCCTTATTGAAAACCGATGTTCCTATTTTAAGCAAAACCCCTTCCCTAAGCTGCCTGTCATTGTAAATCCAGTGTAAAATTAATTCCCAGAACCCCCTGTTTTAAATTTGGGCATCTTTAACTTGATCCAATAGGTCAGGAATCAAAGGCAAAGGGTAACGGTTTTAACAGTGACCTGATTCAATGCGCGGTAGTCGATGCAAGTCCTAAGGTCACCTTCCTTTTTAGGCACAAAGAACAAGGGGGATGCCGCTGGGGACTTGGATGGGCGAATGAAACCGTTAGCCAGGTACTGGTCTAAATATTTTTTCAAATGCAGATTTTCGGGCTCTGTGAGAGCATAGATTCGACCGCACGGAATCTGTGCTCCTGGTACAAGGTCGATCTGGCAGTCATACGACCTATGAGGGGGCAGTGTGTTGGCTTGATCCTTTTGGAATAAGTCCTGGTAGTCTTGATATACCAGAGGGAGGGAATTGGTTGGTTTTATGATCGTCATCGTTCCAGTGACCAAAGGTCCTTTAGTTGGATAACAAGTTTGTGCACAGTCGACTGAGAAGGTCAACCTCTTGGCACGCCAGTCTATGCAAGGATTATGTGATGCTAACCATGGCATTCCCAGAATTATTTGAAATTGTGGAGCCTTGATTATATCAAACACTATGTTTTCCCGATGACCCTCTTGGCACAAAAGAGTCATCTCTGGCGTAGAATGTGTTACTGGACCCGAAGCAATTTCAGTTCCGTCGACTGTGGTGACTAAGTCTGTTGTTGCCTCTTCGCAAAGGGAAAGGTTCATCCTCGAAGCCAACTCTTGATCCATATAATTTCCAATGGCTCCACTGTTAATGTATGCTCTGACTTCATGCATTCCAGATGGCTGTTGGTGGTTTATAAGGACAATAGGCAAAACTAGGTGCAAGGTCTGGGAGTCCTTTTCGCTCGGCAAGCGGACCTCTACGCCTGCCGGGCGGAGAAGTTTTCTGGCTCAGACTCTGCTTCAACCTTACCCGTGACTCCAACTGCCTTTTTAGGTGGCTTTACTGGGCACTCTCGAAGAAAATGGCTGGCTGAGCCGCAATACAAACACAGTGGTTGTTGTCTTCTCCTGCCTCTTTCAGCCTTGGATAATGGCCCACGCACTCCTCCAATTTGCATGGGTTCTGACATGTCAGTGGTCTTAGAGGTGTTTTCCTTGGGGCGTACAAATACCCTTGAATCAATTCTAGCACGATCAGCCTTACGGTTCTGCAGTCTGTGATCAAGCTGGACCACCAAGTCTATGTACTCAGCACGAGTATCTGGGCGGGTTAACCACTTGAGCTAAAACGTCCTTTAACTCCCCTCTCAGGCCGCGGTAAAACAGTGTTGTTCGTTTGTCATCCGGCCAATCAGTTTCCACAACCAGTCCGTTGAAGGTCGCAATGTAAGTTAACAGATCCTGGTTGCCTTGACGCAAAGACAAAAGTTCATTGTCCAATGCCTGACTTTGGCAACGCCGGGCAAACAGCTTCTCAAACTCCAATTGAAATCTTTGGAAGTCTCTCAAGATGGGATCATCCCGACTGACCAGCGGTACCGACCAGTCAGCAGCACTGCCACTAAGATATGAAAGAACAAGGACCACTTTGGACTGGTCGTTTGGAAAGGCTCCTGGCCTGCATAAGAAGTGTAGACGGCACTGATTCATAAAAACCGCATACCTTTTTGGAACTCCAGCGAATCGTTCTGGGGGTGACAAAGGTACAACTCCTGGGAGGACCACCTGAACTGGGTTGCTTGATGCGGGGGGGTACCGTTGACCCCACTCCAGGTAGTGGCGTTTGCCCCCCCCTGTGACTGGAGCAACTGTCTGGCGAGATCATCGGTACAGACAATCAGTTCCCTTCGTAAGGCATTGGTTTCCTGCCTAGCCGAATGTACCTCGGCCCTGAGTTCCCCCAAAAGCTGAGCTAGCTGATCCATTTCCGAGGTTTCCATGGCGCCCAGGTAGAGAATTTGTGTAAGGCTTCGCGTTCTGTCACGCTCACCTGGTCTCCATAGGGGCGTGCTTGGGTTGCGAAGGATGATGTCTGCACTGGTGCTGCTCTGCTTAATGGGGGCCTGCTTGCGTCTTCCCTTCTGTCTTGCCTCAGGAGATGTTCGTCTGCAAGTTGAAACAAAATATTAGCCAACTGTGTGGAGCTGGTTTTGGTTTTCACCTCCTTCTGTGCTATCCTTCTCTTTCCCTGGCTCACCTTGTATATTATATGGGTGAGCTCTCCGTCCTGCACACTCTCTGGCAGGGGCGCGGTTACTCAGTAGTTTCAGGATCGAGTTACTTCACTGATCTGATAGAGGTTGCTGAAGTGGATGGACCGGAGTAGGCAGGTAAGTCTCTATTCCAATAACGGAAAAAGGGAAAAATAAAGTGGTAGACCTGCACTTCAAACCCTGATCCTTCAGGTATAGTGAATAAATATCCAGAGATTGGATCAGTAGGATGGAATGACACTCATTAGTACAAATTCATATTTTATTAAATAAAATTTAACATATGAAATAACAATTTCTCAATAAAAAAATCATAAAAAACATTTCATATCCACATTCATAGCCACATACAAATCTCATTCATACACTTACACAGAACACAACAGCCCATGATATTTCACTTATCATTGGGTTTTAAGAACACAGCTTCATTTATATTGAACAATAGACCCAGTCCCTAACATTAGGTGTCATCGTGTATATAGCACCAGATTTTTGGGTCAGGTATTTGTCACACAGAAAACGTCGACACGTGTTTCGGTCGGAGACCTTCCTCAGGACGTAAGGCAAAGCAAGGGTTCTTCGCCCAGTTCTTAATAAGTAGGGGCCCGTGACCAATCTATAAACAATCATAAAAACAGAGTGTCATACCAATTTCTTTAAAATCGGTGACTAATAATGTCACAGTGTGTTATGGATTTCTCAGCACACTAAATCCCTACTCACCCCCAAGTTCCAATTCGAGGAGAAGTGAACGGGATGATGGGATATTAATCCTCCACTGGAATCAGTGCAAGTACTGAACCTGTGGAACCAATACAAACATATATTTCAAAATATGTGTCGAGCTCAAGAATTCGGCTTCAATCCCTAACCTATATTACATTTAAAACACACAAAAAGCCACACTTACATGTGTTCATGGTGTAGCTCGAAACCGTTCGTCGTAGTCTTACCACTACAAGACTCAGCATATAAATCGCACACTTGATGTCTCATTCACAAAGTTTTGCCAAAAGAAAGCCCATCTATGAGCCATATGGGTAAGCATCTATGTATAACGAGATGCGGAAAACATCCCCATTCTAACACTCGTGTACATGAGTCTATTAGCCACCAAGTGAGAATAAGTAAAATAGTGCCCTGTTTGAACCCACAAAGGAGTGGGGATCGCCCTATGCACATCATTTTTAGTATGTCGTAAAAAGTGCGAGCCCAAACAAGGCTAGAAAGTGGGAGAAACAATTCCCAAAAATGTCACATGTAATCACGGAACTCATTAAGGAACCCTCAATTTAAGACTACCGAACCTCAATATATAGAAAAGCACCGTGGAAGCATCATCACCCCCAAATTACTCTAGTCCCATAACACGTGTGCGAGACGCTTAAGTGGGAAAAGTAAGTTAACAGGATAGAGTCTCCACAGATTATCCATGTAGCCGTACTCGTACGGAAGCGCTCGACGTGACGCTGCCGAGCGGTCAAAGTAAATACTATTCACGGAAGGATGCCTCCACCTATCAACGTTTAGTGCTTCAAGGAAATAAAGTGTGACGCAGCCCCTACCAGGAGGAACCTGTATTTACCTTTAGCTGTCTATCAATATGCTTGTTACAGAGCGGAACCGCGTTAGTTCCACTCCAACTCCTCCGGCTCAATACGGAACTAAACATAGGTGAGGGACTATCTCTATTTATGAGATTCTCACGTTCCTAAACACTAAAAACGGACTCGTGGACACCACTATCCTATTGTGTGTCACGATAGCATGTGATCTATGTATATATGCTTAACCAAGCCAAAACACTGATAATCTCAAAGGCCATAACAACAACAGTACAACACGCGAATGCACGTATCATGTGAAAAAACCTTCTGAGAATCCTTTTAATGATGAAATGGAGATCTGAATGAAATGCCAATTATTATTGAGCTCCCTAATCCAGGGAACTGGGTCCATTTGCCCATGGAAACTCATATGTAACAATATCAGATTATTTTTGTGACTTCGGTGAAATAATCAACATGGCCTTCCTAATGCAATAATAACCTTACTTTTTATGTTTGGTCCGCGTTACCATTAAGCAACAAGTTATTGTATACATTGTATTTTCACTGTGTAACGCGTTAGTGTGCAAATTACTTATATGGGGAAATACAGAGCATTTTTTTGGATATATTTTTTCATACATTTTATATGGTGCCTAGTAGCCGAAAACATAAAAACATACAGAAGACTCCATATATTGACACAGTTCTTTCTGTACATGATCTTTAAGTATGCTTTACATTAGGTACTTAGTAACCGAACTTCTTGGAACATTGTCAACATATTCCATCTGTAAATACATTTCCTTTTTATATACAGGATAAACGTCCCTTGAATAATATAGAGGAATTAGATATTTACTCCACATTTCAGTTCGGTGCTCAATGTGTATAGTTGCCCATACCCTAAAATGTCGGTTGTATGGGCCCCTTATACTTGAGTCAATTGTTTAAAACCAGATTATTCCATTCCACCGCAACATTCAGCCCCTTATGGACTGTGTTTAATGTGTGGATCCATTTTTGTTCAATACGGTTCAATGTTGTACCTATGTCACCTACTCTTGTATTGGGCTTTATGTGTTGTAATATAAACCACCTCATATCAATATCTTTATGTTGCATCTTTACAAAATGTTCAACCAATGGCTTGTCTACTACTTTATTCCGTATACAGCTTCTATACTCAGATATACGCTGTCAGATTTCTCGTGTAGTTTTACCTAATTATAGTAGTTTGCATGGACAAGTGATAATGTACATTACATTTTTGATCAAGCAGTTGGTGTGGCAATTCATTTTCCAGACTCTCTGACCATATTGAAACTCACGTTTTGTCTCAGTTAAGGGGCACGCAACACATCCGCCACACTTATAGTGGCCAACAATGGGTGGTAATCCCCATTGATCATTGATGGTACGTTCTCTGGTTGGATCAATACCTCCATGAAATAGCTGCCTTAAATCCTTGCATGCAAGATATCTAATACTCGTTTTTTTGCCTTTCAGGTGCGGCACAAAAGCGGCTTTCGGATGATGGATGACTCTCCTGACAATGTTGTGCAGGATTCTTGCCAGTAAGTAGAGCGCTGTGCGAGATGCGCTTTATTTTAGCCTTCTTGTGTGCGACTAACCTGCTTTGTCTTTTCTGTTCGGCAGGTGCAGCGCTTTTCCAGGAAGAAGATGGAAGGTCCGACTGACGGTGTCGAGATGCGGCGCGATGCAGAATGATGGAGAACTGCTCGCTGGAGTTCCTGGAGGAGGCCGAGTCAGGTGCGTCGCTACCTGAGAGGGTACCTTCTGTTCTGATCTTCCATAGATGCGGCAGTCCCTGGATAAGCGTGAAGGCGAGGTCCGGATGTTCTGCAGGTAAGGCCTTCAATGCATGAATAACTCTTGTTCTTCTATTTTCACAGGTGCCAATGGATAGAAGACTCTGGACGGGCGTGGCAGAAAGGAAGCCAGAACTGACACAGTGAGCGTTATGCTGCAGGAGTGCAGATTAACGCAAAGCGTGTTCAGTTTGCAAGGTGCGGTTTAAATAGCCTTGCAAGTAGTTCCAGGAGAATAGTCCCCTTCATCGTATCCTGCCTCTCAGGAAAAGTAGCCAAAGCCACACCCTGTACTGAATGGCTCAGCATCTCAGAGCCAAATAAATGGATCATGTATTTAACGCTTACCATGAGCTTCGCGCCAGCAGCGCCAGGACTAAGCCCAGGTGAGCCTAGCTGGGGCCTGGGAAGTCCCAAAGAAGCCAGAGTCTGGGCTCGGCTCGCGGGATTCGGGGTTTTGGGGGCATGCACCATGACAGGTTTGCATATTAAGTAACTTTGGGTTTCACCCTCAGTTACCAGGGGAATGCAGACATAGACCCCTTGCTCACTGTTATCAGAGAGCTACAGCTCCACCTCACTGATGATGCCCAACAAGGCTGAAACACGTGTATGAGGTTGCTGTTGGTAGTCTTGATCAGAGGAGAATTGCCTAGCATTTTGGTGCTGGACTGCTCTTGGGCAGGACAAAGACTGATATGCAGGATATTTTTCTCTGTGAAAGGGACATTGAGCTAAAGACTTGGTTGAGACTCTCCCAGGGGCCATCCACCCAAGAATAGGTCAATGGGCTGTGTTCGTGCTGGTAGAGAGACTCCCAGAAACCCAGTTGTTTTGCATAGTAGTTAAGTTTACCAAGGTCTCATGTTTGAAACCCATAACCGATAGTATGTTTTGAAGACTGCAGCGTCAATAGCCACCTTTGCTGCTAGCTTGCCCTTCTGTACAATGGCTTGTGGCATTTCCTGTCCAGCACTGTCTAACAGTTTTAGGCTTACATTTTCACATGCAGCACATGGTTTTTCGGAGTGGTTTCCAGGTAAACACTAGATGTTGCTCAATGTGGGGAAGTTAAAGGGTGTATTTGGCAAGGTCACTGTCGAGGTGAAGATGTTGGAGAACCCAATTAAAAATTATGGAAAATAATGTTCTCTTTTTATACAACTTGTCCATTTGCTGGTAATCCCATGAATGGTTTTGGTGTTGAAGGCAATATGGCACCGGTGTCCGGTGCAGATTTGATGCAATCTTTCAATGCTATCTCAATCTCTATGTTTTGTGTTTCTGCTCTCACTCCTGAGACTGTACCATTTGTAGAAAAAAAACAATCTTAGGGCATAGGCATCAAGGGGAATTGTGGGTACCTTGACATGTAGCATGGCGATAGTATGACCAGAAGGTCCCCGTCAACGTCTACCTTTACTTTTGAAAAAAAAACACACACACACACACACACCCCTCATCCCCCACCCCCACCCACCCCACCCCCCCATCACCCATCCCCCCCACCCCCCCTCACCCCCCACCCCCGCTCCTGTTGACGTCTTAGCTAGATTGCTACTTAAGCGAAGTAGAAACATGCTTGAGAACAGACAGGAGAAAAGCCATGTAGTGGCCTGGTTCTTGAATTGTACCACTAATCCTTACCTATAAACAAACATACTAAAACATACGCACTTAGATGTATTATGAGAGGATAGAGACAATGAATAGATGCTGTGAAAAAGGAAGATCATTCACCTGCCCGGCACAGTTGACAAAGTATTCACAGTCCACATGACCTCGATCTGTCTCAACGCCAGTGACATGGCCCTTCTCCACCAAAACATGGTTGACACTGGTGCGCTCATGGATTTGGACACCTGTGGGTATGCAGATGAAAGAGGATGATTAAATGTGGTGTAAGGGGTTATTTACCACCCTTCATTTGCCGAGAAGCTTTTGATGTTGTGGTTTCGACTCTCCAATAAATGTATACAACTATAGGCAATCACAACAGATCTAAGTTAGAAGAACAAGTTACTTACAACTGGTAACGTTCTTTCGACTGGATGTTCCTCCAACGTATTCCAAATCTTTGACATGTAATGTCCACAGCTGTGCACTTCGGAAAACTTTTTCGGCAAAGGGCGTTGATGACGTTGGGTCGATGTCCCTCGAAGGCCACCGTCGAGGGCGAAGTCACTGGATGTTATAGATAAGACGCATGGTGCCCGTAGCCTCAGTTTATGTTTTTTCCCCCAGAACGTGTCGCACCAATCCAATGCCTGCTGGACTGCACATAGCCTTGCGGAAACGTGAGCTGAAATCACTTAGGAAATTCTCCAGAGGGGCAGGTCGGGAGGGCGATGAGCAATACGTTGGAGGAACATTCAGTCGAAAGAACGTTACCAGTTGGTAAGTAACTTGTTCTTCGAATGGATTGTGTCCTTCAACGTATTCCACATCTTTGACAGACTCCCAAAGCAGTACCAGAATATGGAGAAGGGAAAAGAATTTAGAGTACCCAATCAGATGGTGGAATAAAGAACCGCCTTACCAAAGGCCATTTCTTGACCATGGATTGTATCCAGGGAGTAATGTTTAACAAAAGTGTGCATAGAAGCCCATGTGGCAGCTTCACAAGTATTCCTAATAAGAACTACCTGTTGGAGGGCGGTGGAAGTAGCCACACCATTAGTGGAATCAGCTCGCAAACCTTAAGGAGGGTCCTTACCAGCCAATCGGTAAAACTCACTAATAGTGAGGAAAATCCACCTGGACAAGGTCTGTTTGATAACAGCCTGGCCCAAACGGTTTCCAGCATATCCCAGAAAGAGTTGGTCGTCCACTCTGACCCTGCACATCCAAGAAATATAAAAGCTCAGAGCTCTAGGATCCAACCTATGGAGTCGCTCCTCTTCCTTACCAGGATGAGGAGGAGGATAGAAAGATGGAAGCACCACTTTCTGGCTCAAATGAAATTCAGACACTACCTCAGGTAGAAAGGAAGGACGTACCCGAAGTACAACCCTGTCCTTGTGGAACACAGTAAAGGGCGGCTTAGATGAAAGTGTCTGCAATTCACTCACTCTGTGAGCGGAAGGAACCGCAACCAAGAACACTGTCTTGAAGGACAATAATCTCAAAGGAGGAGAGTGCAAAGGTTCAAATGGAGCATGCATGAGAAATTTCAAAACCAAGTTCAAATCCCAAACCGGGACCTGGAAAGGGGACGGTGGGTATACATTAGTCAGTCCTTTAAGAAATTGAGAAATCAAAGGAATCTTGAAGTAAGAGCATTCTTCAGACTAGCGCTTAAAGATAGACAGCGCTGCCAGGTAACCTTTAATGCTACCTACACAAAGGTCCTTGTGGGCCAAAGAAAGTAAAAGATAAAACCATAGGAATGGAACACTGAAAAGGATCAACATTTTGTCCTCTGCACCAGTCACAAAACTTACGCCAACGGCAACAGTACAGGGATTTTGTTGCTCGCCTTCTGGCCGAAAGCAACACCTCCATCACATCATCCGGAAGGTTCCAATCCTTGTATCTCAACCTTTCAGATACCAAGCGTGAAGGTTGAGAGTCCTGACCTCTGGATGGAGAACCTGACCCCCCCCCCACGTTCGTGAGAGCAGATCCTCTTGGAAGGGAAGACGGCGTGGAGGGCAGATGGACATTTAGAGAAGGTCCGGGTATCACGCTCTCCTGGCCCAATCTGGAGCAATGAGGATCATGCAAGACCCGAACCTTCGTAAAATCCGTAACACTTGAGGAATGACGGAAACGCGTACAGCAGTGGGAATGACCAATCCACTACAAACGCGTCTCCTAAGGCTCCTCTCGGAGGAAATGCTCTTGAGCAGAATCTCGCACTTCAGGTTGGCACTGGTGGCGAAGAGATCCACTTGCGGGGTTCCCCAAAGGGCGAAGATCTCCTGAAGGACTTCCTGAGCCAACTCCCACTTGTGAGAGACCATGCTCTGCCTGCTCAGAGCGTTTGCCGCTGCATTTTCATCTGCGGCCAGATGAAATGCCGAGATCGAAATTCCCTGCTGGATGGCCCAGAACCAGAGCTGTGACTACCGTTTCTTGAGGACCCATTGCAGGGATCTCGTCTTCAGTCTGGCCTCTGGCACCAGAAAAATGCAGGATGTCACGAGGCCGAGCAAAGAATTCCAAAGCCGGGAGACTCTGGGCACGTTGAAACTTGTCCACCTTCTGCACAATGTGATGAGCCCTCACCTTGGGAGGCGAGCACTTTCCCAAGGACGTGTCCAACACAGCCCCTATGTACTGGAGCTGTTGGGAAGGTGTCAGATGCGACTTCTTGAAATTGAGGGAGAAGCCCAGCCTGTGGAGGGAGCGGCAGGTGAGACCGAGGTGATCCAATGCTTGCTCAGGAGGGCACGCACGGATCAGCCAGTTGTCCATGTAGGGGTAGACGTGAATCCCCCGCTCGCCTGAGATACGCTACCACCACCACCATTAGCTTGGTGAAGACCCTTGGGGCGGAGGTCAATCCGAATGGCAGGACCCGAAACTGAAAGTGTGAGTCGCCCGCCGCAAACCTCAGGTACTTTCTATGCTTGGGATGAATCGGCACATGAAAGTAAGCACCCTGTAGGTCCAGAGACACCAACCAATCCTGAAGTTGAAGGGCCTGGAGGACTTTAGAAAGCGTAACCATCTTGAACTTGTCCTTCCTGAGAAGTTTGTTCAACCAACGCAAGTCTAGGATGGTCTCAATCCCCTGTCTTTCTTTGGAATAAAAAAAATAAGGGGAATGGGGGCGCTGTTGCGCACGACTGCAATGGCCGCCTGATACGAGCGCTCCGGCCCGATTGATATCGTCTGGAAATTAATCCTGTTTCCGGAGCCACCTGCGGAGCGGAGGACGGTGTGGAGTAAGGCACGGTGCATACACATGTGAAATCCTGGCAGCGTTGGGGCAGTGCTTCCTGTCCGCCGCGTGTACGGTTTGCCAAGGCCAGGCTGGAGCGCTGTCCGTGCTGGGGAGCCAGAGACCTGAGGCCTCGAGTCGCAGATGCTCTAGGCTGCTGGAGCATAGAGAGGAGGGGCCCGGAGTGCCGATGCGTGCACGACTGGCGGCTGAAACAACTATATCCGGCTGGGACTGGTATACGATAGGTCATTTTCAACACACGACATAAGGATACATGCGAATACGACCCAGTGAGTTGCACTGTTCGGGCATGGGGGGGCGATATATAAGAGACAAACTAGTGACGCCCTATAACCCGGAGGTTCCCCTACGGAATTTCCTGAAAATCCCCCCGACATTCGATGCAGGTATGCAGGAAACCTGGGAACCCAATGGAGAAATGAAGGTGGGGGACATGTTCATAAATGGGAAGTTTGCGACCCTGGAAGACTTTACAAGAGCTATGGGTGGAGGGCCGCTCAAAACACTCCAATACTATCGGATGAGATCTCCGTTCCAGGAGCGGTGGCCGCTCTTCCCTGTTGAGCCACCCCCCACCCCCACATCCATGCCTACAACTGGATACAACGAAAGGGGGTCTGGGGATTTCAAAATTATACGTATCAGTGCAGACCCACACTCCTACGACAAACCGGGGTAAAGAAAAATGGGAATCAGACATGCAAACGTTTATAACTGAGGAGAAATGGGACAGATATTGTGCGCTTACGAAAAAAGGTATCCCTCAATGCTGGCCTGCGTCTGATCCAGTTTAAAATCCTGAATAGATTGCATTGCACAATGGCTAAGGTAGCCAAATTTGCAACAGACTGCTCAAACGACTGCCCCAAATGTGGCTCTCCGCAGGCAGGGCCCTTTCATATGTATTGGGAGTGCCTAGCTCTGGTGGGCTTCTGGGGGATGGTGGCTGGAATGCTTGCAGAAATTACGCAAATACCCCCTCATTTGACTCCTCAGAAATATTTATTTGGGGATATCGGCAAGTGTTCTGAAAAAATTAGAAGGTTATTCAATGTCTCATGTGCCGAGGCCAAAAAATGTATTCTACAAGCTTGGAAAAGCCCCACGCCGCCAAACATTAACACTTTCCTGCGTAAACTGACGTATGTTAACGAAAGTGAGGAGCAATACGTCTTGACCCAACCAGGAACAAGTCGACCAAAAGACATTTGGGGCCGTTTCAGGGTGTACCTGTGTGAAATGCTTTTGGACGATGAAACCACCATGTAACCTGTATTCCTGTATTACACCATTGTGATTACAAGATGTACCCTTGTATGATGTGCTGAATATGATGTGGAGAAGGCGCTGTTGTATCCGTTGTGACCACTAATAAAAAGAAGTTAAAAAAAAAAGGGGGAATACCAACCCTTGCTCCTCTCCGCTACAGGCACCAGTTCTATAGCACCTTTCTCCAGCAGGGTCAAGATTTCCTGCACAAGGAGCGGATCTGAAAGCTTCAAAGAGAGTTTCCCCGGTGGATTGTCGTGAAGCCGCTTTAGGAAGGGAAGGCAGTAGCCGTGGGCTATTGTATCCAGAACCCACGCATCCGAATTAATGGCTCGCCACTCTTCGAGATGCTGAGACAGTCTGCCCCCAACTGGCGAACCCTGGGACATGGCCTCATGACTCTTTTGGAGCGGCTGCGGCAATGCCTGAAGGCAAAGAGGCAGCTGGCTGAGCGGCTTTGGCACCTCTATTTCCAGCACCACAGGTACTTTTTCGCTGACCCCTTTGACTGGCGGCCCCTCTCGTTCTACCAAAGGAGGAGTAGTAACGAAAAGAACCTCCCCTCCACTGCTGTCCCCTAGGTCAAAAAGGCGAAGGTTGACGCACAGCTGCGCTTATAGATTTCGCCGTAGCTTTCAAGGTCTGCAACCTCTCAAGGCTCTCGTCAGCCTTGTTGCCAGACAAATGTGCGCCATCAAAGGGCATATACAAAAGACGGGCTTGCATATCTGAGGCAAAACCCGACTTCCGCAACCACCCAAACCTGCGTTTAACAGCGCTCGCAGCCATGGACCAGCTAACCCGGTCGGCCATATCCGAACCCTACTGAAGGGATTTGCACATGGCATCCTCGCCATCTTGCACAATAGCAAGGAACCCATCCCTTTCTAGCCCCTCGGGAATATGCTCAGCCACTAGAGAAACACAGTTCCACAGAGTGTGTGAAAACTTCGGCATGGCACAAGTGGAGTTGGCTGATTTCAACGCCATACTCCCTGCAGAAAATAATGTGCAAGCTCAACCGTCAAAGCGTTTCTCGTCCCTATCAGGAGGGATGGTAGGGTACGCCACCTGCTTCGAGGTGGCCGTAGCCGCCTGAACCATAAAAACCCTCGGGAGTGGGGTGTGTAGATAAGTAGCTGGGGTCACTAACGGAAGGGCGATACTTCTCTGTCAACGATTTGTTCACAGCCGGAAGAGATTCCAGTGACTGCCAAGTAGCCGCCACCCATTTCTGTAAAGTGAGATGAAAAGGTAACGCCGGGTCAGAGGACGGCCCTTGATCTAAAATGTCTGTTAGATCATCTTGTACAAAATCTTCAGGACGACTGGACCAGCCCAGATACTCCGTGACCCTAGCCATGAGCCTCCTGCAAGACGACTCAGCATGAGCCCCAGACTCAGGCCTGCCAAATTCCACTTCGGTAGAAGTGTCTAGCCCACTGGCAACATGAAGGGTTTGCCTCAACTCCTCCAATTGACTGTCTGCAGAAAAGACAGGAACCACATCAGGCTCAACAGGGTCCTCAAAGTCAGACCTTTCCTCCTCCTCATATATGTCGTCAAGAGGAGGTATAAACCCTGCCTCGGGACAGAAGAGGGTCTGGAGTCCACCACAGGCCTCACAGACTTAGTAGTAGCCTTCGTTGGAGGATGTGCGTTATTAGACCACAGTGTGAGCCACACCCTTATCATGGGAGATTTAAACTTGCACATACTGCCAAGTGGCAACAAAAATAGACCTACGGAAGAACATAGATGGATCAGAATTATGTCAGAGAGAGGATTCATTATGACAAATGATACGTTCCAAGATCCAACTGCCCAACACATCACATGGCAAAGGGGTGATCAACAAGCGGTTTTAGATTACATATATGCCGATGCTGCGTTTGTGAACAAAATCGCTACTTGGAATGTTAAGCCATCTATCTTGAGTGACCACTATGAACTATGTTTGACCTGGAATTGGTCCAGCCCTAAAGAGGAGCATGAGATAAATGACAACATGGCTGGTTTATCAGTGAATAGTGCAAATAATCGCCTGAGATGGTCGAAAACCAAACTTTTTAAATATAATGCAACATTAGCACCACAAATGGCAATCTCAAATGAAGAAGAGCCCATGGATTATGTCGAGGCCATGCAGGTCTATAAAACAAATAGGCATAAGGGACAACAAGCAAGAAGCCACCATCAACATGCCTTCGACAAAGTAGTCAAAGAGCGGAAAGCAAGTCTGCGCAAAAATATACGTGCCCTGAAGCATATACCATTACAGCCAATTGTGAGACAATTAATGCAAGAATATAAAAACTGGCGCAAAGTACGTTGCTGCGTCGAATACCAGAACAATGGCGAATCTATCAGGAGGCAAATCCTAGTAAAATTGTCAGGAGGCATATGGGCACTTCTCAATAGTCATCTTCGACAGAATCAATTGATATGTGAAATAAATCCTATTGCAGAGTCAGCATGGCGGTCCCATTACAATGACATATACCAATCTCCAATTCCAGAGGTAACAATTAGTGTGAACCTCCTAGATGAGATACACAAAATGGAATTTGACATAGCTTACATACAGTACCATCTCTCTAAACTGAACCGGTCAAGAGCCACTGGCCCTGATGGGCTGCACAACATCATGCTCAAGTCCAATCCTGAGGCTTGGGGACTAATCTTGTATACGATATTCATGAACATCATGACAACGGGGCAAACCCATTGTCCTGGAAAAAGTCAATTATATTGCCGATATTCAAGAAGGGGGATCGGTCTGACCCAAAAGCTTACAGACCGATCGCCCTTCTTGACTATCCTGGCAAGGTGTTTGCAAGGTTGGTTCTAGCCGAATTCAACAAATGGTTGGATGATAGACAACTCAGAGACCCCCATCATACGGGCTTTATACAAGGTCTAGGTACTTCCATAAACCTATTCACAATAAATTCCATCATACAACAAGAGAAAGAAGGCAAACAACCACTGTACGTGGCTTTTGTTGACTTTAGGTCAGCATTTGATCTAGTGCCTCGTGAAATACGGCTTAAAAAAACTGATGAACCAGAGATGTCCTTGGCATATATTAAAATGGATAATACAATTAAATTCAGAAACCACCATTCAAATAAGATTACGGAATGATGATCTACCATCTACCCCCATTCGAACGACCCCTGGGTTGAAGCAGGGCTGTTTGTTGGCCTCGGCATTATTTAATTTTTATATTTCAGATGTCGGTCTCTGGTTGTTTAACATTCTCGTCTACGCCCCTAAATTACAAGGTATTCCTTTTAATTGGCTTTTGTACGCCGACGATATGTTACTCATATCAAAAACACCAAGTGGGCTAAGGAAATCCCTAAAAGTGTTAGAAGCTTTTGCAGAAGCAAACTTCATAAGCAAAATGTAAATAAGACTCAAGTAATCCAATGTGGTACCACCATGCAGAAGGGTAAACATTTTAAATGGCAGATACAAAAAACAGACATAACCACTGTCAATTCCTATATCTATCTGGGAATCTGTATAAACAATCATATAGGTGATTTACCCTATGAGGATTACATCAATACCAAACAGATCACAACTATCAAAATGTCAATAATAAGGTCAACATTTTGTAAATTCTCTATTATGCCACTGATTGTGTATTATAGGCAGAAATATGTGCCTACAATTTTGTATGGCTCCCAGACAAAGCAATGCCGTACATACCCCTACTGGACCAAAGTAGAAAGCATTTATTGGAAGAAAGCCCTGGGATTACCAAGGTCAGAATCGATATGTATGATCAAGCATGAATTAGGCCTTACATCCTTGTATGTCATATATAAATGCAAATGTGCATGCTATACAGGAAATGCAAGGTAATTGAAAATTCCAATTGTTTATTAAAAACAATTGCAAATCATCTTGATAAGGCAGAAGATAGTTCCATGTCCTTATGGCATGCTACTGTTAGAAAAACTCTGCACGATGCAGGTATAAAATTAAAATTGCTAACGGATAACCCGATACGTGCTAAAAAAAAAACTATGGGCTTATGATTGGATTCTAACTAGGGCATGCTGTATGAAGCTACACAAATTTATACAAAATCCATAGAATTACAAGACACATCTGAGCCCTATCTGCTACAGGCACCTTCTCCGAGACATTGTGCAGATTTTTTACGGTACAGATTCAATATATGGCCTACGAAGGAAATGTTATATAAACGAAAAATGATACAGCAAGAGGAAACCAACTGTAGATTCTGCAAGAAAATGCCAGAAATTATCAAACATCTAGTAGTTGTATGTGAGGTCTTGTTGCAACAAAGAGTACAATATTTCCATCATTACTTTAAAGAACATAAGGAGCTAACTGAAGACCAGTTATGGTCTGAACTATTTCAGAGAGCGTCGACGGCCTCGAGAGCGTGGAAGGCTTTGGCGTTGACAGCGGTGCCAATGGCACCAAGGACTGATAAGAAGGCAAAGCAGGTTTCTGCGGTCTCGCTGGGGACGAGGACCGAGACCTGGAAGCACATCTCTTGCGACTATCCTGAGCCGAGCCCAAAGGTGTGCAAGCCACAGTACGAGACCGTTCCTGCCGGCTTCGGTAGAAGGCGCGACCGGAACTGTGCCCTGCGATTGGAAAATCGCTAACATCTGCTCCTTAAAGTCAGCCCATTCCTCCGGAGTTGAGGACTTTGTCGGGCATGCCACTTTCCTGGCATTTTGGACAGTCATCAGTGTCGTGACTTTTACCCAAGCACCACAAACAAATGTGATGCGGGTCGGTGATCGACATTTTGGACTTGCAGTCCCGGCAAGTCTTGAAGCCAGACCGCAGAGTCGGAGGGGTCGAAGAAGAAGACATCACTACGATGAAACACACAAGGCACGCTGAGTTCTCGAAGCAAACACATTTGCGGAAAAAACAGAACTGAGGCTACGGGCACCGTGCGTCCTATTTCTAAGATCCGGTGATGTCACCCTCGACAGAGTCCTTCAAGGGACATCGACCTGACGTCATCGACGCAGGACACCCTCTGCCGAAAAAAATTCCGAAGTGCACAGCTGTGGACGTTACATGTCAACGATGTGGAATATGTTGGAGGACACAATCAATTCGAAATGCACATTGCAAACACAACAGAAGCATGCTTCTATATTTTTCAAAAGACATTACACTTGGTATCTGAAAGACCACAAGCCCTTTACTTTTTCAGTCTTTAGATTCAACAGTTTGCTTCAATGGTTAGCTTTTTCTTTATTTTGGCAATTTGTAATAACTTTTCATAAGGCACAGTCTAGTTAAACCCAAAAAAGAGTATTTAACCATATCATTGGGGAAAATGAGAATAAGAAAGGACAGCCCCAAATAAGGACAATATACCCTTCCAGAATTAAATTGAGATTCAACAAAGCCAAACATTCCTCCATGACATTATAAATTCTATTATTCACAAGTTAACTAATAGTACAGGCCGATGGATCCCAGACGCATTTCAACATAATCCATCACAAACTCAATTTTTACATTCTTCCTACTATTAAAGTAAGTAATCATTCCAGTGGATACTTTCGAGTTATGCCACTGTTCTCAGTTACTGGTTGGGCATTCCCCACAGGCGCAGTAAAACGAGAGTAACTGGATGAGGCTTAAATTAGCACAAGTTACAAAGATTGTGCTATGAGATATTGTATAAAAAGGGGAATAACGGACTACAAGAAAGTCAGAGAAAGTGGGAGACCGAAGAAAAGCGAGTCTGGGACTCACAACCTTATGAAGATTGCATCCAAGGCAATCTTCCTCGTGGCTGTACCTGGGAGGTGAAGGCACCACGGCTACTACAGGTACAAAGTAGAGAGAGAAGAAGCAGTAGTGGAAGGTACCTGAAGGGGGGGAAGACCCCAAATACAGAGCTAGGGGGGGTCCCTGATAGACAAATAAGCAGTCCCAGAGATTGGGAGACAGAATAAAAGGTGAGTTTGGGACCCGCCCCGATATGAAGATTGCATTCAAGGTAATCTTCCTAGAGGCAGCATCTGGGAGGTGAATGCGCCAAATCTGCCACAGGCGCAAGGAAGACAAATAAGGGCCTGAGACCCCTCCCTCCTCCATATAGAAACAAATTGTGTCCAGAGAAATCTTCCGAGCCACAGCACCTGGCAGGTTAGTGTACCAGGTTCGCTGCGACTATAAGAGACATAAAATCAAGAACACTGAAACCAATCCTGTGGAATGCGAGCTGAGCAAAACTAATCTTCAAAACCACAGTGTTTGGCAGGTTAGTGAACCGGATAGACAGAGTAGAAGAGGAAAGGAAAAGGAGTATATATCCCCTTGAAGGAAAGGGGACACTTACCTGCCAAGAGGAAGGAAACCCCCTCTTGGTTATACCAGGAGCTGGCAACCTGCAGGACCAAGGTTGTCTATCTTTTTGGCTTTCTTTTGAAGCTTATTTGCCTTCGACATTCTGACTGGTACATTAGAACATTTTGTTGAGGCAGGGAAAACCCCTCTTAGTATTAGGGCTAGTGAGGTATGTTGCCAAACCTTTTTAATAAATTGAATATTATGATAATCAAAATGCTACACTTGTGTCAGTCTCTTAATTCTGGAACCATTACAGGTCACAAAGCAAATTCATCCAGGGGTCTGAAGATGCGCTAGCAAAACCCACATTAATGAAATAAATAAAATCATCTCAGTGCGGAATGCAGATTCCAGCAGAGGATAAGAATGATCGATGTGATCATTGTGAAAATATACCTCCCAAAATCAACTCACGGGGTGATCTATGAGCCCCTAAATACTATGATACAGAATAACACAACCAATATCGGAGGGTTGCGGCGGGGGGCGGTGGCTTGACGGTTAGAGCAATTAAATATTAGGCTCACACATGCATACAAACTTGTCAACCAGAATTGGCAAAAAGGTCAGCTTTTCTATTTCAAGACGCGAGTTGAGCATTATGCTTCTCTTCCTTTTTACTTCTCAACAGCACCATCAAAGAACAGAATCTTCACTAAAACTAGCTTTCTGGGAGAAACTGGGCGGTATTCTCCCACCTACTCCCCCAGGATCTTCCTTTCAGGGGCCAGGGAAGGGCCATCGCTTTTGGATCCCGACCCTGGGGTTGGACAAGCGAGGGAGGATCACCTGAGTGGAGGGTCATGGGGGATTGGGAGGAGAATGCCCAAAGGAGAGACATGGTATTCTCCCTTCCCAATGGTGCACCAACCCACTTTCCCTTAGCCTTTATGATGTATTTCCAAACTCACCTCATCTCCCCCTCCCCATTTCCAATAAGTACTGGGACGAGGAAGAGGTGATCGAGAACAATGAGGATTAGCCATAGGAACAGCATGGAGGTGCAAAGACAGGCCTACTACATAACACCATTAGGCTACCCCACTAATAAAGTCAGGCAAGATCAAACACTTTAGTGCATACCTGACTCCACTTGACCCTCCAGTACATTATAAAAGGTGTGGTTCTGCCAGATGCTGGGGGTTGCTGGATGGGACCTGGAGACCAAGCAGCAGAAGGCTGCAGAGAGAGAAACCCGGAAGAACCGGTGGAGTGCGGGAGGTGAAATTGAAAGTGAGAGAAAACAAAGCAAGAGAAAGTGCACTAGCGGCACAGAAACAGAAACGACACGGAAAACAAAGAGATAGAAAGAAAGTGAATCGAAAGCAAAGAGCGGGCACGAGCAACCCAAAAATGGGAAACGAGGTATGTGCAACCCGAAACCAAGGCACAGTGTCAAGATGCACAGGAATGGGAAATGAAGATACAAGAATGCATGAAACAATAAAGAGAAGGGTGCAAGAGGCCACATGGTCCCCCTAATACACGCATTACTGTTACAGATTTCCTCTACTTGGTCCATCCCTCGTTTCTGGAGAAAGGAGATTGTGGTCCCCATCTTTAAAAATGGGGACCACAACAATCCGAAGAACTATCGCCCGATCACCCTCCTGGACGTTATAGGGAAACTGTACAGCTCGATTTTGTTAGATCATTTCAGCATCTAGTCCACAACTGCAAACCTAAACGATCCATTTCAAACTGGATTTGTAAAGGGAGTCGGGACTATTCCAAATATTTGAATTCTTAATATGCTGAAAAATTGAGCGAAGCAAGGGAGACCAAAAATGTATATAGCCTTTGTCGATCTGGTACAAGCCTTTGACCAGATCGACCGTGATAGGCTATGGAACAAATTGGAAGCAGCATGTTGTACCAAACCATTGTTAGACCCAATAAAAGCCTTCCATTCTTCCACAACCTTGAGAGTTTGTTTAAATAAAGCTGGTCTGCTCTCTCATGAAATCTCCACTGCAAAAGATGTTAAGCAAGGCTGCCCAATGGCCACTGCACTATTTAACTTCTTTTTAGCAGACATCAAAAACACTGATCCCGAACTCAGAACCCCCCCAGAATCAGTCTGTGGAATTGCCCTCACATGCCTACTTTATGCCGATGACAGTCTTATTAGATCAGACGACCGTCGGCCTGCAAATGCAATTGAACAGCTTGTTGACCTACATCAAAACAAATGACTTGGAAACACACACATCGAAAACAAAAATTCTAAGTCTGGGAAATTCACATAAAAGAAAACACAAGTTCACGTGGTCCCTTGAAGGATGTACCATTGACCAAGTATCCACCTTCAAGTACTTGGGCCTCTGGCTTAGCGACACTATGTCTGAAGTTCCCATGACATGTCCTTTGAGAACTAAGGTTAAGGCATTGACTAGTGAGGCACGTGCCATAAACAACAAATATGGTCGCTTCTCCATTCTCCCAGTACGTTTATTCTATGAATCTAAGGTCATCCCAGCTATCACTTATTGTGCTGAAGCCATGCCGAATATCCCTTCAATAGTCTGGCCACAACTTGAAGACCTATTTTGGAAAAAGTTGTTGAATCTTCCATCAGCAACACCAATCCAATCAATACAGTGTGAATTGGGCCTATCGTCTTTACAAGCAATAGTTGACTGGAAGAACTTAGCCTTCCTGCGAAAATGCTTTTCACCAAATCGACCAGCTATCTTTGAGATGTTGTTTAAAGAAATTGTTGCCTCCGACATCCCGATGTTACAGAATTGGCAAAGGAAATCCTGTGTCCTATTGGAAGAGATTGGAAGCTCACTCAAGGACCTTATTAACAACCCTATGCTGGTCAAACGGAAGATGCTTGAAATGGATTGGATCCATACGCTTGATGCCGCAGTAATATACAAACTGATGCCTCATATCCCTTCTGAAAGAAGGAAACTTAATGCTGTGTGTGACTATCCAAGACTGTGCCCAGATCAAAAACTGAGATCAATTTCTCTGTATTCGGTTTAATTTACTGCGGACAAATGAGATCCAATTCATTCGAAGACAATCAGAGTCTAATAAATGTTGGTTCTGTAAATATTTGGCAGCTGTGGTAACAATAAAACATTTAGTTACTTCTTGCTCAGCGTTAGTGGAAAGCCGAACCAAACATTTCAGACTTTTGATATCAGATATGCAGAGCGAAGTTCAGGACACTTGGTGGTCATTGTTAATCGCGGGGCATAAACCATGCCATACGATTGCTATGATGAAATTCTTAGAATTTCTATTTCTTTCATGAAAGAATGACGATATTGGTTCTTTCTTCTTATCTTTTTGGATGTTAGTGTAATAGAAGTGTTTAGATTTTCTTGTAATTTTGCTAAAAATTGTTTCAATTAAAAGCAAATAAAAATAAAATAAGGGGTGCAAGAAACACAGTTAAGTGGAGAAGATCAGAGAGAAAGAGGCACAGAAGAAAAATGGTGCCAGAAGAAAGGTGCAGAGAATAGGGAGAGGGGCTAGAAGTCAGAGTGGTCCCGCCTGGGAGGAGCAAAGAGCCTGGCGTTCTCGAAAGTCTCCGGTACTACTGCCATGGAAGAACTATACATTGAAAGGGGCATCCCGCCAAGGAGAATGTTTTGTTTTAAGGCCAAAAGGGGCCTAAGCTTTGGGAAGGAAACCCTGAGAGGCCTACAGAGACATTGTGAACTTTACAGGAAAAGCCTAGGCTTGGGGAAGGGAACCCTGAGAGGCCTAACAGGAACTGTGCGCTTTTTGTTTGGAACTGGAAGAATCAAAGCTTAGGTGAGGGAACCCAAAGAGAACCAGAGACATTGTGAACTTTATTGACTTGCTGCAAAAGCCCTATGTGGAACATTCCAAGGGAAACCCTTTTGACTTGAACTATGTTTGAAACTGGCAGAACTACACCTATTGGTAAGGTTACCTGAAACCAGCTGTGGTTTATATTACTTTTTGAGCCACTATGTTTTCCTTTAAGAAAAGCCCCTATCACATTTGGTCTAAGAGTGAGGGCAAGCATAGGTTTGTAGACAGACGAATTTTGGTTTTGGACTTACAGACATCAACGGCCCTTAGAAGCATCAGTTGTGGGAACAACCCCCTTAGAGTTCGGGCTAGGTAGGCATTACATCAAACCCACAAAGGTTGACAACGGTTTTTCAAACTGTTACTTTTGATTCTCTGGCTCTCTTGATACCATGCCTGGCTCACATATCCCATGAACCATAGGGAAAACATAGCTCAACAAAATTAAACACATGGTCCAGCCATCTACCAATCAAAGCCTTCTTCCTGCTAGAACGTCCTGCATCTGCTCCACCTCTTGCTCTTTCTATTGCTGCTTGATGGCAGTTAATTGTTCTCCTGGTTGTGTTGGTCATTGATAGGGTAGTTGAGATTGGGGGAGAGGAGTGCATGACTAATGAGCTACTACCATGTTTGGGATTATTGAGTACAATCTGATAGATTTTCTGGTTTCAGAGTGCTTTGGGCCCGGGGTTCTAGAGGTGCCACCTCAGTGATGCAGGCTTGAGCGTAGCCTAGGTGGCGGTCGCATCACATCTTGAGCCCTGCGAGTCACTCTGCAGGGTCCCCAATGGGGTTTCCATGGCAGAGCCAATAGGGCTTCCATCAAACAATTAGAATATTGATCATCCAAACAAGGACTTCGGCATATGATAAATGATGCATGAACATTGAGATGTTATGAAAAATGTATACATAATATTGAACAAATGTGTACACCTACACTGTGTTTGAACATTCATTTGGAATACAATTTTAAGGCAACAAGCATTGACTATAAGTTCAGCGTTTTGACCTTACCACAAACAATAGTTTTGGCACAACAAGTTCTTTCTTAACTTGTTTGAATTCCTTTCTTGTTTCCTTCTCTTCTCAAGCTATTTATGCCTATACTACAGGGCTCGCTCAGCAACTCCGTCTTTCACACTGGGTCTTACTCTTCAGACTCTATACCTTTTCGACCTTTTTACATGGTTGAACTTTAGGAAAATATTTTGGAAATATTTACAAATGATTTGCATAAATTCCCCATTTTCCCTTTTTAACCAGTGCTTTTTTTTGTTGTACAACAACAACAACAAGGAAAACATATTTAGATTTCTTTAATTCTTTTAAATTAATGTGTATTGTGTCCTTTAATTTTTTCATATTTGTGAAAAGTGGAACAATAATAATAATTCTTTTGTCTATACAAAACCAAGCTGTGTGGTTGTTTTTCTTTTGACATATTATGTATGTTCAAAGTGGGATTTGATGTTTGAAAATGCTTACTGTTTTGATAACCCTCTTCTCAGATTTAATTGTTTAGCATTGGTACCTGCGGTATCATTTACCAGCATTTTTTTCCTTTTGGTATATTTATGAGCAAGTGCCCGTTTTGCTGCTGGTCCTACCAGGGCACCCCAACCACTGTATCTTTGTAGGATGCCCTGCACTGACATGAGGCAGGAACCACTCAAAACACCATCAAACCAAGGTGCACGCGTCAGAATGCCCAAGCTATCCTATCTAGAGATCTCAGGCGTTCGGCGATCAGTCTATGCTGGCCTGCGAAGGACTCTCCAATTGTCTAGCACTCGTTCCCTTGTCAGGGATCCGGGCACTTGCAGGCTCCCAATACGATGGCCTATTTTAAAGGACAGTACAGTAAAGCCCTAGATAGTTTGTGTAAGAGGCTCAGCGAGGAGGCCATCCCATAAGTGGGAGAGTTGGGTGAAAAATAAAGAAATTAAATAATAATAAAAAACGTGTTAAGCTGTCAACATTACAGAGAGGCAGACTGCCTGCATTATTATTCTACAGATTGGCAAGCAAGGAGAGCCACAGCTGACAGGAAGAGGAGCCAGACACCATCATAGCCTTTCGCCATGTAGGATTTGGGGATGTGCTGGAGCCGTCCAAGACTTTAGGGGAAGGCTTAGAAGCTCATCAAAGAAAGTTGAGACCCAGCTAGCAAGAAGCCATATAGAGAAGCTTGAGTGAAGTAGCTGGTGGTTGGGATGGAGTGAAGATCACATTGCAGCTCTCCTAAATCAGATTCCGAATTGCTTTGAAGAGTTAGGGGACAGAGATAAAGCATACAGAACAGTGAACTTGTACAGGTCAACAAATCTTAGTGGAACATGTCGATTTCGAGAGGGCTCCAGTAGGAGTGCACCTCTTAGTGTGTAGAATGCTCAAGGGTTTCAGAATGACTGCATCACCAATTACTCAGTATTCAGTGCTATGGTATGTTAACATTGTTAGTCTGTTTCAAACATGGCCAATTTAGGGGTGTCACGGTATTAGTTTTATAACGGTACAATAACCTTCTTGCCAAATGACGGTATATCATGGTTATCGCGGTATAGCAGGTGGAGTTAACTAATCTTAAATATTTTCTAAAAGGTCATAAATTGTCCGATTTATCAACACAAACAAAATCAGGCACCCAGGGCCAGAATTGGGCTTTTCAACATACTTTCCACTGAAATGCCACCCCTTGCTTGCACCAAACACAAACACATGTGTGGAGAGGAGGAGGGCTGGGGAGCCCTGCTGCGACTGTCAAAGTAAACTGAATAGCTTTTCGTAAGTGGTCATTTAGGCTTTTAGCTCCCCCACTGGCTACTGGTGAAGATGAACATGCTGCCATCTTAATAATCTGCATGCCACAGATTAATGGAGGCTGATGGTAGTATACGCTTTCTCTCTGTACGTTACAGCCTTTAGTTTACTTGCGGGCCCAAAGGTGTTCAGTAATCACAGACATGTTACCCTTTGGTATGGCAGCAGGGAATACCCAGACAAATTAGTGAATTTCACAGTGTGACTTATATGTAAATTCAATGATGGAGCCAGGGAAATCCCCCATTGTCATACGTTTAGCAAACATTTATCCATTATAAATATATAAACCCCAAAGCCGCCAACCCAAAATAAACCCTTTTCCTTCTTGGCACTGTATTTATTCTTCTTATTGCTAACATATTGATTTTGTGAAAGGCAAGTGTGGTTTATGGAATGGCATTAAAAACTGCTCCACCTGAAACTACTTTGCAGATGGCACATCCAACAGTGCAAGACCAAGACTGCGCAGCACTTGCTTACTGCAGCCTTTACAAATCAGATTGAAAAGCACACTTAACGGTATAAACGGTATACCGGTATAAACAATGTGACGGTTATTATTGTTCAATTAAGTGGTTCACTGTATCTTAAACGGTATACCGTTACATCCCTAATGGCCATACAATGAACAATTGTATAGAATGGCACTATCCTGAAATCTTGATACCGTTTTTGACTTTCTGGCGGGTAGTTTCAGATGTTAGAGCCTTAGATCTGATAGGTAGAGTCTACTCGCTGGATGGGGTGGTCTTCCACATTTCGTGCCACACTAAATGCGGTTGTAGAATAGTCTCTTATCTGGCATTCCCAGAATGTCCACATTTGTGCGTAGTGAAATGCCTCAAAGCTTATGAAGAGGCTACAGCCTGAGAGAGAGACCTTCCTGGATTAGCTCCTGATTTACGTGCAGAAAACTTTCAAGACAATATTTATTATTTATTTATTAACATTTGTAGAGTGCACAGCAGGCAGGAGGCATTGTGGTGCTCGTTACAGACAACTTGCTTAGTTACATCAAAAAAATGCTTAATTACAGAATAGAAAAATACAAACTTCATTACAAACAGAGAGGAGGGGAGGGGGGAATGTGGTGGAGGATGGAGTGAGTGCAGGGTTAGTTGAAGAGTGTGGTTTTTAACACTTTCCGGAAGGCCGAAAAGGGGTGTCTCAGCTCCGAGTGAGATGGGTAAGGCATTCCAAAGTTTAGGTGCTATGTGGGGGAAACCAATACCACCTGCCTCTTTTGATGGACAGAATGCGCAGTTGTTAAGTGTGGAAGGTCCTTTTCGGGCATGAGGAGGTGGCTCAGACGATAGTCTCTGAAAGGTACTGCGGGGCTGTGAGTGTTAAACAATTGTGCGTTATGGTGAGGGTCTTGAAGGTTATACGTTCCGTCACGGGGAGCCAGTGAGCAGCTCTCCTAGCCTGTGCAATGTGATCTCTTTTGGGGATACTTAGAGCTGCTCTAAGAGCATTATTTTGTATGACTTGGAGTTTGTTTAACTTATTTGCTGACGTGCCTGCTAGGAGGACATTACAGTACAACAAGTTACCTACCAACTGGTAACGTTCTTTCGACTGGATGTTCCTCCAACGCATTCCACATCTTTGACATGTGCACTTCGGAAACTTTTCCGGCAGAGGGCGTCCTGCGTCAATGGCGTCGGGTCCATGTCCATCGAAGGCCTCCGTCGAGGGCGACGTCATAGGATGTTATAAATAGCCTCAGTTTAAGTTTTTTTCCCCCAGAACGTGTGGCACCAGTCTAATGCCTGCTGGACAGCACTTAGCCTTGCGGAAAACGGAAGCTGCAATCGCATAGAAAATTCTCCTGAGGGGCAGGCTAGGAGGGCGATGTGGAATGCTTTGGAGGAACATCCAGTCGAAAGAACGTTACCAGTTGGTAAGTAACTTGTTCTTCGAATGGATTGTGTCCTCCAATGTATTCCACATCTTTGACAGACTTCCAAAGCAGTACCAGTAAATGGGGGAGGGAAATGAATTTAGAGTACCCAATCACATCGCGAAATAAAGATCCGCCTTCCCAAAGGCCATATCCTGACCATGGATTATATCCAGGGAATAGTGTTTTACTAAGGTGTGGATGGAAGCCCATGTAGCAGCATCAAAAATATTCCGTAATAGGAACACCCCGCTGGAGGGCGGTGGAAGTAGCCATGCCCCTAGTGGAATGAGCTCTCAACCCATCAGGGGGGTCCTTGCCCACCAATCGATAACATTACGTAATGGTGAGGATAATCCACCTGGACAAGGTCTGTTTGGTAACAGCCTGGCCCAATCGGTGTCCAGCATATCCTACAAAGAGTTGATTGTCCACTCTGACCCTGGACATCGAAGAAATGTTATAGCTCAGAGCTCTCCTATGATCCAACCGATGAAGTCGCTCCTCTTCCTTATCAGGATGAGGAGGAGGGTAGAAAGATGGAAGAACCACCTTTTGGCTCAAATGGTATTCAGAAACTACCTTGGGTAGAAAGGAGGGACGTGCTCGCAGTACAACCCTGTCCTTGTGAAACACAGTAAAGGGTGGCTTTGATGAAAGTGTCTGCAATTCACGCACTCTGTGAGCGGAATTAACCGCAACCAAGAACACAGTCTTGAAGGACAGTAATCTCAAAGGACAAGAGTGCAAAGGTTCAAACGGAGCACCCATGAGAAATTTCAAAAACCAAATTTCAATCCCAAACCGGCACCTGGAAAGGGGACGGCGGGAATACATTAGTGAGTCCGTTAATAAACTGAGAAATCAAAGGAATCTTAAAATAAGAACATTTTTCAGACAAACGCTTAAAGATAGACAGCACCGCTTAATGGTACCTACTTGAAGGTCCCTGTGGGCCAAAGAAAGTAAGAAAGACAAAACCATAGGAACGGAGCACTGAAAAGGAACAGAATTGTGATCCCTGCACCAGTCGCAGAATTTACGGCAACGGTACAGGGATTTTGTTGCAGACCGCCTGGCCGAAAGCAACACCTGCATCATGTCATCCAGGAGGTCCCAATCCTTATACCTCAACCTTTCAGATACCAAGCGTGAAGGTTGAGAGTCTTGACCTCTGGATGGAGAACCAGATCCCCCTTGCGCGAGAGCAGATCCTCTCGGCGGGGAGACGGCGTGGAGGGCAGATGGACATGTCCAGAAGGTCGGGGTACCACGCTCTCATTGCCCAATCCGGAGCAATGAGGATCATGTGGGAACCGAACCTCCGTAACCTCTGCAATACTTGAGGAATGACGGGGACTGGAGGAAACACATACAGCAGCGGGAATGACCAATCCACCACAAACGTGTCTCCTAAGGCTCCTCTTGGAGGAAATTCCCTGGAGCAGAACCTCTCGCACTTCCGGTTGACACTGGTGGTGAAGAGATCCACTTGCGGGGTTACCCAAAGGGCGAAGATCTCCTGAAGGACTTCCTGAGCCAACTCCCACTCGTGGGAGACCGCGCTATGCCTGCTCAGAGCGTCGGCCGCTGCATTGTCGTCACCGGCCAGATGAACTGCCGAGATCGAAATTTCCTGCTGAATGGCCCACTACCAGAGCTGCAGTGCCTCTCTGCACAATGGAAGTGACCCTACTACACCCCTTTTTGTTGAGGTAATGATGTTGTCCATCATGATCAGGACGCTCTTCCCCCGTACAGAAAGCAGAAAAGCCTTCAGGGCTAGCCTGATGACCCTCAGCTCTAACAAATTGATGTGGAGTCTGGACTCCGATGGAGACCAACAACCGCTGGCGGTCAAGTCGTTGGCATGAGCACCCCATCCTGTGAGGGAACCATCCGTCACTGCAGTCACCTCCGGCCACGGTTGCCAAAACTGTTCCCCCCCCCTCATCAGGTTCCCTTCGTTGGCCGACCAGAGAAGATCCTGGGAGACCGAGAGTGGAATCTGAATCGGATCCGACATCTTGCCGGAGAACTGTGACCACTGCATCATGAGAGCCCACTGCAGGGATCTCATTCGCAGCCGGGCCTCTGGCACCAGAAAAATGCAGGATGCCATGAGGCCGAGCAACCTTAAGAATTCGAACGCTGGGAGACTCTGGGCATGTTGGAACTTGTCCACCATCTGCACAATGTGATGAGCCCTTATCTTGGGAGGCGAACACTTCCTCAAGGATGTGTCTAGAACAGCCCCAATGTACTGGAGCTGTTGGGAAGGTGTCAGATGCGACTTCTTGAAATTCAGGGAGAAGCCCAGCCTGTGGAGGGTGCGGCAGGTGACACCGAGATGATCCAACGCCAGCTCGGGAGAGAGCGCCCGGATCAGCCTGTCATCCAGTAAGGGGTAGACGTGAATCCCCCCTCGCCTGAGGTACGCAGCCACCACCACCATTAGCTTGGTGAAGACCCTCGGGCAGATGTCAATCCAAACGGCAGGACCCGAAACTGAACGTGTGAGTCGCCAGCTGCAAACCTCAGGTACTTCCTGTGCGCGGGATGAATCGGCACATGAAAGTAAGCATCTTTGAGGTCCAGAGACACCAACCAATCCTGAAGTTGAAGGACCTGGAGGACTTGAGAAAGAGTAACCATCTTGAACTTGTCCTTCCTGAGAAGTTTCTTCAACCAACGCAAGTCCATGATGGGTCTCAATGCCCCCTTCTTTCTTTGGGATAAAAAAATAAGGGGAATACCATCCCTTGTTCCTCTCCGCTACAGGCACCAGTTCTATAGCGCCTTTCTCCAACAGGCTCAACATTTCCTGTGAAATGAGCGGATCCGGAAGCTTCAAAGAGATTTTCCCCGGTGGATTGTCGTGAGGCCGCTGAAGGAAGCGAAGACAGTAGCCGTGGGCAATGGCTCCCAGAACCCACGTATTTGAAGTAATGGCACACCATTCTTCGAGATGCTAAGACAGTCTGCCCCCAACCAGCGAACCATGGGACATGGCCTCACGACTATTTGGAAGCGGCTGCGGCAGTGCTAGAAGGCAAAGAGGCAGCTGCCTGAGCAGCTTTGGCACCACGATTTCCCCGACCACCATGGGTACTCTTTCTTGGGCCCCTTTGACTGGCGGCCCCTCTCGTTTTACCAAAGGAGAAGCAGTAACGAAAGGAACCTCCCTACACTGCTGTCCCCTAGGACGAAAAGGCTGTGGTTGACGCACCGCAGCGCTTAAAGATTTTACCACAGCTTTTGAGGTCTGCAACCTCTCAAGGCTCTCTTCAGCCTAGCTGCCAAACAAATGGGCACCATCAAAGGGCATGTTGAGAAGACGGGCATGCACATCCGGAGCAAAAGCCGACTTCCGCAAACACGCAAATCTGCGTATAACAGTGTTTGCAGCCATGGATTGACTAACACTGTCGGCCGTATCCAAACCCAACCGAAGGGATTCACACATGCCAACCTTGCAGTCCTGCACGAGAGCAAGGAACCCATCCCTTTCTTCTCCCTCGGGAATATGCTCAGCTGCCAAAGAAACACAATTCCACATAGTGTGTGAAAACCTTGCCAAGGCACACGTGGAGTTGGCTGATTTCAGGGCCATGCTCCCATCAGAAAATACCTTCCGGGCCCAACCGTCGAAGCACTTGTAGTCCCCTATCCGGAGGGATGGTAGGGTATGCCGCCTGCCTCGAGGTGGTCGTAGCTGCCTGAACCACCAAACTCTCGGGAGTGGGGTGAGTAGATAGATAGCTGGGGTCGCCAACGGAAGGGCAGTATTTCTTGGTTAAAGACTTAACAGCCGGAAGATACGTGGGCAGATACGACGACAAAGCGTTGATGTCTGAATCAGACGGACACAGCCCTCAATAGGTTGCTGCAGTCTTGCGGGGGACAAGGACCGAGACCTAGAGACACGTCTCGTGCGACCTTTCGATTCCTTGTCCGTACGGGACCTCGACGGCTCCCGATGAGTGTTGCGTCGCAAACCCAAAGGCATGCGAGCCATGGAACGAGACCGATCCTGGCCAGCTTAGTCAGAAGGCGCGACCGGACCCCTGTCCTGTGATTGAAAAATCACCATCATGGATTTCTTAAACGCCGCCCATTCCTCCGGAGTCGAGGACTTCGTAGGGCACGAAACCTTCCTTGAGGCACCATCCTCCGAGGAGGACGGGGAAGGCGACCGGAGACGGAGCTTTCTTGAGTGCTGGGACGAGGAAGACGGGTGGCGGGAACCACTCCAGGACCGAGATCCCGCGGAATTCTTCTGACGCAGAGAGTCGCCCCTCGAGTCGTCTGTGGAAACCCCCTTAGACTTGGAAGCCAGGTACTTAACGGATTTAGAGCCTCTACCTACCTGGAGCTTCCCCTTCCGCTCCCGCAAGGCCTTGGCAGTCAGCGACTGGCATTTCGAGCAGTCGTCGGTGTGGTGCGACTTGCCCAGGCACCACAAACAAATGCGGTGGGGGTAGGTGAGCGACATCTTCGACTTGCAGTCCCGGCAGGTTTTAAAGCCAGACCGCGGAGTCGGAGGGGTCGAAGAGAAAGACATCTTCTATTGAGAAAACACACAAGGCGCGCCAAGTCTCGCGCAGTTAACACGTTCGTGGAAAAAACAGAACTGAGGCTACGGGCGCTGTGCGTTCCATTTATAACATCCAGTGACGTCACCCTCAACAGAGGCCTTCGAGGGACATGGACCCAACGCCATCGACGCAGGACGCCCTCTGCCGAAAAAGTTTCCGAAGTGCACAGCTGTGGACATTACATGTCAAAGATGTGGAATGCGTTGGAGGACACAATTCATTCGAAATCAAGTTTTTCCCCTATGGTAGCTCTGGCAATAGATAGGCAGCTCTGTGTGGACAGGAAGGATTTTACTTCAGTTATTAGTTTAGCGGGTTAACAGTGGCTGAAGCAATGGCGCTGGTCTGGTGTGTCATGCATAGAGTGGAGTCTAGGTAGACTCCTAGTGTCTTTACTGATGAAGAGACTGGGATGATGGAATTCTCTATGGTGAAGTTACAGTATTGTTTATAAAGTTTGGCTAACGTTTGCTTAGGACCAATAAGGATGATCTCAGTCTTGTCTCCATTGAGACAAAGCCCATTTTACGCCATCCAGGCTTGGATGGTAGCGTATATTGCATGGCGGGCTGCAGAGTCTTGGTTATAGGAGTCTGAGAGTAGTAGGAGTACCTGTGTATCATCGGCATAGTTTGTGTATGCTATGCTGAAGGTATCCAGTTTGTCGAAGAGCGGCTTTGTGAACAGGTTGTAGAGAGTAGGAGCTGTGCATGAACCCTGTGGGACCCCGCAGTGGATTGAGGTAGGGGCAGCACTTGCCTGATCAGAGAATACCTTTATGGCTCTACCTTCTAGAAAGGAGGAGATCCACGAGAAGGCTTCTCTGGAGAAGTGGGCTGCATGAGTGAGATGTGAGGTGAGGATCTTGTGATCTACAACATCAAAGGCAGCCGAGAGATCCAGAAGTAGGAGGAGGGCTGGCTTATCTTTGTCCATAATTTCTGTTATTTGATTTTTATGGTCTAAGAGGGTGGTTTCAGTGCCATGGCCTCTGTGAAATCCTGATTGTCTTTTGCCGAGGACGGAGTTAGAGTTAAGGAAGTGTTGAATCTAGTTGTGGGCAGCTTTATCCAGGATTTTTAGGAGGAACGGGACAGTGGTGATGGATCGGCAGTTGTTGGGGAATGTGGGGTCTAGTGAGGTTTTTTTTTTTTAAGCGTGAACGCACCCACGCTTCTTTGAGGCTAGAGGGGACAATACCGGATTTGAATGAGGCATTAATGAACAACGTTAGTAGGGGGGCAAGGGAGTCAGCGCATTCTTTAATAATGTTAGGAGGGCAGATGTCCCCTTTATGGTATCCGGTCATATTTTTGAATGCATTTTTTCGAAATGCAATTATCTCCAAAACATTTAGCGGAATTTATTTTTTTTTTTCCGACTGTCATTTTTTGTTGTATATTTTTTTTGGGGTTTCGTAAGTAAAAACAAGTGTTTTAAAAAAAACAGGGATTTGGGGGGATCCCCCCATTTTAAACATAAAATTTAAAAAAAAACATTTGAAAAACTTTTTTTGGGCAAAATTGATTCGAGAAAATGGCATTTCAAAAAATTACATTTAAAATAGTCACTATAAACCCTCCTTTACACATCGAGGGCTTGAGATGTTGGAGGAGGTCAAGGACTTCTGTTTCTGTGACATCTGGGAAGGAAAAGAGAACGTCATTGGGAGTGTGAGAAGGGAGGCTGGTCATGGATGGGTAAGGCTTTGAATCGCAAGTGAATTTTGTTTTTGGAGAAGTTCTATTTTACTGAGTAGGGCAGCTTGTATGCTTGAGCACCACGCCTCATCTTTAGTGATCTCGTTACGGATGGTGGAGGGAGAGATTAGGTCTTTAAATATAATAAACATTTCCTTGGATTGAGAGTTACCCTTAGATATCCGTGAATTGAAGGAGTTGGATTTAGCTCTAATGATCGCTTCTTTATAATGAGCGGATCGTCTTTTGAATTCTTCCTTGGGGAAGTCGCTAGGCTTGGAATGCCAGTTAGCTAGTGCAACACATTTACCAGTGCTAAGGGCTTGTAGTTCATCTGTGAACCTTGAATTTATGTGCATTGACTTCTTCTCTTTTTTGCATTCAATTGGGGCTATGGCGTCAATAGCTTTAGTGAGGGTGTCAGCGTAGATAACAGCTAATATGCTGGGGTCACTGGAGAACGGGGCCCGAGTTCTGGGACTTCCAGAAAAGGACAGAGGTTGTTCCTGTTTCATTTTTAACTTCAAACCTTTGCTGGGGGCGCATAGGTGAGCATTTTAGTGGTATGGGCTGTAGGAATGGTAAATTGGATACAGTTATGGTCTGTCCATGTGTATGCTTAATTTGAGCTGCCCGTGGTGGACCAGCTGTGGTCTGCCACCCAGTCAAGAGTACGGCCTTTGCAGTGAGTTGGGCTGGTGACTTTTTTTATGAACCCTAGATCTTTGAGTTCTTTAGCTAGGGCTGAAGCTGCTCTATCTTTAGGATCATTCAGGCCTAGATTAAGGTCTCTGAGTAAAATAGTTTTAGTGAAGCTTTTGAGGTTATCACCTAGTAGATGGAGGAGCTGTCCTTGGAAATCTAGAGCTGAGCCTGGAGGCCGGAAGATAAGGATCATGTTTATGGTGCAGTTTAGGGACATGGATATTTTGGCAGATATGATGTTGGCGTTGCCTTCCGTAGGGAGATTCCGCAGCCTGATGGAGAAGGTATCTTTTGTTATGAGGGCTACTCCTCCTCCAGTCAACATTTATCTGTCTTGACAGAGAATGGAGTATCCAGGTGGAAGGGCTAGTGAGATAGCAGGACCTGACGCTTCATGAAGCCATGTCTCTGTGATAGCAAGTAAGTCTAGGTCATGAAAGTTTAGGAAGTTGTGGCTCTCCAAAGCGTGAGCAGGGAGAGAGTGTGCATTTATAAGTGCACATTTGAGATGGGGGGGGTGGTGTGCTGTTTTTGGTTGGGGAAGTGGTGGGTGAGGCTATGGAATGGGTGTGGGAAGTAGCTCTATCGGCAGGTGAATTTATCAGCTTAATATTGTGGGTTTTATACGTGTGAGAGCAATGATGGGTGCTGTCAGGATTCTGCAGAGCGGGGTATGCATCTGACGGGAAGTATGAATACTTGGTTCTAGTGCTCTTGGTGGCATGGATACAGTACGAGCGAGTGCCCAGTCTGTGGTCCCTCATGGCTGTAGGCCAGGGGAGACTGTGGTGTTGTAGGGGTTTGGTGCGCACTCTGAGCCCACAGAGCCAGGATTCTAGGAGAGCCGAAGGGCAGTTGTGGTAGTGGGGCACGTGGGGGTGAGGGGGCTATGTTTGTGTGAGAGGTGTGGTGTGGGTAAGTAGGGGAGGTGGTACTCTGTTCCCGTGACTGCATGTGCGAGTTGTGTTAGAGTTCAGCATGGTTGACGGAGCAGAGTTAATGTGAGTGAAGACGACGGACAGAAGGGCTATGGTCATGTGCCAAGTTAATGCAGAAAGCTGTGGGTTCTGCAGGGAATGCAAGGGAGCCGTAAGTGATTTTGTCACCACCCTTAGTGTGCTCAGGGCACTGCAATCTTTCTCAAGCAAGCATTGATACATGTTGTTTCAGGGCTCTTTCAGCTTGAGGAGTGATGGCATCAAAGGCTTTTCAGCTAGAAGCTTGCTCGGATAACATTGAGAGAGAGGCAGAGAGGGGGCGTGGCAAAGGTGGTTGTGCCTGCCTTAAGCTTTGTCATGCGAGCCCGAAAAAACCCTGCAAATGCTGCTTTTATAACATGAAACCCCCCCTTTTTATTGTGGTGTGACTTCCCTGGTGACAGCGATCTTACTGCTCGAAGAATCGTAGTTTTCTATTGAGAGCGCCCGGCAGATCAAGATCGGGTCCCGACTCTGCCTCATTTGTGGGCTTAAAATGGCAGAAGCCGCGAAGAGGGGGCCGGCGCAGGCCTCAGCCCCTTACAGACCTATGGGGCACCTGCTGTGAATGCGGATAGAGTCTTTGTGGTGGGGGCCTGATTTTACTGAAAGATACTGGATTCGCAAAGGCAAGGTGCCTGGGGATGGCCTGACCACGGGAGACCATCTGGCGTGTGGACTGGAGCCAACGAGAAGCTGGGGGCGCTCTCCATCTACGGAGACAGCCTGGCAGCGGCACAAACAGTGGGGCACCGGCTTTCTTGTCAGAAGCCCAGCGGGAGCAAAGTCAGCTGGCAGGTCAGTCCTGAGTTTCCCGTGGGCAAGCGAGGGAGTGAGGGAACGGAATGGCCTGCAAGAGAGTCTGAGTGAGTACAGGGCACCATCTGCTGAAGCGGGTGGGCTGGAGGTATGAGATAAGGGCCTGAAACGCATTTGATCTACTCCAGTGGGGGCCCACACTTCCTGGACTGCACATAACACACATTGACTCCCCCAACAGCCAGTGTGGACACAGAGGGGAGCAGATAGTGGTCTGGAACTGATTGAGTCAGCTGGGCTGGGCAATGCTGTAAGGGTCACAATACTAAGCACACAGTCGAGCTAAGCACTACATTTATCTCCAAGATAAGGGCCTGAACATTCTTGTGAACTTTTGCCAGCTGGTGGAGTTAGCTCGTTGTTCTCTCTGGTCATCTGGGAGTTCCTACAGTTGGGCACGCCTTCTGATTGATTGCACTCAAGGGGTCCTGGTCGAGTGGTATGAACCTGGGTTTGTGAGTGTTATTGGCTTACTTACAATAGAAATTGGTGCCCCGGACAGTAACTACGGATGTGATTGTGGGGGAAAAACCACTCTTGATTGGAACCATCTGAAGGAGGCCCCCAGTGCTGTCAAAATGGAGCCCTATTGGCCTGAAAAATTGCTAGCCTGGAGCGATGGCTAAATCTGGAACAAAATCCAAAGCAGGGATTATTAGGCATGCAAGACAAGGAGAAATCGGCTCGAGAGGTTCACGCTGAGGTTCATTCTCCCCTGCCCGGAACGGCCTCTCCAAATCCCTAATTTACTAAGGAGGATCTTATGTAGATGCTCTCCACCCTGAAACAGGATCTCACAGCAGAAATCAAATCTACGAAAGAGGCACTGGTCAAGACTGACGCAGATCTGAACTCTCATCTGTTGGGGCTGGTGTTGCCCGTGAATGAGGTTGAAAACATGCTATGTGATCAGGCACACGAGCATGCAGAGCTGGTAAAAAGGGTGGTGGGCATTGAAGAACAGCTTGAAGTGATTTGGGCTAATCAAGAGGATCTAGAGAACAGATTCTGGTGAAACAACATCCGAATACGCAGCATTCCTCAGCAGGTACAAGATCAAGACCTGACAGACTATGTTCGGGATCTGCTCCCGTCCTTATTGGACCTTCCACACACCACTGCCCTGGCGCTAGATAGAATGCATCGCGTATATGCCTCAATGCAGCAACAGCGCAACCTGGTGCAAGATGTATTTTCAAGAGTCCACTACTTTCAGTTGAAGGAGGAAATCATGATGGCAGCCCGAAAGAAAGCCAACTGAAATCCGGGGGATGAAACTTTTGTTATACCAAGATCTCTCATCTAGGATACTGGCAAATAGGTGGAAGCTACATATAGTCACAGCTTGGCTCACAATCAAGAAACATCAAATATTGCTGGGTGCTCCCCTGTAAACTGCTCTTTGAATATCAAAATCAACAATACGTCATTGGCTCGAAAGAGGCGGCAGCAGAATTAATGGACGCTACTGCGGTCTCCACTTTAGATGATGCTGGGATGGGGTCCAGATCAAGCTCAGGGCTCAGAAGCAGCACCAGGAAGCCTAGAAGGAAGAGAAACTCGGCAAAATCACCTTCAGAGGCAGAGCTGGGGCCGGCCCAGAAAGCCTCTTCCTGACACTTTGGCCTGTTATAAGCCGGCTGATTGGTTCTTTGTTCAGGAATTATCTCTATTCTTAACAAGTTGTCATCTTCAGTTTTGGCGCTCAAGCCACCAGGGAAAACGTAAACATGACACCTATTGCTTGAAGATTTGGGGGAATAGCTCTAGGGTTAAGAGGGTGTCACAAGGGAATTGCACCCATGTATAAGCTATCACAAATGGTTATGGAGTTGCTTTCAGTGCAATGTTATAATTCCATTGGTCACATAAGGGAATTTTGTTGCTATGTTTCAAGGAGACTCCTTGGAAGGGATTCTCCCGTTTATCGTTCTGACTTGTTTGAGAGATTTCTGGCTGGTTGTGGAGCACAGTGTCATCCCCGGACTTCCCCTGCGTGACCCTGAATGTGAAGTGTCTTAATTCACCATTAAAATGCAAGGCACTGTTACACAGAATCTTCTCTGGATGCAGCCTTGGTCTTTCTACAGGAGACCCACTTATTGGCAGGAGACGAAAAGGGTCTCTGCATTAAATTGTACCCTTGACCATACTTTGCTACTAGTGGCCTAAAAAAGCGGGGAGTCGGCATCATTGTTCGCAGAGGCCTGCCCTTGAGGGTGTAGAAGGTATTGTGGGACAAAGAGGGGAGATATCTATTACTCATCCCGAATGGAGCATCGTAAAATTACTATAGCTGTTCTATATGGCGCCAGCGATGGACAGACGGAGTTCCTCACAAAATTACCAGATGTCCAAGCCGAATATGCTGAAGTAAGGATTGTTCTGGGGTGAGGGGGTTTTAATTGTGTCATAGATCCGTTATGGATAAATCTCTGGCTACTACCACCAATGAAAAGCAAAACCTCTATGCTATGATTACACTATTGAGGGAACATTTGCTAATAGAGACATGTGTTTATTCTGTTCATAAAGGCTTCTCGTGGCTAGATATGGTTTTGCTTTCCAACACCTTCATCCCGACGGTTAAGGGGATAAAAACTTTAGTAAAAGCACTATCAGATCACTGTCCCCCCCTTAGGCTTGAACTGGAACTGGTCCAGTTTGCTCTGCCATATAGGCCTCCTTGGAAGAACAAATAATACAAAATTGACTGACGTCGCTTTAAAAGCCCACGTAGAAGAGGCGATAAATTATTTCGGGGATAATGATACTGGGGAATTAGATTTTCAGACTATTTAGGACTCCAGGAAGACAGTGCTCCAGTGGGTCATCATAGGCCAATCAACAGCTTGGGGGAGAGCCCAGAAACAGCAACAAGCCTCATTAGAAGGAATAGTTCAGGAGAAGGAAAAAGCATCCAGTGAAAGGGAATCAGTGGTCCCTCAGAGATCTGCAGGCCCTAGAGACACATCTGACAAGAAAGGCTGCTCACTCAATTCTCAGAACACAACAATATTTTTATTCCAGGAGGTAACAAGGCTAATAAATTGCTGGCAGCTAAATTAAAGAAGGCAACCACCTGCAACTACGTCAGGGCCCTCAGGGATGGGGGTGGGAAACAGGTTATTACGGAGGCCAGAAAGCTGAAGGTTATTTAGGACTTCTTTCGTAAGGCTTCAGTCCCACATCAAAGGAATCCGGCTCATATCGAAGAATATATTCGCCAAGCACATCTTCCTCAGATCCCTGATGAAGTGAGGGAAGCACTGGAGGGCGGCCATAACTGCTCAAGAAGTGTCCCAGACAATGTTATCACCTTCTGACAGGGAAAGCTCCAGGCCCAGATGGCTTCACCAGCAAATACTATAAAATGTTTGCAGGCCTTCTGACTCTGCAAATCACTAAGCTCTTTTTTTTTTTATTCTTTTTATTGGCATTTTAACACCACAACCAAACACAGTCTGCTCTGCAAAATCAATGTCATACATACAAATTGCCGTTAAGTGCCATATATCAGTTTGTTACAAGTCCTCATTGTCTGTCTCAGTGCCTTTCTGGGTCAATCCTGCTTCTCCGGACCACCATGCTCTCTGCAGTAACGTGCCCACTCACGCTCAACCCCCAACAAGAAACAAACTTCTAACTGCGCACGCTTCCCCTGCCCCCCCCAAACCTCATCTGCTCACTCATTGCCCCTCTACTGCCTCCTGCTGATCGACTCTGCTTTGGCCTTCACCCTCTTTGTGTTTGTTCAGCCTGCTGCTGCTTATGCCTCACAGGGTCAGCTCATCAGAGTGCACAAACATCCTTCGTACTAGTGCATTCCACGCAGTTATGTTGCCACTGACCTCCTGCTGCCCCCTACATGCTGCTCTGTACCATACCAATGTCCCTGGCTCTGCCCACTTTTTCAGATCCTCTAACCATGCCTCCACCCGGGGTCCCTCTGCTGTTTTCCATGCCATGGCGATCCGACGCTCCGCCAGGACGCAAATTAGGTCTTTCATTTTATCTATGTGGGTGACTGTGCGCCTACGCTTGAACAGTCCCAGCAGGCCTGCCTCTGGTGGCCATTCATGCATGCCTATTCCTGCGGGCCGGACCCTGTCTGCTATGTCGTGCCAAAATGTATCAACCACCGGGCACTGCCAGAACATATGCAGTATGTCTGCTTTATTGGACTTGCACCTCGGGCATGTCTGTGTCTCTGCTCCCAGGAATTGTGAGATGGTGTGCAGTGTTATATATGCTCTGTGGGCAACCTGTAGTTGCGTTAGTTTAAATCTGGCATTTCTTGACACTTTCCTCATGTATAGCTTTACTCTAGCCCATTCACCGTCTGTAAAGGTGCACCCAACATCCCTTTCCCACTTGGCCCTTGCAAGGAGCTCTAGTTTGCTCAGTACATCCTGTATTAATTCGTAGAGCCTGGTGATGGCGTGGCCGCCCTCCGCCAAGTCATACATCGTATCCAACATAGCGTATCCTACTATTCCCGTTTTCTTTGTCAGCCACCTGCTTGCTACCAGCCTAGTCACCCTGTGGTATTCCAGGAACTGCCCTCCTGAGATGCTGTACTGTTCTGCCAAATCAGGCAGGCTCCGCAATACCCCGTCGTCTTCAGTCTGACTACAGACCACAACTAGGGGTATATTCTCAGAGTACGGGTCCTGTTGCTGCACTAATCTCCACATTCTGTGCCACAGTGTACGTCCCCGTGCGACCAGCCCAAACCTTTTCCAGGCCCACCCGCCTCTACCCATAGTACCCCCTTTAAATAGTACGGCCAGATCCCGTGCCCGAGTAGCCTTATGTCTTGTGACCCCTCATCTGCCAGCCAGTCCAGGACAAACTGCAGCTGTCCAGCTAGGTAATACACCTCGAAGTGTGGTGCCCTGATCCCCCTCTCCTTGTAGTCCCTGTGCAACACGTCTAGCGAGATTCAGCACCTTTTCCCTCCCCAGATAAACCCCTGCACTGTTAAGTCTAGCTTGCGAAAGAACCCTCTAGGAATCTCGCAGGGTACATTTACAAAATGCTACAATAGGCATGGTAGCACCACTATCTTAAGGAGCACCGCCGGGCCCATCATGGACAGTGGTAGTTTGTGCCAGAATGCATCTCTCGACCCCATTTAATTCTTTCAACGTTTTTGCTTTATGTTCCTTCCTTTGGAGTGTATTATATGTTTACCCCCAGGTATCGGAAAGTGTCTACGTCCCACTTTAGCCCCTACTGCGGGAGGTGCTCAGGTTCTAGGTCAGGCAGCGAGAACAGGATACCTGGCAGCTTGGCAAAGTTGTCCAGCACCGCCAGAATATGCGGCAGGTTGTCCTGGGGGTTCTCCACATACAGCAACATGACTTCCGTGTGTACTGCAATACCACATGGGTGTCGCCGCCAACCGGTATGCCAGCTGCACTCAAATCCTTCCTGAAGAAGGCCGCAAGCGGCTCCAGTGCCAGTATGAACAGCATGGGAGATAGCAGGCACCCCCATCTGGTGGCCATTGCCCAACTCCCACCCTTCCGAGATATGCCTCCCTGTCTTAACCTTGGCTAAGGGCTGGGTGTACAGGAGCCGCACCCACGGCATGAAACGTGGGCCCACTCCAAAGTGTTGCAGCGTTGTGTGCAGCCAGTCCCATCTCAGAGTCAAAAGCTTTTATTGCGTCCAGAGAGGCAACCACATATGCTGCTTCCTCCCCCGCTGTCTGTTCTATAATGTAGTGCAGCCTGCACAAATTCCAGGACGTGCTCCTGCCGTGTACATAACCCACCTGGTCCGCGTGGACCAATGTGCCAATCACCCCCCGCAGCCTGGCAGCCAGTATCTTACAGTCCTGGTTTATCATCGAGAGTGGTGTGTACGGCCTGCATTCCAATGGGGGCTTCCCAGACTTCAGCACAAGCACTATTAAAGATTCCCGTAGGCTGGTTGGCAGTAGTCCCCCCTCATCATGTGCAAGAGGTGTGGCGTTAGGGCTGCCACATATTCCATGTAGAACTCATCCAAAAACCCATCTGCCCTCAGTGTTTTACCCGTGGGTAGCGCATTTATGATCTCCTGTTGCTCCTCTACTGTAAGCGGTGTGTCTAACATTTCCACCTGCTCTAGTCCTAGACTAGGTAGCTCTATCTCCTCCCACACTGCTTCGATATCCTCCACCCTGTCCTCTCCATTAGCATCGTATAGGGTCTGATAGAACCTCCTGAAGACAAAGTTAATCTCCCCTTGGGTCCACCATTCCTCACCACATTCATCTCTGATGGCAACTCACTAAGCTCTTTAACTCCTTTTTAAGCTAAGGGAAAGTATCAGAATCCACGGCAGAATCAGCAACAACCTTGTTGCTGAAACCCGAGAAGGACCCAGAGGACTGCACCACTTATCGTCCCATAGCCCTCCAAATACAGATGCAAAAATATATAGTACAATTCTGGCTATCAGATTAGGAGAGGTCCTCTCGCAGATAATAAATAGAGACGAGACTGGTTTAATCAGGAATAGAGGCACTCATGACAATATTCAGCAGGTGGTGGACCTAACTGCTTTAGCCCTAGGAATCCCAGGGGGACTGTCCCTTCTCTCCATAGGCGCCCATCAGGCTTTTGACAGTATGTCATGGGACTTTCTAAAGGCTCACTTGTCTGCATATGGATTTGGCCCATCCTTCATTAAGAGGATCATGGCAACCTTGCAAATTCCATCTACCAGTATTAAAGTAAACGCTCTCAGGTCTTCACCCCTCCCCCTGCGTAGGGGCATAAAACAAGGATGTCCTTTGTGCCCCTTATTTTTTGCATTAGCAATAGAACCCTTAGCACAGACGATATGTGGCAATGCCTGCATTTTGGGTTCATTTTACGGGGGGAACACGCATAAGGTGGCATTATACACTGATGATATCTGCTTTCTTCAAAATCCCCAGTCTTCCCTCCCAGAACTCCCTGAGCTACTGGAGAGATTCACCCTGATATCAGGCTTCCGAGTTAATCACCGGAAATAAATCAGTGGGCTTAGTGATTCAGGAGCTTCCTGAAGTTTGTCAAGCTTTACAATCCTCCTTCCCTTTCAAGTAGGCTAACCGGGAAATCACATATTTAGGGGTAATTATCACCATTACCTATGGATCATTCTAGGGGCCAACATTTCCGTATTATGTAAGGAGACCAAAGAGACGCTACAATATTGGGAGATGCAGGAGATTTTGTGGATGGGGCGAATCAGTGCAGTAAAAACGACAATACTCCCGAGACTCCTGTGGATCTTCTAGGCTCTGCCAATTACTATCCCGGAGCGAGATTTACTAGAAATACAGAAGGCAGTGGATCTATTCATCTATCAGGGTAAACCTCCTAGAATGCCTTGGAAATTGCTTCTTAGATCTCGAGGGCTGGGGTGGCCTGGGGGTCCCATCTATTCAACGTTATTTTCGGGCGGCACAGATTGCGCTGATGCTAGACTGGGCATCCGAAGAGAGGTGTCCGAAATGGAAGACACTCAAAGAGGTTGGCTCAGTTTACCCCTGGCACTCCTCTCATTTCTCCCGAAATCTGTGTGGAGAATCCAGCAGAGTCTGCTGAAGTCTACTAACGCCACCTTGGCCCATTGGGACAAAGCTTGCTCACAACTGGGTTTTACATCTGGACTGGGTCCCCTGTCCCCGGTGTTACATAATCCAGAGTTCACTCCGAGCATTCAAGGGAGGACATCGCACAATGGGAGTCACTTGGGGTTTTAGAGCTGAGAGACCTATATAAGGGAGGGAACGCCACTCACATTTATAGAATGTAAGGAGAAGTTCAACATATCTGAAGCAGAGCATTTTAGGTACATGCAACTCAGACACTGGGCGTCTAATAATTGGGGATAGAACTCAGGGTTCTGGTGGGCCAGGAAACACTTGATTTCTACTTGTTACCGACTGCTAGAAAAGGCCTGCAGTGAAGATAAATTACCAAATATGCCACGTTGGGAGAGGGAATTGGAGATTGGTATTTCGGAGGAATCTTGGCAAAAGATCTTGTCTCGTATCCATAGGAGCTTGCGCTGCACTGCAGTCAAAGCGTGGGCCATTAAATTATGCTTTCAGTGTTATCTGAACCCTCAAAGATTGTATGCGATCCGGCCTGACTACCCAGTTTGCTGCGTGGGCAATTGGGTGATCTTGCACACATATGGTGGCACTGTCCAATCATGCAAACGTATTGGCAGGAGATTTGTTCAAGGATAAATGACAATATAGGTAGCTTGCACCCTATGTGCCAGCTGACCCTGCTTTTGGGGGTTGTTCCCGAGGATGGTTCTTTCCCGCTAACTGGTGGTAAAGCACAGCTAGTATCGCAGTTACTAATGGCAGCAAGAATAAACTGTGCACGCTTCTGGAAGACTCCGGAAGGTCTTTGTATTTCATACTGGTGGGTAAAGGTGTGGGAGATCATATCCATGGAAAAACTAAATGCACACATTTCAGACGAAATGGCTAGATTCTCCCTTCTTGGACATTGTTCAAGGGAAGGAACATCTGTTTTTCCGGCCACAGGTCTTGAAACACCTCTTTCAGAATTAATGTTGTTGCAGAGAGCCGGTTAGAGGCGAGAGGGTGGAAAACAGACATCTGAAGGAGAAGAGAAGGGGTACTATGGTGCTTAAATGAGCCAGTATTCTGGGAACCCAGAAGACGGTCTGGGTTTACTCGTGAGACTATATTTATGTTATTTCCATTAGGTATTTAAGTTATTTTTGTTCTTATTTGGGGAGTTAATCACAACATGTAAAATGGAATTTCGATGTTTCTCCAGCATGGGGTCTGGAATGGATTCACATGCTCATGAATATTCCCCGTCGTCAGGCTGGGAATCCTCGGTAAAGAAAAAACCAGTATCAGTTTCGTTTCTGATCTGTCTTTCGTAGTAATAACCAATCACTGGTCTCTGCGTCATACTGACCACAGCCAATGACTGCCCTCTACCTAAGCACCGCCTCTGGCAGCCATCTTCAGATTTTTACCGCACGTTCATGTGTTGGGATCCTCGTGCTATTGCTCTCGAGCGTTAGTGCTTTTTTTCGCGCTTTTTCACAAAAAAAAAAAACTTCGATTCTTTCGGTCAAAAGAGCCTCAAGCTCCACCGATCCTACATCCGATCAACGGGGACCCGTGTCGGATTCATCTGTGCCCCTCAAGGGTGAAGATTTCGTCGAGCTACGCTTCGGAGGACTCCAGAAGCTTCTCAGGCCCGGTCTCGGAGATGGCCCAGGAGAAGGGAAGCTCGACGCCCGGAAAGCTGTTCAGGGTCTGCCCTGGATGCCAGCTGCAGAACGTCTTCAAGGAGGACGAACACTCTTTCTGCCTTTACTGCCTTCATGAGGACAAGACGCACGTGGAGAAGGACTGTGCGTTTTGCGGCAACATGTCGGAACGGACCATGAAGGACCGCCATCAACGTCTCGCCAACTGGCTGGAGGGTAAGAGCCCGTCTGGCGAGAAGAAGAAGAAATCCGAGCGGTCTTCTAAGACCTTTGAGGGCCCCCCCGGCGACGGGGGCCCAACATAAGGCCAAGCACCGCGAGTCCGCTGGCACCGGGAGCGCCGAACGGTCGGGCTCTACGGGCGCCAGGCAGGGCGCACCCTCCCCGGCACCATCAACCACGAGCCAACGCTCTGGGTCGGGTAAGAGGAAGGCCGAGCACCCGGCGAAGCTCCTGGAGAGGCCCCGGTCGAGCTCTAAGGCAGAGGAGGAGCGTGGCAGTGCCCCCTCCCTCAAGGATAAGGCGGTGAGCGCACCTAAGGTGGTGAAGGCCTTGATCCATCCGACCAAGCCCTCTATCGAAACGGTCGCGGCGGCCCTGGCTCAGCCTGTGGTGGCTACACCAGTGGTGGCGACCTCAGGGCCCAGAATCTCCCTGCCTCCTCGGAGGGAGTCTTCCTTTGTGCCCATCGATAGGACCCCCGTGAAACCCTCCGTGGGGAAGAAGAAGGGGGGGCAGGGCGTCGTCGTAGATTCGGCCTCAACCTCAGAAGAGGAGCTGATCGAGGTCTTAAGCCACGGCCTAGGCGTGGAAGGCCAGCCCGTCGGAATGGACCCCGACGCAGGTGACGACGACGACATCGTCGAGGATACCGACGGGGCCCCTGCTCGCCCGTCGGATTCCCCTCTGCCAGCGCCGCAAGACAACTCGGCGGCCATTTTGTTGGCCATACAGTCCTTATGCTCCGAGATAAGGACGAGGCTACCGTTACCGACGGAGGAACCTCTCCCGTCGGGGGATCCAGAACCGGGACCTTCTGGTGTTCCCCCTACCAAGAAAAGAAGGATCCATCCACCACCTCCTTTTCAACCGTCGCGCCCCGTCCAGCTCTCCTCCCCGTCCACCCGAGGGGATGATACGGGGACTGACACGGCAGCGACGGGTACGGACGACGAGGCATACGACGAGGATTTTCCGTCGTCGCCTCCCACCAGGGCTTCTCCGCCCGACGAGATCGGATCTTTCCACTCCATGATCTCCAGGGCTTCCGAGCTTTTCCAACTCTGCCCTGAGGAGAAGAAAAAGGAAGGCTTCCTTTACCAGCGGCGCGAGGCCAAGAGGAAGACGGTCCTCGCAGTGCCTCTGTTGGACGACATTTGGGATGAGGGCCTTTCCCTCCTCAAGAACCCTTCCACGACGCCAGCTAGAAGAGACCGGTACGAGAAAAAGTACCGGGTCCCGGACACGGCCCCCCTATGCCTCCGGGCGCAGCCTACCCCGGACTCCGTCGTCTCCGCGGCAGCCAGGAAGAAAGCGGGGGGGGGGTGCGGCCTCCACATCGACTTCCCCGCCGGACGGCGAGGGAAAGAAATTGGATGCTATGGGACGTAGAGTCATCTCGTCGGCAGCGACGACGATTAAAGCGGCCAACGCCTTGGCTATCGTGGCCCGCTACGACAGGGAGCTCTGGTACAAGATAGCTCCCCTGCTGGATTTTCTGCCGGACGACAAGAGGGCGGAGGCCCTTGAGATCCTGCAGGAAGGTGAGGTGGCGTCGGACCACGCCATCACCGTGGCGACGGACATCGCCGACACTGGGTTCCGCCAGCTGGGCAACGGCGTTTGCCTTCGACGTCGTGGATGGCTCAAAGCTACGGATTTTCGGCAGGACGTCCCGACCAGAGTCCTGGACATGCCCTTCGATGGGAACAACCTGTTTGGGAAGACAGTGGACGATTCCCTTCAGGCCATCAAGGCGGATACTGAGACGGCCAGGGCCCTTGGAGTCCTGCAGCAACGACGAACGCCCTTTCGGAGCGGCGGAGGCAAGGGCGCCTCCAAAGGTTCCGGCGGCGGTTTCGCTTCCTACCGTCAAGCGGCCCGCTCGTCGTCGCAAGAGGCCTACAGAGGACGAGGCAAGTCTAGCGGACCCCGCCGTCGTCGCCAAGGAGGTCAAGGCGGCAAGGCCGCGTCCAAGCAGGATTGAACCGGCCGTGGGGTCGGGCCCCCACCGAAGCACCCCGGTGGGAGGCCGGCTGGCGGGCTTCGTCAGCGTGTGGGAGTCCATCTCCACCGACCGTTGGGTGCTGGACGCCCTGGCCCGGGGCCACGCGCTCGAGTTTCAAAGAAGGTGCCCGCGCGTCCCCCCCGTGGCCAGGAAAGAACTTCACGTCCCTCAACTTCTCCTGGAGGTAAAGGCGATGCTCAGAAAGGGCGCCATCGAACTCGTCCCAAAGAGGCTTCGGGGCTCCGGAGTCTACTCGCGATACTTCCTCGTGAAGAAGAAGACGGGAGGATGGCGCCCCATCCTAGACCTGCGACGTCTGAACAAGTTCATCAAGGCGCAGAAGTTCCGGATGGTCACCCTCCAGCACGTCCTGGGTCAGCTGGAGGAAGGAGACTTCCTATCGTCGTTGGATTTGGAGGATGCCTACTTCCACATTCCCATCCTAAAGGGGCACCGAAAATTCCTCAGATTCGTGGTCCAAGGGCGTCATTACCAGTTCAAAGCCCTTCCCTTCGGACTACGGTCGGCACCCAGGGTATTCACCAAGTGCCTCGCACCGGTGGCGGCGCAGCTGCGCCGCGAGGGGATTCACGTCTACCCCTACCTGGACGACTGGCTCATCCGCGCCAAGACGAGGGAGCTCGCCGTGGTCCACACGGCAAGGACCGTCCAACTCCTCACGGACCTGGGATTCTCCGTGAACTACGCCAAATCCCACCTGGTGCCCGCGCAAGTCACACTGTTTCTGGGAGCGAGGCTCGACACAGTGTCCCTTCTGGCCTCCCCGTCGGAGGAGAGGACCAGGACCATCTTGGGCAAGGTGCAACGGATGTTGGTGGCCGACGCGGCCAAGGTGAGGTCCATCAAGTCCCTCCTCGGGATGATGTCTTCCTGCATCTACCTCATTCCCATGTGCAGGCTCCGGATGCGCCCGTTGCAAGAATTCCTGGATGCGCGCTGGATCCAGACGACGGGCAGCTTCGAGGAAAGGATCAAGCTCGACGAGAGTTTCCGACGAGCGATACGGTGGTGGGGCACCCGCGCGCATCTGACGGCGGGCATGGACTTCCAGACCCCAGCCCACCAGGAGACTGTGACCACGGATGCCTCCCTGGAAGGGTGGGGAGCGCACACCGAAAATCTGCACGCAAGGGGACTCTGGCTCCCGACGGAGAAGTCCCTGCATATCAACGTCCTGGAGCTCCGTGCAGTGTTTTGGGCCCTCAGGTCCTTCCTTCCGTCCCTCAAGGGCAAGGTGGTGAGGATCTTCACCGACAACACCACCACCATGTTTTACATCAGGAAAAAGGGCGGAACCAGGTCCCCAGCGCTGTCCAAGGAGGCGCAGGACCTGTGGCATTGGGCCGTCGCCCAAGGGATTTTTCTGGGGCCGTTTCATCTGGCAGGGATAAAAAACACCATCGCCGACTCACTCAGCAGGGAGCTGCGCTCGTGCCACGAGTGGGAACTACGGCAGGATCTGGTGGATCGCCTCTTCCGACGGTGGGGCACACCCCAGATCGACCTGTTCGCGACGGCGACGAACACCAAGTGCCGGAGGTTCGCCAGCAGGTTTCCCCAGACGAGGAGCATGGGCGATGCTTTCTCGTTCCCCTGGGAGGGCCTGTTCCTCTACGCGTTCCCTCCCTTGCCTCTGCTAATCCGGCTCGTCAACCAGCTCAAGAGGTCACGGTGCAGGATGATCCTCGTCGCACCTGCGTGGCCGAGGCAGATATGGTTCCCGGACCTTCTGGACTTGTCAGCGTCCCCGCCGATCAAGCTGCCGGCGGACGCGGATCTACTCTCCAGGGAAGGAGGCGCCATCCTCCACCACGACCCGAAGTCGCTGAACTTGCAGGCCTGGCTCCTGCAGCGCTAGAGTTTGGAGGATACGACATACCAGCCGATTGCAGAGAGGTTCTTGCAAAGGCCAGGGCGTCCTCGACTCTTAAATGCTACGGACACAAATGGAAGAGGTTCTCTGTCTGGTGCCACGCACAGAAGATTAACCCTCTACGGATTACGGCTCCCCAAGTACTGCCGTACCTGCTGACGCTGGCCAAAGCTGGTCTGGCACACGCGTCCATCAAGATTCATCTTGCTGCGATCTCCCGATACACCAGAACCACGGGGCGGACGTCCTTGTGGTCTCATCGTCTGGTGAAGGAGTTCATGAAGGGACTGTTCAGATCGTTCCCGCCGGTGAAGGCTCCGGCCCCGGCGTGGGAGCGCAACGTGGTGCTGACCAAGCTCATGGGACCTCCGTTCGAGCCTCTGCACTCGGCCCCGTTGAAGTTTCTATCGTGGAAAACAGCTTTTCTTGTGGCCATCACCTCCGCACGACGAGTGGGAGAGATCCAGGCCCTTTCCTGCAAGGCCCCGTACTTGACTTTCCACGACACGAGGGTAGTGCTCAGGACGCACCCCTCCTTCATGCCCAAGGTGCCGTCGGACTTCCATCTCAACGAACCCTTGGTGTTGCCTGTGTTCTTCCCGTCGCCTTCGTCGCCGGCTGAGAGGACTTTGCACTCGCTGGATGTGGCTAGAGCGCTGAAGTTCTACGTAGACCGCACGAAGTGTTTTCGGAAGACGTCACAACTCTTTGTGAACTTTGGACCTGTCAATCAGGGGAAGGCTCTCTCGAAGGCTTCCATTTCCAGATGGCTCTCCGGCTGTATCATGTACTGTCACCGGTTGGCAAACCGACCGCTGCCTGGCCGTCCGAGAGCCCATTCCACCAGAGCGATCGCAGCTACCACGGCGTTCCTATCTGGTGTGCCCCTGCTGGACATATGCAGGGCTGCTACGTGGAGGTCGACGCACACCTTCACGAAATTCTACTGCGTCGACCGGGATTCCAGGGAGGAGTCCAGGGTCGGCCAAGCAGTGCTGCGCAACCTGTTCGCCTGAGGTGAGCCTGGTGAGGAGGTAAGATGCTTAATGTTGAGTTGATGTGATGCTTAATGTTGAGCCTTTGCCACCTCCCGTGGTTGTGCATGTGTGTACTGCTATGTATTCTTTATTCATGAGCATGTGAATCCATGCCAGACCCCATGCTGGAGAAGGAACAAGTTACTTACCTGTAACTGTTGTTCTCCAGCATGGGTCTGGCATGGATTCACATGCGAACCCTCCCGCCTACCCCTCTGCGGCTCTTCACTTGGTCATACTGCCACTTCACGTGCTTCCAAATCTGAAGATGGCTGCCAGAGGCGGTGCTTAGGTAGAGGGCAGTCATTGGCTGTGGTCAGTATGACGCAGAGACCAGTGATTGGTTATTACTACGAAAGACAGATCAGAAACGAAACTGATACTGGTTTTTTCTTTACCGAGGATTCCCAGCCTGAAGACGGGGAATATTCATGAGCATGTGAATCCATGCCAGACCCATGCTGGAGAACAACAGTTACAGGTAAGTAACTTGTTCCTTCTGTAACTCATCTTGTAATATTATGGCACTGTTCTTATGTCATGTTCATTGAGAGTTCAATAAAAAGAAAACTTGAAGAAAAAAAAAAAGAGAGGCAAATTAGCCCACTAATACTGTTTTTATACTTTTTTTAATTAAATCTATTGACCTTCAGTAACGATGGTAGTAATTCATCTTTAGAAGAGCATAATGCTCGCCTCTGTTTTTAAAATAGAACAAAGATTTTCAAGATTTGTTAATACCGGGAAGTCATGATTCAATTGAAAACACAAAGGAAAGCAGTATCGGACCCTTAAGAGAAAACAATGGAACGGGGGGGGGGGGGCTTTCGCTCACAGCTGAATAGTGATATTTTATCCAGAGAGCGGACAAAGTGGGTGTATACAAGATCTTGAAGCAACCATCTGCAGATTTTATTGGGCAACAGTATACATCATGCATTAATTGCTTGCTTATAAGAAGGGGGCATTGTTTTCATACCTTTGCATATTCTTGCTAATGTTTCTGTCTTTAAGCAGCTGAAAATAAATTCACAAAAAGAAGTGCAAAAGCAAAGTGTTTGAGGGAACGTTACGGCAAGTTTGCTGACTGTTCTAGAGTTGAAGTTGGTTATCACTCAAAGTTGGCTGGACTATGATATGATATGATATTTTATTTGTATTGCGCTTGTACACAAGTGTTTCAGAGCGAGACTAGGCAAGGGAGGGGAACAAGGGAGAACACAGCACAACATAAAAACGATCTTACTAGGCCCAGTGACATTGAGAACGCACAAGTGCATGGGAAAGGAAAAAGGGGAAAAAGTGCATGGAAGGGGGAGAGTGGAAAGCGCAGAAGCCGAGGAGCGCAGATAAATAAAATAAATAGAAAATGTAGGCAAACTGTGGTAGTGCAGCCAGCAAGTGGCAAGTACTTTGTTTAAGGCAGCAGACTGGGTAAGTCTGAATACGTGCAGAAAAAGAAGAAAAATGTGGTGGGGGCTGTATGGGTACAGATACAGTCCCCAGTGCAAGGGGTGGCCAGGAGACAGTGCAGGAAGGTGGCAGGGTGAGCAGGTAACTGGGCCCAGGGGACAGAGGGTGGCCAGGTGCACAGTGCCAAGAGAGCAGATCAGCAGGGGAGAAGGGGAGCGAAGGCAGAAGCAAAGAGGAAGGTTTTGAGGTGCTTCCGGAACCAGAGATGGTTCTCCTCAAGTTTTAGAGTCGAAGGGAGGCTGTTCCAGAGGGAGGCCCCAGCCGAAGATAGAGATTTACCCCCAGCTCGTTTCTTTGAAAAACGACTGACCCTGAAGGAGTTAGAGGTAGAGGAGCAAAGAGCTCGAGAGGGGAGGTATTTGCTGGGAGCCAATGGAGGGATTTCAAAGCTGGAGAGATACGATCCCAGGGCTTGAGGCCAAGGACAAGTCTCGCAGTCCTGTTCTGGATAAGTTGTAGAGGGCGGAGAGTAGAGGCAGGTAGATTTAGAAAGAGGCTGTTACAATAGTCCAAGCTAGAGAGAACCAGAGCTTGGAATACCATGAGCTTCTGGGGGAAGGAGAGGAAAGGCAGAATACCTCTGAGGGGGTGCAGTCGGAGGTTTGACTTTTTAGAGACATCAGAGATATGGGTCGAGAAGGAAAGTGTGGAGTCAAAGATGACGCCAAGGTTCTTAGCCTCGCATGTATAGAAACTGGTTGCCTAGGTTTCATGAAAAAGGTAGTTTTGCTAAATGATCTTTTCCTTGGAGTTGTTGTTCAGTAGGGAGCATTAAAAAAAGCATAATGCTCACCTCAGTGCCTTTAATACTATCAAAGTTTCCTGGTATTAAAAAATCTGGCAAATCTTCATCTTCTGTGACAACTATTGCCAGAACTCGCCCCACAATATGTCTGGAGTTGACAACACCCAACAGGTAGAGAGTACACATTTTATTCACCGCTACACAATGTCTACTCCCATTTTGACTTCAGCTTTGACTCCACCAAAGATGCCAAGAAAATAAAAATCTACAACTATGCACCTATACACGTGAAACTACAAATAGGCAAGAAATAAGCAACAAGACCACAATGGAGACTCAACAATATTATAATAATAAAGAATGACATGCGCCATCAACAGTTCAGTGCTGACATCTATGAGATCATGGAAACAAAGGCTCAGTGCCAGAACTGCACAGGCCGGCGTTAAATGCTTCTGTCTGTGGAAGACTTATCAGTGGAGGCATGAATCATAGTATAGTGGCCAATCTACAGAAACTTGATGGGACGACTGGATATCAACCTATGGCTTTTAGCTGGATTTCTGAAGTAAATAACTCTGGTTGCTTGGTGAGGGGGTCGATCGATGCAGCGGAGCCGCAGGAAACCTTGAAGCAGTTCATAGTCTTGCTCTCCTGCCCCCCTCTTGCACTCGGTCCTACTGCACAGACCTGCTGGATCTTCATGTCTATTGATCAGACCCGCCGGTGCTGAAAGGGCAGAGTGCAGCACATCAGACGACGGTTTAAGGAGATTGTCACTGTGATGCTTGGATTCACGCAGGCCCAAACATGTGATTTTTGAGGAAGATGGTGGGCTTCCAAAGAAGAAAGTGGGTAGTGCTTGGGCTAGGCATTAGCCATATTGAGGACAGGCAGAGCATATAGGCTCTAAGCCTGGAAGGTATACTCCTCTTCTGTTAACATTTGGTGCTTGATAAACACCTACCCAATTCTCCCATTTTCTTCTCCCCGTTGCCCTTGAAAGGCAGCTGAGAAATCTGAATAGAACTTTGTGGACCATGTGAGTTAATGCCTCTTCCCCATACCCAATTAATGTCCAAGTGTCTAGGAGCAGACAACCCTCATTACCCCGGTGGCTGGTGATATCACCATCACTATCTAACCTCTTAGAAATGGTTATTTAGCTTCAGCTGTGTTTCTACTTTAACACTCCTAATTTATGCTCTGCCCTTCAAAGAGGTTTTCAACCTGGCCATTCTACTGAAAAGGCTCTGTTAGCACTATTCAGTTCTATTCTTCACACTCATCATCAAACTTATCTATTTCAGTACTTCATAGTTGTTTGGTCGCATTCGAAATGGATGATTACTCTACACCTCTGCACTACTTGGCTTCACTTGGTATCTACAGCACTGATCTTTCTTGGTTTTCTTATCTGCTAAAAAAGCTCATTCCGTTTTTTGGAAAGGTCCTAATGCATCTTCTTGTTCTTTATCTTCAGTATTTCCACAAAGCTCACGTTTTGGGTCCTCTTTTGTTTGCTCTACATCATATTCATTCAGTTTCTTCGACTTTCATTTGGCTTTCAGGCACATTTTTACACAGATGATTTTCAGACCAGTGCATCTTCTTCCTTTCATTCTTTTCCATTGCTGACACCTAAACATTGGATAGATGTTTGTGTTCACGTTGTCGCTATATAAAATCATACTAAAAAGACCATTTATTGAACAATACAGCGCTCTGGATAAACGTGCTTTAAAATACAAGTAAAATAAACGTATTGAGTAAAACCTGAAATCTCACATGGAAAAGATAGGAGTGATCTAGCACCAAGGAGAAGATCATATAATGCAAATACTACAAAATACCACAATGAAAACAGACTGGTACATGTACAAAAAAAATCTAACCAGAAGACTGGAAAAAAGGAAGATGTCTGAATAAACCCTGATCAGGTGGGTTTCATCCAGGATACAGAAAAGTCTTGAAAATGTAAGATGGGAATTCCTGCTTCAAAGAATGAAGATCATCAACTTTGGTCAAAATTCACCAACGCAATAACAAACTTGTACATAGGATCCATGGGCAAGGATAAATGTTAACAAATATCAGAGAGGGATATCAGCTGGGATAAACAGGGTTGGCAGCTATCTCCACTTCAAATCAACAAAGCCTTAGAAATCCTGACAATAAAACTAAAACTGGAAGAAAATACCAAGGGCTTTGGAACCACCATCTTGAAATCATAATCTTAATGAAAGCTGACAACATGCTGCTGTTCATGGAAAATTCTGAATCATTACTGAGTTCAGAAAATAACACGAGTACCCAATCAATTAGGACAATCCAAACCTCCAGCCCAAACTTGCCAACGAACTTCAGCTGGAGCCTAAGAGGGCTCTGCCTAAAAATAGCAAAAGCTTTGTTCAAATTCTTAGGTTTCGTATTCCTGAACGCATTGAGGAAGACAATATACCTGAAAATTGACCCCTCTGCCGCAGAACATATCAGAATATATTGCCAGATGAGCAACACTTGAACTGGGATGATCAGGCATTATCAACACCATCAAAACGCTGATCCTCAAGAAAAGATATGCACAGTGTAAGGGGTAAGAAATGAGAGGCAGATACAAAGTTGTAATGTTTTCAACATCACCATAGGCGAGAGGGTCTGGACACTTCGCAATCTGACTAACCGTAAAACAAACCAAGTAGCTTACTGTACAGAATGCCCATGTGGCCTTCATTTCATGGGACAAACCATGAGATCCATTCATACTCGAATCTCAGAGCACAGATCGAAAATTTTCTGTAGAAATGCCACAGCACCCATGGTAAATCACTAAATTGAGTTTCGACTTTCACCCAATGACATATTATGGTGGGTACTTAATATAGTCAAAGAAACACCCAATATGCAGAGAAGTTTACTGGAAAAAGATGTCAGTTGGATCCACAGACTCGACTCATATAGTAATGGACTTTAACAAGGAATTTCCAACGTTCACATAGATGTTAGAAGCTTGGTTGGCTTACAGCAGGCTCACAAACCGTCTCGACCATTCTGTCTCTATGCCCTAGGGTCCATTAGGGGCAGCATTCTCTACTTTTTAAGTATTTTGTCCACTCTCAGGCTACATTTGTTGAATAGTTCTCCAGCAACTGGAATTATTAAAATCCCCTTGAGTAGTAGACACACCATACTTTACTGTAGAGAACTTGCCACTTTATTTGCAACCACCCTGAGACACTATATAGAATTGGGTCGTTTTTAATAAGTTTGCTCGTCTCCCACGAGCAGGGACTCATTCAGGAGCACAACGCTCTGAACTTCTACATGTATTCATTTAACATGGGCAGTCTGCGTGCCCTAGTGACACATTTTACTATTTGGACACAGGTTTTGTCTGCGCTCACCGGCAGTATGGCTCATCTCATGAGGCAGTAGTCACACACGACTCGGCTTTTTTAGGGAATGGAATATTATCGGTTTTCCATATACATTACGGGATACTATGGCAACAACATAATGATGACATCATGTTGCGCCCTGCCTGGCTAATCAGAGCTAGTTCCTGTGTTGCCATAACTACGGCCAGCGCAGACTCGGTTTGCAGTCTGGGATTGATTACCACAAGCCGGATTTTCTTCAGCCGTGACGGGCGCACCAGCAGCAACTAAGTGGTCAATCCGAGTTTACAGGTAACATGACCTGGCACACCACATTTTTGTGCCAGCATAATTTAACACTGCTATTAGTGTTAGAGTGGGCTTCCTGTCTACTCATAGTAACATATGTGCATCATCCACAGATTGCACATAGATGTTGATGGGAGTCGCCGCCAGGATACACTCCATATACAGATATTGCCGTTCGTACACCGAACAGGAGGAGTCCCCGAATTTCCAGCGGCAAGGTAGGGTTAGCTTCCCCTTCAGATACAGACTTGGTCACTTACCTATGATAGCTTCAACAGATGAGTTTTTCCTCCATCTATGCTTGTGAGAGTGACATGCTTCAGCCTGGATTTTCTGCACAAAATAAATGTTCTCTTTACATTGTTTGGCCTTCCTGTTGTTCACTTGAGTGATTCAAGTCCCTCGGCAGTAACATGACATGCGGCATGGCATGGGTCCCTGCAGGCTCACCTAATGAACCTGTGTGCATGCACATACATGGAGGCCATGCTCTCGACAGTATCTTGGCACATTCTATTTCCTATTTATTACACTGGCATGCAGGCTAGCTGCTGAAGGGCCTTCACTCTAGTTAGGTATGCCCCCACACTCTTTCTCTTCTCCGTCTTCCGACCCTTAGAACAACAGGTATACTAGAGTCTAGCTGCCCACAGTCCGGCCTGTTCTATGTTTCTCTGACCCTCCCCCGCCTTCCGCCCCCAATCCCTCCACCAGATCTATGTACTTTGACCGGACAGCTAGGGATGCAGATGCTCAAATGTGAGCTTCAAGGAAACAAACCTTCAATAACAGTGTTATCAAAAGTGCAGTACTAGCTCCATTGCCACCACTGGCCATCAAGACGGGAGAAGATGCATCCCTATTTTTAAGGTTAGTGTCGAAAGGTCCTTTATTGGGGATTTTTACTCATTTTAGGTCTACTTCTAGAATGACACTGAACAACAAATATATGTCTGCACAGAGTCATTGAACATGCCCTGAGGAAGGCGATTTGACCACCACCTTCAACCGCCGAAACGTGTATTAACCAGGGGCTCTGACAAGCTGTCAGGTCACTAATAGTCTTGAGAAACATCACACATGTTGGCAGACCCCTCTGTAGAATAGACAGTGATTGATAACGGAGTACCCAAAGACATCTGGGCGATGTGAGAAACCTGAAGGTGTCTCCCTATCTAGTCCCCGGGGATCTGTCATCAGGTGGCCAGGACACAGCCATCGCTATTGGATCCAGTTCCTGGGGATGATCAGCTGGAGGGAGGGGGTCCTCAGGGAGTGGGACACCGACGAGTGAGACGTGGTATCCCGCTTCTTTCAACACCTTTTTCCCCATCCTACCACTTAGGATAGTCAAAACCACTGCCCCTCCCCCTTTCCTACACAAACACTTTTGCACGAAACACCACAGAACGTACTAACCATTTACCCGACATGTCCCAATACAAGGGTCAGGCAGAGTCAGGCAATTGATCAGAACCACACACACTTGACGGCCCTTTCCCTTCCCAATGGTGGAGCGAAAGAGCACAAGGAGAGCATGGCAGACAGCAGGACGGCACAGCTAACCAGGCACAACAGTTCAATAGAAGGAGAAAGTTGGCGGGAATCGAAAGGGAGGGGAGGAGAGAAGCGACCTTGCCCTTTTCGTCCCAGGCCTGCTGAACCTTTGCGGAAGAGGACATAAGACCGCGAACAATAGCACAAGTGTCTTGCAGCAGATGTCGGTACACAAGCTGATAAGCAGGAGCAAGGGAAGCTGCAGCGACCATTGTACCGGCCTTGACTCCAAAAAAGAGGAAAGCCAAGCGGTTCATCACAGCCGGTGAGTCTAGGGGAGAATCGAAAAAGAACCAGGCTATGTTAAATCAAAGTTGCAAAGTGGCAAATTGAAGTAAGTTGAAAGAACTGTGAGATTGTGTAAGGGAAGACCAGCTGCAAAGGGAACCAGCACCATGTGGGTGCTAGTCAAGAGACTCTGGTCGATCCCATATTGAGTAAAACTACAGAAACCAGAAGGCTGTAGGAGAGCTTCCAGAAGAGGTCAAAGTGGTCATACTGGAGGTCGAACAAAATCCCAGTACAATCGAAAGACTTTGATCTACAAACAGTTAGAAGTAAAGCAGGTCAGCAAGCAGAGGAGGGGGAGCCACAAGGAAAGGGAATCCTGCACTATGAGAAAACAAGGGGAGAGAATCCAGATTGTCATTTGGGGGGGTGAGTGCCCAGAAGAGGGGGACCCAGGGATGAAGCTATCACCCAAAGTGTTCATAAAACAGAACTTTGTGTTTGTTTGTTGGAACTATCAGGCCCTCGAGGGCAAGCGACTTTCTATTAGAAAGAGAATTTTTGCCAATAGGAGAACCCAATAGCTGGAGCAGAACTGTCAGCTCGTGCTGGGGAAAGCTCAAGTCTGTGCTGTGCTCAGGTGACCCACCTTGTCCCGTGCTAAAAACATGGGGAAGGGACACCCCTGGCAATCACATCCTGATTTATGATTTGAGAACACTTCTTTCTTTTCTTCAAAGCGATCCCACACCTTTTTTTATTAGTTGTAAGGTTTGGCAATAGGTTTCTTAGTATAGGCCCAGATTATTTGACACACCACCACTAGGAATGCCTTATTTTTCATTTGATGGTCGAAGCTTGCTCCAATCTTAGATTTCGGTTTAGATTAGGCGTTTCCATCCTACATTCATTGTTCAATAAACACCATTGAACTGTGATCACTTGTGTCTGTCTTTACTGTTGTCACCATGAGCTCCTCACAGCGATGGCAGGAAGAAGTTTAACTAGCTAACTGCACACTAACTGCATGATTGATGTATATTTTCAACAAATATGGACTCAGAATGGAACATAAAAAGAAAACCAAATAAGGCAATTTGGTCAAGTCTCATAAGATTGCTGGGACACAAGTAAAAAGTACTTGTGCTTTTTACTAAGTTTAGACCGGTTTTTGCTTGTTCTCTTTGTAATATATCTTCCCTACATACTCTCTTCGGATCTTTCTGTATTGGGTTGGCAATAAGGTACTCTTGCAAAGGCTCGAGTAACTTCACCCCTCATTTTCGGGTCTTCCATTCTCTTTAAAATACACGTCCAAAGTTCTGTCCCTTTGCCTTCTGTTAGAATGTATTTAAATGTTTTACTTATAGTTTGTCATTTTCGAAATTACATGTCTGTTTTAAAAAATATTGATGGAATAAATATTTGCCTTTTCTGGAACATTTCCACAACCATTGTGAGCTTTGCTGTGTTGTATTTTGTAGAGTCATTCCAGAACTACACCAAGATGGATATCGGGTTCAGATACCTACATGTGTCAAATGTGTGTATTTACTAAAACAATAAGTAAGGCCAGTGGTGGGATCATATGTTTCGTGTAGCTATATTACCCCAGCCACCACTGTTAGTAGGGGTTCTCCCCATCTATGTTGACCACTCTTTCAACATTAGACATCTTTATTAAATACAAACGGTTGGATAAAGGCCTTTCTGTCTCTATTCTAAAGAGAGTTTCCCTACCTAGAAAACTAAAACTAAAGATCAGTCTGTGTCTCGTCATCAAATATATAAACTGTCCTTGTGTCCAAAACATACTACTCTGACCCGCACACTAAAATGAATACTAAAAAAGTCAAGAAAATGTATCTGACTAATATTTGGCAAAGGTGTTCGTAACCAAGGCAAGTAAATCCAAACGAAACAGTCTTTTCCCAAGAGGAATCCTTGGATCCAGGGGGTGCTTCCCTTTCCCCTGGTTTATTTAAGCATGATGGCAAAAGTGTCTCTTTTAAACAATAGTTTAAGAATTGCAAAAGGGCGAAATCATGGCATAAGTGTCTCTTTCAGGTAACAGTTCCTTAAGAATGGCATAAATGTCTTTCAATTGAGAGTTCTTTAAGAATGGCAAAGGGACCTCATTCAATACTAATTCCTGTAAAATGGCAAAAGCATCTCTGGTTTACTTCTTTACCAGATACTTTGCGAAACAAATCAGTTTCTTTGTACAACTTTAATGGACCTCCTGGTATTATACTCTGCCTGCAATCTTTGATCCCCCGGTATGCTTTCCTGCAAGGGATCTTTCCACTCTCTGTACAACTTGACTGGACCTCCTTGTATACTCTCCTGCCAGGAAACCCTGTCTGGCTCTTACAGATTCCCTGGTGTACTCTCCTGCCAGGTATCATGCCTCCCAGTGTTCACTGTCTGGTGTATTCCTTTCACCAGGACCTTTTCTTGAATTCACAGTTTTTTATTCAAGGCAGTTGTGTTACTTCACTGTGCTTTCTACTTCATTGGCTTGAGGTTCTACTTGTTCCAAATTTCCCCACAGATCGCATGTATGGGAATTTGTTCAAGTTCTGCCTCCTTAGGTCTTCACTACTATTCATTTTCTTGGGATAATACTTTCTCCAATTTTCCCTGTGCTGACATCTCATGTATGAGGAATTGTTCAAGTTCTGTCTTTGTATTTCACTGGTTCGGTTTTCACATATCTTTGTCTGTTTATGTGCCTGTCGGTACACCCCGGGTACCCCATGGATCTGGGTAGACTCACCAGTGTATTGAAGCATCTCCGACCCATGGCACACTGCTGCAGTGAATTTTCTGCTCTGGGACGGCATCCCCTGCAGTGCAGACCTCCTTCAAGCTCTCCGGGCAGCTCTGCTTTCGCCTGCCAGCACGACCGCTGCTCCTCTGCACAACCATGCTCCCGGTAGCTCTATTGTGGCTGCTGGCTCTTTGACGGTTCTCTCTCGGTGCCTGCAGTCTCCTTTTTGGCCTCCCGCCACACATGTATGTGATGCTCGCATGCAGCTTAGTGGAAGTGTCTGCTTCCTTTATCCCGGTCCTTCCCCGTACGGCTGTCTGTTTCCATATTCTTTAGGTCTTTTGATTTTAAAGCGGACACCATTTTTAAATGTCTGTCTCACTCGGACCTCACCAAAACAACTATACTGCATGTTTAACTTGCTGTTTCTCTTGATCCGCATTAACTCCTTCTTCCTCTTCTAAGTACCCGAGGCTTTCTGGGAGTTGAAATTCAGAGAGTTTCTATGACTTCCAATGTGATATTGTTTAGTATTTCGATTAAAAAAATCATTAGAGACAAGAGATGTTAAAGGAGTGTTATGTTTGTATGAGTTATGAATGATGTTTTGCCTAGAGTGATTTTCAAGCAAATGCTTTGGGGGTTTACAACAGGAAGAGCTTGTATAGTGAAAATAAGCCATCAACATTTTAGGAATGATGCAATCCTCTTCTCTGTGAAGGGAGGAATACTGTGTCTCTCCTGAAAGAGACACTACCCCACCCCTCCGACAGCCATCTCCTCCCACGTGATCCTCCCTCATAATACCACCCCCAGTATCAGGTAGTGGCTGCCGTCCCCTGACTACATGGGAGGAGATCTTTGTTGGGGAATTAGTGATGAATGCATAGGATTCATCACAACAGTAACAAATATTTTTTTTTTATTTTATTTTTATTAAGTTGTATTAATCAAGAAACTTGATTTTTCAACAAATATCATAAATAATACTTTCAAAACAGTTAACAAAATATAAAATATTTAAACGAAAAAATAATCGAGAAATTGTAACAATAATTTACAAAACTTACAAAATTTCCAGAATGTTCAGAAGACATTAATAGCAATAGGATGCGCAATGGTTGGTGACATTTTTAGGAAGAAGTCGTATCATTCGATAAGAACCTCATTAATAGTTTGATATGTATGCTCACAATTTGCTATGATTTAATCTTTTGTCTTGGAGTTTTAAACTGTAAAGATAATTCAAAATAGCGTACTTAATTAACTGGGTATTGGAGTGAAACAATAGCTCCCACAATTTTTCAGTTGTTGTTATGACATAATCTTGTAATAGAGGTTTAAAATATAAAAGTCTCTGCTTAAGGAGTGATGGGCATTCTGCACATAAATGTTTCATGGATTCAATGGCTCCTCTGCAGAACCTACATGGTAGCTCATCATCAGTTATTAGTTTACGATTATGTAATATTTTGTGAGTCGGCCATAAATTTAAGCGAAAGCTCAGAAAATCATTTCGCAGTCGAGAGTCAGGAAAAATCATTAAATACTTTTCAGTAGATCCATAACATTTAACATTAAAGGGGTTGTTTGCAAAAGAGCAGTATTGATTACATGCTCTTCTAGTTTGTATCCAATCAAACTCCCATAGGCGTATCTTAGCTTTGTTTGGATTAGCTATCAACAGAGATGTGGAAATGCCTGTCTTAGTAATGATTTCCTGCGCCTGCGTTCGCCAAGTAAGAGGAAATATATCTTTTGAGGTTAAAAGATACCTTGCGATGATGTTAATGAGGCCATTTTTGTTTTCGGCCATCAAGCATTTTCTGTAGAAAGTACACATTTTCCACTTGTGCATGGCATATAAGGACAACAAACCCAATTCATGCCTTACGATACATATTGGCTGAGACAACGGAAGACCAAGCACTCGTTTCCAATAGCAACCCTCGAGTAGGGACCAGTGATGGTATGATTTTTTTAGGGCAGCTTCCGTACCATAAATTATAACTGGAACAAATTTTTGCTTATAATAAGTTATAATAGGACTTATTGAAAATTTGCAGTATTTAATTTTAATCAAACGTGCTTGGGACACCGCCGTCAATACTTTTTGCTTAATTCTCAATTCATCAGGATTTGAGCTGCAGTTGTGCGTGACAAGGGTGCCTAGATAGATGTAAGATTGCAACATGCTTACAGTGGTTAATTGAAGGGGCCATTGTTGTTTGGTCCAACGTTGTCTAGATGTTCCAAATTGTATGACTTTAGTTTTAGATATATTAACTGTTAGACAATTTGCTGCTGTGTATTTGTCTAAGATTTGCAATAAGATGCGAAGACCATTCGCAGTCTTTGAAAGAAGCACCATGTCATCTGCATATAGCAGATGTTTAACGTGAGTGTTGTTGATTTTTGGCGAATCTGTAATAGCAGTTTCAAAGACCTCTCTAATGTCCGAAATGAAGAAGTTAAATATTGCTGATGCCAGTAGACAACCTTGTTTTAGACCACGTGCAGTAGCTATTGGCTCAGATAGGAGGCCTTTGTGGTTCAACCTAATTTGTATGGATGTACCACTGTGAAGTTGAATGATCCACTTTAATACATGCCAGGGGCAGCCCCTGTCCATGAGTTTTTTTAATAGTATTTCACGAGGTATGGCATCAAAGGCCATACGGAAGTCTATAAATGCCATATATAATGCCTGTTTTCGCTGGCGAGCTTGGTGAATAATTGAGTTCAAAGTGATAACGTTGACAGATGTCCCTAAACCTGTCAAGAATCCAGTCTGAAATGGATCACGCAACTTGTACACATCCAACCATATATTCAATTGTTTCAGTACCAAGCGGGCAAAAATTTTTCCCGGACAATCAAGGAGGGCAATGGGGCGATATGCTGTAGGGTCTGCTCTGTTGCCCTTTTTGAATATGGGGACTATGATAGAACGTTTCCATGACTCTGGTATGCTGCCCTTTGCAAAAATATGGGAAAAAATTGTGATGAGTATGGAGGACCACTCATAGGGGTGATCCTTAAGCATGCCATTGTGTAAGCCATCTGGGCCAATTGCCCTTGATCGACTTAGATTTTTAATGCATAAAAAAATCTCTGTAAATACGAGTGGGAAGGCATGTGATGTTGCCATGTTCAGTGAACTCAGGTTAAGGTCTGGGAACGGAGATTGGTACAAGGTATTAAAGTGGTCCTGCCATTTATCATTGGTTACAGCAGATGTGAGTATAGCTGCTTGTGATTTGCAGGTAGCAATGTTCAAACAATTCCAGACACCACTGGTTGATTTGGTGAGTATCTGTTTCAACATTTCTTCTCCGTTCTTTTGATAGTGGAGGGCTCTCTCACTTTTTAACCTGCATCTATAGATTGCTTTTAATTGTCTTTTAAGCACAGATCTATTAGCCAGGGGTTCAAACTTTAGATTGCGTATATCTTGTCTTAGTTTAGTTTTTTTTTGCTGAAGAACTGGGTTACATATATGTTGATGCTTATGTCTAATAGTATGGTCTGGTAATTTAATTTGCTTAAAAAGCTGCATCGTATTAACATAGGACTTGGGGAAATTATCAATTGGGGAATTGAAAGAACTAATCAACGCCTGATTGTAGTGTGCTAATTTCTCAGGGTTCCATTGTAAGCGAGTGCCACTGTTATTCACATATAAAGAGGATACATGGGTGGATTTGTAGACAAGACGTTGGCCAGATGGTACTTTGAGCAACATGATGAGTTTATGATGATCGCTGGCAGGAGAGGGTACTACATGTAGAGATTCAACCTGGGAAAAGTCATTTTTGCTGATATAAATGTAGTCTAAAGTTGCCTGTCGCGATAAGTGCGCCCAAGTCGAGCAGCCAGGTACATCACCAGGCACAGAATTATTGACCACGATAAATCCTCTTTCTTGCATGATGTTAGACCACATTAATTCTTCAGGCATATATTTGTTATTTTCAAATGGCAAGCTATGTAAATTTAGATCACCGAGAACAATGGAACATGTAATGCTAGCATCGGCAGTTATGATGTCAAGATGAGCAGATAGGCAGGTGAAGAAGGAATCGATAGATAGATTTTGTCTACTCCAATATATGTTTACGATGGCTAAATTCAATTCACCTCGAGCCAATTTCACACTCTGAAAGTAGGGAGATAGAGAGGGGTGTTGTGTAATACTAAAGCCACAATCATGCTTAATGGCTATAAGTAGGCCGCCAGAGGGGCGCCCCATTGGCTTTTTTATTGCAGGTGTTGAAACAATTGCATGTGAGGCCCAACATGGGGTTTCAGTAAGCCATGTTTCTTGTAGAACCAGCAGGTCATGTTGGTTCATATTGCCATCTATTGAATTAATAAAATGAGCATGACCTCTGGTGTTCCAACAAAGAAGGGTGATTGTATCCATATTATTTTCTAGTTATGAATATACACCGCGATCTTGTGCACTTAAAATTCTTGAGTCCTGGGAAAAGGATGTAGTTTTAGTTGCATCATTTTGTCGGGACTGTTAAATGGGGATTTGTGATTTCTCAATTTTATGAGTACTTGGTTTGAATTCCTGAGAGAAAATGAAACCCATATCAAAGAAGACCATCCTTGCTTGCCAAAGTAAATCAAACACCAGGCCTGAGCGGACATGTATTCTAACTTCCGCTAGATCGTTTAGATTTCTGAACTCCACCAAATCAATGTCAGTAGTAGAGAGTTCTTTCAGTTGTGGTACATCAGAACAAATGTTCAAAATACTTGTCCTATTAAGGACATAGTTCGGAAATGGTGATGCGCGACATTTTAAATTAAGAGAGTGAAGTCGCAGGACTCCTTTGCGAGCTTGCGGATCACTAGTCCTATTTAGGTTTTTCTGGTGGACCTGTTGTTTGTTTGTAGTGTTCAAGTCTTGTGGTGCAGTGCACGTTTTGGGCGAATTAGTCACTACGGGCATTCTATGATCTCTATCACAAGATTTAAGTTCATTCATATATTGGTCAATGGATGATTTAATATAATCTTGTATCTCTTGTGGCGAGACTGTATGTATAGGATCCGATTCATTTTGGATGTGGATGACGCCCTTATAAGCCGCCTCAGAGATTGCCTGCACCTTTGGCCGGTCTATTGAGGCGGTTAAGACGGGCTTATTCTCGGCCTTGTTGGAGGTCAAGTCAATAGGTAGTGACTCCTTCAAGTCCTTTGGGGGGCATGTAATTAGAGATGATGCCTTCAATTGATCCATCGTTTGAGATGGCAAGGTGATTTGGGGAGTAGGTAGCGAGTGAAGGGTATAAGCATGAATTGAAGCTCTTATTTCATCTCGCAATTGAGACATGATAGATTCAGTTTCCTGCTGTAGGCTAGCATTAGATGTTATGGATATAGATGAAGCGGTGCCAATGGGACCAGGCTGCTTAGTTATTGCGGTGGAGACGTTAGCAGGTGAAGCAGGAAACATAGTAGGTGGTGTAGGGTTTGGAAAGATGGTCTGTTTCGCAAGGGTCACTAGATCATCAAGTGGCTTGTATATAGCCACTGTTGGAATCTTGGCCGCGAGAGAGCCAACAGGAAGTGTGTTTATAGAAGGTTCTAGCCGAGTAGGAATATTGATATATTTACGTGCAGTGTCTTTGGACTTTGGACAGTGATTTTTTTTTTGACTTGATCTCTTCATCCTTTTCCAATCTTTTCTTGAACGGTGAGCTCTTATTTCTTTATTTGATAAAGTTACCGATGGTTGCGTGAAAAGATCGAATATATTTGTTGACTTTTCGGTAGTTACTTTAGGGGTCTGTGGTGAATCTAACTCAGATACTATTTGAATGTCTTCAAGATCTAGTTGAAATTGATTAGAATTACAATTGTTGGGCAAATCATGTGCTACAGATCGTAATTGTGCAATTTCAATAAGTGACTGTTGCGTCACATTGTCAGCCCCTACTATATTTGATTTGCTAGGAGGCGATGTCAACAATTGTATTTCTTCATTGATGATACTAGTTGCAGTTCCAGGATATGACGTTTTGACACAAAATTGTTCAATGAGTTTGGTCTGATGTGAAATTTTGTGATCTAACAGTTCATATAATTTTGCAATAGATAGTAAAGCTGTATTCATAGCAGTCAATGTGTTATTAAGCGCCGGGGCCTCAGGAAAAGAGTAACGTTTGTCTTGGGATTTGTGTATAAAAAAATCTGATGGACGACTCTCTTCATGAAATCTGGTACGTCGTGGAGTAGGCGCAATAAAAGATGGAGATTCATTAATAGTTTGATTATGGGTTTTATCTAATACTGGGGACGACACAGAATTCAAATGATGGGAAAGTGAAGGGGGAGCAGGGATAGCAGGTACTACTGTATTGTTAAGTGACTGGTCCTCCTGCAATTGGATTAAGTCACCTGTATTTGAGCATATATAGAGTACATCAGTGCTGGGGCAGGTTGAATTGTGAGACAGATTCATGGATTCCATGGTATCTTCGCCCACCTCTCCCAATATTCGTAATTGCTCATGCGCTTGCCACAAATTGACTTGTGCAGCTACAGAGCACTGAATGGGTGCCAAGGACGACGTCGAAGTTACATGTATCTGTGATAAATCAATGTTTTGTGCACTGTTTGTCGCCTGAGGTTTATGAACAGGAGAGCAATATTTCTGTTTATTTGAATTAAAATGAAAGGCATCATGTATGTCTCCCGCTAAACATGCAGACTCTAATGTGGCATCTGTAACTTCTGCATGACTGCTTGTGGGTGGAATGCATTCAGCAGAATGGCACATGGTTGAGATAGTGCTAGGTAGAGCAATAGGTATGGAACGGGTGAGTGGGATGTGTGCTTGCTGTACAGATTTGGGTATTGCTGAGACTGAGGTCTCTGTAACACTAGTGGCTTGCGAGGACACAATGCCAGTTTCTGTTGTAATAGCCGTAGACACGACAAGGGAAGACAACGTTCTATCCGCTGATCTTTCACAAATTGTTTGAGAGTGGTTAGTAACAGCACACATTTTTTGGCTTTGAAAATTGGGAGAGGTGGGGGTAGCAAATGACAAAATAGACTGCTTTAAAGAAGGGCGAGAAACAGCAGTAAGAGGGCCCGGAACCAGGTTCGGCATGCCTGTTTTCAAAGTATTTTTCACCATGACCATGGTGTTCTGCTATACAAGAGTACAAATTTAAAAATAAGCAATAACAGTGTATATTGAAATTAATGATGGTAATATTCTGTGTTAAATAACGATTCTCTTATCTTACAAATGTATCAACTATGGTTGTATCGCTTTGGGAAAGCCCGATGGCTTGAGGAGCAGCCTTAGTCCGTCTCTCCTCCCCACAGTTCAATTACTAATTGGTAAGCTGCACAATTTACCTTCTTTTAGGCCACCCGAGCCAAACAGCAGCAAAACAGTTCTTTACATATAAAATGCAGTGCCCTTTACTCCGCAGTCGGGCTTAACGCCGCAAGGGTGGGTGGGGGCTGGCTAAAAACCCAGTTGAAATCACGTGATGAGTCACGTGACAGCGATAGACTCCGCCTCCTCCAGGAAGCGGTCTGGGCACAGCAAGAGCTTCCCTTAGCTCGCAGTGCTGTGGCAGGAGTTGGGAGCAGATAAAAGTTCGTTTTGCTGAAACGAAGCTTCCAGGAACAAGTAAACACCCAGCTCGGGCGACTGGGGGCTGGCTAAAAACCCAGTTGAAATCATGTGATGAGTCACGTGACAGCGATAGACTCCGCCTCCTCCAGGAAGCGGTCTGGGCACAGCAAGAGCTTCCCTTAGCTCGCAGTGCTGTGGCAGGAGTTGGGAGCAGATAAAAGTTCGTTTTGCTGAAACGAAGCTTCCAGGAACAAGTAAACACCCCGCTCGGGCGACTGGGGGCTGGCTAAAAACCCAGTTGAAATCACGTGATGAGTCACGTGACAGCGATAGACTCCGCCTCCTCCAGGAAGCGGTCTGGGCACAGCAAGAGCTTCCCTTAGCTCGCAGTGCTGTGGCAGGAGTTGGGAGCAGATAAAAGTTCGTTTTGCTGAAACGAAGCTTCCAGGAACAAGTAAACACCCCGCTCGGGCGACTGGGGGCTGGCTAAAAACCCAGTTGAAATCACGTGATGAGTCACGTGACAGCGATAGACTCCGCCTCCTCCAGGAAGCGGTCTGGGCACAGCAAGAGCTTCCCTTAGCTCGCAGTGCTGTGGCAGGAGTTGGGAGCAGATAAAAGTTCGTTTTGCTGAAACGAAGCTTCCAGGAACAAGTAAATATCTATTCCCCAAAAATAAAGACAATGTTTGTTAGCCTGGACAAATTAATGGGGAACTTTCTATGGACAGGCAAAAAGCCTACACTGTTCCTGAAAGTACTTCAAATGCCAACTAGCATGGGCGGTTTTGGTCTGCCATGCATTGAAAACTATTACATTGCCTCTATTCGTCACTAGACAAACATCCTTGCACAAAAGGTCAATGAAAGGCCTACCTGTGTCATGCTGGAATCCACAATGATCAATAGTAAAATGTGATTCCTCTTGATCCAAAGTAGATTCTACAGATTGCATGACTACTCAAACTTCCTAATAATGAGGGGAACATTACAGGTGACAGCTAGAAAAAAAATGTGGAAGATGAGCAATGCCTCATATTGTGTCACAACCACAGCGAACTTGAGTGGGAAATATGGATCAATAGGGGAATACACATGGTCAAAGATGTGACAAGAAGGGACTGGATGATAAAATCCTTAAGGCAGGTAGATAGCTGTACAATAAGACCTACCCACCTCAGAGCTAAAACTCAACATCAAGAAAAAAGTGCTTGGAAACCTAAAAGACTTTGCACTAGCTGGAGTAAGAAGGAATTCTCTGATGGCAGCACACACACACCAAAAACATAGGCAGCATGGAAACACATGCACGAAGACCCCCAAACAACAGATGGCAGTGCACACACCAACAATGGCTGGCAACTGTATCGAGTTAGAAGGACGCTGACACTCTGAGGACATAGTCCACGTATGTTTCTTAAAGTAAATGTATAAGACCTAACTTTCCCTATCACGATGGGTGGTCCCTGCCTATGTTACTAAGGTGCTTGTTAGTCATTCATGAATGTCCAAAGGAATAAGTCAGCTCTGCAAAACGGACCTAACTGACCCTGCCACTATGAAAACTAACTTCGGTCTGGAGAATAACTTCTCCTGAGCGTACCTCTAGTACCAGTCTGTAAGAATATTGATTAACACATAATCCTCAAATAGTCTCTCTTGACTTCTTGGATCAGTATTTGGAACTCTTCAAATAAACTATTGAGTTTTCCCTCAACCTTGGAAATCCCATTTGGGGATCTTTCATAAGCTCTATCTTCATGGTTGCTGGTTTCAGCATACGCTTGGAAAGGGTATAGGGAGTTTTTGCTGCAGGAGATGTCATCAAAATAAAATTAATTGAAGTTTTTTTAAATGGATTTCGACCCAAATATATGTGCGGGGTGGGCTTAGGCTAATAACTATTTTAGTGGGGTTATGGGGCAGCTCTGGGGTCTCCCCCCACACATATTTGCAGCAAAATCTACCAGTAAAAAATTAAAAAAAAATCAATGAAATCTACTCTGATGAAATTTTTTGGAGATCACATAGAACCCTTGGAAAGTATTATTGCTCTGGTAGGCTTTCCCTTCCAGGCAATTATAGCTTACTTTGGTCTACTTTACTTTGTATATGGTAAAATTGCATAGTTCCTCTGAACCCTGGCTCATAATATTCTCTGATATTTGTTCTTCTTGTACATAATATTGAGTTGCTTTCTTCTTTTCTTAGGGTATTGTTATCCGCTGTTCTCTCTCAGTATTCAGATTTTCAGTAATTCTTTCTCTAGTATCCCAACATTTTAAGTTCATGGGTTTCAAGTTTAAGTTTTCCTCTTTCCGTTTTTCCGAGTTTATTGTTATCCACTGTTCTTTTCTCTCATTATTCAGATATTCATTAATCTTTTCTTTTGTATCACAACATTTTAAGTTCATTTGTTTCAAGGTTAACATTGTCTCATGACTTCAACTGAGAGGAGTTGATTACACGATATAAGGATTCCCTCTGGGCCTCCTGTTATTCCTGTTCACCCCGTTACGTTCAACTGTGAAGGAGAACGTCTTTGGGGGCCTTGGTCCTTGGGGACCTTCTCTCTGGTCCTGGACCGCTGCCTCCACCTTACATTCGTCAGCGTTTTTCTCCTTGCGGCCTCCCTTCTCCTTGCAGTGTCCCAGTGCTCGGATGAGTGACCGGACACCCTGCAGCTTTCTACCTGCAGTGGTAACAGCAATGGTTTTTGGACCGTTGTCCAGCACGTAACCTTCCTGTCTCGCCACCACCTTCCTCCGGGGTCCTGCCCTTTCGGTTTCTCATGCTGCGGGTTCGCCGTGGCACTGGCATTCCACTCTTCAGTATCAAGCTGGTTTGAAACTCGAGGGCTTCCTGGCTTCTGCTTACTCTGCCTTCTCCCAGGGCCACACACCTCAGCGCCTTCTGAGGTCTCTGTATGTGTTCCTCGTCGAATGCACGCTATTCAACGTACTTGTCCCGGTGAATTGAATATTTTGATTTAAAGGGACAAGTTATTTCTCTGCGATAATGACATCTATTAAGGGTTTCTTCGTCTCAGTCTTGGTGTTGAAAGTTTTCTGGTATTTTAGAGGATCCCACAAAGGCCACAGTGTGCACAGCTTTAAGGTGTTCCTCATGGGAACAAGAATCCTTGACCCCTAAGGGGGAGTCTCTCCCAGTGAGGTCCGACTTGTCTCAGTCCCTAGGGAAGGTGTTGCAGAGCGGAGTCGACTCCTAGCATCATAGGGGTGGCTCTCCCTTGGAGAGAAGGGACAAATTCCCTTGAATCATCACACATTACACACAGATACAACAACAGATGGTAGCACACACACCAACAACAGATGATGGCTGTAGGAAAGGCATGGTATCACAAGTACTATACTGACACAAAAGGTACAATTTGTAAAACTTCTATTAAAGTTTCTGGGTTTGGAAAAACTCCTACTTTGCCCTATAGCTAGGATGGGAGTAGTTTCGAGCATCAAATAATAAATAAAACAGTTGTAGTTCAGTCCATCAAATCAAAATGGCCTATACTAACAAAAACCCAATGCCTGCCTTATCTCTTGTACAAAAATGTATAAAGGAGAATATGTATGTCAAGGAAAACTGCGTTCAAATTTAAAGAATAAATGTGGGTGAGTCAGCTCCCCTAGCCACGTTCAACAGCACGGAGACCCCCGCAGTACAACTTCGACTTAACAGTTCAACACTCTTGTGTTGTTTGCCCCAGTGCTTCTTGGTCTGGGTAGTTTTATGTCATATTCATCAAAGTTCAACGTTCACATTTTTACTCTCTCCGTCTCACTGGGTTAATTCTGATCACTTTGCTTTTACAGTTCATTCACTTTATCGCTACAAAAATGTCACCTTTCTAGTGGGCTACTTCCTTTCACCAGACCACTCCGTCACACTGTATCGATGGTTCCACAGCTATCCTTACTTCAAAAGTTAATTCACAGGTCTGCCTTTCTTCACGTCTCATCCACACGCGTGTTGCCTTCAACTGTGCGATATAATGTTGCACTTAAATCTTCCCTTAACACACAACGCCATGTCGCTTGCCAACTCACCGGCTGTGTTTGTTTTCCTATCTTTACAGTTTTTCAATTCACGAGTCAAGGTTAGTACCACAGGCTTGGCCACGCCTCCCCAACTCTGCCGTTCACCCGGGAGGGCTGCTGACATCCTTGAAATACAATGCAGTCTTCTTGTCTGGAGCACGGCCTTCTCCACAGTTATTTCGTGGCCTTTTGGAGGCAACAACCTCCTGCAGGGAACTCCTGGGGTCCTCGACCTGCTGTTCTTGTCCCTCGGTCAGTCGCTCTGCTCCAGTAGGTTCGCCTTCACCCAGGAAATTCAACTCGAGTTCCACCTTGCTCCGAATTTGTCTCTATGTTCTGCCTTTAATCCGTGTGAGGAGCTCTAGTTGGTATCAGATGCATGCACTTCAAGTCAAGTGCCTGACTTTGCCTGACCCGATTAGCAGACATGTCTAATGCGGTATGTAAGAGTTAGCCTCTTTAGTTAGACTGACTTTGCCTGACCCGATTAGCGGACATGTCCAATGCGGTATGTAAGAGTTAGCCTCTTTAGTCTCAGTGGCCCTCTTCCTCGGCCCAATGTTTGTGTAGAAAGCGGGACAGGGGTTGTTGGGACATTGGAGAATACCACAAAATAGGATGTGGTAGGTGTATGGGAAAGGGGGAATACCACGTCTCATCATCGGTCGCCTCTCCCCCTCTCCCTGAAAACCCCTTACCCAGGTGATCCTCTTGCACTGGTCCACCGCCAGGGTATGGATCCAAAGGCGATGGCCATGCCCTGGCCACCAGAGAGAGAGAGATCCCTAGGGACCAGTAGGTGAGACACCCTTTGGTTTCTTGCATAGGACACACACCAACGGCAGATAGCAGCACACACACCCACAACTGATGGAAGCACACACACCAACAACTGATGGCAGAACAAACGCACACACAAACAGGTGGCAGCACACATGCCAAGAGATGGCAGCACGCACACCAACAATAGATGGCATCACGCACACACCAACAACAGATGGCAGCACGCACACACCAACAACAGATGGCAGATGTGACTAACCCTGAGATGTCGTCACTTCTTCCCGAGGGGGAGCCCATTCCCATGAGGCTAAGGAGGTGAGGCCACTAGCCGATAGTCCCCCTGGGAGTGGTACTCAGTGGGTGGATCTCATGGGTAGTGACCCCCCTCTTGGGATCAGGGAGGGCATCTTGGGAGAATGCGGTATGACACTCATCGCCCAGCACCCTACCCACCTCTATACCCGATAGACCCTAACACTTTATCTAGTACCCCATGTACTTGTATAGGGCCAGTGACATAAGATCCACTGGGATGAGGCAGAGTTGGGAATACCCAAGGATGACTCCCTTCAGAAGTACTGAGACAAGGAGGAGGCATAGAACAATGAAGAACCATAATGAGAACTTGAATGAACATTCTAGTTGTCAGTGGCCATTCAGAATAAAGAAGAAGGAGGTTCCCTAAAGGAACTGTGAGCGAGGAAGCGGTTCGGCAGAGTACAGAGCAGAGACCACTGGTCGGGGCACGAGCGAGGGAGCCATGATATTCCCGTTGGGTCCGGTGAGGAACAATCACACAGCAGACTGTCAAATCAAAGGTCCGGGCATGCAAACGGCGTGGAATGTGCGCGCAAGTGCAGATGCGCACGCCTAGAGAAACCTCATGCTGCAGAGCTACTGCAGCCTGCCAGAGAATAAGAGAAACCAGAGGAAGACCGAATCCGAAGCCCAGACCTATCAAGAGAGCCAGCAAGAACCTGAAAGGTACCAGGGTTGCTGGGATGGTCGCTGATGGCGTGAAGGAGTCGTGGAGGACACCAATCAGGGTAAGGAGGAAACCCTTGTGAAAAGAGCATACCCACAGATCTGGGACCCTCACCCACAAAAGAAGAGCCAAAGAAGCCCACTTACACGGGGCAGTACCTGACAGGAGAGTGCATCAGGTCAGCCAAAACCAAGTGTAAAAGAAAGCTGAGGGAAGGGAGTCATTCCCCCTGGTATTGTGAACTATGAATACAAGTGTAAGAGAAGCCAAGAGAAGGGTGCCATTCCCCTTCGTGTTTTGAATGGTGATGCCAAACATAAGAGAAGCCAGGGGAAGGGAGTTATTCCCCATGGTGTTGTGAACTGTGGTAAAACAAGTGGAAGAGAGGCCAGGGGAAGGGAGACGTTCCCCACAGGTGTTGTTAAACTCTCAAACCAAGATACCAGGAGAAGAGAGGCATTTTCGTGGTAATCAAGAAAGACCAGCGGAATGGAGTCACTCCCCCTGGTTGTGTGAAACTGGGAACTCAAGAGACCAGGAGAAGGGAGTCAGTCCCCTGTCATGGCCAGGGGAAGGGAGTCATTTCCCCTGCTTCTGTTGAACTGTTCTATCAAGATACTAGGAGACCGGAGTCATTCTCCTAGTTATCAAATGACTTTCTGATACAGACTGTTAGAAGATAGGCAGTGTATCTGCCAAGGAGAACTGCTGGAACTTTTACCTTTTTCGTTGAAAGACAATTTTGACCCAGGGAAGGGAGCCATTTCCCTGGGAGGAAGCCAGCAACTGGAAACACACTTTTATCCCCAATCCCCTCGAAGGGAGTCATTCTTCGGGACCAAGAATGCCTACTTTATCTTTAGTTTAATATTAAGTGTAAGGGACAAAAGTAGGCTTTTGGACACAGGACGGTGGACTATTATTTTACACATGCTTTCTGACAGAACCCTTAGTATTTTAGTTGAGGTAGTGTTAGGTAGAATTCTCTCTTTAGGCTGAATTGCCTAACCTAGCGAGTCCCCCAGCAGCTTTGCTGGATTTCTGGAGTTTGTTTTTTTCTCCTGCCAAGAGTGAGACTCTTTTTCTCCCACTCTTGGACATGATTTATGGTGTTCCTTTGACTGTTAATGTGTTTTATGGGCTATGGGGTCCTTTACTCCATAGGGTCTCATGTGTTTTTACTATGTGTGTTACACAGAACCCTCCGTGCAGTGACACAGGGGTGTCATAGTGACACCCCACCATAGACTCCATACCCTGGGACTGACTACTGTCTCCCAGGGCATATAAAGTCACCATTGGCTTTACTAGTCCCAAATTATTAACAGAAACCGGTACAAACCATCATATTGTGGACGTACTGGTCGGGGCAATTCGATTGCCCCGGGGTCTGTTAGTCGAGGGGGCACGTCTCCGTCCCCCCTGATCGAGTGTTGGCTGGTGGCAGTGGATACTACTTTTTATATTCAACCGCGAATATATCCCTATGGGATTTTCCCATTGTTCGAGGCTACCAACTATAATTATTTAATTCTCATAGCCTCGAACATACCGCCGGTTGATTTAATTAATATTAATTCGCCGGTTGGTATTTTTTTGCCAGGACTCGATTCTAAAATGGCGTTTGTGTTCTATTCAGTGACTCCAACCCAAGTCGAGCCCTTTGTTCCACTTTTTGGCAGGCTTCTCCACAGAAGCCTCCAAAAGTGTTGCCACTCTGTCTGGGTACCACAGGGGGTGTGGGAGGGGGTTTAGGCACCCTGGACTGAGTTACCTTGCCGGCTCACCACTTAGCACGTTTGATTGACAGCTAGGCTGAGTGAATGGGGGTGTGCTGCATAAAAGCAGGGCTTTGGGGACTGAAACTTCAGAAGTCGCCACAGGACCTGAGAATCCGACGAGGGAGAAGCTGAGCCGACCTACCACGACGACACCACCGGTGGAGCCCTGCGGAACCGACTCACCACTTCCCGACGACAGAGAAGATCTCCCGGCTGGTAGACACAACCAGTTTACCTTCTTTTCCTCGCATCCCAGGACGTCTTGTGGTCGAATTGCCCATGCCAAGCACCCCGGCAACCGGAGAGCCACTTACCACTGGACCGCGAATAAAAGGACCGCTCCTTTTACCTGAGAGCTCCACGGCTGGTTTCTTCCCTGGCAGTGCAACGGACTCCTGTCTTCCTCCCCGACGAGATCCTCTCTTCCCCCGGACGAAGCACCGACTTGCATCCGCTGCCAGGAACAACTGCCCCCGCTGGAGTATTCTCATCACTTTAAGGTACCGTGTCCGCCAGGCCTCCCTTTCTAAAGATTGCTACAAGGTAATAATAATCCCTTAACCTTCTGGACTGGGCTGGCCGCCTTGACCTTCCAACTGGTCCCTTTCTTTGGTCCAACTCTTTTCAAACCTTTTCAAGACTTTTGTGCACTGCAACCGTGTGACCTTGGACACATTTCGTTCTGATCCTCTTAAAGTGGATCCGGCCTTCTGAAACCTAACTTCACGGTTTTACTTTGCCTTCCTCTCTTGTTGTGTTCTTGTGAAAGTGTTGGTATCGGTTTCAAATTATACTCTGCTTTTCTCTCCCTTTTTAAAACAAATTATTAGAGTGCCATCTGCGTTAAGCGCTCACTGCTGTCTGAAAATAAGTGGGGCTTTACTTAAGACTTGTCTAATATTCTTTTAAGGGAGTGTATATCTTTTAGTGACCGTGTTTCTTAACTGCTTAACCTTAGTGCCTGTGTGTTTTACTAGATGTGGTTTTAAATAAATAATTATATCTCTTTTACACCAAGCTCTGGTCAGTGTTTACTTGTTCTACTGTGTTCTTTTGACCTATTGTGAATACTCTGTATACTGCCTAAATCTTCTTGAGGGAAGTCTGACTGCTCAGCCACAGCTACCAAGTGAATCTGTGTGGTACAGACTGCTACCAAGTGGGTTTACTGCCAAACACCTGTAGTCTTAAATCTTTTGCAGTGGTCTGGGAACTGCACAGGTTTCTGCCTAACAGGTAGGGAAACCCCTCTTAGAGATAGGGAAACTTAGGTTTACTCTTTATTTTCAGACTAAATAAAAGTCTATAACAATCATAATGCCACCAGTGTGTCAGTCTCCTCCTTCTGCACCCTTACACAGCACACACCCACACACAAACAGATGGCAGCACACGCGGACACCAACAACAAATGGCAGCACACACACCAAGATGGCAGCACACAGCACAGACACCAACGACAGATGGCAGCACACAAACAGATGGCAGCACACACCAACGGCAGATGGCAGCACATATGCACACCAACGAAAGACAGCAGCACGCACACACCAACAATAGATGGCAGCATGCACACACCAACAAAAGGTAGCAGTGCACACACCAACAACAGATGGCATTGCACACACACACACACGCCAATGGATGGCAGCACACACAGAAACAACCAGTGGCAGGACACACCAACAACAGATTGCAGCACAACACGCACACACCAACAGGTCGCAGCACGCACACACACCAACAACAGCTGTCAGCACGCACACCAACAGGTGTCAGCACACACTCACACCAACAACAGGTGTCAGCACACACTCACACCAACAACAGGTGGCAGCACAGGCACCAATAACAGGTGGCAGCACAGGCACCAACAACACGTGGCCACTGTAAAGACTGGAGGGGGGGGTCTGCACTTCCGCTCTCTATATGGTAGAGAGGAGGCACAGAGACCCCTGCCAAGATTCTCTATTATGGCAACGTAGTCGAGCAATCAAGGCCTAGCGTCCTTGGATCAATGAAGTTTCTTAGGCATTGGGAGCACAGCGGCTCCAGTCGGCGACGGCAGTCGACGACAGTGACGGACAACAGTCCGGGCGCTTCTCCTTGGAGTTCCGCAGCAGTCCCCGTATAGGGTCGGCAGCCTGTCGAAGGTCTGTCTACCAGGGAGCTTAGGCAAAGATCAGCTGTGCACGATGGTCCCTCGTAGCTCGGGAAGAGGGTGCCTTACCAGGTCCTCTCTGGGTCAGTTCTTGAAGCACAGCAGCTTTCGGATTGCGAAGGAGAGCAACAGCATTTCTTCTCATCCAGCAGGGCTCAAGCTTAAGCTTCACTCCAGTTACTTGTCGTAGTGGACTTCAGCTTCTGAACACGATTCCTAGCAGTGAGAGGTCCCCAGATATACTGTTGATCTCCCATTCATTCCACTTAGTCATACTCAAGCATCCAATCACGACTACAGGCATTCATGATGCAGGCAGGCAGCCAATCAGGCACACGAGGTATTCAGGCCATTCACTTCTCTCCAGACACTCACAACAAATTATGTGTATTGGGACAAGTACTGAGCCATTCAACACTCCAAACTGCATTCATACCGGTTACGGGCAGGGCTGTCTCAACCATTTTGTCAAACGCCAGATACTAGACAGTCGCAACATAGAATGTATATTCGTCACACACTCCATTCACCATGCGGTCGTTGAGAAGGCTCCAGTCAGTCTGGTCGGCACTTCCCCACACTATCATATACGGAACTTCCACCCAACAGCTTGTCAGGGGGAAGGGACAGAGGCAAGGCTTCCCGGGACTTCGGGAATATCAGGGTAACAGGTGATGGAATGCAAAAGGCCATGGGTGCCATTTTGTCTCCATCCGGAATCTACCGATTCCAATGACAGGGCCTGGGTATCCCAAAATGGAGGACGCTCAGGGCACCAGTCATTTCAGCACAGAGCTGCCACCAGCCCGTACCCTGCTCTGTGGGTCACAGACAGGTGTCCAAAAACATACACTAAGGGCACAGGGTTGTACCCCAATCCATGGGTGCCATAAGGGTATCCCATGGGTCTGTTCACCAAACCAAAAGAGAGAAAGCTGCACCTCCAGGAGTCCCACATGAACTCCTGTGTGGAAAACACAACAGAACACACAATAAAAAGCAGTAAAGGACAAGGATACGGAGGCCCCGTCCCTCCGATGCATTTCCAGCATCACAGCAACACACACCAGCAACAGATGGCAACACACACACACACACGAACAATGGATTGCAGCATAAACACACACACCAACAGCACATATTATACACACCACGCCAAGAGATGGAAGCACACATACCAACAAAAGATGGTAGCTAACATGCATCAATGGATTGCAAAACATGCACACACAGACACAACAGATGGCAGTGTGCGCACGCGCACACACACACACACACACACCAAAAAGGGATGGCAAGGGCACACACACACCTATCATTGATGGTAACACACACAAACAACAAACATTAGCAGCGCACACATACAACAGATGGCAGCACACACACCACAACAGATGGGAGTGCACATACTGTGAGACAGGCATGGTATCAAGAGATGACGCAAACAAATGTGACAATTTCAAAAACCTTTCTTAAAATATCAGGATTGGTGTAACGCCTAACTTGCCCTATTAGTATGGTGGGAATTGCTCTACCTAGAGAAACTAAGGAACATCGATGTCTAAAAAACAAGTCTGTCTGTATTAAAACCTATGCTTGCCCTTACATTTAATACTTCAATGTAGTGTAGGGATATGCTAACTCAAAATAGTGTTCAAAGTAAAAGTCTGGAGCAGTCTCTAGCTCCCTGTCCCAAGTTCAGGATACAGTTTCAAAAGACAATATTTTCAAGTAGCACGGGCTCCGCTTCCCCAAGCTTCAAGCATTAAGTCACAACACTGTGTTCAAATAGAGCTCAGGGTTCTTCCCCCAAGCTGGAAGTTTTGATGCGCAATCAACAAAGTTCCAAAGGGGGCCCGGGATCTTCCCCAAGCTTCAAGCCATAGTTCACAATGCAGTAGATCAAAGGAGGTCAGGGGTTCCCTTACCCAAGCTGCCAGCCTCCTGCTTCAAAGGAATTCAGGGGTTTCTCTTCCCTATGCTTCAAATCGTAGTTTAAATTTGTAGGGAAGGCATGGTATCACAAGCAAAGACTGACACAAAAGTAATATGTTTTCAAAACCTTTATTTAATATGTGTGTGGTTGGAAAACACCTACCTTGCCCCAACACGAAGATGGGCGTAGTCTCTACCATCAAAATAAAGAAAACACATTCCTAGTCTAATAAAAATGGCCTATACTAAAAAACCTAATGCCTGCCCTTACACTAATAAAATAACTGTGAAAAGGGATATGTATGTAAAAAGGGAAAATTGTGTTAAAAAAAAAATAGCTGACCAACTTCTCCTTCCCAAATGTGTATGGCACGGGGTAAAGTGGCACACTCTGGTTGGGTGATGCACTTTTGACTTTGGTGCAAAGATACAGTTCTCAATGTGGATCAAGGTTTACTACGCTTTCCAAATTAATGTTTCCTTGTTCTACAATTCAAACACAACTCGATTTATTCTGGTTTTACAGTTCAACAGAGTTCCCAATATTAAAGGAGTGTTCCGGGACTTTTTTTTTTATTGTTCCTATGGTTCGGCCATGTGTTTTTAAGCATAAATCGGTAGATCGTAGAAAACTTTCCTATGGACCTTACCCGACTTTTCGTCCATTAACGCACTCGAAAACATCCGCCATTTTATGATAATCCTCTCACTTGCCGCATCGCCCTGGCTCACCTGCTTTTGCGGCACTAAATCAAATCCCCCGCCCCTGAAACAGACTTGATCAAAACATTCATATTCCCCGCCTCTATCCGTGACGTGACTGAGCTGCGTAGGCAAACGCGCCCAGGCGTCTTCTACGCGACTCCACACAGAACCAGGAAATCAACACAGATGAGCTCACACAACACAGCGCGCCACAATTGGGAATATGAAACTGTACTTTTAAATTAAACCGCAAGATTGTAAATTTGGTAAAGTACATTTATTTGACATCAAATGTTTTGAGACTATTCAGCGATTAGCATTTTTATTTGCTCACGTTCCAAAAAGTTCGTTTCGAGGCACACGATGTTCCTTTGCTGTACACAGGGTCTTAGATCATCTCACAATACAGCGCCACAATTCGGAATATGAAACTGTGGTTTAAAAGCAAACGGCAAGATTGTACATTTGGCAAAGTACATTTATTTGACATCAAATGTTTTGAGAATATTCAGCGATTTGAATATTGAGCGGTCGCACTGATAATCGCATGGCTGTTCCAACAACGAGGCACTAGGCCACCACAACGGTATGTATGTTGCATCTAGCCGTTAGTACCGCGTAAGGGCATACTTGTACTTGGCGATCGTCCCATAAAATGATCAGGGTGGTAACATTGTTCACGCGGAGAAGCAACTGGCGGCTAAAAAAGCCATCCGCCGGTGTCTGGTACTCGTGACACATGCAGTAATGCATGATGTACCTGTTTGAAAAACATAAAAAATGAAATTAGTCTCACCATCAGATCTTTATTAAAATTATTCATTTTATATATTAGGTCGGGAAATTATTTCATAGCTAGGACAGTGAAACTGGGTATTATACATCAGGGGGGGGCCGTAGGATACTGAGACAGTCCCCCAGTGCAGGGGTTGACAGGGAGGCAGTGCAGGTGGAGAGTGGAAGGACCCAGGACCGAGGTCGCAGACAGTGGACCAGTTGTAGCAGGGGAGAGGGAGAGAGAAAGCAGAAGCAAAGAGGAAGGTTTTGAGGTGCTTCCGTAAAAGGAGATGGTTCTCCTCAAGATAGTGCGCGGTACAAAACAATATGCCACATAGAACGAACAAGTACAACTTAACCCGTCTTTAAAGCTACTGTATAGTAATTAAATTGCGGTATAAACTCATCTAAAGAGTTACTTACATTATATTTGCATTTTCCATTGTGTCTGTGCGTAGGGCAGCCCCGAAATACCACTCCTTCTATGCCGACGTTATTTCTTCTAATGAACGAACATGAAATGGCTTTCGTTTCTGAAATTATATTCATTATCGTGTCTTACGTTATTGCCCCACACCCCCAAAAAGAAGTCTTTCGGGATGGTCCCGGCCTGTCAAGGTCAAATAACAATAGAACCTTATACTGAGTCGTGGGCCATTCCGGCACCCGAGCAAAAAATCAAAGCAGCTGACCTTCACTTTGAACGAGCACACATTCCTAGTTAGCTACTCTTCCTCATCGTGGGGCGAGGGCAGGAGCCCCCCCAGCACCCCAGCCCAGCAGAGGAACACGGACAGGGGCCTGCCTGACCCTGTCCCCACACGCCGCCTGACTCGCGCATGCCGGGCGCAGCGCGGCCTGAAACCGAGGCTGAGCCTCGCTAACATCAGCTGTAACCGCCGGCAGGCGGATCGCGCCGGCGGCCAGCTCCAAGGCCACTCTAAGGCCTGTTCGGAGCCACAGGAGCCAGGGGCCACAAACTCTGCCCGTGCTGCTCCAGGCATCACAAACACCTTGTGTAATCACCTTGTTTGCCTCCGGAGCCTCGGAGCCAGTGTCTACTCGGACCTTTAATCTTTTGTGAGTAAAGGGGATACCCCCAGTTTACACTATTGTGCTTTCTGGTATGTCTTCTGCTATTCCGCATTCATAAACATTTGAACTCGGTTTCTTTCACCTTCGATAACTGTTTTAACTGTTTGCTACATACGCTTATGCTTCCAACTCCGCCGCCTCTATGCGTTACTGCTGCCACCTCTTTAATAGTTCAGTCATTTTCAGCCCCTAGTGCTTTATGCCTCATGACTGCTATTGGCCGTGCCCTTTGGTCGCTAACTGACCACAGCACTGTATTGTGCCTTATGGTCGCCCAGAGACCACTGTAGTATTGTGTAGTGCCTCATGGTCGCCCAGAGACCACTGTAGTATTGTGTAGTGCCTCATGGTCGCCCAGAGACCACTGTATTATTGTGTAATGCCTCATGGTCGCCCAGAGACCACTGTATTATTGTATAGTGCCTTATGGTCGCCCAGAGACCACTGTAGTATTGTGTAGTGCCTTATGGTCGCCCAGAGACCACTGTAGTATTGTGTAGTGCCTTATGGTCGCCCAGAGACCACTGTATTATTGTGTAATGCCTCATGGTCGCCCAGAGACCACTGTATTATTGTGTAATGCCTCATGGTCGCCCAGAGACCACTGTATTATTGTATAGTGCCTTATGGTCGCCCAGAGACCACTGTAGTATTGTGTAGTGCCTTATGGTCGCCCAGAGACCACTGTAGTATTGTGTAGTGCCTTATGGTCGCCCAGAGACCACTGTATTATTGTGTAATGCCTCATGGTCGCCCAGAGACCACTGTATTATTGTGTAGTGCCTCATGGTCGCCCAGAGACCACTGTATTATTGTGTAGTGCCTCATGGTCGCCCAGAGACCACTGTATTATTGTGTAGTGCCTCATGGTCGCCCAGAGACCACTGTATTTTGTGTAGTGCCTTATGGTCGCCCAGAGACCACTGTACCATCACTCTCAGCCCAGTATCTGACCTCGGTTTTTAGACCTACATCTGACCGTCGCACTTAGCCCAATATCTGACTGCTACTCTCAGACTAGTACGTCACTGCTGCATTAATCTCGCTAAGTATTTGTGAACTGTACTCTGCCAACTCTGGCCCGTATCCATCCACGGCAACTAATTCCAGCCCACCTAGCTCAGCTAGTAGTAACAGTATGTACTTCCACATGCCCAACCCAGTTCACCTTGCACAATTCTCCAAACTGACAATTATCCTTACCATCATCTACACGACCATGCCTACAGTTCTGCCTACAGAGGGCCTTGGTGCCCACATACAACTCATCTCTAAACCCTGCAACTTAGAACAAAGGAAGCTTAGACTCCGGGCTCGACTACCTAAAATATTCGAACCTATTACTAAATATAACATTAACCTAGAACACCTCCGACCCAAAATATGCCGACCACTGGTAATCACCGCCCCTCTCAGACACCAACCACACCATAAAATCAATAAACTTATAGCCAAACCTCCGCTCACAGCACAGCTAGAACCTGAACTAAAAGCTGCTCTAATCAATGCCAGATCATTAGTCGCCCATGCCACTGACATAGCAGATATCATACGGGATAATAGCCTTGACTTCATTGCCATTACTGAATCTTGGCTCCACGATGCAGCAGGTCCGGCTCTCACTCTGGCAGTCCCAGAGAATTATACCATTCTCAGAGCTGACAGACCAGACTCGCGCGGTGGAGGAATTGCAATTATCGCCAAATCTAATCTCTCTATGAGAATCACACCCACACCCTCCCTCAAATCCTGCGAGCTTCTCTCTATCAAACTACCGACTGCAAACTCCCAAACACTAAATATCCACCTTATCTATAGACCCCCTGGCCCCGTCAGCACCTTCACTGAAGACATCACCACTGTTATCTCTGAGAAGCTAAAAGAATCCTCCCAAACACTAGTACTAGGAGATTTCAATCTAGGGCTCAACGATATCAACGACCATCATGCTACTGCCACAGGCAATACTCTGTCAGTGCTAGGCTTCACGCAGTTCGTGAATACTTCCACACATATCAAGGGAAGAACACTAGACTGGATTGCTAGTCACAACTGCTACCCCTCTATAACAGCCATCACCCCCCAAATATGGTCTGACCACTACCTTATCTCTTTCACCCTCAACACCAAAAGACCCACAGTCTTAACACCCACGCCAGCCACACCCACCTTAACGAGAAACAAGAAAAACATCACAGCCGACAATATTCTGCCCCACATCCTACCCAAACTAAATTCCCTACCTGACCACTCTGACCCAGGCATCCTAGTGGATGCATTCAACGCAGCCATGTGCTCTGCTCTTGACAGTATTGCTCCATTTAAACTTCGGATCAGTAAACCCAAAAAGCATTTGAACTCATGGTTTACACCCCACCTAAAAAACCTAAGACTACAGAAGAGAAAATGCGAAACAGCTTGGAACCGACATCCGACCGCTGAAAATAAAACTAACCTAATTAACATCTCCTCGCAATACAAAAGAGACATCATCCTGGCCAAACAAGAAACCTATAATAATAGGATCTCCCAATCCAACTCCAGCATGAAGGAGCTATTCTCCATCCTAAAGGAATTGGAAACTCCTATCACAGTACAGGATGACTCCATCAAAGACAAAACTTGGTGCACAGACATACAACTGGCACTAACCAACAAAGTATCCAACCTCCAAACAAAAATTGCCCTAAAGAAAGCCTCTCTGCCAACTCAACCTCTGATAGTCAAAATTCCCTCATCCAACAACCCAGAATCCACCCAATTCCGTTTCTCCAAGGTCTCAGTAATTGAGGTAGAGAAGACCATTTTGACTCTCAAACCTTCTAATTGCAAAGGCGACCAATGCCCCGCACAACTGATCAAGGATGCGGCTAGGGATTTAGCCCCCTTTATCACAAAACTTATCAATGCCTCCTTTACTACGGGCACCATCCCCCACAATCTAAAGGAATCTTGGGTACTCCCCCTCCTAAAAAAGCAAACATTGGACCCCAACATTCCTACTAACTACAGGCCCATCACCACGGTTCCCTTCCTACTAAAAATATTAGACAAGGTAGCATACACCCAAATCCAGAACTTCCTTGAGATGAACCATCTCCTCGGCACCCGCCAATCCGGTTTCCGTCCGCAACACGGCACAGAGACTGCCCTTATCGACCTAAAAGCCCAAATAGATTCACTCAGAGACGAGGGAAAACTAGCTCTCCTCCTCCTTCTAGACCTCTCAGCCGCCTTTGATCTGGTGGACCATAAAGTCCTATGTAATCACTTGGACTCGGCTGCCCACTTCTCAGAGGAGGCTATAGTCTGGATTCAATCATTTCTTAGTGACAGGACCATGAGGGTGTTCTCCCCCGCAGCGGCAGCAGACCCTATCCCAATCACCTGCGGAGTGCCCCAGGGATCCTGCGTCTCGCCGACACTCTATAACATCTTCACCAAGCCACTCTTTGACGATCTTGATAATCTGGGTATCACCTACACTAACTATGCAGATGATACTCAGATTCTCTTACCACTTACTGGGGATTACGTCGAAGATCTGGCTCTGGTGAATAGAGTCTACAGCATCGTTCAGGCATGGATGGCCAACCATGGCCTATGCTTGAACGATGACAAAACAGAGCTCATCATCCTGGGCACGGCAGCCCGTATCTCCAAACTTAACCAAAACTACTCCGCCTTCATCATCGATGGCAACACTATCAAGGTCGCCAGAGAAGTAAAAACCCTAGGTTTTTACCTTGATGCGACACTATCTTTCACCAAACAGGTGAACTCACTGTCATCATCCACTGCCTATACATGCAAGTTAATACGAGCTGGGAAACCATTCCTTTCAGAGGACAGCTGTCTTATTCTAGCTAGAGCCCTCATTTTATCGAAACTAGATTATTGCAACGCCCTCTACATAGGGACTACCAAACAAATCATCCACAGAATCCAAGTGCTCCAAAACAATGCACTTAGAGCGGCCCTAAGTATCCCTAGAAGTGCACACATTTCAGAAATAAGACGAAAACACAAATGGCTTTCCACCCAAGAAAAAATCAACCTTAAATCTGCGTCCCTTATCCACAAATGCCTAAACAACAAAGCTCCCTGATACCTCTCAGAACGCTTCAACAGGAAAAATCCAACGAGACTCACAAGGACAGCCAGCCCCAACTGCCTCCTAGTGCCCAGATTCAAACTAGCCACCATTGGAGGTTCCAGCTTCCCAGTTAAGGCAGCACAGTTATGGAACTCCCTACCCCTTGCACTCAGATCTGACCAAACCTTCAATAACTTCAGAAAGAACACCATAAAATGGCTTATTGAGAATGCGACATAGCGTATGTCACTTTATACGTAACGTCTTCTTATAATGTTTGTACTAACCTGCTTTTACTGTTTGATCGCCATAGATTTGACTGTTTAGCTACGCCTTATCTGCACTTGCACTTGCCCTACCCTGCAGATTCGAAATGTCCACTATGCCTGTAACCTGTAACGTTAACTAATCTGTAACCTGTAAACGTTAACTAAGCTGTAAACCTCCTTGTTCTCTTGCGCCCTGCTACCCTAGGGTCTGGTGCGCACAATAAATAAATAAACAAACAAACAAACAAACATTCAGTGTAAGGCCTTCTCAACGGACTTGAAATTTACACTCCATCTTTGCATTTCCATCTTTGCAGCCCCAGAGAACCATAAATACGGAGACATTCTATATTTTTTGAAAAATGTTTTACATTACTGTTTGGTTGGATAGACACATTGCATGTACACTGAGCAATCACTTTTATTTACACATTACATAGATACACATATTCAATGGGCCAGCGACATGAGGGGACTCGAGAGAACAGACAATCAAATTACAATCATTTAAACCGTGATGTGTATTTCTCAATGAGCTCTTCTTTAGGTGGACATGGAACAGAGGCGATGTTGGGTGGCAATGCAGTTGTCCCCTGCACAGGTTCGTTCACAACTCCATGTATGTGCCTACCTAGGACATCAACAATAAGTCTCTCAATAAACTCATATTGCATATCCTCAAACACTGGTTTGATCACCCATTGTTTACTTCTTTTAGTGAAGGCCTTATTGTAGCGAAGCGTCCCTAAAGTTCCGGTCGTCCTACTTTGTTGACGGCCAACATTATTGTTATGTGCCAAGACCGCTAGAAGAGTCCGATTTATCATGCCCTCCATGCCAAAATGCAATCGTTTTGGCCTGTACTTTAGGCACATATTGTGGAACACCTCCAAATCTCCTGTGTGGCAGAATTCCGTGAGTCCCCTCAAATCTCTTGTTATACTTTTATCAAATACAATCTTTTCAATGGCTTTGTGAGTGGGTGATGAAGGAATCAACCACTTCTTCTTCCGTGCCTCCTCTGTGGACAAATGGCCATGTTCACAATTGTGAAAATGTTGGTTTGTGTTCCAATGGTGAACGTTTGTACAGTGAAGCATTACTGACCGCCATTTTTCCAGTAGAATTTCCAACGACCCTCCACATGTTTTTGAGCTCCACCAAAGATGGTTGCTGATTGACTTGGACCACTGTGAAATACCTTGCATTTCTTTTTTTTTACCTGCAGCCGACATTTTTTTATTGATTGTTTTTGCAAGATGCCAAACGTCAAATTGGTGATTTATATTTTTGTACTCTTCTCTCATTGTCTTGGCAATTGAAACGTGTCTGTCCGTGGCTATCAGGTCGATCACCATTCCCCGCGATTGTAGTTCTTGCAATGATGCTACAAAGCCAACTTTCTCCATGGCCACTGAGGATGTACTTTGTGACACCTGCACGACCACCGAACTCACAATTTTCTTACTTTCCATGTCCTGAAAGTGGTAGGTGCAGTACTTGGCTGAAAATCCTGGGCTGTCGCACTGTCCATCACCGGCTAGCCTGAACCGTTTGCCCGCGAATGTACTATCAATAGACATTTTTTCCATTCTCCAAGCTTCGCTAATGGCTGGAAATAGATAATCGGTTTGGTATTTGTAGAACTGAGTTTTCGCAATGAAATGGATTCCCACAAACTGAAAGAAAGACTAACTTTTTAAAACTTGAACCACTAAAAAGTGCAGCCGCTGCACAAAGTAGATTGCCTGCTGGCAGTTGTCCCAGCATGGGTTGTGCAGACCATGAGAAAGGATGATATTTTGTACAGGTGGCATGTATTTTAAGGTTAGTGCCTCGAATTGCACGAGTCACATTAATCAATGGCTCCCCACATACTTCCCCACCTACCGAATGCCCACATTTCAACCGAATAATAATATCAATCAAACAACTATCGAATACAATGAATTTGGCCTCTTTCCTTATACTGTCACTCTGCATCCCAGCTGGTTCGGCCTGTAACGTTGAGGACATGTCACTCACATGAAAGGTAGAATTTCCGATATCGTCTTCCGCTATGTTCAGTGATATTGATGGTGTTTCATTGTAGTCCACTTCTTTCTCTTCCATTGCAACATCTGTTCCTTCTCCGGCGATGGGTGAATAAGACAATTTCTTCAACTTTCTCGCGGTCTTAGTTTTTGCGGGTGTGGATTCTGTGAATTGATCTCCGACTGCATCCGAACTACCAGGAGGACATTCACTATCAATGGCTGGTGCTGGTATAGCTCCGTTGTCAATCACTTCATATTCTTCCCATTGGCACGATGCATCTCCAGTCTCAAGTCCCTGCCAAAAGGTTTGACAAGCAACATCTCTCGTTCGCTTCACTGTCTGTGTAGATCTAGTTCGTACACCCACTCGCAACTAGAGGACAGATTGGAAAAGGGATGTTCAGTTTAAACACAACTTACAGTATTGAACTATTAACAGTGAAAAACAACATAATATAGTGACCAGGACACTAACCTTCTTTTGCTTTCTTTTCTTTGAAACTTTCTTGCCTCGAACTTCAACATCAGGACGCTGTTGCTCCGACTCGTGTGTGCATGTCTCCACTTCCTTTTGCGCTGCAACGACTATATTTTCATGATAAGCACATCCATCACGCACTGACGCTCCATCGACTCCCTGAAAAATAGAACTTTCATTAGTATGTATAATAATATCGAAAACACAAAATGTACTTGGGGACCAATACCCACGTACATCTCAATAGCAAAACACGAATGAACGCTTTGTGTAGAACATTCAAACGACAATGATTCACGCATAGTTGTTCTACTTAGATGGAACTGTCAAGATCCATACCTCGGGCTCCTCATAGACTTCCATTGATGATATTATTGAAGATGATGCTTCAGTGACTCCCTGAAACACAGTAATTGCGTTAGTATGGTTTTCTATTTTGATAAAAAGAACAGAAACTTTGTGCAGGCGTCAACGGCTCATCTAAATAGACCTGCACAAATGATCAGTTGTCTAAAATAAATAATGGATATGTAAATATGATTCGATTTGCTCGATCGTTGGAAGTGTCACCACCCAGAGATCTGCATCAACTACTAGGGGTGATGTTCTTGTAGCAGGTCCGTCATCTCCCTGAAACATAGTACTTGCGTTAATAAAGAAGGAAGTATAGCGGATGTAATCACGTCATATGATTTCGCTTGATCGAACTGTCAGTATCCATACCTCGAAATGCATAAGAACGTCAAGGGACGATGTAACTGCGGTGCACACTTCTGCAAGCTGTTGCGCCGAACCGTAACTGCATGCTCCCCCTTCTTCTTGGACTAGTGCTCCATCGACTCCCTGAAACATAGGACTTTCATTAGTAATGAACACAATATTGAAAAAAGAAGACACATAGGAGGGCGACGACAGAAGGACATATCAATGGCTAAAAACAAAAGAAACATTGTGTGTAACAATCACGCTACAAGAATGCAAGATCTGATGATCTCCATCGATGGAACTGTCCGGAAACGTACCTCGAGCATCTGAGTGACATCAACGGTAGTCGTCAATACGTTGGACTCCTCAGCATCTCCCTGAAAGACAGTACTTGCATTATTGTGGATAACAATAATTATAACTGAAAACAAAGACTAGAGGACGAGTACAAGGGTGTACCATTAGGTAAAATAATTACACGATAAATTAAAACTATTGATTTACATGCCTAAAACAAGTCAGTGGCAGAATAGCCAAGTAAGATTACCCGATAGGCGCTTGAAGTGGCTGATGACTGCAATAACGACACGGATGGAGAATCTTCAGCCTTCATATTGAGTGGATACATAAATGGGGAAATTATTGTTAGATAATGCTACACACTACCGCAAGGCCGAGAGATAAATACGTAAACTTGACTCACCAGTGGAGGGATGTGGACGAATAGAGTGGGAATAGCGGTTGAGAGCAATTTTCGCCTCGCTCGCGGTGTGTTCTTCTTTATTAGCAATGATGTGGAGTACATGTCTGAGCAAAAGTGCCTGCTGCAGATGCGGTATCGATCACCCCTCTTGTCCGCAAAGACTTCTAGGACTCTACTTTCAAGCTCAGACGGTGGATATCCGCAATATCGGACCCATTCTCTTATCTGATCTATTGTCTTAGGGAAAACATGCATTATAGTACCTTCAGATTTATTATGGGTCTTCGAAGGGCAACCGCCAATGGAACAGGCAGGCATTGTGGAAAGTTCTGAAAAGTAAAGATCAACAATTCTCTATGAATACCAATGTGTTAAAAAATTAAATGACACATAAAAGGTTCAATGCAAGGTTCGTTTTGGTTCTTGGAACTATACACGTTATTCACATGCGGTAAGTATTTGAATAACTTTAAAAAAATAGAAAGATAATTTGACTAGACTCAGAACATGTGACTAGTTCCTTGCATGTACTGTCTTGAACGAAAAGAAATTGGACGCAAAATGATTATGGTACATGGCCTTACCTTGACGAACAAACAGTTAGATGCAGGGATCAGAGTAGTTTCTTGTCGTAGAACAGGGAGCAGTTCACAGGTTGCAAACTGAGGAGTTTCCTCGAAGTGGTCACGGAAGTTCACAGAGACGAAGAGCAGATAACCAGCACCTTCACGGGTTGACTAGCAAAGCGCAAAGAAGTTCTCATTAGAAATATGAAGTGGGTTATAAAGTATTGGAAACAGGGGTGTGTTTGTGAATGAATGACGTGTATATGTCATGGCATTATGCGGATTGCAGGGGGCCGTCCAGCGTGAGGGGGATGCTTGGCAGGAGACACGGGGTCTGGAGGTAGACATGGGAACAACAACCCATGCTCTATAGACCACTTTGAAGTGTACATGGTCTTTGGCACCTCTTGGCCTTTATCGCTCCCTGACAGCTCCACTTGCCAGCACAAGTACCCCTGTGCGAACTGCCTTTGATAGGGCGGGGGGTGGATTGGGGCGGTGGTCGTGCAGACAAGACAAAGGAAGACTCGTGAATGGAGACACACTTATGTGGATTGCAGGGGGGCGTCCAGCGTGAGGGGGACGTTTGGCAGGAGACACGGGGTCTGGAGGTAGACATGGGAACAACAGCCCATGCTCTATAGACCACTTTGAAGTGTACATGGTCTTTGGCACCTCTTGGCCTTTATCGCTCCCTGACAGCTCCACTTGCCAGCACAAGTACCCCGGTGCGAACTGCCTTTGATAGGGCGGGGTGTGGATTGGGGCGGTGGTCGTGCAGACAAGACTCGTTTGCCGCAGGGCATCACCAAGGAGAGGCCATCTAACTGCATGTAAGAGGCAGGCTGAAGGATCTAGTACATGGAAGGCAGGGGGCAACGCTTGAACAAAGTGGTGTGGTAAGTATTTTTGGGGGAGGAGGCAAGGCCGGGAGGCTTGATGCCAACCCGCAAAATAACATATGTATGTCTGCTGCATATGGGTTCGACGGTTATGTGGATTGAAGGTGGGCGGCCAGCGTGAGGGAGGATGCTGGCCGGAGACATGTGGTGTGACAAGACAAGGCACAGGAAGACTATTCAATGGAGACACACCAGATTCATTTAAAAAATCAAAACAACCATTGTTAAAATATATGTTGGGTTTTATTTTAGATCTTAATTTCAATTGAACATAAATAATAAACATTACACATTATAAAGTTCCGGTTGCAGCACATCCAGGGAAAATCCGCGGTATTGTCCACTGTCGCTGGGGAAATGTTGTCTAATGGCAAGTACCGCACAGGCAGGTATTACTCTCCGAACGCGGTGTCCGAGCCTCCCGTGAAGCCACCAAGTGAAGCAACGATAGGCCACCAGCCTGTACCACCTGTGAAAATGAAAGATGCAAACTGTATTAAAATGACAAAACTTTCTTATCACTGTCGATTCAGGTAAAAAATGTCATTCTGCTTTGAAAAAAATTCTATCTAGAAAATGCACAATATGGAACCAATTCACATGCATTCGAATGATATGTAGATGTAATTTTATATGTGGGAGACGACCATGACATAGTAGTGGCATCACTGACATCACAACCAGAGTATACTTACTCGTTACTCGGATTACGCGGACGAACAGTGCCGCGAAGTTCATGCATAAGCACCATCATCATCCTCAACACGGTCCGTGAGAGGCAGGCTTCCCTGAACTCTGGCAGCTCGGTGATGCATTGCGGACTTGGCTCGCCTTCCGAAATGTAGGCCAAGCACCCGGAATTTTCACGGCAGCAGCAGTTCTCCGCCTCAGTTGGCATTAGCTCGCACCGATTGCACGTGCACCAGGTGGAGACGCCGTCCATGCGACATGGTCCAGGCTCTTCATCCGTTGACTGGTCCTCCCAACTGCCATCCGAATCCCCATCGTTTTCGCGTGCTTGCCTTTCCAGTAGTTCCTCCTCGGTGTACTCGGGCTCGTACATATATGGCATTATTGTAGCCATTGTGTGGTAAAGAAAGTAAAACAATTTACAGAGATGGTACAGGTGTTCACAAGGCCTAGAAGCGGCGAAGGTAGCTGACCAGAGCACAGAAACGTGTCACAGAATACTCAAAGTAACACAGAGAGAGTAATGGAATCGAAAATCTGCTGCTGTGTGTTGTGAAACGGTGTGTTTATACTTATAGAGGAAAGAGGCGTCCTGCCATTTCCATGGCGACACTTCATTAGCTGAGGCGCAGCGATTGTTGACACGAGAAGTGCTTTGGCGTTGGGAAATGGGCGGTACGCGTCTGCTGATGACAGGCTCAGAGGCGGGGGATATGATTTAGTGCCGCAAAAGCAGGTGAGCCAGGGCGATGGGGGAAAAGGATAGGATTATCAGAAAATGGCGGCTGATTTCGAGTGCGTTAATGGACGAAAAGTCGGGTAAGGTCCATAGGAAAGTTTTCTACGATCTACCGATTTATGCTTAAAAACACATGGCCGAACCATAGGAACAATAAAAAAAAAAGCCCGGAACTTTCCTTTAAGGTTTGCATCACAATTCTTGGTAGGTATCCCTCGGTCGGGCTCGAACCTTCAACCAGAATGCTTAGGGGTTCCCTTCCCCAAGATTCTATCATCAACAAAGGTTCCTTTACACTTGGTTTCCTGTCGAAGACTTTCGAATGTGCAAGGCTTTGTCAAATACCTCTGATACCTCTGTAGGATCACTTTGACTTTCGTTCCATTATTACTTTTAGCTCCTCTCCCAATGCCGCTTGGTACCTGTAGTTTCGAGCATAAAAAGTTTCAATCAATCTTGTATTCTTTTGGTTTCCCGCCGTCGGGATCATTTCTACTATTTTGCATTACAAACTTCAACCAAAACTTGCAAGGGGCTCCCTTCCCCACGCCTATTATACTTCGGGTCTCCCTCTGTCGGGCTCAGTCCCCTCTGTCAACTCTTTTCCCAAAAGTCCCATTAGGCCTTGCTATTGCCTCTATCTTTGGAGCCTTTCGCCAACCAGACTCTTGTTTCATTCACCCACTCACCGGTAGCGTTTAGGTTTTCCACTTCATCCAGCTTGTTTGCGGGCAAGGCCTTCAGCATTCGCCTCTATGCCACTCTCCAACGCTCTTGTTTACCCAAGAGAAGAATGGCCCATTTCCTGACAGAAAAAGGGATGCTTTCCAAACCCTTCTAGCCTCTCATAAGCACAGTTCTCCCGCCTGGCTTTCTTTTGCAGCTGAACAGTCCCTAAACCTTCTGTGCTTCACTGCCTGGTCCTTGTGAGCCCCTGCCGAGCTGCTCCTTCTCGTGTCAAGCCTTGCCCCTTGAGTGCTTTGGATTTGGGCAGGGATCCTCTGACGGACTCAGCATTGCAGCCTCCCTCCTCTCTTCCCAAGAGCAACTGCCTTCTCCTCCCCTGTAGGCTCCTTTTAAACACCTGTGAGAAATTAATGTGCTGCAGGTGTGTGGTCAGGGTTTGGCCTGCCTGACCTTGCCTGTCCTCGCTAACAGGATAGCCTGTTGTCAAAATGGGAGAGTCTGTCCTCTGTGCCTTAGTGTGTGGTTTCTCAGTACTCTTCATCCCCTCAGTCCCTCTCTTCCTCGTCCGAGTGTTTGTGTAAAAAAGGGGCTGGGGGGATTTGGGAAGTCAGAGTATCCTAAAAAAAGGATGGGGTCGGGGTGTTGAAAAGGGGGAGAATACCACGTCTCACCATTGGGTGTTCCACCTCCACTCACCGTGGACCCCTCATCCAGGTGATCCTACCGCACTGTTCCACCCCCAGGAACTGGCTCCAAAGGCGAAGGCTGTGCCCTGGCCACCTGGGCAAGAAATCCACAGGGACTAGGCGGTGCAACACTCTCTGGTTTCTCACACAATGCAATAGTTCAAAGGAGCTCACGGGGTTCCCTTCCCCAAGCTTCCAACCTACTTCTGAATGGGCTAGGTCCTCCCTGGTCTAGGTACAGTTAACAAACCACACAGCCAACCCATTACAGGTCACGCAACAAGTGGTCCCTGCGCCACTCTCTGCCACTTTGGTAATTCCTTCAGGCTCACAAATGTGCAACCACTCAAAGTCTGTTTTGTAAATGTCCCAGGCTTTTTCCTAATTTGTAAAACACTGTTGGCTTTCTCTAAAAGCCTTTAGTCTGTTGCTTTAATGTGGGTTTGCTGGTTAACTTAGTTCTAACCATTTTTTTGGCTCCCCTTGGCTGCACATTCACTCTGTCATTGCTTTAACTCCAGTAACTTAGTTTCTTTTTCTTTCTGAGCTTCAAGCCTTTTCCATTAACTTCAATTGGAGGCTTTCGGCAACGTGCTGTCTGCACGTGAGCTCTCCGATACAATGCTGATACAATGTAATGCTGTTTAAAAAGAGAGCATGTGAGAGAAGGGGGAGCACCAGAGAAGGGGAAGAGCGCCAGAGAAGGGGAAGAGCGCCAGAGAAGGGGGAAGGGAGGGGCGAGAGAGAAGGGGTGAGAAAAAGAGAAGTGAAGAGAGAGCGAAGGGCAGAGAGAGCGAAGGGCAGAGAGAGCGAAGGGCAGAGAGAGCGAAGGGCAGAGAGAAAGAACGGTAGAGAGAAAGGGGAGGGAGAAATAAGGGGAGTGAGAGAGAAGAGCAAGAGAGAAGCATCAGAGGGGGAAAGAGGGGTGTGACAAGGCAAGTAGCCTGGCCTTGTCCGGAGGGGACAGGTACCCCTTTCAGTCCGAGTTGGTCAGCCTACCAGGGATAACTCCAGAGCCAGCCCTACACCTGAGGTGGTTGGTGGCAGTTGAGAGGGCCCCAATTACTGTCCCTCCCCAAGTGCCAGTCTGTTTATGAGCATTCCACCTTTGTCTCATGCCATACCACCTCAATAAGATGCTTGTCATCAGTCTTTCTGGGTTTCCTCTAGTGAGCCATCCTTGGAACTAAAAAACAACAAGAACCAATAAAGTTAGAGTCAATGTCGAGCACCACGCGCCATCCACAGAAAAGTTGCAACCTGGCTATGGTGATATGCTGCAGGTAAATCAGCGAAGAGAGAGCAATGCAGAGACACCATATACAGAGAACCCACGCAGTACTGCTGAATGATGGCAGCAAGTATTCATTGCCACCAACGAGAACCCTAGACCACACTAGGGACTTTCACGAGGGACACAAACCCTGACAAGTCTAAGGGTCAGAAAAAGGTTTGGGACATAGGAAAGTGGACTATTTGTTTTTGACGGACATTCTGATGCCATCCTTAGTTTTGTTTGAGGCAGGGAAACCCCTGTTAGTTATAGGGACCGGTAGAGTGCCTCCCTATTTTCTGTTAAATAGAAGTTTGTTTGTGTCCCACATATACTTCTGCACCCTTACATTCATCAGCAGGAAACTAAAAGATGGGGAAACAAGGTGGGCAACAATAGAATGTGAAATGTTTTGCCACAGTGTGGTAATTGAAGAGGTTTAGGCCATAATTATATGGTACTACTTTCAGAATTCAAACTAACCACAAACCTCTGAGATGGCCGATGCAGATGAAGGGAACACATCTTAAGTTGCTCAGGTGGTCCAAAAGCCTCCAAGGCTTTGACTTCACTATTGAGCATAGGTCAGGGTCAATGGGCTATCCTGGAGGTTTGACCGACTGGAATCAGAAGTTCATCCAGGAGTGGATTAGATCCTCCTATCACTTAGTGTAGGAGGGGCGAGTGTTAGGTAGAATTTCCATCTTGTGTGATATTCTTCTCACCTAGTGAGTGCTCCGGCACTTTTTGCTGGGTCTATTGGGTTTTTCTGACACTCATGGGAATATGTTTCCCCACTCAATCATTCTTATTTGTGTGCTCAGGGCACTGCTGCATATTTTCTTTTTTGATGGAGTCACTTTCCTCCATCATTTTCCTTGGCAGCAGTCATTTCCAATTGCAGCGCATAGCACCTTATGTGCAGTGTTACTGGAAGCTCCTTAAGCTTCACTCTTTGGTATTATTTGATTCACTTGCTAGACCTACTGTTCCTAAGGATAGGAAGGTACTTTTTATCCTACCTATACTTTTCTTGTAAGCCCAGCACCTTATGTGGAGTGCTTAGGGTGTAGTTTGTGTCCCTTGTCCCTTTTCCCTTCTCCTGTAACCTTTTGGTAACAGTAACAATTCCATCTGACTGGCTGGTGGCAGTGGATACTTTTTCTACCAATTTTGTGAAACTTACAATGCAGGCTGCATTCACAGCTGTGGTAAGGCTCATGAGACACCATTGATCCAAAATTGTTCTGGTCTTTTTTCGCCAACTCACAATGGTTTGTTCTTTCTTGGTCCTTCTGCCGTGCTTCGTGGGGGAGGTCCTTGTATGTCTTTTGTCTTTGCCGGGATCCCCTTGTGAAGCCAGCCCTGAGGCATCAGTGTGTCTGGGAGGACAGGAAGCTGGGAGGACTCCAAAACTCCACAGGTATTTGTCCTCGAGTGTGCCTGCTTAGATCGAGATCTAACTGGGAGGCAGGATGTCCCAAAAGGACAGCCCAAACCCATGTTTGATTGAAAGCATGCATGTTGAATGTTTGGGTTCCTGCATAAAAGCCGAGCGTCTTGATGCTGAAGCCAGAGTCGACAATTGGATGATCCATTCCGAGGAGAAGAAGGACGTTTGCAGCTACCTCCAGAGACCACTGCTGCTCCAACCCTCTTTTCCAAGCAACAGGGAAGCTCCGATCCGGACGACTTCTTCCCTTACACTGGTGGGACCAACCAGTCGGAAGACGACCTGCATTTCAAGCCATCCCATGACAAGCTGCGACCTTCACAGGCTGCAGACAGCCAATACCCTGGGAACTGTGGCCAGTGTGCAGTGCATCGGGCTTCCGAAGATTGTATCCTACCGAAAGTTTGGCAGACTCTTTCCAGACTTCCAGCGGCAAGACTCTGCTCCTCGAAGACCCCTCATCTGAAGGCTGTGCCGATAGAGAGAGCCGAGTCGACCGGGTTGTAACCGTTCTTCACTGGTGCTTTAATAACGGTGCCAAAACCACAGAACTGAAGATAGATCCTTCCTTCCTCCCTTCCTTCCTTCCTCCCTCCCTCCCTCCCTCCCTCCCTCTTCCTTCTCAGTTTATGATTGTTGGTTGATGAATACTTTTGCTCACCTAAAGTAATTCTTTCACTTACCTACATTCCAACTTAAGGTTTACCATTGAGTTACAACTGTTAAAGCAATACTGTATTTATGCATAAAAGAACAAGTTACTTACCAACTGGGTAACGTTCTTTCGACTGGATGTTCCTCAAACGTATTCCTCATCTTTGACACGCAATGTACAGCTTCGGCTGCTTCGGAAACTGTTTAGGCAGAAGGCGCCCTGCGTCGAGTCATTGTCCCTCAAAGGCCTCCATCGAGGGTGATGTCACTGGATGTTATAAGGAGCACACACGGCACCCGTTGACCTCAGTTCTGTTTTTCCCCTCCTTGTGTTAGCAAAAATGCTGATAATCACAGACAGGACAGTACTCAGCCTTGTTGGAACGAAACCTGTAATAACACAGGAAATTCTACAGAGGGGTAGGTTGGGAGGGCGATGAGGAATACATTGGAGGAACATCCAGTTAAAAAAACCTTACCCGTTGGTAAGTAACTTTTTCTTCGAATGGATTGTGTCCTCCAACGTATTCCTCATCTTTGACAGACTCCCAAAGCAGTATCCATGTTTGGAGGAGGGTGAAGAATTTAGATAAGCAAAGAGTTAAAGGGCAGAGTAAAGCACTGCCTTACCAAAAGAGACATCCGCAGCATGGGCAGTATCCAGAGAATAATGCTTAGTAAACGTGTGGATTGATGACCACGTTGCAGCATCACATATGCTTTTAATAGGAACACCCCTTTGCAGGGCTGTCAAAGAGGCCATGCCCCTGGTGGAATGTGCGCGCAAACTCTCAGGAGGGTCCTTACCTGCCAGTCTGTAGCATTCAGAAATAGTGAGGATGATACACAGACAAGGTGTGTTTGGAAACAGCCTGTCCTAACTTCCGTCCAGTATACCCTACAAAGAGCTAGTCGTCCACTCTCAACTTGAACATTCTGGAAATATAAAAACTTAATGCTCTCCTAGGGTCCAACCTATGGAGCCTTTCCTCTTCCTTACTGGGATGCAGAGGAGGGTAAAAGGCCGGCAGCACAATTTCTGGAATTAAGTGAAAGTCTGAAACCACCTTAGGTAGGAAGGAGGGTCTAACCCTCAACACAACCCTGTCCTTGTGGAATATAGTAAAGGGTGGCTTGGAAGAAAGGGCCTGCAACTCGCTCACTCTACGTGCAGATGTTACAGCAACCAATAATATAGTCTTAAAGATGAACAACCTCTACAGACATGTGTGCAAGGGTACAAATGGCGCACACATTAGTAATTTTAACACCAGGTTGAGGTCCCAAACCAGATCCTGAAAAGCAGAATATGGGAATCCATTTGTGAGCCCTTTCAGAAATTGAGTCACCAGTGGGATTTTGAAATAGGAGCATTGCTCAGACGAGCGCTTGAATATGGAAAGAGCTGCCAGACAACCTTTAATGGTCCCAACCTAAAGACCTTTTTATGCTAATGAAAGCAGAAAGGATAGAACATCCGGAGTCGCACAATGAAAAGGATCAACATTCTTTTCCTTGCACCAGTCGCAAAACGTATTCCAATGGCAACGGTACAGAGAATATGTTGCTGGCCTTCTGGCCGAAAGCAACACCTCCATCACGTCATCTGGGAGGCCCCAATCCTTGTATCTCAACCTTTCAGAAACCAAGCGTGAAGGTTGAGAGTGTTGACCACTGGATGGAGAACCCAACCCTCCTCTTGTGAGAGAAGATCCTCTCTTTGTGGAAGACGTATCGGAGGACAGATGGACATTTCCAGAAGGTCTGGGTACAATGTTCTCTGGGCCCAATCTGGGGCAACGAGGATCATGTGGCTCCCGAACCGTCTTAAACTCCTGATTACTTGAGGAATGACAGGTTATGGAGGAAACGCGTACAGCAGTGGGAATTCCCAATCCACTACGAATGCGTATCCCAGAGCTCCACTCGTGGGAAATTCCCTTGAGCAGTACTGCTCGCACTTCCGTTTGACCCCGGTTCCAAACAGATCCACTTGAGGGGGTTTCCCAAAGGGTGAAGATCTCTTGAAGAACTTTCTAAGATAACTCTCACTCGTGGGAGACCGTGCTCTGCCTGCTCAGTGTCAACCGCGGTGTTCTCCTCCCGCCGGCTAGGTGAACTGCCAACAGGGCGATTCCTTCTTGAATAGACTAATACCTGAGCTGCATTGCCTCTCTGCACAGTGGTAGTGATCCTACGCCTCCCCTCATGTTGAGGTAGTGCATAGCCACCATATTGTCCGTCATTATCACGGCATGCTTTCCCCGCACAGATGGCATAAAAGCCTTCACCGCTAGTCTGATTGCTCTCAGCTCCAAAAAATTGATGTGTAGTTTGGACTCCGATGGAGACCAACAACCACTGACAGTCAAATCGTTGGGTGAGCTCCCCGCCCCATGAGTGAGGCGCCCGTCACTACAGTTATCTCCGGCCATGGTTGCCAAAACATTCTCCCTTCAGAATATTTTCCTTGCAGGCCCACCACAGAAGATCCTGTTAGACTGGTTGGGATCTGAAGTTGGTCCGACATCCTTCCCGAGAACTGGGACCATTGCATTCCGAGAGCCCACTGAACGGACCTCATCCGCAGGCGGGCCTCTGGCACCAGAAAAATGCAAGATGCCATGAGGCCGAGCAACCTCAAGTATTCGAAAGCCGGGAGACTGGGCATTCTGGAATTTTGTTACCATCTGGAGAATGTCTTGAGTGGCGAGGACTTTCCCAAGGACGTGTCTAAGACAGCCCCAATGTACTTGAGCTGTTGGGAAGGTGCCAACTGGGACTTCTTAAAATTGAGGGATAAGCCCAGCCTGTGAAGTGTAGGTAACGTTGAGATCACCCAATGTTTGTTTGAGAGAACGCACCCTGTTCAGCAAATCGTCCATGAAGGGGTAGACGTTAATCCCCCATCTCCTGAGATGCGCTGCCACTACCACCATGAGCTTGGTGAAGACCCTCGTCACCCCGAATGGCAGGACTCTAAACTGACAGGGTGAGCCACCAACGGCGAACCTCAGGTATTTCCTGTGCTTGAGATGATTTGGCACATGAAAATAAGCATCCTGAAAGTCCAATGACACCAACCAATCCAGCAATTGGAGGGCTTGAAGGATCGGAGAAAGAGTGACCATCTTCAATTTGTCCTTCCTGAGGAATTTGTTCAAGTATCTGAAGTCCAAGATGGGTCTTAGTCCTCAGTCTTTCTTGGGGATCAAAAAAATATGAGGAATAACAACCCTTGTTCCTCTCCACTACAGGCACGGTTCCATAGCACCTTTCTCCAGCAGGGTTACGATTCCTGCACAAGGAGCGGATCTGGAATCCTCAAGCAGTGTTTCCCTGGTGGATTGGTCTGAGGCTTCTTTATAAAAGGAAGGCATTAAGGGTGGGCTATTGTTTCCAGAGCCCAAGCATCTGAAGTAATGGCTCGCCATTCGTCACGATGCTGAGACAGTCTGCCTCCCACTAGTGAATCATGACGCAAGCCGTCAGACCGGTTTTGAAGCGGCTGCTGCAGATGCCGATGGCAAGGAGGCTACAGCTTGAGCTGGCTTGGCACCTCTACCTCGTCTACCACGAGGATATTTCCGTTGGCCTCTTTGACTGGCCATTCCTCTCGCCCTTCCAAATGAGGAGTAGTAACAAAAAGATCAACCCCTCCAAGGTTGTCCGCTAGGACGAAAAGTCTGAGGTTGCCTAACAGCAGCACCTAAAGTCTTGTATGCCGCCTTAAAGGTCTGTAACTTCTCAAGGCTCTCGTCAGTCTTGCTGCCAAAAAGATGATACCCGTCAAATGGCATGTTGAGAAGACGAGCCTGCACATCAGGTACAAAACCCGACATCGACAACCACGCAAACCTGCGCATCACAGTGCTCGTAGCCATAGACCTGCTGATGCTATCTGCAGTGTCCAACCCAGACTGAAGGGACTCACACATGGCTTCCTTGACATCCTTAACAACAGCCAGGAAGCCGTTCCCTTCATCCCCTTCCGGAATATGCTCTGCAGCTATAGGTATGCACTCCCACAGAGTGTACGAAAATGTTGCCAAGGCACAGGTGGAGTTGGCCGACTTCAGCGCTACACTCCCTGCTGAAAATACCTTACACGCCCACCCATCCACACGCTTATCGTCCCTATCAGGAGGGATGGTAGGGTACGCTGCCTTGTTCGAGGTAGCCGTAGCTGCCTGGACCACCAGACTCTCGGGAGTTGGGTGTTGGGACAGGTAGCTGGGGTCGCTAATGGACGGGCGGTATTTTCTTGTACGAGATTTGTCCACCGCCGGATTAGTCTCCGGGGTCTCCCAATTCCTGATCACCCTTTTTTGAAGAGCCACATGGAAAGGTAACACAGGATCCATAGGCGGACCTTGGTCCAAAATGTCGGTGAGATCATCCTGATCAAAATGCACTGGAGGTCTAGACCAGACCAAATATTCAACAACTCTACAAATATGCTCTCCTGGCTCCGGCTTGCCGAACTCCAGCTCAGGAGAGGTGTCAATACCACTAGCATTATGCAAAGTGTCACAAAGATCTTGCATCATGCTCTCCTCTGAAATGAGACATTCATGCACATTAGAGGTCCCATAATGGAGACCAAAAGGGGCACCTTCCTCATCCGAATGCTCCTCCACAAAAATGGAAGTGGAGGAATTAAAAAAATCCTTTTTCGGTAGAGGGGCAAAAATGTTCTCTGGTGCGGAACCCAGAGGATTTGAAACAATCAAAGGCGTCGACTTTGACTTAACCAGTGCCTTTTTTGGAGGCTCCACAGGCCCTGTGGGCGGAACTGACAAAATCGGTCCAGCCGGCGTCAACTGTTTCGGCGTTTATGGTTTCAGTGTCGACGTTGATAATGGCGCCGAAGGCTTGACAGGTGTCCAGGACCCGATAGGTTCTATCGACGGCTTTGGTGGCGAGGGCTACAAAGGCGTCGACCACCTTGACCATTCACCACGTCTCGAGTGATCCTTGGATACCTTGTCTGATCGAGGCCTCGAGGGCTCTCGATGGGGATCACACCGTTTACACGGGCTATGGGGCACGCGAGTTTCCAGCCGAGACCGCTCCTTGCCGGCTTCCACAGAAGGCACGGACGCAGCTCTGCCCTATTTGTCAAAGATCTTAAGCATCTCCACATGGAAAGCTTCCCACACTGCTGGTGTCAACTTCTTGGATGGGCATGTCAGCCTCTCGGGGGTGCCGCCTGACAAAGACAACGTGGAAGGCGACAAGGGCGGTGCCTTCTCCTCAAGCGTTTCGACGAGGACGAAGAGTGGCGGGAACCACTACGAGACTTTGAATGCTTGCCCTTCTTCCGCCGAGGAGTCACCCATCGTCAGTTGAAGGCCTAGCAGGTCAGGACTTATGGGGTTTGGACAGCTGGCCTACCTGAAGCTTCCGCTTTCGTTCCGAAGGGCCTTTCCTTTCATGTTGTGACACTTAGAGCACGTATCCGTCTCGTGGCACTCACCCAGGCACCACAGACAGACTCGATGTGGGTCCGTAATGGAGATTTTGGAACCGCAGTCCTTGCATTTCTTGAACCAGGATCGAGGGGTCCTCGGAGTTATGTTATGTTACTTTGCATTTACATAGCGCCTCATATACCATTAGCATGGTCTGAAGGTGCTGGTAGGTTGAACGCCCTTGGGAACCGAAGTTCAGGTCAGTAGAGAGAGTAGAGAGAGTCAAAGGTGCATGTGAGCACCGGGTATGTGTGCAGCTGGTGCGGTATTCGTGTAATAGCTGCTTCTTAGCGGTAGGTGTGGTGGTTGAGAGGTCAAGAGTATGTGTTCGTTCTGGCATGATTTATCCAGACCGATTGTGGTTGTGTTAGGCCTGAGGAGAACGCCTTGCTGGGGGGTGAGTAACCAGCAGTGTTTAGTTAGAGTGATGGGGAGTATGAAGCAGATGTTGGTATGAGAACAGTTATACCGAATAGTGTCATAATATCTCTGTGTTCTAGTTGAGTGGTGCTGTAAAGAAGAGAGTAAGCGTGGTGATGCGAGATGGTGGGTTATATGCTCATCGGACGTTCCATGCATTCCAAACCATTCCATGTCAATCGCGCAATTCTACGCACTCCAGTCCGCTCCACCGCACTCCAGTCCTCTCCAACGCACTTCAGTACGCTCCACGGAAGAAAGATCCTACCAATTGCTCCAAAACCACATTAGCCACTGTTATGAACATGAACACTTCAATGGCAGCCAACAAAGCTTAACACCCAAACGTTTGAAAACAAACCACTCCCATGTAGCGTTGCTTTACAGGTTAATGTGAAAGTTGTGTACTGCGCAGCACCGTCACGAACGGAATTTCTTCTCAGGAGTGGAAGATGAAGACATGTCGATAAAGACAACAGCAAATACTTCAAAACTTTGAGGCGCGCCGAGTTTCACGAAGCAAACTTGTTTGCGGAAAAACTGAACTGTAGCTAACAGGTGCTGTACGTGCTACTTATAACATCCAATGACGTCACCCTCGACAGAGGCCTTTGAGGGACATCAACTCTACGCCATCGACGCTGGGGGCCCTCTGCCGAAAAAGTTTTCTGAAGCAGCCAAAGCTGAACATTACATGTCAAAGATGAGGAATACGTTGGAGGACACAATCCATTCGAAGTGCATCTTACTTACCTTAATTTAAAAGTGACCTTAACGCTGCCTAGTATGTGTAATAAATAATGATATGTATATATAACTCCAAATGTGGAAGTGCCTTCTTGACTGTATGCGTGCTGAAAGGTCTTTGTACTCTACTACAGCTCTTCTATCTCCTAAAATAAGCCTGGCTGCTCAGCCATAGCTACCGAAAATTTTGGGTAGTTCAGGCTAAGAGTTGGAGCCCTGTACACTAAATGGAGAGTCTTCTACAGTCCTACCACAGGTGGACTTTAGTAAAACTCCTCAACAGTAATGGCAGGAATGACAAATCATTCCAAAATGCACCATAGAAGGATCCCCCGGCTCCTAACAGTACCGGTTTAGGTGTTTAAGTGGATCAATCACAGATTCCAACCTCTTTCCGGTATAGCTGACCTGCAAGACCTGACACGCAAGTCCGAGAAGTTCCAAAAAACATTGTAAGTTAGACTCCGATTCTTTTAAGCGCTCTCTGGATGGCCACCTAGACTGCTAACCCCTTGCCAGTTTTCTTACCTTTCTTGCCAGTTTGGGACATTCTGTGGCACACTCTAGGAAATCAGATGCTGTTTTGAGCCAGGACAGGTAAGTTACTTATTTCCCCACTATAGATCGGAATCACTAACAACATCCCCTTTGCGCTTTACGCCTAACTCGTAATGTGGGAAAAGCTGTAAAGACTTTGCCATCTGCACATCCAGTAAGGGACTGCCCTTTTTTAAATTTCCAGATTGACTTTACGCAGCTTCCCAAATGTCTTAACTTGGAGTTTCCTCTCGTCATTGTGAATTTGTTTACAGGCGGGTCGAGGCCTTTCCTTGCAGAAAAGCAGACTATCACTGTGGCCAAGAAATGTCCTGTAGTGTTTATTTGGGCTATCACTGATCGTGATAGAGGCTCCTATTATACAGCATCTGGATGTGTCTGAAGTGTCATGTACGAGTACGTTTATGTGTCATTCTCCAGCTGCTGCTGATATTAAAGATTTACTGGACTAACCTCACCTAAATTGGAAGTATGAGTTTTTCTTCGTTGCTGTATGAGGAAAATATTATTAACATTTTTAAAATTTATAAAGCGCAACTATGGGCCAAAGGTGTCTAGGCGCTGCTGTTTGGCGGTATGAAGAAGAAAATCCATGCTGTCAGATTAAAACAGGAAGGACTTAATTGCCCTTCGGAAGGGGAGGTGATTCTCTGTCACTCCAGGCGCTAGGTGGGAGAAGATTCCACAGAGTAGGGGGCCACGACCGAGAAAGAGCGACTGCCAAAACCCTACTGCTGAAATCTAGGTACTTTCAGAAGCGCCCGATTAGAGGAGCGCAGTTGCCTAGTTGGATGATCGTGCTCGATCTGGTCTTTCAGATACTCTGGCCTTACCTTATACAGAGCATGACGAGGGACACAAAGTATCTTGAACTTTATCCGTTCCGCAACTGGGAGCCAAGGAAGGCACTGCAGAAGGCCGAAAGAGTCAAATGGGGGGCATTAAGTGCCAACCTGGCCGCGGCATTCTGGAGTACCTGCATACATTGTCGCTGATATCTGGGTTGCTCCAGGTAGATCCCATTGCCGCAATCCAGTGGCCCCATTATCGTTGAAGTGACAAACAGGGTGCAGCTGTCAGAGGGCAGCATCTTCCTTAGGATTTTAGGTTTCCCAAAACTAGCATTAGACACTGCAAAAATCTGAACTTCTCGCGACCCACTGGGGAGCAGTCTCACCCCTAGGCTCTTTACTGATGTTTGGACCGTTGGACATGGGCCAAGTGATTTGGGCGAAAATTGAAAATTCCACAGGGTATCGGCCGACTGGGGACCAAACAAATCGCAGAGAGGTCCTGAAGGATTAACACCCCGACCTCTGTGCGGTCCTGGAGTAGGTCTAAATTGTCCAGCAGAGATATCATAACTGATTCCGTACCCCTGGCAGGACAGAACCCAGACTGAGAAGGAGGCAGGAAGTTGTTATTTTCCCAACAATGTTGACAACGGCGGTGTGATAACAGCCTCCATAAGATTCATTAAAGCAGGGAGATGGGTCTGTAACTGGCTTCAGCCAGAGGATCCAAGTTCAGTTTCTTCAGAAGAGGAGTCACTACTGCATGCTTCAGTGCAGCTGGAATTACCCCACAACTGAAGGAGTACTGTAAAGCCACTGTAAACCGACAAATGGCTTGCTGTGCGAGGGCCTTTAGAGCATGGAGAGGTACTGCATCAAAAGGTGATGCCGATTTCAGCCCATTCTGGGCCTTCCAAACAGTGTCCTCATCAACGGGATCTACCCAGAAGAATTTTGCCCCGGCAGATGCAACAGGGCCCCTAAAAAGGGGGCTCTGTGGCCCGTCAACCCAGTTGGCCGATAGTCCATTAATTATTGTCTGATGAATATCCTGTCAAGGAGTTCCCCCCTTCTCACCTGGGTCCGATGTTTGCCAGTGACTTCGATCGCTGCCTTCTTGCGAACGTTCCTGGTCTTGAACAGCGCTGCTCGAGATTCGTCTGATTCCAGGTTGCGTTTAGTTCCGGGATCACAGAGTCCAGGAATCCGGGAGAATGGAAAAGGCTAGAAAAGCTCGGAACCAGGAAGAGGGAAAGGAAAAGGAATGGGTAATAACACCGGGACAAGGGAAACAATACTGCGAGATACGAACACACGTCTGGCCTACTCTGCAATAGCATTGAGACGCACGGAGCCGCGGAAGGCGTGGTCTATAAATAGACCACGCCGCGTTCAGCGCATGCAGCGAGCAAGGGCTTCAGCTCTGGACGGCCATGTCGGAAGTAGTACGGAATGCAAGCCCGTTGAGACAAGGACCAGGCGGTCCAAAAGGGGCGTGATCTGAAGTTCATGACATATCCCCGATTTTGTCTGAAAAAAAAACATACTGATAGCATTGCACTGTGATTGTGCATCTGGGTGCCTGTCCTGTCTCTTTGCAGGACATGCAGTCAGTTCTTTAGCCACCCTAAACAATTCCCTAGAGGAACATGAAGCTTCTGCTATCCTGGAAGCATAGAAATTAGATTTCTCCTCTATGATCATCCTATGGTACCTTAACACAGCTAGTTTGTAGTTTTTGCATGCTACTGCCTCATAATCAAGCCGCCATTTCCTTTCAAGACAGAGACAGGCCTGTCTGAGCACAAAGTTTAGAAGTAAACCAGGCTGCCGTGGGTTTAGTTCTTCCAAAATGGGGCTGGCTGGGAGCTAGAACATCTGCCACCTACGAAACGGCTCTCAGGAGAGAAGTGCAGGCATCATCGCCAAGTTTCATAAACTATGCATAGCATCCAGCACCTGATCTGCAAAGGCATACAGGTCCACCTTGTGACATTTGTAGGCCATGTGAAACTCTAAGGGTGCAATAAGTAATTTTAACATGGAATGGTCAGACCAGGTAACAGGAATAGGTCTGAAACTTGCCATCAAGCACTCCTCAGAGAAGATAAGGTCCAGTAAATTCCCACTCTTGTGGGTGGGCAGCTGGTTGTGTAGGTCTAAGAACAAGTCAGAGAGGCTAGTCACCAGATTTCTAGCACACAGGACATTAAGGTTAGAGTTTTGGTAATTAAAATCCCCACAACAGCTAAATTAGGGTAGATCAAAATCAGGTTTGATGGCGAAATTAGCTCAGCCATGCAAGGGGGGCATATATACCAGCAAAAAGTGAATAAACACGTTACTATACTTTGACCAGGTTAGCCTGGTAATCACAATTTACGCTGAAGATGGTCTTTATGTCACTGGTGCATCCAAGCCCATGGACTGGAGTTGTAATGCAGCCCAAGGCAGTAGTCATCACAGCCTCCATGCTACTAAGAGGGCAATTGCTGTTCAGCAGTTGGGTTATTTTGCAAAACCCTAAAGTTTCCCCATACCACAGGGATCACATGCATCTTTTCACGCCTAGAGGAACCTTCTAACCTAGGGCAGGCAAGTGGAGAGAAAAAGGTGAGACATGGAAAGCCGCAAGAACATGGTCACATGGCTCTGCAAACTGCAGATTACCATCAGAAAATACTAGGTGACATTGGAGGGAAGTTGGTTAAACAGAACTAGCTGGATCCACTGCAGGTCAGCCACTGCATCAATGTCAAAAACCTCAGTCATTTGCAGTAAGAAGAGGCTCACCTAAACAGGGAACTTCAGATTAGGCACTTACCTTCCGGGGGTTGGGCAATCATGACTGAAGGGACACCTGCATCCAAGAAGATGGACTGCCTTTAGATCAGTTAGGGAACTTGTAGTATGCTCCGTTCCTTGTTAAATCAAAAGGTCTGCTCCGGAATAGTGCACAGCTACAGCACATCTTCTGACCATGGGCAACATTCCAGAGTGCAGTATAAACCGAGAGATACCCAACGTGCGAAGGGATGCCCAAAGTGAGAAGTGTGGAAGGTAACAGACTATTAGATAACACAGAGCAAGGTTAGTGGAGAGGAAGGTGGAAGAAAGAGAATGGAGAGGTCGAAGTGGAGTGACGAAAACACTGTAAAGAGGAGGACAACACAGAGGAAGGAATGTACAAGGTGCAACAGCAATGGAGCGATATGGAGGCAAAACATACAAGAAGGGATAAAAGGGAGGACGAGGAGGGACATCAAAGAGGAAAAGTAAACGAGTGGAGCTAGAAAGAGTAACTGAGATACAAAAACAGATAAGACAGTATTCAGTCTTACAATAACTACAAAATCTATAAAAACTGATGTATAGGATTTCTTCGAATATATTTCTCCTAACGGAGATTTCACTGAATCCATTTCACTGAAAAACGAAATCTTACTTTTTCTAATTATTTTTTTAATGCCGGGGGAGGGTGGGGGGGGGGGAGACCTCCCGCATCCTCCCTCACACCCCCCGTACCCTAACTTATACCCTTACCCCACACCTTGCCTATTTATTATGCATTACACCTATACCATTTCCCCTACCATTTTTGGTGAAATATATTCGGTGAAATCTCATTAGGGGAAATGATATTCGAAGAAATCTACAGTAACGTATAGAAACACTGACTAATAAGGTCAGAGACAAGATCATCGTCACAACTTTGAAAATAAAATGCGTCTTTGGTGTTCACATTTCCTTTTAGCATCACCATACCTTCTTCTATCACTTCTTTAGTGCTGCAAGATTTGCCTCCCACTAGGCGGTGTTGGCAAACCGCCCATGAAGAATGTTGCTAGTCAAGCTACTAATTTGGATTGAGGCCAGACAATGCATCCTTCACCAATAACTTATGTCCAGAAAATAAGTGTTTATATCTTTTGTTATTGTTATGCGATGTAGCATTGAAAGATTTCAGTTTACTATTCTACAATGATATTACATGTCAGTGGGGCACCACATTTCCAGTCTTCTGCTTTCTTCGTTCGATCTAATGTAGTCTGAGCATTGTAGTGTTTGGTAACCTCAGGTGAATTCATTGAATATGGTAGAACTACTACTACTACTACTAGTACTACAACTCTCCATTCCTACTCTACACCCCTGCCATTATTCATTCCCTCAGTCAACTTCCACTCACTCCCTACTCTTCCCTCTACTTTGACTCACACACCTTGCACGAACACACAACACAGTACTTTTCTCTCATTAACCAATACCTTGCATGCTCTGAAATGTGCCTCCACACTCCAGCCCACCACCATTCCTCCTTTTGGTCTCTTGGTTGGCCACCTCTGCCTCCCCCGAACATCCCAAAACATCCTTCTTCCTGTGGCTCAAACACCCCGCCCTGTCTCAAGTGCAGGTTCGTCAGAGCTTAGTATGGCAGCCTACTATAGCAAGCGTTATGAGTTCTTTTCAATATGGGAACATAAAGCAGGGACAGGGACTAAGGTCTTCCCAACTGCCAGATTTGCCTTCTGGGGTAGGACTGGCTCTGGCTTCCATCCAGGTAGGCCTACCATCCCAAGCTGAGAGGGGTCCCCATTGCCTCCTGACAGAGTCAGACTACTTAAACTGTCCCCGACAAATACCACCACCCACTCCTCCTAAATAGCGGCTGCACTCTTAGTAGCATGGAAAGGTAGCTCACAGAGCCAACAATGAAAAGGATGACAAAGAAAATGAGTACTATTATGGAGTACTATTCTGGATGTTCAAACTGTTCTAGAGTAAAACCACATTAAAACCACACAATGGCAAGTCCTAAAATATGTGATTAAATTGTTTATAATCTCAATAACAGAAGGTAGCGTCCAAGTTCTGTAAAGGTAAGTGAGGAAACATTACACAGAGCTGTGAGTTATGCAAGATGGTGGAGGGCCTCCATGACATGTCCCAAAAATGTAATATTCAACTGGTTGGGGTGCAAAGCGTTAGGAGGATGCATATTTTAAAACGCGTACATTCCTTAGCGTTCTCCTTGTCCCTCACTTTGCAATACCATGTGCAGCGTTATTGTGTAGTGCATCCTGAATTTAAAAAAAAGAATGTAATAGAATCAGATGACGATCAGAACTTCCCATGTGCTGCTGTGCAGAGGCACGACAGAGACATTTCCTTTTCTTTTTTATAATAATCTTGTTGGGATACACACACCCCTTGACTTTTCATCACCTCATGTCTTAAAACTTGTAAAGATTCTCACCATTTCTCGAAGCTGCCTTGGCAAGTGCAAGGCTCACATCAGCTGTAGACACAACTGCGTCTTCAGGCACGTGCATGGCACCGACCAAGTCATGAATGTTGATGAGAGGATGCAGAGCTGCAACCTGTTTTGGAGTGATGATCTCACAAGGGATTCCCATTAGCCTGTAGAGAAAGGCATGACAAAATAATATAGCCTTCTTCAAGGCTCAATAGCCATTTCTTCGAATGTCATTACTGGAGTGTTTGAACATTTTCTCATATACGATTTCATGCATCCTTGGCCTTGTGTTCCAAATAAGTAAAACATACATCACTGCAGATTTAGGGTTAAAATACAGGAGGTGAAGAGTCTAAGGTATTTCAACCAATGCAAAAGGGAAAGTTACTTAAATGCAACACTTTTTTTCCCATCGGGGTGTTCTGTTATTTTTACTACCTATAGAAAAAGCACCTTTCTTGTTTTACTTTAACTTAGTGAAGCAATGTTAGGACAAACGCTGAAACCCAGTTTTTCGAATTTGAAAAAGAAGATGTAATAGTCTAAGCTAACAACTAGATGGGGGACTATCATACCAGGTGAATATAAGCAGATTTACAAGCTCAGAAAGTTAAGGGTGCTCTGGTATTTGGGGAACCTTTTAAAAAAAAAAAACACCTTTGTTGTTTTTACTTAACCAAGTGATGCAATGTTAGGACAAATATCCTAAGTTATGATTCTAACATGTATCCTTTGATCTTTTTTCGTGATACGAATGGTTCAATTACCTTTTTCAATGGTGGGTCCCCACACAAGGACTCATCAAGTGTGCAACTCTGAGACAAGCCCCCTGAGATGTTAGGTGGTATTTGTATAGCGCCTGCTGCCATTCTTATGGCCTCAAAGCGCTATGAGGGTGAATGCCCTTTGGAAGACGATAGTCGGTGTGGAGAAGTAATGAAGGGAGTGGTAAAATGTGTGTGTGAATTTATTGCCAAATGAAAGGTAGGTAGAGAATGGCTAGGTCTCTAACAGCAGCCCATACAAAGGCATGATGAATGGGCTCAGTGTCAAAGAGCCAAGCTATGTGAACTAGACCGAACTTTGAGTGGGACGCAGCTGTATTTTATGGGTTGTAGTGAAGTATGTTTAGGGTAAGGTATTAGTCAAATAGCATACATCTCAAAGGTGCGAGGCTATGTGAACAGCTATGCCGTATTTATTCGTGGGGCTCAGCTGTATTCTCTGGGTGAAATTAGAGTGCAGCGGAGACCTAAACTCAGAGCACTTTTGAGGCAAAAATAGGTGAGGCAAAACATAGTAGTTGCAAGATTCAAAGCTGCAAGCCCACATTTGTGTGGCAAAATAAAGCCGCAAAATGCAAGTGTGGTAACAAACAGTAGCAAGAGTCAATGTGACAAACTTACCTTTGGAACACTCTGGAACGTTAAATGTAAGTGTGGCCAAATACAACCGCAAAATGCAAGTGTGGCAAAATACAAGTGGCAAGATACAAAATAGGCATCCAATACCTGAGAATAGCTGTAGATGGAGAGCATGGTGTGTGGCAGGACAAGGGCACCAGGCAAACACGGGGGGGAATTGCCCTTATCCACTGAGGTTTGACAGCTGCCTGGATGTGGCTGCCCAGAGTCTCAATTAAAAATGGGGCGGGTTTCCTGGGCCAGATGAGCCTCTGAAACACCAATCAGGGCTCGGGAGTGGGTGGGTGGGGGACAGGCAGGCAAGAAGGGAAGGGGGCTAGCCTGCTGCACAACGCCGATGGTGTTGGTTTCAGCTGGGGGGGAGGGGGGGTTGGAGGAGGATGGCGAGATAGCCTCTAGGCAGAGACAGGTGAGGACTTGCTTCTGTGGGAGCAGTTTGTTGCTGGAGCAGCTGGAAAAAGCTATGTACAAAAAGATATGTAAAGCTTTTCTGGGTGGGGTGCCCAAAAGCGACCCCTTGTATTTCAATGTCAGTAAACTGGCCAAGATAGGTGTGCCAGATCAGACGGTGGTGGCATCAAAGAACTGTGGGCCAGCAGTCCAAAGCATTAGCCACTTATTGTTGCATTAAGGTCCACAGACACCTTGGCAAAGAGCCGCGTTGGCACTGTGCATCAGTATTCCTGAAGGAGATGCCCAACCAAACTAGGCTTTCCTGAGCGAAAGGAAACACATTGCAAAATAAGGGGTTGGCTACCTTCTACCTTGAGTCGCCAGAAACCTGAGAGAGCCAAGATCAGATCTGACAAGTATTAGTAAAGGATGTCTCGGATTCAAGGCTGAATTCAAATCCCGTGCGTTTGCTCAGGGTGTATTGATGTGGCAATATACAATGATTGGGTGACTGCCAAATGTTTGAAAGGATTCGTGGTCGTGATTGGAGTTTGAGTTTGTACTAAGCTTCCAATGTTCAATATGATAGGGGAACAGCAATTCAAAGTTGTAAATCATTGGGAAGAGTCTTGACGCACAAAGAAGTATCCTGAACTGACAACCTGCGCAAGATCTGCTGCTACCTGCCCAAGATTACTCAGAAGGCGAAGTGCTGCTGGGATCAGAGGATTCCAGTCTTCTGTACTGCCCAGAGGGAACAGCAAGCTACGTAAGCTCCCATTGACTCAGTGAAATCAGCAGTGTTGTAAGCCTCTAAAAATGTTCTGCTCTCAGAAGAAGCCTTACTGCTTGTCCCACATGGTCTACTCACAAACGGGGATGGGGGGCCTGGAAAATGAGTGCAAGTTCCCAGTAAACCAGACAACTACAAAACGCATTCTTAAAAAAACAACCTTCATGTAAAATCCCTAGGATTCGAGGAACCAGCGGCTTACTAGATCTGCCTCTCTGTGGTCACTTCCTGGCTGCTGCATAGCATTGTTTGCTACTGGACAGCACGCCGTAATCCAGCATCATATCACTTTTGTTTCCGACCCAGGAACAGCCATGGTAACTTTCAGACTCCGTTTCTGAAGGGTACATTTCTTTTTCACCACCAATATTTTCTTTGCACAACTGGAGACTATCCTTGACAGCAGTGACCTTAAACTTCCACAATTTCTAAACTTTTTTGTAGAATGCGGTTGCTTTTCTATAACCGCCAGAGCTTGCCAATTGCCCTGGGGTCAATACATGTATCCATTTGCGAGGATTTACCAAATCAGAACACTTGCTGGTACAGAACATCTCTATTGAAATAAAATGGCATGGAGCCAACAGATGCCATGATGTGCACAGAGGAAATGTACCACCAGATTTGTACAGAAACAAAACGCCCCAAGCTTGCTCCCAGGGGTGGACTGGTCTATAGGTAACTCTGGAGATTTCCTGGTAGGCCTCTGCACACTGGGCCACTTTTGTGTGGTTATCTATTTTATTTCCATAGGAAAAGGGTTGGGCTTGGTGAAAATGTGCAACATGGGGCCACTTTGAATATTATTTCCAGGGGATCTTTTGGTTCCCAGTCCACCCCTGCTTGTTCCCAGCTTGCCCTTCTAGAAGAATCCCTTCGTAAATCTGAAATTTCCCTCTCAAGTGTGGTCAGGCTGGACTGAAGGAAACACGAATGTCCTAGGGCAGTTTATAGCGATGATGCGATGGTCCCCTTGCAGACGAGTTATAATCTACCACATAACAAACATGAGCAATAGAGGGTAATAAAGGAGTCTATAATTCCCTATATGCTGCAATTGACGACCAACGAGATCACTTTCATCAAGATTTTCAAAGACATGATCTGCCAACATGACAACAAAATATCAGCCAAATAGGGATCCTACATTTCTATAAAAAACAAGACTAGACTGTGTAAGATCTGCAAATGCAAATGCCAGAAACAGAGCGGGTTGTATCTCGAAGAGGTACACAAGAAAAAAGGAAAGGCCTTGGCATGCTATACATACAACAACACATCATCTTTTTGGGTAAACTGGACGCTGGCGAAACTGTACAGTATATGCATCAATGTTCTTCCAGCAGACCAAATATGCAATCAAGCAAATGCAAAACTGTGCCATATGTTGGCAACAAGCAAACTAATAACAGGTAAGCGGGAGGAAATAGCATGCAAGTTGACAAATGTGCTAGGCCCAGTGTTGCAGTTCAAGAAAATGATATTAACAGTATTACCCAAATTGGTCATTTTTTTTAATCGTTTTGCCTTTTTTACCTACTTTTTGCTGTACATTTTGACCTTCATTTTTGACTACATAAACCTACCAGAAAACCTTGGAAACGTAGCCTTTTTTGTTCTCTTGCCATCCAGGTCTGTTTTCTGTTCTTTTATCCTTTTCAGTTTGGTCCGAAAATATCAAACATGAGGAGCAGGGTTTGCAGGGGTGTCCCCCGCTCCCCATGTTCGGTATCTGCAGCCTCCACGGTTGCGGGAATGTCCCGGCAGATGGGGTGCATGTGCAAACGGAGGAGCAAAAGGATACAACCTCGGGATGGGAGGCACGCCGCCACACCATCGCTGATAATCTACGACCCGGTCGAATCCTCCGGAGTAAACTGCAGACAGTGGGCACAACAGGAAACAGCAGGCACAGCCCACTAGTGTCAAAGTGAGACCAGTGAACCAGGATTAAAGACCACAAGACCGCACAGTGAATTTAGCTAGACTCCAGAGGGGTGCTACTAAGCCAGAAACCCAAGACCACCTGATACAGATTACCTGGGATCAGTAGAGGGGATACCATATCCCAACATACCATGTCTAAAGCACAGAAATCAAGAAAGCAACAGACTAAATTACACTTTGAAGCCACTGCGCTGCCCAAATCATCAGGAATCGAGGAGAGCCCACGGAAGGGAACCTCACAAGCTGCAGTGTCAGACCCACATGAGATGCTCTGTGACATTAAAGTGATGCTGGGACACGTGAAAACCAGTATTCAATAATTAGACGTCAAAATGGACACCCTGACTTGCAAGGTGGACCACATGCAGGGGCGCCTGGATAAGCATGATGAACGGTTGGAAGAGGCCGAAGGCAGAATATCTACTGTCAAAGAAGAGACTAATACTGCAGTGAGAGATCTGGCAGAGCTCAGACGGTGTGTGAAGGGTTGACCGAGAAACAAGATGACCTTGAATCTCGATCCTGGCGAAATAACCTCAGGATAATAGAAGCAGCGGACCAGCACAACATGGAGGCAATGGTGGAGAACCTGCTGAAAGAGGTTCTTGCCAATGAGGAATTCTCTGCTGCATTTAATGTGGAAAGAGCGCACTGCATACCGAGTTCTAGGAAACCAGTACCTGGGGCACCTGCCCGCCCGCTCATATCTGAACTACTGAACTATCGTGACAGAGATGTGGCACTGTGGCGAGCTAGGGATAAAGGCATCTTGAGATACCACAACGCACAGAACAGACTTTTTCTGGACTTCTCGGATAGGGTACAATCATCGAGGGAGACATTTATTGATGTGAAAAGAAGAATCAGGGAGAGAGGCATTAAATATGCGATGCTGTTCCCATCTAAATTTAGAATTGAACATGGCAGAAGGGTGCAGTTTTTCCACACAGGAGGAAGCAAGTTCTTTCCTTGAGACCCTCCCGAGGTCCCCAGGCAACGGAGGCAACAATGACTGAGTGGAGTTTTGCCTGAGAGGCTCGTGCGATGCATCCCCAGAGCAGGAAAACACCGGACCTTGCGATTTCATGGCAGTTGAGACACTATCTATTGACCGGGCTACCGGGATGACTGGGTCCTGGTGAGCCCCCCCAAGTGTGAGCATATGTTGATATCAGGGTGGAGAGGAACTGGCAGGTTAGGGCTGCTGGTGGGAGTGGGAGGGAGTCACAGTTGGGGTTTAAGTTGGGTTACACAGTGGGGTCTTGAGCTATTTCATCTTCGCAAATGTGGAACTGTTGAACGATCACTACCAGGACGGCATGGCTCCAATCTAAGAGGGGAGGGGTACAGGTGGGTTAACGAGAATGGAGCGGGGGCGGGATTGTTGTAAGGGCTATTGGTTCAGTCGTATAAGAAAATTGGAGGCCATGCGGGCTCATTGGATTGCCAAGTGATGTACATACTGCTCAAATGTATAATACTTGGTTGAAATGTGTCGTGGGTGTGCAATGAACGGGTCACTTAGAAACATCACATGGAATGTGAGGGGCCTAAACTGTCCGTCTAAGGGGCGCAAGGTATTACTATACAAACAGAGACACCAAGTGGAAATAGCGTTCCTACAAGAAACGCATCTGACGTCAGACACAGAATCGAAATTTGGGAAAAGCTGGGGATGCCACTGATATTTCTCTTCTTACTCCTCATACTCTAGAAGGGTGCGTATTCTTATCCATAAATCTGTTGGGTTCCGTCTAACTACAATGGTCAAAGATCAGGAGGGCAGAGGTGTGGTGGTACAGGGAATAATACAGGGCCGATTATACACCCATGTCAACTATTTTGGGCCAGACCAGGACACGCTGGAAGTTTTGGAGGGGATTGATCGGCAATTGGGGAGGATATCACCCAAGTAGATCATCTGGGCTGGGGATTTCAATGCAGTCATGAAGCAGGGCCTGGATCGCACCGGGGAGGGAGGGGGACGGGACTCACCACCCACCATCCAGGATGACAGGTACATTTCAAGGCATGTGTACAACTTGGGAGGTCACCAACGTCTGGAGAATCAGAAACCAGGGGACAACGGAATACACATATTACTCCTCCACGCACAACTCAGGATCCCAGCTACACTACTTCCTAGTCTCCCACACACTAGGTAAAGTGACTTAGGTGTCCATCCTGGCGCATACATTATTGGACCATGCCCGAGTATTATTAGTGTTTGAATTAGTGGGTCGAGGGACAGGGAGAACACCTAGGATATTTAAAAGTGAGCGACTGACAGATGTGGTATTCCGGGAAGTCCTGACCGGGGCAATATATGCATTTAAAAAAAAAAAAAATTCAGATAGTGGAATCAGCTGTGAGCCGGTGGGAACTTTTTAAATTCGTAATTAGGGGTGAGTCCAACTCGAGGGAATCCGGGGTATTAAACCAAATACGTAGCAAAATCAGAAAAGCTGAGACCCAGAGAAAAGGATTACAAATGGAGGCATCCACACCAACACCATTGGAACAAGCAGAGATCAGGAAACACCTACAGAGGTTCAATGAACTAGCCCACAGAGAAGTAAAGTTTCTCTCAGAGAAGGCTGCAATAAGACAATATGGGGAGGGACAGAGATCGGGTGGACTGCTAGCTAGAGCTGCCAAATCGGAAAATCCCAGGGATCGTGTATTGTACACATGGAACAAAATGGTTTGCAGACTTGGAGATTGTTCAAGAATTCTGTCAGTTTTATGGTCAGCTATACTTCTCTCAGGTCCGGGTTACGGCGGGTGGGGGAGCAATTCATCTCATTAGTGGCATTACTATACACACTCCCTAAGGCTAAGATCAGGGTGAACGGTCAATTCACCCCAAATATAAGCAAACAAAACCCATTCAGGTATGGGGAGTAACAAACTGTAGTGTGCCAAGCTCTCTTAGATTAAGACGGTTAACTGCAGCAGATGCAACACAAGAGGCTTCCCTAAACCCCCACAAATATTATACGCAAGACAAATTGAAAGTGTGCTGCAGAACAGCGCAAAAACTCTGTAGTCAAAATGTCCAATTGTCTGTTAGAGTTCAAATCTGTATGCATTCCGGAATCCAATTATGATCCAATCATCCCAAAAAGTGCATGGTGGTTTTATTATTTTTTTTACAGCCGGCACGTGTAGCGCCTTACTACGAGGTCCCTTTGCGGCACCCGACCTTAACGGCTGGTCTGGACCAGCCGCTAAATTAGGGACCCGCAAAGGGACCTTGCAGGCAATTACGGTACCGCAATTAGCGTTACCGTAATTGCCACCTTCCCCATTCCCATTGAGCCCTATGGGGCAAAAATGGGAATGGGGAAGGGCCATGGTGAAATGGGGAAATACCGCCCCGCCAACCTTGGAATGGGGCGGTATTTCCCCATTTCACCATGGCGGACTTGTTACAACACCGGCACCAACCATGGTGCTAATAGCGCCATGGTTTAGCGCCGGTGTTGTAATGAGGGCCAATATCTTTTAAGACGGTCATTTATGGCTGACATCACGCTCCAGGGGGACTTATTTAGTGCTATCAAGTATTTGAAGTCTTCGCTGTAACTAAAACTGAATCACCCAAAAACAAATGTCTTTTGGTTTCTACTTCCACGTATACTCCTGTACAAGATTTGATACTTTTTCTTTCTTCTTCAGGTATCACCCCTTTCTTGGTGTCCCCTGTTCAACCTTTGGGCATAATGCTCAATTCTTATTTGACTTTTTAAAGTCACATTTCACAGATTACATTTGTTTTTTCAGCTTTTTAACAAAATCAATACAATTATTCCTCCATTAAACTTTAACTCCGCTGTCCAAACCTTGGCTTTATCTGTACTTGATGAAGGCAATGCCATTGTGACTGGACTTGCAGCCTCATCTTTCGCTCTGTTAAATAAGGCTCTTCACTCATCTGCCCAGTTGATTACTGGATTGCAGAAGTTTGACCATATTATGCACTTTAATTTTACTTCACTGATTTCCGAGCCACATGCGCACTCTTTTCCAAATATGTGCTGCATTATTTACAAGGCTGTGGAAATGAAACAAACAATTTATTTGGCTGAGAAGCTGCAGATTTCGATATGTGAGGGGTAGGAGTATGGAAACAGGAGGGATAGAGAAGTATATGCAGTCAAAACATTTAAGATTGAATGCGCTTAGATTTCAGTCTGCACATTTTTCAAACCTTTCCTGCTGCTGATCCATTGTAATTAAATGCTCTTCCCATTTCCATTTATTCATAGAGATGTTGATTTTTGATCCTTTGACGTTGACTCTGTCATGTGAATTGGTCATCTACTGTTTGACAGGTTAAGGTTTACCCTACTGATGATGTGTTGTTGGTATAGTAATCCGGCTCAAAACGAGAGGAACTATAGTTTTAGGTATTTGGTGCATGTGCTTTGCTGCAGGGCAAAGGATACTATCTGACCTTTTGACTGAACGCTTCCAGCTCAGAATGACCTTAAAAACTGCAATGTTACTGCACTACTGCGGAGAGCCTCCGGTGGCATGGGAATGTCCAATTCTGGGCCGAAGTGCAGAGATGCTTGCCTCAGGACTCATGTTTGGGCAAAAGGGAGACGTTGCTCTAACCTGTGGTCCACCTCATGTTCCTAAAATATCCGGGGGTAAATTACTGTGGATAATTCTGGGTCAGGGGCTTTTAAGTAGCAGAAAAGCTACCTCGATGTGATAGATTTAAAGTTATTTTCTGTGACAAGCTTTTGTCTGAGGAAGTACCAACACTACTGTATAGGGTGATCGGGGCTCCCAGATCCCAAAAAGCATCACAGTGATGGAACGCTTTCTGACCTCAATCTCACCAGCCTTTTTAAGGCTTTGTCTTATCCACATTTGCATTCTATGTCAAGACCGGAGGTGAGCATTATGCTTACACTTCTTTTTTTTTTCAATATGTTTATTTTAAATCAAGGCAGGGTGACAACAGTACAGTGTAAATAAAGCATGTAAAGAAAATCCATAACTCCCCTCCAATTCCCCAACCGCCCCCCCTCACCCCCCTTATGGTTCTTGGTCCAGGGATGCTTCCACCCCTTTCAAGGATGATCGTAGGCTCTCATGGCCCATCGGATATTGGTAGGCTTGTGAGTTAATGCAGGAAATTTCTGGTCATACTCCAGAACTGGGGCCCAAATGTCCCGAAAGCTGTGGAGGGGTCCGGCTCTTGCCGCTGTTACTTTTTCTGCTATCAGTATGTCCCATATTTTCTCCCACCATTGGGATATATGAGGGCCATCGGGGGCTTTCCAAAAGCGAGCAATTACTATTTTCCCCGCCAGAAGGCATTGAGTCAGCAGTTTCGCTCTGTTCCCAGAGCGTGGGTAGATCTTGGGAACAGGGGCCCCCAAGAGGACGGGCTCAGGCTCCAGAGGGAGGGCTGTCTGGGTAATCTGTTCAATAGTAGCTAGACATAGTTTCCAGAATTGTTGGATCTTTGGGCATGTCCACCACATGTGGAAAAAGGAGCCGGTCGGCCACATCCTCTCCAACAAGCGTAGTCGCAGGACTGGTTCATGTGATGGAGCCTGAGGGGAGAGTAGTACCAGCGCAGGAGGATTTTATACGTACATTCCCTGTTGGTGACGCAGGTGGAAGAAGTGTGCGTTCAGGTCCAAATGTCTACCCAGGCCTGGTCCTCCACATGGTTCCCAAGGCAGCCTTCCACTGAGCCATGCATCGGGTCTTCAAGGCCAGGAAGTCCCCAAGAAAACATCTGTACAGGGTGGAGATCCTGCCCGGGCTGGAAGATCCCTGAGAATTAGTTCCAGGGGGGTGAGAGGGCATGTGGCTGCCTGGAGAGTTTGGGGCTGGGAGCACCAATGGTGTAGCTGAATGTACGTGAATCTGTCCCTTTCCTGGAGTTGGAACCTCTCTTTAAACTGTTCAAAGGTGCGAGGTAAGTCTCCCTCGTATAGCTGGTCCAAGGTTTCGAGGCCTGTTGCTATCCAGTTTTGGTAATTTCAGGGGGGGGTCCCCCGGGCGAGAAAGGCGGGTTATGAAAGATAGGGGGCTCATTCCTCTCGGGATTCCTTTTTGTTTCAGCGCCCAATCCCAGGAGTTGAGAGTCTGCTTAGTCGCTAGCACAAGTCCATCCCATCATTATTTGAGAGAGGGCGGGATGTGGAGAAGAAATAGCAGGGGGAGCGGGAGCCGTGATTGTTCTAATTCCACCCATCTCGGGGGGTCAGTGGTTATTTGCCATGTGCGGAAATGTGCTAGTTGTGCTGCCACTCTGTAGGATTGCAGGTCGTGAACCCCCCAGTCCGCCCAGTCTCGCATCCCCTAGCGTTGACTTGTGGGGGATCCTGAGCTTCTTACCTCTCCAGATAAACCGCAGCATTTTCTTCTGTAGGTCATGAAGGGCAGGTGCTCGGATTGCAACCGGAAGGGAGGAGCAGGCATAGAGGAATCTTGGGAGTAAGTTCATTTTACAGGCCGTTATGTGCCCCATCAGCGAGATTTCTTGGGTCACCCAGCGTTTCAGGTCACCTTCCAGTTCTCTGAAGAGCTGGGGGAAGTTGACCCGATATGCGACTTTCGGGTTTCCGGGTACCTGGACCCCTAAATAGGGCATGGCCTTCTCCTTCCATGTTATCGGACACATCGGGACCAGTGCTTCCCGTTCCTCCGGAGAGAGGTCCACACACAGAGCAACCGATTTATTGAAGTTGATGGAGAAGCCGGTGACCTCCCCGTAGCTGGTTATTGCAGATAGGGCGTGTGGTAGTGAGGAGCGGGCCTCTGAAATCGTGAGCAAGACGTCATCCGCGTGTAGGGAGATTTTATGCTGGGATGGGCCGTCCTGGGGGCCCTTAATGTGGCTATTCAGTCTGATCCTCTGGGCGAAGGGTTCCATGATAAGTGCGAATAGTAAGGGAGATAGCGGGCAGCCCTGTCTGGTTCCGCAGGTTAGGGGGATCGGGGCAGAGAGCGAGCCATTGATTCTGAGAAATGTTTTTGGTATTTGGAGTTAGCCAGGACCACTGCACGGAATACTGGGCCAAACCCGAAGGCCTCCAGGGTAAGACTCGTGAAGGACCAAAATCAAATGCCTTGGTGGCGTCCAGGGCCATCAACACCAGCCCCCAAGAGCTTCGGGAGGCTAGGTCCACTAGGTTCAGGGCTCGGCGAACGTCATCTCCTGCAGATCTGTACAAAAGAAAGCCTGCTTGGTCAGGGTGAATTATATCAGGTAGTATGCGTGATAGGCGATTAGCAAGACTTTTGGAGTATAGGTTAGCGTCAATATTCAGCAGGGCTATTGGTCTGTAGGAGGCCGGGTCTCTCGGGTCTTTCCCTGGTTTGGGTAAGAGAATGGTGGTGGATTCCTGCATTGAGGGTGTCATTGCCCCTGCCTCTCCGAAGGAATTAAAGAGGGCCACCAGGGAGGGAACCAGCTGAGGTTTGAAAATTGTATAGATCCTGGAGGAGAATCTGTCTGGGCCCAGGGATCAGGATTTAAGAGACTTGATGGCTTCCCCAACCTCCTCACCAGTGATCGGGGCCTCCAGGCTCTCCTTAGCTGAATCATGCAGTCGGGGGAGGGCCGCTCAACGAAGGTATTGTACTTGCTTGGTTTGGTCCCGCGATGGTGCCCTCATCACCTGGGCCCAATGGTCTACCTCTAGCCGTTGCTATTCCTGTTCCGCGTATTGCATCACCCCCTGTGGGTCTTGCAGTCCGATGATAGTGTTACTGCGCTTTGATTTAGACAGCTTGGCAACAAGCAGTTTGTTTGCCTTGTTATTTTTCACATAGTAGAATTGTCTGGCTTTAACCATAAACTGTACAGTGTGTTCGGCATAGTGGGCCTCCAGCTTCTTCCTGGCGATCCAGATAGCTCGTTGGGTCTTGGGAGACCAGCCTTTCTCCTTGTGGGCTTCCTCTGCTGCTCTGAGTTTATACTCTAGGGCTATGCGGGTCTGCCGCCTGTTCTTATGAAATGCCACTCCCTGTGCGATTAGTTCTCCCGTGATAACCGCTTTCAATGCATCCCATGTGTTTGCCAGGGAGGTGTCTTCGACTGGATTTTCTCCGAGAAATATTTTTATTGCTTTTGCTATCCTGTCCCTTAGTGGCATTTCATTAAGGATTGGATCATATAAAGTCCATCTGCGTGGACAATCGGGCTTGGGTGTATGTGCTCCGGTCTCTATAATTACTGGGGCGTGGACAGACAGGATTCGCGGGCCCATAAATATTTCATTGGTGTAGGTAAGCAGCTGATAGGATGTCAAGAGGAGGTCAATCCTTGAGAAGGTTCGGTGAACATAGGAGTAGAAGGAGTAGTCCCTTTTGGAGGGATGGAGCACCCGCCATGAGTCCACCACATCCAGGGATCTGAACAGGCGTAGGTGGCTGAGCGTCTGAGTGAAGTCTCTGGGGTGGGGGGGGGGGGTGAGATCTGTCTTTCATGGGATCTGGTACTCCATTGAAGTCTCCTCCAATTATGACTTGGCCCTCTATAAAAGGGGTAAAGGGAGGAGCCCAGTGTATCGTAGAAAGCTGACTGCACGGAATCGGGGGCATATACTGATGGAAAAGTGTACAGCTCTCCCACAAATCACCCTTCCGGGCATGTTTTTGTTTCCAGGACCTGAGGGTTCAGCTCCTTCCTGAATATGATTGCAGTGCCTCCTTTCTTGGAGCCTCCCGAAGCATGGAATTGGAGAGGGAAGAATCTACAGCGAAGACGCCCAAAGTCTACCAGGAAACTCATCTGTTACCAGAGCAAGGCCACCGCTGCGTCTTCGTCCTGGAGCTTTTGTAAAATCGACTTGCGTTTGGCGTGGAAATTCAGTCCATTCTGTCCATTGACATTGAGGGAGAGAAATTTTAAGTTCGATGCTCCTGAGGTGCCCCCAATGGGGGGGCGTAACTTCAACTGGTAGGGGGGCCCACATTGTAGGTTCGGCCCTTTCCTTGGCCAACTGGGCCAAATGTGTGTTTCCTTCCGAGGTCGTTGTGGTGGAATGAACCTTGGAAACAGGCATGAGCCGTGGAAGCCCGATGCAAATTTTCTATGTGTCGTTCATCGGCCTCTCTGCCGCTTCATCGCCTTGATGAAGGACTTCCAGGAGTGTCGTTGCGGGGTTATTTGCCCCTTATGTTTTTGTGGACTTAAGACCAGGAGCCCCGTCTTGGTTTCGGTGAAGAGGGATTGAGTATCTCTGCCGCTGTTTCGGGACTTGCATTCCGGGGATCTTCAGAGGGGCCCGGATGCATGATCTTTTCTGCATCTTCTAGGTGACTGATTCTCTGAGGGGAGCCTTTATAGACAAATTGCAGCGCTGTCGGGAATAGCCATCTGTAGCGGATATGCTGGTCCTGCAGGAACAGAGTCAGGGGACAAAGGGCTCTTCTTCTCTCTAGTTTGAGGAGGGAGAGATCTTGGTATATCTGGAGAGGGAAACCCTGAAAGGTGAGTTCATCCTGAGTCTGCCCTATGGCTGAGATTGCTTCCTTCGTGGTGTAGAAGTGGACCCCTGTTATGACATCTGGGGTGAGGTCTGAGACTACCCCTCGGCGGGGGGGCAATCTGTGGGTGCGATCTAGTAGCAGCAGGTGTTTGTCTACCTGTGGCAGTAGGGACTGGAAAAAGTCTCCCACGTATTTCTCCAAGTTTTTGCCTAGTACTGTGTTGGAATGCCTCGAATACGAAGATTGTTGCGTCGCGCTCCGTTTTTCAATTCCTCTTGTTTGTATTCAAGAATCTCGCACTTGTCTTGTAGCGCCCTGATTGAGAGTTGGACCTCTCCCAGGGTTGTAGAGTGTTCGAGGGAGCGATCTTCTACCTCCTCTTTCCTGTGTTCCGCTTCTGTAAGCCTTTGGTCTGTTTGTTCAAGCTTCGTTGTGAGTTCTGTCATACAAGACCTGAATTCAGTTTTTATGTCCGACATGAACGCTTGTATGTCTTCTTAAGTCGCTAGGACTCCTCGATCCTCCCCGGGTTTTGGGGGGTGAGTTTTAGCTGATCCATTTTCTTCCCCTTATCTGATGAGAGAAGCATTGCTGCTATGTCTGGGTTTTTGGTAGGTTTAGATTGTCCGGACATCGCGGCACGAGTTATGAAGGTAAGGGGGGGCGCTGAGTTCCCCTGAACAGGGGGGGTATAGTTGTGGAGAGCAGTCAACTTCACTTGTATTATGTCCAGCCAGGTGGGCGGGGGGGGGGCTGAAGGATCCCCAGCCTCTGTTCTCTGCTCTAATAAAGATACTTGGGTCAACTGCGTAGTAATTTGCGGGAGAGGCGTTGGGCTGGCTGGATCACCCAGACTCCAAAGCTTAGGTGGCTTTTCCAGTTATCAAGTGTTTAAGCCAACTGTACCTGAGTGGTTCTGAGGTGGCCCGGGGCACCCCAGGAAATGGGAGAGTGTTCTGCTTCAGGGGTGGGGGGGCAGTGGTCGAAGTGGGCGGGAGCGGTGCTCCTCTACTTCTTTTAATTAAGTTTTACTGTTCCTATACTTTTATTTTAAAAAGAAACCGTTCCGGAACGGTTTCGTTTTAAAATAAAAGTGTAGGAAGCAGTTGAAACTTGCACTTTCAGTGCAGGGGACTGAACATTCCCTACAGGCGCAGGCGTTTGGGGGTTTATATTGTGCATGGGAGGGGGTGTGGTGATGGGGTTTGCGGGGAGCGGTGCAGACCAGTAGGGAACATAGCTCCACTACTTCTTTTTGTACACTTTGACCACTGGGGGGGGGGCGTTGATGAGGAGCTGGATGCGGTGCAGGGTGGTCTGTGGGGGTTGCTGACAGACCTGTGCCTCCTGCAGTGAAGGCGGGTAGTGTTGGCAGGGGCCGAACTCTGAGTAATATGAAGGAAGGGCCCGCAGGTGAGTGGGCCGGAGTGCCCCTGGATCTGCTGTGGGCTCCGGTGCAGCTTGGGGCTCAGTTTAAAGAGATAGTATATTGCGCATCCGGCGGGCTCCCAAGGAGCACTTACTGTAATGGAGTTAGCCAGTCTCTCGGAGGGGAAGGGTGGCCCGAGCGGCTCTGCACGTGAAAGAAGGTCCAGCGAGTCTCTGATGCCGCGCAGGACCGGGCCGGGATCCCGCATTGCAATCCGGAGGGCCCTGGGACCCGCTCCATGCCTCAAAAGCGGGCAGCGGTGCCTGGGGATTTCACACTCCTCCCCCGCGCCTCGGCCGCCCCACCAAAGCCCAGGCAGGCAAGGCTGAGAGCAACCAAGTCCTCGCCCTGCAGCGCCGCCTCAATACGCTCGTGGGCCGGGGCGCGCAGTGTCCCGGGATCACCCGACCGGGCTCGCAGGCCCCTGTTGGTCCTCAGGCGGAGCCCCCAAGTTGGGGGAAGATGGGGCAGGGGCAGGGGGGGTTGTCCCTCCGGGCTCAGTTGCTGGGCTGGATCCACCTAGGGTGGGCAGGCCCAGTCTTCGATCTCACTGGCGGTGATTCAGTGCGCTGCTCCTTCTCTGCCCGCCATTTTGGAATCGTTGCCCTCGTTCAGCGGCATCGTGGGTTGTATGCAGTTGGTTTTGCAGCTACAGGGGCTCCGGAGTCTCCCACATCCCTCCAGGTGTCCCGCTACATCGGAGGTCCGATAGAACGCATTAATATTATGCGGAGCATCGGGTCTTCCACGCAGGCCATTAAAAGAGCATCCGCATTGCCGGCGCTCTTGGCCACGCCCTCCTTACTCTTCTTTAATTTCTACTCTCCAGCAGATTTTGGGCCCGATTCACAGCTTTTTATTATTGCTCAATCACATAGGAAAACGTTCTATGAATCAGGCCCTTAATTCTCCAAACTTTCTTTCATAAAACATTTTTTTTCTTTTTTCAAAACAGAAAACATCTAAACATTCTAAATCCGCTGGTACCGATGGGATTCCGCCCTGTATCTTGAAATCGGATCCTAAATTTTGGGCCTCTTTGCTGTATACCAAATTTGATCATATACTAAGCACAAATGTTATTCCTCTGTCCTGGCGGAATGCCACCTATCCATAAGACGGGAGATTATCATGAACCGGCACATTTTCGCCCATTTGCTCTCACTGAGTCTGCAGCTAAAGTATTTTCTATTTTATTGTTGAGGCTGTTGGAAAATAATATTGTTGAAAAGGACTTATATTCAAGGTTTCAAATAGGGCTCAGAAAGTACATGAGCACTTCTCTGAATGCTATGATCATGGTGCATCGGTTTGCATATACCAAAACGGCCCAGAAAGGTCCTGTTTATATGGTGCCATTAGATCTGTCTTCTGCCTTCGATGCGGTTATTAGAAATACTTTGGTCAAAAATGTTGAATATGGGTTTCCCACAAAGGCTGGTGCATTTTATTTCATTACTGCATACCAACACGCCATTTTCAGGTCAGAATAAATCAGGAAGGGACTGTTATAGATCTAATCCCTTCCAGGACAGGTGTTAAACAGGGATGCTCTTTAGCAGCCATCTTGTTTAATTTATACATTTGCGATTTTGATGCCCTATGGATCCATCCTGCCACGTATTCCGTAAGTCTGTGTAAGCTTTGTTTGCATTGGCTTTGTTTTGCTGACGGTATTATCATTATGGATCGTACACCGTACGGATTACAGTTGAAGCTAAATGCATTTTCCAAATATACAGATGCACAATTTACAAGCTAATCCGGCCAAATCCAATGTAATCATTTTTAATGATAATAAGTGTAGCAAAAGCTATAAATGGAATATCTCAAGTAAACTGGTTCTATAGGTGAAATCTATAAAATATCTGGGTTACCACCTAGCCAATTCATATTCGCTGATCTCTTGGAAGCAGAGGATAGCTGAGAAGGTACATCCTCTACTCTCCCAGATGAAGATAATCCATCAAAAATATTCCAGATACTCGCTTATTCCACTTCTAGATTTTTACTTACTAAAGGTTGAACCTACCCTGCTTTATGGTTTAGATATAAGCATTATTAATTTGGATGAGGTACTGAATAAAACCCAAAAACAGTTATGGAAATCGACAGTGGGTCTTGCATCTGCAGTGCCCAATTACATTGCTAGGCAGGAATTTGGACTACTTTCTTTGTCAGCTAGATACACTTGGCGGAAGCCTCCCGCGTTTACCAAATTGCATGACCCACCAAGAAATTCTTTGTATATGGATCTCAAAAAGCTTATGGCTGAAGACGAGGTACCATCGATTTCACTCTTTGCTGCACAAATGAAGGAAGTATTGGGATCTATAAATGTGTCACTTGATGATCTAGTTCTTGGGTTGCCTTCGGTAAAATGCAAATTATACGAGATGGATTGGATATGCACTATTGATGCCAATTATATATAAAAAAAAACGTATACAGAATTTGTTCAGTTTGGCAGAAAGAGACTATCTCGGCCTTTGTACATCCAGAAATGTCCATGCAATAAAATTTGCAGGGTTTATATGCGATTCAAATTGAACCAGTTGCCGACATTGGAAAGTGTCCAGTTAAAACGTGCCCTTCCTGTTCGAAATATGAAGTGGTGTCGCTTCTGTTTCTTAGAAAATCAAGAAGAAACATTAAAGTGTCTAGTCCTATTTTGCATGCCTTTTGAATTATTTAGGCAAAATCTTCTGGGTGATTTCTATCCTGAGCTAAATTTGATTGCTCGCCAGTCATTCTGGGAAAGGGCTATGTTTGTAGTAGTACGCGTTTCTTGTTGGCACTTGTTACATTTCTGTTGAAACTTGAGTCGGTGCTGCTGGAGAAAAATAATTTGCAATGTTCATACTAATCCTTTTTTTGTCTTTGATATATATTGTGTAATCACTCGAAATGAGAACAATGTGGTTCCACAAAAATGTGGTTCCCAGGCACAAAAAAAAATAATCAGATTGCTCATGATGGAATCAGATATCGGTAGTGTGGGGAGCCAAGACCAAGTGTTTCCCGAGGAGTAAGCAGACCTCATGCCTGGTTTTAAAAGTGTCTTAGTAGACTCCTTGGTCAACGCAGTATCGCAGGGGGTATGGCCCATCCAGGATAGATTAGAAGCCCTGGAGTATTTGATTGGGGACGGCCTTCAGAACAAAGGCTCAGAAGTAACGCCCAGCACGCCAGAGGGTCATATAAAGGAGGGAAAAGGAAAGCCTCCCGAGGCTGTCGATGCATTTGAGAAGCTCAAAGATGCTTTCATGCTGCGGACGACCGTGCCAAGCCTCCTACCACCTTCCCCAGGGGCGTAAAACACAGCGGATGGGGACTCCTCATCAGAGTCAATAGAGTCAGACTCTAGAGCTTCCCAAAAGTCAAACAGCAGAAAGAGAAAATGCAAAGAGAAGTATTTGAAGGCACCCACAGAAGAGTGGATAGATATGTTTGACGCAGGGTCGATAGTGCATCCGAGGACAAACAACTGGCGGCCATCTCCCAGAGTGACATCATATATGGCCCAAAGGCTGGGCAAACCTATTGAAAAATAAGTAAGATTGCTGATGCGCTCAGAACGTCCCAGACCAGAGCTACCCGGGAAAGTTGCCAAAACACCAGAATTAGATCCGAAAAGGAGCACATTCATCTCTAAAGCCACCAGAGACTTGAGGAAAGGCATGGGCCGAGCCTGGAAGGGCTGTCAAGAAAAGGCTTTGGACATAGCCGCCCCCAAGCTAGGATTATGGGCCTAGCACAGAGCCAGGGACAGCGTAGAGCCGGTGGACCCAGATGTCCTAGCCAACTGGGCACAAAGAGCTGTGTGCTTGTTAGGGAATGCAAATTGTGCCCTATCCTCCAAGAGGAGGAGAGGCCTCCTGTTAAAAATAGATTGGGATCTAGCGTCCTACGAGGCAGGTGAAGGCGCCCAGGGGTTACTATTTTCCAAAGCATTTGTGAAAGAGATGGCGAGGTTTGTGGGCACGTGCACAGCCCTCGAAAAAGGCCAAACATCCATTAAAAAGATATTTACCTCAAGAGTTTTTGCCGGGAACAGCCGCAGCAGAGGTTGTGCGTCCGGTCGCTTCCACAAACCAAGACTAAATAAAATAAGCTAGTGTCCAAAAATGTCTGTCCCTCACACTAATACATACAACAAAACTCATACGGGAATTATATGGTGGTATCAACTTCATAAAATAACATACACTCAACCATAAAGAAAACAATCCCTGTAACCACGGTTGGATCCCCCTTTCCCCTGGATCAATTCAGAATGTTTCAAACCAAAGTTAAATTGTAGGAAAGTTCTTTTCACTAGCCGAGTTCCACTTCAAGTAGAATACACTGTGCTTTTCATCCAGCATGTCCTTCACTTGGAAAAGTGATTACCAAGGTTTCTTACTCTTAAGACAATTGTTAAAGTTTTCACAACCTTCTGTTTCGGCGAACCACAAAAGTCTCACTCTCTGATGAAGTTGAAAAGTCAATGTAAAGAGTTCTTTTCTTAAAGACCAAGCACTTTCGATCACATTGCTTTTCTTCTTCATAAGTAACACTGTAATCAAGATGTTTCATTCAGAAAGTTATACTTTAGTCAGGAAGGTTATACAACAGTTTCATCAAAACGCAGTAGTGGAGATGCCACTTCTTTTCCACCACAACCTTCTACCACAGTCACATTACTTCAAATCTTCTTCCTGGCCCAATCTTCTGCCAGGACTAACGACTATTTGTCCCTTTCCTGGTGTACTCGTCTGCCATGATACAGCTCCTACTACTATGATTTGTACTCTGTGAAGAGGTTTGTTCTAAACTTTGCACACTTAACTCTTCAATGGAGAAGGTTGAACCAACAACAGCTTCTTGGGTATGTCTTGACTTGCAGCACAATTAGATACATTCTTTCACACACATGCAGTACAAAAAGACATTGATTCTCACATTGACCTATTTGCCTTAGGCAATTTATTTATTCGCATTTGTTGAGCACGCAGCAGGCCAGGGGAATCGTGGCGCTGGTTACAGAAATGTTTTCTTAGTTACAGAGATTATTCATGGTTAACAGTTTGTATTTCTTATCAATGGTTACAGACAATTTATATAGTTACATATACTACTTCTTAGTTACAGTTACATTGGGATTAACTGAAAAGGGTGGTTTTCAGTTTTTTACGGAAGGTCACGGTTCTCTCCCCCTTGATTCCTTCTACAAGGAGGGCCTTTCTCCTGCCGTCTGATTTCTTTCTGCCCAACCTACTGGCAATATATATTAAAACGTTCTTCCAAAGGGTATCTGGGACGGCAACATTCAAATTGCCTTGGTGTTACATTCAGCTGTCTTTGACTTTAGCAATGCAGGTTATACTGTCCCTTTGTTGGATGTCCCTCTTTTGCAAAGTGGCATTTAATTTGCTTGTTTATTGTCTTCTTTTGGCTTGGACAAGGCGGGTTAATATTTCCTCTGATTCGACATCTCCCCTTTGGAAGATTACATTTGCTTTGCTCAGCTATTGTCCCCTTTTGACTTTGACAATGAATGTTACAATATTCTCTTGTTTGCTGCAATTTTAAGATTTTTTACTCAAAAGGTCTATGTATGCTCAGCGGTCTATTTCGGAGCACCCCAGGGTTACCTGTAATAAGCCAACTCACCGGTTTGTCCTGGCGTCTCTGCTGGACTCACTCTCTCTGCTTTTCCCCACATCGGGGTCTTTCTGACGTTTGACAGCTCTGGGTAACTTTTGTACGCCCGCACAGGATGTCAGTGGAGCACTCGCTGCTCCATACACGCTCTGGTAAGAACTTTTCACCAGAGTGGATGGCAGGAAACGGAGAGCTTCTCTCTCCTCTGGGACAGCTGGTCTTCTCACCGCTTCCTGCTGCACGTCCTCTACATTTGTCTGGACCTCCAAACTCTGCCACTTTCCTCAGACGGTGTCCCGCAAAAGGCAATGCAGAGGCTCCAGCCTCTGATACCCCCTGCTGTTGCTTCTTCCACAGCTTTCTTCTGACCTGCACCCGACAGGCCTTTAAATATTTAAAGGTCCCGCTGAGGTGTGGGTCATTGGACCAACTAGACCGCTCACTACGGTTTAGTGACTCTATGCCCTTCTTCCTCGTCTCAGTACTATGAGCATTATGGGCCATAATGTTCTTAATTGTTTTAAAATCAACATCATCTATTTTACAGTAAGCTATCAGGATTGTAGTATCACCAGCGAAATTAGGGTTCTCCCATTTCTCCTGCCCTGATTTCCCCAGCCCCATGTGATCCTCCCGCATAATATCACCCCTAGGGTCAGGATCAGGTAGCGGCTGCCTTTCACTGGCTAGATGGGAGGGAGTCAATGTTTTTGGGATGATCACCTCCGATTAATCACAACTACCTGTGGTTTAGTGGAATATCAAAGGTTGGGGGGTTGATGACCTTACCTTAGGTGTTGGGAAAATGTTTTGTACTTTTAAACCATGTGTGGTTTCAGACAGCAGCCCCAAATGCGCATGCTCCTAAATGTTGTGTGCCGGTTGCTAGCTGCGGCTACCAACAGATCATTGACCCGCACGTCTGCCTCTCATACACCCCTCTGAGGATTGCTCTTTCCTGTCCTCAGGAAGCCATAAAGTTAAGGTTGCCATTTTGGGCCAGAGACAAGCATTCCTTGCCACCAAAACCTCATCTGCTTTATTCTGGCGATGGTGCAACAGGAACTTCATATACACCTTTTTTCTATGCCATCCAACACTTTCTTCCTTGGTTCGCGGAACAGATAAACACTGATGGTGTGTGCTACTAATGAGACAGAGCTGCTACCACCACAAAGTGGCCAGGAGCTGTGACATCAAGCAATGTCTTGCCATCAAATAACCATTACTTCGTTTGCAGATTTTTGTTACTAGCCACAGTAGCATGCATCTTATCCTATGTCCTACTATGCCTCGAAAAGCACACCTGGCTCAATGGGTGCTGGGGCCGCTACTGGTTGTTCCAAGTACTCCTTTATGTCCAATTCTCCAATGGAAGGCCAGAACCAACAAGGCCATCTATTCCTTCCTCATCTTCTTTGTGGGGGTCAGTGACCACTCCCCTATGTCCAAGGATGCAACGGACCAGCTTTGTTTCCAGACATGAATTGAACAGGTTTAAGAGGAAGAGGCAAAGTGGGCTGTTTCCCAGGACTTACTATGGCATCAGAAGCCACAGTTGACATCAATGGGGCACCTTTAGAGCCACCTGAGCCATGATCGGCGAGTTACATGGTGAGGGTTGAGAGATCATTTCCATCATGATGTCTTTGACCTTGATTTGCATTCATTTTATCAGCAACGGCCATCTCCTTCTCTGAGGAAGGTTGTGCCTGGATGAATGGATCAGTTCTTGGGGTAGGGATTGAGTGGGAAGCATCCATACCAGTTTAGGGACACTGTAGAGCAGTTATGAAGAGGACGGAGGGTATCTACCTACTGGTGGGGGCATTGGCAACACCCATTTTACAGAAGCAGTCTGACCAATCCTTGCATAGATTGTGAATTTCTCCATACAACATTAGACACAGTCTTTGGAGGGTGCACCCTTTGTGTCGTCAGGGTTTCCTGGGTCATGCGTTTAGGTACAATCTTGTGAACCCTGAAATCAATGGTAAAGTACAGTGAACCAGCAGCCCCAAAAAGAGGCACCCTGGCTCTGTTGCTGTAGTCCCCTGTATTTTGGAAAAGGCTAAGGTGATGCCCTTCCCTGAAAAATGTAGAGCTGAGATTGGAGGATCCTTTAGTGCGGATTCCTGTCTGGAAAAAGCCTTTGATGACCCCTTAGCAGAGCCATCAGTGGACTGCTCAAGTAGACCCTTGTGTGATCCCAGGAAGGGTCTAGCTGAAAATGTGATTGAAGGGTCAAATAATTCTTCTTACCACGTGGGGCTGCAGGGAAAACACCCCACTCGCAATAAGCTTTGGAAAACAGGCATTGTGCATTACCTCTCACAAAACCCTCAAAGTACTTAAGAAGCTGTTGATGGACGAGATGCTCACACAGTGAAAGCCTGTAAGAAAGAGAACACAATGAAGGCCATTACGCAGAGCAGCCACTCATGGTCTGGGTCAAAACATAGGCACAAGTAGTTCAGATCTGTGGAAGAAAATGATCTACCATAAAAAGGACAGTACCCGAGGCCCCAGGAACAGGTCATAGATGCGGACCAGTAAAAAACGTATACACTCGGTGCTGCAAGAATGCTCCTCAACCATCTGCACGAAGAAAGGGATTGCCGTTTCGGAGTAGATAAGCGCATGAGAGGAGGGGTCAGCACAAGGGCATTCCTGGGCTTATACCCTCATTTTTTTCCAAAGTCTGCTGTCCCTGTAGGAGTGACATTCATGGGGGTGGAGGAAAAGGAATGGGAGGCAAGAGTAATTTAGGTAGCCAGGATGCACAGATAAAGTTAATCTTTTATATAGTAATCTAAGAAACAAACAAGTCTGTGTAACCTATCCTTGTTACTTCATGAAAAAATATGTAGTTGAGAAATTGGAAAACTAATCAATATTCAACTGAAAGAAGTTTTATAGTTACTTTAACTCCCTTTATGATAAATTCTTTTCAGCTAATATATATATATATATATATATATATATATACACACACACACACACAAACTTGTGTATAGGCGAGTTATAAATGCCATATCATATCATATAGCATGTCATGAAAGAACCAATATGCTGTGCAGCCTAGTTTGCTGGGTTTATCCCCAGTCAACTATTAAAAAATACCTTGCTTTTAATAAACAACAGAGGCAACCTAAGCTCTGATTGGCTGAGAATAAGATGGTCCTGATGCTTCATGACTTGAATGAGGGGATAACAGGACTTATACTCATGACTGTGCAGGCACCTTCAGAGGACAGTAAAAGGCACTTTGGTGCTCGCGTTTGGAGATTTTCTGATTTCCACTATTGTAATCTCAGGATCAGCGCATGTGAGGTGCAGAAACATGCATCTAGAAGATTCAATGATGGTGAGTGGTAGTTGTAGGCAGAGCTTCACAAAGAAGCAGCTGAATGAAGGTGAAGATAAAGAGGTTAAGTATGTAACAGAACAGAATGATCCAAGTGAGGCGAAGGTAGGATTATGAAACGTTGCAAGAGGACTCCAGAGACAGCACCCCAAAAGAACACACTTCTTGGAGTGTAAGCATTGTACGCTTTTGTAGTTTCCACTTCATCGGCCACCATATTTAAAAGCTGGAGCTCTCTGGCTCTGTTCTGATGTCTTCAACTCTTCGGTCCATCAGGCATGGGCATCAACCGCTACACCCACAAGAACGGCATGCGCCTCCAACTGGTCTGTGATTTTCCATTTGCCCAGCCACACCTAACTCACTGTTAACTTAGTGGGATGGGGGAACAGACATGGCAGAAATGGCACTACGGACTAGCAGTACAGCAGTCACAACGGTGAGTGACTTTCAAATACGTGTTCCAACCTCTTTCCTGCGAGAAAAGTGAGAAAGGAGAAAGTTGTGGTCAACGGTATGTAAAGCCACAGGCCAATCTAAAAGAATCGGCAATCTTTGACCCACTCTCCAGCCACCTCCTCCCATAGTTTATCAAACATAGCAGTCACGATTTCTGTAATAAAATAAGGTTTAAAAGCCTGCTTTGGACAGGTAAAGCATAGGTAAAGCACATGGGCATCCAGGCAAATGAATAATTGGGACAGCAGGATATTCTCCAATTGCTTTGCCAGGAATGGGGTCTATGAGATCAGTCAACAAACTTGCCAGATCTTGCCTCACTTGCTGAGACAATTGCAGGTCATGTGGTATTTATCACATTGCATCCACAAATACAGATTAAGTTTACTTTAGGTCGACCTTAGCCCGACCATCCCGTGAAGGGAGGCATAGTTAAGGGTAAGTGAAGCGCCTCACTTGTTATGTGACTGCTGTGAGGGGGCAGAAGTAGGGTTTGGACACAATTGTGTCATGTTTTTGAGAAAAAACTTGTATTATTCAAGAAAACCTAGAGGGGCTGCCTTGCCTCACAGAAAAAGGAAATTGTTAGAATGTCCAAAACTAGAGCATTGTTGTCTCTCAAACAGCCTACCCCCTCCCCCAACATTAATAACTTAAAGCAACTGTGCAAGGATGATCTCTCCCCAAACTTACCCAAACTTACCAACAGATAAGTTCCTGTCTCATGGGTAATCACAAAAGGTGAAAAAGAGAAATGTTCACTACTATAGAACTCCAAGGCAAGGGTCATAATCCTTTCCTCTAGTTTTTTTTTTCTTATGTGACTTTCTCTCCTTCTGGGCCTCTTAGGCCTGTGATGTATTTTCTTAAATAAATGTCAATAGGTACTTCACAAGAATATGCTTCTCAGGTTTCTACAGTTTTATCCCAACTTGGCACACTCCTTCTACCAAGCGTAGGATTGCCTTTTGATGAAATAAAGAAATATTGACAAATTTAGAACTCCCAGGCTAGGAGTTATTTGTTTAACAAATATTTGTAACCCACACCAAACCTGTAATCTGCGTGTATATCCATGATGAATCTGCCTACTCGCTCTTCCGAATGAAAATCTAAACAACACTGTTTAACAAATATGTGTAACCCATGCCAGACCTGTAACCTGCCTATCTTGTACTAACTACTCTACTCTGTATCGTTCTCTTAGCACTGTAATACCTCCGGTCTGGGCGCTACCTACAAATACAATAAATAAAATAGAATAGGGCTGTGATCCTTTCCCCTAGCTTCGTTCTTGTTCTGCTTTCTTTCCTTTTGGTCCCCTCAGGCCTGTATTTTCTTAAGTAAACATCAATAGGTAGTTCACAAGAATAGGTTTCTTGCATTTCTAATGCTTTATCCCAACAACTTGGCACACTCCTACTAATTGTAGGATTCCTTTTCACTAATTAATCTGCTCTCATTTTGGGTGCGGGTTCCAAACTCTCAGTACTAAGAGCGGTTGGTTCAAACCTTTGTCCTCTCATCGACTTTCCCTTTTTGGGGTGCGAGTCCCTGGCTTGCAATATTTAGAACTGACTGGTTTACTCTCCTGCCAAGCAATTATCATTCCATTAACTTCTCTTTTGGCTGGGGGTCCCAGACTCGCCAAGCTAAAAAAATTGCTTGGTTTACTCTGCTGCCAAGCACTTGTCCTCTCATGGACTGTCTCTCTTTGGGTGCGGGTCACAGACTCGTAATATTCTGAATGGCTTTGTTTTGTTTTCTCATATGGCTGCAGGTCCCAGACTTGCAATATTCTGAGTGTCTCTGGTTCTCATATGGGTGCAGGTCCCAGGCTCGTACTTCGCTCCCAGGGTCCCAGACCCTCTAATTCCAGCTTCTGCCTTCACCCTCTTTCTTCCCCAGACCCCCAGAATTTCTCAGTTAACCCATGTACCCATTTGCTTCTTCCTTGCAGGTATCAGCGTTTCCCAAGTAGCTGCTATGTCTCTCGAGGCTCTGGTATCGTTCAAGGCTTTGTCGCGGTCTGCAGCGGCTCTGTGGACGTCTGCTTCTCCCCAGCCATGCATCCTCCTTTTTGGGCACTTTGTAGGTGCCTGGGATGCCCAGAGGTTTTACTCGGCAGCCTGAGTAGTCTATTCTTCCTGGACTATGTTTGGGTCCTCTTCCTCCGCTCACGGCTTCCCCTTTGCTGGCTCTGATCTGCTTAGCTGGTACACAGCTTGCCGGATTCCTCCTTGGAGGACAACTCCCTCTGTATCAGCTGAGCGCAGTTGAAACTCCTGCGCTGGATAATGGAATTGCTTTGGGCCAATCACATACCGTGAGAAGCTAGGGCTTCTCAAGAGTGATCCTTGGACTCCTGGTCACCATCTTCTGTACTCCCAATAGAGCCATATGCTGCATACCTGGTATTCTCTGATGTTTTGCTATTGTCAAGTATATTCGCTTTCGCAATACCTAAAGTAGAGCCATATGCAGCATACTTTGCCTTCTCTGATGTTTTGATCTTGTCTAATATATTAATGTGAAGTATGCAGGAATGAGGTAAGTCCAAGACAGCTTTGCAGCTGTATTTATTAGGTGGATCCTTACAAATGCTCCTCTCCACTGCTAGGCTGGAACTGCTAGAGATTCACAGAGGACCAGCATATATACACATGAAACATTCCATTACATCACATCACATCACAATAGGCTTGCCTGAGCAGTAGCTGATAAGTGGAAAGTAAATAAACATGTTTGAAAGATACAAGCTGTCAAGGGTAAACATGTTGAAAAGGAGGCTGTAGCACTTTTAAATGTAATCAATGGAAAACATGTTGATGAAGAAACAGTTGGCCCGACCCCATTATATACCTATGTACAACCACAGCAATTGGATACATGACTGCAGCAATTCAGTACCTGACTTTAAGCAGGATATAACAATTAGGTTGGCTAAATTGACAACAGCACATACTGATCCTATCAAAAGAGGCGGAAGGAAGATTTAGTAGTGGAGAAGTGTGTAAGGACGCAGGGGAATACCGCGTTCTCGGGGCATGATTGTCCCCAATCCTGCAAGGGGCTTCCTCCCCACCTTCAGGGGGACTATTGTAATGTGGATGCCCTGCCCTGACCCAATGGGAAAGGTCTCCCCCTAGGGGATAAGGGACGACATCCTCAGATTCGTCACACTGCCGAGTGTCTGTTAAGTGAAATCAGTATCCTGTTGTTCTGCCACCATACTGTGTAGGTACTATGTTATTCCTGCACCATCCCTGTGCTTATCGCCACTTGCTCGTCAGCCAAGCAATCAACCACAATCGGGCAACATCCTATTAGGAATCTTATCCCACCCTTTCCCCATGGTTAACTACATTACTTTCTGGGGAAGTGGCGGTTAAAATGTATTCTTAAAAAACTTCTGCTCATCAAAATCGAATGCATGATCTTGATCTTTTATAGATTACAAAGGGCTGGTTAAAACACACTTTTGACACGATTTTCGATTTTTAAATCAAGACAAATCTATCATCCTTTGGTTCGTCTCTCCTGTTCGCTCAGTCTAAAGTTCAGCTATAATTATGTTTAAGTCTTTACCAATTTCAGATTTTAGATGATTTTGCTTTCCCTAGATTACAGTATATGTCATTAATTCTTCAAGCTTCTATGTTTTTCCCATAATTTCACTTACCCTGTGTCCAATTCTATTGTAGATACTTTTTGTGATCTCACTGCAACAAAATCGATCTAACATTTTTCACAATATTTTTAAGGGTGATTTTAATTTGCCATGGAACAAGGCATACAATTCACAAAAACAGTTTCCTTATTCCTACTCATTTAGGTCTTAAATCAATGTGTTCAACGTCCCATGCATAGCTTGGGGAATACTTTGGATTTCATTATTTCTTCTCCATCTCTACTTGTTTGCGATTCTCTTTTGGCGTTAGATTGGAGTAATTGCCTAGCTAGTCCATTTGTGTGCTCCCTCCCCATTAGATCGTTCTATGTGCCTTAATTCAATTTAATACAGGTACGATGAACCTTTTAAAAATGTTTCTCCTGTTATTCAGTGGAACCTCTGTCATTTTCCTAGTCTGACCCCTCTATTTGTTTTACTCCATTAATATAAATACTATAATCTCCAACTATCCAACTCATACATCCCAACTAACATACTGGCTTGTTTATTACACTTAAAATCTGGTCCCTTCTCAGATTTACTTCCCAGTTAAAGAAGGAACAAACAGCTCATCAGTCAAACCGAACAGTCTTGGTGCAGCTCAAGACTCCTCTTTATTCACTCAGCTTTCATCTCTACAGAGTTCCCATAAAGCCAATATCCATGTCATCACATCCTATTTCTAGCAACTCAAGTGTAACGCTCACCTGGTTCCCTCGGAGGCGCAGGTTGTGACTGGGCGGTGAAACCGTCTTCAACGTTAGGCGTAGGATTCGTTTGGCTCCCGGATTTGGCCCCTTTCTCACCGAAAGTTTGACCTGAAGGGTGAGGTGTCTGCAAGTGGAAAATCAAGGTATTAGTGGCTGGAAGGTTGGGAGAAGTTCCAAGCCCCTCTCTCCCTCTCTCCCCGTGGTACTCGGTCGATTGTTGTGCTCACCTTAAATAGGTGAATGCTGGGCTCTCCATCCTGCGTCTTGTGCAGAGGCGCTGGGTCCAGTTACTTCACTGGATATGAGTTCAGCCTCTTGATTGCAGAGAGTAAGTTGAGAGCGATGCCGCCGTGTGCTGCACGAGCGTGACTTGTAAGTATTAAAGTTCCCTTTAGATTGCTCTCTTCAAATGTCTTATCTCCTTAATGTCTATGTCTTTTCCCTTTCAGATGCTGTCGGTGCCGAAGAAGATGCTCCCCCAGGTTGGTGGAAGAGAGCGTAACAAGAAGATGGTGAATACGAAGGCACGTAAGTAGAAAGGCTGCTCTAGGGCTGTAGAATGCACCTTAATGTCTCTTTTGTCTTTACAGGTGCCGGAATGCAGCGCGAGCAGAGTTGGAGCGAGCGTAACACAGGTAAACAGTTTTGTAACTAAGCGTTACTAACCAATGTTCTTTGTCTTTGCAGGCCCGATGCCGGACGAGAAATGCAGAAAAAACGCCTTGAATGCTGCCGATGGATCGGGTAAGTTGAACCGCTAACTTTGCCTTTGCCTAACCTGTGCCTTTTGTTTTGCAGGAGCTGCTGAAGACTGAAGATTGGTTCCCAGCAGGTAATTTTCGTATTCACAGGATCCGGAACTGAAGATTCCCTGGAGCTGACACGGTGAGCGTCCTGCTGCAGATGCAGAATAACGCGAAGCACGTTGCACCAATCGGGTATGGTTTAAATAGTCCATAGGGGTGCTTAGGTGTCTTCTTCCACAGCCTCGCCCAGGCAAAAGAGTTCCTGCTTCCAGAAGGGGTCCAGCATCAATGATCCAGGGAGGGGTGCCTGCCCCACCCAGAAGGAAATTTAGTCCCTGCCAGAAGAGAGTGAAACATCATCTTGCTGGTAAGTAAGCAGCATGGTCCGCTGCAGGTAGGTCCACCCAAGCACTTTCACACTTGTTATGAGCCCGGCGCTTCCTGTGCCGGGACGGGTCCATGCTATGAGCCTGGCACCACCGGTGCCAGGACAAGGTCCAAAAGGTCCCTATTGGGACTTGCTTGTGCCGATAGTATATGTTATGAGCCTGCTTCCAAGGATGTTGGGTAGGTCCTGACTCCTTGGAAGCAGTGGTCATGACAGCACCCCCCCTCAAGGCCCCTCCCAAATTCGTCTTCTCCGGGGGTTTCGGTTTATCAGGAAAAGTTCGATGAAACTTCTTAACCAGACGGGGTGCATGAACATGTTCCGACGGTTCCCAAGATCGTTCCTGGGGGCCATAACCTTTCCAGTCAATCAGATAGTATAATTTTGATTTGGAAATCTTGGAGTCTAAGATGTCTTGTATTTCGAATTCCAGTTCTCCGTCCACAAGAATAGGGTCTGGAGATTTCGTCAAACGGGTTCCAGGTTGCATGGGTTTCAGTAGAGAAACGTGGAAAACTGGATGTATTTTCATATGGGCAGGTAGGCCCAATTTAACTGCCACTGGATTAATTATGGCAGTGATTGGGTAAGGTCCCAGGTATCGTGGATTGAAAGTACGCGGTCCTTTTAGAGGTAAATGTTTGGTGGATAGCCAGACTTGATCTCCCACAAGATATTGAGGAGCTTCCTTTCGATGTATGTCCGCACACTTCTTGTATTGTTCCTTGGCCCGCTTAAGGTGAGACGTGGCCTCTTTAAAGGCTTGAGTGATTGTAGAATGCAGATGATCTACAGCGGGTGTCCCAAGAGTTTGAGGTGGATCAAGATTTGAGGTGCGAGGGTGGAGTCCATATAAAAGAAAAAAAGGAGTTTTTCCGGTTCCGGCATGGACTGAATTATTATAAGCGTACTCCGCAATCCAGAGACTGTCTTTCCAAGTGCCCTCCGACTGTTGTAACATGCAGCGCAGATACTGTTCCAGGGTTTGGTTGGTCCTCTCGGTCTGCCCGTCGGTCTGGGGATGATGGCTGGTTGAAAGCCTTACGTCAATTTGGGCTAGGCGACAACAACTCCGCCAGAAGTGGGAAATAAATTGACTTCCTCTATCTGAGATTAAAACTGAAGGAAAGCCGTGCAACCGAACAATGTTTTCGAGGAACTCTCGGGCCAGAATTGAAGCTGTAGGTAACCCTTTCAATGGGATAAAATGAGCCATCTTCGAGAATAGGTCCACAATCACTAAGATTGTATTAAATCTGGAGCATGGTGGTAAATCCGTGATGAAGTCCATAGAGAGAGTATGCCACGGGTGTGGAGGAATGTCTATTGGATGTAAGAGACCTGCTGGCTTCTCCTTCTGGCTTTTGCTTTGAGCGCACACACCACAGGAATTTATGAAATCCTTAATGTCCTTTCTCCAAGACGGCCACCAGAAATGTCTTTTTATCTTTTCCGACGTTTTGGCAATGCCGGGATGTCCTTCCATTAAGGAGTCATGGTAACAAGAGATCACCTGTCTTTGTAAATCGGTACATGGTAGATATAATCTTCCTCGAAAGTATAGTAAGTTCTTATCCATTGTGAAATCTTTTCCCTTGAGTTGCCAGTCTTGCACTTCTGCTGGAGTCAGAAGTTCTTTAACTTTAGCTTCAATGTCTTCAATGGATTGTGCATTTATCAAACCCAGGATTCTCTGTTCCGGAATTATGGGTACTGGTTCAGGATTGGTCGTGAGTTCATCTACTCCAATTCGGGAGAGAGCATCTGCTTTACCATTCTTGTTGCCTGGTCGGTAAGTTATCACAGTCGAATTCGGCAAAAAATAATGCCCAGCGAAGTTGTCTAGAGGATTGAGCTTTGGCTGATTTAAGGTACTGTAAATTACGATGATCCGTGATGACGGTGACTGTGTGTCGGGCTCCCAGGAGATAATGCCGCCAGGCTTTAAAGGCGGACTTAATAGCCAAAAGTTCCTTATCTGTAATGGTATAGTTGATTTCGGGAGCCGAAAATTTGCGGGACCAAAATGCCACTGGGTGTAACTGGTTTGTTTCTGGGTCTCTTTGCGAAAGCACTGCTCCCATTGAGAGACTGGAAGCATCAGTCTCCACGATATAGGGAAGTTCCGGGCGAGGATGTTTTAAAACTGGAGCCGAGGTGAATTTTGTTTTTAGTTCCTGAAAAGCTTGTTCAGCCTCCGTAGACCACTCGAAACGTTTATTCTTTCTGAGAAGGGCTGTAATGGGTTGGACTACTCGAGAAAAATCAGGAATAAATCTACGATAAAAGTTGGCGAAGCCCAACATGCTTTGAACTCCTTTCACAGACGTTGGTGAGGGCCACTTAATGATAGCGTCCACTTTTCTTGAGTCCATGTGGACTCCATTAGGTGACAAAATAAATCCCAAAAATTCGACCTCAGTGACATGAAAAACGCATTTCTCCAGCTTTGCAAAAAGTCTGTGTTTTCGGAGCCTCTCCAGTACTGCTGTGACGTGTTTTCGATGATCCGCCTCAGAGGACGAGTAGACCAGAATGTCATCAATATAGACAACTACACATACGTCAATGAGCTCTCTGAGGACGTCATTCCCAAAATACTGAAAAGCAGCTGGTGCGTTGCATAACCCAAAGGGCATTACTTGATACTCGAACAGTCCATATTTAGTACGAAAGGCCGTCTTCCATTCGTCGCCCTCTTTTATTCGTACTAAATGGTAAGCTCCTCTGAGGTCCAGCTTTGTGTAGATACAGGCACTTTTAACTTGGTCAAGAAGTTCAGGGTTCAATGGTAATGGATATCTGTTCTTAATCGTAATCTGGTTCAGGGCACGGTAATCTATACATGTTCTTAGGTCTCCTTTTTTTGGAACGAAGAACAAAGCTGAAGTGGCTGGGGACTTCGAAGGACGGATAAATCCATTAGCCAGTTACTGGTCCAAATACTGCCTCAGGTGAAGATTTTCAGGTTCTGTGAGGGCATAAATTCGACTGCACGGAGGAGTGGATCCCGGAACCAAGTCTATCTGGCAGTCGTATGATCTGTGAGGAGGCAGCGAATTAGCTTGATCTTTCCGAAAGACATCTTGAAATTCCCGGTATTCAGGAGGCAGGTGAGGACTCTCAGAAGTAGTTGCTACTAGCTTAGTGGTAGGCTGAGGATAACAGGTAGGAGCGCATTCTGGAAACCGGATTGTCTTTGCTCGCCAATCGATTTGGGGATTGTGTTTCTCCAACCAAGGGATTCCCAGGATAACTTGAAACTGCGGAGCCTTGATCACATCAAACACGATCTTCTCTTGATGTCCATCTTGGCTTACCAACGTCACTTCCATGGTGGTGTGAGTTACTGGTCCGGAAGCTATTTCCTTACCATCCACGGTGGTGATGACGTCTTTCACCGTCTTAGGACAAAGAGATAGATTCATCCTGGCGGCCAATTCACAGTCCACGTAATTGCCGATTGCGCCACTATCAATGTATGCTTTAATGGCATGCATACGATTGGGTTGTTCTGGACTCACGAGGACCATGGGCATGATGAAATGCGAGGTCAAAGAACTGGTTTTAACGCTCGGCAAGCGGACCTCTACACTTGTCGGGCGAGGTTGTTTTCCGGCTCTGAACCTTTGGCACCTTTATCGGAAGCTCTACTGTCTTCTTCCTTGGTTTCACTGGGCAATCTTGAAGGAAATGCCCTGAGTTTCCGCAATAGAGGCACAATTGCAGTTGTCTTCTCCTTTCCCTTTCCTTTTGGGTTAGAGGTCCTTTCACAACCCCAATCTGCATGGGTTCCACGGTATCATTTCCTTTAGCTGAACTCTGTGGTCTTGAAAAATTTCGAGTCTCAATTCTGGAACGATCGGCTTTTCGATTTTGTATTCTATGATCCAATTGAACCACCAGATCGATGTATTCGGAACAGTCTTGTGGAGGATTCACCACCTGAGCCAGAACGTCTTTAAGTTCTACACGCAGGCCTCTGTAGAAAAGGGTGATCCTCTTATCCTCAGGCCATCCGGTTTCAATCACTAGTCTGTTAAATGATGCAATGTAGGCCAGAAGATCTTGATTGCCCTGTCGTAGTGAAAGAAGTTCATTGTCCAGGGCCTGTCCCTGAGAATGTCTTGCGAACAATCTTTCCATACTAGCTTGGAAGTCCTGGAAATTATAAAGAATAGGGTTATCCTGAGTCACTAAAGGAATAGACCAATCTGCGGCACTGCCACTAAGATATGAGAGCACGAAGGCCACCTTAGCCTGGTCCGTTGGAAAAGCGGCAGGTCTACACAAAAAGTGCAAACGACACTGATTGATGAACACAGCATATCTTTTCGGATCACCTGAAAAGCGTTCGGGCGGGGCCAAAGGTACATTTCCTGGTAGATTAATTTGCACCGGATTAGAGGAAGTCGTTGGAGCATGGCTCCCCCCAGGGGTAGGCAGAGGAGTTTGTCCCGCTTGGGCTTGCAACAATTGTCTAGCCAAATCGTCTGTTCGTTCCTTAGAAACCACTAACTCCCTCCTTAGGGCATTTGTTTCCTGGCGCGCTGCGTGTACTTCTGCTCTCAACTCCCCGAGCAACTGGGCCAATTGGTCTGTGTCTGAAGTTTCCATTGCGCCTGGGCGGGAAATATGTGGTAAGGCTTCGCGTTCTGTAACGCTCACCTGGTTCCCTCGGAGACGCGGGTCGTGACTGGGCGGTGAAACCGTCTTCAACGTTAGGCATAGGATTCCTTTGGCTCCCGGATTTGGCCCCTTTCTCACCGAAAGTTTGACCTGAAGGGTGAGGTGTCTGCAAGTGGAAAATCAAGGTATTAGTGGCTGGAAGGTTGGGAGAAGTTCCAAGCCCCTCTCTCCCTCTCTCCCCGTGGTACTCGGTCGATTGTTGTGCTCACCTTAAATAGGTGAATGCTGGGCTCTCCATCCTGCGTCTTGTGCAGGGGCGCTGGGTCCAGTTACTTCACTGGATATGAGTTCAGCCTCTTGATTGCAGAGGGTAAGTTGAGAGCGATGCCGCCGTGTGCTGCACGAGCGTGACTTGTAAGTATTAAAGTTCCCTTTAGATTGCTCTCTTCAAATGTCTTATCTCCTTAATGTCTATGTCTTTTCCCTTTCAGATGCTGTCGGTGCCGAAGAAGATGCTCCCCCAGGTTCGTGGAAGAGAGCGTAACAAGAAGATGGTGAATACGAAGGCACGTAAGTAGAAAGGCTGCTCTAGGGCTGTAGAATGCACCTTAATGTCTCTTTTGTCTTTACAGGTGCCGGAATGCAGCGCGGGCAGAGTTGGAGCGAGCGTAACACAGGTAAACAGTTTTGTAACTAAGCGTTACTAACCAATGTTCTTTGTCTTTGCAGGCCCGATGCCGGACGAGAAATGCAGAAAAAACGCCTTGAATGCTGCCGATGGATCGGGTAAGTTGAACCGCTAACTTTGCCTTTGCCTAACCTGTGCCTTTTGTTTTGCAGGAGCTGCTGAAGACTGAAGATTGGTTCCCAGCAGGTAATTTTCGTATATTCACAGGATCCGGAACTGAAGATTCGCTGGAGCTGACACGGTGAGCGTCCTGCTGCAGATGCAGAATAACGCGAAGCACGTTGCACCAATCGGGTGTGGTTTAAATAGTCCATAGGGGTGCTTAGGTGTCTTCTTCCACAGCCTCGCCCAGGCAAAAGAGTTCCTGCTTCCAGAAGGGGTCCAGCATCAATGATCCAGGGAGTGGTGCCTGCCCCATCCAGAAGGAAAAGTAGTCCCTGCCAGAAGAGAGTGAAACATAATCTTGCTGGTAAGTAAGCAGCATGGTCTGCTGCAGGTAGGTCCCCCTAAGCACTTTCACACTTGTTATGAGCCCGGCGCTTCCTGTGCCGGGACGGGTCCATGCTATGAGCCTGGCACCACCGGTGCCAGGACAAGGTCCAAAAGGTCCCTATTGGGACTTGCTGGTGCCGATAGTATATGTTATGAGCCTGCTTCCAAGGATGTTGGGTAGGTCCTGACTCCTTGGAAGCAGTGGTCATGACATCAAGTTTCCTTTCATTTAAAATCATCAAGCACTCTGTCAATCCTTCTCCTATTTCAACCACAAGTGTTGGACTCCCATTTTGGTTAATTTGTTCAATTCTTCTTTCATTGTAAAAAAATCTATACTCAATTTTTCCCAGCACCATCACATTTTGGGGCTATTTTTCATCTGTTGCCAATTGTGATTTTTGTCATTTTCTTTCCTCTCTGAAACCTACCTCCTATTCTGACTCTTCTCTTCCAGCACAGCACATCTTATTAAATGTATTCCAGTTCCAGATAACTTCATATTTTCTTTTGGAATACATCTCTCTTTGACATGGTTACATTTACAACTTGTTACAAACTGTGCAAATACTTCCCTTGCAAAAAAAAAAAGCCTGGACTCAACCCCATGGACAATACCAAATACTGAGCATTCACATCTTTGCCGTTTTTAATTAAAGTTCTTGAAAAATGTGCAGCAGCATATCTTTCCCAGCACCTTTCACATCACTGTTTGTTGTGGGACTAGCCATCTGGCTTCTGCACTGGTGCAGCACCAATTCTTCTACCCTGCAGGTGATGGATGATGTTTGCACATACTGGACAATAACAGGGTTGGTCTTCTACTTCTGGATCTGCCAGTGGCATTCGGCACATGAGCCATGAGGTGTTACTAACATCTCATCCTCCCATAAGGGTTTAGCTAGACCCATCCTGGCCTGGTTCATCTTTCTGCAAAATTGGTTGCAGTTTGTGCAGTTAAGCTTGGCCAGGCCAGGCTCCCTACCTATGTTATGCTGGGATCCTCAGGGGTCGATTTTGTCACCCTTACTGTTTAACATCTACAAGAAGCCCCTGGGAGATCGGCTGTGCAGGTCAGCCCTAGAGGTGCACCATTATGCTAATGATACCTAGATCTATCAAAGGGTGTCCTCTCCAGCTTTTAACCTTTGCCTGAGGGACTGTCTCAGTACCATCGAGGACTAGAGGTCTTTCATTTAAACATAACCACTCTAAGACCGAGTTGCTTCAACAACACTTTTCAAAGATTGGCTTTCACCACTCTCTTTGCTTGGTAACACCCCTACCCAGATGTCCTCTGTGATGTCTGTTGGTTTTACTCTCGATTAAGATGTTAATTTTGAAAACTCCTATCAACCGCTTGATCCATTCTTGTTTTTTTCCAGTTAGTTCTTCTGTGGAAGATACATTGTTTTGCCTCCCTCGGATTGGTGTACCGTTGTCAAGGGTGTTGTATTATCTTGCCTGGACAGCAACAATATGATCTTCACGAGTCTGCCAAATTTGTCACTGGCTCTGCTTAAGATATCACAACTCCACATATCTAAATGGCTCAGGTCCACACGTATTTTAGACCTTCTAATACTAACCCCTCACTACCTAATACACGCCTATTATTCTGCCCAGACCTTTCTGTTGCCAAGACTTGTACATGGAATGCCGTGCTCCCCTTCATTTGTCTGCTCTCCACTTTACTGGCTTTCTGTAAAGCCTTTAAAACTCATCTGTTTCACGTTCATATCAACCATGAGGGTCTTATCATGGAGATGAGTTTTTAGATCTCTACCCATTTTCTGATAATACTGTTTGCGTGTTTACCCCTATTGACAATGTTTATGCTATTATTTGTGTTGAATGAACATTATTGGTATGTTGAATTTCTGTATCACTACTTTTGGGTCAGGATGCGCTTCATCCATTTACAATACAATATAAAATAAACATGGACAGAGCAGGATGCAAGGACAATGGAGACAGGGATCAGCCAGTATGGTTCAGCTAGATGGGCCACACCCGGATCCTAAGTGCCAAACCATCCTCAGCAGCAGCCCTGCAGGACGTTTGATCTGATCTGAAGAATGTACAAGGCCTCTCACAGATAATACATGAACCCTGGGGTAAGACTGGCCTTAGAAAACAGCCAAACACACCGGCACTCCTACAATGGATGTACATTGGCAAGTCTGTAAGACTTTAAAACAGTCTGCACCATTTTAAACAGCAGGCAAGGATGCTTCTGTAGGTTCAGAATGAGACCATGTCAGACAAAATGGCCATTTAGGCTGTGCCCCATTGTCCACATTTAAAAAGGGATGGGCCAAAACAAAATGCCCAAGAGCAGAGCTTAAAGAAATGCATTAGTAACCACATGGCTTTCACATAAGTGGTTTGGGCTACTAATACTGTAAAGGTGATGCCTGCTGTAGCCAATGCTAAACCACAGTTGCGCCACGAGCCTACTCCACAACACACTTTCAAAGTGATAAAACCAACATAGGGGCAAAATTGACCCGTTTAAAATGCACCCTCTATCCTGGTAGTGATATCGGCCACCAAAGGCAGTACGTCAGGAAATGGCTGCAGTGGCAGGAGAACATCAGCTGTGACATGGGGACTTCAGCAGAAGTCCCTCGGGTCATGAAAGAAAAGTTAAAAAACATTGGGGACCCAAAAAGGTCTGGGGCCAGAAATAATATAAAAAAGGCAACATTAATTGAATTTTGAATGGTTTGAATAAAAACATGTTTTTAGTGCACAATCATGCCATTCACATTCTAAACATTCAAACAAAATAATTCAGTTTAAGCCAATAGGCAGATAATAAATCACACTATGCTGTGAAATCCTGAGTGCCACCGAAATGGGACCGGTCTGCAGATGTTTGTTAGGGTTAAACCACTCCCTCGATTTAGTTTGCCAAACAAGCAACAAAGCAAATACATTTCTTAACCATGATATTTCTCAAGCAATTTTCTAAGTTAACAAAGAATATAAACATTTGTAAGGCTGTAAACTAAACACTTACTTAAGTCGGGAGACCATGCGTTTCAGAGAGATGAGTCGGTCCTGTGTCTGTGCCAGTAAGATGGACCCTGTTCTTGTGTATCCTGTAAAGACAGAGCATGGTCACACAATATTACAATTACACAAGTAACTTATGAAGCATATACAGAGGATCCTGATGGAGGTCCTGAATACCAGAGGGAAAAGAGTCCCTTTGGTAAACCAAATAACACTAACCTCAATGAAATGTTTTAGTGTAAAGAGAGAGTGTGAAGTTCCTATACCGCCTGCAATAATGTATACAGGTTTTGCGATTTTTGGCATGGATTCAATATATCCTGTCTGAACGCATAGAGTAGAGCAATAGTAGCTAAACTATCGTCTACAGAAATTATCACAAACCAGCCCTACTAACATCACTTTTTATCCTTTACCTGCACTGCTTTTGACTGATCAAAGCACATTATTGTCTTATCATTTCCCAATTTAGAAGTATGCTGCAACCCTCCAGCCGGCACAAACAAAAAGGTCTTGAATGTGACTGAATACGAGTACATTTCTCAGGTTGGACGCTACTGGCACCCTGTCATAATAACTTTTCCAATACCTGGGTATTCTCTGTTTAACAGGGCAATCTGTTTTGTTGCAAGTCATGTATCTGACTCCAGGAGACCGAGAGGGAGAGAGGGAAAAGCAGGAAATTATCATAATGACTGATACTGATTTGACTCCAATTCAGTAATCGCTGATTTTAACTTCTGAATCTGACACTTCATGCTAAGACTTCCGGGCATCATATTCTGAATTGTTCATCAATTTAGACAGACTATCTGAGCACACAGATGCAATGTACCAAAACTACTGAAAGGTATGCCCGCACTACATACAAGATGGAATTTCACTACCTGCAACGGGTCACCTGCTCACAGCAGGTATGCAATTAATCACTGTTCAGCTACCAGAGAGCTTCCTACCTACTGCTGTGGACAACCTGTTACCACACGCTATGGGACCAGAAGGCTAGAAGACATGTAAAGAGTTAGCTCCCTTAAGTGCAGAAGATGTAGGGGGTGGTGACGTGAATGTTTATGAAATTGCCATCGGGCAGCCGGACAAATATTGCTTACCTAAACCAAACGTGGGAAATAACAGATGTCATTTCTATTGTAGAAGACGAGTAGATGCGGAGGTGGAAAATTATGTCTCTGCTTTATTCACTCTGGCCTTACTCTCCAATTTCAAAGCAGGCATCGACCCATATGAAATGATCAGACACCAAATCCTAATACACACAAATAACCTGACAGTACAAGAAACGCCTTTGTATGTGTGGTGATTCCACATTAGAGAAGGCCACTGCAATAGCAAAAAAAGGTGGAGCACACGCAGCTCTGTGCCATGGGTGCCAGAGAGAAGAAGATAACAGACATAGGGGCTGCGGAAACTGAGTGCCGCTCGATCAACTCTATCAAAGTGGCAGACAGAGGAGGGAATGCAAATGATTTAAAACAATCCTGCAAGTCTTACTCAAAACTTTCTGAACTACAAGAAAGGAGGTTCTTGGTGGGCCAGGCAACACATATTTGGTGGGATCGTCCAGAGCCTGCTGGTGTGGCTTGTCAATCGTCAAGAGGATAGACATGCAATTACATCAGTAAGTAGGATGGTCATAAGTTCAGGCAGGAAGAGTTTAAGGAGATGATTGTGTACACTTCTATTCCCAACCACCCTTGGTGGATGAGGGACAAATGCTAGAGCGTGAAGTTCCTGTCTAAACAGTCTGCACAGGCTAGGAAGTCTACAAGATTCCCCTTATCCGAGCAGGGTGTTAAGGCGGAAATCCCAGAGATTGGGAGAAGTAAAAGCTCTGTGTTGTGATGACTACCGGTAGACTTCTATACCCAAGATGAAAAATTACCAGCACCAGAATGGCAACTGTTTATCAATTGGTCCTGCAGCTTGGATGCTTGGGGAAGGGGAAGCAGTAATCTATGTGGCGAGGAAACCAGAAAAGGATCTGCAAGACTGTTTGGTCTATGGGTGTTTATTGGTGTTATAGGTTTACTCTGTGATCATAGTTAGCGCCTAGCCTGGACTATCAACCGTGTATGCCCATATTGAAGCAAAACATCAGGTGGGATTTGTCCCTTGCTGTAAAAGTGATGCACATCATGAGGGGCTTTTAAAGGGGAGATAGTTAAGGATGCAATTGCGCCGTTAGCACTGAGAAGACCTTTCACAATTGTGTGAAACTTACTCTTTCACGTGTTAAAAGCCATGAATATTTCGCTTCTGATCGTCAGCTTAGTGAAATCTATATACAAAGGCCACTGTCAGAATGGAGATACTCAATGCTCTGGTACGCTGTTCCGACTCCAGTTTATCCCCACTGCTGTGTGTCTTTGTTTTTCCCTGCATTTGCTGCTGCTTGTATCAAAGATCCTTTGCTATTAGTCTGCTCCTCCTTCTGCTCTGCTGTTTGGACGCCCTGTCTCTAGCACGCTGTATCACTGCTTACATTTGTATTAGAAATGGAGTTCCTGGCTAATACCCAGAGGTCAGATCTACTGATTACAGTCTTGGGGATCAAGAGGTGGATCCTACAAAAGAATTGAAAGATTGTACATGCAAAGCATGCACAATTTTTAAAAAGATCATCCAAAAAGCGGATAACTTTGATGAAAAGAATTGTGGTCAGAAATAATTTGAGCAAAGACTGGATCAAATTGGCCGACAAGTCCATATAGCCTCATCAGTGTACTCTATATTACAAAGCTCAAGTGGGGGAAATCCTGGTTTACTTGAACAATTGGCAAAAGCGCTGGGGCAGGAGATCTCTGAAGGGAGGTGGAGTGAATTCTGTGAAAATACTGCAATGTGTTCTCTTAATTTAAAGGATAGAGCAAGGCAGGTGAAGCTATTGAAGAGGCTATGTTGGACTCATATGTTTTGGGAATGCAGTCAGGACTTTCTCTGAGCAAGTTACAGCAACTACGAACACCATTCTGCACAAACATAGATTCCACTTTTTAAACAATAATTCTAGGAGGTAACTCACAAGTGGGGGACTTCTTTCCATTGAACTGCTGGCTATCTAGAGCTGCAATGACAATTAAGAAATCGATTTAAAAGGTTGGAAGGATGTTAGATCTCCGACTGGGGTTGAACGGTTTCAAGAGATGCGCATAATAGTTGGGAGAGTAGTTTGGAAAAGAAGGAAGACATTGAATCTATTTGGAGAGATTTGGGCACATTTCATTCAGACAGTATTATGATAAACGTAGACAATTTAATGGAAAAATGAATGTTATAATTCTGTACCCTTGGTGCACATCAACCAGGGCAAGACCTGTAAAATTACTTCTCTTTTCCTGAGGGTCTGGGGGGAGAGTCTTGGGTCTTTTGATGCTCTTTATTGAGGCAATAACTTGTAGCTTTTTCCCTCTTTCCCAAGGAGTCTTAGTCATGCTTTTAACGAAGGGAGGCCATTGCAATATCCCCTTCTTGCCTTAAGGGTTGTCTAGTTATGAATATGTCGTGGTGCAGAGAAGTGAGGTATTAGCAATGAAAATGGGCTACATAAAGCTTGTTCTTCAGGCTGTAATTCAGAGTGTTGTTTGTAGCTTTACTTGTTAATTAAGAGTACTGCCACAGTGAATAACTTCAGGATAAACTTCCTGTAATATCCAAGTGCTTTTGTAGTGTTTTGACAAATTACATTTTGTACCGAAGCCATGTTTATTGCCTAGGATGAATGAAACCATTTCCCACAAAACATCCCAGATATTTTACAGTGGATTGGGCAAGGCGACATTTTGCAACGTGTGCTGTTAACCTCAAGCCTTTCGTAAGGCCCTACCAACCAGCAGTGACACATACTTTTCCCAGGTTTTGTTATGAATTATGTCATCTATATATTGCGACAGGATGGTAGAACATCAGCCTGTCAGTGTTCCAGAACGGAGACTCAGGCACAGAATAAAGTTTAGGAATGTATTTCCCTTTGTCTACACTCAAACAGAATGTGTCATGGATGATTACAAAGCTCAAGAGCCACAGTGTCAGGGTGATCGTATCTCCAGGTATTTGTAAGGGTATGGCAGGAGGAGATCACAGGTGTTATTGTTGTGGTTATAGACTTTTATTTGGGTTAAAAGAAAAGAGGAAAACCGTAACTGTCCCTAACACTAAGAGGGATTTCCCTGCCTCAACTGAATAGTAAGGACTCAGTCAGGATGCCCGTCTAAAACAAATAGTTCACCGCCCTGTGCCAAAACCTATTTCAGTCCCTTACGCTACTAACTAGCTATGGAAAAAACAAGGATCTTAGTCCAGAAGAGTCACTCCCTTCTTCAGGACTGAGGCTTTGTGTTCACTCCTGGTGATGAGACGTGTTCTACAGATTGTGTAAACAAAAAATGTTCTAAGAGTTCTCTTGGAGGATTTTCTGTCAATAGCAGGCACAGAAAAGAAAGTCTCTTCAAATTACTTATCCTATTTACGACAACAAGGTTAATGGCTCTTCCCTTAGGCGTTCACAGTGCCAAGGGGTATGGTTTCTTCCCTTGCCCTTCTTAGGCTTTTATAATTCACAATGCCAAGGGGTATGGTTTTGCTTGGCCTCCTTAGGGTTTTTTTTACAATTCTCTGCTGTTTGCAAGGTGGACCTGGTTCGCTATCCTGCCAGGTACTATGATTGTTCGTATTATGGCTTCTTTAGTTAGAATAGAATACCTGGCTCACTATCCTGCCAGGCCCTGCTATAGTTTGTATAATGGTTACATATATGTTTGTATAAATGTATTTGGGGTTCCCAGACTGCTGTTCCATCTGTAATTATTTCTTCTTACCTTTTCTTGTACTTGGTGTCACAGATCCCTACTTCACATACAGTTGTTATTTTAAAGTCTCTCTCACAGGCTTTCCTCCCAACCTTAAACTCCAGGGTACTTATACCCTTTTTAAGGGGTTCCCAGATCTGTCCTCTGTTCCCACCAGCTAGCCCCGGCAAACCCCTACCTTCAGGGAGCTTCCGCTCGTGCTCCGGCCGGCTACAGGAATCGATCGCTTCTGTACTGTACTCTCAGCGTCATCCGCACCATGCACAGTATCTCCACAGCTGCTGCTTGCCGCTACTGTGCTTTGGCGGCTTGCATGGCGCGATCGCTTCTCTCGGGCAGACCTCTGTGGTCTGCTCTCAGCAGGACAAAGGGTCCTTCTTCCTTCAACCCTCCCTGGAGGCTTCAGCTACTCACCTTGCATCTCGGTTCCTCCGGTCTCCCTTCTCCACTTCGCCGACCTGCTTATGGCTCCTTGAGGGAGAGCTGCACGTACTCTTCAGTCCTTCTTCCCTTTTTATGTATCGCAGCTTACTGATTGTCCATATTGACTGAACTGCTGGAGTTAGTTCAGTGGAGTGCTCTCCATTACTCTGCGCCCCTTCTTTGTCCCAGTACTAATGCTATTCCTCTCAACTGGGCGGCTTGAAATCTTCTCCGTCTGAGTACTTTTGCAAGATTCATACAGGGAGTCTCTACTCTTCCTCGTATCTGTATTTTGAAAGGTGTTTGGAGGCTCTACCTTGCATAGGTACATGGAGGTGTGTGGAATCATGTTACCTTGTAGAGGTAGTGAGACATGGGAGGGTATGGGATATTTGGGGTATACTGCATTCATCCCTGATAATCGCCCCCAGTTCCACAGCGGGGATTCCCTCCCATGAGATCCACCTGCTGAGTACCACCACCAGGCAGGCTATCGGGTAGAGGCCTCACCTCCCTGGCCTCATGGGAAGGGGCTCCCACTAGGGAAGCAGGGACGATATCCTGTGATTCGTCGCAGTGTCAAGATTACATCGTTTGCAAGCGTCATGATGACGGGGTCTCCAAGCGCCAGTATCTCCAAGTGACAGTGTGTAATGCTCATGGAAGGTGCAAGTCTCTCTCTAACAATGATTAACAGAATAGGGGCCTCCCCTCTTTCACCAACTGGGGTCTGTCTCCATTTCTTAGAGGGAATAAATAAAGATAAAACAGTCTGAGACACAAGTGTCTCTGTCTGGCTCATGTCAGAGACTTGTCTGATATCCACAGAAGAACCTTTACATTGTCTTCAGTTTGCAGGTTTCCAAGATCTGCTTCAATGGGCTTGGCTGCTCAGATGTCCCCTTTCGATGGGTGCCCCGGAACCTGGCAAAGAGCTTCTTCCAACCGTCCAGGCATCTGACAAATCTCTTTAGCAGCAAAGACTGCTTCCAGAGCTGAGTCAGGGGGTGGTGGCGTTGGTTAGGCATCTGTTCCCATAGCTGCTCTTCTTTGGGTTTTGTCCAAGAGATCACCAACAGATAGGGAGGGTCTAACAAAGGTTCCCCCTTTGTCTGTGATGTTGCAGACTCATTCCACCACATACCACAAACGTCTGCCCTGCTGAAATCTGTATATTCACTAGGCATATGGGGGAATTATATCTCTGTCCTGCTCAGGTTTCATGTAAGTATTTGCTCCTCCAGCTGGTACTTTGCTTCTCTGATGCACCGTCAACATTCCCTTCAATAACACTCTTCACACATGGTAACTCTCTTCCAACAAACAACATTCTCTTATATGGTACACCACCTACTGTAGGACAACCGCCTCCTCCCAGCCTCCAACGTTCACCTCTAACGCATTCCTCCAACCTCCTGCCTTCGCAATAGGCCTCTTGCTCATCTGTCTCCTCCAAGCACTCCTCTCCAGCTTCTACTTTAACACCTCTGGAGACTTTTGAGGGCTGCCTTTATATTTTGATTCACACCCTCCCCTAAGGTGGAGTCTAAACAAACTGGCTGCGTCTGGGTGGTGGCGGTTGGCATGGTTTTGGATTGGTGTGAAGGGTCAGGTGGTCTGTGCCTAAGGTCATTGTATGGCGAGCCACAATTTTGAACTGCGATTGATTTCTGCACTCTTCTCTCCATGAAAGCTGCGGTGAGTTGGTCTGTTTCTTTTCAGCATCTTTGCATTGTTTACAATATAAGGCAGTACATTCCCTGTAAAGTCTTTCTTTTAGTATACAATGAAAGAAATAGAATCTGCATTGGTCTCGCTGTCAGTGCTGATATGCTGTGTTTGCGTACCTCCTCCGGTGGCACCGCCAAAGAAATTACAACACAGTTAATGATTTTAGATTTCTCCAGTAATGCTGCTTGAGAACACTATGTAGCAGAAGTACCATCATGAATCCTTCTTTGACTTGGGACGAGTGTGTTGGTTAACCCCTGGGTCCTCACAATGTTTCTTCATTTCTGAACTAGGTGGCTTGGTTCTGTTTAAGGGGCGGGCCTGCATTTTGATCCCAGGTGACTGGAAGGGACAACCTCTAAGGAATGGGGAAAGGAAGGAGAGAGCTTCCTGCCAGGTCTTCCGTATAGGCATCAATGTGATCCCTAGGGAAACTCATGTGACTGGTCTCTAGCTCACCCTGGGAATGGTGCAAGGAGTGATCTGGGGATCCTCACTGTACCTACTCAAGGCCCAGCATCCACTAGCATGGGTTGGCACCCGGTCCCTCGGACCAGCCTGTTGCCCGTTGCCACAGTCAAACAGGGGATCTTTTCACAGCATACTCCTGCAAGTGTGCAATACGGCTTCAGAACCCAATCCATAAGCAGCTAGAAAGGGGCAGGAGCCTCATGCAAACCAAACAGTAAAACTGTTAATTGAAATAATCAATTGAGGGTGGAAAAGGCTGTTTGCTCTTTTATCCTCAGGAGCTACAAGGATGTTAGAACTGAAGAGGATGTAACAGTGGCGGGTCCAATCTACTCTCTTGATTCATCCACTGTGGGCATGGGATATTTAATCTTTCCCCAACATCAGTTTTCTCTGGGGTTCTTCCTCACTGCATGTTGCTGGTCTAAGTGTGAATGGATGTACGGTGCCCTTTCCCTCACCAGGCATATAATACATATGTTGCCGACATATTTTAGGAAAATGTTCCTTACATGGGCACTGTGCTATATGCGATGATTTCCACTTCTTCCCCCTTCACCAAAGGAGACTGGGAGAGCTCTGGTGGATTCCCCCTCATACCACCTCCAGAGGTTGAATCACATAGATGGCATTCCCCAAGCCAGTGTCTCCCCAGTCTTCTCAATGGTTGTCCCAAAGGTGACTGCCTTTTAGGTGGGTGATTCGTGTTCTTTTAAAAGACCCCAAAACATGGCACCTTGGACATGTTGGAAATGGTTGAGATCTATGGGTTGTGCTCAGGACTTTATGTCATTTAGGGGTAAGAGCTGCTTTCCCTCACTCAGGGGACTGTGACAGTGTGCCTCTGACTATTCCCTCAATTTACACCACCCGTGAGCCTGTATCACATTCACATATTTAGGAATTGGGATTTATGATGTGCCAACATATCACTTTCAGCACAATATTCAGAGGGTTGTGAACTGGTTATCCCAAGTTATAAATTACTAGATTAAGCTTCCTTTTTTCCATGCGTGTGCTTGCGGCCCCAAGTAAGTTGGTTGTGTTGCCAGTGCTTTTGTATGTATATTTGAGAGCATACATTCATGTCCAACCGCCCATCTTTAAAGAACTGGACTGACAGATAATCAAGTTGATATGAATCGGCGCAAAAACGCTGGGGCTACAACTCCAGTTTGTGGCTTGCTAGATGGATCCTAGTCAGACCCCAGAGAGACACAAGTTTGGGGATTGTGTTATCTCACTAGCTTGGGCATATCTGTTCTGGGGCTCAGGGGACGTCGAACGGGAACTGGTGAATCGATTGCCGTTGACCAGAAAGGTTTGGGCTAGAGCATTTCAGTCATTTCGGGGAACAATCCTATATGCGAAACAATGGCAAAGGCATTACTCATCTTTTGAAGCAGAAGATGAGTGATGCTTTTCCATGAGGAAGAAAATTCATTTTATCACGTTATATGATCGAGTATGCATTGTTGTATGCTGTGTCATACTACATGCATTTATGAATTGTATATTTATTTATTTATTTTATTTATACCGCGCGCAAGACAAAACCCGTAGGCATGGGGGTGCCAAAAGAGAACATAACATTTGAAGAATCAGGAAGAGTCATGTTTAAAAAGATGTAAACTAGTACATGATCTGAGAACCAAAGGAAGGGCATTCCAGATCCTTGGAGCAGCATACGGAAGAGATCTTTGCTCCAAATAAGTATTATGAGATCTTGGTGCTTCAAAGAGGCAGGTATTATTAAATCTCAGAACTCTGCAAGCTGCTAGACGCGAAATACGGCTACCCAAATACTTGGGAGCTTGTCCAGAAAGGCAATTGTGCGTGATACACATAACGCAATAGGTGATTCGACTGAATAGAAAGCCAGTGTATGGCTCTCCTGGCAGCCGTGATGTGTTCTCCTTTGTAAACCCACCACAATACGCACTCTGTTATTTTGAATCACTTTTAGACGGGTCATGTCATGTTTGGAGATTCCCAGCAGAAGACTGGAACAATAATCCAATTTGGCTCCTATAATGGCTCACGCAACTATGGAGTGATTAGCTGATGAGAGAAAGGACTGTAGCTGGGCCAAACGTTTAGATGGTAGCAAGTACTAGACACAAGACAATTAACCTGACTTTACATAGACAGTTTTTGATCAAAAATTACTCCAAGTGTCTTGATCTTGTGTTGAGTGACAATATTGCAATAATGAAAGAAAGATACTCTGGATTGAGCTTCTTTGGCTGACAGCAGTGCCTAGCATCATAAGTTCTGTCTTGGAACTGTTGAGGGCCAGCCTATTTGCTTGCATCCATTCTTGGAAAAGTTCTAAAGTAGAACTCAGGGAGGCAGAGTCCAGAACGTAATCCCCTGTCAGGGGAACAAGGCACTAGGCATCATCCGCGTAATTAGCGTATCCCACTCCAACTTCATCTAAATGCTCGAATAAAGGGCGCATAAAGATATTAAAAAAGAGTAAGTGGCACGCATGAGCCTTGAGGGACCCCGCAAGAAACAATGAACTCCTGAGCCCTGACATCTTCAGAAAAGACCCTTTCCCTACGATCTGCCAGGAATGATTTTACCCATTCAATGGCAGGACCAGAAAAATATGCTGAAACCCGTAATCTCTCTGCCAAAATGGAGTGATCCACAAGATCAAAAGCGGCAGAGAGATCCAGGAGCATCAACATGGTGGTATTGCCCTCTGCCATACACTGCAATATATTGGTCTTGCGCTCAAGGGTAGACTCTGTACGATGAGCTCTTCTAAAGCCTGATTGTTTGGTCAAGTCCCCTAGTATCAAAGTTCTAGTGTTGGGCTTCAATGTGGGGGCTAAAAGGTCACTAAAATTAGACAAAGTCTGCTGTACTATGTGGAGGCCTGTAAATGACAAATACTTTAATTGCAGTATTGGGATTTACTTGAAATTTAGCGCAGATTACTTCGCAGTCTGGGATTTGTACAATCTCAATTTTACGGATGTTCAATGCTTGATTTTAGAGTAAAGCTACCCCTCCCACCCCCTCCGGCCCCTAGAATGCATATGGTCACTCCTTAAGATACGACAGCCATCAGGTACCGCCAAAGTGAGGGCAGGTCCTGCTGCATCATACCACTCAGTAATAGCACAGAGCTCAATATGATGATCAACAATGTGATCTGCGACCGAGTGCTTAATCAATGACCTCATATTTAGAAGCATACATTTCAACTTTCCAATGCCTATACTCTTTTGGCCTTCACTGTGTGACGTATCTGATGCAGTGTATAGAGGGTATGGTTATGTCATTTTAACCTGGCCCTGGTGATTCATTGCCTCCAGGAACAGGATCGGATGTCTGTCTAACGCACCGGCGCTGACGCGTCACTGACAGAATTAAGTTGCAGAAGGCAACTTGAGAGATGTAGTCTATATGAACTAAAAGCCACTCGTGATTGGCAATGAGCAGCTTCTGATTAGTCTAGACGTTCAATTCTCTAAAATGGACCTGGTTTTTTAAAGTGCTGGAGGTATTTGGGCTTGGACCTGGCATATTGAAGTGGATCTGACTGTTGTATGAGAGTACTATGGCCAGGGTTAGAAACAGGGCACTGGGTATCCTCCAGATGGACCTTGGAGAGAGGAACCAGACAGGGGTGTCTGGTATCCCCAAAACTGTTTGGAATGGCACTAGCACCCTTAGCAGTATACTTTAGGAATTATATATCTGAGACAGGAATAGGGGTGCAGGAACGCATTCATAGTAAATACTTGTACGTAGATGAAGTATTGTTATATGTGTGTAATCCATTACATATTAGCCCGATAATTATTGAAATATTGGAGAACTTTAGGAAATTATCTGGATTCTTGATTCACAAAGAAGAATCCATATTTGTTCCTCTTGCCGGTGTGAGCGTTAAAAACAGACACATTCCCTTATTCAGGGATAAAATGGGAGCATGAATCTTAAGTATCTGGGTAGTCAAGTCTTTTACGAAGTGGAGGAAACATTTGTATACAAAACGGGTAAAGCAATGACAGACATTGGGGACGCTATAGACTTTGGAAGTCATCGCCATTGTTGTTAATAGGTAGAGCAGCATTATGCAAAATTGTGATCCTCCCCAGACTACTGTATTTCTATGCCAATATTCCCTATATGATAAAACAGATTTTCTTTAAGATGTTGGATACTTAGATTGTGGAATTACTCTGGGCAGCAGGCAGACAAAGGGTGGCCTTGAAGACGTTGCAGAGGTGATATCAGGAGGCTAGACTGGCTCTCCCAAATTTGTAACTCATTTTTTTGCTGCCCAACTACAGTTTGCAGCCTGATGGGATGACTGACCTGAAGGGGAGATTTGAGGGGTAATAGGGACTCTACCAGAATACAGGCAAGGCATAGAATTGCTTTGGGATCCGATGGGGACAAAGGGGGACATGTGTAATTAATATCCTATGTACAACAGGGAAAATATAGCTAGCAAAAGGACAGCTAAAGAGTATGTATAGTCCTGAATTGCCTCTGGGATATGAAGCAACTATCCTTAAGGCACTCAGACATTGGTCTTTCAACTTTGCAAGTTATGGAGTGCAAATCAATGGGCTATTTCTTTGTGGATGGGAGGCTGCTTATGTTCGAGCAATGGGTGCGGAGATATGGAATGCCAAAAGGGTTTTTCTTAACAAATGTCAGGGTGGTGAGGAGAATGGGCGAACTCTTGCAAGATATTCTGGAGGAACCGGATCCTATTCCAATGTTACAGACCATGCTATCATTGAGTGAAGGCAATTTCCCGGATATATAGGATGTTGAGGTGGGGAGCATTTTGTCGATCCTTGTGGTCAAACACAAATGGGAAAAAGATGAGGGCTTTGCGATATCGGAGCGGGGTTGGCTTAAGGTATGGGAAAAAGTGAGAAGCGTGTTGCGTAATGCTAGATTTAAATTGATTCAATTTAATTTCCTACACAGGGTGTATATGACCACAGCAAAACTTCATGCTATGGATCCAAAGCTGTCCCATTGTTGTCTAAGATATGGACAGAGCTCAGCAGGGTTTTGGCAGCCAATATACTGGACTTTATTTTTGAGGGTAGCCAATGTACTAAATTTAGATGAATTTGGAGGGTAGCCAATGTATTGCATTTAGTGTTTTTTTGTGTGTTGCATTTAGACAAATTCCTGAGGGAAGCCAAAGTATTGCATTTAGGTGAATTCTTAAGGGAACCAATGTTTTGCATTTTTAGGTTAGCCAATGTTCTAAATCTACAAGGTGCTGGGGTGTCCAGTGGGTAGGCATAGTATTTTTGACTACACATCTATGATAGATGTCCAGTAAAGAAATGGCATCCCTGTTTCCTGGGCCCCACAGTGCCAAACACACACACAATCAACATGATTATGTGTGTATGCAAGGTGCTGGGGGGGCCAGGTATGGTATTTTCTACTAGATATCCATCATAGATGTCCAGTAAAAAAATACCATCCCTGTCCTCTGAGCCCCACAGCATCTCAGACGGAGAGCCGATTTTGGCCGGTGGGAGGGGGGATTGTGCAACAAAGGCATTTTTTAAATGCCTTTGTTGTACAAACCTCCAACCCCCACTCTCCAAAATCAGATCGGACCAGCACAAACAAGCACACAAACATACACACAGCAAGCACTCGCTGTCTCATTCACACGAGCACCCATCATGCACCCATTCACAACACAAGCATACGTGCATCTTACTTGATCTCTCTTCTGCCTTTGACACGGTCAGCCATGCCATCCTGCTCAACTGTCTCTGTGATAACCTGGGTATCACTGATCAGGCCCTGGCTTGGCCGACTTCTTTCCTCTCCGATCGACCTTCCCAGGTCCAGCTTGGGTCCTTCCTCTCCTCCATCTCTATCTCTACCTGTGGTGTTCCCCAGGGATCTAACTTCTCTCCTTAGCTGTTCACCCAATACCTGGCACTTCTTGCCCACCGCATTGCCGCTCTCTGCCCCAACTTTCAGTGCTATGCGGATGACACTCAACTCATTTTCAGGCTCCCTTCCGCCACCTCTTCCCTTTCTCTCATGTCTGAATGTCTGTCTGCTATCTGTCACGGTCCATTTCCCCTCACATCAGGTGCAGACCAACCTGCCCAGGACTTCGACTTCCACAAGGGCCTTTAAGGCCCCAAAGACTCTCTCAGAGGCCTCCTGGACTTGTTCCTGGCACCGTTGGCGCCAGGCTCATGTTGCCATTACCAACATGGCAAGTTTCAAACAAGGTAAAGCACGTGTGGGCCAATCTGAGGCAGGCTGATGGGACTACTTGCCTTGGGAACTATTTACTTGGGTGTGGTTGCTGAAACTACTTTACCTGGGGACTACTTTTCTAAAGCTATATAAACCACACCTTTAGTACAGAACACGTTTCGCGTTATTCTGCACTCCTGCAGCGTAACGCTCACTGTGTCTGTTACCTTCAGGCCAGTCAGCTACAACGCCAGTCCAGTTCCTTCTCGAGCAACCTGCAAAGGAAGAAAAGGCATCAGGTTAGGACCAAGGATCCACATCCCTACCCAGCGCTTTGTTAATACCTACCCGAGAGCTGCTCTTCCCGGCGAACCAACGAACCTCCATCCCGCGACCGCTCATCGTTCGCCCACCACGCCTGAATTGCCGCACCTGTCGGACAGAAAGGAGAAACATCAGGTTAGCGAAAATTGGGAAAAACACCATTTGAAAAGTTAACTCGGCGACATACTCACCTGAAGGCCATTCCTACTAGCGATCCGCTGATCTTCGTCACGCGGCCCTACAGCACCTACAAAATAAGAGAGCAGCAGGTCGGTCGCACAGAGGAGTCATAGCGCATATACAGACTTATCACAGAACGCTGGTGCGACCTTACCTTTTCTGGGAAAAACAACTCTGCGTTTTACGAACTTTCGCATCGGTAAGAAACCTACAAAGGAAAGACAACATAGAGAAAACCTGAACAATTTGAACTCTTCGGCTAACCATTTTAATGGTAAAGACTTACTCATTCAGTCAACGTTGTCTGAGACTCGACAGGATCAGTGAAGTAACTGGATCCTAGAACTCTACACGCCCCAGCATACAGCTGCAGGACGGAGAGCCTGCCATCCTTAAAGCAAAGGCGCACCATCGTGGGGGCACAGATACAGAGAAGACACGTGAGCCGTCTAACAGCAGACCTGCCAGTCCCGTTTGGCGCCCCTGTGGATACCAGGTGAGCGTAACACTATCCAGGAGTGGTGTGCTGCCAACAATCTCTGCCTTAATGCCAGTAAGACCGAGATTCTCCTCATCGGCAAACCTGCTCCCTCCTTTCCTGTCACTCTCTGGCCAGCCTCTCTTGGCCCTCTTCCTGCTCCCACCTGCGGGGATAAAAACCTTGGGGTCATCTTCGACTCCACACTCTCCTTCTCTCTTCACATCTCTAAGAAGTCACACTGCCAGCGGCATATACTCAGAGGTATTCTTCCTTTCCTCTCCTTCCCCCAGAAGCTCACTGTCTCCAGAGCTCTGGTTCTCTCTAGGCTGGACTATTGCAACAGCCTCTTTCTAAATCTGCCTGCCTCTACTCTCTGCCCTCTGCAACTCATCCAAAACAGGACTGCGAGACTTGCCCTTGGCCTCAAGCCCAGGCATCGTATCTCTCCAGGACTGAAATCTCTTCACTGGCTCCCAGTGGCGGAGAGGATTAAGTTCAAAACCCTCTGCATTGTCCATAAGGCCTTCTGAGGCATGGGGCCTCAATACCTTCAACTCCCTCTACCTAAATATCTTCATTCTCAAGCTCTTAGCTCATCCGCCTCAAACTCCCTCAGGGTCAGTCGCTTCTCCAAGCAACGAGTTGGTGGTAGACCCCTTTCTTCGGCTGGGGCCTCCCTCTGGAACAGCCTCCCTGCCTCTCTGAAACTTGAGGAGAACCATCTCCGGTTCCGGAAGCACCTCAAGACCTTCCTCTTTGCTTCTGCTTTCTCTCCTCCTCTCCCCTGCTGATCGCCTGGCTGAAACTGAAACTGCACTGGCTACCCTCTGATCTCGGGCCCAGATCCCGTCCTCGCCAGTTGCACACCTGTACTGCCCCCCTGGTAACCCTTGCATCCAGGGGCTGTTTCTGTATCCCTACAGCCCCCTACCAGCACTTGACACCTGATGTCTGCACTTACCCTTGCACTTGCCACCAGCTGGCCGCACTTTTTTAAAAAATGTTTTATTTATTTTACTGTTATCCTATGTTTTGCACTGCCCCCTCCCATTTCCCCCTGCACTTTTCCCCCCTCCCCTGCACTTGCGCAATCTCAATGTCAATGTCACCCGGCCTAGTAAGATCGTTGTCTGTCTTCCCTCTGTTCCCCTTCCCTGGCCTCGTCGCACCTTAAAACACTTGTGTATAGGTGCGTTATAAATGCCATATCATATCCATAAACATATTTAAATATATAAATGAACATACAAACACACACATTTACAACATACACACAGCAAGCACTCATTCACAGGAACATCCATCATTCACTCACTCACTCATAACGCAAGCATACATGTATTATACACATTTAAATAAACATACAAACGCACACATTTAGACAACATGCACACAGCAATCGCGCTCCCATTCACACCAGCATCCATCATCATACATTCTTTCACCCAACAACTGTAAGGAACTCATGGTGCCAACACTAAAGACAGACAAGTGATCACAGTTCAAGGGTGTTTATTAAGCAGAAAATGCAGGGTGGAAAAACACCTAATCTAAACCTAAATCTAAGATGGGAGCAAGCTTCGACCATCAAACGAAAAATAAGGCAGTCCTTGTGGCGTTGTGTCAAAATAAAAGTACCTATACTAAAGAAAAAACCTATTGCCAATTCCTTACAACTAATTAGAGATAGAGTGTGGGATAGGGTTTCAATAAAGAAAGAGGTATTCCAAGTAATAAGTCACGATGTGATTGCCAGGGGTCTCCCTTCCCCACGTTTTGAGCACGGGACAAAGTGGATCTCCTGAGCACAGCACACGCTTGAGCTTTCCCAGCACAAGCCGACAGTTCTGTACCAGCAACCAGGTTTCTTTGATGGTTAAGTCTCTTTTTGATAAAACGTCTCTTGCCTTCGAGGGCCTGATGCATTCAACAAACAAACAAACAAAAAGTTCTGTTACACAAACTTTGGGTGACAACTTTCCACCCCTGGACCTCACACTGCCGGGCTCGGACTCAAATGACGAGGGGGACAGTTCACTTCCCCAGGTCTTCCAATACTTCTTGAATTCACAAATCTTAATGTCTTTTTAAACAATTCTTCTGGCTTTGCCCCTGGGTCTCCCTCTTCCTGGCGTAGACCCCTCAGGAACCGTATTTAACAAATGAAGTAATCAGTTGCTTTTTCAATGAACTTTGGGTGGTATCTTTCCATTCCTGGATCTCCCTCCTTCAGGCTTGGACCCTTTTCAGATGTCAGCCTCCCTTTTTCCGGGTTCACTATGGCTTTTCTTACTTTCTTGAGATTTAATGTCTTTTCAAACAATTTACTGTGGATATGCCTCTATCAGGTTTCCCTTCTATCAACACGCTGTTCATAGGGACTTCAGGCTTCGCCCATTTTTGTTAGCATCCTTCTGCCGTGTACACTCTTGACAACTTTTGTAACACTCTGTTCATACACTCATCTCACCATGCAGGATTCATTTCCCTTAGCTTCACAATCATCTATTGGTCGAAGACTTTCGACAGACAGAGGATTTTACAAGACCCCTATATGACCTCTTTTCGCCTCTTCCCAAGGGCTTTCTTCCATCGGGTAATCGCCCAGAGTTTCCTGCTTGAGCACCCACGTGGTGCCGGCCTCCTCTGTTGCTGGTTTTCCCCCTCTTTCCTCAATCGTATCTTTAAACCTTTCAAAGTTCAAATTAGGTGCCTGCTACTTTTTGTTCAACACAGTTCGGTTTCTTATCGACTATCGCCTCGACTCACCAGCTGTGATGAACCGCTTGGCTTTCCTTTTCTTTGGAGTCAAGGTTGGTACCGCTGAGGAAAGCGTCTCTCCCCAGCTTGGTTGTCAGCGGAGGAGGATCTCATGTACCATTGACATCTGCTGCAACGCATGCTGGCCTTTGTTTGCGGTCTTATGTTTCGGTCTGTGGAGGTTTCACAGGCCTTAATGTGAAAGGGCAAGGCAATTTCTCTCGTTGTCACCCTCTCGGTATTCGCCGTCTTTTGCCTCCTCTTGAACTGCTGTGCTGAGTTAGCGCTCACGTCCTGCGGTCTGTCTTGCTCTTCTTGTGCTCCACTTTTTATCCCTGTGGGGAAGAGAAAGGGCCATCAGGTGTGTGCGATTCCGGTTAATTGCCTGCCTCTGCCTGACCCTTGTGTCGGGACATGTCCGGGAAACACCTCTGGGGTTAGTATGCCGTCTTCCAGGCGGTAAGAAAGTGTTTGTGTCAAAAAGAAAGGGTTCGTCATGAGCCGGTTGGGAGTGCTGGAAATAATAAATCACAGGGACGGGAAAAGGAATGATCGGGAGTATTCGAGTAGGCAACATAAAACCAAGGAGTCCGGGAATTGTCATTTGAGGGTAACGGGGTCTGGGCTACTAATTGTTTTACCAGAGGTGTAGGGGTGGTTGGATTTTACTAAGGGAGCTAATTCGGGTGGAAGGGAGGCAGATGTGGAATACCCAAAGAAAATCTCAGGGACTTGGCCCTCTTCTTTCACGATGTAATACCGCGTCTCACCTGGGGCATTTACCCGGGCATAACCCTGGGCTTCCCTTCGCAGGTGATTCTCCATTGCTCATCCACTCCCAGGGTTGGGATCTAAGAGCGCCAGCCCTCCCGTGGCCACCTGAATAAGGGATTCCTGAGGCTTACTCCGGAGAATACCCTCAGGTTTCTCACACAACACAAGCATGCACACACCCATACACGATTTAAACTTAAAACAACATGAATATAAACCAACGTACCTTCTCCCGCAGGTCTTTTCTATCCAGCACTCAGGCCCTTGCTAGCATGAACAGGAATCGGGAAGCTTCCTGGTTTCTGCACATGCGTGCAGGGGTCTGAGCGTGGGTGACGAGATGCCCCACTAGTCTGTTCAGTCTGTATGTGTGAGGAGGCGTAGGAGTTCCCCCTTGCACATACAGACATACAGTTCCCCAGCCAGCATTTCCAAAGAGCCAAAGAGCCATGCAAGGCTGGGGAAGCAAACGCCCCCAGCCTTGCATGGCTGTTTGAGCTTGCACGGCTAGGGAACTGGAACTATGAAAGAGAAACAGCGTTTCCCTTTGATAGTTAAGAGCGCTCCCTCAGCTTAAAAAAAAAAAAAAAAAAAAACAACTGATGGAGTGCTCGTATTTCACTGAGCTGGCTCATCCATAATGGGTGAGAGGGGGGTCAAGACCCAGAGCCGCCCCTGCATTCCAGCCTGTGGAATGGGTGATTATTGCAAGCAAGGGTACATCTTTCAAGGTCCAGGGATCCATGAAGTCCACTTATTTCAATAATGGCATGACCTCCTGGAAAGGTGATGTCACCCTTTGAAGCTTGGCAACCTTGTTTCCTGTTCGGTCTTAGATCCAGGACCAGTCTCATGGTCTTGTCTTCTTTGGGCACAAGGAAATGGACTGAATAAAACCCCCATTGCACTGACGCGTCTTCAGTGTCCGCCTTTGTTAAAAGCCTGTCAAGCTCTGCGTGCTGTATGGTACCTAGCACCCACTTGTTAATGGCTTTGCCCTACCATGCATGGGTAGAAAGTGTAAAACATTCCTCCGCTGGGGAATATTGCAGGGGAGTCTGTGTTTGAGGGAACTCCTCATGAGTGACAGCCACTCTGCTGCAGAGTATGAGAAACTGGAGGGTATTCTCCCAGTAAGACCTTGAGGATCACTATCAGGTGGCCAGGGCATGGTCATCGCTGTTGGATGCAGTTCCTGAGGTGGACCAGTGGGGGAGGATGAGCTGGGTTGGGGAACCCAGTGTTATGCTTGGGGTAATACCCCAGGTGAGATGCGGTATTTTGCCAGAGAAGGGCGAGATATCTGAGGCTTTCATGGGCTCTATTGCATCAGCCTCCATTCCTCCTGTTAGATCTCTCCGGCCCAGATCCAACAACCCCTCCATAAGTAATCAATTCTCTAAGATCCCAAACCCGGTTACACCCAAAAAGCATAACTCCCAGAATCCTTGTTTCACCGGTCTACATTCGAATATTCCCTATACTTCTTCTTTCCATTCCTCCGAGTATTATTTTCTGCATTCCCTACTTGATCAGACAAAACACTACAATTCCAACAGCCCCCTTTGTTTATGTCACAACCTCAGCTATTCCAGCTTACCCTACAAACCCTACCAATGCCGTCCCCCCGGTTGTCTTTTCCCAAAATCCCAATCTACTATGACAAAACACCATCGTTCCCACGATCCCTTATGTTCTGTTCTTCATCCCGGTAATTTTTTTCAAGGTAACAAACCCTCCAAAACCTACCTTTCCAAGAGCACCCCAAACCCAAATACAAAGGATATGATCCCATACAACACCTCTTTCCCTTCCAACTCAGTAGGATGCTCGGACATTCCAACTTCCCCTTTTCCGACACAAACACTTGCGCAAACAATGGACTAATGTTAGGCCTCTGTCCCAATCCGAGGGTCAGGCAAAGTCAGGCGATTAACTTGAACCACACACACCTGACGTCCCTTCCTTTTCCCCATAGGGATAAAAAGGTGGAGCAAGAGAGCACAGTACGAGCAAAGCGAGTACAGCAGACCGCAAGACGAGACGGCTGCCACACGGCTGTTCAAGAGAAGGAGAAAGGCGGCAGGAATCAGTGGCGAGGAGAGAAGTGACCTTGCCCTTTTCATCCCAGACCAGCAGAGCCTTCGTGGAAGAGAGCCTAAGACCGCAAACAATAGCACAAGTGTCCTGAAGCAGATGTCAGCGGTACAAAGGGCAAGCCTATGCTGGTAACCAGGAGCAAGGGATGCTCCTGCGCCCGTGGTACAGCCCTCGACTCCAAAGAGGCAACAGCCAAGCGGTTTATCACAGCTGGTGAGTCGAGGGGAGAATCAATAAGAATCTGGCTGTGTTGAGTAGGAATCGCAAAGTGGCAAGTTTTTAACTAAAGCTGATGAACTTTGAATTAACTGTAAAAAGTTTGAAGGGGAGTACAGCGACAGAGGGAAACCGGCACCACTTGGGTGCTAACTCAAGACAATCTGGTCGAGCCCCATAAGAGAGAAACAACAAATGCCAGAAGGTCGTAGGAGGCCCAGCAAAATAGGTCAAAGTGGTCATACAGAGGGTCAGGAAAAATCCCTGTGCAATCAAAAGACTTTGGTCTACAAGCACTTTAAAAGCAAGGGACGTGACTACCGCATTGAGAGAAAGTAAGGGAAGTGAATCCCGTAACATTTGAGAGAAAATGTGAAGTACAGAGAGGTCCGAGCCCGACCGAAGGAGATCCAGGGGTGAAGCCATCACCCAAGCAAAAGAAGTTGAGAAATTGAGGGAGGAGAAATTACGGAAGAAGCAAGAGGGGTTTGAGCCTGACAGAGGGAGATCCAGGGGTGAAGCCATCACCCGAGAAGATAAAAAGGCAAGAAGGGTCGAACCCGACTGAGGCAGATCCAGGGATGAAAATATCACCCAAAGTTGTTTGATAAAGGAACTTTGATATATTTATGGAATACGATACAAGAAGGGTCAGCACCCAGAAGATGGGGACCCAAGGGTGAAATTGTCACCCTATGTGAAACTGTGATAAGTGATTGAGAAGGGTCGACTCCCAGAAGGGAGGTTACGGGGGGGGGGGGGCTGGGCGTCACCCAGTGAACATTGGAAACAAACTTTAATTTGTTAAAGAAACTTGTTTTTTTTATTTGACCAAATCAGGCCTCGAAGGCAAGAGACTTTCACAGGAAACAAGACTTGACCATCGACTGTCCTGAGAACTGCCATTGGAACTGTTGTCTTGTGCGGTAAGGCCCAAGACTGTACTGTGCTCCAAGCTCCCACCTTACTGTGTGGTCAAACGTAGGGAAGGGAGACCTAGGCCACTGCATCCTGACATATTATTTAAGAACACTTCTTTCTTTTCTTGAGAACTATCCCACACCTCATGTTGTATTCGTTGTGAGGTTTGGAAATAGGTTTCTTAGTATAGGCCTTTTGATTTGACAACACCACTAGGACTGCTTTATTTTTCATTTGATGGTTGACGCTTGCTCCCATTTTAGATTTAGGTTTAGAATTAGGCGTTTTTCCAACCTTCATACAACATTTCATTTTTCAAGAAACACCCTTGAACTGTGATCACTTATGTCGGTCTTACTTGTTGTTACCATGAGTTTCTCACAAGAGGATGGCAGTGGCTCTGTTGGTATATTGCCCTGGCCATGGGGTTGTGGTGATTGGCCCCCTCAGGGTTGGGATGTGCAACTGCTGTGTTAGTGGTAGTAAACCTGAGGGATTATTGGATTGACAAGATAAGTGGAGAAAACCACCTTCCTGCCCCAAGGACTTAAGTGTCAGAATCGCAAACGGCGGTCTAGAAATACCACTTAAGTAGGGGGGCAGCTGCCGTCTGGCAGTCTTTGCAGCGACTAGGTCACCTTTAGTAGAATCAGCTGCCAGATGCCTTCTTTATTTTTTGCTTGAGCTTGGGGCTGTAATCGCTAGAGAATATCCTTGATAAGGGCCTGGATATCTGATAGGGAGAATTCTCTGTAAAGGCTAATTTCCCAAACCTAGTGAGTCCCTCAGCAGCTTTGCTGGATTTTTGGGGTTTATTTTTTCTCCTACTAAGAGTGAGACTCTTTTACTCCCACTCTTAGACATGATTTGAAGTGTTCCTTTGTCTTTCCATGTGTTTTAAGGGCTATGGGGTCTTTTACTCCATAGGGTCTCATGTGTTTTTGATGTGGGTTACACAGCACCCTCTGTGCCGTAACCCAGGGGTGTCGTAGCGACCCCCAAACATAGACTCCATACCCTGGGACTGACTACTGTCTCCCAGGGCATGTAAAGTCACCATTGGCTTTACTAGTCCCAAATTAGGAACAGAAACCAGTACAAACCATCATATTGTGGACGTACTGGTTGGGGCAATTCGATTGCCCCGGTCTGTTCGAGGGGGCACATCTCTGTCCCCCCTGATCGAGTTTTGGCTGGTGGCAGTGGATACTACTTTTTAAATTCGACCGTGAATATATCTCTATGGGATTTTCCCATTGTTCGAGGCTACCAACTTTAATTATTTAATTCCTATAGCCTCGAACATACCGCCGGTTGATTTATTTAATATTAATTCGCCGGTTGGTATTTTTTGCCAAGACTCGATTCTAAAATGGTGTTTGTGTTCTCTTCTGTGACCCCAACCCAAGTCGAGCCCTTTGTTCCACTTTTTGGCGGGCTTCTCCACAGAAGCCTCCAAAAGTGGTGCCACTCTGTCTGGGTACCACAGGGGGTGTGGGAGGGGTTTTAGGCATCCTGGACTGAGTTACCTTGGTAACTCAAGTCGCACTCTTGTGTGATTGGGCCAAGTGGTGAGCCGGCCGGCTCACCACTTAGCATGTTTGATTGACAGCTAGGCTGAATGAATGGGGGTTTGCTGCATAAAAGCAGGGCTTTGGGGACTGGAACTTCAGAAGTCGCAACAGGACCTAAGAATCCGAGGTGGGAGAAGCTGAGCCGACCTGCAACGACGACACCACCGGTGGAGCCCTGCTGAACCGTCTCACCACTTTTCCCGACAAGAGGAGATCTCCAGTCCGGAGAGTCTTCTTCCTGTGACTGGTGGGGATAACCAGTTTTGCCTTCTTTTCACCTTCCTGGAGCATTTTGTGGCCGCCTTGCCCGTGCCAAGCACCCCGGCAACCGGAATACCACGGTTTACCACTACCGCAAAGAGAAGGGTAGTACCTTTTAACCTGGCAGCGCAACGACCTTCATCTTTCCTCCACGCCGAGACCTCCTCTTCCTCTGGACGAAACACCGACTTGCACCCGCTGCCAGGAACAACTGCCCCCGCTGGAGCTTCCTTCACATTTAACGTGCTGTGTCCCGCCTGGCTTCCCTTGCGACAGATCGTTCGGGGTGACAGTAAAGCCTCGACTTCCTGACCTGGGCTAGCCTGGGACAAGACTCTTTGGGCATAACCCCACTGTGTGAACCTGGACCCCTTCTGCTTGCTCTCTCCAAGAGTGGGCCTTGCAATTGACTTCCTTGCTCTCCAGTAGAACTCTGCCTATCCTGCCTTACTGTGGTTCTTGTAAAAGTATTGAAACTTGTGTGCTTCCATAACTCTGCCTTTTTCCCTCCCTTTTTTATAACTTATTAGAGTGCCATCTCATGTTAAGCGCTCACTTTCTGTCTGAAAATAAGTGGCGTTTCTCACTAAGACTTTTCTAATAAGTAACTAGGGTTGTATATATATATGATAGTGACTGTGTGCTGAATTTACTCACCTCTTTTTGCTAGTGTAAATTACAAGTGTGTCTTTAAATAAATAATTATATACTTTTACACCAAAGCTCTGGTCAGTGTTTGCTTGTGCTACTGTGCCTCTGTACCTATTGTGTATACTCTACATACTGCCTAACTCTTCTTGAGGGAAGTCTGACTTCTCAGCCACAGCTACCAAGTGAATCTGTGTGGTACAGACTGCTACCAAGTGGGTTTACTACCAAACATCTGTAGTCTTAAATCTTTTGCAGTGGTCCCCAAGGGAACTGCACAAGTTTCTGCCTAACAATATCATCTTTTGGCGACCTTTCAGAATGGGGCTAAAGCCATGGCATGGGTGACACTGTTGATCTGCTACATAGGAAGTGAAGTACAATGCTGGATTAGAAGTCAAATAGTACAGTGTCGAGGGTGGCGAACTCTGGATGGGAATGTACCACTCTAGTTGGTGTATATGTGGAGGCCGGTGTAAGTATTCTTCCTGAATTCAGTGCAGGGTTGCTCTTTGTATCTTTCAGCACCTAAAGCTTTACATGTAAACTCCTGAGGAATATGTGTCATTTTCTATGTGCCCCAGCGCGTCTGTGTCTTAGTGTGTTCTGGGTCGCTCACTTAGCTAAACTGCCATGGCAGTTTGCAACCTGTTTTTCACAGTGCTTCCTTGTGGGCAATGCCTGAGAGGAACTTTCACCTATTTGACAATGTTATGTAATGTTATGTTAGGAACATTTATAATGCGCACTACCACCCAAAGGCATCTTGGCGCGAGAAATGGGATTGATACAGGCTGCTGCAGTGACCCTAGAATAACAACATTTTCAGGGATTTCCTGAATTGGAGATGATTTGCCATGGCTCTAAGGCCAGAGGGTACCCCATTCCATGGTCTAATGGCAGCATATAAAAATGCTCAGCCTCCTACAAGAACCCAGCGCACCTTTGGGACAACCACTAAATTGGCATCTCTTGAACGCAGTGATCTGCCAGGGACATAGGGAAGGAAATTTGTCCTGCAAATACCCGGGGCCCTGTTTAAAAAGGCACAATGTGCTAAACACAAAGCCCTGAATTGAATCTTCTGTGCTACTCGAAGCAAGTGGAGTGCCCAGAGTACCGGGCTTCCGTGAGCTCCATACAGAGACGCGGTAGCCACCCTGGCTGCCTAGTTCTGCAACAACTGCAGGCGGCTGACCAGCCCAAAAGGTAGCGCCAGATAAAGTGCATTACAATAGTCGATCCAACTTGTAATCAGGGAGGACACCACTAAAGGCTGCAAATGTTCACGCAAAAAAGACAAGACACTGTGCAGAACCCTAAGAAAGAAATGACCAGTCTTACAAGCTGCACTAACCTGCAGTGACATTGATAGATCAGATGATAGTAGGACCACTAAATTCCTAACCACCTTCACTGAAGTGGGAAAATCACCCAGAGTTGAGGGCCTAAAAGAACCCAACCATTCAGCAACAACCAGAGAGGAACCCACCACCAAGACTTCGGTCTTGTCCCCATTCAGCTTCAGCCAATTCGCACTCATCCAATTTCCTACTGCCAACAGACATTCCCAAAATTTGAGGGACACTGTGCCTGGATGCTGATCCAAACAGACCAGGATCTGCGTGTCGTCGGCATAGGAATAGCAACGGAAACCGTAGGAACAGATGAGGTGAATCAGATATTAAAAAGCACAGGGGACAAGGCCGATCCCTGGGGAACCCTACAGGATGGAACCCGAGAAGAAGAAAAAGAAAAAAAAAAAAAGGAGATAAAGAAATAGATTGGCCCCTGTCAGCGAGAAAACACGCAAAGCAGCTCAGCACGGGCCCAAGAGGCACAATGTCTGTAGACGAGATAACAGTACGGCGTGGCTGACCGTGTGAAATGCCACTGACAGATCTAATAATATCAGGGCTCCCACACCGCCCAGATCAGCTAACATAGTAAGATCATCGACCACAGACACCAACATAGTATGCATTTAGAGGCGCGATGTTTGGGTTGCGTCATAAATTACTACACTTGTATTTGGGCATTGAAGTAGAACCATTGGTACCGTGTTTCAGTGCCAAAATCGTGTTTATACCTACCAGGGCCGGGCTCCTTTGGCAGAAGGTTTGTAGGTCTTCAGCTGGGTGCCCTGTTTTAGCATGATCTTACTACTATTTTGGGAAGCCACTTTTGTATCGTTATGGGGAGATTTTATGGATTAGATAGTGACTGCATCTGTAGGGGGAATGTTATTAGGTAGTCCCTCAATGGATTCCTATGGGTCTGACAAGTCCCCTCATTCCGGTCTATTTATTTCACTAATCTCTTCCAAGGTTTGGGCCTTCTAGCTCTCTTTGGAGTCTACCTTTCTGTCTCCATGGCGTGCGCCACCGAATGCTGAATCATGTGTGATTTAAGTGTTTTAGGCTTCAGTTGTTTACATGCAGCGCAAATCGGCTTCAATGTGCTCACGAGGGAGGCAGAGGTTACACGCCTTGTGGTTGTCACACCAGGGAAAGGGTGAGTTGCATTAGGGACAAAACATAAAGGGTGTCTTCACCATATAGGTAAATTAAATATTTAGGCATTCTCCAATTAAAACCTTCCCTACTGTACACTGGTCTCGACTGGGGATCGAAATGTTTCAGCAGTGCAACAGGAACTGGTCAATACCCTTTTTACTTTATAAGTAAAAACATCTTGTAATACTTCAGGATCAACCACTTAGATGGTGGGGCATGCAAAGCATGTGAATCTAAACAGATTCACAAGCCTCAGAAATATTAATAGAGTACCTTTGAAAATCGGAATGTACTTCCTGCACTAGGTACTTTATCCCTTACAACAGTGGCTTCCTTTGACTACTGGAAGTCAAATAGTTGACACATGCATGTGCACAACCAATCAACAGTGACAGCTAAAGGGAACAGCAAGTCAAAAGCTGTAGATGGAACATTGCTCGAGTTCTGCTCATTAATAGAGCACATGTGGTGGGATGCCACAGGCTGTAGCAACCCAAAAAACAAACAGCACACTGGTATCCGCTGGTAAATGAAACGTTTTCATGGTGGATGCTCCAAACCAAATGTAGATATGTGCAGAAAACATCCCAAAATGGGCAATGGTCTTTTGTGAGAAATAAGCATATGTGGTTCAATGTGTGATGGCTACAGACAACATATTAACCTCAACATGTTCCACAAACCTACCACCAGAAGGATTTTGTGAAAATCCACAAGGAACACATGATAAAAAGTACAAGACTCAGTGTCTACAAGAACACAAAACAAAATTGGCAACAAGAACAGTTCCTAGACGTATTTGTGTTATTATGTATTAACCTGACCTGTTGCAACACCAGTTTCTTGTTCCAGCTGTTGATAAAGTTTGTTTGAATAGTCTGCCATTTTTGTTTCAATAGAGATGTGTTTGACGGTACTCACGATGCCAGCACAGAAGCGTGTGGACCCAGCTGCCAACCTGCATATGCAGTAGGAAAAAATAATACTTAGACACAAGAGGCTAAAACATAAACAATGCTTTTCTGCTCAATGCTTTGCTAAACAAAAATACCTCAATTATCATTATCTTTAGAGATGCGCACTTTTCCAAATAACTTGACTAACAATTCAGTTGGTCCTCATTCATTACCTTATCACCATTCCCTTCTGAAAATGATGCCGGAAACATTTGACTAGGACTGGATTGGCAAACACTTTCCTTTGACAGCAGGAAACTATAAGACAGCCTTACAGGATGGATGTGGGATTCTTACGATATTGGCGCTGCACACATAGTTAATATGCAGTCTTGAACAGAATTTGTGGTTGTGTTTGTTAGCTATCAATTCAATAAAAACAGGAGCCTGTTGGTTCCATTTGTGCCATTAAGTCTTTAATGTTACTGAAGGTGCCGACAAATGTTTCGACCACTCTGGGGTCTTTATCAAGGCAAGTCGGTATATCTCATGTACATTTGTACAATTGGTAACATGGGGCCGTATTGCTTGGCATGGTACTGTGCACTGGTTAGTGCTTCTTTGGAGAGCTGGTGCCTTGATTAGCCGTCTCCTCACTGGTCGGTACTACATAGAAGCACTTACCAGTGCACAGTACCATGCCAAGCAATACGGCCCCACGTTACCAAATGTACATGAGATATACCCACTTGCCTTGATAAAGAACTTTGAGTGGTCAAAACATGTGTCGAAACAGTCTCACGTTTTTATTGAATTGAGACCTAACAAACCAACCACAAATTCTATTCAAGACTGCATATTAACTATGTGTGCAGTGCCAATATCGTAAGAATCCCACATCCATCCTGCACCTCCTTGCTTGGGGCACTGAGCACTACCCCATTGGATTCTTACAACAGGCTGCTAATACGCACCTATCTGAAGAAGATAAGTTCAGCGCGGTAGCCACACTTTCCCAGTGCTCTCATCCCCCCTTTCTATAAGACAGCATTGTTGCAAGGGTAATTTCATAGACCTTCACAAGCACATTGACAATATTTACAGACCAAAATAGGCAAGCTAAATGTTCCAAGAATATCTCCGGGAACGAATAATCAAAGCATGTCAAACTAAAGAATATCATACATGGGCCCTGGAATTCAGCAGCCAGATGTGAACACTGGTAACAGCTGACAGCTCGGACAGAAACTTCCAGGAATAGCGCTGAAAAAGAATGCTTCGCAGGAGCTCTTCTATTCTTACCTCCTCAGATTCCAGCTGAACTGAAACTCAGGGATGTGACTGCTCCCGAATTCCCCCCACCACGAGCATTCTCAGAATATACAAGTCTCCCCACCTCCTGATCTCCCTGCTGAAATATGTTGCCCTGTCATGCCACAGCACCATACTGCTGCATCAGCTATAGTACGAGAGCGCCGCGCCCGAGTGGAACGTGGTTGTCTCTCTACTGCTGCTTGCACGGAGTTAAAACTTGGACTATCATCACTCACTTGCCAGATGGCTGGCTTGGCTTAGTGGAGCCTGCAGCAGATATTCCTTGGATGATCTGGGATCTTATGTCCATGCTCTTCTGGCCCTCCTCATCTTCAGATCCTCAAGCAGTTTGGGCTTCCTTTTTTTCCAGTAGAGAGAGTGAACAGGGGGGTTGGTGTGATAAACCTGAAAGTGTCTCCCTGAATAGTCCCTGGGGATCTGTCATCCAGGTGGCCAGGACATGGCCATTGCTATTGGATCCAGTTCCTGTGGTTGGACCAGTGAGGGAGGATCACCTGGGTGGGGGGGATCCTCAAGGAGTGGAACACCGACGGGCCAAGTGGTTCATCACAGCCAGTGAGTCGAAGGACCGAACTGTGTTCAATGTAAGTCGCAAAGTGGCACATTGAGGAAAGTTCAAAGAACTGTAAATTGTTAAGTGAAAACCAGCGGCAGAGAGGTCCAGCACTACATGGGTGGTCACTTGAGAGACTCTGGTTGATCCCGCAATGAATGAAACTACTGATACCAGAAGGCCATAGGAGAGCCGCGAAGAGAGGTCAAAGTGGCCATACAAGGGTCTTGCAAAATCCTATGTACAGTTGAAAGTCTTTGATCGGCCAACAAACAGAAACCAACGGAAATAAACAAACTGTAAAATTGGCAAGAGTGAACCCGACAGAGGGATGCCTACAGAATGGGATGAAGTCTAAAGTCCCAATGAACAGTGTATTGACAAAATGAACTCGACAGAGGGCTGTCCATGGTGAGCTGTTTAAAAAGACATTGAAACTCCTGAACTTAACAGGGGGATGCATTTGTGAAAAGCCGTAAATGCGACAGAAGGGAGGCAGATATTCGAAGAGAGGGTCTGAGCCAGGAAGAGGGGGACCAAGCGGTGAAGGCATCACCCAATGTACATTTGAAAGGAACTTTATTTGTTATTTTTGAAGGATATCTAAAGCAGAACTGTCGGCTTGTGCTGGGAAAGCTTGCACGTGTTCTGTGCTCAGGAGTCCCAACTTGTCCCGTGCTCAAAGCTTGGTCATGGAGACCCTCGGCTACCACATCCACACTTATGATTTGTGAACACTTTTTTCTTTATTGTAAACCCTATCCCACACTCTTTTTGGTATTTAGTTGTAAGGATTGGCAATAGGATTTTTAGTATAGGCCCACTAGAACTGCCTTATTATGATTTGATGGTGGTAGCTTGCTCCAGTATTAGATTTAGGTTTCGATTAGGTGTTTTTCCAACCTACCTATACAGTTTAATAAACACCTTTGAACTGTGATCACTTGTGTCTGTCTATTCTTGATACCATACCTTCCTTACACTGGACAGAGGGTACATCGGTAGGAGGGACCAGGAGCCCTAGTGGGAGTGTGGCATTAATTTCACAAGGCCATCAAAAAGGGAATGAGTTAAGGAGGATGCGGTAAGGCAGGAGCCAGGGTTGGTGTGTGCACAGCATGCATGTCTGTACACGCTCACTAAGCTGCAACAATAGAAATAGGATTAGGCTGAACTGGATATTGATACCACTATTGCTGGCAGCGTGGTTCATGTAGTAGGTTAATTTCTCATTGTGACATCTGGTACCGTAGATCAATTTCTGCCTGAACGACGTGATGCGCACACAGAGCTGCATACCTGCTGCTGCTAGTTTTTACATTAGCAGCTTTGCCACAGCAGCATTAATGATGCAATACTGCAGGGCAGTATTCTGGCATGGCCCGCGCAAATGCCCTCAGATTCAGTGCAATTATGAAAAGGGATTACCTTTTCTACACCTCTCATGCCACAGTGATGGTCTTGTGCATCAATTTCTTTAAATTATTAATTGAATGTGTTGGGACTTGAGTCAGTCAGTCTTCAGCAAGAGAGGGTGCTATCCCAGGGCACAAGTTGTCCAATTCAATTAGTGGGCTTTTCCACTTTTCTTTCTCTTTCTTCTCTTGACCTCTTGAGGTCTTATCGATTTGGTTTTCACTTATCTGTAGCGCTCTTATTTTTTTCCTTATTACACAGACTTGAAAAAGTCTCTCTTGTTTCAATGTCCTCTGTGAAGTACCAGGAAAAAAATTCAGACACAAGTTTGTCATGTTTTTGGTTAAAGACCTTTATTGAAAATATAAGGGTTTGGGAAAGGGCCTCTCTGACCCTGCTCTAAGAGGAATTTCCCTACCTAAACAGAAACTAACGCTCTGTCAGTGTCAGGATGTCAAAAACAAAACTAACCTGTGTCCAAAGTTCTATTCTGACCCATTATAAACATAACTCTAAAGGTGAAAAAAGGGAAGTGTGTTTAACCTTAAGTGATTTGGAAAAGTGTTCATAATGGAAGAATAAATTACTTAAACAGAGGTTTCTTCAAGGATAAAGTTCTTGGTTTCAGAGGGTAGTTCCCCTCCCCTGGGTTCTTCCTTACTCCTTGAGGTTTTCATGCACTGGTGTTCTCTGGACCTCTCAAGGCTAAAGGTCCTTGTTACAGAGGGTGGTGTTCCCTTCGTCTGAATTCCTCCTTACTCGTTGAGATTTTCACGCACTGGTGTTCTATGACCTCTCCTTGAGTTTTTATTAACAGTTCTTTAGGCCTCTCCTGGCCAAGTGCAACAACTGCACACAAAACTGTTTGACTTCTTTCTTGTTTAACACAATCCTTTTCAAATGCATCGTATACTTCCCTGCCAGGACTTCTGTTTAACACACTTGATATTGCGCGGTTTACTCTCCTGCCAGGATTTCTGATTCACACACTTGAGGTTTTCGCCCGCTCTCAAAGTTGTTTGTATATAGCATTGCATAATAATTTGTGAGGGGTTGGAAATGAGAGGCAGAGACAAAGTAGTAATATTCTCATTATTAATAATTGTATTTAACATAAATGGGTTGGAAAAACGCATTTCTGGCCCTATCCTAAAAGAAAGAGGTTCCCCACTTAAGAAGCTAAAACTAAGAATCAGTCTGTGTCAAGTAGTTAGCAACTTAGAAACCATCCTTGATTCCAAAACATTCTACCTGCCATTTCTTTCTGCCATTTCTGCTGTTTTGCTGTGGAGAAATTTTGCTTTAGCTACAAACTCCTTGGAAGTCCTCTTTCTGTCTCTGCAAGTGGATGCAGAGACAGCACCAGCTACAAAAACCCCACTGGAAGTGCTGCTGGATGTTTCTTTCTGCCAAACTGCCGTTTTGCTGTGGAGAAATTTCGGTTTTGCTGCAAACTCCTTGAAAGTCCTCTTTCTGACTCTGCAAGTGGAGGCAGAGACAGCACCCGCTATAAAACCTCCACTGGAAGTGGAGCGCATCGGTGTGCTGCTGTGTGTTTGGGGTGCAGGTCTGTGGGGCTGCGGCGGTGAGGCATTCACTTTGCAACTAGGCAAGTCTGTGCATGTGGAGCAGTGTCTGTTTTCAGTGGATGCTGTGCTGAAGGAGGAGCAGCTGCTACAAGAACCACTGTAAACCGTAGAGTGGAGCTGAGGATAGTCGAGGAGAGCAGTCCGTGCACGTATGCTGTCGGCTCCGGTCCAGCAGAAACCTATAAGATTCTTATCTCTACGGAAGACCACCATTCTACATTCTGGATTGTAATGAGGGAGTGTTTTGTGGCATGTGGCGAGGACCTGCTGTTCTGGTGCTCCGTGATCGGAAAAGTCCTCTCTCTATTGCTCCTCCCTGCTCGCTCCCACAAGGGTGAAAACCCCTGAACATACGTGGAGGGAAGCGGGAGTGAGAGAGTGTTTGGTCTTTAGTGGAAGCAGGAAGCCGCCATACACTGAAGGACTTCTCTCCCTCCTGCAGTGCACTTCCGAGAATAACAAAGCCAGATGGCAGCAAAGCGTACGCGGTCCTGTGACACGGTCATGCAAGTACTGCGTTACTGTAACGCTCACCTGACTCCCACGGGGGCGCTGGCCTGGTTCACGCTGCTGTGACCTCGTCTAAGGTGATGCGCAGGGTTCGGAAGACGGACTGGACCGGGCTCCAGATCTGGCTTGTCTGACTCGCAGAAGTATCCTTCTGTAGGTGAGAATAGGGGGGTTAACTGTCTGCGGGGTAATGCAATTGGCCTCCTTCTGTGCTTCCCCGTAGCGTCTCACCTTAGGGTCTGGAAGGACGAGCTCTCCATCCTGCTTCTGATGCAGGGGCGCGTTGGTATCCAGTTACGTCACTGGATTTTCGGATGGGTGAGAACCAAACTTGCTTGGCTTCCAGGTAAGTTTTTCTATAAGTGGTTCCCCTTGTGTCCATGCATTAATGTTCTAATGCTAGTGTCTTTTTCCCCATAGGGGCCAGGGTACGGAATGCCGGGGAACAGGCACCGACCCGAGGTGAGCGGTGAAATCCTTGTGGAAATCTTTAATGAGTGTTTTGGTAATGTTTTTTCATTCACTCATTAACGCTGATGTCTTTTTCCCCTTAGGGGCCGGGGTCCGAAAATGCCTGGATGCGGCGCGGACCCAAAATGAAAAGGGAATGACCCAACAGGTAAGTCTTGACATGGAGATTTAGCTTCCCTTTTCCCTTCTTTCTCTCACCTTTGTTCTTGTCTTTTTCTTCCTAGGCGCAGGGGCGCAACTGCGAATCCGGATGGTCGCTGCTGAACATGGAGGCGCCCTGTAAAGGTGAGTAGAATGCGGCGCTGCAGCGATCGATGCGATGTGCTTTTAAAAATAAATGTCTTCCTTTTCAGGATTGTCAGCGAAATGTCTCTGGGATGCAGATTTAGCAGGTGAGGCCTTTTCCTTCTTCTGTTCTCTTGTTCCCTTCCTTTGCAGGTGATTCAGGATGCTGGCAGGTGTGGCAGAAGTCAAGATGCAGGAGCAGACACAGTGAGCGTCCAGATGCTAGATGCAGAACAACGCGAAGCACGTGTGGCTGATCGGGTGTGGTTTAAATAGCCTTGGAAGAAGTTCCTAGAATGTGTCCTTCCTCCAATCAGGTATTTATCCTTCCCCGACCACGCCCGGGTTGTAAATGAGTCCCACAGGTAAAGTAGTTCCTTTCAGGCCTCAAGGAGGCCGGGGTTCTGCAGCATGGTCTGCATCAGGTAAGTGCACCCAAACACTTTCACAATGAGCCTGGCGCCTATGGCGCCAGGACTGACGTTTTCTATGAGCCTGGCGCCATAGGCGCCAGGACGCTGTCCAAAGGGCCCCTATAAGGGGTTGCTGGGACCTTCCCCGGGGACTTGATGTCCGCTTTCGGGGACGCAGGGCCTGAGCTGGCTCCCCGGGAGCGGGCATCGTGACAGCACTCCCCCCCCCCCCCCCCCCCCCCCCAAGGCCCCTCCCAAGGTTGTTCCCTCCGGGGGTTTTGGTTTGTTTGGGAAGAGTCGGTGGAATTTCCTGACTAATCGAGGTGCATGCACATGGTCACTGGGTTCCCACGACCTCTCCTGAGGTCCGTACCCTTTCCAATCAATTAGGTAGAAAAGCTTTGACCTAAACATTTTTGAATCTAAAATGTTCTTCACTTCGAATTCGGGTTCCCCATCTATTTGAATAGGTTCTGGAGGTTTGAGTAGTCGGGTTCCGGGGACCACTGGTTTCAGAAGTGACACATGAAAAACAGGGTGAATTCGCATATTAGCTGGTAAATCAAGTTTAACCACTACTGGGTTAATTATTGCCGTAATAGAATAAGGTCCCAGATATTTTGGGTTAAAAGTTCGAGGCCCTTTGAGCGGTAGATGTCTGGTAGCTAACCACACTTGATCCCCAATCTGATACGGAGGTGCTTCACTCCGATGTAGGTCAGCATTCTCCTTGTATTTTCTCTTGGCTTGTTGTAAATGCGTGGTTGCCTCTTTGAAGGCTCGGGTAATGGTAGAATGCAGATGTTCTACTGCGGGCACTCCGAGGTTCTGAGGTGAGTCAAGGTTTGAGGTTCGAGGGTGATGTCCAAACAAGGTATAAAAAGGACTATGGCCAGTTCCAGAGTGTACCGAATTATTATATGCGTATTCGGCTATCCAAATAATGTCTTTCCAGTTGCTTTCAGATTGCTGTAACATACACCGTAAGTACTGCTCAAGGGTCTGATTTGTCCTCTCGGTCTGACCATCGGTCTGAGGGTGGTGACTGGTCGATAATCTTACGTCGATTTGTGCCATTTGACAACATTTGCGCCAGAAGTGGGAAATGAATTGGCTTCCCCGGTCAGAGATTAGTATAGATGGGAATCCATGTAGCCGAACAATATTTTCGAGGAATTCTTTGGCTAGGACAGAAGCGGAAGGTAAACCTTTCAAAGGAATGAAGTGGGCCATTTTGGAAAACAAATCCACAATAACCAGAATGGTATTGTATCCCGAACAAGGAGGCAAGTCTGTAATAAAATCCATTGATAGTGTGTGCCAGGGTGCTGGCGGTATGTCTAGAGGTTGAAGGAGACCGGCTGGTCTTTTCTTTTGACCTTTATTTTGGGCACAAACACCACAAAAGATTTAACATCTTTTCGCCAAGAGGGCCACCAGAATTGTCGTTTCACCTTTTCCATTGTCTTGGCAATACCGGGGTGTCCCTCTATTAATGTATCACAATAACCTGAAATAACTAGTTTGTGTAAATCCTAGTGCGGCAGGAATAAGCGTCCTTGGTAATAAGGTAAACCATTATCTATGGTAAAGTCTGATCCTTTTGTATTCAATCCTGTAGGACTGTAGGGTCCAGGAGTTGTTTCACTCTGACTTGAATGTCTTCAAGCGTCTGTAACGAAGTCATGCCTAGAATTCTCTGTTCGGGAATTATTGGTACTGGTTCTGAGTTTGTATCAGATTCTCCCATTCCAATTCGGGATAAGGCGTCTGCTTTGCCGTTCTTGCAGCCAGGTCGATAGGTAATCACGAAATCAAATTCAGCGAAAAACAAAGCCCATCGGAGCTGCCGTGATGACTGAGCCTTGGCGGTTTTCAAATACTGTAAATTCCGGTGATCAGTGATCACTGTGATGGTATGTCGAGGGCCAAGCAGGTAATGCCGCCAGGCTTTAAAAGCGGACTTTATGGCTAACAGTTCGTCAGTGATTGCGTAATTAATCTCTGGTGCCGAGAATTTTCTGGACCAAAATGCTACGGGATGCAATTGGTTGGTTTCAGGATCTCTTTGAGGCAGAACTGCTCCCATGGCTAGGCTGGATGCGTCAGTTTCGACGACATATGGGAGATCTGGACGTGGGTGTTTCAATATAGGTGCAGAGGTAAACTTAGCTTTTAAATCCTGGAAGGCCTGCTCGGCTTCTTCAGACCATTCAAAACGTTTATTTTTCCTCAAGAGTGCAGTAATGGTTTGTACTATGCGTGAAAATTCCGGGATAAACCTGCGATAGAAATTGGCAAAGCCGAGCATGCTTTGAACCCCTTTTACAGAGCGAGGTGATGGCTATTTGAGGATGGCATCCACTTTTCTTGAGTCCATTCGGACTCCTTTGGGTGTCAGGATGAAACCGGGAAACTCTACTTCTGTGGTATGGAAAACACATTTCTCCAGTTTAGCAAATAGTTTGTGTTGGCGCAGTTTTTCCAGAACTGCCCTAACGTGTTTTCTGTGATCAGATTCCGAAGAGGAGTACACTAGAATGTCATCGATATAGGCGACAACACAAACATCGATGAGTTCCCGAAGGTAATCATTCATAAAGAATTGGAAGGCAGCAGGCGCATTACACAACCCGAAAGGCATTACCTGGTATTCGAATAATCCATATTTTGTACGGAAGGCTGTTTTCCATTTGTCGCCTTCTTTTACTCGCACCAGATGATATGCCCCCCGGAGATCTAACTTGGTGTATATGCAAGCGTCCTTCACCTGGTCAAGGAGTTCAGGAATCAGAGGCAGAGGATAACGGTTTTTAACCGTTATCTGGTTCAATGCGCGGTAATCGATACAAGTTCTAAGGTCGCCTTCTTTTTTAGGCACGAAGAACAAAGCCGAGGATGCCGGAGACTTTGACGGGCGAATAAAACCATTGGCGAGGTATTGATCCAAATATTGTCTCAAATGCAGGTTCTCAGGTTCAGTAAGGGCATAAATTCTGCTAAAAGGGAGTTGTGCACCGGGCACCAGATCGATTTGACAATCGTACGATCGGTGAGGAGGTAACGTGTTGGCCTGTTCCTTTTGGAAGACGTCCTGAAAGTCCTGGTATTCCGGAGGTAATTGCATGGAGGCAGAGGTTACAGATGCTAGATTAATCTTCAGGTTTTTTGGGTATCATGTTTGTGCACAAACCGGGAAGGTTATTCTCTTAGCTCGGCAATCAATTCGAGGATTATGTGTCTCTAACCAAGGAATTCCAAGAATAACCTGAAACTGTGGAGCCTTGATTACATCAAACACAACTGCCTCCCGATGGCCGTCAGGACCAATAAGAGTCACCCCAGCAGTGGAATGTGTTACTGGTCCAGAGGCAATTTCAGTTCCATCGACTGTGGTGATGACATCTTTGCTGGTTTTAGGACGGAGAGGGAGGTTAATCCTAGAGGCCAATCCACGATCCATATAGTTTCCAATAGACCCACTATAGATGTATGCCTTTATTGCATGCAACCGCTTAGGCTTTTCTGGATCTACGAGAACCATTGGCACAATGAAATGCGAAGTCTGAGAGTTAGTTTTCAAGCTCGGCAAGCGGACCCCTACGCTTGTCGGGCTGAGTCGTTTCCCGAAACAGAGTCTTCATGGTTTTTATCAGCGGCTCCTACCGCTTTTTGGGGCCGTTTTGCCGGGCAATCTCGTAGAAAGTGTCCAGAGTTCCCACAATAAAGACATAATTTTAACTGCCACCTCCTTTCACGTTCCTTTTGAGTTAAGGGTTCTTTAACCCCTCCAATTTGCATAGGCTCAGAGACATCAACTCCCTTGGGGTTAGCGTGGGTCTTGACCAACAACCGGGTCTCAAACCTGAACCAATCTGTTTTTCTGTTTTGATGTCTGTGATCCAATTGGACCACTAAGTCTATATATCCTGTGCATTCTTGGGGCGGATTTACAACTTGGGCCAAGACATCTTTAAGTTCTCCGCGTAGAACTCGATAAAATAACGTGACTTTTTTATCCTCTGGCCATCCCGTTTCCACAATTAGTCTATTAAAGGTTGCAATATAGGATAGGAGGTCCTGATTGCCCTGTCGCAGGGATAGAAGTTCGTCATCCAGAGCCTGCCCCTGAGAGTGTCGAGCAAATAACCTTTCCATGCTTGCTTGAAATCCTTGAAAATAACGGAGAATCGGGTCATCTTGAGTAACCAGTGGAACTGACCAATCGGCAGCGCAGCCGCTGAGATATGACAATACAAAGGCTACTTTGGTCTGATCATTAGGGAAGGCCCCAGGTCTGCATAGGAAGTGCAAACGACACTGATTCATGAATACGGCGAATCGTTTGGGGTCCCCAGCAAAGCGTTCAGGTGGGGCCAGCGGCATGTTTCCAGGTAGATTAATCTGCACAGGGTTACTGGGAACCACAGGAGCGGGGTTCCCTCCGGAACAGGGTAGAGGAGTTTGTCCAGCTTGACCTTGCAAAAGCTGTCTGGCCAGGTCATCAGTTCTTTCCTTTGATATTATTAATTCCCTCTTGAGGGCATTAGTCTCTTGACGAGCGGCATATACTTCGGCCCGTAATTCCCCCAGTAATTGGGCCAACTGATCAGTCTCAGAAGTTTCCATAGTGCCTGGGTGGGAATTTGTAGAAAGGCTTCGCGTTCTGTAACGCTCACCTGACTCCCACAGGGGCACTGGCCTGGTTCACGCTGCTGTGACCTTGTCTAAGGTGATGCGCAGGGTTCGGAAGACGGACTGGACCGGGCCCCAGATCTGGCTTGTCTGACTCGCAGAAGTATCCTTCTGTAGGTGAGAATAGGGGGTTAACTGTCTGCGGGGTAATGCAATCGGCCTCCCACTTACCCCTCTCAACCTCCTCAAAACCCTTCTGTGCTTCCCCGTAGCGTCTCACCTTAGGGTCTGGAAGGACAAGCTCTCCATCCTGCTTCTGATGCAGGGGCGCGTTGGTATCCAGTTACGTCACTGGATTTTCGGATGGGTGAGAAGGAACAAGTTACTTACCTGTAACTGTTGTTCTCCAGCATGGGTCTGGCATGGATTCACATGCTCATGAATATTCCCCGTCGTCAGGCTGGGAATCCTCGGTAAAGAAAAAACCAGTATCAGTTTCGTTTCTGATCTGTCTTTCGTAGTAATAACCAATCACTGGTCTCTGCGTCATACTGACCACAGCCAATGACTGCCCTCTACCTAAGCACCGCCTCTGGCAGCCATCTTCAGATTTGGAAGCACGTGAAGTGGCAGTATGACCAAGTGAAGAGCCGCAGAGGGGTAGGCGGGAGGGTTCGCATGTGAATCCATGCCAGACCCATGCTGGAGAACAACAGTTACAGGTAAGTAACTTGTTCCTTCTCCAGCATGGGGTCTGGCATGGATTCACATGCTCATGAATAAAGAATACATAGCAGTACACACATGCACAACCACGGGAGGTGGCAAAGGCTCAACATTAAGCATCACATCAACTCAACATTAAGCATCTTACCTCCTCACCAGGCTCACCTCAGGCGAACAGGTTGCGCAGCACTGCTTGGCCGACCCTGGACTCCTCCCTGGAATCCCGGTCGACGCAGTAGAATTTCGTGAAGGTGTGCGTCGACCTCCACGTAGCAGCCCTGCATATGTCCAGCAGGGGCACACCAGATAGGAACGCCGTGGTAGCTGCGATCGCTCTGGTGGAATGGGCTCTCGGACGGCCAGGCAGCGGTCGGTTTGCCAACCGGTGACAGTACATGATACAGCCGGAGAGCCATCTGGAAATGGAAGCCTTCGAGAGAGCCTTCCCCTGATTGACAGGTCCAAAGTTCACAAAGAGTTGTGACGTCTTCCGAAAACACTTCGTGCGGTCTACGTAGAACTTCAGCGCTCTAGCCACATCCAGCGAGTGCAAAGTCCTCTCAGCCGGCGACGAAGGCGACGGGAAGAACACAGGCAACACCAAGGGTTCGTTGAGATGGAAGTCCGACGGCACCTTGGGCATGAAGGAGGGGTGCGTCCTGAGCACTACCCTCGTGTCGTGGAAAGTCAAGTACGGGGCCTTGCAGGAAAGGGCCTGGATCTCTCCCACTCGTCGTGCGGAGGTGATGGCCACAAGAAAAGCTGTTTTCCACGATAGAAACTTCAACGGGGCCGAGTGCAGAGGCTCGAACGGAGGTCCCATGAGCTTGGTCAGCACCACGTTGAGCTCCCACGCCGGGGCCGGAGCCTTCACCGGCGGGAACGATCTGAACAGTCCCTTCATGAACTCCTTCACCAGACGATGAGACCACAAGGACGTCCGCCCCGTGGTTCTGGTGTATCGGGAGATCGCAGCAAGATGAATCTTGATGGACGCGTGTGCCAGACCAGCTTTGGCCAGCGTCAGCAGGTACGGCAGTACTTGGGGAGCCGTAATCCGTAGAGGGTTAATCTTCTGTGCGTGGCACCAGACAGAGAACCTCTTCCATTTGTGTCCGTAGCATTTAAGAGTCGAGGACGCCCTGGCCTTTGCAAGAACCTCTCTGCAATCGGCCGGTATGTCGTATCCTCCAAACTCTAGCGCTGCAGGAGCCAGGCCTGCAAGTTCAGCGACTTCGGGTCGTGGTGGAGGATGGCGCCTCCTTCCCTGGAGAGTAGATCCGCGTCCGCCGGCAGCTTGATCGGCGGGGACGCTGACAAGTCCAGAAGGTCCGGGAACCATATCTGCCTCGGCAACGCAGGTGCGACGAGGATCATCCTGCACCGTGACCTCTTGAGCTGGTTGACGAGCCGGATTAGCAGAGGCAAGGGAGGGAACGCGTAGAGGAACAGGCCCTCCCAGGGGAACGAGAAAGCATCGCCCATGCTCCTCGTCTGGGGAAACCTGCTGGCGAACCTCCGGCACTTGGTGTTCGTCGCCGTCGCGAACAGGTCGATCTGGGGTGTGCCCCACCGTCGGAAGAGGCGATCCACCAGATCCTGCCGTAGTTCCCACTCGTGGCACGAGCGCAGCTCCCTGCTGAGTGAGTCGGCGATGGTGTTTTTTATCCCTGCCAGATGAAACGGCACCAGAAAAATCCCTTGGGCGACGGCCCAATGCCACAGGTCCTGCGCCTCCTTGGACAGCGCTGGGGACCTGGTTCCGCCCTGTTTCCTGATGTAAAACATGGTGGTGGTGTTGTCGGTGAAGATCCTCACCACCTTGCCCTTGAGGGACGGAAGGAAGGACCTGAGAGCCCAAAACACTGCACGGAGCTCCAGGACGTTGATATGCAGGGACTTCTCCGTCGGGAGCCAGAGTCCCCTTGCGTGCAGATTTTCGGTGTGCGCTCCCCACCCTTCCAGGGAGGCATCCGTGGTCACAGTCTCCTGGTGGGCTGGGGTCTGGAAGTCCATGCCCGCCGTCAGATGCGCGCGGGTGCCCCACCACCGTATCGCTCGTCGGAAACTCTCGTCGAGCTTGATCCTTTCCTCGAAGCTGCCCGTCGTCTGGATCCAGCGCGCATCCAGGAATTCTTGCAACGGGCGCATCCGGAGCCTGCACATGGGAATGAGGTAGATGCAGGAAGACATCATCCCGAGGAGGGACTTGATGGACCTCACCTTGGCCGCGTCGGCCACCAACATCCGTTGCACCTTGCCCAAGATGGTCCTGGTCCTCTCCTCCGACGGGGAGGCCAGAAGGGACACTGTGTCGAGCCTCGCTCCCAGAAACAGTGCGACTTGCGCGGGCACCAGGTGGGATTTGGCGTAGTTCACGGAGAATCCCAGGTCCGTGAGGAGTTGGACGGTCCTTGCCGTGTGGACCACGGCGAGCTCCCTCGTCTTGGCGCGGATGAGCCAGTCGTCCAGGTAGGGGTAGACGTGAATCCCCTCGCGGCGCAGCTGCGCCGCCACCGGTGCGAGGCACTTGGTGAATACCCTGGGTGCCGACCGTAGTCCGAAGGGAAGGGCTTTGAACTGGTAATGACGCCCTTGGACCACGAATCTGAGGAATTTTCGGTGCCCCTTTAGGATGGGAATGTGGAAGTAGGCATCCTCCAAATCCAACGACGATAGGAAGTCTCCTTCCTCCAGCTGACCCAGGACGTGCTGGAGGGTGAACATCCGGAACTTCTGCGCCTTGATGAACTTGTTCAGACGTCGCAGGTCTAGGATGGGGCGCCATCCTCCCATCTTCTTCTTCACAAGGAAGTATCGCGAGTAGACTCCGGAGCCCCGAAGCCTCTTTGGGACGAGTTCGATGGCGCCCTTTCTGAGCATCGCCTTTACCTCCAGGAGAAGTTGAGGGACGTGAAGTTCTTTCCTGGCCACGGGGGGGACGCGCGGGCACCTTCTTTGAAACTCGAGCGCGTGGCCCCGGGCCAGGGCGTCCAGCACCCAACGGTCGGTGGAGATGGACTCCCACACGCTGACGAAGCCCGCCAGCCGGCCTCCCACCGGGGTGCTTCGGTGGGGGCCCGACCCCACGGCCGGTTCAATCCTGCTTGGACGCGGCCTTGCCGCCTTGACCTCCTTGGCGACGACGGCGGGGTCCGCTAGACTTGCCTCGTCCTCTGTAGGCCTCTTGCGACGACGAGCGGGCCGCTTGACGGTAGGAAGCGAAACCGCCGCCGGAACCTTTGGAGGCGCCCTTGCCTCCGCCGCTCCGAAAGGGCGTTCGTCGTTGCTGCAGGACTCCAAGGGCCCTGGCCGTCTCAGTATCCGCCTTGATGGCCTGAAGGGAATCGTCCACTGTCTTCCCAAACAGGTTGTTCCCGTCGAAGGGCATGTCCAGGACTCTGGTCTGGACGTCCTGCCGAAAGTCCGTAGCTTTGAGCCATCCACGACGTCGAAGGCAAACGCCGTTGCCCAGCTGGCGGAACCCAGTGTCGGCGATGTCCGTCGCCACGGTGATGGCGTGGTCCGACGCCACCTCACCTTCCTGCAGGATCTCAAGGGCCTCCGCCCTCTTGTCGTCCGGCAGAAAATCCAGCAGGGGAGCTATCTTGTACCAGAGCTCCCTGTCGTAGCGGGCCACGATAGCCAAGGCGTTGGCCGCTTTAATCGTCGTCGCTGCCGACGAGATGACTCTACGTCCCATAGCATCCAATTTCTTTCCCTCGCCGTCCGGCGGGGAAGTCGATGTGGAGGCCGCACCCCCCCCCCACTTTCTTCCTGGCTGCCGCGGAGACGACGGAGTCCGGGGTAGGCTGCGCCCGGAGGCATAGGGGGGCCGTGTCCGGGACCCGGTACTTTTTCTCGTACCGGTCTCTTCTAGCTGGCGTCGTGGAAGGGTTCTTGAGGAGGGAAAGGCCCTCATCCCAAATGTCGTCCAACAGAGGCACTGCGAGGACCGTCTTCCTCTTGGCCTCGCGCCGCTGGTAAAGGAAGCCTTCCTTTTTCTTCTCCTCAGGGCAGAGTTGGAAAAGCTCGGAAGCCCTGGAGATCATGGAGTGGAAAGATCCGATCTCGTCGGGCGGAGAAGCCCTGGTGGGAGGCGACGACGGAAAATCCTCGTCGTATGCCTCGTCGTCCGTACCCGTCGCTGCCGTGTCAGTCCCCGTATCATCCCCTCGGGTGGACGGGGAGGAGGGCTGGACGGGGCGCGACGGTTGAAAAGGAGGTGGTGGATGGATCCTTCTTTTCTTGGTAGGGGGAACACCAGAAGGTCCCGGTTCTGGATCCCCCGACGGGAGAGGTTCCTCCGTCGGTAACGGTAGCCTCGTCCTTATCTCGGAGCATAAGGACTGTATGGCCAACAAAATGGCCGCCGAGTTGTCTTGCGGCGCTGGCAGAGGGGAATCCGACGGGCGAGCAGGGGCCCCGTCGGTATCCTCGACGATGTCGTCGTCGTCACCTGCGTCGGGGTCCATTCCGACGGGCTGGCCTTCTTCCACGCCTAGGCCGTGGCTTAAGACCTCGATCAGCTCCTCTTCTGAGGTTGAGGCCGAATCTACGACGACGCCCTGCCCCCCCTTCTTCTTCCCCACGGAGGGTTTCACGGGGGTCCTATCGATGGGCACAAAGGAAGACTCCCTCCGAGGAGGCAGGGAGATTCTGGGCCCTGAGGTCGCCACCACTGGTGTAGCCACCACAGGCTGAGCCAGGGCCGCCGCGACCGTTTCGATAGAGGGCTTGGTCGGATGGATCAAGGCCTTCACCACCTTAGGTGCGCTCACCGCCTTATCCTTGAGGGAGGGGGCACTGCCACGCTCCTCCTCTGCCTTAGAGCTCGACCGGGGCCTCTCCAGGAGCTTCGCCGGGTGCTCGGCCTTCCTCTTACCCGACCCAGAGCGTTGGCTCGTGGTTGATGGTGCCGGGGAGGGTGCGCCCTGCCTGGCGCCCGTAGAGCCCGACCGTTCGGCGCTCCCGGTGCCAGCGGACTCGCGGTGCTTGGCCTTATGTTGGGCCCCCGTCGCCGGGGCGCCCTCAAAGGTCTTAGAAGACCGCTCGGATTTCTTCTTCTTCTCGCCAGACGGGCTCTTACCCTCCAGCCAGTTGGCGAGACGTTGATGGCGGTCCTTCATGGTCTGTTCCGACATGTTGCCGCAAAACGCACAGTCCTTCTCCACGTGCGTCTTGTCCTCATGAAGGCAGTAAAGGCAGAAAGAGTGTTCGTCCTCCTTGAAGACGTTCTGCAGCTGGCATCCAGGGCAGACCCTGAACAGCTTTCCGGGCGTCGAGCTTCCCTTCTCCTGGGCCATCTCCGAGACCGGGCCTGAGAAGCTTCTGGAGTCCTCCGAAGCGTAGCTCGACGAAATCTTCACCCTTGAGGGGCACAGATGAATCCGACACGGGTCCCCGTTGATCGGATGTAGGATCGGTGGAGCTTGAGGCTCTTTTGACCGAAAGAATCGAAGTTTTTTTGTGAAAAAGCGCGAAAAAAAGCACTAACGCTCGAGAGCAATAGCACGAGGATCCCAACACATGAACGTGCGGTAAAAATCTGAAGATGGCTGCCAGAGGCGGTGCTTAGGTAGAGGGCAGTCATTGGCTGTGGTCAGTATGACGCAGAGACCAGTGATTGGTTATTACTACGAAAGACAGATCAGAAACGAAACTGATACTGGTTTTTTCTTTACCGAGGATTCCCAGCCTGACGACGGGGAATATTCATGAGCATGTGAATCCATGCCAGACCCCATGCTGGAGAACCAAACTTGCTTGGCTTCCAGGTAAGTTTTTCTATAAGTGGTTCCCCTTGTGTCCATGCATTAATGTTCTAATGCTAGTGTCTTTTTCCCCATAGGGGCCGGGGTACGGAATGCCGGGGAACAGGCACCGACCCGAGGTGAGCGGTGAAATCCTTGTGGAAATTAGGTAAGTCTTTAATGAGTGTTTTGGTAATGTCTTTTCATTCACTCATTAACGCTGATGTCTTTTTCCCCTTAGGGGCCGGGGTCTGAAAATTCCTGGATGCGGCGCGGACCCGAAATGAAAAGGGAATGACCCAACAGGTAAGTCTTGACATGGAGTTTTAGCTTCCCTTTTCCCTTCTTTCTCTCACCTTTGTTCTTGTCTTTTTCTTCCTAGGCGCGGAGGCGCAACTGCGAATCCGGATGGTCGCTGCTGAACATGGAGGCGCCCTGTAAAGGTGAGTAGAATGTGGCGCTGCAGCGATCGATGCGATGTGCTTTTAAAAATAAATGTCTTCCTTTTCAAGATTGTCGGCGAAATGTCTCTGGGATGCAGATTTAGCAGGTGAGGCCTTTTCCTTCTTCTGTTCTCTTGTTCCCTTCCTTTGCAGGTGATTCAGGATGCTGGCAGGTGTGGCAGAAGTCAGGATGCAGGAGCAGACACAGTGAGCGTCCAGCTGCTAGATGCAGAACAACGCGAAGCACATGTGGCTGATCGGGTGTGGTTTAAATAGCCTTGGAAGAAGTTCCTAGAATGTGTCCTTCCTCCAATCAGGTATGTATCCTCCCCGTCCACGCCCGGGTGGTAAATGAGTCCCACAGGTAAAGTAGTTCCTTTCAGGCCTCAAGGAGGCCGGGGTTCTGCAGCATGGTCTGCATCAGGTAAGTGCACCCAAACACTTTCATAATGAGCCTGGCGCCTATGGCGCCAGGACTGACGTTTTCTATGAGCCTGGCGCCATAGGCGCCAGGACGCTGTCCAAAGGGCCCCTATAAGGGGTTGCTGGGACCTTCCCCGGGGACTTGATGTCCGCTTTCGGGGACGCAGGGCCTGAGCCGGCTCCCCGGGAGCGGGCATCGTGACAGTTACTGCCACATTAAGTTTGTCAGCATACATGCGCCACTGTGAATGTTAGTGTATCTCATGAGGGTCAAGTTGATAAGTTACAAAGTAACCACACGTATCTATATGCAAGTTGCACCTTTGACATTTTAAACCCCGATTTATATTTTTAAATGTAGTTTTAATGTTTAGTCATCTATATTGACAAAAACCTACAGCGGAAAACATGAAATTAAAACAACCTAAGAGACTTGGCCTGGGAAGTCAAACCGCTGTAAAAGGGAAAAGGCCACGTAGTCCACTTGTCGCGAATAGAACTCAACGGCCCAAGAAAGAAAAGGGGCAAAAAAGAAAGTAACAGCTGCGCTCCTACCCTTGAATTACAACAACAGAAAATATAGTTTTTTCCCCCACAGGTACAGGAAAGCTGAATCCACCAATATCAATACCTGTGTCTATTAATTCGGGAAACCAACCCTTGAATTTGTCACAAGACTTACCCCATAACACGGCTGCTACGCACAACCTTGATGATCGACAAGACCTGTCAACTTTGAATGATTGTTCTTTAGATAACTATGGATCATTCCTGAAACTCTGCAACTCAATTAGAAGTAACTCAATTGGGTTGCACCCTGCAGCAACAAATATAGACAGCCAGGTCAGTAATCTATCCGCCAGTCCCAATTTGGAAATTTTAAATGTCTCAGAATCCCAACGAGAAATGCCCACTGTGAATAAACGTTCTGAAGGCAATTATAGAGCACCTCTATCTATACAAGCAATGCAAGTGACAATGGATATTTTAACATCATTAACAGCCAAAGTCGAAGCTTTGTTTAGTTTATGCTCCACTATTGCCTCAGACCAACAACGACTATATTCATTGGTCACTAAACTGGTAATTAACAATGAGGATTGAGGATGAGACTTCAATCACAATATCTCAAAAGTGCTCTCCCATCGCCCATTGATTCCAAGGTAGTCATCCCCAGCAAGCCCTTGGATAAGGCAAGAGGTTCTGAAATCAGCCGTCAAAGCCCTGAAAAACAAAGCAACATCACAATGGTGATAGGGGACACAAATACATTGTGGCATATGCAGGACTTTGTTAACATCGCTGCTGTTTCGGAGGATGATGCCATCGATGCACTATGTGCAGAAATGTCTTTGATGGAGGCAACGTCTCCACCAATAGATCCTATCAATACACTACAACGGTCAGCTCAAGTTCAGTATGATCCATGTTCAACACAATTATCAAAAGATAACCATGCTCAATTTAGGGTGAGACAGAACAAACAAAATCTTAATTGCCCAAGGATAATATCTAGTGTCCTACCTGATGGATCTAAAAGAACTAAGTCTGAATGGTCCCTTGGACAAATGGGTCCATTTCCAGAATACAGGTATTTCTGCATCAGACTCGTTTGGTCTAACATTGTCGGTTAAAACAAAGAACACTGCCGTGCTACCAGTCAGAGAATCAGCATCCAAAGACAATGGACTTAAAGCAATGGAAAAGCTGGTGGGCCCAATAAAAGACCTGAATGGCAAACTGTGCAAAGGTAAATGGGTGTCTAAGGTTAAACCTTCGACTCAGACTGCATTACCCTAGCTTAGAGGGGTGAAAAAACCCCATAAATCCCACTATGAAAGTGTTGCTCGACTAGGCGAGCCTGAAAGTGTGAGACCCTCTCTCCAATGTGCAAATGAAGGAATAATTAAACTGGGCCTCTGGGTGAGATTGGATGAAAATCAACCCCACCGATGAAAGCTAGTTTTTAAATCGATCAACTTTATTGCAACTAATGGCCGCTATGCCATGGTTAGCCACAATTTCCAGCAAGGACATCGTACAGATTGAACTCCCAATGCTTGGAAGTACTACCAATTGGGTACTGATTCGCTTTGTGTCTCATATTGCGGTATCATTAATGTGGGCAAATGCGCAAGCATTCTTAAACTTGGGTCTCAGTTTGACTGTGTGTAAGGAACAATGTGACACATCTCAACAGTCTGATTCATCCCTGTCCTATCAACCATTGACATGGAAGTCGATTGTTAAAAATGCATTACTTGATGATGAATTATTGATAACACACTGACCTCTACGCATCGCAAGCTGTAATACTAGGGGCTATAGCCACTTATTAAATGAGGACCTCTCTTTGAGTTAACTATTAACCTTTGACATCTTTATGTTGCAAGAGCTATGGTTAGATTGCCCCTTATGTTTTGAGGGGTACCATATATATCAGGAATTAGCCAATAAAGGTAAGAGGTAGACCTTATGGAGGACTAGCAATAGGGGTAAAACAAAAATGTGTGTTAAAGCGAGTGTTACCTAATCCAGGTAATAGTAATCTGTTAGTAGTGGAGCTAGAACAAGCTAACCCTAGCTCCCTTTGGAGCCTGCTTTTGATAAATATCTATGCCTCCTCCCTAGTGTGAAACATCTAGATGTCTTATTTGATGGTATTGAAAGCAGCCCGTTACCAAGTAATGAGTCAGGAAACTCGCAAATGATAACAATTGGGGATGATTGAAAAGCGAGAGGTTTGATAATACAGAGTGTGCAACATATGACAGTGTGTCTAAAATGAGTAATATGTTGCAAGGAAAAGGTAATATAAAGGGGGTGCTTTGAGTTTGTTTTTTAAACATACCTGGTTCTTATACATGGAAGGGAAATGGGGGTGTCGCTACACTGGACTACTTGTTTGGTAATAATGACTGCTTGGAAAGGGTACAGAGTTTGAAGATCATCCCTACTGAATATAGTGACCACGATATTTTGGCACTTGACTTGAATATCCAGACCCATGTGGGACTTTCGAGTGGGTGAAAAAATGTTACGGTTAACCATGCAGGTAATTTAGTTTGATGGTGTAATAATCTAACGAAAATTAATAGCATCATTTGGGATCATTATGAAGATATCATGACAAAAATTGAACCATTGAATGTTGAACAGATAGAATGTGTTTTTTATAATCTGTCCAAGAAGCTTGGTGTCAATATGAATCAAAAGCAGATAGTGTGTAATAAAACACTGTATAATTACAATAGAATTATCTGTGACACTAAACGTATAATGCGTTAAGAGTTGCGGAAACTGCATAGCCTAGGACTTGAACCCGGCGATATCGCTAAACAAAAGTAATTAGAAGAAGGCATCAACAATGGCTAAGGTGTTGGAAATATTCTATACGTAATCAAAAGTGGCAACACATGATTACAATTCTTGGCAGTAATGATTCGAAGACTATTTGGTCTAAATTATCTAAAGCTAAAGGAGATGTTAAAATATCTATGGTAAATCCTATCCAAGAAAGATTATATTGTGGGGGGCTGGCCCCTGACATTCACTGTGGAAATGGTCATTTTAAAACTGAAAAACTCTCGAGCACTTGGACCAAATGGTCTGGCAAATATTATATTAAAACAAAACCCAGATATTTGGGCTAGAATCTTGTGTATTCTGTTCAACAGGGTGTGCCAAATCCAAAAGATACCAGAGTCATGGCACCATGCGATACTCCTGCATGTTTATAAAAAGGGTGAACGCAGCCTACCATAGAACTATAGAATGTTATCTCTACTTGCCGCTACAGGCAAATTAATTTCAGCCTTTGTCCGTGATGTGCTACAGACATGGATAGACGATACCAAGATATTACACTTTACACAAACTGGTTTTAGAGCTGGGGGTGGAACCTCCCATAATCTGAGAATACTTGATTCAATTGTCGAGGAAACGCGAGATGCAGCTGGTCCAACTCTGTACCTATTTTTTCATTGACTTTTCAGCCACGTTCGATGGTGTGGCTCAACAGCGACTTTGGATTAAACTTATGAACTGGGGGTGCACACCATGGCTGATCAATATGTTGAAGTGTCTCCATGAGGGTTCTCAAGCGCGAATGCGCCTTACTGAGGAAGGGAGTACGACTACACTGAACTGATCCCGATACATAAAGGAATTCGACAGGGTTATACTATGGCAGTGCTGCTGTACAACTTGTACATGGCCGATTTGCCTGAACGTTTAACACCAAGTATTGGATATTGCCCAAAACGAAGTGGGTCAGCCGTGCCATGTCTTCTTTATGCAGACAATTTGATTTTGCTGAAATATACATATTTAGGCACAAAACATATGTTCTCCGAGTTGTTCAAATATGCACTAGAGAACAAACTTAAAATAAATATGTCAAAAACTAAAATAATGGCTATGTCAGCGAAAAAGGTGAAATGCCTGGGATTCAATACAGAAATAGAATATGTTGAAACATACCCCTATCTTGGTCTTGATATAAGTGGTATTGCCACTTACAAATATATCAGAGGCCAAGAAAACTAAAGCCTTCAGACTGACACAATGGATTGTAAAATTTGCCAGAGAAACTGCGGGTTTCACATTTGAAGGAATCATTATATTCTACAAACAATGCTTCTGTACAAACATATTGTATGGCTTGGAAGCACAGTCAATGAGACATTTGTCATGGCTAGATATATTGGAAGGACGTTTTTGGAGGAGAACATTGAACCTTATCCAGTCTGTGCCTGTCCAATATATACGCCTAGAGTTGGGGTTAATGTCCCAGAAAGGTGAGTTGTTGAAGAAGCGCGGATTGTTACATTTAAAAATACACTCTAGCCCACAATGCCAACTACATCGCTTGTTGGAAAATAGAACATGTGCGAATGATAGCTTTGAGCGACTCACAGAGACCTTATTTAAGACCTTAGTATGGTTACCTGACTATACAAGACTCCCTATGAGACACTGAAGTGTATATTCATAAGCAAAATCAAAACCTGGGTTTGGGCCGGCAACTAATAACATCTTGAAACACTTCCTTCTTACAAATATGTAAACAGAGTATTTCATAAGTATATGCAAACCCAACCATACTTATGAAAGTCCCCATATCAAGTGGTGAGATCTTTCCGTTTGAGATTGCGCACCAATCAATTACCATTACTTGCGTTAATTGGAGCATGTTTAAAACTTCCAAGAAATGAAAGATACTGCAGAATCTGTAAGATGGCGAATATGTTAGAGACCCATCGACATATACTTACAGAATGCTCGGTCTTGGGATCCGAATATATGACGAACTTGGGCCATCTTGTACACAAATATGATGCGATTAAAATGTCTGACTTGTGTTTAGTGAAAAAGTTTCATATTCAAAATATAAAGATAAATCCAAAAAGTATTGTCCAAGAAGAAACCCTTGGATCCAAAGGATGGCCGCTCTATGCTGGATTTTTAGTAGGATAGCCAAAGTGTCTCTTTGAAATAACAGTTTCTTTGTATCACAAGTGTGTCTCGGATTCAGAAGGTTCTTCTGCACACAATATTTCCATAACATCCAACAATGCCTTTAACAAAAGTGTCTAGGCGCTTGTGTACAGACGAATATACATGTATACATTCAGAGAATACAAATAAAAAAATTCTGCAATTCATCATTATTTAAAATTGCATATATAGACCCAGATAACATGATATACATAACATATAACATACAATCATGTCAAACATTTCGATACAGCACAGCAGATCCTGTAAAGTGCTAAATTTAAAGACATGTTCACAGTATTAATACAGAGGTTTCAGAACTGTTCATATTTTATATTATATATTTTATCATATGTTCGCACTAGGCTAGCCTCTAGTTTTACATCTCGTTAAGACAGGTCTGTCCATTTCAAGAGACCCTCAATTTTATGCATCCTACACATTTGGTAACTAGCCTGTATCTTTAATTGAGCTTCCACATTAAACATTACTGGTACTTGACCAATGCGCAATAGTAATACAAATCGGCACACATCAGGTGACGGACATCCTGCCAAGTATGGCAGTAGGGGTTTAAACTTATGAAACACTTGTGTAAAGGCACGTTATAAATGCCATATCATATCATGAGCCACATAGACATTATTAGTGTACAGGCCGAGAGATGGTCATAGTGTTCGGCATAGGAAACATCCTGGCTAGGATCATCAGATCATCCAGAAAGACATCCACCTGGGGGTTCCCAAGGGAGTCCAAGGAGGAGAACTGAGCACTAGGAGAGTGGAGCCTCTATGACTTAAGAAGGACGGGGCAAGGGTCCACATCCATATGTCTCTTTAAAATGTCATCGCAATGGCCTGGAAAATTAATGAATTTTCCCATTTTATACATACAAGCCTCAAACTTGTCCCATGTCCATTCAGAGAAGTTTGAGGGATCTGGAGGGGGAAAGGGCCACGCAGGAGGAGCTGGGTCTTAATGCAGGGCCGTAGAAAGTGGAGGAGAGGTGGGAGAATAGCCCTCAGGCGAAGATGGGGCCTACCTGGGTTCCAAAATGAGCCATTAGCTATAGAAGGCTGCTCCCGGAGCCTCAGGAGTGCTTTCGTCGAGTCGACCCATCTACGCACATCTTTCGGTATTACTGCATCAGAAGCCAGAGGTTTAGTGAGGGCGCCCGCTACAGAGAGATTTAGCACCATGCGTAGGCCGTGGAAGCATTTGTGCAGAGGGTGCCGAACCGTGAGGTTCGGAAGGCCCAGTCGAAAGCTTCGATGGGCCTGCGAGCGTGGAAACCTTCCTCGACAGGTCCGCCGGGGAAAGTATAGCGGTCATACATTATCGAACTCATAGTAGATTTGATATCAAACCACAAAGAATATATAAATGTGATCCAGATTACAATTCCAAATGCATAAATTGTAACGGATGATGCAAAATTTATGCATCTAGTGTTTGAGTGCCCAGCAGAGGAAGCCATCTGGTGGCATTATATCTTGGTTATTAATAGATATCAGTGGGCCCAGATACAACTAACCTTGGAAAATGTGTTTCTGGGCCCCTGCTACAGGCCAGACTTTATAACCTGGCTATCACATGGGCAAAGTGTAGGTTCGCACTGAAGTGAATGTGCAATGGAAACCCAAATTAGACATGCTGGATGAAAGACCTTTTCCTATGTAATGAAAGTCTGTGGATTGGCCACAGAGGCCTGCAGACAGTTTTGGCCGCACTTGGTTAGCAAAGAACATGCCATGGAAACAGAGAAGTCAGACATGGAATAACTGTACAGGTGGTGATGACAAATGTCTATGGATGCAGTAGTTTGGGGCCGCTGGTTTGGGGGTGTATTATCCACTGAATGCTTCACTTGCCAAAGCCTATTATTTGACTGGTATATGAGGAACGTGTGGGGATAGGGAAGGTAGTTTTGAGCGGTTTTAAAGTTGAGTTATTACTGTTGGTAATGCATTCATGATCCTTGCAGGTGCTGCATGTATACTCTATAAGGGTCTTAAGCCCATTAAACAATATTTCTATGATTACTTGATGTACAAAAGGCGAGGGAAGGAGACGGTCCATATAATAATAATAACAATAATAATATTAGCATTGTGATGCAAATGGCCAGAGTGATTGAGGTATTCTAAATGCCCAGAAGCAGAATGGATAATCATGGCAGTCATTGATGTGATTAAGTGCACAGCCATACAAATTCCCAAACACCCCCAGCTAATATCGTATGGAGATATTTGTATGGCACCAGTTGGAATGGGGAATCAAACGAAGTTTGAAGTTTTGTTTATTTAGATCATTCTAGTAGGTGGTGTAAAGCTAAACAGTGTCTTGAAGGTTATACAAAGGAGCAACCTAGCTCCAAGTTCATAGTCTTTTCATTCAATAGTTATCGAATGCAACATATTTGCCAAGGAGAAGAGTGTGTCTTTTAATCTGATTTTAGCAAACAGATGGAACATTTAGACCCAGCAGATAAGGGTGTCTTGCTCCGCTTTAATTACGACTTCCTGTCAGCTCTCCAGCGTGAACAGAATGTGGAGAAACGTAACCAACACAGGTTTTAGACTATCAACAAATTCCAGCTACAAGTCATCGGCACTGCAGCTTTATCCTTCAGTGTGTCCTACTATTGTCAATACCTTTTTCATAGCTATACAATTGTTAATGTCTACCAAAAGGCTGTCTGATACTTTCTTGCACTTCCAGCATTCTCCTGTATTGTTGGAATTTTCACTGGCCTTGTTTGAGTAGTTTCTTGAGTTAAGTAGGATTACAATTCATCAATTCTTTTCATATGATCATACTAGGTAAACAGGTTTCTAGGCTACATGTTAACCTTCACTCACTTGCCAGTTTAATGCAAGCTATTCAAGGCTAAATAATGTTGTTATAAGCTTGCACACAGAACGATGTCCACCGACAGGACTACAAAGCAAGAGGTGACAGAACCAGCATGTGAAGCCAGTCATGTTTGCAGGCAGAAGATGGATAGTGTTTTTACAGGTTGGATTCAATACATAGTTGTGTTTTGAGCGCAAAGTAGCCGACGCCTGATTCTCAGGTTAAAGAGGTGAACATTTGTTACTTGTAATACCATAGCCAATATAAAATGCATGAAGGTTAGATTTGAAATAAAGCAAAAAATGTTGTGGGTGAAAAATAAAATGCAGAGATACATTTTACAGTAAGGTTACTCTGTGAAATTTGTGAGACAAAAAAACAAAAAAAAAAATAGAGATCCATGGAAATCAGTATTCTATAAATGGATGAAAGACATGTTGATCACACTTACCGTCGATGCTAGAAATAAAATTAGCCGGCAGAGGAACACATATTAAATCATTTAGTCTCAGTTCCTGTCACAAGATAAAATGCAGTTCTGGAACCAATGCAATCTTTGCAAATATTCAGTGAACCAATATGCAGGATACATTTCCACAAGAAAGAAGAGCAACAGTGCTACGCGTAAGCAGAGATGATCATTTGGGTGTGCAAGTGATAGAGACGGGGAGGCGCAAGCTTCCCCTTCATTGTTGCTAAGCAGTGGAATTACGTGCCCCCCCACACTCCAAGCATAACCTTCCTACTGGGCATTCTGTAAAGTCCTCAAAACGCAGCTGTTCGAATAAGGCAAGCTCGCACGATCTTATTGTCAACTGCAACTGTATGTATACACCTTCTACCTGTAACATATGTCTATGATCTCGGTAACAGCATCACAATGCGCACGGGCTGCTGTACACTTTATAAATGAATAAAAAAGAAATTAAATAAATAAAGAGTGAGCTATTTAGCAATATGTTGCATCGCTTCAAATAGATAGTTTGCATAGAACCATAGAAGTGCACCAAAATTAGTATGCCAACTGTATGCAAGAATACCAAAATTATAATGTTTTTAAAGAGGGAGGTGCAAGGACGTTGGGCAGAAGGAGTTCCTTACAGCTTCACCTTTCCTCCCCCACATGCTCTCATTCACTTCTTAAGCAATCATAATGTCAGTCAGTGGGATTGTATCCTGTATTTTGGTGCAATCAATATCCTTCAAGCTACACAAAAATAGTCTCACCGACCTCTACAAGTGCAAATACCCTATTTGTCGTGAAAGATAGGCTCAGTACCTTGAGGGGCAGAAACTTGCTAGTGATCTACTTCTCTAGCAGGGCCAATATTCTCTTGTGGTGAGACTGCAATCTTCTCTGCATTGGAAGTGGACCACGATCCAGAACAGCCGAAGAAGCTATGGCAGACGGTGCAGCAGAATCAAAAGCAGGAACAGGTTTGGATGCAGGCGATTCTGGTGATGCCATATCTCCAGGAGGAGCAATCGAAGCAGAGGTTTCTGGAGACATCCTAGTCAGTTCTGATTCTTCAACTTGAGGCTCTACTTTGAGGCACAACTAAGCATGGACTGACGCTAGATGTCCCTGGCATTTGATGGCCGTCTGGGTTGTAAGGAGAAGCCAGCATGGTTGAAGTGCTGACTTTCATTGGTACATACCCAATCTCCTGGCTGGAACGGGTGGAAGGGTCGATCATGCACTCCTGGCAGAGGTTCCGTCACCTGGCAATAAAGAAGCCCAATAGTCTTTACAAGGGTCTTACAATAGTTCAAGACTGGTCAATATTCTAAATGGAGATTTATAATAAATAGTTGGAGGAGTAGCAGTCATACACATGGGGAATCCTCTTAAAATTCATGTGGTGATAGTTTATGTTTCCAGTTTTTCGATTATTTTGATTATGGAGTAATACCAGGAGTATGCGTCCACCTAAGACCAGTTTCTTGGCAGACCTTGGTCAAATGGTTTTTGATATCCCTATTCCTGTATTACACGATAGCGCTGGAATGGGGGCGACAGACACAATATAAATGTTGGGGAATATTCAGAAATGTCCTGTGAATTGAGTTCCTCTTTCGCCGTCTATAATAACAGGAAGACCAAACCAGGAAAGTGCCACAGTGACGGTCCACCTTTCTACATGCAAAAGCCTCAACCCACCCGGAGAACAAATCTACAATCAAGCAATATTCTTAATTAGTACCCGGCACGCGCTGCACACCGGGAATACAACGTGTGGATTGGCTCTTTTGCAAGCCATACCACACGGTATTCCCTTGTACGGCGGTGCGTCCTGCGCGTGCCGTGTACTCTGTTCCCGGCGAGGGGCGTGGCAGCCCCTTAGCCAATGAGGAGGCTCGAAATGGGGCAATCCCCGCTCTGAGCCTCCCCATGGCTGGAGGATGCCTTTGTCCCCTGCCGAGGACTCAGGTACGTTTTTTCCCTCCACCCCCCCACCCCTCCCAACCACACTTACCTTCTTTTTTCTTTTTTTCTTGGGAGCGAATGCGCTGGAAACACTTATGTTCCCAGTGCGTCCGCACCCGATGGCCGCCATGGAAAGGGAAAACGGACTACGTTTTCCCTTTCCTGGTTTCCCTTTCCTGGCGGCCATTTCTTTCCACTTTTTTTTGTTTTGTTTCAAAATGCAGTAGCGTTTCAAAACAGAAAAAAATGCCATTAGTACCCCAGTCTAACGGACGGGGTACTAATGGCTACAAGACCCTCGGCAGCAGGCCAATACCGCCCACAGTAATACCCCCGGGGCTTTGTTAAGGCCCTCGCTACGCTCGGGCCTGTAACTACCGCTCCGGGGGCAATACCTGGGGCGGTATTGGCCGCCGTCTTGGGTCTTATTGCCACAGTAAGGATGATTTTGGAGGCTGGACAAAGTCTATATTGCCGGTAAGATAGCTCAGCGGGTTGAGCGCTCCCTGCTACGATCTGACCGTGATCTGGAGGTCACAGGTTCGAATCCTGGCAAGACCGACTCAGCCTTTCATCCTTCCGAGGTCGATAAAGGAGTACCGATTTCATATTGTATGTAAATATCTGCTCTGTAAAGCTCTTTGGATTAAGGCGCTATATAAATAACACATCATTATCATTATTTGGAGGTTTAGAAAGACCCTTCAGGATCAAGATGAAAAAAATGTAAAGTCTTCATACTGTTGCGAGTCAGAAGGACACAGGCACTTATATACCTTAAAAACCATCCTGAAATATTGTAAGAATTAGAAGGCCTAACCTTCCCTATAACTATGGGTGTTCCCTACCTATCTTACTAAGGTGCTCGTCAGTCTGTCGCTGAAGTCCAAATAAAGAAGTCTGCTGTCCAAAAGTACCCTCACTGATCCCACCACTATATAAACTAACTTGGGCTCAGAGAATGTCTCCCTTCTCCTTCGAATACTTTACTATCAGTCTGTAGATTAGTTTATGATCCTTAAATGGCCTCTTGCGACTTCTCTGATCAGTCTCTGTAACTCTTCAAATGCGCTACTGTATTTTCGCCTGTCTTCAGGACCTTGTTTTCGCAGTAGTACTGCCTTTTCCAAGGGTACTAGTATCACAGGTTCTTTTCTGTCTTTATTCAGCTTCTCAATAATTTGCTCTTTCGTGTTGTCACATTTTAAGTTCATCAGGTTTAAATGTAACTTTACCTCTTTTCCCATTTCCAAGGGTAATGGGATCACTGATTCTTTGCTTTCTTGCTTTAGCCTTTCAATAATCCGTTCTTTGGTATTATGACATTTTAAATTGTAAGTATAATGATTGCCTCAGAGGTCACCCGTGACTCCTGTCCTCCCGGTTACCTTTGTCTTTGCCAGGCAACATCTTCCAGGGTCAGAGATATATATATTACGTGATCAAGCGCTCAGTGTAGCGCGAAACGCGTTGTGTTGCAGGCCGTGCGCCACGGCGTCCTGCCTCTGTCTGTATTTGTGTTGCTGCTCGTTGTGCCGTATACTTTTGTTGCAATTTTTTAAACATTAAAAAAACATCCTTCTTCACTACACGGTGGTTTCTTGATTTTGTCCGCAATTTTGGAGCTTGCTATTGGCATCTGGCCCGCGGGAGTGCGGTTCGCCTTTTCCTCCTTTCCTTTGGATATATATATATATATATATATTACACAGCCAGGGGAGCGGCTGCCTAGTTATGGTTAAGTTGCAGTTTTCATAGGAAGAGCACTTTTTGGGCGGCTTATAATTCCGCTCCCCCTGGAGGAATCCACACCAAACTTTGCACAAAAAAAATAATATGGCCCACTGTGAATTTTTTTGCAAAGTTTGGTGATGTTTGGTCCAGTGGGGGAAAAGTTATAGTCTTTTTTTCCCATAGACTGAATGGGGGAAAAAATGTTGCGCACGCCTACAGCCTAAACCGCTGGATGGATTTTCACCACATTTGCGGCAGGAGCTTGGTCCCGAAAGCGTGCTTTTGTAAATTTGGTGCCAATCCGTCCAGTAGTTTTCTTTAAAACGACCAGAAAGTGTGTCTCAAAAAATGTGTGATATCCATGTCCACTCTGCGGACACACTTCCCTGTTCGCTCCGCGGACAAAATACTGATTGGCTAATCTGTAGCGTCATGTCCGCGGACACGTGGCACCTTCACTGATTGGATGTTGAATGGCGTGAAGTGCGTCAGATGCCTTTGCTGCGCCCGCCATCTTTCATTCGTGTTTTGGTGTACGCAGAGATCGCCGCTAACACATATAATACAACACACCGTTGCACTTGTTAACCTTATGAAATACTGTTTCGGAAGGTGAGGGTTAATGAGGCTGGGATGGGATGTGGCAGCAGGAAGTCAAAAAGTGGGGTTTATTGTCACCAAAGTCATACGGTAAATTGGAAGTTGCTGCTCAATATAGTGTCCACTAAGTACAGGCGAAGATTTACTGCATCTGTGTTCCAATGTATTTAAAATAATATTGCAGTCAGACTGGCATCCTAGAGTTTGAAATCTGAGGCAGCCACCTGCACTGTTTGATGGAAATAGCGGGTCTGCAAGTGTATGGGAGTACCAGTTCTCATGCATGCATTCAGATATGTTGTTGCAAAGTCAGAATGTATTTTCATTCTGAGTGAAGGTCACATGGTTTGCTTTTTTGGTTGCAAGCTCAGTAGGCCCACGCATCCGACTAAACCCATAAGGGTCAATTGTTTTTTGAGCTTGAGCCAGAGGGAAAATTCAGTAAGGATGCAGGGAGTGAAAGTTTGGAAAAAAATACCATTTGATAAGGTTATGTATTCAAAACGGTTGTAAGACTCATGTAATATCAGTTCAAGAAGATTCTTTGGTGCAAGTACTTTGCTGTCTGCGTTTAACGAAGACAATGGAGACGGTAAATATCGTGCAAGTTTATTTTTGACGACGCTACACCGGAACGAGTTTTAATTTTTTATTAACACACTACTACTTTGGCATTGTAACTGAGGTACTATCTTTCTGTGTAGTTGTCATTATTTTTTCTTACTTATGGAGAGTGCAGATTCTCGCCGTTTGTAGACTATCACTAGGTTCCCCCATATTCAACGCTATTATTTCTTTAAAATGTCATGTATGACCACATCGATTTCCACGGTATTTTTGTCCTTTTTCAAATTGTATGATGAAGGTTGGGTATTGATACGTATTTTCTGTTACGTTTTCCGAACAACTACATTTTGCCGTACTGTGATTGCCATGGATTCCAAATGCCAAATAATGGTTTCTTTGCACGCCAGATGTACGTACTCATCACCGGCTGCCTAACCGTTACGGTTTTGTGGGATGATCGGCCCCGACCCATTTGTCCATACGCTGGAGTGGCCATTCGGAGTAAGATAACATGTTTTATGGTGGTGTAGGCCAAGGTTCATGCAGACGTCTTGAAAATCACTGTGCGACCGAAGTGGTTGCTTTATCGAAAGCAAATACTTTGCGTATGCGAAAAGAACAACGTGAGCATCACGATTAACATTTTCTAAGACGACCCAAGAAACAAAGTTATTATTTGATTGAAAATGGGAATAGTCAGATGGTCTGCAACAGTTTATTGTGAAATAAAAGTACTTTACAAAATCTAAAATGTTAATGTTTTATTTTACAAAGCAGTTTATTATTTCAAAATGTAACGTGGTACGTTGTAGGTCGATGTTTGTTAATTTTGAGGTTATGCGTCACGGCACGTAGTTTTGCTTTTTGCAGGCTGCCATGGAAAGCAGAGAGGGGCCATGTATGGAACAACCGCCTTCCCTTTCAACGGTGGCTATCTTGGATAAGGATTTTGTTTTGTAATCTGGGACGCCGCATTATAACGATTATAATGATTATAACGAGAAATCCTATTTTTTAGTAGCACACGTTACTGCTTTGCAAATCTAGATTGTTAATGGCAAATCTTATTGCATCTATGTCCTTTACTGAGAAATATAAAGTAGATGGAGTGTATGCAACTTTTTTTTTTTTTAAATAGGTTTACACTGTGAAAGGTGGTTCTTAAAAGGAACATTTACTTTGTTTACGGATGGCTTTTTTTGGAAGGACAGCTAATAAGGAAATTTGCAAACGGAAATGAGGATAGAGGCACGAAACAGTAATATGGGGGGTAGGTGGACGGCAGAAAATGTTGTGCGTTTGTTATTTGTAAGGTAGGGGCAGTGTTTCTCATGCTCCTTCATTACAGCAGTGGTGCTGTTTCTTGGGGAGGAGGGATCGCCTTAGCTCATGTCGTTTTCAGATAACTAGAACTTTTGCTAAAAGTATTTAATGTGTACTACATTGCTAATGGCTGACTACCAATATGTGTCGAGCTGTGCAAGGGAAATGTTGAAGGTGGACATTCCTACATCAATATAAAATGTATTTCCACACTGTCCACGAGGCATACATCTTATTGTTAAGTGTGTACGGATTCTCGGACATGTCACCGTGCTGTATGCCAGCATATGGTCATGTGGCATTCTCCGCAAGGTGTGCAATTAAGTCAGAAGTTACTTTACATTATGGTTACGTGCCACTACTACAAACCGATGACCTTTAGCAAAAAAACTTTGTTAAAGAGACGGTAAGGTTAAGTTGCCCTACTAAAAAACTTTGAAATTCAGCAAAAAAAAAAAAAAAAAAAAAACTTTGTTAACGGGACGTTATGGTTCGAAGTAAAACCGAAAAACCCCTGAAATTCGCCAATTATGGTAAGCTAAGCAACCATAACTCGCGCCACCACCGTGCACTGCTAAAACTAACACCCAGGACATCAGAGATGACATCACAAATGTCATTGATGACATCACATGTGCATTTAGTTTTCATGGACAGCCTCCACAAGGGATTGTCATTATAAAATTGGCAGAAAGGTGTATGCCAAATAGTTCATTAAGCAATGCATTGCTATAAATACCATTGCATTACTGAGTTCTTTCAGTACATGAACGAACTCATGAAGAAACGTAGGCGTTGTCTCATCATCTCAACATATTTAGATGGCTTATAACTTTGTTGCTATTTTACGAATGTGGACAAAGGTTTTGAGATAGATTATAAACCCAACCTTTAATGTTTGTGTAAAGACTGAATGGATTTTGTCAAGTGGGGCTAAGTTTTATGACTTTTGTATGTACATACATTTTGACACTTTTTAAAAAATAAAACATGGGAAGATTTCTAGCTAACTCGTGAGGCGCATTGGCAAGGACATTAAAGCATGGTTTTGCAAATGTGCCCGTGTTTTATTTTTTGACAAGTGTAATAATGTAGGTAAAAAAAAATAGTCATATACCTTTGGTGACTGAGCTATAGACTGTGGCCGTGGGCAGTAGCCAGATTGTCTGGGTCATGGCATAAGGTCATGATGCGGACAATCTGGCTACTGGCCATGACCGCTAGGGACGAAAACTGGTGTTAAAATGGCTATGTCTACCTGGCACCGGCTATGTGGTAAAGTTATTCGAAGGTAGGATAGGCTTGAAAGGGAAAAAAGTGCTTTTGGTCATATGTTCATAAGGTTTTGCAGGCTGCCATGGCAAGGGAAGAGGGGCTGTTTTCGGAGCCCTGCCTTCTCTTTCCATGTTGGCTGTCTTGGAAAAGGATTTTCCTGGAAAAGAAAATCTATGTTTTAGCACCCTGGGTTCCCGCTTTGGGAACCAGGGGTGCTAATGGCCTTTATCCTCCATTTCAGGGGCTGCAATGGACGATAATGGCCCGTAGCCCTCATTTATTTATTTATTTATAACGCACCAATGCCCACAGACATCAGGCTGCGTGGTTACAGTATTTGTAGAGGAAGATGAGGTGGAGGAAGACAGCTTACTACTTACTGAGAAAGGAACAACCTTTCTGAGAGCATTGCAGTCATTGGATTTGGTGTGGCAGCGCATGAAGGTGGTCCCGTAGGAGTACTGTCCAGGTAGTCTGCAACTGAGTACAAAATTGCGCATTTCACTTTTGTAGCTTTAGCCTTTGGTACACTCCCAACAGTAGCAAAGAACTGGCACACCCATGATTCGATCTTGGTAATAGAAGTAGGTACTTCCTCTACTTCATCTTGTTGGTCCTATTCATTGTCTTTGAACGTACTGCGCTTTTTTTGTTGTGAAGGTCCTCGAGCTGGTGGCTCTTGGGGAGGTGAGATGGCAATAACTGATGCCATTTTTAAGATAAATAGCAGGTTTGATAAAATACTTCCAAGTATGTACTGTGTACTAGATTGGTAATGGATAATGAGTATGAAAAGGTGTAGGAGGCGTGCAAGGGAAATTCTGAAGTTGAAAGTTCCTAGATCAGTGGAAAATGCAGTTCCGAACTGTCTTCGAAGCATGGATACGATCATAAAGTGCAGACGCCTTCTCGAACACGTCACCATGCAAGTGTATGGTCATGTGGCACTGTCCAGAAGGTCTGCGATGAAGTCAGACGTTCCTGGACGTCTACGGATGCAAAATTATTTCAAAAAGTTGCAAAAAGTGTATAGGCATGTTAAAAATGATGCTACAAGGTGGGAAATGGCATGAAATTCACTGAAAAAACGTTGTTAAAAAGGGACGTTATGGTTAAGTTGCACTAATAAAAACCTATGAAATTCAATGGAAAAACATTGTTACAGGGACGTTATGGTTACAGGTAAAACTGGAAAACCCCAGAAATTCGCCAGTTGTGGTAAGCTAAGCAACCATAACTCGCGCCACCACCGTGTACTGCTAAGACTAACACCCAGGACATCAAAGATGACATCATAAATGTCATTGATGATGAATGAATTAATGACGAGTTCCGAATTTTCATACACACCCATACACCTCGCTGTATTTGGACAGGGTATTTGTGTGCACTTTTATGTTATTTTACTATCTATTTGCCAAGTATTTGCTAGGTACTTACAATGTCCCTTGATTACTCTATAGGTCATCACTATTTGCTAAAGACTAAATGGGTGAGTCTATCGTGTTACGGCCTACATTTTGCTGGTCTCTTATTACTCTTCCTCTACACATTTAAATTGTTCTTTTCACTGATATATTGGGTAATAAGTGGTTATCTCTCTTATCGTGGATGTCTTTATCTCATAACCATCATTTCATGACTCATGCAATACCTTCTATGACATTTCACTGAGTACCCCACCCCACTATAGTATATTGGCACTTCTCAGGCTGCACATAGCAAATGAGGGTAATTCTCTCACTAGAGTAACAACTGTATCAACCCTTTCCTAGCAGTTCACTTCACAGATTATTCTCATATTGGGTGATTCACTGATTTACTTCACAGTGAACAATGTTGAGTATCTAAAATATTATTACCTGTGTTTCTGTTCTGTTCTATCCTGCTTCTGTAATATCCAGCATGGACATTTTTTTGAATGGGTGTGTAATCCTGCTTATACATTATCCTGGTGATTTATATATGCAATGTAACTTTTGTGAGTTAATCATAACAAATTTCAATTTTTTACTTTCATACCACATGGATATTACATATATCTTTGATTTGGATATTCACAGATTTATTGAAATATATCCAATTTGTACTCGATGTCAGCCTGAAGGATCACCAAGTGGGTCGGTGGAAACACGTGTCGGCTGAAGACCTCTCTTGAATTTCAATAAAACAACACTTTTGTAAAACGTGACTGTGAAACTAATGAACTGACTACATCAGATTATTTGACATTTTCTGGGAAGAGCGCAGATACCCCATACCCAGCTATTATCTACTGTGTACTGTATTTGACAGGCCCTTGCAGGTGGTCTATGGGTTTGGAGTACGCTAGCCGCCCGCTGCTATTGTAGCTTTAAGGGTTTAGTGCCTTCTGATCAGGATCGTACCCGTACACATACATAGATTAAGGACGATTAACATTTGACATTTTTAAGTGCAGGTAGGCGGTACAGCCAGCTGTGCTCGCAATGTGACCATGCTGGGTGCAGCACTAGAGTGGAGGCAGAGGAAGCAAGGGATAGAGGCAGGCTAGCAGGCAGATGAGAGGTAGGCTAAGAGGGTAACTATGAGGCGAGGAGGTAGGCTTTTAGTTTGGTTTTGAACAAATCCGTGTACACTGTTTCTCGGATGTCCGGGAGAAGAGAATTGCATGTAAGTGGAGCAAGAACGGAGAAGGGGCGGAAGCAAGAGGAAGCACAGGGAGGGCGAGGAGCCACAAGGGTAATAGAGGAGGCATAGCAGAGATTATTAGAAGTCGTGTACAGTTGGATAGAGGAGGATAGAGTGGTGCCTTACCGTTGATGGATTTTTGTACTAGGAGAAGAAATTTAAATCTGGCTATGTTTTGCATCGTCAGCCATCCAGCCTGGTGACGATACAAGGAAGTAGGTGTGACATGAGGGAGTACAAAGAGAGTTCTGGTAGCAAAGTTAATGATCCTGCAGAGAGGACAGAAAGCATAGTTGGGGAGACCAAAGAGGATGCTGGCACAGTAGTTCAGTTTAGAGAAGACAAGAGTGGTTAAGAGATGCTTGGCTGTGCTGAAAGGAAGGAGGCATCTGATTTTCCTAATATTGAGGAGCTGCTCCAGTTTTTTAGATGAAAGAGAAGATGTGAGAAGGGTCATAGATGACAGCAAGGTTTTGTTTGCTAAAGAAGAGTAGCAGACAGTGTCAGGTGGGAACTGGGTATACAGAGGAATAGATGAGAGAGAGCTTTTTTGCAGGGAAGAAGAGCACCTCTGTCTTGGTAGAGTTTAACATACGAGAGTGAAGCCATCCAATATTTAATGGCAGAGGCACAGTTGGAAATTTTGTTAGAGAAATCCCCAACAAGAAAGAGTATTAAGGAGATCAGAGTAATCAACAGTATCAAAGGCAGCAGACAGGTCAAGGAGAATTAGGATGGAGGATAGGTTGGAGTGCTTAGCAGAGGCAATGAAGTTGGACATATTCATGAGAGCAGTTTCTGTGGAGTGACAGAACCGGAAACCTGCTTGTAGGGGGTCTCAAGGTTTTGGATGTCTAAGAAATGAATAAGACGATTGAACCCAACCATTTCGAGCACTTCAGAATAGTGCAGATGGTGAGGCACAGGGCAAAAGGTAACCGGTATGTTCGGCTCAGCACCTTGCTTTTTTAGGAGAGGGATGACCGTGGCTGTTTTCAAAACAGAGGGAAAGCAAGCTGAGTCTAAGGACAGGTTGAAGAGTTCATCAAAGTGAGAGGCCACTAAAGGTGCAATAGGCTTGACTAGCTGAGGAGCAAGAGGGTCTGATGGGGAACATGAGGGGGTTAGCCTTCATCAGTAGAAATAGCACTTGTTAGTATTAGTGTGACTAAAGTGGGAGATAGAGACAGTGGATGATGGTAGAGTAGGTGGAGCGCACAATGTAGGAGAAGGGAGTGTGGGGAAGGTCAGGAGACAGCCTCTAATTTTGGAAAATGTTGCAGCAAAGTTTTCAGCTAGGTCATTAGCTGTGCGAGTGGAGTTAATAGTCAGACTTAAGAGGATCGAAGAATGAGTTTAGGGTTGCCCTGTAGTCGGCGAGGATGGTTGAAGTGAGTCAATGATGGTTAGGTAGAATTCCCTTTTCGCTCTATCAAGAGTGGACTTGAGAGAGTTAAGGGCAGAGAGGTAGAGTTGCAGGTCCTCACGCGAGCGGGTACGCCTCCATTTGCACAGCAGCGGACACATGTCTGTGCTGAGAGAACGTATGAATGGGGAGACACATGGCTGAGGATGCTGAGACTTAAGGGTGAAAGTAAGCAGTGGGAAGTGAGAGGAGAGCGAGTCATATTGTAGGGATTGGTAGTTGCAGAAGGCAGTGTTGGTGGAAGAGGCATCTGGTGTGATGGGGAAGAGTGGGAACTGTAGGTTGGAGAGAAAGGGGGGGTGGCAGAAAGTTCAAATTTCCTTTTAGTGATAGGTGAAACAAGTGGTGAGGAAAGGTCAGAGGGTGGAAGGAAGATTGTGGTGGACATAATTGAGTGATCAGATATGGATGTTGTGACAGTATTATTAGTGGCTGAGGGAGAGGTTGAGATGAATAGGAGATCCAAAGAGTTAATCCCTGTGTGGATAGGCAGGTTATGGATAGAGTGGAGAGCACGATCACTAAGAAAAGACTGAAGTTCAGATTTCTGAGAAGTGGTTGGAGAGGGAAGGTTAAAGTCACCTAAGAGAATGAGGTGATGTTTAGTGGAAAGAGAACAATATAACAGTCAGGGACAGATGTTTAGAGTAGAAACATTTCCTTCTCCACCAACATAAACAGAAGCTATGTATAACACACTGGAATGGTGTGGAGAGCACAAGAGTAAAGCGTCCTTGTATTTAGGAGTATGAAATCACTAGCACTTACCCTAAGCAGAAGAACACCCTGTCCCCTTCAGGGGGTGATGTTCCTAGGTCAGCGGTGGTGTACCACCTATCTAAAGGAAAAGAAGGGGGTACCTGTCCCTATGCTACAACATACATTTAGTCATCTAGTTAAAGAAAACACTCAAAAGCCCAAAAATGTGTACTCCCTAAGTCTCACTTTGTCAAACTCTGAACGTTCCAGAGGGTGATTTGTATGGTTTTTGATCCTTTTATTCACCCACAGAGGAATGTGTTCAATGAATGCACTATTGGTGCTAGGTGGAAAGAGACTCAAATAGTTGGCCAAGATCATCAAAATATGGTCCAGTGGGACCAGGAGGGCGATAGATGGAGATGTGTGAACCGAGTGAGGCAGAGCAATAGTAGAGAGGGTGAATTCAAAAGAGGTAGGAGAGTACGTGGCATCAGAGAATTATGATGCATTGTGGCAGGAAGAAAGTAGGTGTCGACGCCTCCACCTCTGTCAGTCGCGGATGAGTAAATGAAGTATAGTTTGGAGTCGTGTAGGGCCACTAAAGTGGCAGGGTCAGATTGAGAAATCCAGGTTTCAGTGATAGCAAGAAGGTCTAGGTGGAGGAGAGCTGGAATGAAAGTAGTCCGTGATAAAGGAGGTTTTGTTGCATACAGACTGAGCATTCCAGAGTGCAATGTTCAGTTGATGCAGTAAGGAAGAGTGGAGAAGTTGAGTCTCAGAGGAAGGGAGGCAAGGTAGATAGATGTTAAAGGAAATATGGCTAGCTGGCTGGCTTTTATTCGTTTGAAGGAAGTGGAAGAGAGATGGAGTAGTTGGAGTTTGGAGTTGTGAGTTTTATAATAGGGATAGGAAAGTAGGCAGTGGTAGTGTGATTGGAGAAGGTGTAGGGAGAGGCGAGTACGAGGAGCACCAGGAGATGCAGGAGTGAATGCATTGTAGGCAAGTAGCACAGTGTAGAGAGACAGTACAGTAATTAGGAAGCTTGGGGTACTTGCAGGAGTATGCAAATAGTTGTTTTAGTGGAGTGCTGTTTTGGATTTTAAATGTTATTTGTGTGCTGTATGTAATCATTTATTTGTCAACCTTTGGCAAACAGGGGCTAACAGGGAACACAGAATGAAATAAAGAAGTATACAGTAGCAACCCATAGCTCTGTCTTCCCTTTGCTCTAGACGCTTGGCCCAATGAACGCCCAAGGGACAGTGATTGTATACGCAAAGTGACCCGGAAGTAACTTTGTCAGAGGTCAAAGGGGGCAGTCCCTAGATTGATCATGTATGCTTTTTTTGGGTCCCCTGACCTCTGCAGTCAGCCTCAGGCAGATGGAAAGAGGGCTTCTGGTGGAGTTTGGAGGGGGAAATGTACCATCCATTCTGAAACTCCAACTGCGCTGTGGTATTTGCACAACAGCAGTTCTAAAATTGATTTCTTTCCCCTCTCCAAATACCACCCATACCCTCTCTTTGCTGTCTGGGGGGCATGCCCAGAAGCCCTGTCTGTCCCCAGACACCGGTCTGGATGTTCCATTTAAAGCCATAGGCTGGGTCTCTGCTGGATATTGGCATTGTGGGGACGGTGTTTCATACAGACTTGGTTTTGTGAAGTCCTCCTAATCTCATCTCAAATTGGTGCCCTGAGCCAACACTCCATTCAAAATAGTTGTTAGACTGGGCAGTGTCCTAAACACAGATGGCAAAGACAGACAACCTTCCGGTTAACTCACAGTGCTTGTGGGAATCCCCTGCATGCCAGCGCCCCCTTTTCTCACAGAGAAGGGTAACCAGAGAATAGGACTGTCACAAACATAAGGTAAAGGTTTACTGAGACTGCCATCCTTAAGCTGACCTTTCCATTCAGAAAGAATTCAATAGGTAGTCAGTTATATTTCACCGACGACAACAAAAATCTCTATGGTCAAGGAACATTAAAAACATGCAAAGCATTCTCACCTCCCCTGCTCCAGCAGGACAACATCCTTCCAGCCCATCTTTGAGAGATGATAAGCCACTGAGGTTCCCATGATGCCTCCTCCACATATTACAACTTGCGCCTGGGATGGAAGTACAGAAGGTTGAGGTTCAGGAACATTTGAACTGCTGCGACAGGAGCTGGGCATACCACGCCAGCCTGGACAACACCGGAGATCCAACAAAAGCCTTGGGAACATGCTTGATGGCAGAGGCCCTGCCTCAGTTTACAGCCACTTTGAAGAGAGAAGCAGAGATACATGATGTTGACACAAACTTGCTAAATAATACATAAACCTGATTTTCAGTGTTCACTTTATTTTACTTGACATTTCACATAATGGTCTCTTGTCCCAGAAATCAGCTTAAATAGAGCTGTCGCTATAGACCATATAATGTATTCTGCCTCTCACTACAGATAGTGATGGCATACCTACCGCAGAAAGCACTGTGGCTTTCCTAACAAGTATTCCTCCACAGGATTATGTCCAATAAACCAGCTGGCATCCCTCAATACAGATGCCGCAACATGATTGCACTTCATAAGAGGACTTATCCTTGGCTTAATTCAGAAGCCTCCCTATTGTACACAGAGCCAATGTCAAGGAATGCACATTCCTCCTTCAACCATTATAGACACACCAATTGGACACTTCTATCAATGCGCTTTGGCTCACACAGAATACATCCCTCCATGCTGGGTGCAGATGCCCAGAAGACTACCAGCCCAGAATTACAGTCAAACTCAGTTCGGAATCCACCCCAAAAGGATGCATGCCTCAGAATTCCCTCAGCCTTGCTAATTAGACGGTCCTACTGGACTATACATACTTAAACACACTCTGCTCCACATAGGGCAGATACACCAGCAGAACTGCATTCCACAGAATGGCCCATGCCTCAGCGCCAAGGTACTCCCCTCCAATTCACAGGATGCACTGCGTCTAACAGTATGGAGAACCCCTACATATCAGTACATGTTCCAGAATAAATTCTGCCTCTGCGTGGAGGACCACTCACCTTACATGCCCCAAATCCCACTAAAGTTCACTGCAAATTTTGCCATTTGAATCATGCTTCAAATTACATGGTAACTAGACTAACTGGACTAAACGTATCCAGCTTGAGAAGCCAGAATCCTAAGTCTGCACTTCAGGAATTCAAACCGTTCACTTGTAAGACAGATACACACACACCAACTAATTTTATTAAACTCTAATCAACATTTAACTGACTCATGCCCCTTATAAATCTTCTGGGTGTGTAGGTAAGAATGCCCTATTGCTTAGTGCCCCATTCAGATGTGGAGAACTGTGCTGTAGGCATGGCGTGGGAGCAGAGGAAGGAGGTTACATCCTCTGATTGTAAGTGCCTCATTATACTGACGGTGGACAGTAGTGAGAAGGCTGCAAGCAAAAGACATTAAAGTGGAAGAAAGCTCCAAAATTAAATTTGTCCAAGTGTAACAATGCAGGCTACCTAACTTAATACAGAGTACCCTCCTCAGCATTACATGTCTCAAATCCCTTTAGGGCACCCTGAAAATTTCATGCATGTTTTAACATCTGTAACATTTGCACACACACAAAAAAATAATCGGTCAGTGTTTGCATACAGGTTCCAGGCTGAACAGTGGACCAGTACAATATTATTGTAGAACATTGTGATTTTTGTTGCATTACATCTAGCATCCCTGTCTCAGAAAGATTAAAAAGTTCATATTCCTATTCCAAGGTTTACATGCAGGCACACTGCTCTGACCTACTTATGATGGATAAGCAAGCATAATGTGACGGTCTACAAGTAATGGTCAGATAGCATATTGACCTCAATAAGAACACAAGTTTAGCATTTGATCAAAGAGAAGCTTAAACCTTTAAGGTAAGTATCCAGTAAACGGTAGTCCCAACTGGTCAAAAAGCCATTTTTAGCCCTACCTGTCATGAATAGACATCTGTTGCATAAATCTTCCAGTTCTATGTTTCAATAAAGTGTCAGATGTAAGCGGACATGAACTATCAGATTACTTCATTGCTCAATGCATCACCCCAGTCCTAATTACTGGAGGACACAGTAAAGCGCTTCTGCATATCATCATCCAGTAGCGCTGCTACATCAATTTTGTGGAAAAAAAATCCATAGCTTATTCGAGTCAGGCGTGGCTTAAGAGCCATGGAGTAGGATGTGTCTTCGTAGCTGCTCCTGACGATCCGGCAAAGAAATATGTCCACAGAGCATGATCGAGCTCAGGAAGACACCGTTGTGTGCCTGAAGCATTGCTGCACATTCGAGGAAAGACTGGGACCTCGATACAACTGATCGTATATAGTATGCTGGTGGCAAGTTTGTATCCGATACTGCACACAAAATGGGCGGTGCGATGAAACAAAGGGCACCGCAGGAAATCTGAGACACATGAAGCGGATTGCTGCTGACTGGGAGCGAGTCATGTGTTGGGAGCAAGCATTGGACTCAGGAGACAGAGGAGACCACGTGTGATCACAGTATCACTCTGGATACATTGAGACAATAAAGCCCGGCATGAAGAGTGGCCCAGCCTCAGGAACAAAGGAGCGGAAAGAGCTGGCGGCTCACGTGGGCAAATGAAACGACAGACGAGCGGCATGCACAGCCACCCAGCCTGCAAGCCCTGCAGAAACCCCAAAAGGGGTGCGGATGGCAGAGACAAAGGATTTAGGGGGCTTATGATTGCGAGCACGCAGACCTTGGTGAAATCAGCAGGGACCATGCGAGCACAATGAGAAGAAGCGAAGTGCTGAAACTCTGGCGTGTTCGCAGGAACATAGAACGAAACCTTGCGCTCAAGCTAACCCTGGGGAAACAACCCTCGGAACACAAGCCAGGTGGGAGAGGGTGAGCAGAACCCCGGAGCGCAGCGGGGAGCTCATACAGGCCGAAGCCAGGTAGTGCTTGAAATAGTACCCCATATCTGCTTAGAGGGGCAACACAGCAGTCCAAAAACAAAGAATTGGAATTTGGAACTAACAAGGGCAAACGCATATGCGTATGCATATAGTTCAAGTTGTGGGAAGGGAGAGTGTGTGGAGAGTTGGTTGCAATAGAGGGGATGGTTAAAAGGCGACCCTACAACTACAAATCACTGAGTACTGAGTGGAGGATGGAAGGGCTCACGGGCATAAAGGCGTGCGAATGACATGGGAGACCTCAAGATAGTGACCTGGAACGTCAGGGGGCTCAATAATTATCTGAAGCGGAACAAAGTCATGATGTATCTGAATAGACAGAAAATTGATATTGCCTTGTTACAGGAAACTCACTTGACCAAAGACAAACAGGAGGTGGTGGGAAGGAAATGGAGCGGTACTACTTTAGGAGCAACGTATTCAGCGTATATGCCAGAGGGGTTATTATGTGGATAGCTCAACATGTACCCTTTAAATTACTGCAGTGCACTATAGAGCCGGATGGGAGGATGGTGTTCATAAGAGGATTAGTGGAAAATAAGGAATTGAGTATGTTAATGTTAAAGGATATTTGTACCGCACACCATAACCACCGAAGTGGTCCCCTGGCGGCTCTGAAAGAAAGGGAGGGGTGGGGTAGGGGGGAGTTAGTGGGATGAGCTGGAGAAGTGCAAGAGAGCAGTGATGTGCTGTTGGCGGCCTCAGCCCGGAATTCCGCTGGCTGGTCTTGGGGTGTTATAATGTCAGAAGACCTGTGCTGTTGTGCGGGTCCATGTGTGCTTTGTTTGTTGTTGCAGTGTAGTGAGGTTTGTGTGGATTGTTGTGTTTGGTTAGAATTTGAGAGGTGTATGCAGAGGGTGAAGATCTTAGTGGGTTGGTTGATTGGCATTGCAGTCTTGAAGTGAGGCGCTAACTTTCCCTATTTCTAATTAGGTCGGGTGTGTGGGCGTCTATGTGTCTGCGTCCAGATCACAGCTGTACGACACTCTCGGTCCCTTTCCCATATGGCATCCGTTGATATGCATAACCTTGACCAAGTTGGGTACCGGTCGCCTACGTGTCCCCTGTTTGTATGCGGGGCGGGCAGGCGTTTGTGCGTCCCTTGCGGTCTAGCCCAGAGAGCATTCCGAATCTAGTCTAGCAGGAAGGTGGCATCGGTAAACCCGGGTTTTCTGCCTCCATGTGTTGGGGCTGCTCGGCATTCATCCTCTTATTTGGTTGCTCATTCATGTTACTGCTCCTACCCCATTGGAATGTGGCAATGCTCACGCTCGCAATTATGTCCAGGCGCTGCGTCTGCCTTCATTCACAACTCTCTTCGGTCCATGCCCCTGCCACTATTCACAGCTTAGTTAGTGTAGCCAGTGCTAACGCTCTGTCATGGCCACTGGTCCGAAGACACAGACCCTGCACCATCAGGGGACGAGGGTAAGGGGTAACACAACTTTTAATTGTCCCTTTAGGACAACAACGCATAGAGGGCCCAGCTGGACTCAGTCCTGGCGCCTTTGGCGCCAGGCTCATGAACAAATGTAAGCTGACACACTTTATTTGGGGCAAAAGTACTTTATTTCACCTGCAGGAACTTCCACAAGCATTTATTCGGGCGTGGCTGCTGGGGAAAACTGGATTGCACGTGCAGCATCCTTTAGGAGTGGCAGGGTGGGGCCGGTAAGCCAAGACTAATGGGCGTGGCCAGAGCTAGACTATATAAATCCGCCCAGCCTTCATGCAAGCGCTTTGCGTTATTCTGCACTGAGGGCAGCGTAACACTCACCGCCGCTTGAGCGCATCTTACCTTTGATTCCAGCTACCGGCCTCTGCACTTACCTTGGGACCTGTTCTCGTCGGCAAGCATCACTGCTGAATCTGGCATTCATCATCCATCTGAAGACCTCCGGAAAGCAGCACCTCAACCCCAACATCGCGGCACGTCGGGCAGTTCAACCGAAGACGGCACCTGCAAGAGAAAAAGATAAAGACAAGGTAAAAAATTACAAAGACATTACTTTTAAAGTCGCGCTTTTGACAAATCTTTGCGCTCAACCTTAAACCAACACTCACCAGCTGTCGGAGCATTTTCACCTGTTGGAAGAAAGCAGAAGAGAGACATCATTAAAAGACACGGACAATAATCGGGAACTAACATCACAATATTTTAAAGCCATAAGACACTTACCATCAGGAGTGGCCAAGCCACAGCTGGTCTGGGCTGCCATGTACAATGGGCCAGTGAAGGAACTCGGTCCATCAAGGAGCGCCCCTGCAGTGAGAAGCAGGACGGAGAGCTCATCATCATTAATCAACAGGTGAGCCTATATGGGTCGGCACATGCTAACCACACTTTGGGAAGAAGGGTTCGAGAGAGACAACAGTCACATAGCAGCATTCTCAAGATCTCTCATATCCACGCAGGAGCAGTGTCACCAATTGTCGCAGCCCACAGCATATGTGCAGGGGAAGAAGCATGACAGGGGTGATCCATTTCCAGGGAGGGCTGCAACCATGCCCCAACCTCCCCACAGAGACCAGGTGAGCGCAACACGTTCACCCAACGTTTATACAGGTATGAACTATAGTAGCATTTATCGAGTGGGTGAAGGTTGTTCGCTGGGGGATGACTAGGGATGCTTGATTCTGTCCTCATGCGTGTCGCTTGTGTCCTATTACTTAGTGTCGTCTCTCTTGTTGTAGTAAGAGTTTCTGGATGTTTTCATGTTGTCCTAGATCTGGCAACCTTTTCATTTTTTTTCCCCCGTTTGGTGGTTTGGTTTTTCAGTTTGAATCTGTGATGTTGACGAGCTAGGTTTTTAGTAAATTTTTAATTTGTAGGTGGTCTTTGGTATTTCTTATTTCTTTCGGGATGTTGTTCCAGATTTTTGAGGCTAAGTGAGAGAAGGAGGAGCCTCCAAGTTTTTCTTAAGGTATGGTTTTTCTTCCAAACTGATTTCGTTGCTTGATCTGAGGAGTCTTGTTGGCTTGTAGATTGTTAATTTCTTTTGCAGGAACTCGGCTCCTTGTCCGCTGTTTGCCCTGTGTGTTATGCACATTGTTTTGAAGGTGATGCGATGTTTGACTGGGAGCCAGTGCAGTGTTTTTTGGGCTGGAGTGATGTGGTCTCTTCTGGATAGTTTGAGGAGGAGTCTGGCTGCTGCATTTTGGATCTATTGTAGGTTCTTCAGGAGGTATTCTGGTATCCAGAGATAGAGGCCGTTTGCATAGTCGATTCTTGACATGATGACGGCGATTGTGTCTTTTGGGTGAAGGAGAGGAAAGGTAAGATTCTTCTTGCCGTGTGAAGGAGGAAGAAGCATTTCTCGATTATTGCATTTATTTGTGGTTCTAGGGTTCGGGTGTTGTCCATTAGAACTCCCAGATTTTTTACTACCTTCGATGGAATTGGTGCGGTTCCCATTTCCGTTGGCCATGGAATATAGGTGGTGTTCTCTTGATTTTTGGATATAATCGTGATTTCTGTCTTTCCTGGGTTGATTTTCAAGTTGTTGCCATTCATCCATTTAAAGACTTCTTTAGACACTCGATTAGGGTTGAGTGATCGCCTTGAGTGTCTTCGATTTTGTAGATTTGAGTGTCATTTGCGTAGTTGTAGCACGTAATTTTGGATTTTTTGAAGATTCCGATTAGTGCAGTTTGGTAGATGTTGAAGTACAGTGTTGATAGTGAGGACCCTTGTGGTACTCCACAGTCTTTGACCGGTGGCGTGTATTTGAAGGGCTTTAACCAAACTGTTTCTGTTCTGTCTGGTAGGAAAGATTTAGTACAGAGTAGTGCTGTGTCTGTTATGCCTATGTCTTCTAGTCTTTTGGTTAGGGTCTCATGGCTAACTGTGTCAAAGGCTGCGGAGAGGTCGAGCAGAATCAGGGCTGAGGTTGTGTCGGAGTCCGCGTTTGTCTTTAGGTCGTCCCAGGTGGATAGTACTGCTGTTTCTGTTCCTCTTGCGGGTCTGAAGCCGACTTGTGCTTGGTCCAACAGGTGGTGCTTTTCTACGTGTTCTTGGGTTAATTTGGATACATAGGTTTCCAGGAGTTTTGCTGGGTAGGGAATGTTTGAGATCGGCCTGTAGTTGAGAGGTCTTCTACGTCGCCACTTGTGTTTTTTTAAGAAAGGATTGATATATGCTGATTTGAATGATTTTGTTACAGTTCCTGTGTTAGTGAGAGATTTAGGAGGTTTTTATAATATTCTGATGTTGTTCCTTGTACGAGGATTGATTTGTAGAGGTCAGGCGGGCATGGATCCATGGGTGAACCCGATTTCTTGCTGTGTTTCACCAGCAAGACGAAAGCCTCTGCTGATATTTCGGGGTAGTTTTGGAGTTTGTGTTGTGGTTCTGTGTTAGGTTTGGTTGGTTGGATGGTCTGGTTGGTTGGTCGGTTTTGTATGATTTGTCAGATGTCGTCGATTTTGTTCTTGAAGTGGTCCGCTAGGTCGTTGCAAAGTTTCTCTGAGGGGGTTGGGGTGTTGTTGCAGCCTGGTTGTTAGGGAGAATTCTCTCTTTAGGCTGAATTTCCTAACCTAGTGTGTCCCCCAGCAGCTTTGCTGGATTTCTGGAGTTTGTTTTTTTCTCCTGCTAAGAGTGAGACTCTTTTTCTCCCACACTTGGACATGATTTATGGTGTTCCTTTGACTGTTAATGTGTTGTATGGGCTATGGGGTCCTTTACTCCATAGGGCCTCATGTGTTTTTACTATGTGTGTTACACAGCACCCTCCGTGCAGTGACACAGGGGTGTCATAGTGACACCCCACCATAGACTCCATACCCTGGGACTGACTACTGTCTCCCAGGGCATGTAAAGTCACCATTGGCTTTACTAGTCCCAAATTATTAACAGAAACCGGTACAAACCATCATATTGTGGACGTACTGGTCGGGGCAATTCGATTGCCCCGCGGTCTGTTAGTCGAGGGGGCACGTCTCCGTCCCCCCTGATCGAGTTTTGGCTGGTGGCAGTGGATACTACTTTTTATATTCGACCGCAAATATATCCCTGTGGGATTTTCCCATTGTTCGAGGCTACCAACTTTAATTATTTAATTCTCATAGCCTCGAACATACCACCGGTTTATTTATTTAATATTAATTCGCCGGTTGGTATTTTTTGCCAGGACTCGATTCTAAAATGGCGTTTGTGTGCTCTTCTGTGACTCCAAACCAAGTCGAGCCCTTTGTTCCACTTTTGGCGGGCTTCTCCACAGAAGCCTCCAAAAGTGGTGCCACTCTGTCTGGGTACCACAGGGGGTGTGGGAGGGGGTTTAGGCACCCTGGACTGAGTTACCTTGGTAACTCAAGTCACACTCTTGTGTGATTGGCCCAAGTGGTGAGCCGGCCTGCTCACCACTTAGCATGTTTGATTGACAGCTAGGCTGAGTGAATGGGGGTGTGCTGCATAAAAGCATGGCTTTGGGGACTGGAACTTCAGAAGTCACCACAGGACCTGAGAATCTGACGAGGGAGAAGCTGAGCCGACCTACCACGACGACACCACCGGTGGAGCCCTGCGGAACCGACTCACAACTTCCCGACGACAGAGAAGATCTCCCGGCTGGAGAGGCTTCTTCCCCTGGCTGGTGGGCACAACCAGTTTACCTTCTTTTCCTCGCATCCCAGGACATCTTGTGGTCGAATTGCCTGTGCCAAGCACCCCGGCAACCGGATAGCCACTTACCCCTGGACTGCGAATAAAAGGACCGCTCCTTTTACCTGAGAACTCCGCGGCTGGTTTCTTCCCTGGCAGTGCAACGGACTCCTGTCTTCCTCCCCGACGAGATCCTCTCTTCCCCCGGACGAAGCACCGACTTGCATCCGCTGCCAGGAACAACTGCCCCTGCTGGAGTATTCTCACCACTTTAAGGTACCGTGTCCGCCAGGCCTCCCTTTCTAAAGATTGCTACAAGGTAATAATAATCCCTTAACCTTCTGGACTGGGCTGGCCGCCTTGACCATCTAACTGGTCCATTCTTTGGTCCATCTCTTTCTGAACCTTCTCAAGACTTTTGTGCACTTCAACCATGTGACCTTGGACACATTTCGTTCTGATCCTCTTAAAGTGGATCCGGCCTTCTGAACTCTAACTTCATGGTTTTACTTTGCCTTCCTCTCTTGTTGTGTTCTTGTGAAAGTGTTGGGATCTGTTTCAAATTATACTCTGCTTTTCTCTCCCTTTTTAAAACGAATTATTAGAGTGCCATCTGGGTTAAGCGCTCACCGCTGTCTGAAAATAAGTGGGGCTTTACTTAAGAATTGTCTAATATTCTTTTAAGAGAGTGTATATCTTTCAGTGACCGTGTTTTTGAACTGCTTAATATTAAGTGCCTGTGCGTTTTACTAGATGTGGTTTTAAATAAATAATTATATCTCTTTTACATCAAGCTCTGGTCAGTGTTTACTTGTTCTACTGTGTTCTTTTGACCTATTGTGAATACTCTGTATACTGCCTAACTCTTCTTGAGGGAAGTCTGACTGCTCAGCCACAGCTACCAAGTGAATCTGTGTGGTACAGACTGCTACCAAGTGGGTTTACTGCCAAATGCCTGTAGTCTTAAATCTTTTGCAGTGGTCCCAGAGGGAACTGCACAGGTTTCTGCCTAACACTGGTGGGTTTCTCATTTCTTTAATGATGTTGAACATTTATTTTTGTGAGTTTGTCGCATTGGTGATTCTGTCGTCATAGTGCCTTCTCTTGGCCTTTTGTATTTCCTTCTTGTATGCTCGGATTTGTTTCTGGAACAGTTTTTTTTCCCCTCTGGGTTGTATTCTTTCCTCCATACCAGCTACATTTTCTTGTTGGCCTTTTTCATGGTGCTTAGTAGTGGGGTGAACCATTTTGCCATTGCTCTTTTTTTTATGGGGTGAATGGTTTTTCTGTGGCGATCGTTTCGATTGCATCAGCGATCCATTTGTGTAGCAGCTCCGCTTTCCCGTCTAGGTCAGCCAGCTCTAGTTCTGTAATTGAGGGTTTGGTTCTCTCCAGTTGTTCGACCAGGTTGCTTGTTTTGACGGTTTTCCAGTTTCTTTTTGTGGTGGTTGTGAATTTGGGGGTCTGGATGGAGAGTGGAGTAGGTAGTCTGATGATGAAAAGGAAGATGAGATGGCTGCTCTACAGTATTTGTATCGGTGGTGCCGTGGTGATGAGCTTTTCTTGGGGGAAGATTGCATTGAGTGTGGGTCCTGCCGAGTGTGTTTCTCCTTTGACCAGCTGTCGTAGTTTCATGGTTGCAAGTTGTCCGGTCAGTGAGTTTTGGGAGTTGGCGTGACTTGTTTCAAAGCAGATGTTGAAATTCCCAGGATAATTAGATGTTCATGCTTGATGGCTATGTTGGTGACGGCTTCTATGACGTTATCAATGAAGGTTGAATCATATGACGGGGGTCTGTACACCAGGATAAATATGATGTTGGTTTTTGGGTTCACTGATGGGTGTATGACCATGGTTTCGCAGTTGGTGATGTTGAGAGGGTTGTCTGTTTTTATTTTTAGGTGTTCTTTGAATGCTATCGCGAGACCTCCTCCTTTTTTATGTTTCCTGTTTATTTGGAGCCATTTGAAGTTGGCTGGGAGGCAACTTTGGAGTGTGATTTTGTAGTTGTCGTCCAGCCATGTTTCTGTTATGAATAGGATGTCAATGCTGTTGTCATCGAGAAGGTCAAAGATCTCTGTTGAATGTTTTGACATGGATCTTGCGTTTAATAGATTGCACTGGAGTTTAGAGGTGTGGTTTGGTTAGGGCTTTATTGTTAGGGTCGTCTTCTGATCGGTGTTGGGATTTCTTTTAAGGTCGATATCTCTAGTTGAGGTGTTGGTACAGGTGCGTCTGTGTTGTCGAAAAGTTCTTCTAGGTTCAGTCTTATGTTTTTGTTTTCCTCAGGTTCTTCTTCCACAAATTGTGGGTGTCGAGTGGCAGTTACTCTTGATTTGGTGATGTAGGGTGTTATTGCGTTGATTATGTTTTTGTTATTTCTAGCGTTGTCTGATCATCTTCTGCGGGGTTGTGTTTTGTTGTCTGCTGTTGCCGATTCTCGCTTTGGATTGGTTTGTTCTGGTGACTGGTTGTTTGCGAGATTTGGAGTCAAGAACAGGGATTTTTCTCTTCTCTCAGCGTTTGAGTGTCATTCTTGCGAGTCATAGGGTTTTCTGCAGTTGCGCGTCTTTGTTGCTGTTCCGGTGTGTTTGTTCTTTCTGCTCTTTTTCTTCCACTTGGTACAGGTTGGTTGCGTGGCATTTTGGGGTAGAGGGCTGTTTTGGTCTTTATTTGTTTGATTTGCTTTGGTCTGGCTGTCTTGTGGTGTAATATTGGGTGAGGGGAGTTGTCCGCTATAGGTTTGGGTACTGTCTGTTGGTGGTCAGCAGCTGGCATTACCGAATTGTTTAGTCAGTGTTTGAGTAAGGTAGGGGAAGTTAGTTAGTATTGTATCTTTGGGTTAACGTTGGCTGTCCTTAATATGAGTCTCCCTAAGCGAGGTTCACTGTGGTGAGTCGAATATGTGGGTTAGGGAGGGTCTTTAGTTACTACGCAAGTGAACTAATGATTTCAATGCTAACAGCTAGATTTGGGAGTCCTGTATAGTGGGAAAGAGGCCTAACCCTAACAGGTGAAGGATTACAGTTCTAAAACACAGCTAGAATTCTAAACACAGGCAAATTTAGGGTCCTGTGTAGTGGGAGAGGGCTATGCCTAACAGGTGACGAAGTACAATTCTAAACACAGCTAGATTTGAGAATCCTATATAAAATGGGAGAGAGGGCTATGCCTAACAGGTGAAAGATTACAATTCTAAAACAAAGCTAGAATTCTAAACACAGCCAAATTTAGGGTCCTGTATGGTGGGAGAGAGGTCTATGCCTAACAGGTGAAAGAGTACAATTCTAAACACAGGTGACTGAGTACAATTCTAAAAACACAGCTAGATCTGAGAATCCTGTATAGTGGGAGAGAGGCCTATGCCTAACAAGTGAAAGATTAGAATTCTAAACCACAGCTAGAATTCTAAACACAGCCAAATTTAGGGTCCTGTATAGTGGGAGAGAGGCCTATGCCTAACAGGTGACGGAGTACAATTCTAACTTGGGAGTCCTATGCCTGACCATTTAAATGGGTGCTATACTAGTCATTACTATGCTTAATACCGTGAAGTTAAGGAAGGCTGAAGAGGTGTTATTTACGACTAAGGTGTTTAAGGATAGATTTGAATAGTGGACTAGGCTTTCAGGGTAGAGTTATTACTTTATTCCCCACCTAGGCCACTCTTACCTTACAGGTCCTTGGTCGTTGCTGGTTGACGGCTGGCCACTGGCTTCCACTGCAGACACCTGCAGGCACAGTTTGGAGCCGCTTCTGTAGGAGTCGCCCTTTTCCTTGGGGCCCTTCGCTGCATGGGCTGCCGGGCAGTGGGCTGCCCTGGGAGGGACTGTGAAATGGGTGGTTTAGCCAATAAGGGCCGGGGGAGGGGAGGGGAGGCGGGAGTAGGGAGATGCAGGCAGGGGACGCGGCTTGGGGAGGGGAAGGAAACAGGGGCTGGGGGCCACAGAGGTCTACACCACGGCTAAATTTAGGCCCAAAAAAGGGTCAGGCAGCACGCACACTCACCTGCACTGCCCGGGTGGTAGTGGCATGCATGTCGAGGTGCCGTGGTTAGGGTTGGGATGGACATGGATCAAGCAGCCAATAAGGGCTGGGAGGCGGGAGTAGGGAGATGCAGGCAGGGGACGCGGCTTGGGGAGGGGATGGAAACGGGGACTGGAGCCACAGAGGTCTACACCACAGCTAAATCTAGGCCCAATAAAGTGTCAGGGGGCACGCACACTCACCTGCACCGCCCGGATGGTAGTGGCGTGCAGGTTGAGGTGCCGGGGGTTAGGGTTGGGATGGACACAGATCAAGCAGCCAATAAGGGCCGAGAGGGGAGGCGGAGTAGGGAGATGCAGGCAGGGGATGCGGCTTGGGGAGGGGAAGGAAACAGGGGCTGGGGGCCACAGGGCCCTACACCACGGATAAATCTAGACCCCAAAAAAGGGTCAGGGGCACGAATACTCACCTGCACCGCCCAGATGGTAGTATCATTAATACGTACGCCCCAAACCAAGATGTCACCAGATACTTCAAAACGCTATACAGTAAGATCAGCCCCTATATCGGAGGGGCAGTTATATGGGGCGGGGACTTTTACCGCACACTAGATCCCGAGTTAGACAGGTCAGATGAAAAGTTTAGCCTTAAGGGCCCTGCTGAACGATTTTTGATTAATGGATGTGTGGCGAATGCACCACCCGTGGGACAGGGAATATTCCCACTACTCTGCCCCACAAAACTGACGCACTTGATTAGATCACATATTTGTTGCGCCAGAGCTGGCGGGAGAAATAGTGCAATCAGAATATAAAGCGAGGGTACTCTCAGACCACGCGCCTTTGATTGTTACGTGGCGATACTCGCCACCTAGGGCGAGAATCCCGACGTGGAGACTTAGAGCTGAGGCGCTGAAATACACAGTATTCAGGGAGGACCTGAGGAAGGAAATAAAGGAGTACTTTGAACACAACACCGGGAGTATAGAATCGGCAGGCACACTATGGGTGGCATTTAAAATGGTGGTGAAGGGTGCAGCAATATCTAAATCCAAACGCCTACAAGGTGGGATAACGCAGAAGTTGAACGAGGCGGAAAAAAGATTAGAGACATTAACGCGGGAGAGGGGACACGAACTAGAGGAGGCTAGGACCATACGCCAGCTACAACAAGATTGCAGGGATCATTGGGAGCGATTATGCAACCTAAACTGCAAAAAATAAGTTGAAAGGCAGCACGCAGAGGGAGATTGTTGACCTGGCTGTACAAAAATGAGACTCCCAGGCAGACAATCAGAGCGGTACGGCGGATGGATGGGCAAACACTAGATACCCAGGAAGGCATGAACTTATGCTTCTTAGAATACTACCAACAGTTGTATAAGGATGTTACTGCGGAGGAGGAGATTGATGTGATAGAAACATTGACAGAAATCAACCTTCCCAAACTAGAGGCAGCGGCAAGAGAGAAGTTAGAGGCCCCAATTACATTAGATGAACTAGAAGAAGTGATCAAGCTATTACCCACTTGTAAGGCCCTAGGCACAGATGGGCTCCCAAGTGAGTTCTACAAAGCATATAAAACAGATCTGCTTCCCCCAATTCTAGCTTGTTAAATGAGGCACTGGATAAGGGTACGCTTCCTGAGTCGCTTAGAGAGGCAATCATCATCCCACCTAGGGATAGATGTACAACATAGCGTAGAGGTCGAACACAAACAAAACACGGAGAAGGCGATGACAAAAATTAAACATAGTATGCGGTTCTGGGCCAAGCTCCCGCTGACCATGATGGGTAGGGTGGCACTGTTAAAGATGGTGGTACTGCCTAGGTTGTTGCACTACTTTGCTAATATACCATATGTGATCCCCAAGAGATTCTTTTCCAAAATCCAGAGTATTTGCAGGGGGTTCATATGGCACAATTCTAGAAACAGAATAGCATTATGGAAACTGCAAAATATGTATTAACAGGGGGGGCATTAAATTGCCAATTTCGAGGTATACTATCTGGCCAGCCAACTACAATACGTTGCAAGATGTCTGTCGGAAGACCCCACCCCGGAGTCCAAACTGTTGAAAGCTGAATGTGCCCCGTTCTTTCTGAATGAATAGATATGGTTGCCAATAGCACAAGACAAGGGGATGGGAATGTTGGATTTGGGATGGAAGGTTTTGCGGAGGGCTTGCCGAATTATGGAGAATCAATTCCCGTGTTCCCCACAGGTGCTGCTAGTGACACTAAAGGGAGTGGATGAGCAATTGAGAAAGATAATCAGAAGACAATGGGAACTGTTCAGCATAGCAACACTTGGGGATATGTGGCAGGATGGGAAGGCAGTGGAATTTGACACATTGATGGAAGATACTGGTTTACACAAGGGACAATATATCACGTATACTAGGCTGCTGTGGAAAATAAAAGACACCTGGTCGGAAACTGTGCTAGCAAGTCAACATGACACAGCGATAGAAACCTTTTATGATGTGTCGGACGGAGGCCATGAGGTCTCCCGAATATACGAACTGTTGATGTCTAGAGTGGGGAAGGAGTTGATCCAGCAGAGACGAGACTGGGAAGAGGAAGCCAGTGAATGAATGAGTAATGGGTTGTGGGGGATGGTGCATGGATACCACAAAAAAGTGTCCAAAAACACGAGATTGCAACAAATCCGGTTATATGTTACTTACAGAGCGTATATGACTCCTCAGAAGATAGCTAAATTTGAGAATGCGGGAACGCAGACTTGTCCGAAATGTGGAGAAGAGAAGGCGGGACTGGTACACATGTTCTGGGCTTGCCCTGAAATAAGAAGATTCTGGGGGGAGATGGCCCACCTATTAGCTGGGAAGGAAGTAATTCTGGATGTGGATTCCATGTGGGCGTGCATGCTGGGGCGGGGGGGTTCCCCAGGCCGAGGAAATTGAAACATGTATGTAAACTTAAAGATCTGGCTTATATACTTGCTAAGCGTAGAATCGCCATGAACTGGAAAGCGAGTAACAGACCAAAAATAGAAGCCTGGTGGTACAATCTTTGGAAATGGGCAGATGCAGAAACGGTGGTATGGGGTAAGGCAGTGAAAGGAGGTGGAGAGGAAGAAGTGGAGTCGTTGAGAGCCTGGAGGCAATTAGTGGCTACACTGAGTCGGACCAGGCTCGCCTGGAAGATGACGGCTCTTCCGGGGAAGTGGATGAAGGGATGCCCTTAGAAAAGGTGGTAGAAGGCGATGGTGTGGGGTAGGCTCGGGTTAGGGAAGGGGGGGGGCGAGTGGACGCATTATATAACTGCACAGGAGACTCGGAATGTATAAATGTTGTTCACTGTCTGGTTTGTATTTGTTGAAATTAATAAAAATTGTTTAACATTTTTTATTAAAAAAAAAAAAGCTTATTTGAGTTGTCCAGCACAGTTTTGTGATGGTCTGTAATGTTGAAAGCACAGTCTATGTAGCTGCATTCAATGTGTACCTGTGCACCCTAGAGACTTTTCATCTACCACAGCGTCACCAAATCAATTGTGATACGTTTCCCTAGTTTAGGATCTACTAGTATCTATGCAAACCCAGCAAAGTGGTTAAGAAAGCAGCCTTACTTTTCGTCAAGCTAGACATTAATTAGAAAAACACCATATGACACCAACACCATTGAGGTTGTTTCGGCGTGTCCGAGGCACTTTAGCACAACAGAGAAAGAAGGAACGGTAGTATAATAGGTACCAAGAAAAAGACAAAAGGCCTTGTGATGAAGAACAACGTCAACAACAATTTCTTTCAATAATGTTCAGTACAAATCTGATGTACTGAAATGTACTTCTATAGTACACATGATGGAGCGCATAGATGAACAGAACACATAATATATTGTCACAGATGGCACAAAGGAATACTCAGAGTCTGAAGGACAGTTCAAGGGTTTTTATTAACCAACCTTTTGTGGCTTGTCCCTCTCTCTCTAGTCTTCCTTGGAGTCTCCTCCCTAACCCAGCCCAGGCACCTGTATACCCTTTAGTATTACTGAAAGGTCAACCCCTACTGTCTAACCACTGGTTTTATGCTAGAGTTGTCTCCCTAAGCCGCCGGCTATCTAAACTGCCTAGCCCTCCCTACCTCTACCCAGTGGCTAGTTTTCTGATGTGATTTCGGTTTGCACCTTATACTTTCGCTGTTAGACTCAAGCCAGTTCACTCATGCTATCCTCTTCATTGCTACGCTCTCTACTAGATCCCTCACCTTGCTCCTCTCCTCACTCTGCTGTCCCTATGATGTCTTGCTCAACCCTAGACCATCTTGATGTTAACTCGCCTCCAGCTCACCTTCGACTCCGGTTTCCAAACTACCATCTCCCTCCTTGACAATACGACTCTTCCACTACTACTCTCCTCCTCCCACTACTACTTTCCTCCTCCCACTACTACTCCCCTCCTTCCACTACTTCCATCCCACCAATACTACTCTCTTTTACCACCAATAATACTCTCCCCTCCCAACTCCACCCACTCTCTACAATACACACTTCTTTAATTCACACAGCAACTTCACAAACATTCCTTACATTAAATAAGCTATCTTCACCACTTCACAGTCACGCTGATTCACACAGCAGTATCCTTTCACTCAAAGAACCAATATCTCAACTTCTCCACACAAGACCTCCAGAATCCATGCTCCCTCATTTATCCTGTGGTCTCCTGATTCTCCACCTCCAACTCCACTGACTGCAACCAAACAACTCACACTCTGCCTTTCCTGCTTCCCTTTTATATCCTCCCGCTTCCCGAGTTGGTTCTCATTTTTAATGGTCTGTGGTGGTCTAGTATTTCTGTTATTGACGTGCGGTGGTGGCACAGAAGTTTCGGCAGCTACTAGCTCTGCCAAGTCTCAGCAGGGAGGCGGAATCTCTCGCTCCCCAATGGTCACTCTTCCCCATCAGTAAGAGGCTCTGGTCTGGCAAGCTGCCCATTGGTGCTCGGGTCCCATTTCCTGACGATTGGTATGTAGCACTTCCATGAGGTCTTGCGGACCAGTAATTCATTCTTCTCTCATAGGGGTTTGACGAACCTAGGATAAACTAGATAAAACAAAAGTATCTTGCCTAAGAGCCATGTCATGAGGCAAGCTGGTACTGCACAAGTTAATGCTGGCAAAGTTGGAAAAGGATACAATGGAGTCCACATTCTCCATCTCCTCCCACAGGGCCCAGACTGGCTTTGGTCTGTTTTGTGTCAGGCTCCCAACTCCCCTTCTTGACAAGGCCAGAATACAATATTTAACATACAAACAAGTGACAAACATTGTGTGATGAATCCTATGGATCCCTCACTACAACCCTGCCTAAAGTCTCCTCCCAAGTGGCCAGAGAAAGGCAGATGCTTCCTGATCCTGACCTTGGGGGTGGTGCACTGCGGGAGGATCACCCCCAAGGTCAGGATCAGGAAGAGCCTTGTAAAGCTGCCAAAACATGCAATGGCCTATTGTCATCATTATGTATCGCAACCACATATTAAACGTGTGGATGTGGGCACAGCTAATATAAAATCTGTAAAAGCCCCAAGGAAAGAAATATCATTTGAGACCTATAAGGATAAAAATCCCCTTCCTCTTTACCAGTGAATTCTGGTAATGTGTCCTTAAATACCTGTAAGGGAAATAAAGCTACCTTTAAAATTAAGAAGTTGACAAAAAGACCTAATTTTGTAGTTGGGGACTACAAGGTCCCATAATCCCAGAAGTACTAATTGCAGAGACAGCGCAGCAGGAAGCGTGCCGGAGACACTGGCTAGAAGGTGCTGTGAAGCCATGGGTCTCAAGAGTGAGAGGGGCTCCTCAGGTGTGTGGCCAGACCGGAAATATCTTCAACAAGGAAGGCTCTGGGTCCAAACAGAAGCTTCAAGTCGCAGAAGCACTGAAGCAGGTGAAGGAAGGAATACAGAAGCCAGTGAGGTCTTCCCAACCGTTCCGATACCTTGCGCGAACACTGCAGGCAAGAGTATCCAAATACAATCACTTGCATGCAAGTAAAAGCGATGTGAAACTGACAGTTGATTGTTAAACAAGTACTTGAAATGTAGCACTTCGCGCATAAGCAAATATAATTTCTTTCACGCAAGAAGGAAACGCAGTGAAACCTTTCAATTGAACATTATACTTGCTGAAAACTCATGAAGGAATGGTTGTGTACTTAATAAGGATTCTGGGATGAAAGGTAATCTCAGAATCATTACTGAAGCAATATAACAATAAAGGCTAAGTGATTGAACATTACCATTGCAAGTTATAGAGAGCAAGCATTGCACAAGCCAAGCGTAAACAAAGCGTTTTTCCAATCAGGAGTGTAACCAGCCTTTCCCAAAACAAAGTGGTGCAAGCATTGTCATAAGCGAAACCAAATACCAGCATTGCCCAACAGTGTGCAAGAATTACCTGAAGCCAAAAGAGACTGACAACAAAGTGTATGACTAAACTATCCTCGCTGGCAGAATGCAAGGAGGTAAAGGCAAGGTTGGGGAAAGGGAAGCTTGCTGTTGGTAATTGTTCTTTAGAAGCTGATTAACCTACATTACCAAAGTCATTAGGAGGAAAAGAGCAGTATATTGTAAGGGCAATTTTGGGTTGTCGTTGTTGCAGACAGACAAGAGTGGCAATATTCAGAGGAAGACCGCTTTGCTTACTTGAAGGTGTTGAAGCGCCATAAAGTGAATCTTGCCATATATAAAAAACTGTGTAAATTCACAAAGAGACAAAGTACTGCAGCTGTGGTGGTGTCTTTGGTCGTCAGTACATGTGAAACTTCAGTAGCAAAATCGGAGGTGGAACATTATGAGGTAGAGGAGTAGTTCCTCAAGGTGAAATATTGCAGAAGTTACTCTAAGCTGAGAGTTTTTCAGATGGAAGAAGAAGTGCTGTGAAGTCATCCTGACAAAGATAAATAGTAATTACAAATACTACTCAGAGAGAATCAATAAGTCTTAACCAGAAGTTGTGTTTCATTACCCTAATCAGGAGTTGTGTCTATTTGAGCCTAAGAAGGGACTGGGGTGTTTCTTCTAAAACATTTATAAGTTGTGGCAAAGCATCTTGGCTGGAAATAAAACTGACGCTATTTGATGAAATGGAAAGTCATTATTCCAGCAAGAAGAGAAGTGTTTCTGTTGTTCGAACTAAAACTTTCTTTTTACCTATTGAAGGAGCCAAGAACTGAATTGAGACTGTATTACAAACCCCAATTTCATTGTTTCTTTTTGTTGAACATGGAAGTGATTTACCTTGAAACATGGGCAAGGGGAGTTAACCCTGGTTACCAAGAAAGACTATTATGAATTGCCATATATTTATTTGTGTATTTGATGTTTAAGTGTGAGGGTCAGATATCCTGTGTGAGAGTGTTTTTCTTTAGTTTTGATTGGCAGGGAAATCCTCGTCAGAGTAGGGATAGTGAGGCGTTGATGAAACATTTTTTTAAAAACATTTTATTGATTAAATAATTCAACAAACAATACAAACCAAACAGGCAGTGCATATATCAACAGTTTCTACATACTTTCTTCACTTCTAACCACTGCTTCCCTTATCCCTCCCCCCCTTACAAGTCTATTACTTTGCACATTCTGTTTCTGCGTCCTGTGGTACAGTCTCCCCTCCTGTAGGTTCTGCCGGGTCTCGTATTGACCCAAACAGCTCGGCTATCAATGATTTCCAGGCCATCAGGGACTCGGTCTCCTCCTACCCCCTGCATTGCTCGCTTCTTGCCATACCATGGTCTCTGCCCATTTCTGAAAATCTCTCCACCACACTTCCACTCTTGGTTTGTGGCAAGTCTTCCACCCCATGGCAATTCCTCTTTTAGCAAGCACATAAGCCAGATCTTTCAATTTACCCACATGCCTGAGCTTTTGTGATCTTGGGAACCCCGCCCAACAGACAGGCCCACACTGTGTCCACTACCATCTTGACCCCTTTTTTTTCCAGTTTCTATTTTACTTCACTCCAGAAGCGTTCAATGACCAAACATGACCATAACATATGCACCATGCCTCCTCATCGCACTTAGGGCATGCTTGCCGTCTGGCATGCACAAACCTCGATATCCTTTGGGGTGTCATATATGCCCTGTGCGTAATATACAGTTGTATCTGTTTCAGTCTCGCATTTCTAGATACTTTCATAGGATATCCCTGCACCCATTCCCACATCCCGTCCTCCCATCGGGGCTCCAACTTCCGTTTCCCAATCTAGTCTCAATTGTGTGACCTCCTTCCCCACTTTGGTCATCAACATCTCATATATTCTAGATATCTCATGGCCCCCTTCCGCTATATCATATATCATATCTATGGTGGCATCTGGCTCCTCCTCCAGCACAGTTTTGGGCCATATTCTCTTGATTTTCTGCACCATTCTGTAGTATGTAATATACTGGCCCTCGTGCAACCCAGTTTCTTCCCGCAGCACCTCAAAATTAATACTAGAGCCCTCCCGCCAAATGTCACCCATTGTTGCTACCCCAACAGGTTCCCAGTGGTTTCTGATTATCCTTCTTAGCTGTACATCTACCCCCGTTTATGCAACCAATGGTACCTGTGGAGAGCATGGAGACAGGTTCTCCATCATCTGGCATGCCCTATGCCACATCTTCCACCCTAGTAACATCACCTTAGGGCGCCCTGTCATTTCCGCCTTGGGTACCCACAACATCTCTTTCAAATGGTGCACAGTCGCGCCCAAACAGCCTGGATTCAGAGGTCTCTTCATCAGAGAGCCATTTAGCAACATTGCAGCTGGCTTGCTACATAATACACTTCATAGTTGGGCAATTGTATCCCTCCTTTGTCATGGAAATTATGCAGCTTCCATAACGCCACTCTGTTCTGGGTGCCATGCCATAAGAAATCCCTGCACATGCTATTCAGTTTAGTGAAAAACTTCTTAGGAATCAGATATGGTATATTCCCAAAGTAGTGTAAAAGCCTAGGCAGAACCACCGTCTTGAGCATTGCTCCCCTCCCCATCATTGCCAAGGGCAGCTTTTCCCAGAATTGCATGCACTTCTCAATTTTTTGAATGGCTACCTCTGTGTTGCACCTATGCTCCTCTTCCACTGTGTGGTATATGTCTATCCCCAAGTACCGAAACGTGCTTACCGCCCATGGTACTTGCAGCACGGGCAAGCGCTCGGATGGAATCCCCATTTACCCCCCTAATGGGAACATGCTGGACTTCTGGGTTCACCTCTATACCGGACAGCCCAGCGTATCTCTCCATCACTTCTAAAATGTACTGGAGATTTTCTTCCGGGTGTCGCAAGTGTAGTAGCATGTCATCTGCGTATAGGGAGATCAGATGTCGCTCCCCTTTCACCTCGATGCCTATGGTGTCATATTGTTGTCTCAAGTATATTGCTAGAGGTTCCAGGGCCAGTATGTAGAGCATTGGAGACCACGGACATCCCTGCCTGGTGCCCCTGCTGAGCTGCCGCCTCCCCGATATCACTGGTCCTGTCTTAACTCTAGCCAGTGGTTCGCTATACAATATTTTTGCGCATCGTACGTATTCCGGCCCCAACCCATAGCACTCCAGGGCCTCAAGCAGCCATGGCCATTTAACTGAATCAAAGTCCTTTATTGCGTCCAAGGACACAAATGCCATTTCACCTTCGTTTTCGCTGCCGCTCTCAATAATTCTTTGGAGTCGTCTATGGTTATTGGTGATGTTTCTGTTTGGGACATAACCCGTTTGATCAGGGTGTATTAGTCTGCCAATCACCCTCTTCAATCTATTTGCTAAGACAGCAGTCAGTATCTTGCTGTCTTGATTCAGCATCGACAAGGGTCTATAGGAGCTGCAGCTGTGCCCAGGCTTATTAGATTAGGTTTGGGAACCGGTATTATGATTGCTTCTCTCAGTGACTCTGGTAAGCTTCCCGTCTAAAACGCTTCTTTTAACATTTCTAACAGGGGGGGGGGGGAGGACCTCTTCCATGTATACTTTATAAAACTCGCTTGGAAGTCCATCTGCCCCCGGAGTTTTGCTAGTAGGCAACTGCCACACCACCTCCCCTAGTTCTTCTAAAGTAATTGGTGCATCTAGCTCCTCTTTCTCTGCCTCACTTATCTTGGGCAATCCTATGTCCTCCAACGTTTCTCTTATCGTAGTGCGACTACTATTACCACCGTCTCCATATAATACCTTATAACATTCTGCAAAAGCTTGATTAACTCCCTCTTGGGTGTCTGCTACGCTACCATCGTCTCTCTCTATGGTCCTGATTGTAACTCTGGGGGTCTCGCTCTTATATAACCATTCCAAGAGTCTCCCTGGTTTATCCCCTCCCGCATGCTGTCTCTCTACATATTTTTTATAATTGAGGTTACACAATATATCCCAACATTCTGCACATTTTTGCTGTAGCATGAGTATCAGTTCTAACTTCTCTGCTGTATCCTCCTCGTCCCTTAAAGCTTCTTCTAGTTTTTTTCTCCGTCTCCTGTAGATCGGCCAGAATCCCACCTTGTAGACCCTTCGATTTTGCTATGGCTACTCCCCGCATCACAACTTTAAAGGCCTCCCATAGTGTTCCTGCCGAGTCCACACTACCAGTATTCGTCTCAAAATAATTTACAATCTCCTCCCTCAAGTCCTCCCTAAAGAAGGGGTCTCTCAATGCTTCCGCTCGTAGGCGCCATGTCAGGATCCTCGCTCTCGGGGGGCAATATTGCCATCCGAGAATCAGGGGGGAGTGGTCTGAAAGGACCCTAGCTTTATATTCCATTTGTGTAATCTCCGCTATCATTTCAGGTGTAGTGAAGACATAGTCCAACCTCGTGAATAACTGCTGTGGGGCAGAATAATGTGAGTAGTGCCTCTCCTGGGGGTGTCTCACTCTCCATGCATCCTCCAAGCCAAAGTCACTCAGCAATGTCTGTAACGCTTTGGCGGCAGGGGCGGGCCTATCCATCTTCCCATCCGATCTGTCTACCCTTGGGTTCAGTACGCAGTTGAAGTCCCCTCCCCAGATCATCGCGCTTCCCACACACGTGCTCAGATTAGTACACAAAGTTCTGATGTACGCTGCTGTGTTCTGGTTCGGGGCGTATGTATTGACTATGCTTATCTCCCTATTTCCCACCAGTCCCTTCAATATAACCATCCTCCCATCTAACCCAGCTAACACTTGCAATCGCTGGTAAGTGACATGTGGCGCCACCCAGATAAGCACATCCCTGGCATAAGCGGAATATGATGAGCCCACCAACACTCCTTTCCACTTCCCAGCAATCGTATCCATTCTCTCCTGTGTCATGTGAGTTTCTTGCAGCTGTGCAATATCTACTTTTTGCCTACGCAGGTACAACATAACTTTATTTCTCTTTAAGTAACTATTGAGCCCTCGTACGTTCCATGTAACTATTTTAAGGTCTCCCATGGCCTATTCGAATTCCCTTCCTCCTCCCAAAGGTGTAGTCTAACTCTAAGTCCCATTCCAGTCTGTAAAGGCTTGTTCCCCAATTTAAACTCCTCTGAACCAAAAACACCCCAAACTCCCTGTTCCCCCCCTCCCCCCTCCCGTCCTATTCCCAACATCACTCCCCTTAACTATTGCCCAGCTCCATCCCTGGATCTCAGGCATCCCCGCATGTAGCTCTTTCCGGCTCTCGCCTGTACTTGAAGCTCCACAGGGTGAGGCCGCCCTAGTGGCTAACCTGCTTCTACTACAACTATAATTCGGGGGGTAGGGTGCTTTCGCCCTGCCGCTCCTGTTTTACTTCAATTCAACTACACATTGCTACATAATTTGCGTATATGTCTATATTCCAGTTCCTCAAGTTCGTTACCGTCAATGGTATCCCAGCAAAAGATCAACCTTAATCAGCCGCACCCCTTAATCTCAATCTTTATCATAGGCACTGCTGGGGTACTCGCTCTGGGCCATATCAGTATGCATACAGTGTACTAGTCACTTATCGTGTTCCTCTTGAGCCTGCTCCGTGTCTCGTTCCGGGCAGCCCTGCAGGTACAGCCATGTCGTTGCTTCCTCTGGCGTATCAAAAAAATACATTTTGCTCTTGTGCACCACCTTCAATTTCGCGGGGTACAGAAGCATATATTTTATCACACCCATGCGTAGCCTCCATTTGATTGCCACATAGCTGTACCGTTGCCTCTGGACCAGCATTGTATAGTCAGGATACGCCGTGATGGTGCTTGAAGCCCTTTCAATCGTTCCCCCTTTACGAAAGTGCTCCAGTATCTTCTCACGATCTTTATAGTTCAGTATTTTTGCGATTATCACCCCGGGGAGGGGCCCCGGCCTCGGCTTTCTCATGAGGGCTCTGTGTGCGCGCTCCACTGCAAATCCTTGCAAGAGTTTTTCGGCCCCTATACCTTGTAAGAGTAGGTTCTCAATGTAGTCCGTTGGGTCTTGTTCTTCCTCCCCCTCCGGCAGGCCTACCACGCGGATGTTGTTCCTCCTTGCTCTCCCTTCTGCTTCCTCTGCCCAATTCTCCAGGTTAGCTACCTGTTTCAGTACAAGGACCTCCTTTGCGTTGCTTGTACTAGCGTCCGTGTTGATTTTCACCGCACTCTCCAGGCTGCTCATTCTCTCAGCCAACCCCATGACATCTTGCCTCAGCAGTGTGACTTCTATACCTACTGCGTCTATTTTAGCCTCCAGGGAGGTGCGCAGGTCTGACAACGCTATCCCCCATGAGTCTTTCAGATCTGTAATGGGCGCTAATATTTGATGATTTTCAGTCGTTGCGGTGCTCTCCACTGGTGCTATCAAGCCTATGGGCGCTATGGCCGCAGGAGATTGTTGCGTTTTGGCGAATGCCTCCATTGTGGATTGCTTGTTCTTGTTCTTGCTCACAGCCCCTCGCCCTGTCATATTGCGGCCTCAGTTATGCGCCCGAGGTTGCCTGGCCTCAGATGTGGCAGTCCTGCTCCTCTGTGTTGATCTGGCACCAGCGTATCTATTCGGGTCTAGGGCAATTGTCCCAGAGGAGACCCAATGAGAGCTTGTGTTTGCTGGGCTCTTTCTCAGAGTGGGTTGTATCCTCCCACGTTTCAAAGTGTGTCGCCGCTCCCTGGAGACCACGCTTTCCTTCAATGCAATCTCCTAGCTTCCAGGCTCTTTATATTCTGCACATCATTGTCTGCATACACATCCGCTTGAACTCACCCCACGTGCCATACCTTTATGTGGTGGCGTCCACTGTTTACCTCTTTAACTTCTCAGAGGCCATCTGCATATCTTCAGCCCCCCCAGAGTGCCACCAGCTCCCATTGTTATATTACTCCTTGTTGCGAGGAGCACCAGAGCACCTTCATTAGAGCCAGCTCAATGTTCTTTCCCCGTGTCTTCAAGTGGTCGTTACTTCCATGTGCCTTTTTCCACCATTATCAGCCACATTGTGCTTCATAGGCAGCAGTTGTTTACTATACGCCGCCTATCTCTGCGGTCTTCCGCTCATTGATCAGTGCCGGGGGAACGTCCTGTGCACCTTATATGACAGATGCAGCACGACCCTTCCTTGTCGGTGGCGCTGCGCGGGGTTCGTTCCGTTCGCTTGATTTGTGGGCGAGCACCTCGCGCCACTGTTGCCTCCCGGTGCTCGCCGCCTGCTTTAATAGCGAGATCGCAACGCACGCACCTTCATCCGTGCGCCGCTCAAGCACCCGCTGCGTGCGATCGGGGACTGCACAACACTGTGTGCCAGTCTCGTGCCTCGCGCTTCCACTGCCTTTGAACACCTGCCTTCAGGGCTGGCCCGCCTTTGCCGAAGCCCGCATCGCAGGCCAGCGCTTTCCCCAGCAATCACTTGGCTTGCAGCCGCAGGAGCTCCGGATTGTTTCTGCACACCGGCGTCCGTCTCTTTGCTCGGCTGCCAGCTATATGCAGCCGCTCCAGTTGCTGTTCCTTTGTTGACGGCCATTTTGAAATACAATGTATCCAGCGGCCGCATTCTTAACCGAGTGATACCTTCAACACGTTGCACACGATTCACCCGATCCTTGTACTGTGTGCAGCTCACACGTTCCGACGCCTGTACTGCTAATCCTGGAACCTCTGGAGAATTTTTTGGAGTAGTTTTCACAGATCATTTGTCGGATCCTCTAGAGCCATACAGGAAAGCACGTCCTACTCCATGGCTGCCCAAGCCACGCCCCCCAGGTGTTGATGAAACATATACTTTAATAAAATGGGAAAGTTTGAGAAATCATCCAAAAGTCATCCGTCTCACATTCAAAGGGGATAGTTGGAGGTCTGTGCAGGAAAAGTGGAGGTGGAGGGGGCAGGAGAAGTGAGCCAATATAACTGCAGGACAAGGTAGATGGGGGAGATGGTGCAGGTGGAGGGGAGGTGTGTGGAAGATGTGCAATTCAGCATTTGCCAGAAAGGTATTGACGAGTCCAGAAGGAGAGTAGGCAGGTGAAAGATGAGGGGGCATTAAAGTCCCAGAGGGAGAGTGGGCAGTAGGTGCAGAAGAACAGACGGGAAGGGTCAAAGAAAGTTACTTTATGGGTCATTTCAGAACAGACATTTGCACCTTTGAGAGAAGTTTCAGACAATCTGCAACTTGTACTGGTAAATAAAAATATGCTGTGCCAACATCAGAAAAGGTACACAAAATATTTTTAAAAAATAACTGAAATTAAACAGACCGTTCATCAAACTTCTTGTTTGAGCCTACCCGATCCTGGATTGGAAATTGAAAATAGGGTCAGGGGCAATTTAATTCTGAAGGGGGTGAGACAAATCCTCCGTACACAAAATGACGCTGCGCATGGAAAAAGAAAGATTAGGTCTGGAGACTGCGGCTTGGGTGGGTGTATATAGGTTTCGTCCACAGCCTATTACCACGTAACATAGAAACGTTATACACCCCTAATCATGCACATGGCCAATAACAAATCAATAATCACGAGTCATGTTAAGAGAGTTTATATTTGCAGTTTGACAATCAATAAGAAGCACTTTTACTTTGGACAAATCGTGAGTAACAATTTTTAGCCAAAGGGTAAAGTTAATCATATTTAGTGAGAAGTGATTTAGGTTATTAGCCTATTGGCATACAAACATCACCCATAAGCCAAAACGTGTTTTGACCAAGTGTAGGTCCTTCTCAAGACTCAGCTAAGACAATTAGCATATTTACATGGTGAGTTCCCAAAACATGTATCATTGGACAGAAACAAGCAATAAATCTGTTGGTGAAGAAGAATAGACTCACCGAGAGCAAAAGGAGAAGAGGACAACATTTAAAAGAAAGAAAAACAGGTTGTAAATAACTCTTTATGCGTTCATGAAATCATAAAACAGTCTGATTCTCATTTTCATGTAAGTCAAATTCCATTATAACAAACACAACTAATACATGAAAATGTTTCCATCACCCAATGTGTGTTCGCCATATCATAGTAGTAATGCAACATGAGTAATTACCCTATACACCATAATATCAAACCAATGTCTTAATGCATCTCTAGGCTGGTCTTGAATCAACTAATATCCACATGGTAATCATTTGTGATCAAGTCTCAAGCCACTCACCTCCTCTGGGAAGCACCAGATTAGGCTGATCGTGTAAAGGTCAAATATTCCATATGGGAATTGACAATGCAAATTATAAATGCCTGTTGATGGCATATCTTGATATACATCTCTATGATTGATACTGTAAGAGCATTCATTACTCACCTAACTAGGGTAACTTATTAGATGTACGAACGAGTGTGATGCTAGGTATTGTGCTTCTTAATGTAATGATAATCTGTAATTGAGGGAAATGGCACATTGGAATCCATGCTACCTATAGGGGTTGATTATAATACTAGAAATATGTACACAAATAATGCTTGCACTAGCCAATCCCATCTGTTTATCAGTAATTTGATAAGGCTCTATGTTAGAGGATGCCTTGCTGATCTGTTTTTGTTAATGTGGTCCATTTTCCTGCTTTTAATAGTTATCTGAAAAAGGGGATACATAATGTAGCTACTACATACTGCCTAGAGGGTGTGGACCTTAGTACTGCCTCAATAAACCAATATGCTCTGTGGCTTACATTGTCAACTGGTATATAGCACACGAGGGCTACCACGTTAAGGGATAACCCACCGGATCGGTGTCCCGTGTGCTTTCGCAGCGGGCATCATTTTGGATCTTTGTTTATATACAGATTGTGACATCACACGCATTTTGTGTGGAGTCATTGAACCATAAGGCTATGTTCTACTCATAGCAGAGGTATCTTATTCTATGGATGTTATCACAAGTTCTTGTAGACATAAGCCTGGTATAAGTCTTAGGTTCTGTGGCAGACCATCTCAAAAAAATATTGAGTTCTTCTCATGATGAGTAATGGCATAAAGACCTGTAGCTTCTAAGGGTTTCTCTGCAAAGGAAATGGATGCTCTTCGCTCTGAACAACATAACAAAAGGATTAGCAAGAGGAAAAAAATATAGTGCGTCAGGGTTTCTCTTTCTCGCGTGGATACTGGTCTCACTCTCCAATCCCCTCCAACAGTCTCAGGGTTATTACACCCTGCATGCTTCTTGACAGTCTCAGAATTATAGAACCCAGATCGCTGCTAAACTCTCTACATGGATACAGGAATAAATTGACCAGCTCACAATCCACTTAGGGATTTGGTGCCCTGCTTGCCCTCTGAGCCCAACCCCAGATTTTCTCACCCTCTGGCAGAGTCGGCAGCCACAGGCAACATTTGGTCTCATAGCTCTCACTGAACACCCAGACCTCTTGGGTTTCACTGAACCCTTTTGTCTTCCAGGCCTTGTGGGTACCACACTTCGACCCCTCAGCTTGCACTGGGTTCTCCCTCTGGCATCTAGAACTCTCCACAAGCTTCTTGTAATTGATTCACTTGGTCCGGTATCATTGAGCCTTTCAGAAAGCTATGTGGCTAAATCCGGGCAACAAGCACATGGCCCAGCTGTAGCCTTTGGTTACCTCATCAAAGCTTTAAATGGACCAGCACTCATTTTGTGATCAAGATGAAAACCTGCTTCTCATGCATGGCCTTGGGTCTATTTGTAGCATGGTGTTTGAAACTCTGGTGAGTCCAGAGGTTATGTTGTCTCCATTGTGGTGCTTCTGATTGATCTTGTAGATGAAAAAAGGCAAATGGGCTAGAGTAAGAAACTGCTGCGTGTAGCTCGTGATGTTCACACAAAGAGAAAAACATCATGCTGACCCAGGATTCCACGATGACAAGCGCTGGTAATAGTTTGCAGGGGTCTCTAGTAATCCACATAATGGCAGAGGGGAACTATCAGGCCCCCATAAAGAAACGTGGAACTGATCGAATGGGGGGGAGCAATGTGGTCTTGAATCAGTAAACTGATAGTCTCTAGCCATTGGGGGTGAGAGCTGAGCAACTGCAGTAATTACTTCCCTGTCCACCTCCAGGTAGCTCATGGCCCTGGCCTGAGGCTCTGGTAGGTAGGCTTTCCTGTTTCCTAGACGACTCCTCTGCTCTTGCAATAGCATAAGTACACGGACCTCATTGCATTTCATAGCAAGCAACATCTAATTACATTTCTCTCTCTGTCTCTCATAGATTTGGACAGGTGATACTACCCAAATTGATAGCATACAATATATAATAACTGCTCTAGTTGCTTTGGTCTGGTGACCTCTTCGTCCCCTCGATCGAATGCTTTTGACCTCCATTATTTTCATGGTTATGCATGTCTTCCAGTAGTGTTCCAGTGAACACCTCATTCCAACTCCTCATACACTGCTCTCCTTTCAGGTAATGTTCTCTTGAAGAGCCCTTTGTGCACGATGACCAAATCGAAAGAGACTGCGGAACTCTAACGCACGGTCCGTTGATCACAGGCAATTCGTCATACGGGCTTTAAAAAAGAAAAAACACAACTTCAGCTAGGTGGTCATTTTATGTTGATGTAGGTGAAATGAAAAGATTGACTTTGTACGGGGGCTGCACATAGTCCAGGAGATGTGCAATGTTGCATTGGGGATTGGTATAATTACCTGAGTGCAATGAATGGTTATTTGCATGTAATTTGGGGATGTGGTCAAGTGTGAAGAGGACTCTGTGTGCGCATGAGTGTAAGAGGGTTGATCTTTGCTTTATATTGTGGGGACCACCCCTGTTTTACGGAGGGCTGCTTGTTTATGTGGGGGAATGGGGTCCCCTCACACCCATGAGGGACATGTGTACTTGATTGCTGGGTTACGTATTTAAGTGTGTTGATAAGCCTGCGAGAAGTACTTTGTGTGTGGGATGCAGTCATAGGAGTTCAAATGTATGGTTTGGGGTGGTACCTGCAGCCTCTTACCAAGTAGGTGTGGTCTGCGTGTACCTTTGCGTGTGTGTGTGTGTGTGTGTGTGTGTGTGTGTGTGTGTGTGTGTACACACGTGGAGGTGAGAGATTGGTTATGTGGGGGGGTTATGCGAAAATTGGAAGTTAGACCCAATTAACCACAGTATGGTACCCGGGGCTGAGTAGTCTGGCGTCACTCTCTCTCTGGCAGGGAGATTAAGTTTTACTAAGGTACGGTTAGGCAAACAAAAATAAGTTTGATCAGTATATTTACTACAAAAATGCACCATTATAAATGCGCATTTCTTCTTTTTTTCTCTTTATTTATATTCCTCACATGCAATCACAGTTGAGCAACAAATCCCAAGGCATATAATAGAAACCAGTTCACAGAGATTAAAGATGTGTACACAGAGTACATAATAGAGCATGGACCAAGACAATTAAGCCCCGACCCAGACTGGCCCAACATTTCTTATGGCACGACCGGAGTGACATCCATACTCAATATTTCATTCAAAACTCAAAACGTCTGTTCTTGGGGCCCAACGGCAGTAATGTTCCCTGCCCTGTGACAAAAACATGGAACACTGTCTGGGCCAACCAAGCAAAGCAGAGTTGTTCATGGCCAAGGATGGTTCACAGCAGTGATATGAAATCTAACAAATCTGGCCTGTGGGTGTCGTATAGTGTATTCAAGCATAAGGTGATGAAAGGGGACCAGTACTGGTGACATTATCCTGAGGACCCCTGTAGTGTTGCAAACATTCTCCCCATTGCCCACGTGTTCCATAGCTTGGTCCACTAGAGGCCCAAGGAGGGGCCCTCCCTGTGTATCCAACATTGGGCGATTGTTAAGTCTTGCCGCATTTAAGGCGTGTGAGGTAAAACGAACGAAGGTGTGATGAATGTGTTCTTCTATGCTGCGTGAGCTTCCTAGGACAAGGACCAGCAGGGCGATCAGGGTCGGTTATCTCTTCTAATGTAGCTGGAATCTCTTTCCAGGAAAGCTGGATTGTTGAGCATAGCCACCACATGCAACCCAGCATCCCAGTCTCGCCACAACCCCTCCAGCAAATGCGATGAGAATCCTGCGACAAATCTGTGTACGCGGTGCGGGCTGTAGTATGATCTGAAGAAGTTACTTACCCCTGGTAACGTTCTTTCGACTTGATGTTCCTCCAAAGTATTCCTCATCTTTGACATGTAGTGTCCACAGCCCGGCTGCTTCGGAAATTTTTCAGCAGAGGGCGCCCTGCGTCAATGGCGTCAGGTCGATGTCCCTTGAAGGCCTCCATCGAGGGTGACGTCATTGGATGTTATAATTAGCACACACAGCGCCCGTAGCCTCAGTTCTTGGTTTATACCCCCTCGTCGCGTAGCAGAAGTAGCCACAAATCGGACCCGACTGTACTCGGGCTTGTTGGAACGAAAGCTGTAATAGCATGGGAACTTCTACAGAGGGGTAAGTTGGGAGGGCGATGAGGAATACGTTGGAGGAACAGCCAGTCGAATGAATGTTACCAGGTATAAGTAACTTGTTCTTCGAATGGATTGTGTCCTCCAACGTATTCCTCATCTTTGAAAGACAACAAAGCAGTATCCATGATTGGAGGAGGGTGAAGAATTTAATAAGATTTGAAATTAAAGGTTAGAATAAAGGACTGCCTTACCAAACACCACATCTTGAGCATAGGAAGTATCCAGGGAATAATGCTTGGTAAACGTGTTTATCGAAGACCACGTTGCAGCATCACATATGTTCTTTATAGGGACACCCCTTTGCAGGGCTGTTGACGTAGCCATGCCTCTGGTTAAATGAGCATGCAAGCCCTCAGGAGGGACCTTGCCCGCCAAAGTATAGCATTCAGAAATAGTGAGGATGACCCACCTAGACAAGGTCTGTTTAGACACAGCCTGGCCTAGTTTGTGCCCGGTATACCCCACAAAGAGCTGGTCATCCATTCTCACCTCGGACATTGTGGAAATGTAAAAGCTAAAAGCTCTCCTAGGGTCCAACCTATGAAGCCTTTCCTCTTCCTTACTAGGATGCTGAGGAGGATAGAAGGCAGGTAGCACCATTTTCTGACTCAAATGAAAGTTTGAAACTACCTCAGGTAGAAAGGAAGGTCGGACTCTCAACATAACCTTGTCCTTATGGAATATAGTAAAGAGTGGCTTGGAAGAAAATGCCTGCAACTCGCTCACTCTACGTGCAGATGTAAGAGCAACCAACATAATAATCTTAAAAGGTTAACAGCCTCAATGGGCATGAGTGCAATGGTTCAAATGGAGCACTCATCAGAAATTTTAAAACAAAGCTAAAGTCCCAAACCGGAACCCGAAATGGTGAAGGTGGGAACACATTTGTGAGCCTTTTAGAAATTGAGTAACCAAAGGAACCTTAAAATAAGAGCATTCCTTAGATGAGCACTTAAAGATTGAGAGCGCTGGTAGGTAACCTTTAATGGTCCCCACCTGAAGACCCTTGTGGGCTAAAGAAAGCAAAAACGATATAACATCCAAAGTTGAACACTGAAAAGGATGAACATTCTTGTCTCTGCACCAGTCGCAAAACTTATTCCAACTGCAATGGTACTGAGACTTTGTTGCCGGCCGCTTGGCTGAAAGCAACACCTCCATTACATCATCTCAACCTCTCAGAAACCATGCGTGAAGGTTGAGAGGCTTGACCTCAGGATGGAGAACCCAACCCCTCCTCTCGCGAGAGAAGATCCTCTCTTTGTGGAAGACGCATCGGAGGATAGATGGACTTTTCCAGAAGATCCAGGTACCACGATCTCCTTGCCCAATACAGAGCAACTAGGATCATGCAGGACCTGAACCGTCGCAACCTCCTGAGAACTTGAGGAATGACAGGGACTGTAGGAAACTCGTACAGTAGCGGGAATTCCCAATCCACCACAAACACATCTCCTAGAGCTCCTCTCTGAGTAAATTCCCTTGAGCAGTACTGCCCGCACTTCCGGTTGGCACCGGTCACGAACAGATCCACTTGCGGGGTTCCCCAAAAGGTGAAGACCTCTTGAAGGACTTCCTGAGCTATTTCTCACTCGTGGGAAACTGCGCTCTGCCTACTCAAAGCATCCGCCACCATGTTCTCCTCTCCGGACAGATGAACTGCCGCTAGGGAGATTCCTTCTTGAATTGCTCAGAACCAGAGCTGCATCACCTCTCTGCAAAGTGGTAGTGAACCTACACCTCCTCTCCTGTTGAGGTAATGCATGGCCACCGTGTTGTCCGTCATTATCAGGACATTCTTCCCCCGTACAGATGGCAGGAAAGCCTTCAGTGCTAGCCTGATTGTTCTCGGCTCCAAAAGATTGATGTGAAGACCAACGATCATTGATAGTCAGATTGATGGCGTGAGCTCCCCACCCTGGGAGGGAAGCGTTTGTCACTACAGTTACCTCCGGCCATAGCTGCCAAAAAGGTTCTCCTTTCATGAAGTTTTCCTCGCAGGCCCACCACAGAAGATTTTGTGAGACCCTGACCGGAACCTGAAGGCGATCCGACATCTTGCCTGAGAGTAGGGACCAATGAGTCCTGAGCACCAATTGAAGGGACCTCATTCTCAGACGGGCCTCTGGCACCAGTCGAGCTATAGCCACTACATGTCAAAGATGAGGAATACGTTGGAGGACACAATCCATTCGAAATATATTTTATATAGGCACTCGCTAGTGGTAGTGCATCTCGACAACTTGGCACCTTTGGCCCATATGGATATCCATGGTTCTGATGGAATTTGCAGGCCCAATTCCTCCTCATATCGGAGACGATTTCTCCCACGTCCCATTTGTCCAGGAGCCGGGAAATCCTCCCTCTATGGATATCGTCCCCGATTGTCAGCTCTAGCAGCGTGGGTTGTCTATGGCCCGCTTTTTTGACAGCTTGGTTCGTAAGCCAGTGATGCAGTTGGAAGTACGTGAGCCGGTCGCCTGGAGAGGCCGAACTTGGCTTTGGCCTCCAAGAATGTCAGCGGTTGCCCCTGCAGATAGCAATCCCTCCAGTTTCTCAGACCTCCCTCTGTCCATCCCCAGAAGGCACACAATTGCATCCTGGGGAGAAATCTTGTTGCCCACGACTGGAGAGAAGGGGCCCAGACCTGGGCACACCCCCATAGCCTTTGTGCCCTGTCCCAATAAGACACAGAGGCGGAAGTCGTCCTCTCTCAGGAGCCCTCCTGCCTTGCGGGTCTCACCTTCCACTGCAAGCAGATCCAACAAAGGGATCTTTGTGGCAACTTGCTCTAAATGGATCCAGTTTGTCTCAGCAGGGTTTTGGAGCCATGAAAAGACCTGTGCAATTTGGGCTGCCTGCAGGTTACGGTATAGGTCTGGGGCCCAGATTCCCCAATGAGCAGCTGTGCGGGATATGGTCCTCTGAGCTATTCACGGGAGTCTTCCCTTCCATATAAAGCGGAGCATTGCCTTCTGCAGTGGCAGCGGGATACAGATTGGGAGGCTGTTAAACATGTATAGAAATCTGGGGACCATTTTCGTTTTACGGGCACGGATCTTACCTATCCATGAGATAACTTGGTCAATCCATGGCCTAAGTATGATGCAAGGTGTTTAAATAAGGGGGACACATGTTGTTTGAGAGATCCCCCTCTTGTTTTTAAGCTTAATCCCCTAAGTAGTCTAGCATGCAGGGATCCCAATGCAATGCAAGAGTATTTTGTAGGGTATGTACTACGGGCTCAGACTCTGATATTTAGGTGACTCGATTTGTTATAGTTAATAGAGAAGCATGCCGTTCCTCCAAAGTCAGCAATTTCTGCCATCACTCCCGAGAAGGAGGAACCAGCTTCAGTTAAGAATAGCAAGATGTCATCAGCATATAGGGCTATTTTATGGGGGACCCTCTCCATTCCTCGGCCTTTGATATCAGAGTTCGGCCTAACGTAACACCCCTAGTCATATCAATCCTTGCAGTGAAATGTTTATCAGTTCCTAGCCTAGTGTATTGGGAGTCAAGTGTGGCATTAACTCAGGCTCTAATTTTGGGGCCAAAACCCATGCCTGCATTACCTTCCACAGGAACCGCCAGGCTTTGTTTGCATTGAGCCCCACCAAGAACAAAGGCACCTGTTCCGGGTAACCCAGTCTAACAAATTCACTGCCCTACGTGTGTCGTCTGCAGAGACCGATCTGTGGCAAACCTAGACCGATCCCAATGTACAAGCGAAGGAAGGATTAGCACCAATGGGGTAGCTAAGCTTTTCCCAAAAGGTTGTGCATCAATGTTTAGAACGGCAATACGCCTATAGGATGAGCAGTAACATGGTGTTTTTCCTGGATTAAGGATGAGAGTGGTCAAGGATTCTGCCATAGTGGGAGAGGTTGTACCAGAGTCCAGGAAGGAATCGAACAGAATGATGAGGTGCCGGGTAATGTGCAGCCGGAAGATTCTTTTAGAAAGATGGAGTAAAGCAGTCTAGTCCTGGGGCTTTATGAGGAAGAAGGTTTTGAATTGCAAATCCCACTTCCTCTTCCTCTTCCGAGATGGGCCTGTCTAGAAGATCCCGCTGTCGTTTATCAACTGGGTCAGGGAGATCTTCCGCAGATAGCCCAAGGTGAGACAAACAAGACCTTACTATCATGGGGAGTGGGCACAGACCAGTTTCATCCATTATAAGAGAAGGAGAGGGGTATAAGGGGATACAGTTTAAACCAGATTTCTTGTCTGTAGCCAGGTAGTACCTTTGCGCCGGGTCCTGCGCTTTGCAAGGCTAACAGTTGAGAGGACCTGGATTACATCCTTCTGTCTGGCTGCACGCAGAATACGCTCTTCATCCTGGAAGTAATGAACATGGGTGAGGACATCGGGGATTAGGCCTCTCTCGTTCCGGTATGTAGTATAGACCCGGTGAGAGCAGTATAGGATGATGTGCGTGTCAGGCTCCGAGGAGGGGGTCCAAGTCCCGGAACAGCTCCTGAAGAAATTGCGTCAGGTCCCGGTCTGGAACTGCCTCTAACCCTCAAATTGTTTCACCTAGAGCGATTCTCCAGATCCTCCGGTTTGGCTGCGAGGTATTCCCCTAGGACTTCGAGGGAGTCAACTCTGCCTGCTATCTCTCAAATTTCCTAAGATTGCTCGCAGGTGGTATTCTTGAGGTCAGAGACACTGTGTTCAGCCTCAGAGACCTGCTTGTCTAGCGTTGTGACTTCGCGTGATAACTCCAACATGCCATCCTGAATATCCTTCTTGAGGTCCGCAAACGGGGATCGTAGTAATCCCCTCACGGCCAGAGCTTCATTTAAGCTATCTCACGATTCCATCGAGTTGACCTGGTAGACATGTCCTGCCTTTTGGGCTTCTCTCCCGCTGACATAAGGGCCATGACATCTCCTGTTCTAGGCGCCTTGGTGTGTTTGGCCATGCTACTGTCTTCCCAGTCTTGTTCTAGGAGTCTGAAACCCTGTTTATGCTTGGTGACAGCACGTTGAGTGGGGCAGCCAGTGAGTAAACTTTGTGGTGAATCATGCATGTGGGGCTGTTCGCCGCTCCCAGCGTGATCCCGATATGATATTCCAGCTGGCTCCAAAGTGCTATGTAGGGTGCTGCTGTGGAGCTTAGCCAATGTGAGGAGGAGTCGGTTAAGTCCCCCTCAGGCTGCTCAGTGCACTACCCCTGCTTCACCCCCGCTGTGTCAGCTGTGCATCAACGTTGGAGTATCAACAGTGTTGTGGTGCTTCATGCAGATCCAAATTGTGGATTAAGGGACACAAGGGGAGCTCCCACACCCCCATCGAGGAGCCACTGCCAGATCGTCGGCAGGCATAGTCCTCTTTGTCCAGTCCAACCTCACCTAAACCTGCAAGGCGGCAGGCACCTGCCTCCCACATCGCGCTAATGAAGCAAGAATACCATTCCAGCCATGGCCTCAGCCACATGCCACGTTGCTCTTCCTTTTGACCCCCGGGGTGAGGTCTGTGGGAAAGAAGGTGTCCCAGTGACTCTCGGTCTGGCAAGCTAACCTCAGCCAAACTCCCCCATCTCCACTAAGCTTGGCCTGCTCACATCGTCGGGCGGCAGCCCAGGCCACACTGTCTGATCTCAGCCATTACAGCCTTCCACAACTGTGGGCCGCGATGTGGGCATGGAAGGGCTTCACCAAAATCTGCTGCGCTCCTCCAGGACTCTGACCCCTCTCACCATCCCTGCATGGCAGCACGATCACCTGGATCATTCACAGGCAGACAGAGGGCTTACCAACTCCACGGGGCTCTAACAAAAGGCAGCCGCCATTACATCAAGCCACGCCCCAATACATTTGTATTTCTACAGTAATCAAGTACCGTAATTTAAAATGTAGGCATAGGATGTAACAGAAAAGAGTCTTTTAAGCCCACCCCATTTAAAACAAGTGGCACACACGTTAATAATAGGTAAAATACACAGACTATTTCAGTTTAAAAGTGTTCAGTTCACAATATTAAAAGACGACGTATGGAAATCACAGGAAAGTGATACAAATCCAATCAATCAATGTTCTCAAAATTGGCAAACCCCTATCTAAATATGGGTACAGAACTTTTGATCAGGTAAGTTAAGCTTTTAAGTATCAACACAGACAGTTTCATGCTTGCGTGCCTTTACTATAAAGCAATTATCTAAACTATGAGTCTTTAATATCCAGTAAATCATCAAATCCATCAATAATCTGTAGGGTGTACTTTGTATTATCATAGCACACTTGAAAATACAATTTCTACAGATTTCCTATTATAATAGCATACTTCTAAATTAACTTTCTATAGATTGCTGACATGCGTTTCAACATTTGGTCTTTTTCAGCGCAATGAGTCCGATAAAAGAAAGTACATTAATAATATGATTGTAATAAATTAAGAAAAATGCATGAACAACACAAAAAAAGAAATCAGGCTGTACGCATAATGCATCAGAGAAAATATTCATACTGTGATAAAAATACTCCTGAACAGAATATTACACAATCCGGAATCAAGAATAACAAATAGAAAACAACAAGAATAAATTTGTGATTTGTATCTTTATCTTTCATTATATCTTGTCACGATAATAGTAATTAGATTAACCTCTTCTATATTCCACACATGGTCAAATATATATTATGTCCTGGTGGTGGTTAATCATAGAAGTTGTCAAGCATCATTGGCTTGTTTTCTGTTAATGGATATAAACAGTAATATTTATATCCTGAACCAAATTTGTGATACAGACCTACCCTTTTATCATAAAAATAATGTTCTTACCCAGATTCTTATTAAAGAGCTCCATTAATTATTCATGAAATGAAATTGAAAAGCATTGTCTTCTAATTGAGTATCTAATGTCCACCACCCCTTCACATTGTTGAAAATAAAACCATCATGATTGGATCCCTTACCTTATTTAGAGGGCTGAAATGTATCCCGGCTGATGTTCAGACCGATAACGGTGTAACTTGTGCATCGCAGACGCATTTTGTTATTATGTATTACATCTGCTGACGTTATCGCGTGACGCCATTATTTGCTGCCGTTAATGTAACCAAACTGACATATATTAGAACTACTATATCTGAAACTATAGCTAAATAGAACTTTTTCCCAAATCCTCTTTGTTGTCCTGAAAACAGTATAAACTATCCAATCAAAGAATGAGCTTCAGAAATTAACATTTTAAATGGTGCCAAAATAACTTCCATTGAGGGCAATGGATGCACAATCAGCACGTTATATCCCATTAAAGTAATGTTAAGCCTGCTAAAGAAACATAAAACATGCATAATATGTTCACTATTGGCATATACACAGAAACTATTAACAAATGAGATTACATGAAGACCTGAGTTTACAAATCCTCAATATCTTGCATCATATAGTTAGAAATGGAATTCCAAATGGATAAAGCCTATAGGAAAACAGACAGTTCATGATCTGTCTTGAGTCCGAACTTAGTAGTTTTGTATTTACAATTCAATCTGACTTCTTCACGCCTGCGTTTTTGCCTTCTGTCCCCCACCTCTCATCTAGCTTGATATGTAGAAATCCCATCAATTTAGATTCTTCTCTTCGTTCTTGCTGATGCTCCCTATTCCAACATGAGGCTAATGGCATCTTGACTATCGATCACCACTATTTTTTCCCTCATGCAAAACCGAACATATACACACAATCACATATACAACAAATGTTGTTCAACAATTGATCAGACCACGTATTTTGAGCATTTGTCCACTTTTCATTGTAAATTCTTTGATATTGTTTAATGCATATTTACATGTGGTACACGTCCCACATTTAGAAAAGCCTTTCACATTAAGCCAATTAGTATTGGCTCTGCTCTCCGTAAATAACCGAGACAAGGTTTTGTACGTAAAGTTGGTGCTTTAGTGTAGGTGATAGTAGGTTTATCCCTTATATATTATCCAAGATCTTCATCCATATTAAGTGGCAGTGTTTCCGTAAAATGTTTGACATGATCTTACTTTCACTGGAATGTCATTATAAATCTGATAGTTTGTTAATTCTTAAAATGTGATTTGGGCCTAGGTGTCAAACCTTCCTACCTCGAGGTTTGCCTGACCCTATGTTCCTGACCCTATGCAACTGAGGGATAGCCTCTTTGTCCAAATCTGTTCTTAATTAGTTCACATTCTTCCAGTAATGTGCTATTTGTGCTGCAGTTCCTATGTGCTCTAATATATTCACCTGTGGGTATATTGTTAACCATATTGCATCTGTGACAGCTGGTAGCATACAAAGTTGAGTTAACCTATGTTCGTTTTCTGGAAGTTCAACATGGATATGAAGATCCAGAATTCAACTCACTTTTGCTATAGACACAGCTGGATTCTAGGCCAACATTGGTGTGGTTAATATGTGCCATATAATTGCTCAAATTCCATAATAAAGCCATGCCAAATTGTAAAAGTGTTATCTATATATATATATATGCATCAACTCCTACGGTTTTTATAGATATCTGGGTTCTTCACCAAATTGGTTCATTCAATGTATTTCAGGAAAAGGTTAGCAATGGGTAGAGCATAGGAAGCAACCATAACTATCCCTTTGGTCTGTCTGTAATAACTTCCACCAATTAGAAAAACGTTATTCTCAAATGTTAACTGTAATAATTCTTTAACATCTGATAGTGTAAAAAGTAGGTTAAAAAAAGAAAAATAATCGAATGTTTCCAAAGTTAGTTGATGTTCAATGGAGGTGCAGAGAGCTTTAACATCCATTGTGACTAATAAACCATTGGTTTTCCAATCCAACTGTTCGATACATTAAAGTATATGCATGGAGTCTCTGACTTATGATTTGAGTTGGGTCCCATTCGTTCTAATGACTGTCAATGTATTATGTGGTATTCTCAGTAATTCACCAATTCCACAGACTATCTGACTTTGTTTCTAGTAGTTCTTCACAGGGTTCGAAAAATGAGTGGAGATAGGGCCCGATTTAGCTCCTGCTTGTGGCCTAGAAGAGCCTGGTTTGCTTGACACCAACAGCTACTGGGTACAACTTTGGCTCTTCTGTCCAACTGATGCTGAGCAAACACATGTATGTGGATTAAACTTGTTTGCAATAGTCTATAAATAAGCATTAGGACACATCTATACAACATTTAAAGAATAAGTAGTCATAAATAATGGACAAAGTGGTATGTTTACGTATTATGTGCAAGTTAGATTTGTGGAACGCTATGTACTCGTTTCTAGCTCCTCAATGGTAGTTCCCAGTCACTGGTTAATGCTAAATACCCAGCAGCTGCTTTTAGCTCCACCTTATCCAATCTTAACTTTGATGCCGGTCTTCATATTGCTTGTGTATACCAGTAGAATTTCTGGATGTTCACATGCAAGAAATAGTCTTTCATTGTCTGTTAATATGCCATTGTTATGCTATTTAGTTTAAAGTATTTTACTCTTAGTCATAATAGCTGGAGTAGGATTTTCCTTAATTGAAAAGGAGCGTGGGAGCCCCTCTACTGAGAACAAACATGGGTCAAATACCCTGTTCTATGGAATTTCTTCCCCTCAGGAGGGTCTACAGCCACGTTTTAGCTCACTGCACCCTTCACAGAGGAAAAACATCAATTTGCATATCAGTCTTTGTCCCAACCACAAGGGCAGTCCAGCACTGACATTCTAGGCAATTCTTTGAGCAGGAGTACCATCAGCAACCGTAGACACGTGTTTCAGCCTTGTTGGGCCTCCTCAGTGAGGTGAAGCTGAGCCTCCCAAAGGCAGTGAGCAAGGGGTGCACAAATTGTCTACATTCCGGTTCTGGACTGCCCAGGTGGGTGGGACCAGACTGATATGCAAATGGATAGATCTTCTCTGTGAAAGGTACAGTGAGCTCAAACATGGTTGTAGACCCTCTCGAGTGGGAGCATACCCATAGTGCAGGTTTATTTGTCTGCGTTTTTTCTCAGTAGAGGGGCTCCCAGACCTCTGTTGAAATGTTTAGGGACTTGGGTTTTCACCCTAAGTAACCCAGGGTAATCCAGACATGGACCCTTTGCTCATTGTGCTTATAGAGGTACAGCTTCACCTAACTGATGAGGCCCAACTAGAAACACGTGTCTGGGGTTGCTGTTGGTACTCCTGTTCAGAGGAGAATTGCCTAACATTTTAGTTCTGGACTGCCAGGTGGGTGGGGCCAGAGTCATATGGAAATAGATATTTCTCCTCTGTGAAAGGTACAGTGAGCTAAACCATGGTTGTAGACCCTCCGGAGTGGAGACCTACCCATAGAACAGGTTATTTGGCCATGCTCGTTCTCGGTAGAGAGGTTCCCAGACCTCTGCTGACATTTTTAAGATGTTCCTTAAGTTTACTATAGCAGCCCAGTGTATCTAAATGTCTGGCTGCTGGAAAAATATATTCTGATTTGGTGAGTATAATTATGTTCCCTCTATTTTCAACTTCCTTTACAATAATTCTGTCATCATGCGTATGTTCTGTCAATGCTGTCCTTTCCCTGTATGTCAGTTCAGATTTAGGTTTAATGTACCTCTTAGTATTGATCTGTTTGTGTATGTTCCTAATGACTGCCATATGAAATGTATAAATGAGATATTCTTGGGGAACAATGGCATATATTAGTATTACCTTTTAATATCTTATAAGTTTAGAGTGCCAGACTAAAACTTCAAATTGTCAAACAGTCTCTTATCCATGTTAACTTCGGGTTCATCTAATAACAAGAGCTGTGTGTTTTTGAGATGTTTTTGAGATGCTGTATCATGCGCTAGTGATCCTATTTGATTCTTGTACATCATGTGGTACCTTATGCCTGCAGTATTTTTTCAATTTAAGTTTCTGTATGAATGTAAAAGTATCAAGCTGAATGTCGGTATAGTGGTTTTAAATATCTGGTGCAAAAAAAGACCCTTATAGAGTAACCCAATCTCAGTTTCACAAAGTAGTCTGTCTGATAATTTCACCACAAAATTTCCGTTTTTCACCTCCTTTGTTGTTTTCTCAGACCTGCTCTCGTCTTGATCTTACTTATTCTATTTGATCTTGTGTCTCTCTTGTTTACTCCTCTTTCTTCTTGTTCTGTTGTATCGGCTGATGAATCACCTCTTGCATTTTCTTGGAAACTTACATGTTTGATCATATTTTTCCTGTTGCCCCTTTCGTACCTTTTAATCTAGTCTAAAAAATGACTTCTTGGTTGTAGCCTTGCCGTATCCCTAGCTCGAGGTTGTACTGCATCTGCTGTTCTTGCAAAGCCTGCAGATGTATCACAATCACTACACACAACAGAACTTCCTGGTGAATGTGTAGGTGTGTTTTCACTAGAGATAGTTGGTTTAAAAGTATATAATATGTCCACTTGATAATCTGTATCATCCCTAAAGAATGTTCTTGATTTTCTAATTTTTACCTCATCACTTGCTAGAATTTGACTACTAGAAGGCAGGTGGTGGTCACCTGAATGGTAAAGCCCGTTATTGTGATTTGCTCCTGCCACTGAAGTAGTTCAATCCTGTCAAAATTAGTATTCTACTGTGTTAGGACCAGCATCATACACGTTCTTGTCCTACCGGCATTGATACTACAGGTGTGTGTGGGAGTCTTCCCAAAGGGTGGGTCACTTCTCACGCTCAACCCTCCTACCCCAGAGAATAGAAGAAATAAACTTTTGAAACAAGGGGACATGTTGGGATAAGAAAGGAGGTAAGGTTTCATAAGGGCTGAACTTGGTGTGTATTGGGCTAAGGGAGGGGCTATGACTGCTAAGTGTTGTTCATGTGGGAGGGTGGGATCTTATAGTCGTTCTCTGGTTCAGGACTAAACTAAGGTCTTCTATTTTCTTCTGCCCTACAAGGCAGGCACAGTAGAAGCCAATGGGGGGTCATTACATGTTCCCCGATCTGGAACAATTGCTAGTATAATTGCTGGCAATTTTTCCATTGACTTCTAAAGTGGGCGGCAGCCAGTAAGATGGGGAATCGTTGGTTGAGCCCCCATAATGTAATTTTAAAAGAAGAATGGAAACCAGTATGAGAATAAGGGAACTGCTTGTTAAGCATTTCTGACAAAGGTTATATCCTTTTCAAGCAACAGACATTTCTCAATGATATAGTAGATTGAGTGTTGCATTTGCCCTCCTATGTTCATCATGTGTGGAAGAGAAGGGTGTCTTAGTTTCAAGATTACCTGCTAGTAAAACCCAACAGTCTGTCAGATTGTTGTCTCGGATGGCTTGAATATCTTCAATATCGCTGGCATGCAAAGGAGGTTGGTCTTGCAGAAAGGAAGGCATTTAAAAAGTTCTCAATTTTACTCTGCATCTTCTATGGCGAGACTCTCTTAAATTGGACTTCAAAGCAATAACCCACCGTAATCACATTCCTTTTCCATGGGGAGAGCCAAAAAACGTATGACAAATGCCCTAGTAACCAAGCATGCTGTGTCACAGGAAATGCTGATAGGAACCCATTGCTCCTTTTCAATTCCATACTCTCGTCTTATCAAAAAAGTCGGTCTTCCCTTTTGACCCCCTTCATGCCTGCCTTGGTTAACCATCTAGCTACTGTGCTCAAGACACCTACTCCACAAGACTCACCAACTTTGAGCAACACCATGCTAAACAAACAGTCATTCTTTAATTCCTTGTCAAGAGCTCTTCCCTGCTGATCTCTTGTATCAGGGTAGTTACTTCAAAGATTCAAACTTGTATTAAACTACACATCCAGCCTGATAATCAACCTAGCAAAACCTTGTTTTTTCTCCTTCACTTAACCTTATGAAAGTTCCTTCTCTAGTATGTCCCTTCAGCTGTTTTCCTCCAGCTGCTCTGTAGGGTTGTACAAATGCAGCAAAAAGCTCTATAAAAAGCAGCAGACATGACTAACCAGATTTCAGCTGTTAGTAGGCACAAACCTGTTTCTTTATATCTGAATACTCTCCAACAATCTGGGTGCCCTATTAATTCTCGACCAATCCGCTGCATTCAACACCATGAAGGATTCAATCATCCTGTGTTTCAACCATGCTTATGGCTAAGCTCTATCATCATGGCTCTCCTGTTCATGTTGGGGGGATCCCAACATATTTACCACCTACTTTCACATGATCGTCTTCTGCAAGTACCCCTGAAGGATCTGCTCCATCTCCATTCCAACATATATCTTTGTGCACTTGCTTTGTATTTAACTTTCTACACATATGCTGATGACACCCGAAATTCTGCTCAATTGTCTCAATCACAATCCTCCCACCCCAACCACCAATCCGGCAGGTTTAATCCCAATTAAAAACAAGGCTACAATATTGATCCTCAAACACCAACCTGACCTTTGGTCCACCTGTTTCTTACATTCTTACCTCAGCTCTCTTGCCACCCCCTCCACAGAGATTACACGTCTTTGCGTCCACCACAAGAGACACACTCCCTAGTCAATCAGTTGATCAACACTTGGTCTCTTAACCCATGTTTCTTAATAATTCTGTCTAAGGTTCCTTTCCTGACAAATCAATCGTGGTCAATGCGTTAATCTCCAATAGGTCAGACCATGGCACTGGTCTATCATGGACGTGCATTACTTTTCATGAACATATTGTAAAGTGTTCAAAATGTTCCTGCTCTTCTATAGAAACACTACCCATCTGATAACATCTCTGCCACACTTGCCACACATCCCAGTAGAAGCCGACCTTCAGAACTCTCTTCCACAAGGCATCAGGGACACCCAAGGGTCAGACGACAGCTTGGCAGTTTCCCCAGCCATTTTAGCTCTAAAACAGGGTGGTGAACGGGAGACTATCTTGTTTAGTGGTAAATAATATAAATACATACTTTCCATATTAACACAGAATTAGAATAGCTAAAATAAGGAATGCACATTTAGGACATGTGAATGTTTTTAACATTTATGCTGCTGGGGCATAATATTTGCCTGTCTGCAGCTAGCTTTTCAGATTACAAGTTCTGAGTGAAAGTTATTTGACCTCTGTGCAATACATTTGTTCAAAATCTTTTTATTGCCATTAACAAAGGTAATCTGGAAACAGACGAAACCATATATCACAATATGTTCCACCACCTTCATTCACCCATTAAATGAGGTTAGTAGATTGGAGGGAGATTTACGAAATACTTACATATTTAGAAACTGTAACCTCTAAACTCGCCCACTGACATTGGGCCACATCTATACTATCTGTAGCCAAAAAGCTCAAAAACTAAGAGAATGAACAAAACTTTGAATAGCGAGAGATGTGGCAAAGAAAAGAAGCCAGTTATCCAGCGATAGCCTGTTATCCGCAAATAGGGCTCATTTTACCCCCTTTCCCAACCAGCACTTCCTCAACAAATTATTTAGCTTTGCTAACATTAAATACATTTTTTTTAAAGAACCCATTGTCTTTATATGACACTTTCAGTTTTAGCAGTTTGCCACACCAAAGCCTGCACATCCAATGTAATTAGTTTGCACCCCAAGGTCTAAAAATGTTTAACATTAACCATGTGTCTCCAGCTCAGCTCTGGAAATAGGAGCATATGTTTGCTTGCACCGAGAACCACTCTGTCTGCTTCAAATGCAGCCGAAAGGCATTCTCAAAACAGGCCACTTTAGTTAAGAAATCTGCCGAGCCCTCCATCTGTTGCAAGGCACACCCTGATATTTGCCACGCTGTAGCAAGTTTTTCACACCAGATGATGTCTAGCCCTGCACCTTCAATTAAGCACTAAATCATGTGATCTGTATATATCTTATAGCCCCCATTTGAATGCCCTTGTAGTCACTGCCTTATTGGTGAGAGATTGCGTTTAGTTAAGTGCAGAAACACTACAGGTGCCTTCTCATCACTGAAAAATAAACAGCCAAAACTGAAGCGGCAGCATTAACTTGGACATTCTTTTGGTGCATTGCGGCCATTGAGCCCATGAGGTCCAGGTCACCTTCAGACAGACTTCCCAAATCCTCTACTAGATCAACAGGTGCAGGGATAACTTCCCCATACCCCTGTCCCAGCCCCACTCCCATTAGTCTTGAAAGTATCTCGCTGCTTTAGACAGGGTTTAAAGAAATGAACAGTCTACCTCTTTGCACCCATCTGCCACCAGTGCCCATGAGGGTCTGGGTTTAAATCCCACCCTCGGAACAAACCGTCAAATAACTGAACATAGCATACAATATGCCTTACTCACTAGGGTAGCTGCTGTTGGGAACTGTTTTGGTCTACCACAGTCTCCTCACTTCTTACATACTTTGTCCAACACCACTCTATACAGCTATCAAGAAGGGGAATACCTGACCTATTGGACCGCCGTGGCCAGCAACACTCATGCTACTCTCTGGGACCAACACCACAACAGGAGGATTCCACACCAAACCCCAGCATCAAGTTCTGCAGCAGTGATCCTTAATCTGATCTCCCATGCTGTCCATCACATAGAATAACGGTCCTGTTTCTGCAGCCGCTGAGCTTCGAACCCCCTGGAATTTGAGGGGGTCAAACCCTACAGATAGCGGGAAGCATGCCACCACCATCGCTGAACGAGCCTCAGTGTTGGGATGGCAGAGGGAAATGACCCAAGTCTACAGAGCCTCATTCCGCACTACCTTCAGAAGCAGTGCAGTTTTCCCACCTCAAGTTGGCTGCTAATCTGCATCCCTGAGCAACATCAGAGCACCCGACAAGTCAAATAAGAACAACAAACTCAAAGTCCATTCTGCTCAGCGTTGGCCAGTGTGGAATTGTGATTGTGACTGCAAAATTGTGGAGTACCTAAATCCACATTTCAGGGAATTGCAAACGTTCTCTCCAATTATACAAATCGTGTAAATGCCCATTGAGGATGATTATAGCTGGATAGATCGCCTCCAAAAATGTAAATGGGAATTTGATATTTTCCTGCTAAATGAAAACATAATTCCTATCATCATTCATATATTGAAAACCTGCTAGCATGACTTGACTCTAAAAAAGAACAAATCTGATTAGAAAAGAAAATGTGCTGTGTTCTGATGGCAAACATTTCTAAGAGCACATTCATGATATAACAAAGATACAGGCACGAATATAATGTGCAGAAATATTGCCTAACACCACTGTGTTGGAAAACAACATCGACCCCCCACGCAATGTCAAGGATTACCATTTCTTCATTTGCCAAAAAATAAATGTGCATTTGGAGACGCTTCTATGCATACAGCTAGGGTGTAACCCCTGCCAAAACAAAGCCCCAAGACGGATTTGCATATGGCTGGTCCACTTCTGAAACAGGGCACACATCCTAAAATACAGTAGCATGGAAGGCTGACAGCTACTGGTTAAGAATCATGTATTGTATACTCTTCCACCCATAACATTTTTTAGATGTAGTTTTTCTCCATACGTGTGGCGGGTATACCCAGATGCGAGTCCCTTCTTCGCTGGGCCATAGGGAACCAAGCTGTACCCCACTGATTATGCCCAACAAGGGTGAAACAGGTCTAGGTTTGCTTGCGTTTCTGCGCAGAGGGGACGTGGCCTAGAGGTTTAGGTTGGACTCCCGTTGGTGGCAGGACCAAAACTAATTTGCATATAGCTGGTCCCCTTCTGCAATGGTGCAGACAGGCTAAAGAATAATGAGCACGTTTCTACACCAGAGCGATGCCAGCGGTTAAGATTAATTCATAAACTTCCACCCATCACATTATTTGGCCATAGTACTGTCAGGATGTACAAAAAAATGATTTTAATTACACTTGAGGCCTGATTGGGAGTGCTGCTGTTTTTCGCCTGTCTGCATATTCCAATGTCCCAGAGATACATGTCTACCAGTACTCTGGTTGTGTTTGTTCAGTGGGTTTTGTGGTGGGATTTTTGAGTGGGCATTAGCTTATGTTGGTTCTGCATGGTTCCTGTGTTTCAAATGATTTTTTGTTTGAATTGCTTTATTGTGGTTTTTGTGTTCTTTTGTTTATGCCATATCGAGAAACTTTGTTCCAGCAAAAAAAGAAGGTATTGAAAGGGATGGCAAAGCTTCATGTCCTGCCTTGGAATGGGCACTCTGACATGGGCTACCAGCCCAGGTGGAGGGGCACAGTGAGGTATGCAGAACTGTGCTAGGCGACAATATGATATTTATAATAGCAAAGTTAAATACTGAATCGTCTCAAGGCTCTACACCTCTGTAATAACAGGATTTCTTTAGCTGACGTTAATCAACTTTTCAATTATTCATTACAAAACTTAAAAATCAATCAAGTTAAAATTAATCAATTACATCATAACACAATAGTTATAAAATCACAACTATACAAATCAAGACAGAGACATCATCCATATATCCTGGTATCCTGCCATCAGATCGTCTGACAAGGGAGAAATCAGTCAAGATCAAGTTAGGTATCACTTGGTCATATACATGTATAATTGAATGCCAAAACGCATAATTCATGTTTTATCAGAATTCCACCTTGATGGCACTTATTTCATAATGGGAAGGGATACAATGGATGTGCAAGTCTATACTCCATTTCTATTGAATTATTTAAGTTTCCTTTATAGGTCTCCCTGATTCAGTGGGCGCACAAAGGTAATAACTGTTTCCTCTTACTCATTCAAATTAATGCACTAAGAAAATTCGATGTGGCAATGCGAATACTCATTACGGGAGTTCATAGAATTATCTTCCACCTATTTTCCGGGATCATATTTCCAATAAATTCAAGATGATTAGCAAAGTATTCTTTCTTAGCGCCATGAGAGCTATAAACTCCACAATCAGATGTTCTAATATCTGTTTCACCAATAAATTGGAGCAATAACGGCAATAATTATCTTCATGTTTGATAATTCCCCGATCTGCCAACACATCTCGTGTGGGCCACAAATTCATGCGTAATCACAATATCGCACTTCTGACCATGGGTGAGGGTGCCTTATGCAAATACATTTCTGTGTCTCTATACTTTTTAACACCAAACCAACAGCTGTCAAAATGCGTGTATGTAAGACACAAAGCTCTTGTTTCAATCCAGTCCATCATATAAATCTAGGCCTGAGCTCTGTCCGGATTCATAATGAGGAAATCAATTGTTACATCTGCTGCAGCCAGGGCGCCAAAGATATATTTAGTCCATTCCTGAGCAAATTTGTGCTGAGAGGACAACATATACATTGACAGGGTTGTGAGAATCATGTCATCTTTCGTAGACACTAGACATTTGCAAAAAAGAGTACAAAGATGGCATTTGTACTGAGCAGTTAATGACGTGGTCTCCAGTTCATATCGCAGCCATGGTCCTGCTGTACCTTGTGGGAGATGGAGGATCTGTCTCCAAAATTTGGCCTAATTTGTCAAAATATGATTTCACGATTATTGTCCTCGTTTCCATCCCATATAAAATTATGGGCGTGACTTGCCGTCATCTGTGAATTTATACATGGCCTTCCATCGAACAACAGACCTAAATACATGTAGTTCGAAACTATCTCTATATTGGCATTCTCAATCTTCTAAACCATCTTACTTCTGATGGAGTTTCTAGGAGAATACATTACAAGCTGGGTTTTTTGTACATTTATAATAAGTTCATTTTGGGCAAGTTAGACACTTCAATAATTTTTGTAATCCCATAGGGGTTTTGAAGACCAGCACCAAATCATCTGCATACCATAGGGATTTAATTGTAACATTATTCATTTTCTGAGAATCTGAGCAAACATTCGCAAAAGCCTGTGTCACACCATGTATAAAGAAATTGAAGAGGGCTGAAGCAAGGATGCAACCTTGCTTCAGCCCTCTTGCTGTAGCAACAGATGATGACAAAAGACCCAACATGGGAACCACCAGGGGGCGCAGAGATGCACTGACGCATCTCCTCTCGTCTCCTCCGAAGGGTGCCGTTTTTGGGACTTGAGCCCCCCCCAGAACTCCCCGGAGTGAAGTGCCGACCCCGCACCGCAGCCTTCTAACACCGTGGGGCACCTGAATACCCCAACTCCGGTCTCCCAACGTGGCGCCTTCGCTGCGCAGTGAGCCCGTGAAGATAGGAGGGAGGGAGTGCCCCGCCTGCCCCGGCTCCGCACGAAAACAACGGAGAGCCGCGGATAAGGCGAGGCCTGCAGCTTCATCAGACAGCGTGGGGAGAGCAGCCCCCCCCCAAATTTGTCTGCAGCGGTCTCCCGGGCCCCACAGAGCATAGGCAGGGCAGCTCGACGCCTTGGGCTGCTTCCCACCAGTGGGGCCGCACTCCGAAGCAGCGCACCGGGCGCGGAGGCCTGCGCGGCATCCCCGGATTTAGTGGATCTGGCCCAGGAGAGCTGGCTTGCCCCCTCAGAGTCTGACGAGAGCAGAAGCCCCCCCCGGCGACTTAGAAGAGCGAGCAGCCCCCCCCCAAGGGGTACCAACAGCAACCCACTCATCCCCCCCGCTTCGGGCCCTCCCTGGATCTGACGGTGGATCGGGAGACGTGCCGAGGGGGCACCGGAGCCTCCACGAGGTGAGAGGCCGCCCTAAAGTGCTACAGTGCATTGGAGGCAAAGAGAGCCAGCCATCGACCTAGAACCGGAGAACGGGCCTAAACAACCCCCCACCCCAACAGTGAGCACAGGGCCTGGACGGCAAGCAGGCAGGCCCTCTTCAGAGGCGTATTGTGGCCCGGCGGCGGTGCCCATTGGACTTGGGGCTCCTAGGAGTGGACTCCGTGAGGAGGTGAGGAGCTGGGGGAGGCCTATGAACTGGAAAGAATCTCTGCAGAAATTCCGACGCTTGGCCCCTGGCTCCCGGACTCGCCCTGAGATGGCGACCTCGACGCATCAGGAACTGACACTAGCACGGTCATCAAGGGTATGGCCGCCCTCCTCGAGGAGATCAGAGGCTTCAGGGCGGATATAACGCTACCTCTGGACACTTTGGACAAAAAAGTGGACAACATAGATGACAGGGTTAAAGCGCTAGAGAACAATACGGCCTCGAACGACATTTTTGAGACGCAATTTGATATGCGCCTGGCGGAGCTCGAGAGTAGGGAAGAGAAATGTTCCCTAAAGCTTGACGACCTGGAGAACGGAACGCCGCTGTAACCTGCGCTTTTTAGGCTTTCCGGGGCATGAGGGCAAAACACAAGCAGACATTGTAAAAGCTGTCAACGCGGTGGTGCGATCACTCTTTGAAGGGGCTAACACGAACTAACCGACTATTGACAGAGCCCACAGAGCAGGTGCAGCTAACAGAGGCCCCAGGTCCATTCTAGTACGATTCCACTACTTTGCGGAGAAAAGTAAAATTCTTGAACTGGCCTGCAAGAAAGGCCCAGTGGACTGGGAGGGGGCTCAGATCTCGGTGTATCAGGTGCTGTCTGCCTTCACCCTGGCGAGACGTCGGCTCTGCTCCCCGCTGATGAAAATGCTTCAGACCAAAGGGGTCCGATATAGGTGGGGATACCCTTTCTCACTTTGCTTTGAGCTAGATGGCTACAAGTACGCCATGGTCACGGGGGACGATATTCGCATGGTGTCGGGGGAGCTCCTGGATGATCCAAATATGTAAGTGGACGAGCGAGAACGCGCGAGAGCCCCAGCTGGCCCCGGGCGGAGGAAGGCTCCACAGGAAAGACGCAAGGTCGAGGCCACAGGAAATTTAGAAGAGTGGCGCCGGCATCCCCGGAGCTGCCCAACACTTGAAGCGCCCCCGGGAGCTCGACGATCAAGCGTGTACCCGTTACTGTGAGTGAGGAGGCGAAGCAACTGTTTATGGACTAATAAGGACATGGGGGTGGGGGGGGCTCGAGATGTTGTTTTTGAAGAGTTTGGGAGCCCGGAGGGGGAAGACAATGGTGGCCTGGACTGGCGAAAAGATGAAGCTGCTAATCAACCAGGCGTTCAGGGGGGAGAGGAGAGGGGGGAGGGAAAAGTTGGGGTTTGTTTATTGGGGATTCAGTTGGGTCACACCAGGTTTTCAGGTCTACTTTGCACTTCTAGAATGGTTTCTGGGCATCAGCAGGGTACGGAAGTTCATCGGGAGCATTGTCATTTTGCGCTCCACGGAGGGAGCCATGAGCCTTTATCATCGTTTTGATGGATGACTCGATCCAATTTTTGACAGTGGGGTTGTTAAACGTACGTGGGCTTAACTCACCTACAAAAAGGTCGCTGGTGGTGAGAGAATTTTCTAGGCTCTGCCTTCACTTCCTGTTTGTACAAGAAACTCACTGGGTTCGGGGCAAGTAACCTAAGCTAAGGGCTAAAAATATTGATCAGGTGTATGTGGCGTCCTTCCGGGCTAAACAACGCGGAGTGGCCCTCCTAGTTTCTCCTGGGGCCCACTTCGTGGCCAAAGCTCAGAAGATGGACCTGGAATGGTGATATATTATGGTCAAGGGGGAGGTGAGGGGCCGGCTGTTCACCCTGGTTAGTATTTATGCTCCAAACGAGGCACAGGACATCTTTTGGGAAGGGATGAAAGAGAAAATCATGGCTTTCTCCGAGGGCACCCTATTGGTAGGTGGGGACTTTAACATGGTTCTGTGCCCCGAGAGGGATAGGAAGTCAGTAAATCCATGCCCAAAAAAGCTGGCAGAAGTTTTCCAAAAAGTCAATGGAGAATTGGGGTTGAGTGGTACGCACCCCGTTAAGCAAGGCCTAGACCCCGACTTCACCTTCTACTGAAAGCCTCATGCCACATTCTCCCGTATCGATTATATTCTGGTTGACGCCACGCTTCGGGGTGAGGTTACTGACTCAGGGGTAGAGATTGTCCCCTGGTCTTATCACGATTTGGTTACAATAAAATTGGGCATTCCCCCAGCCCCCGCATCCGGATCCCCTGTGGAGGTGCAACAACCTCCTCCTGCATGATAAGGAAGTACGCCAAACCCTCTTAGAAGCCATAAAAGATTACTTCTCTGCCAATGACAATGGGGAGGTTGGCGTCATGGGTGTCTGGGAGGCATTCAAGGCAACCATTAGGGGCGTCCTTATCGAGGACAAAAAGAGGGAGAGGGTCCATGAGGAGGAGCTATTCAGGGAAAAGATAGATTCTATCCAACCAGGCGGGAAAATGAAAACGCAGATGTTCCCCGGACAATGGGAGGAGCTACAAAGATTGCGTTCTGGGCTGGCGGACCTCCAGGTGGGACAAACTGAAAGGAAGTTGTCTTTCTTGAAACAGAAATACATGGAAAAGGGGGAAAAGCGGATAAGATACTAGCTTGGAGGCTCCGCGAGCTCAGAAATAGTAGGAGGGTGAACTCCATTCGCACCACGGAGGGGGACTCGACTGCAAGAGACAGCAAGATAGCTGAGCAATTCAGACAATATTATGAACGGCTATATTGCTCGGAGTATGCAGGGGACGGGTCCGAAATAGATGGCTTCCTGGACTCCCTCCCGATCCCGGGCCTCTCCCCCGAAAAGGCAGAAACACTAGAACTTCTCATAACCCCACAAGAAATAATAGACACCATATCCTCTTTGAAGAGTAGAACAGCCCCGGGGGATGATGGGTTCTCTGTTAAGTTTTACAAGACCTACCGGTCTACATTGGCCCCGTTCATGGCCAGGATGTTTAACTCGGCACTGGAACTGGGCTCCCTTCCACCCACGATGAGGTCTGCCCTGATAGTAGTGCTCCCCAAAGAAGGGAAGGACCCCTCTCAGTGCCAATCATACCGCCCTATATCCCTCCTCAACGCCGATGTAAAGATACTGGCCAAACCTTTAGCAAACAGACTGGCGAGACTCCTCCCTTCCCTAGTACACAGAGATCCAGTGGGTTTTATCCCGGGTCGCCAGGGATCTGACAACATACGGAAGACCCTGGATCTGATGCATGAGGCTTCAAGGCAGGGGGTGGAAGGCTATCTCCTCTCACTAGATTCGGAAAAGGCCTTCGACCGCGTCGAATGGCCTTATATGGGTAAAGTCCTCCGAAAAATGGGTCTGGGGGGCAACTTCTGTGGTTGGGTTTCGGCACTTTACAACGGTCGCTCGGCAAGAGTCTTGGTTAGTGGTGGCACCTCAGACCCGCTGGCCCTATCTAGAGGCACCCGTCAGGGCTGTCCCTGGTCACCCCTTTTGTATGCCTTGGCAATGGAGCCACTGGCTATAGCGATCAGAGCTGACCAGGAAATCACAGGGATTAGATGTGAGAATTGTGACTTCAAACTTTCCCTGTTTGCAGACGATATCCTGGGCTACTTGACCAACCTTCAGGACTCTCTACCCCGATTATTCGGACTTATAGACTACTATGGCACCTTTTCGGGGGTTAAGGTGAACACGTCCAAGTCTAGGATTATGCCCATGGGTCATGGGGACCATGACATCGGGGGTAGCACCGAAATCCTGGGAGTGAGAATAGAGCGGGTTTCCACCAGGTACTTGGGCACCACCATTCCCAGGGATCTGTCACAACTCTATCAATGTAACTTCCCGGGGATCTTGGCCAAGATTAGTAGTGATCTCAAACGATGGGCACCTCTCACACTCTCTTGGTTTGGGCGTATGGTCACGGTTAAAACTAATATCCTGCCCCGCTTACTCTACCTCTTTGCGGCCCTCCCTGTGGTGATCCCGGAGACCTTCTTTGAGACACTACAGTCCCGAGTCCTTCAGTTCATTTGGGCCGGCAAAAGAACAAGAGTCAAATTTTCTACCCTAACTCTTCCCAAGTCTCATGGTGGTTTTGGCCTCCCGGACTTTAGACTTTACTACAAAGCAGCTCAACTCCGGGTGATGTTGGAGCATATGAGGGACGACCTGGGGACATATTGGACTTTCATTGAGGACGACCACACCCACCCGGAAAAAGTCAGGGACCCGCTATGGGCTCCCCTTAGGGCCCCCCCCACCACAGAACGCACCCAACCTTAGCAGCCCTTTGGGCAGTCTGGAAGCCGAACAAGGACAACAAGCTGCTGTCATCCTGGCCGTCCCCGTTAACATCGCTGTGGGGTCCCCCCTTCGATCTAGACACCAGGGGCTTTAGAGACACACAGGCATGGTCGGACTTGGGCCTGGAGAGAGTTGCTCAACTCTCCCGGGAGGAGGGTTTCATAGAATATGATCAGCTGACTGAGGCTTTGGGCGACAACCCGCCCTCAGTCTTTGAATATTTGCGCCTGAAAGGGATACTGACCCACCCTCGGTGTGCCGATAACCTCAAGCGCCCCCTCACTCCTTTCGAAACTGTCCTAGCTAAGAGCGCCTCCCGGAAAGGCTCCCCATCTAAGTTTTATGGCACATTGATAACGGCTAACCTGGAGGGTAGGCAGCCCTTCAAACGAATATGGGAAGAAAGACTGGGCATGACGCTGGACGACCACACATGGACAGCAATCTTTAGATCTATATTCACGGGTTCACTGTACACCGCTGCCATGGAACATAGCTTCAAGATACTCCATTCATGGCATCGCCCTCCAGCCACCCTGTCCAAAATGTTTAAAGAGGTGTCCCCTTTTTGCCCCAGGACATGCCAACAACGGGGCACTTGGTTGCACATGTGGTGGGGATGCCCGGTCATTCAGGTGTACTGGTCAGAACTGCTCAGCTGGATCAAGGATATAGAAGGGAATTCCCCCACCTTACATCCACTGGAAATCCTCCTGGGTACTCCTATGCCGGAGACTGAACAGCCTGCATTCCCGAAGGTCATTGGGGCCATGTTGAGGGCAGGGAGGCTAGCGCTAGCTCAAAAATGGAAACATGTCCTAGCTCCATCCAAGGAGGAATGGCTTTGTAAACTTAGGTCGATCTTCACCTATGAAAAACTCACTGCGATAACAAATGACACCATGTCGGATTTTGTACAGGAATGGACCGCTGTGCTTCTTAATGACGATTGTATCTCTATGCGTCTGTAAAGTATTTCCCTTAATGCCCCCATTTCACACACCTCTCCACTAACCCCAGGGACCTAGCTTGGGCCCCTTACTCGCTGTGAACTGATCTGACCCCATTATGTCAAAATATATGTCTAATAACATATTGATATCCGAATGTTCTCTCTGCAGCTTCTATAACCCGCAAAACCTCTAGACCTGGTATATTCAAAAAGCTGGGGGGGGGTCATTGACGGGTAGGGGAAAAAACAAAAATGTAAACTGCCATCTATGTTTGCTCAATGTATTGCTGGCAGGGACTGCCTCGGCACCCTACCTTGTATTGATGATGTCAATAAAAACAAAGTTAAAAAAAAAAAAGATCCAACATGGATAGTCTAACTTATATTGCTGTGGTTCAATGCAGAGCATATATGATGTCAGATAAAGTAGGCGGACACTCTGCCTTCAATAGTTTGGACATTAACTTGACTCTAGAGACCGAGTCGAAGGCGGAGTGGAGATTAGCAAAAGCAAAGTGGATCGGTTGTCTCGAATTATGGGCCTGCGCCTTCAGGGCATTGAGAATGAGCAAATTTACTGCCGTCCCCATACAAGCTACAAAGCCTGTCTGGTTCGGGTTGCGTTGTTTGCGCCGGTGAGTCCACAAATTAAAGTCTCTCAACACCAACCTTGAAAAGATCTTTCCTGGGGCGTCAAGTAAAGCGATTGGGTGATAATATTTAGGTATTGTACGATCGCCCTTTTTGAATATCGGGACGATAAATGAAGAAAGCCACGATGCTGGGAGTTTACGTGACTTAAGAATGTGGTGAAAAAAGTTGTTTAGGATAGTTGCCCATTGTTTTGGGTGTTGTTTAAGCATAAACTTGTTTAAGCAAGCAGGTCCTGCTGCTTGAGAGGAGGAGCACTTGCGTATTAAGTCTTTTACCATGTCCACCGAGCACTCCATCGTCCAACATGTGGATGTCTGCATTTCGTATTCATATTGAACAAAATTCTTGTCAGCATACAGTTGTGAAAAGTGTGCTAACCATTGACTTTCCGTAAAACCATTCAATTGAGTACTCACTTGTCTCTGAGCTGTACATTCACCAAGCAATGTCCATATTTGTGCCGAGTTCTCATTACATAAAGATGACATGAACGACTCACTATCATTTTGGAACAACTTAGCTTTCTGTGCACGTGTCCAGTTTTGATATTTAAACTTGGCAGATCTAAGGGCTTGCTCTTGTTCGATGAGTGGGAGCTTGAGGATGAGCTTTTATTCCTTTCTAAACATTGCTCGTTTTTGTTGGAGAAGTGGATCAAAAGTATGTTTATGACTGTTAACCTGCAGACTATTATTCATATATATATTTGTAAAAGAGAACAAGGCTCCTACATATGAGTCAACATTTTTTCCACTCTGTTGGACATTGAGTTCTTTATTTAACGAGTGCAGGTTTTCTGCAGACCATCTAAATCGAGTATTAGCATTATTAATGGTCAGGACCTGATGCATCCATGTCTGGCCCTTACCGGTGGTATTCTCATCCCATGGCCAGTATAGTGCAAGCAGGTGGTGATCACTAAATGTCTGCTGGATGATCTCAAATGTACTCACTTTCCCAAACAAGTCATCACTTAAATAGACATAATCAATAGTAGTCTTGGAAAGGCCTCTCTGCCATGTTTGATGGTAGGGAATGTCGCCCGGTAGGGAGCCATTTGCCATTCTAAGATTTCTATCTCGCATAAAATGGGTCCATCTCCATCGCGGTTTGTGATTTTGTCTGTCCACTCAGATCCATGCAATTTAGATTCAAATCACCAACCAAGATTGTGGCCGAGATGTCAACGGTTTTAGCGATAGTTTCTAATAGATTAGCTAGATCACTGTAAAACGCATTGTCTGAAATGCCTGCCAGATTTCTATACAGCTTAATTAAAGCTAGAGACTGGGTTTGTTTGGAAATTCTCACCACCAGCTGGGTGAAGTCATTCGGGGCTGCCCAAGACTGAATTCTCAAACCTTTGCTGGCTTTTATACCAACCATCAGACCCGATTTTGGATGCCCTTTGGAGGCTGCTTTTGCTGGTAACATTATGACATCATGGTCATCGCATACTAGGCAAGTCAACATCCACGTTTCCTGGAGGGCCACGATGTCAAAATTGTTTATACAATTAACCTGGCCCCATTGTAGATGTGTATGGCCCCGTGTGTTCCAGCCTGCTAACGAAGGTTGTGTTGTACTTCTATTCTTTAGTGGCTATGCATGCATGGAATCAGAATGATCTCCCATTGGTTTACTACAGGGCTCATAGTATGAGCATTGACAGTTCACTTTGGCGTGTCAGTCAATGCTTGTTGCTTCTTTGATCGATTTTGAAATTAGATTTTCAAGTGCCACTCGCTCCAGATCTTGCCCCATTAAAAAACCCAGTTTCAATAAATCCATTTTGGCTCTCCAAATGGTGTTTAAGACCAAATCTGATTTAGTCCAGAGACGAACAATAGATAAATTGTGATCACACAAAAATTCGACCTGGTCAATGTCACCTGTAGAAATGTCTTCAAGAGCATGAAGATCTGCAAAAAAATTCATTACGCCCGAACAACGCAAATCGTATTTTTCGAACAGAGCATTGGGACATTTCATGATTAATGTGCGACTCATCAGGAATGTGTTTTGGTGCTTACGTCTGAGAGAACGAATTGTTAGACTCCCAATTTGGGTTTTTATCATGGTTTCATTCTCCGGGGCAATCCGTGGTTTAGGTAAGTCCTTTACACGTAAGCACTGAGTTAAAGACTCGAATGGTGGAGCACTGGCCAGTCACCGGCAACCAACTATGGGTTGTCATCAGGACTACGTGAAGTGGGTTAGAAGCAGCCTGTTATACGTTGTAATAGATATGCATCAACAGCAGCCTTTATTGCCATTGTGCGATCTTCCAAACCTTTTGTTTCATTATGTTTGGTAATGTTTGTATTGGCTGCTGGTGGCTGCACCCTGTTTTTCACTAGTGATTGAATTATTGCTGGTCTTTCCAGCTGATTTTGATCTTGGGTATTTTCTTCGATTAATTCTATAAGGTCATTTAGTGGTGGATGATTTATTGGTTGCTTCAATGAAGCTATTTCTAATGCCGTCATGGGAGCAGCTTGGGACACTGGTTTTAATAGCTCTTTCCCTGCCGGTTTGGTTTTCGCGATTTGTGGCACAGTGTTTAACAGTTTGGTCGGTGAAAACGCTCAATGGGGAGCTTGCCAACTTCTGTAGGGTTTGGATACACCTGCAGATTGGGCATTTTGTTTTTCTTTCGTGTCACTTTAAGTGGATTTGATTGCGAGATGTCTTGCTCGACCTCGGTTGCCGGGTTGTTGTGTGAAAACATCAAAATGAGCTTGTGGCCGGTCTATTCGCAGATTGTCAGCAGTTGTATCGACACTAATCCATGAATCATTTAGATTCACTGTCATTGCTTCGCCACCGTCTATTGAGCAGATTACTTGCGTAAACGCCAGCAAAACCGACGACATCGAGCTCTCAATTAACGTATGTGACTTTGCTTCCTTGTCACCTGTAATATCAATCAGATCTTGTTTCCAGACATATATCTGGTAACTTTGTGATATAAGTTGTTTTTTGAGTCCATTCAACTAGTTGTTGAATTTGTACAGCTTGATGTATCATCTTTGCTTCAAGAGATTCAAAGAGCTTAAATAGAATGGAAACGGTTGTATTAACCGCAGCAAGAGTTATTTCAATTAAATTATTACTATCAGCCATGTTGGCTCGGGAAGTAGATGGAAAACATTGTTGTGGAGTCAGCTGAATGTAGGATACAGGGGACTCGGAGATACTTCATTACGTATCACACAAAATGTCAGAATATCTTTGTTGATCAGTGGGGTTCGTGGGACCTGTGTTAATATGATAGCTTTCAGTGAAGTCCAGGACTTGGACTTCGTTTTGTCAGCTAATTTAAAAGGGGAGGGAATCACAGGCATTCCTGGAGTGTCAGGCATAATTGTTTTTAGTGAATATAGACGGTGTAGCATGTACGCTTCCTTTATGACGGGCTACTCTGACACATAGAACTCAAGATCAGATGAACAACTTTCTAAAGCTTCTTCACCGGTATGCACGCTCTGTAAACAACGCAATTATGCGTACACAGTTGAAAGTAATCTTCCTAGGAGTATGTCATAAAACTAAGACCCTCACCTGACCCACTGCAGAACAGCTGCAAAACAGCCCTTCCACACAGGTCTTCACAACAGCGCACGCGCAATGGTGCAAGCACTGGATCTTTTGTGGAGTTCTGGGAGGTCAGGTGAGGGTGGCCGGTACTTGCTGGGGATGAAGGGATATTCGTGTGACGGCACCTAAAACATTTAAAGGTAAGAGGATCCTAGGTGGGAGGAGTCGGTGTCAGCACAGAACGGAATGGAATTCTGGTCGCTGTAGTCCTATTACGATTGGATTACCTACAATAATAAGGATACCTTACTTTTGTGACACCAAAAGGCTTTCTATGCACAGTTAATAAACAGCAGGGCAGTAATACAGGAAGGCATATCATAAATAGACAGTCCGAGTGATTTCAAGCACAATGAAGTATTGTAAAAAAAAAGTCTTTAAACTAGCCGCAAAACAGCCCTTCCACACAGGGCTTCACAACACCGAACAGGAGTTTGGGTTTGACATCTTCATGAATCTAAATATTGTCTAAAACACACCTTCCAGGGGGGAGATAAAGTGTTCAAATGGTTTACCCAGCCCTCTCAAAAGGCAGCATTTAGTTAAAATGAAAAAGTAACAAACATGAGAGGTAAATAACATGGGTTTCCCAAAGTCACTTCAAGCCGAAAGGTCCAAACCTGAATGTCGCAATGTTATGAAAAGACGCGCTCCCACCACTACAACACAGAAGGCACCCTTTCTTGTTTACTGGTTATTAATATAGACGGAGGATACAAAGGAGGGAATAGAGCAAACATGTAATGAGCCTTCTGCTTGGATGCAATTTTATTACTTTACCAATTCACTTTGGTAAATCCTGCAGGAATCAGTGCCACCAGCAGAGAGCTCAGTTCAGCATCACAACAACATGGACGCTGCAGAAGACAGGAAATGAAGAAAAGGCACAAGTCAAAGGCTTCACACGTCATAGGCTTCGGCTTGATATGGGTTCAATAAGCCTGTGTCGGGGCGCGTCTATATTGTCAGGGTAATGAAAGGAAGGGATGGTATCAACGTAAGACAGACATAAGTAATCACAGTTCAAGGGTGTTTATTGAACTTTATCTGGGGTGTGATTAAATCTTAATCTAAGATGGGAGCAAGCTACGACTATCAAATAATAATAATACAGTCCTGGTTGAGCCTAGTCAAACAAAAAGGGCTTGTACTAAAAAATAAAATAAAATTTTTAAAAAATGGCCAATTCTTACTGCTATGCTACAAAATAGTGTGTGATAATGTTCACAAAAAGAAAGAAGTGTTCAAAAAATGATAAGTCAGGATGTTAGGCCGTGGGCTTCCCTTCCCCACGTTTTTAGCTGGGGACAAGGCGGGTCACTCAAGCACAACAAACTCAACCGGGTTCCGATCCTTCTTTCACCATTAGCCTCCCTCAGTCGGGTTCAGACCAACTTCACTTTGTAGGCATCCCTCAGTCGGGTTCACATTTGCCACAACAATCGTCTCGGGTGTGTCATTGTTCACCCAGACTCCCCTTCTTCCGGGCTTAGACCCCTTTTCTACAATTAGTCCCCCTCAGGCCGGGTTCAGACCAACTTCAATGTAACCCACTAACCCACTACAGGACCACTTCGATTTCACAGTTCAGCAATTCTTCCCCGCTCAGAAAGGGGGTGGGGTGACTACACAGTGACCTTCGAGTGAGCACCCACGCGGCGCCGGACCACTCTGTATCTGGTACCTATCTTGGTTTTACAAAGTTCAATTGTATTCAAGCTCTCTCCCTTCATACAATGTTGCCACTTGCAACTTTGAGCATGACACAGTCCAGTCTGCTATCAGTTTCTCCAACTCACCGGCTGTGCTGAACTCATTGGCGTTGCTTTGCCGTCGGAGTTAAGAACAGTACCACAGTGGCAATCGCTTCTCCCCGCCTTGGCTATCAATGTGGAAGGGCCCTGTGTACTTTTGACACATGCTACACCGTTCATCAGCTGCAATCCCCGATCTTATGTTTCCTTTCCTTGAGGCTTCTTGAAAGTCATGGTTTTGAGTTAAAAAGGCCAAGGCTAATTCCCTCCTTGTCGTCCTCTCCGATCTCGCCACCTTTCTCCTCGGTTTAAATGCCATCTCAGAATTGCTGCTTCCTCATGCGTTTTTGCCTTGCTCAGACTGTGCTTTCGTGCTCCGCCTTTTATCCGTGTAGGGAAGGGTGATGGAAGTCTGGTGTGTGTAATTATCAGTAATTACCTGACTGCCTGAACCTTGCGTTGGGACATGTCAGGTATACATGATGTTAGTCTGTTGTCGCTCACAACTAATTGTCCGCAATAAAGTGTTTATGTTAGAAAAATGGGGGTTTGAGTTTCTAGGTATCCTACCTGGTAGAAGGGGAAACAGGGTATTCTAAGGAAGGGGATACCGCGTCTCACCCTTCGGTGTCCCACTTCCACTCCCTGAAGACCCCCTCTCGCACCCATCCAGATGATCCTCCCGCACTGGTCCACCCCCAGGAACTGGATCCAATAGTGATGGCAGTGTTCGGGCCACCTGGATGACAGATCCCCGGGATTACAGGGTGAGACACCTTTAGGTTTCTCACAGTACTCAGAGAAAATTGGAGATTTTTTAGATTACTGCTCGCGGACAGTAAAGGACAGGAATAGATCCCTGTTATGCAGAAGTCCCACTAGTAGGCTCCAGTAAAGATGGCAGCTAGGTAACGGAAGATTCCCAATAATGAGTGATTGCACGGAGCAGAAAAAGGAGAAGAACAAGTAAGGAATGGGGCACATAGGAAGTAACCGGCACAGTGATTGACAATGCTCAAGGCTGGCAATGGCTTAAGAGTATGTTTTTTTATTTATTTATTTGCCTTTATAAAGCGCACCAACATCCCAGAGGCATTGTGATGCTGTTACAAGGAAAACATCTTAGTTACATTACAGGGAAACAGCTTGGTTACATTAGCCTACACATGTGTTTGGATATGCAAAAGTTGGATACATAGGTGATATTGTCGCCAATGGTTACATATTGGGTTGCATATCCAGATTGTATATGTCATCGAACACACAGAAGAGGCTGGGTAGTGCCTTAGTGGCGGTATGTATGAGTTTTTAAGGAAATAGTCTAGTTTTGATGGCTTTGCGGAAAGCGAGGTGTGAAGGTTCAGCTCTGAGGGCGCATGGGAGGGAGTTCCATTGCCTGGAAGCAATGAAGAGGAAGCTAGCACCCCCACCTCTGGCACGTTTAACTCTAGGAATGGGCAGTAGATTGGCGTGAGGTGTTCTTGTGGGTCTGTGGGCGGGAGGAATGATGACTCTGTGCGAAAGGTAAGGAGGTGCTGTGTGATGGATGCATTTGTGAGCGAGGGCAAGTGTTTTGAAAAGGTTGCCTTGGCGGACAGGCAGCCAGTGGGCTTGCTGTCTGGCTGCGGAAATGTGTTCTCTTCACAGGAACCTCTGCTAAAAATATGGACAAACTCCATCCGTGCTGCACTGGGCATCCCCAAAAGAGAACGTTACAGTAGTCCAGTCTTGAGCCTATTAAGGCTCTGCCGATGGACAGGCAGTTTGTGTTGCATAAGAATCGTCTAGTGGCGTTAAGAGGTTTGGTGAAGTAGGCTGCAGAACTTGTCTGGTCATGGTTAGATTGGCATCCAGGTAGACTCCCAGAGTTTTGACTGATTGGGAGACGAGGATGGTGGTGTTGTCAATAGCGAAGGTGAGGTACTGGTTGTCAAGTCCGAACCGTGAACTAGTGGGGGGTAGCAGTAGAAGTTCTGTTTTACCCCCATTTAGGCAGAGTTTGTTCTCAGTCAGCCATGTGTGGATGGTGGAATAGATGGAGTTGAGGGTTTTGGAATCAGCCTCATAGTCACCGGACAAGGGGAGGAGGACTTGTGTATCGTCCGCATAGTTGGTGTACATAATGCCGAGCGAGTCCAATGTTTTGAAGATAAGTATAGTGAAAATGTTGTATAGTGTTGGGGACAGGCAACAGCCCTGTGGGATTCCACATAGGATGGTGGCTGGAGTAGCTGATGCTTGGTCTGCGAAGACTTGCAGGGCTCTTCCATGGAGGAAGGAGGCGATCCAGGTGATTGCATTAGGGGAGAAGAAGGCTGAGGCGGTGAGGTGTTGATGGAGTAGTTTATGGTCCACCAGGTTAAAAGGTATGGCGAGGTCTAGGAGTAAGGCAGGTTTTGCCTGAGTCTCGGATGTCATCAATTTGGTTTTTGAGGTGTAGTAAGACCGTTTCAGTACCGTGCCCTGGACGGAAGCCAGATTGTCGAGAGCCAAGGATGTTATTGGACTCCAAGAAACGCTGGACTTGCAGATAGGCTGCTTTGTCTAGAATTTTAAGTAGGAAGGGCACAGTGGTTATGGGCCTGTAGTTATGTGGGTTGGATGGGTCGAGTGAAGTTTTTTTTTAGTTTTTTTTTTTAGGTGGGGGAACCCACACTTGCTTTAGGCAGGGAGGAACAGAACCTGATTCAAAGGAGGCATTGATGAACGCCGTGAGGAAGAGTGAGTAGATCTGCACACTCCTTGATGAGGGTTGCAGGGCAGGTATCCACTTTGCACACGGATGGTTTGATGTTCTTCATGATTGAGGCTACTTCAGTCTAGTTGATGTCCCTGAAGGAGAAGAGTGTTGTGCTGGAGGCCGTCTGTTTAGGGGTAAGTGGCTGGGCAGGATAAGGGAGGTGTGGGTGGAGTTGGTTATTTAGGATTTTGTTCTGGAGGGTGTCCAGCTTGTGTACCATGGCTGATTGGACATAAGAACACCAGGCTTCATTTTTTATGATGGCATATGGGGGGGGGGGAGGAGTTTCTAACTCCCTGAAGATGTTAAAGATTTCCTTATAGTTGGATTTGGCATTGGTGATTCTTGTATTGAATGAGTTGGCCTTATCGTTAACAATTGCTTTTTTGTATTCCTTGGAGAGTTTGTTGAATTAGAGTTTGTCTGAGGCTAGTTGGTTGGTTTGCCACTTAGATAGGGCTGAGTGCTTTTCGGAGCGCAGGGCCATGAGTTCTGGGGTAAACAAGGTGTTGGAATGTTTCGTGGGCTTAGCTTTGCGGACAGTTAGCAGAGCAATGGTTTCTATGGCTTCAAAGAGTAGTGTTGAGGGAGTGGGCGAGTACATTTGGGTCTTTGGAGAAAGGGGCCATTAGAGCTGGAACACTGAGGTAGCGGGCTAATCACTCTTTAGTGAGAAGGTGTGCGCTTCTGGTGGTGGAGGAGGGGAGAGGAATGGAGAGCGTTTTCTGGACTTTGGGTGTGGAGAGGGTGAATAGGATGAGGTGGTGGTCAGTCCATGGGAGGGGAGAGTTGGACGTGACAGTAGGAGGGCAGTTGTGGTGAGCTACCCAGTCGATGGTGCGACCTTTGTTGTGAGTTGGATGGGATATAGAGTGTGAGAAACCTAGTGTTTCCAGTGCTTTTGCTAAGGATTTAGCTGGCGTGTTGTTGGGGTCATTTAGTCCTAGGTCGAGATTGCCTGCTATAATAACCTTGGAGGAGGTTTTTAGGCTGTCTGAGAGGAGGCGAGCGATTGTGGAGTGAAAGTCAGCCAGTGGGCCAGGGGGGCAGTAGACAATGCATAGTGTGATGGTGCAGAGGTGGTAAGTTTGAGGGTTAGAAGATCCCAGTTACCTGTGATAGGTTGATCAATCTTTCTAATGGCGATGGAGTCTCTGGTTATGAGGGCTACCCCACCTCCTTTAGAAAGAGGACGGTCTTGGCGAAAGATGGGGTACCCTATGGGAAGTGCAAGAGCAAGGGCAGGGCCAGATGCTTCATGTAACCAGATTTCTGTCACCGCACAGAGGTCAAGGTTATGGGTGATGATCAGGTCATGTAGGCCTACTGCGTGGGCTGGGATGGAGCAGGCGTTGATGAGGGCACAATGAAGGGAGGAGAGGTGTGGGGGGTAGGGTGTTGGAGTGGACAGTGGTGGTGACTGGACGGATACCCGTAGGCAGGGTATTAGGCAGAGTAGGTGAGGTGATATTATTCGTGCATGTGGAGGCAGCAGTATCATTGAATGCAGGCATGGTGGATGCAATATGTGGCAAGGAGGTCAGAGGCCCCGAGGCATCAGCAATGGTGTGGATAGTGGGCAAGGTGCACTTGATGATGGCATTGGAACAAGTAGCATCACCAGTTATTTTAAATGTGGGCGCATGGTGTGGCAAGGATGCTGGGGGGCATGTGGCATCAGAAATAGCATCACAATTAGAAATATGAGCACTAGGGATGGTAGTCCTGGTAGGGGCCTTAGTGCATGGGGCGTTGCCCAGTTTGTTGCAAGATGGTACATAGCCTATTTTCTAGAGGCAGCATGGTAGGAGGTCATGGATGTGAGACTAGGTAGACTCGAAGTATTGGTTACATGCAAGTGGGTTATGGATGTTGTGGGCTTCTTGAAAGTCTGATCGTCAGCAGAGACAGGCAGTTTGAGGGCCTGCATGTCCGTTGGGTGGGCCTTCTTATAGGCCATGGCTCTGGAACAGAGCCCGAGGATACGGCTGGCAGTGCTTATGGTTATCGTATGGTAGGAGGGTCGGCGGGTGCATGCTCGGAGATGTGCAGCACGGTGGGAGAGGGAGGCGCTAAGTGGTGGCATTCTTGGGCAGGGCATATTGAGGATAGAGTTGGGTAGGTGAGTGGGTGATTACCCTGTGGTCCTGCTTCAAATGGTTAGCTTGGTTATGTGAGGCTATGCTAACCAGTTGAAGTTAGAGAGTAGGTCTGGCCGTGAGGAGCAGCGTGCTGGATAGATAGAGTACCATGTTCTATGTGGCAAATGGGGTGGAGCAGAGACTGCATAAATCAAGGTAAGTACGTTGTAGCATAATCTCAGTTGTTACAGATGATACTGAACAGAATAGTGGGGCGACACCGGCATGCAGGGTGCAACAGTGTTTGGTATACCATAATGAGGAACAAAGTCACATAGCAAGAGGCAAAGGTTATAGTAATACACATTTACATCAGCGGGTAGCCAGCACTAGAGTGTCTGAGGTGAACAGTAGATTGTCGGGACTAGCATACAATGTGAGGTAAAGTCAGGGCACGTTATGAGCACATTGAAGGGAGACCTATCCCAACTGAGGAGGTGCAACCTACTCAGAGCGGGCGGCGTGACATGAGGGGACTATGGCAGTGCGAAGGGCAGCATTTGCATACCGGAACATCAGTGAGTCCCTGATTGGGAGATTTGAAGGTGAGGCGGCGTTCACAGCTTCTGGCTGTAGGCTGCTCCCGGCTCCGACAGGCTCGAGACAGGGCTTTCTACGTGGGGCCGGCTTCCACCTGCCGGCAGACTTTGATTGGATATGTAGTCAGCGTGAGAGCTGGTTGCCAAGCAACGGAGCTGCTCCTAAGAAAGAGGGGAGTAGAGCCCTCAGAGGGCGGCATCCTTCTTAGGCAAGGCCAATTGGCCCAATTTCCAAGGGTTAATGATGGAGCAGAAGCTCCAGGTGGCAATCGCAGCACAAAAATGCAGGGAGCAATATGGGGAAGTGAAACCCGCTTCAGACACAGGCAATCAGGTAGCTAGCAACGTCGGCTGGCCCCACGTGGATCACTGACTTCTAGCTGATGTAATATCTGTGCAGAAACTGCCCCAGCGGCTGCGGAGGTGTCGGGGCTCCTGCCCTTTCACAGGTGACATGTAACTGGGCTCGGGACAGGGCCTTACACGGAGGGCCTTCTGCATGGTGTTGATGGTGTTGGAGGTACAGCTAAATTAAAATGTACCCTGGCCTCATGGAATACCAGAGGCCACTCCCATTTCCTTCAGAAAGGTGCCTTCCTTTATGTATTATTGAATCATGTTGTATTTTTGCTCCAAGAAACCTGGTTAACCGAGCAGTACCTAGTGGATGGGTTGAGCATTCATCAGGCACCAGCAAAATAAGGGGCAGTGGGGTTCCCGTTCGGAGGCCTATTGATTGGGGTAAAACTGGAGTTACAATCCAGTGTAGTGTTCCCACTTGACCCCGACGGTAACATCCTGGCTGTCGAAGTGATACTAGTGGACGATCAAAGCTAAAAGGGGTATGGTTGCTTAACATCTATGACCCGCCCTGGGGGTGCTGTCACCGATGACATATTCACCTATGTAGACACAGTAATCATCAGCTTACTAAGAGTGCCTCAGGAGGATGGTATTATCTTGTGTGGTGACCTAAATGCCAGGTATGGTCCCCATCTGAATGCAGTAAAATTTGGATCTGTTGCCAAGGAAAGCAAAATAATACTAAAGGAGAGGAATGTAAGTGGCAAAATGTGGCTGCCATATCTGTGTGAATGGGAATTGAAGATCCAAAAACAGGAGAACGGACAGGGACATTCCGGGGGAGCCCACCTGGCAGGGTGGGAACAGGAGGGCTACTCTTTATTATGTGTGCTGTAATAATGTAATGACAGAGATAATTAGTTCCCTTTCTATTTGCAATAGTAAGGCCAGCGACCATGCAGTCCTTAGTGCATCCTGGTCAATAGTACCATTTGACCATAAGTCCAAGGGCCCGGTAGATCTTGTACCTTCTCATGCGGGGGAATAGGCTGAAGTAGACAGAACTTAATATGACCAGAGCCGGTGAAACATTGCGACATGGATTACACAAGGCAAATGTCGACTTATTATCCCGTTCTGTGAATGAAATTGAACACTGGTCAAAATTTCTTGCTGGTGGAACCAGTGTCAGGAGGGGTAAAGTGAGAACAAGGTCTGAGAAACAAAATCATCCATTCCTTTGATCCTGAGATTGACGTGGCGAAAAGAAGGTTACGTAAACAGTTGAGGGATTTGACCAAATCAAATTCCGTAACTTATTCTGTATGGAGAAATTCTTGCAGGCTGAAGAACCAATATAGAAATTGGTGTGCAAGAAGGCGGAAAATGGGATTGACGGGGAACTGGCACCAGATGCTGCAGGCTTTGAAGACAGGGAATTTAAGCAGCATGTGGAGGATATTGTCCCTAGCCAGGAGGGCCCCAAAGAAGTCTATATTAAATCCCATCTCGGAGAGGGCATGGCTCGAATACATCGAGGAGAGAATGTTCCATGTTAAGGACATATCCGATGATCCGGGTTCACCCTGTTTCGAATGGCTCATGGTGTTTAATCGAGAAAATGTGTACTCACTTGAAAAAGCTTAAATAATCTAGAGCACCTGTGCCTAATGGACTCTCTGCAGCAGTCCTGAAGGGGGGCGTGGTTCTTTGGGTAGGAATTCTGTGCCCTTTGTTTGACAAAGTATGTGCCACCAGGACAATACCCGATTCCTGGAGAAAGTCGATCCTGGTCCCAGTTTTCAAAGGCAGAGATCGATTGGCCCCTGAAAACTGCAGGTTATCATCTCTACTTAACATCACTGGGAATGTATTTGCCTCCTATGTGCACTTAGACCCAGTGTATCTTGCTTTTGTAGACTTAAGGTAACTTTTGAGTAAGTTGACAGTAATATCCTCTGGAAGAAAATGCGGAAATGGGGCTGTCCGAGTTGACTCCTTGAGGTGATTGTAGCTCTGCATACTAACACATCAGCCCAGATTCGGTTAGGTGATGATGGCTTGATCTCAAAGCAGATGAGAATTAGCAGGGGAGTGAGGCAGGGTTGTATGCTCGCTTCCCTGCTTTTCAACACTCACTTTGCTCATTTGCTAGGTCGGCTGATGGGTAGGGCTGGGTGTTCCCGCAAAATTGGAAGTTGCTTGATCCTGGGGATGTTGTAATGTCGACGACCTGGCCATATTCGATCACATGCTATCCGGGTTGAAGGGCATGTTAAACAAGCTTGGATTCTGGACGAAAACCAGCCAACGATAAATCTGACCAAAACACAGGTTATGCACGTCTCAGCAAAAAAAGTGAATAGATGCAAAATTACAGCCAACGTTGGTACAATTGAATACACTGATGCATGTAAATATTTGGGCCTTGAGATTTCATCGAAAACTGGATATAGGTACATATTTGAATCCAAGGTTATAAGGGCAAGACAAAAAACCTGTATGTTGAAAAAGTTCTCCATGGAATATGCAGGTTCTTTTTTAAAAAGGTGCTGTGGCCCTCTACAAACAGTGGTTCTGCCCGTCAATTCTCTATGGGCTGGAGGCCCTGGCAATGAGAGACCTGAAGTGGCTGGACGTATCTGCATTGGGGTGATCAAGATCTACCTCAATTGAATATGTGCGACTCGAACTAGGGTTGTTCTCTATGAAAGCACAGCTAATGTCCAGAAGTGGGGCGCTGATGTTAAAGGCAAAGACTGCACCAGCTTGTTGTCCCTTATTGCTTAAAGTGGGAGAGAGATATGACCTAGACCAAGCTGGGGCTGTTTTAACGCTGCAAGTTTTAAGTTTTATGGAGCTGTGTAACAAAAGTGATTAGTTCCCGGACTTTAGTAGATGCACTGATTTTGCTACCTTAAAAGATGTGCTTAATCGCCGTTTGGTGAAATGAGACTGGTTGTGCAACTATGATTACCTTGCACTACTAATGGGATACAGGTGTGCGTCATCAGTGGCCCACAAGTATATGAAACCCGAACGTTACCCGTTACTCGGCCCGACCCAGAAGTGTGCAGCCTCAGCCTAAAATTGCATATTAACCAGTTACCAGTACGGGCAGTTTTTGGTGCGAATTGGAAGCTCCCCAAGGATGCAAGATACTGAATAATTTGTAAAGTGAAGATACATTGGGAGACTGTCAAACATGTGCGCACAGAATGCCCGTGTATGGGACCTCTATACAAGATCACCTTGGGTCCCTTTGTTTACGACTATAACTCGATTAAGTCTACTGAGTTGTGGGTGTTTAAACACAGATTCTAACAAGGTCCATTTAACACTGTATAGGGTTTGGAGAGGGGTCTTATCATATCTGTAAATCTGATATAGAGTTTAATCTTTAAATATTCGAATGTAAACGCGTGAGCACGGCATGTATATATGATGAAATGGGTTTTTAGCTGGAAGAATATTGCAATTGCGCTAACTAATACTGAGTTAACTGAATTTGTGTTATATGTATTGCTATCATATGGTGCATTTGCAAGTGTTGTGTGTATTGTTAGCATTGTGTGCAAGTAATGGTGATTGTAAAGGTTCTTTTTAGAACTATGTACAATTAAATAAAATAAATATAAGTATATATGATGTTTTGCACAACTTGATTAAAGTGAAGCTAGAATAGATCGTACCTTTTGATTTTACATGTTATTGTGAGGGTCAGATGATTTTGGACACAAGGTCAACTTATTTTAGTTTTGTTTTCATAAGTAGGGACATTCTCCTTTGGTTAGGGCAAGATAGGCCTTTTTCCAAACCCTTTTTATTTTAATTAAAATTGTGAATACTGAGAACACTTCAACTTTGTGTCCGCCTCTCATTGCTGACCCCTCACAAGAAGTAGGGAACAGTAAGCGGGGACAGCAGAAGACCATATTTTGGAAAGATCTTATGCTCAGTGGGTGATGGGGAAAACAATATCACTGTACGTCTCTGAGAAACCCTCCCAGAAGAGAAGGTGGCTCTTACGGGTGATCTTGAAGCTAGTCACTGTTGAAACGGCACTCTCATTCTTTAACATTCTCCTCTGGATCTCTCTCTCCCTCTGTTTTATAAAGTAAAACAAAGTTCTTCAATGCACAATTGCTCCGTGGTAACTTGTTCTACAGGCAGTTTCAAAATAATTATTTGCAGATGAGATCAAATTCCATTGTATCCCACACAAGGTTTGTGGTGCTGAACTGTTTGGCACGGAAATGGACCCTGCTGCTTCTGAGGGAGGCGACGCCCGGCCACACCAAGTGTACACAGAACTGTAAGGTTGATAAGCTCTTGGGGAGGGGGGGGGTTTGAAGTGCAGTAACATGGGATTAACTGATGTTTACGGTTGTATTGTATAATGCTGCAAGTTTGGTTTGTATTGTTTTATTTTGAAAATAAAAAATATTTTAAAAAAAAAAAAGGTTTGTGGTGCTGAAGAAGCCATCCAGCAGCATAGTGTCTAGGTGGACGTTTCTCCACAGTATAATGGGGCTCTATTGTCAGTATCTAGATTACTGTGTTTGAGATGGGGTCCCACCTCCTCTGGTCTCGTTTGTTTGCTCAGCCATGCGAGATAAGGACCAATTTGAATTGGCCAAAGGTTGGCAAAGGTCAAGGGTCTCAAGCAAACAGGGAGCATTCCTATGGTTCCCACTGGACTCCCCTAGGACTATCACCTGGCACTACTGCCCGCCAGCTTAGTCTTACTTTCCTCCTCGATGCCTCACCACATGTTCATACCTAAAATAAAAACATCTCCAAATTGGGTTGCTCTCTCTTCATGGTTCTCCAACACCTCTGACGTTCTGCCGCATGCTCGTTCCTCCACTCTGACTATTCCCCAGTAGATTTGGAGTTCACCAATTACCCATGATATGTTTTCAGTTTTATCAGACTTGGGCCTGTCCCTCTCTCCAACCTAATCGCCCTCCTTAATATCACTGACTACCAGCTTGTCTTACTTTCCTCTTTCCTCTGTATAACCCTCCATTCCACCTTAGTGTTACATTCACCCTTCTTCATAATCAGTGGTTCTCCCACCTTTCCGCTGGTCACTTTCCTTCAACATCCTTCTCCTCATCCTCCACACTTGTATCTCTTTTCTCCAGCCACCTTTGGATGTTCTTCTTTTCCTCCTCTCCCCTCCGGTCTCTTATATCCAGACTCTAGCCTCCTACTTCCATTCCCAAGAGCAGGGCCCTTCTAAAACCTTGCAAAAGTTCTGGCAGAGAGGTGAGCTGCCTTTAGCTAGACCTAATAAGGGAGGTTGCCCAGTTGTTTTCCAAAGCCTTACAATAAAAGCAACTTGGAGAGACAGCAAGAATAGATTTACCTTTGTTCATCGCAGGCAACAGTGGTAAAGAAAAACACTAGCCAGAACAAAGGGCAGCAAAGCTATAGGGCAATATCTGTGGGATTTAGATGAAGTTTTATTCTAAGGGAAATGGTTAGTTGGAGGAAACATTAACAAGTTTAGGGAAATCTCAATGGATTGACTGGTATCTAAAGGGAGGCTCAGGAAAAGAAGTCCAAGGTTTCAGTCGATTAAGTAGCTAGGGAATTTAGGAGATATTATGAATAAAGCACATTTGCTTATCAAAAGGCTTTAATTCTATTCACCTGCCCTGGACTTCTGTGTGGGACTCAATATTGACAGAGGATGTCCTGGGCGGGACAAAAAAGTAGCTACGGGATTGGAGGATTTGTGAGAGACTTTCAGGAATTAAAATTCTCAAACACAAAGGTCTTAGTAAGGACAATTTATAGTATCTCTGATGAATTGAAATAATAAGTAGAGTAGGACATAGGTGTTGACAAACGTTAAGAAAGCTTTATGGCAATAAGCAGAAAATAACTGATATTTGAAAGGTTAGGTAACAAGACTTCAATCCCCAGAAATGGAAAACACGAGCAGGAGATCAAGATGGAGAGAGCAAGCTGACCAAGGCTGAGAAGCGTAACAGACAGGTGAGGGGCGATATGAAAATAAGTAGAGCTGTTTCTGGTGGCTAAGGAAAACAAGTTCCTAACAAGCAAAAACATTATGAGAAAGTGAGAACTTGAACAGAGCTTTAGATAATTGACCAGAACAACAAACGTGGGGGTGCTACTGGAAAAAAAATGATTTTGGTAAGTTTCCAAATATTTTCTGAAAACATCTACAACATCGAAGTGAGGGGTAATTAAAAAAAATGGAGGTGTTACCTTTTCCCAGGTTATTCAGGGACGAGAGAGTAGCACTGGATAAAATCACAACAGTTATGGCCATTTATGGCAGATGGAAAGAGTTATGGGTGAGGCAAAGGTAGCTGAATGATTTTCACTATTCTATTTTGGGGGTGTAATATAGAGCCACTATCGCCAGAAATCTAGTTTCAGTAAATAATCTTGCTTGCATACCACCATTCTTTTTAAGTTTACCCACAATGTGCTACTCTGTTTATCACATGAGAAGTGATGGGCTCAGTTGGCTTGACGGGGGGCATTGAACCCATGACGCATTGCATCCTCCTGTTCCCTAGGTAAGGATGTTATCCTTGAGCTATTTGCCAGGGTTTTTAAGGTGCAGAGTAGAATTTTGGCTACAATGCTAGCAGTTGTTTAAATAGGTGCTACATAGAGCAAAACTATCATCCTGCTCCTGAACATGCTGGAGGCATGGATAACATATTATCTTGAAGGATGGTCAAGATCCCAGTAACTGCGCCTCCTGTAGGCCAATATTATTGCTCAACAGGACTGTCAAACTACGGCTCAAGATCTGAAAAGGCAGCCAGAAAAACTTCCCTCCTTATCCTCAGAGATGAATAGGTTTTGTAAGGAATCATCCAGACGATGTCGATAACCCTTAGCCCAATTAACCTAGCACAGAAATTACAGCTGTGCGCTTCTCATGCTTGAGGTATTCACTTGTGATAAATGGTCTTTCCAGGAAGCCGTCTTGTGGAGGGTTCGCCTAGGGGCAGAACAAGGCAGCATTGTCATCTTCTGCCTTTTTCAGTCTGCCTTAGTTATAGAACGCCAGTCTGGCAATTCAGGAGCATCCAGGAACTGTGAATGTGATTTTTCATATATTATATGCCAATGGCAGGGTTAAAAATTGCTGGGTGCCATTTAGCTTCTGTTTCTATCCAAGGAGAGCCTGGTTAGATTGAAAACAACAACAGGAGCTACTTTGGGCTCCCCATGCGAACTGGTACCTTACGAGCATGCAGATGTGACATCAACCTTGAGTGTTTGAGAATGTTAATAGAGAAGACACAGTCAAACATAATAGATCATACAGAATAGCCAAAAACTACCTATGCTGCATACTCACTCCTTGTTCTCCTGCTTACTGGGTGATGTCCACCCAGGAGCTGGTTTTAGCTCCTACTATTCAAACCTTAATTTTGAGCACTGCAAATATGGGCCTAATGCACAAAGATTATCAATGGAGTAAATCTAGAGTTGCAGGTCAGCATTTCAGATTTGCACCCGCTACCATATACCGAATTCACAAAGCCTGAAACAGCAACAAATCTGGATATAGCCGGAGCATTTCTGAGATGCTCATGAGCAAATGGGATTCACAAAGCTTTCATCAGGGCATCTCAGGGATGTGCTAGACATCACCCGATTGCTCCACTTTTAGTCTTTGTTAGTCAGTCAGAAGTTATTAAGTGCTAATCGGAGCTGCTCAGGCACACCAGAATTGCTGGAGTTCAAATCTTAGTAAAATGATGCTTTTTAACATCCTGTACATTACAACCCCAGATATGTTGTGGGAGACTACAGTGCAGTAGTTTAAAAAACATGGCGTGTGATGTATCTGGCAATATCATCACTCCTTCCCTGGGGAAAATCTCCCCTCATGTGACCAGGGAAAGGCAGAAGAAACTAGACACTTAAGCTGTCTGTGGGAGGACCATGTAGGGGGGAGACCAACCTCAGGGGAATAGCGGTGACTCACGGTAGAAACATGGTATCCCCCTTTCCACTCAGGGTATGACATCCCCCTTTCCACTCAGGGTATGACATTCCCCCTAAGTTCACAAACCTTTATGGCCTATTGTAGTGATCCAATCCAACTCCTCTATACTGAAAAAATGCTCTTTTCGACAACTTTTGCCAAAACACTCAGACGAGGAAAAGCCAGAGAGTAATGCTGAGTGCAAAAGCCTTGGAACTAGAGACGCGCTCTAGTGGTTGAAATCATCCGATAGGTGCCGGGACATTTAAAATCCCGGCACTGCAAGGAACATGGAGATCCACAGTATCAGACGCGGGTCAGGGACGAGCAGCAGACCAGTTACACCAGGGACCCGAAGGGCTTCTTATTGCCGCTGCCACGGGAGGTCCAGAGGGGAAGAGTTTGCCGTAGGCATACCTGCAGCAAATGAGGCTGACGAAAGGAGGTCCAGGCACGTCGAACACCGGATGACAGGCGGGATATCAGCAGAATGAGGAGGTGCCAAAATGGAGAAGCCGAAAGCCGCAGAAAACGCCAAAGCCGCCAGAGAACAGTGGCGAGCGCCCAAAGAGGAGAAGTGGGACGCTGGGGCCTTTCGAGGCATATACTGCATACCGAGGGAAGGCAGAGACACTGACAGGGCGGACCTGGCGAGGGAGCTGGGACTGAGAGTACATTTAGAAGGGAGACCCATAAAAGGGGGTCAAAGACCCAGTTCCTGAAAGAAATGAATTGTAATATATGGAAAAAGTCTAGGCAGGAGAGTAGTCCAGGCAACCGATTGCGTGTCTGGGACCCTCAACCAGAGTGACGAGTGAATAAGCCCGGGCAGGAGAGTATACTAGGCAACGTGACTGCGAGTCAGGAGACCCACGCCCAAAGAGAAAGAACATTGGGAAAGCACTGGCAGGAGGGAATAACAGGCAGTGTGGTTGAGAGTCTGCAATCCGCACCCAATTGCAAATAAGAGGTTTACAAGTAAGAGGTACCAGAAGAGTAAAGGCAGCCTCTTGAATGTGTAAGAAACCCAGGGGAAGGAACCATACCCACTTCGGCTGAAAAGGTGATTTAACTGTGAAAAAGCTAAAGGAGTCCAGGGGAGGAAAAGAACCGTTGAGTGTGTGAAGTCTAGAGGAATGAACCCATACCCGCCCTCTGGACTGAGTAATTGCATATTATTAGGAAAGGGAATTGTAGCTGAGAGGTGTGAAACCCAGGAGAAGGGAAACATGCCCCAGGGATGGAATAGTGACAGAGCTGTAGAGATCCAAGAAAGGAGAAGAACCCACGTGTGTGTATAGTCGAGGGAATCACAACCCCTGGAGTAAATTAATATTTATGTTTCTGAAGTTGCAGAAAAGCAAGGAAAGGAAAGCCTTCTCAACTATGTGGAATCCAGGGGAAGGGATCATAGCCCTGGACTGGAAAAGTAAGGTGAGTGATGCTACTGAGAATACGGCCTGGCAAGAGAATAACCCAGGTGAATTGATCTGAAGTCTGAAACCTCTAGCCAGACAAGTAACCGAGGGAGAAAGTCAACTTTGCGTATACGTAAAACCCAAGGGGAAAGGAAAGTCCACCTGTTGGATGAGAAGACAGAATATTGTGGAGGAAAGGAAAGAACCCTACCCCTTTAACTATAGTGATAATAAATCGATCACTGAAGATCTCAGTCAGGGATGTGATAAATCCGATGGACTCATCACTATTTTCCGGCGGTGATCAATTCCCATGTGGCCAGGGAACGGCAGAAGTTATCTGATCCTGACCCAGGAGGGTGGGGGGGCGGCTGTATGAGGGAGTTAGGACTTCATTGCATGAAGCATATTCCCCCCACCACCCCATCCGTGTTTCCCTAAGGAAGACTCTCTGACACCCAACACATTAATGGCATAATGTCATTTAATGGTGCTTCCTTTTAGAGAAAATCTAGAAATCTTTTCTTTACAGTATTCAAGTCAGGCCCCCATCTTTAACCAAAATACCTACAACTCACACATACCACCTTCTGTTTCTAACATGCCTTATTGTAAACATCCAAAGAAAAACCATTTGAGAAGAAGTATAAGCCCAATGACATGGATTTATTTATTTTATTTATATATCTGTAAAGTGCCTTAGGTAAACAGGCGCTATTAATAAATACAAACAAGAAGGCACGACATACACAGGGAAACAAATGCCATTTAAAACCCTAAAGGCAGTTAAAACTAGATAAAACAAGACAGAAGGCACAGGAATAAAATCACAAAAGCAAGGCAAGATTGAAAACAGTACAACCACAAAGGTACTAGCAAGCAGCAGAAGTAGCACCGATCCTTAGGCTATGTGTGGAAAAAAAGTTTTCAATTTTTTTTAAAACCACTTAAGGTGGTCGCAAGCCTCAACGGAAGAGGCAGGGCATTCCACAATTTAGGGGAAAGATAGTAATAAAAGCATTTTTCTGCTTGCTCCAGTTTGACACGCGGAATCAGTAGCAAGTTGCAATTGTTTGATCCAAGTACCCGTCCATTGTGACACGTATTCAATCTTTGTTTCAGATATGCGGAAGACTTGCCAAACAAACAATTGAAAGATGCCTAAATTGCATGCGTTCCTTAATCAGAAACAAAGGAAATGCTTGCTTTGCGGCAGTGATGTGATCTCCCCTATAGAGACTTCATGGACTTCAACTGCCATAATCCCTCAGGTACTGAGACAAGGAGGAGGATGAGAGAGTTAGTGCAAAGTGACAAATGCCCAAAGAATAATGTGCAGGCCAGTTGTTTTTCAAAGCCTACATAACACAAGACTTTTAAAGATGGTGAACACACTCACAAGTCCAGCAGTGCAGGAGAGGACCACAAACTGCAGGAGAAGGCTCGCGAGCTCGAGGCACACAAAGAAGGTTACCGGGATAGAAAGGGGGATGCTGCAGAGATGGAGGAAAAGCTGTTGAGACGCAAGGAGCTGCGCAGAAGCTCCTGGGCGTCAGGCCGCTCGTGGAAGAAGCGTTCATCTGTCCAGAAGGAGAGAGGAAGCCAGCATGTGACTGCCGAGAGTGCTGGGGATATTGGGGAGGGTTTTAGATGGTGCCCTAAGGGGATAAGGTATGGGTGTGAAGGGGTCTACTTCCCCAACCTCGCTTTACGTAGATAACTACAACACTGGAGCATTTAGAGCATAGGGTGGAGAAGTGGCTTCTACTTCCACTTTCGCAGGCTAAGAGGATTTCTCTGGTTAAAATGCTAATAGTTCCTAAGCTATTACATTTCTTTTTTTTATGCACCAGTGGTTCCCCTTCTAGGTTTTGGATGCGTGTAAAAAGCCAGCTTGTGAGGCTGGTGTGGGTGGGGAGACAAGCTAGGTTCTCCTTTGATATACTGACTGTCCCGTATGAAGAAGGGAGTCTGGAGTACCTCGATCTGTTTGCTTACTACCTAGCAGCACAATAGCAGTACTCCGTTTGGTGGTGGCACCAGTCGCCCGAGCTCCCGCATGTCAGACTAGAGAGGGCAACAACATGGCTGGCCGACCTGAAAGGGATGTTATGGGGGAAGAAGAGAACAATGGTTAGAGGGGAGGTGCAGCCGGTGGATGACACATGCTGGGCCTGGGGACCGGCAGTGCCTGGAGAGGGAGATGGGAGGTTTTCTCCTGAATTTGCAATATATGCAGTGCATGGGATAGGAATTACGCACAAGAAAGTCTTCAAGATTCATTTTGAAGGGTTGGGAATTCACACTCTGGAGGATGGTAGATGTGTCCCCTGGGAGGCACTGAAGGAAAGGGGTGCCTTGAATGCAGTGACAATGTTGCTCTACTTCCGGCTGAGGAAAAACGCTTCGTGACCGGTGGCCGCACTTTCTGGAAGTCCTTACAAACTTCCCCCCTTGGGTCAATAAGTTGTCAACCCACCAGGAATCATTAAGATGGTCTGTTCATTATACAAACTCAAAGGCAAGAGTGGTAGGGGGGGGGGAGGGGGGGTTGTCACACCACGTTCAGAGTGAAGTGGAAGTGATCACTGGGGAAGGTGATTCACAATGGAGGCAGATCTGTACGTTATCCCAAAGAGTTTTTCTAAATAACATGTCCCATTTGATACACTTCAAGTTTCTACACCAGGTATACTACACCCCAGCCCAATTGAAGAGGTACTATCCAGAGAGGTCTGCGAGATGCCCTACATGCCAGGTGTACACTGCAGACTTTATGCCTATAGTTAGGGAATGCAAACACATACAGCCCTTCTGGGAACATATTCATAGGATTATGGGTGTGATGATTCCCAGCTGCACCTCACCCCCCACCCCAGATACCCTGAAGTCTGTCTCTTAGCTTGGTTTGATACCCATTCTAGGGCTGATAGGAAGCTGTTGGGAATGGCTTCTATGGTGGCACGATCATTAATAGCAAAGGCCTGGGGGAAGCCAAGGGCGACTAATGTGCATGAATGGCCAACCTGCTTAACCTCTTCTATTTTGCCTAGTCGGAGCAGGCCACTGGATTATTGGGCCCCTCTGTGCTCTTATATGTGCAAAGACGTTCCGAATTCTGGCACTGAAGGGGAGTAGCTGGTAGGCGGTTGATAAAGCATCTGGCCAAGAGGACGCTGGAGCTGCTCGGGGAAGGGGGAAGAGGCATACTTAGGCGATTGGAACGGAGGACTGGGTGGGAGTGGGGAAATTGCATTTCTTTTCCTTTGGGCCTGTCCTGCATGGCGATGGTGGGGTGGCTATTGGGAGACCAGTCAATCATATGTTGGACACTAAGGCTCTGAAATTATGTGCCTTCCTTATGGATGTACTGTGCTCTTCTTGAGGGTGTAGAAGGGGTGGGGGGTGTCTGTGTGGATTGAGGCTGGTTTGGCTTTTTTTCTGTATGTGTTTATGGTATTAAACTTAATAAAGAAAGTATTGTGAGGTATGTGCGTCGGTATGTGCATCCACTGGAATTCGTTCTTGGTCAAGTGTTGTTGAAAGAGCCAGGTTTTGACAAATTTGTGAAATTGGAGAATTGTGGGGTCATTCTGAGACGACTCAGGGATCGAGTTCCGGGGGGGAGGGGGTGCATGACAAGAGAAGGATTGTTTGTCTGTCCTCTCTTTGCAAACGAGATTGAATTCAAGCCGGCTGGTCGATTTGCTGCGTGAGAAACGTGTGCCACCAGATATGTGGAGCTTAGCCGCTAGGTATGCTGGTGTGCTACTTGTGACTGCTTTGTAATTGATACACGCAGTCTTGAACAGTATCCTGGCTTGGAGTGCAACCCAATGCAGTTCTCGTAGGATGGGGTAATTCGGTCGAATTTCCGTGCTCCCATAACAAGCTGTGCTGCAGCGTGGTGGACTGCTTTTAGGGGAGCCAAGTGAGCAGCTAGGAGCATTTCCCTTCTCGATGTGCGAGACCACAAGGGCTTGCACTATGGTCTGTAAGTCCTGCGGCAGGATGAAAGGTTTGATTTCTCCAAGGGTAGAGATTCTGAGCCAGGCTATTTGGGCCTTCTTGGCAATGTGTTTCTGGAAGGACAGATTGCCATCAATGGTGAAGCCTAAGGATGTTGCTAAATCTGGAAGTTGTGGATTAAATCCTTCGAGGCACATATCATTGAGCCATTGCTGGATAAGTTTTTTTTTAGCGGGCAAATCGATGAGGACAAATCATTCTTGGAAGGGTTTAGTTTGAGGTAGGCAGTCGACATCCATAAATGGATGATGGCTAGGTAATATCGAGACGATTGATGTCCTGCAGGCTATTTCCTCTCATATACAACTGAGCATCGCCCTGTGGATAGCTATATTGGGATCTTTGAGGGGAGTGCCCAGAGGCTCCATGTAAAGGTTAAAAAGGATTGGAGAGAGGATGGGGTCTTGGCGGGCTCTGCAGGAGACCTGGAGTCAGTTGGAACGCAACAAGTTCATATGGACAGCCTGGTGTCTGCCTGAGAGGTAGGAGGTAAACCAATTCAGGACAGTGCCAGAGAATCCCATCCTGTCAGCAAAAGGAGAGAGAAGGATGCAGTGATCAACCGTGTCAAATGCAGCCGAGAGATCAAGGGAGATGATGAGGCATGAGTCGCCCTTATCCAAGATTTGGAGAGCATCATCCACCACCTGCATGGGGGCTGTCTCGATGGTAAACTTTGGGCGGAACCTGACCGATTGTCATTTAGGAGATGACGTTGCTAGGTTCTGACAAGTAGTTGTGTAGTAACTACTTTTTCCAAGATTTTTCCAATACACTGGAGATTTGTAATGGGCCTGTAGCTGGTCAGGTCGTCTGGATCTAGCACTGTTTTTTTCTTCAAAAGAGGTCTTATGAGACAAGTCTTGAGGGTGTCCGCGAATGATTCTTCTGCTGAGGAGCGCACCGCGCGGAAGGCCCGTCAATTGTTTAATGATGGAGGGTGGAATTATATTGTCAGAGTAAAACGTAGGTTTCAGAGAGGCAATCATTTTTAGGAGATCTGTGGGAAAGAGGGTAGAGAATTTGGTCCAGAGGGGCAGTGTGCATTCCGGGATGCAGGGGATGCTAATGCTGTAGGAGGTTGATTCGATGGTCTTTCGGATTTTGCCTATTTTTTTCAATAAACATTTGTTGATTCTGTCGCATGTTTCCCCAAGTTTCTGGTACCTTAGGATCAAGTGAGGGTTTAATACTTCAAAGAGGGCTTTGCTCCTGCTAGAGGTTGCCACAATGGGGTTGGAGTGGTAAGCAGCTTTGGCCTCAGTAATCATAATCCTACGGTTTGCGCACAGAGATTAGAGGTTGGTGAGGTCTCGGGGGTGTACCATGGGGCAGATGGTTTGGTCTTAGCCCGGCTGGATTTAGGGGAGCACGAGTGTCCACCAGTTTCATAGCAGAGTTGCTGAATAATTCCAGGAGGTCCGAGGAATTTCCTATAGTGGGGGAAGTGTGAAAAGCTTGATTCTGATTGTGGTTCATTGATGGGAAGGTTTTGAATGAGCAGCGTTGAGTGAGGGGCCATTTAGACTGACCTTTGTGAGCCGTAGTCGAGTGCGTGACTGATAATGGGATGGCAGGGTGGTCAGACCAGTCAAGTGGGATAGGGTTGCACAGGTGGTGTAGGGGATGATGTGAATACCAAGTCTAGAGTGTTGTCTTTGCTGTGCGTGAGGGAGAGCACAATTTGCTTAAGGTCCATGGAAGCAGTCAGTGCGAAAAGTGTGCTTCCACTGTGGTTGTCAGCCTGTGACTCAAATGTTAAAATCACTGCAAAAGACATTATTTGAATGTGCTTTTTATGATGATTTGGCAGAGGAAAGTTGGAGATGTCTGCAATGAAAGAGTACCTCCTGAGAGTGGCAGCCAAACCCTCACCCCCCAACGGGTTGTGTGACCCCCCCCCAGGAGCGCACCCCGCTCAGACTGCTGGGCCTCAGGGTCCAGGGAAACCCTTTGAACGAGACTCAGAGGGAGTAGCGGACATCGCCCCTGCCTGATCCAGAGAAGAGAACCAGGAGACAAGACGTAGATGGCGCAGGTGGGAAGAGGCCAGCCCACGCAGCCAGGCGGCCCCCATGGATCGCGGAGGCCGCCGAGGATCAGCTGCCCAACCCCCCTCGGAGGAGGGATGGGCGTAAGGGCATCAGGGAGATGACAACAGACAATGGCCTGAAGGCCCGCCCACAATAAAGCAGACAGACCCCAGGGGGTCCCCTCTACATTATAAGGAGAGCAGAGGCCAGAGACAACGGCAACGCCGGCCCAGAAGGATCTGCCATCACTGCGACAGAGCTTACCTCAGAAGAAAAGCAAAGCAACTCCTTCTCTAGCCCCACATACGGTGGGGAGTTTGGAGGGCTGCAGTCCCTCCCGACTCCAATGCAACACGCATGAGTGCTGGGGCTGGTAATTCCCCGGATGGAGAAGGGAGCTTCATTGGGGCTCTGCCCCCCCCCCATCCACCCAAGGGCAGAGGTGGGGATACTCGCCCTCCCCCAAGGGCACAGGAACCGCCCGCAACAGGCGAGCGCCAAAAAGGCTGAGCCCAGCAGGCCCACTGAGGAGACCAAGTAGTCAGCCCTAGGAGGAGTCCCAGCCCCAAAAAGGAAAAACTGCCCCCAGGAGACCCCCACAGCAATAACCCACCCGGGGCTTGGAGTGGGAACCGGCCGGGGGTGCCCAGCACACATCAAAAGAAGCAGGAGATGGCTGAAGGGGAGGGGGGGCTGGAGGTGGCGCATACAGTGAGGAAACAGGCCCACAGCAGGCCCAGACAGGAGGTGGAGGAGACCCAGGAGACCAACTTAAGTTTGAGAGAACCAGTGAAGGTGTGGGCCCCCAGGAGAATACCAGGGGCATGTGCCCACCTTGCTGAAGACTCCCCCCACTGCCCCCAGCAGCACAGGGCCCTAGTTTGGCAGTGAAAAGAAGAGAGGAAACCGCGTGGGGGGAGACCCAGATCGGAGTCTGCCCCCCAGCAGAGCCAAGTGAGACGGGACAAGGTGAGGGCCCCTAGGGTACATACCTGGGGCGTGTGCCCGCCACCTTGGAGATCTACGTCACCTGACACCATACTCCCAGGCAGTGAAGCAGAGTTGGGGTGAGAGCTTGACAGAACCACAGCCTGCACTGCAAATGGGAAGTGGCGCATGAGGTGAGCAGCGAGAAGGCGACACAGCCTGGTACCGGTAAGGGGCTCTTAGGCTCTGGGGCAGGCAATGGACTTCCAATCACACAGAGGGAGAGGAAGGGGGTGAGCCCGTCATGTTACTCCCCTCCTCCCGCCCTCCAACCACCTAAGTGACCTGGACTGCGGGCATACAAAAAGTGGCAAAGGGCAGCAACAGAGTGTGGTCCCCCAGAAGTGGGTGAAGCGGGCCCCGCTAAAGCGGGGGCCCAACAACAAGGGATTTGGGAACCAGGTGAGACCTAAGAATATAGAACAGAGCCCCCGCCTGCCTATGGACTGGAGGGAAAAATTGGGTCAGTTTGAATACCAGAAAGCAGAGCTGAAGAGTGAACCAACCCACTGAAACATGTCGGAGGCAGAGAGTGACGGCATGTCCACCAAGAGAGATATCGCCTCCCTCCTGGAAGAAGCTTACAATGGGTTCCATGTATGCGCCAAATGTGCATCAATTGGAATTCTGGGAGAGAGTCAGGGATAAATTAATCTAATTTTTAGAAGGTCAACTGGTGATTGGGGGGTCTTGAACATGGTGTTAGACCCGTTAAGGGACCGTAAGAGGATGGGGGAAGAGACAAATGAGCAGGGCAAATTCTGGTGATTCGGAATGCTTTAAACAGGTTAATGATGTGCTGGGGTTATGCGACTCCATTCACCCAATACCAGTAGGTGATATGCCATTCACCTTATACTCTGCGGTCCACAGACTCCTTCTCACGTATAGATCTGGTAGACTCAACCTTAAAGGAGCAGGTCCTGGAATCCCAGGTAGCCCCTATCCTGTGGTCAGACCACGATATGTGGAAAGTTTCAGTGGAAATGGGAGGGGGGGGGGAAATCACAAGGCCCCGGGGGGAACTGGAGATAACTACTTCCTGCTAAAGGATAAAGCGGTGCAACAGGAATTGCTCAGGGGAATCCACTTCAATGATACCGAAGAGGTGGGGATCCAGTCAGTCTGGGAGGCTTCAAGGCAACTATTCCGGGGGACCCTGATGAGAACAGGTTCTCAGAAAAAGAAAGGGGGAAGAGAGAAAGCACGCTCCGTATGAAAATAGAGCAGATACAGCCAGGGGGTACCCAGGGAAAGTATATTTCGCCTACTGAGGCGAAGGAGCTGTGCCGATATAAGACACAACTGAAGGGCATCTTGACGCAGGACACGGGAAAAAAAACTCCTGTTCCTGAACCAGAAATATCACGAGAAGGGGGACAGGGCGGATAGGATCCTGGCCTGGAGACTCAAGGAGGAGAAAGAGGAGGACCATAGGGGCTATTAAGACGGGGGAGGGCAGGTGCTTCTACAATGCCAAAAGCATTGGGATTGAATTTGTAAAGTACTACAGTACCCTCTATAACTTGGGAGGGGGAGGAGGCTAAAATAGACGCATTTCTGAGAAGGTTACCCCTCCCAGGGCTCCCCAAGGAAATGGTGGAAAACTCTGAGAACCCCATAACTGTAGAGGAGGTCTTGTGGGCCATCACATGGATGAAATCAGGAACAGCCCCTGGGGAAGACAGTTTCACAATAAAATTCTACAAATTATTTAAATCCCTGTTAGCCCCGTTTCTAGTGAAGATGTTTAACGCATGCGACCCCCCTTGCCCCTACGATGATGGTTGCAATTAGTGCTGAAATCCCAAAGGAGGGGAAGGACCCCGCTAGGTGCTCTTTCTATAGGCCTGCCTCAATGGAGATGTAAAGATACTGGCAAAAGTCCTGGGAACGAGGCTGGAGGGTGGTCTGCCACTCCTAATACATGGAGACCAGGTGGGATTCATTAGGGGAAGACAAGGATCAGATAACATCAAGAGGACTATCAACCTGATCTACAGGGCAAAAGTGAAGGTGCTGGACGCATGCCTAGTTGGGTTGGACTCACAGAAGGACTTTGACAGGGTTGAGTGGCCCTTCATGATGAAAGTCCTGGGGAGGATGGGACTGGGAACGAACTTCCTGAAATGGGTGGCAGAACTATAAAACAGGCCGAGGGCAAAGGTTCGGATAAGTGGGGGGCTCACGGAGACCTTCGAACTCACGAGAGGTACTACGCAGGGGTGCCCGCTCTCCCCACTGCTGTACGCCCTCGCTATGGAGCCATTGGCAATTGCGATTCGAATGAACGATTAAATCAAGGGGATAGCGGGGGGAGAAATTGAGTGCAAACTCTCATATTTGCAGATGATATATTGGCTTACATTACAACATCCAGTGCTCATTACCCAGATTTCAGAGTATGGTCGCCTCTCGGGCTCAAAATCAATGTGGGAAAATCTGCCATTATGCTAATACTAGAGCAGAGTCCCCTTCTCGGCTCGAAAGAGAGTTACCAAGGCATGAGAGTCAACCAGAGGAGCATTCAGTACTTGGGCATTTGGGCAATGAGGGACCTGGAGGAGATGGTGGAGACTAACTACAATCCCTTCCGCGCTCAATTGACGGCTGACCTAAAGAGGTGGCACCCATTGATATTGACATGGTATGTATGGCAGGATGACCTCCATAAAAATGAATGTACTCCCCAGATTGTTATACTTGTTTGCAGCCATCCCGAGGCAGCTTCCGGAGAAGTTCTTCTTGGAAGTTACAGGAGAGCTCTGTAGATTTATATGGGCGAACAAGACCCCAAGGGTGAAAATGGCAACCCTGACCCTTTCAAGAGACAAAGGGGGATGGAATGTGCAAAAACTGGAGGTGGGCAGAGCTTGGTCATGTGACCAGCAGCATACTCAATGCTGTCAATAGAACATCTCCTTCAGCAATGGATGAAAAGAGAAGAATGAAGTAAATGGAGAAGGGAATGTGCAAAGAGAAAAGAGCCAGACGACTCAGTGCTGGTCAATGGAACTGCAGCACTTACAGAAGATTGAATGGTTGCCATCTTGGTAAGAAAGAAATCAGCAAAATCTGCAGGAGAAAGATTAGAGGACATGGAAGGATACAAAACAAAAAAGGAGGTGATGGCTGGAAGGTTTGGAATACATCCTAATCTCTGGCATTGCTCTGGGCAGCCCTCCAGACTATCGTTCTTTGCCTGCTAGGCCATTACAAAAGAGGAAAGACCATATGCAAATCAGGCTTGGTCGCACCCCAAAAGGGGCAGTCCAGCACGAACTGCTTGGTTACACATCCCGTCTGCACGAGACCACAAGCATCCCCAAACATGTTTCGGCCTTGTTTGGCCTCATCAATTACGAGTAGCTTGGATTCAAGGTGCAGCAGGCACAGGACCCATGTCTGGGCATACCCGTTCCATCCATGGGGACATGGAAGGATCAACAGAGGGAGGGACCAGAAGCCTATTAAGAGTGATAAAAAGCAATTTATCAAAAGAAATGAGAGTTGGAAAATAGTTGGTCTTTTCTTTTTTGAGACGAGAGGCAGAAAAGTTAAGGGCAGAAGACAATAGCTAGTAGTCATTAGTAAAGGATATATTAATAAGTGAACAATGTTCCACTCTACTGGCTTGGATCCCTAAGGATTTCAAGAGGGGGGAAAAGTCTGGGCTGAGGAGGTCTGCTCTTGGGTTGATACCCTGAGAGGGAAGTGATGCAATAAAGGGAAGAAGTGATAGCAGAATTTAAAGTAGTAAGTTATGTATCTATGTCAGAAGTGGAGCAATGGCTGCAATTATCAAGCTGTGCTAAAATGATAGTGGTAAGAGTGGCAGAGTATAGATTTCGCAGATCACTATGTAGGAAAGCGGATGTTGAGAGTGGGGGTGGAGAGGGAGGGCTATAATGAAGGTGAAAAGATGAACGGACCAAGAAATAAATCAGCTGGAGGCAAGGAGTCAGAGGAAATAGAATCAATGGAATTGAAATCAGAAGTAATAAAGATTAAATCAAGAACACAACCTTTTGAATGAGTAGGAGGGGAAGTTAGTAACTTGAGATTATAGGACGAAGTAAGGAAGAATAAGGGGCAGTCAGAAAGTTCGGGCGGAGGAAGATGATTAAAAGTCACCAGCTACAATTGGTGGGGATTCAGATGAATAAATAGAAAAATAGATAAGAATGCTAGGCTGACGGTGCGGAGGACGGCAGGGAAGCGCAACGGTGCGGCCCAAGAGACAACGTACCCAGAGCTGTGACAGAGGCCCTCTGTGGAGGAGATTGGGTTGGCAAACTGAGCCCATTTTGATACCTGGCCCAGACAATGCAGAGGGTGAGGTGCGACCTCCGTCGAAGAACGAAAAAGCACCGTAGCTGTGAGAACCCTACCCGGGAGTTGGCTCTCTGTTGGGACACAACAGACCTACCCCTGCGGACAGTGAATGCAGCAACGCAAGCCCTGAGAAGCTCGGCAGGTGAGGAGGTTGCTAGACCCCTTGAGAGTTGTGCATGCCCACGCCTGGTGAATGCGGCTTGGGTGTATTCCGGCACCCCGGACCACATAGGCCACGGAGTTGCGGTGGATAGTGACTGCTTTACTCTGAATATAAGCATTACATAACTCTTTGTGGCAATGGCAACCTAAACAATAATGTGATAATATGATTGTGCGGCAGGATCAGCCTAATGTTCTTCAGGCCAGTGTTCCACTCCCTACATTTAAATCAACGGACACAAAGACAATCGTCATTGATGTACACTGCCCAGCACAAAACAGTCACTACATAGATTGGTGCACGGAAGATAACGAAAAGTGGGACGGTCGCAGGAAGTAGTCAACTGTAGTGACATTGACATAATTGAGAATCAACGGTAAACCACTCCGGCCTGCATACCTTTGAACTGGAAGGCTACATTGGGGTTGGCTGGTTGCGCTGCGGGGGATGGGAGACGGTAATAGTCACCGGACGCCGTGAAGAAAAGGAGAAACGAGATACAGGGCCCATCTGGCTGTGGTGCAAATAGAACGAATTGGGGGGGACCTGGCGGAGGCGCACAAAGGGCGTCTTGGCTACAGCAGATGGGAATGCAAGGTCACCGTATGGGAACTTAACGAAAGTGACCTAGGGGAAAAACACATCGGCAGGTTTGTGTGCGGCAGCGAGGGCACCTGGACATTGACAGCAATAGAGAAGCATATGTGCTGCGGGGCACGCACATGCAACAGATGAGAAGGTCAGCAAGCAGGTGAGGCAAGTGAGAGACTTGTCTACAGCTGCAGAACTTCTAACCATTGAAGCTGGAAGAAAGAACTGGAGATTATTCCTGTGGGGCTGCAGGAGTAAAGGTAAAAGACAGGTGACTGACCCCAACCGCAGAAAGATGCGCCCATTGCTGGGCACACTTCGGCTGTGTGGTGCAAACACATAACATCCTGCGAGGTATCCACCTGCATGGTGGTAATGCAGGGGGAGGTGGGCTTGCACCTGTGGTGCCCTGGAAAACGACTGGTGTGCCTGAGGGCGCTTCTTCTGTGGGATGAAAGAGGCGTTAATAGAGAAAACACTGCACCGCTGTAACGCCTGCACATGCTCAACACATATATTGATTTCAAATGCCAGACAAGTGTTGCAAAGGGAAAGCCAGATAGACGGTCATGGAGGCTTATGCCCGCAAGGAGGGGAGTGAGAATCTGCTGAATCATCTCAGGCAGTCCCGCAAGGAGAATGCCCTATCTTAGTGGTAAAAGCGGCACTGAAAACGGCATTGGAACACAAGATCGACGCAGTCATTGTAGATGTCGGACTACTGCGCCAGGTTGTACGAGCACTGGCAGAACGCTTGAGCACAGCAGAACTGGTGCAAGACAATACAACTAACATTGCTAGCACCCAACTCAAGTATTGGACCTGCTTGACCATGTGAAGTTCCTAGAACATCGCGCAGAAGACGCAGAGGGGAGAGCCTGCAGGAACAACATTAGGATACTTGTGATCCTGGAAGGAGAAGACAGCAGAGACCCTACGGCCTACGTTGAAAATATGCTCCTACAGGAAGTGGACCCAGGCACGCTAACACAAATATTCATGGTCGAAAGAGTGCAGAGGTCATAGGCAAAGAAACCTCAGCCGGATGCTCCCTGGCCTCCCTCCCCTCCCCCCGAGACCAGTGATAGCAAAGATTATGAACTATAAAGATAAAAAGAGGATACTTGCCTTCTTTGGAGAAGGAAGAACTATTACCACAGGCTCTTCAAAGTTGCCGATATATCGAGATAACAATACTCTAGTACAATGGTGCAGAGCAATGTTTGGACCAACCAAAGAACGATTATGACGAGCAAATTCACGGTACATGTTGATTCATCCAGCCAAACTTAAGGTCCTACATAATGGACCATGACCTGTTGATAGCAATATGGCAGGGAACCACACAGAGACCTCCAATACCTACCTGGCAGCTAACAGCGGAGGCCTTACTAGATGATGATGATGATTTCAACAACTACCTGAGGGATAAGATTGAGGAGTATTTCAATACGAACACTGGCAGTGCGGGTGTTACAAGGGTGGGCGCCTTGTGGGATGCCTTTAAGGTAGTCACGCGGGTTGGCGTGATTGGGAAAATGGGTAGCCTTAAAAAGAAAATACTGCAGGCTCTAATGGATACTGCAAATGCTATTGTGCGAGAGAGAACACTGAGGGGATGGTGTGCGAGGGGTCAGCAGGGCTGCTGGAGATGTGTCAAAATTGAATTGGGGAATGGGAACAGTTGAGTATATAGGATTTCCCTAAATATACGCAGAGACTGTATGCGGAGGGAGATTATCCTGAAAGATTATTGGCATGGTTATGTAAACGGGAAGAACCAAGAGATATGATCAGCGCGATCGCAGACGAGAATGACGCAATTCTTTGTTTGTTTGTTAGGACCCAGAGTGGGATTAATGATTTTTTTTTAGGTTGTATGAAACTCTATACTCGACAGACAGAATATTGGAAGACAGAGACGTTAGTGAAGCCCTGCCCCAAATAGACTTACCTAGGCTAGAGGGAGAGCAGGTGGACATGCTTGATGCCCCGTTGACATTAGATGAAATCAGTGCGGTAATAGCTGAACTCCGGACTGCCAAGACCCCCGGACTGGATGGGCTTCCTGGGGAATTTTATAAAGCATATACAGATGTACTAGCACCCAGACTCTTAGAGGTTTTTGAAGAAGCTTATGAACTGGGTGTATTGCCAATCAGAAAGAGAATCCAGTATAGTGCCTATCCTTAAACCGAGTAAGCCCCCACAGAGTTGTGGATCATATAGGCCCCTCTCTATGGTGAGCCAGCACCGCAAGATTTTAACAGCGGTATTAGCAAACAGACTTTAAAAAGTGATGGGTAGCTTGGTCCACGCTGATCAACCAGGGTACGTCCTGGGGCACAGCACCTCATGGAATTTGCGGCGACTGCCTCACATAATAGATAGCACTAATCACATGACAGACCACTAATCACATAACAGAGGACTGTGCGGTGGCCTCCTTGGACAAAGTAAAGGCCTTTCATTCATCCACTGGGACTGGCTGCTGGCGATCCTTGTGCATTTTGGGATTGGCGTTGCTTTCTTAAGATGGGTAAGGTTGATTTATACTGTGCCCAAGGCTAGGGTGAAAACTGGCAGACAGATTTCTGAGACATGGGTGGTGCAGGGTACCAAGCAGGGCTGCCCACTGTCACCAATGCTGTTCATTCTAGCTTTGGAGCCACTGGCTGCCTTCCTTAGAAAGGAGTATGCCGTTGCAGGGATTGTGATAGATGGGGTGGAACATCTAGTCTCCTTGTACGCAGATGACATGCTGCTGTACATGTATCAACCCGAGACCAACCTACCTGGACCTACTGGATATCATTGATTGGTTTGCATTTTTTTCAGGCATTAGGGTTAATCGGGAGAAATCCTGTTTGTGTCCGTTGACGGGACTTAGGGGACATACTATAGAACAGCTGCCGGAGCAGGGCCTGCAGTGGACGGTCGAAACCTTCTGTTACTTGGGTATCAAAGTATGGCATGACCCCGCTTCCGCACATAGGAATAATATGCAAAGAGCTTTGAACGGAGTGGCCGGCTTTATGAGGTTCCGGAAGAAGTTACCTCTCGGTGTACCAGGCAGAGCGTCACTGTTAAAAATGGTAGCACTGGCACGTCTTTTATATCATTTCACTAAAATACCTTACAACATCCCCAGTGGGTTCTTTCAGCAATTGGACACGATGGCGTGATAATTCCTATGAGAGGGGCTGGGGAGAGAAATGTAATTGCTCTACGCACACTGCAAAGGGATTTTAGTGGAATCACAGTGCCCCACTTTGAATTGTATTACTTAGCAGGGCAATTGCAATATGTGGCGAATTGGCTAGGAGATGAGACCTCACAAGACACACAGCTATTACAGCCAACGCTGGGGCAATAGTTTTTTAAAGGAAGTGTTGTAGGCGGAAGGGGTGCCGTTACCGAGGCCCTCTGGACGGTTGAAACTTGGTAAAGACCTGTGGCGTAGGGCTTGGAGGCTTCTCTGTACCCCTGACCCTTGCTCCTTGTGTGTTCGCTTGGTTGGAGTTATTGGGAATCAACAGGGTGTCGTGGAACAATTTAGAAGGCATTAGGAGAGCAAGGAAATAGCCATGGTGGAGGACCTGTTACAAGATGGCAAGTTGATAGATTTCCGGACCCTCGTCATTGATTATGGAATACACATGGGTCAATTTCTATTGTACATGGGCATGGTTGGGAGGATAGACAGAAGGTAGCCGGGTCTTCGATAGGGAGTCAAGACTAGTGCAGTGTTAGACACTATGTACAATGTATCATAAAGGGGCCACATGGTCTCCAGACTATACAACCTGCTCCTGAACGGCCTTGACGTAACAGAACTGGCAGTGCGTAGGAACTGGGAGTAGGATCTGGGGAGAGCTTTCTCATACATGGAACAGAGGAGAGTCTTGTAATACACCACGATAGTCTCAAGAAACACACAATTTAAACTCACGCAATTGTATGTTACGCATAGGTTATACCTAACCCCACACTGGCTGTCGTACATAGGCAGCAGGGGGCGCCAGACATGCCTGAGGTGTGCACCGGTGAGGGCAGACATGATGCAAATGTTTAGGACATTCCCAGCGATCGAGCTTTAGGAGGGAAATGGTAGAGAAGGTGGCCCAGGTAGGGGGCGGGGGGACCTGATGCATACATGGCCTCTGGAATTTTGTTTGCTAGAATTGTTCCCGAGGGGCAGATAACACACCACACATCTCTCTAGAATGAAGGATCTGATTTGTGAATTGGCGAAGCGTAGAATTGCAATGGCCTGGAGGTCGGCTGACTTGAAGCGTTGTCATTAGCTGAGACTGCAGTATGGTTCAGAGCACTGCAAAAGGGGATGTATGAGGGAAGCATGGGTGTGGAAGTCTGGAATGCGCTGACACAGCTAATGTTTATATCTGATGAAGAGGTACTCACCTAACTGCATATAGTTGGAAAGGGGACATGCAGTACAGACCTTTGGGAGTCAAAAGTGGACTACATCATTATAGACTGGAGGAGGGAATGAATGGTATGAGGATGAAGTAGTTTACGCGGGGATGGAGCCCACAATAAAACTATAAAAAGGGAATATGCGTGAGATGACAAAGGATTTTGAAATGTACTGAAATTACGCACGCACACATTATTGCATCAGCGTAATGAACACCTGTATTTTATGTTTGTTTAATAAAAAAAAAAATCCTAAAACAAATAGAACAACAACTGTTGAGAACATTGTAAAAAGAACCAAGGCAGGAACAGGGGAGGAAAAAGATACAAAAAGAAATTCAAAGGAAGAGAAGGAAAGTTGGGGTGAGGGGATAACGATTCTAGAGGGGATGGAATAGTAGACCTGTGCCCCCCCCACCCACTCCCTGCCTGAAGGGGTCAGGGAGAGTGAGAAAAAGAAGAACAGTATGAAGTGAGAGCTGCAGCTGTAGCAGTTTCATGGGGATGAAGCCAGATCGCTGTAATATAAAGAAAATCAAATTTAAAAGAAAAGATCAAGTAGTAAGTCTGTTTTAGAAATGATAGAACAGGCATTCCATAAGCCAAAATTAAGGTAGGGTACAGTATATAGTCAGAGATCTGTGGGTAAGTCAAATACCAGTGGGAAACAATGCAGGACACATTGTTTTGAGTGAATAGTGATGCGGAACATGAATGTCCATGGACACCGACAGACTAGAAAGAATAGCGAGAATAAGAGCAAAAGGAGACTTGATGGTCAGTGATCCATATTAGCAATGTGTAAGAGTAAGCAGGATAAGTGAGAAAAGTAATGGGCACCCTGGCGCAAACAGGGGAAGTTACCGCCCTTAAACGGGTTGTCCTTAAGACGGTACGCCCATGGAGGGATGCCCTACAACGCTGGAATAACAAAGGGCAGAGCAGGTCACGTGACCGTGTGCACCAGGTGGAGGGTGGCAGTGGCAACACCAACAGGCGTCAGGACGCAGGAGGAAGCAGGTTAAGTCCAGGCGAGAACGCTGCAGATGGAGTGAAGACAACCTAAGGCAACAGCCCTCAGGTGACTGTCTTGTTCAAAACGCTGGGTGTACAGAGCATTTAATTTGTGGTCTCCAGTTCTTTAGCACCTCAATAATCAGGGTAATTTGGCCTTTGTATCTCAGGTAGACCGAAAGATGCAATCCCACTACTTGCAAGATGTCAGGGGACACGAAACCCAATGCAGTACTGTTGAAAAAGCTTACAAATGATGCCAAATAAATGGGGCACCCCAGTCGGCACTAGAACATCACGTAAAAAGACATTACAGTAATCACTGCCCAGCAAGGGCTTTCCAACTTGGAGCTAGCGAGGTAGAGGATCTTGCAAAAAAGAAAACAAATGAAAGGAACAATAATCAGAGAAAAATGAGGCAAACATGCCACATTAGATTTCTGATTTTTTGGAAGCAATATGTGAGAAGCGTGAACCAACACTTGCTGTATTTGCTGGAGAAAAGCAGACAAAAGAAGACTCTAGAGCATGGGAGGCAGAATTCATCAAATGCCACAGAGAGGAGGTAGCGAAGAAAAATAGTCCAGCCCCTTACAAGCAATAGGATCATATGTGCAGGGTGCAAAATGTGCACTCACACTAGCCATTGGCTAGTGATATTTGACTCTGGGCGAGTAAGACATTCTGTGCTGTGTGTATGTATACAATAAAGGCAGAGAGAGACTTAATGGCTAGCTAGTAATTCTTGCCCCCTGCAGTATATCAACACCAGAAGATATCAGGACAACTCAGTAATAGCTGAATAGTTACATAACGGGCAGGGTAAATTAGTAGTATGAATACAAAGCTAGCTAAGGGTCCAAATCTTGGAATACAATCAGCTGACATGGAAGGGTTCATGCTCCTCCCACTTGAAAACTATTCTGAACGGTTTATAGTGACTTTTTCGAATGCCATATTTTCGAAATGCCATTTTGTCGGCACAAAATTGCAGAAACATTTTTTTTTAATGTTTTTTATTTTATTTTTGAAATGGGGGGGTTCCCCCCTAACCCCCCTGTTTTTTTATTGACACTTTTTTTTACTTACGAAACAAAACAAAAAACATAAAATAAAAAATAATACATTCGAAAAAAAAAAGGCTAATTTTTTTCGAGAAAATGGTATTTGGAAAATATGTTTTCGAAAATATAACCGGATACCATTCGGAACAGCTAAAGGCCCAAGAAATACCTATATCAAGTATGGCTCAGGCACCCTGAAGCACTGGGGACCGAAATTTAAAGGCTCTTTGCACCCAGAGTGTTGATAAGTGTTGGCCTTACAGTAACAGAAAACAGGGAAATTGTGAACCCCGAGGAGCAGTTGTTCAGAGGAAGTATTCCTAAATCTTCACATTCCAAAGACATTCTGCAGATACGTTGCACCTCCTAAACCTCCATGGATCAGTCCAGGGTCCAGAAGAAAAAGAGAGCAAAATTCGGGAACTAACTTCAAGTGATTAGTAGAATACCATAAAGAATCGAGTTGCCTGTTGGGAGTGGAAAAGACATTTGAGGAAAAATGAAGGTACACACATTATAGGAATACCATTGAGGAAACAGCAGATTCGATAAATGCCTGCAAATTCAGGCGACAATGTAATAGCCCATGTTTAAATTAAACTCAAGCAGTGATAACGTGGGAAATGCAAAGCCCTGATAAGACAGTGGAAAACAAGAAAACTCAGAATCTGATCAACAACAATAGGAACATAATCATCAAAATGTACCCAAAGATATAAGGCACAAACCTTGGGAAGGACACAAACAAAACTTTACCCTGGTTTGAAGAATGCTGGGGCATGGACTTGTGCGCACCTGAAATGTCCAAGAAGAATTTACATACTGAATGAGAACCTACTAATGGCTGGGTGATCACAGGACATGGAGATAACAATCTGCCAAAATTGCCACGTAGGAACACCAAGTTGAGAAGTGGAAACTCCACCTATAAAATAATTCTCAAAAGTTTCAAAACGTGCTGTGGGCTTCTAGGTCCATGAGAAGGGATCTGAGACACAGAGCTCTGAACTTAAACACCACATATATATGTTTACCCTCCCCTAACATACATTTAAGAAACAGGCCAAGGGGAAAAAACGTTCTACTAAATAGAGAAAATGTCCATGCTAAAGACTATCCAATGCTTTTTCTAAAGTGGAATTTTGAACTAATGCTTTATCTCATATTCAATTACCCTGTCCCCATGTTATCTCTGCAATGCTCGCTCTCCTGTACCAGGAACAATAGCAAAGCAATGTTAACATTCAGTCCTTCCACTTCCGATTTCTACCTCTTAAGTGACCATGAAGATTAAAGACACTTCTTTAGATTTATTTACAGAAACAGGTCATGTTTCCACCCACTCAAGTCACATTTTTCGTGCAGACTCGAATGTTTTCTTTTTAAAACACAGGAATGATTCTATTTTCCAATGCTCATTTTACATACTTAGTTTAACACTGTGGTTAATGGGATTCTGAGGCACCAAAGGATGGATGCTGATGTCTTTAAAACAACATTTCTTCACCTAGCCCTGCAATAACACACGACACTGACCCATCATAAACAACATGGGCTGTGGCCAAATGAAAAAAATGCAGTAGAAAGGTGGTGAGTGTTAAGCCCAGCACCACTCTCTGCTCCAGTTTGGTGCTTTCCTTTAATTAAGCCCTTACTTTAATTCCTTTTTTTATTTTTAGGTCATAACATTGTACATTAAAACAATAAAACGGTAAAGAATGGAAAGATAAATAGCTGAGCATTACATCTAAAAAAACAGACATTGTTGAGATCTATTCATATAATTTTAGGGCATAACAGTTGAACATAAAAAGCAAGCAATGGCACAGATTGGTACAAGTGATCAGATTTTGTTTTGGATACAGACCATTATATGCCAGAACAGCTCAGGTAAATAAAATGAAGAAGAGGTTTAAGTCTAGCTCTCCTACACTATCAATGCTGCAGTCACAAATCACAAGCACACACGCATATATAAGCTTAAGCGCAGAAAACAAATGTGTGGGAAGCTGCTTGCCAAGACAGAAGGCCTTGCACCACAATAAAGGGTGTATTGCCAATTGCACAAATGATGATAACACGTACTGTGCAGATTTTCCTTTCATATTTGACTGCTAAATTTAAAATAAAAATTCAGGTCAATACAGGCTTCTAAGCTTCGTACCAGGCCTTTTTACACATTAGAACTTGTAAATATGACACCTTTTGGCTTTCTGTGCATATCATGTATGCATTATTTGAAAGCAGATGGCAGGTGACTTGACAGAACCCAGAAAATCTTGATTTGCATCTGCCTGGATGAAATCCTCGGCCGTACAGAGCAGTCCGAAAATATGCAATTTGTATTCTCTGTGCTGCAAGCCCTTCAGAAGGATACAGCACACATTAAGATAACAAATGGTTCCTTTTGTTCAACCTCTGCAGTGTTTTGTGTCTGTAGATGCTCATGGAGAGAAATATGCACGCATTTTTTATTTTCCTAGCAGGTGAGGGTCCTGTTAGTAATAAGATGAACAAATTTATAACAATTGGGAAGTATCCTTCGTAACAAAGAAATTACGTTTTTAGTGAATGCATGCTTGCATTGCACAAAAGTATTTTTTCTGAGTTCCTGCGTTGTGTGCATTCATAATCACAATGTATCTATGTGGTGTACACACATTAATGTGTAGGGGAAGGCTTTCCACAAATCTAATGCAATGTTTGAAGCCAGACATATTTGCTACATAACTCTGTTTTGTTTCCAATGTGTTCTATTCATTTTACAGTTTTGGTTGTCGTCACATGTTTTACACTCTTGCACTTTGTACAATTTAAATTTAAACACTTAATTATAAAAAGTGTGACAAATACGCCCATCTCAAAACTGGAATGTCTAGTTTAAATATCCACCAACCTTAACTTGGGGCCAATGTGGTAAATGGTACCACAAATGGTCAGTGGCCGCAGGGCCGTTGCTCAGGTTTGAGCGATTGCCATTACACCAATCAAAGGGTTCACAGCCTCTTTCAGACCTTCAAGACTACAATTCAAACATTCAAACCCTGACTATCCAACCCGTGCAAGCGCAGTGACAAAACAAACAAAAATATAACATTGGAAATTGGAATAGAAACTAAGCAAGGCATGTTTTTGTAGAGGTAATCCAGACAGGTGTTTACTTAATGTAGCGGTACCTGCAGACTTCCCTCAGCTTCTAAGCACTTTGATTATTATTGCCCAAGTCTATAATCTACAGACCTCTGAAGGAAGCAAGGCTAACTGACCAGCCAGCCTTTGACCATGAGATTTTCTGCATGCAAGTGAAGCTCAGAGTGTTAGTGCACATTGGTGGGCGGGTGCTTCTGCTTTATCTTAATTGTGAGTGAAGCCTGCTTTGCTATAACAATGTGGACCGCTGTCACGCGAGAATGATTTCCATACAGTTAACTCTGTGCACGTGTCATCTGGATGCCACATACATTTTACTCTCTTGTGAGGGAGAAATGCATTTTATTTTATTGGCATTTCCAAATTTAACATACAAACATCAAACAAGAGAACCACAAAAAAGGGGGAAAACGGGGTAACACAGTCCCCGTCCCACCCTCCTCCTTCACATTGCGCAATTATGCCCATTCGACTGAGGAACGTCCCGTCCTCTACATTATGTCCAATATTCTCAAGTTCGGAGGGCACCATTGTAGCATATTATCACCTTAAAGATATTCAATTACCATTCACCATTCTGTCCGGAATCTGCTGGCTTCCCCTTGTCTTCTATAGGTGACCCACTCCATTGCCAATAATCCCCACACTTTATGCAACAATTCCATGTTTGTGGGTGGGTGGTGATCTCGGTTTCCATTTTTTTGCTTTTACCAACCAAGCAGCCATTATCAATATTATAAAAGCGTTAAGTTTTGGTTTCAAAATAAACGGTATCTCTGTGTCAAAGATCCCACACATTCATTCCCTGGGCATACATATTTCGGAACCATCCGCCATCAGTTTTATCTGCCTAATTATTTCATCCCAGAATATCTTCAATATTGGACAGTCCCACCAGGTATGCCTCCAGTCTCCCTTTCCTGAGCATCCCCTCCAACATTCTTGTGTTACATTGAGAAACATGTTGTGTGTGGTTTTTCAGGTGTGTAGTGCCATTACACCATTATTTTAAACCATGCTTCCCTAGTCTGACTAGATCTTGTCAGCTTTGGTATATTTGCCCAGAGGTTTCCCCAATATGATTCTGGAATTTGCTCCTCCAGGGTTCTCTCCATTTCTGGATATAAGGCCACTTATGCTCTGATTGCAAATCTACTAAAATACACTACAGTCTGGATACCAATTGTTTATCTCCCTTATGCATGGTTAGAAAAAGCTCAAAGGGCGTCAAAGCTCTCAGATGCTTTCATAATATCAGGCTGTTTCTGCCAATGGCGTAGTTGATTGTACTCCATTCTGTCTTTTTCTGTCAAGCCTATGCGTGTTTTGTAATCTTCAAAAGTTCTTACCTCCCGCACCCCAATATCATATCACTCACTTTTCTGCATTGCTTTGCCTTCCATTTCTAAATAACGAGGTGAATGGAGACAGACGCGCAATGAGGTGTCCCTGCCTCAAAAGACGGTCCCATATATTTTATTTATTTGCATTTATAAAGCGCACAGAGCTGCCTTGAGGCATTGTGGCGCTGTTACAGAAGGCTTGAACTTAACATAGGTAGGGTGTAACATTCGGTAGCAGGGGTGCATTGACAGGGTAGGATACAATGAGGTTATGTGTTGCTGTGGTTACAGTGCAAGCATACTATGCACGTTGGTTTGGAGACATTTAGCGGAAAAGCAAGGTTTTTAGGTTTTTACGAACGGTGGTGTAGGATTTTTCATTCCTATGTGAAGTTGGCAGGGCGTTCCAGTGTTTGGGTGCGAGATATTGGAAGCTGGACCCTCGGCTCTGGTTCTTTTGACTGTGCGAACATAGATCTGGTTGGCGCGGTGAGCTCTGGTAGGTCTGATGGAGGTGTTGAGGGTGATTCCATCAGAGAGATAGGGTGGGGCATCTAGTGTGAGGCACCTGTGAGTGATGGCCATGGCTTTAAATAGTATCTGTTCCTTTACCGGTAGCTAGTGTACATTTTTTCTGGCTTGAGTGATGTGTTCCCTTTTGGGAATAGTCAGTGCCGCCCGGAGCGATTTATTTTGCGTGATTGTAGTTTTTTGATGTTGTTGACAGAGGTGCCTAGGAAGAGGGCATTACAGTAGTCCAGTTTAGTACCTATTGTGGCTCTGGCGATGGATAAGCAGTTTTTGGTAGATAGAAATGGTTTCACTGCGTCGATGATCTTGGCGGTGAGTGCTGAGGAGGAGGCTATGGCGTTAACCTGGCGGGACATAGATAGTGTGGCATCGATGTGAAAGGATTTATATTGAGGGGGGAGTTTGTTGAGTGTTTCGCTGGTCCCTACTATGAGGATCTCAGTTTTATCCCCATTTAGGCAAAGGCCGTTGGCAGCCATCCAGGTTTGGATGGCTGTGAAAATTTTGGTTAGGGCTGCTGCGTCTTCTTCATAAATCCCTGTTAGTGGGAGTAGTACCTGCGTGTCTTCCGCGTAGTTGGTATATACTATGTTGCGACAGTCGAGGTAATTGAAGAGCGAGAGGGTGAATATATTGTAGAGTGGAGGGGTGGTGCAGGAGCCCTGCGGGATGCCGCATTGGATGATGGTGGGGGTTGCCGAGGCAGTTTCTGAAAAGACCTTCATGAGTCTGCCATTTAGGAACGATGCCATCCAAGCGATAGCTTCTGGGGAGAAATGTGCTTCATTTTTTAGGTGCATCCCTAGGATATCATGGTTGACAAGGTCAAAGGCGGCAGATAAGTCCAGTAGGAGAAGGAGTGCCGGTTTGCCTTTGTCCAAGATGTCCCCAAGTTGTATTTTTAAGTCGAGTAGGGCTGACTCTGTCCCGTGACCTGGCCGGAATCCTGATTGTCGTTTACCTAGGATGTTGTTGGTTTCGAGGTATTCCTGGATTTGCGTGTATGCCACTTTGTCCAGAATCTTGAGCAGGAACGGCACAGTGGTAATGGGCCTATAGTTATTAGCAACTTCTGGGTCAAGGGTAGTTTTTTTTAGAAGGGGGCGTACCCAGGCTTCTTTTAGACTATCTGGAACTTTGTTGGCGTTGAAGGAAGCGTTGATGAAGGATTTGAGAAAGGGGGTGAGTGTTTGGGAGCAGTCTTTAATGAGGCTGGCTGAGCATGGGTCCCCTTTGCAGTTGGATGGTTTAATCCTGTTCATTATCTCTGAGACTTCTTGATCCGTTACGTCCATGAATTTGAAGGGGGTAATGGTGGCTTTGGTAGGAGGCATTGGGTAGGAGGTGGGTGGGTGGTAGGGGTGGTGGGGGGTTCAGAAATTTGTGATAGGTTTTTGTGGTGTTCCTTGATTTTAGTTTGGAGGAGTTCAGTTTTGTTCAGTAGTGCGGATTGTATAGAGTTACACCAGTTTAGGTCTTTCTCAATATTGTGAGACTTGGTGGGTGGTGTGTTGAGTTCTTTGTAGATGGCGAAGAGTTTTTTTGATTCAGAGCTTGCGTTGGCAATTCTTTCGTTATAGGATGCTGATTTGGCTATGATTATGGCTTTTTTGTATTGAGAGGTGATTTTTTTTGTAAGAGGATAGAGTGGCTGTCGAGGGTGATTTTTGCCATGCGTTCAGTGCTTTTCTTTTCTGGGAGCGGAGTTCTTGAAGTTCAGATGAGAACCATGTGTTAGAATGTTTCACTGTTTTGGCTTTTTTGTTCTGTAAAGAGGCAATGGTGTCTATGGCAGTGCTTATAGTACTCCTGTAGATTTCTGCTAGCACTGAGGGGTCGGAGGTCTTAAGGTCAGTTGTGAGGACGCTAAGGTGGGGGTGATCTTGTCTTTAGTCAGGTTTTTGGCGCATCTTGCCAGGGCAGGGGGGATGGTGTTGGGCTTTTTGGTGTTGGCGGCGGCGGGGATGAAGAAATGAATGATGTGGTGGTCTGACTAGGGCGTGGGGGTGATGGAGCTGATAGCGATGTGACAGTTGTGGTTGGTTACCCAGTCAAGGATGCGACCTTTGTTGTGTGTGGGTGATGTTATTTTTTGGTGAAAGCCTAGTTCTTTTAGGGCTAGTGAGAGAGAGTTGGCTGGTTTATACTTTTTGTCGTTGTATCCTAGGTTAAGGTCGCCTAAGAGGATGCTTTTGGAGGTGGGTTTTAGGTTTTCTGTTAGGCGGTGTAGGGGATTCTCATGGAAATCCAGTAGCGGGCCAGGTGGCCGGTAGACGAGGTTGATTGTGATGGTGGAGTTTGGGGAGAGGGACATTTTTATCACAAGGGAGTCTGTGGCGTCGCCCAGGTCAGATGTGATTTGTCTGGCCTCTAGGTGATCTTTCAGGATTAGTGCTACCCCACCTCCTACTGCGGAGATGCAGTCTTGCCTGATGATGGTGTAGCCCTGTGGAATGGCAAGGTTGAGGGCTGGCCCTGCGGCACTATGGAGTCAGGTCTCGGTGATGGCTAGAATGTCAAGGTCCAGGTTGATGAGGAGTTCGTGAATTTCCGTGGCATGCGCAGGGATGGATCTGGCGTTGATGAGGGCACATTGCAGTGTATGGGGTGAGGAGGTGGTGGTGTTGTGGTGTGTTGGAGAGGCAGGGTTGGGGGCACTGTAGCTGGTGTGGCTAAGGATGGTTTGTGCAGGGAGGAGGACGTTCTTGTGATTCTGGTAGGATTCAGAGGGGTTTGGTAGGTGATGGTTGGGTGTCTGGAGCGGAGCCCCAAGAGTTGGTTTCTGATGTTGGTAGGTCTGGTGTAAGAAGTCATGGTGTGTGGGGGCTGGGTGATTGTGCTGTGGGTTTTAGTGAAGGAGGGTAGAAAGTAAGTGGGGGGATGTAGGAGGGGAAGATGTGCGGGTTGGACGGTTGGTTGGTTGCTAGCGTACTCATAATGAGCAGTGATAGAAGGCTGAGATAAGGTGTCAATGCAGCAGGATAGTGTGGATGCGGTCAGAATGGGAGCAGCTGGGTGCAGGGCTTGGCAGAGCTTAGCAATAAAGGTCGTACAGGTGGGATCAGGGTGTGAATGTTCACCTGGATTCAAAAGTCCACCTATAGGCTAGAAATGCATGTCGCAGAAATGCAATACTATGGGCTAGAAATGCAAGAAGCTGAGATGCAGGCAACATTCACCTAGATTCAAAAGTCCACATATAGGCTAGAAATACATGTCGCAGAAATGCAATACTATGGGCTAGAGATGCAAGAAGCTGAGATGCAGGCAACATTCACCTAGATTGCATGTCGCAGAAATGCAATACTATGGGCTAGAAATGCAAGAAGCTGAGATGCAGGCACGGTTTATCTGGCGTTGAGTATACACATATAGGCTAAAAAGATGCATGAGGCTGAAAGCACATGACAGCGTGGCTGCTGGGATAGGCAAGCAGCGGTATTGTCAATACATGGAGACTTGGTGCTCCCTCGGAACCGGGTGGGGTTAGTCCAGTGGGAGGTGGAGGTGTGCAGTCTCGGCACGCGTGAAGGCAGTGCAGAAGATTGCGTTTGCGTTTGAGCATAGGTGGCCAAGTACATAAGAGGGCATAGACAGGTTGTGTCACAGTACCTTGCTCGGGCTATCCATGGATCCTTGGTTTGGGGTGCAGAGTTTCAGGCAGGTGGCAGGGTCAGGCACGGACAGGCTCTGGACAGGATGCAAGCCTTTTCAATGTGGGCCTTCGCAGGGTGGGCAGGCTAACACCTGCCGGCGTTAGATTGGTGCTGAAGAGGGGAGGCGGAGCCAATCCAGTTTAGGCTGATGGTCGACGGCAAAGATGGGCTCGGGTTGCCACCTCGGTGAACAGGTCGGCCATCTTTGCCCTTTCCTCGTCCCGTGGTGTGCAATGGGGATTCCGTGCACTACGAAACCAGTGGGAGGGGTGTTGCGGCCAGGGAGGTGGCAATGAGCATCGGGTTTGATGCAAAGTAGAAAATAGAAATTAAGGTGCGTTCCGATGCACCGACGATGATGAGCATTCGGGTACGGTATGAATGCTGTGCAGCCCACGGGCTTACCTCATGAGCCTGGTGTGGAGCTGCGGTAGTACTCTGCTCATATTGGCACTCTGGGGTCTGTCCTGTTTACTTAACCACAGCTATTCTTCCAGAGGGGTCCCAGCTACTGCCCTATCTATTTCTGCCCATTGTTCAGTCAGGTCACCAGACAACCATTCCCTTATCACCCGCAATTGAGCAGCCTCATAATATTTAGAGATGTTAGGGAGTCCCATTTCCCCACCTCCCTCTGTTTTGGTGCCATCAATGTTTTTTCCAGGGCTACCCTCTGACGTTAATTCTGCCAAACAAAGCGTAATATTATTCTATTTATATTCTTAAAAAATGATCTCAGTAACCATACCGGAAGTGCCTGGAAATAATACAATAGTCTGGGTAGGGTGACCATATTTACCGTAGCTATCCTTCCCCATCCATGATATATGTAGGGGGGTTCATTTACTTAAGTCCTCTTTTATCTTACTTATTAATGTAGGGTAATTTGCGGTGTACAGGTTTCAAATTTAATTAGTTATCTGCACTCCCAGGCACCCAATGGTCTCTGCAGCCATTTGGACAGGTCAACCCTGTGGCAAATCCACCCTCTGAGCCTCCTTCAGCCCAATGCCCAAGAGCTCTGATCTGGACATATTAATCCTCAACCCCCTAACTTTTCCATCCCTGACAATTCCATACTTAAAACCAGAATAGAAATCTGTGGAATGGTTAAGCTCTACATCATATCATCAGCAAATGCTGTTATTGTATACTCTTCCGCCCCAAACCGTATACCTCTTATCCTCTGATTCTGTCGTTGCTAACAAGGGGTCTAGGTATATTGCATACAGAAGCGGAGATAACGGACACCACTGACGCGTCCCACTCATAATCTGAATATTTTCTGATAAATGAGAGTTAAACAATCGATTCAAGGGATTCGCAAAGTTGGCCTGTACCATTTGGTGTTACGCTCACCTGGCTCCCACAGGGGCGTCGATCAGACCCGGACAGCTGCGACCTCCTCCAACGTGAAGCGTAGTGCAGAGATGACAGACTGGACTGGACTGGACCGCCTAATCTCATCTGCTTGACCCTTAGAAGCATTCTCCTGCAAGTGGAGAAAGGGATTTAGCCACCCGTGGATTCTAGTAATGGCACCCCACTGTTCTTCCCACTAATCACCACCGATATTCACTTTCAGTAAGCTCACCTTATGTTTTTAAATGATGAGCTCTCCATCCTGCGTGGAATGCAGGGGCGCGTAGATACCAGTTACTTCACTGGTTTGAAGGCGTTGGAAGAGTTCCGGATGAATATGGACTCCGAGGTTCCAGGCGAGAACCCGTAAGTATAAAGTTCAAAGAGTTCTGTATGTCCGATGTTCACTCTTGTACATTCCTTTCTTGTGTTGCAGCTGGATCCAAGGGAATATTGTCTTGTGGCAGCTGATGGTGTTCAGGTTAGAGTCTGTATTACCAAACACTGTCCGGTAAAAGATGCGTGTATTTTAACTGCTGGTTTCTCTCTCCTTACAGGTGCGGCGTAAGAAGTTGCGGTTTGTTACAGAATAATACCTCCGGTTGTTAATCAGGTAAGTCTATGGTGGAGAGGTTGTATTTGTTGGTTCTCTCGGCTCACCTTATGTTTCTTTTGTCCCCTAGATGGTGGAATTCGGCGAAGAAAATGATGGAGGCTGCGGCGGATCAAAAAATGCTGTGAGGACTGGCGAGTATGGCTGCAGCTGGCGATGCGACGTGTGTAGAATAATGTCCTCTTCAAGTTCGAAGACGTGATGGATCCGGAATTCAGGTAAGGATTGAAATAATATCTGTGTTCTAATCTTTCCTTCTTCTTTCTTCTATTGCTAGGAGCTCTGGATTCGAGACGGGGGTGGCTGAAGACTGGATGCTGACTGCAGGCATGGTGAGCGTTACTCTGCTGGATGCAGAATAACGCGAAGCATGTGCTGCTGTTCGGGCATGGTTTAAATAGCCTCCAAAGTAGTTCCAGGTAAGAAGTCCCTAGAACCACACCCGAGTAAAAAAAAAGTCCCTGCAGTAAAATAGTCACATCCTGGCCTCACGTTGGCTTGGATTCATTTGCAGCATGGTCTGCATGAGGAAAGTAAAGTCTATGAGCCTGGCGCCTACGGCGCCAGGACTGATTTCTATTATGAGCCTGGAGCCTAAGGCGCCAGGACTGAACCCAGACAGCCCCCAGGCGGGGCTGCTGGGGTTTTATTAAATATCTGGATGCCTGCTCCCGGTGCTGATGGGCTTGATCCGGATGCCTGGGGGTAGGCATCATGACATTTGGATGAACCCTGGACCAAAACCCATATACTTCATAGCACTAAATAAAAACCGCCACTCGACTCGGTCGAAGGCTTTTTCTGCGTTGAGCAAAACCAATATCGTTGGGACCTGTCAAATGGCGGCTTTCTAGATTAGGTGCGCTAGCTTCCCAGTATTATACCTCGTTTGCTTCAGTTTTATAAATGCAGACTGATCTGTACCAATAATTTCCGGAAGAAGAGGGGTGACCCCTTACTGCTAAAATGCCTGTATAGATCTTTGCATCCAAGTTCAAGAGAGCAACAGGCCGGTACGACCCACAGACCACTGGATTTTGTTGGACTTTTAAAAAAAAATGTTTCATTTTTATTTTTTCGAAAACAACCACCTTCGCCTCACTCATAGAGTGGGTCACTTTCCCATTCCTCCCTATAGAGTTGAAGAGGCGCAAAAGTTTGGGACTCAGCTGCCTGCAGTATTTCTGATAGAAGCCAGCTGGGAAACCATCAAGTCCCTGTACTTTATTTGGAGGTAATTATTTGATTACCTCCTCTACTTCCTCCACTCCGATTTCTTCCTCTAGACGATCCCTCTCCCGACCCGTAATTTTCTGCAGCGAAAGCCCACTAAAATATTAGTCGAATGCCTGTCGATCAGGTTCATCTGACTTATAAAGAGCCCTATAAAAGTCTTCAAATTAGCTCACTATTGACTAAGAGTCTGTTGCTATTATGCCATCCGATTGCTTAATCCCCCTGATCACTCGCATTCGCCAGTCTAATCTGTCTGGCCAACAGCCTATCTGCTTATATAATACCGCTGCCTTATATTCAGCAGTGCCTTCTCTGCATTTTGCGTACTCAGCAATTTCAATTTTCTATGTGACTCTTTATTCTTTCCCTCTGCTAAAACTCGCCGGGCCTCCCTCAATTGGGCTTCCAATTCGATTTCCGGTGCCACCCTCATCTTCCTTTTTTGCGCTTGGATCACTACAATCTCCCCTCTAATGACCACTTTGAATACCTCCCACGACCCTTCTTCAGTCATTTCCTCACTTCCATTGTGCAAAAAAAACCCAAAAAAACCCAAAAAAACCCTTCATTTATTGTGCTACCGACCAGTTCTGCCGACATGGGGTCCAACAATACTTCCCGGGGACATGTCCATGCCCAAACCCCCCTACGATTTCCCCCTCCCTTCACTTCCCCAGTCATCGGAACATGATATGAAGTCGATAAGGTGTCCAGTCAACTGGTCGAAAAAAAACTGGTCGACTGCAATTTGGTCGACGCAATTTGGTCGAAAACCAAATGGTCGAATTTCTTTTTTTTATTTATATATTTATTTTTCGGGTTTTCGTTTAGTAAAAAAAGGGGATTTTAGAGAAAAAAAGGGGGTTGGGGGGGACCCCCCCAAAAAAATGAAAAAAAAGGGTCGAAATAAAAAAAAAAAAAATTCGACCATTTGGTTTTCGATCAAATTGGTTCGACCATTTGTCTGGTAGACCAATTTTTTTTCGACCAAATGTCTGGCAACCATTATCGACTGTTTCCACCTCCCCCAGCAAAGTGGGCATCATCCATATATGATCTATCCTTGAGAATGTTTGGTATATGCGGGAGAAACATGTGAACCCTCGCTCTTCTCCCTTCTTTGATCACCATATTTCCTTGAGGGCGAAGGGTTTAAAATTCTCCTTCAAAAGCTTAGAGGGGGTACTCCCGCTGTGACGATTGCTCATGCTGCTTTCTAGGTTTGGATCCCATGCTAAATTAAAATCTCCAGTCAGCACCATCTCCCCCAGAGCAAATCTTTCCAGCTTCATCAAAGTCACCCTCAAGAATGCTTCCTGGCCTGTTTTGGGTGCATAAATCATTCCCAAGGGCACCCTAGTGCGTCCCAAAAGAATTAATAGGAAAAGATATCTGCCCAGTTTATCCACCACTGATTGCTCAACTTTAGCTTGAAGAGCATCCTTTATGCCAAACAACACCCCCGCCGTCCTCCCCGGAGTATTAGCTTGATAGAGATGTGTAAATTGTCAGAAACCGGGGATTGATCTATCCGCCTTCTTTATGTGGGTCTCTTGCAACATTATTATGTCAGCTTGGGATCGTCTAATTTGTACCCCCACTTCTTTGCATTTAACAGGGGAATTCCTTCCTCTTACTTTATGTGAATAAATTGTTAAAGACAACATTTGTCACCAATACACTGCCTATGAATTAACGTCTTTTCCAGATGATGAATCACCTCTATTTACCGAATACCAGCATAGTCAGTCCTCATCCCCAACTCCCCACACCCTATTCTCAAACCCCTCACAACAAACTGAACCCGTTGCCCACCCCCAAAACCCCCCAACCACTTTGCAACCTACCCCCCCCTCCCCCAGTCAGAACCAAAGCGCCTACGAAAACCCAGATACCTTCCTGGGGCTCTGATCCTGATACAACCCCAGGAACTTCCCTAGTGAGCGAGAACTACACTGCCCCAGTGATTCCTCAATGCCGTCCCCTCCACCCTACCTCCTGGCAGGCCTCTAATCCTACCGCACACACCACTCACATCGCATCAGCTCCCCTTCATTGATTTTTCTTTCCTGTAGTTGCAGATGTCTAGATAGACCATATGTAGAAGCAATTAATCTGATTCTTAAATCCTCCCCCCCCCCCCGTCGGCCCTGCTCCACCTGTTTTGCCTGGGGGTCCTCTTAATTGTATCGCCTTGCTGCCTCATCTGTCATGAGCCTCAGACCAGTCCCAAGGACGATTACTGCCCGAGGGGGTAGGATCTTGCAGTCGCCCACTGGGCCGCTTTTCCTCTTTTAGGTTCCTGACCAATAGTCCTGCCTCACACGTCGTGACCTTATGTTGTCTGCCATCCCAAGTAAAAAGCAGTCCAAACAGAAAAGTTCATTTATATAGGATTTGCTTAGTGATTAATTCCTTGGTCATCGGAATCATGGCCCTCCTTTTTTGCAGAGTCGAAAATGGCAAGTCTTAGAGTAAGCTATGACCTCGCCGCTCAGAGAATATCCTCTCATTGAGTATGATGAGAGGGCCACCAGCACGTCCCTTGGCCTTGTACATGGGCCGGATCTCTTGGGGCCCACCCTGTGTACCCAATCGATCCCCACATCCTCAGGTGCCATTTTCGTGAGAAGGCTCCCAAAACACTGCTGTATCGTAGTTTTCAAATCTGCATCCCTTATGTCCTCTGTAAGGCCTTTCACCCATATATTTGATCTCTGGGATCGGTTTTCCAAATCTTCTCATCTGTACTTCCAAATTGTGGGTGACCCTTGCTAATTGTTCTAGGAGCTCGCTATTCTGACCAACTTATTTTGTTATTTCTGTGAAGCCCCTTTCCGTAATATCAACCCTAGCGCCAATTTTCGCAGACTTCCTTCTTCACTTCTGTCAATGAACTCTGTAGGTCTTCCTTCATCCTTTCTAACTGAACCTGAAAGTTGTTCATCATCCTCTCTTGCATTCCTTTGAGGCATTCCTGGAGATCTTCCTTATTCAAGGCTATTTTGATCAGCTCAGATTCCTTTTATCCTGAAGCCTGCGCCTGCTGCACAGCTTCATCCCCCATGGAGGTTTCTCCAGTGCAAGGCCGCCAGCAGCGTTCCAGCTGACCTCCCTGCATACTGGTGGGTGTTTTGGATTTCAAGGGGGCAGTTTTCCCTTTAGCACCTGACATCTAGAAATGCGCACTTTCAGCCGATTTAGGGAATCACCCTTAAGACCATGGAAGCAGTTCTATTGGTCAGTCCAGTTCCCCAATACACAAGAACCAATATGCTTCCCCCTCTTTTTGGCATATGTTGCTCCCTCCCTTCTCACCTACTCGCAACCTTTTATTGTTCTCTTGATACAAACTGTTCACAAGGTGGCCCAAGCACAGGCCTGTTTACCCATTTAGGGCTCCCTTCCTCTAGGTGCCAACCGCGTCACCCTTCACAACCACTGCCTTCTTAGCTAGCCCTTGTACACAGGTGAAGTCATTCCACAAACCCAAGGGTTGAACACACTTCCAGTGCCTCATCAATGTTCTTGCATGCATCCAGGGAGTATCTCCTTATGTTTTGTCACCCAGAACACTAGTCTTCAGTAGATCTGCCACCCTATTTCATCCATCCGGTGCGGGCAGCTTGCTATACTGACTTGGTCCAGGTCCCCACAATCCCTGCTGTTGGCCCCCTCGGGCCGCGTTACAGACACAAGGAGCGCCACAGCGTAATGTAGCTGGCCTTGGGTCCCACGCCCCTCCCAGGGAGCAGCACTCCTTCACAATTCGTGGAAGCTTCTTCACGGGATATTCTGAGTAGGACTCAGTGCTCAGGAGCACCAGCCCTATTCCTCCATGGTTCCTTCTCTGGATGCCAATGCACTGCGGGTGATGCCCATTCGCCATCCCCCTCTGCCGCACACGCTTCTCAGGGTGCCGGACCGTATCCTCCGCTCCTCCTTCTACCATTCCTCAGGCAGTTCCTGCAAAGATGGGGGGCCCGTTTTATCCCTCAAAGTCCATTCCGCAAGCTTGTCCCACGGATCCTGAGCTGCTCTCACCAGCGTCACACCCCACCTTATGCCTGTGGATCTTCAGCAAACGTCAGCGCCGAGGGGTCATTCAACTGTCCTCCTTTATTGCATCGCACCCACGCGATGTCAGGCGGTGTCAGAGCTTGCAACTTTCTATTTGGCCCACAGGGGTAAAACACAGCTTTACCCCACGGCGGCCATCTTAGACCCAAAAGTCATTTTTAATCCATTGAAATTGCATTTACTATCAAAGTTTAAATATAGGGAGTAAAAACACTCCCGCCTCAAAACCTTATCTGGAGCACTGGGTGAATACATTACAGGGATCACTATTTATTTGTAAAGAAGGGGTTACGAGATGTGACAAATCGCAGGTATTCGTCCCTTCTCCCCAGGGGGAGCCTCTCCCTTTGAGGCTATGGAGGTGAGCTCAGCAAGGACATCCCAAGGGGTCTGGGCAAGTGGGACCTCACTGGGAGAGACTCCCCATTTGGGGCAAGAACTCCCGTTCCTGTGAGGAACTCCCTAAATCACACCCCACAGTAGTGTATATGGGAATATCTACTACGAAGAATGATAAGACCTCTGCATATTTGGCTGAAGGCAATACTGAAACAAACCTGAAAAATACCAGATATATCAGCCATAGGTGATAGGAATGAGGGGCACACCTAAATGCTAATTATTTTTATTGTTACTGCATCTCTTAGAAAGGACCCACAGAACATTTACTACCATACTCTATTACCTAGCAACGATTTACCTGTTGGGTGTGGAGTGTTTGCTGAGGTGATTTCAGGGTTCGAAATTGAGGGGAGATGGGAGCTATTTAGCTGCTGCTTGTAGCCTAGAAGAGCCTGGTTAGCTTGGCACCAACAGCCACCAGGAGCTATGTTTGGCTCCCAAGGCTAACTGATTGCGAACAAACACACCTGTGTGAATTTAACTCTGTGAATTAGGGGCAATAAATAAACATTACAATGCCTCTATAAGATCTTTAAAGCATACAAGGTTGTAAGTAATGGACAAAATGATATGCTTATATTTTATTTGGAAGTTTGATTTGAGGAGCGCAATGTACTAGCTCCTAGTTATCCATTGGTAGCTCCTGGTCACTGGTTACAGCTGGATACCCAGGAGCTGCTCCTAGCTCTCGCTTATCCAATCTTGATTTTGGTGCCTGTGATTTGTTAATTACAGCAATGCTACATATCCAAGCAAGTAATGTTTCTGCCGATAAGGTCTTTCCCAGGACTGTGGCTTATTTTCAAGCCACATGATAGGTCATTTCCAAGGTGTAGAGCTCACAGTGTGACGTTCCCTTGGGTAGTCACTATACATGGTTTTGATGATGGTGTGTAAATCCTGTGGGTGATATTATTCCTGTCAGCCATGCAGGGAGGGGTTACACAGGTGCAGGAATATCTTTCACATTGTGGAATATTGGACGTAGGAGTTTGCTTATTTTGGATATGTTTGTAATTAGAGAGTCTGACATAATTTAATTGATGGAAGTTACATTTCCCGGGTCACTATATACAGATACAGATGGGGTGTTTAAGGATGCATGCAGTGGTGTGGGTAGGTTACCCTGGGTGCATATTTTATATTAGAAACGGACCACTGAAATACCAGAATGATGCATGCAATTGTGTAATCCTTAATCAGTTACCTATCAGGGATCTTCACAACCACACACCAAACTAGCCTCATCATATCTCTGCTATGCTGGCTACAAAGTGCAGTTTAACTCACCGTTTCCTTTCCTTTCAGGAGGAAAGAAACACAATCTCGTGTGACAAATGTTTCCGTCCAGATGATATACAATTGGAGCAACTTCAACATAGATTTCAAATGCATGATCTCCACACATTTGAAAATGAAAGTTAGCAGGCCTGAATTCGAGTGGCTGCTCATTCACTCAGAGAAAGCTGATATATATATCACACTGGAGGCAGAACCTGTTCAAGAAAAAACAAGTTTAATGTACATTTGTTATATTTATCGGGCATTTAAAGGGAACAGTTTTGGCAAAGAGGGTTTGAAAAGTAAGTGACAACATTAAACATTAGAAGCATAACCCGAGCATCTTTGTGGTAATCAAGAACGGTAAGGGATATCGAAACACTGAAGGAAACTACCCTAAACACAGCAAACTATATAATCAAAAGATACTATTGGCCGTTTATGGCATTCAGCGTTACTGCACCAAATAAATTAGAAAAACACCATGCATTTCTCCATGCATTATGAAGCATCAATTCTTTCTTTATATACTCAATTATGAGAAGTAACATGTTGAAGATAAAACCACTGTGCAGACTTTGCCTGGGAAAAGAGAAACACAGTGTAATCCTCACTGGATTTAGAGTACTGATTATGAGAGCTCCATGATATAGTCTCTCTTCTGTTCCTCTTCTATTCCTGCCACACCTGCTGTGTGCAGCTCTTTAAATGAAATTCTATCAGGTAGGTGAAACATCTGTTGGGAAGGAGAAGCTGACAGCCACAAAAGTTCAATATATTGATGTACAGTGGGGAGGACGGGCACTATGCATTTATTACCATGGGGCATAGTATGACCCATCAGCATGACAGTATGTTTAAAATGCTGATGCACTTGCAAGAAATAGCATATATTTCCAGAAGTCTGTTTGAAAGGTATTACATTGTATAATCAACACAGCAGCACTTGTGTGCACAAACCTTAGACCATGGGTTGACATCCCAACATAAACTGTTCATTCTTTCATAAAGGGCAAGTGTCAATAATTTGTAATACAATATTATATATTGCTCACAGAACTTGATACCCCAAAAGGATAATACAAAATTCCAGGCTTCCTAGGACAGTTGCAGCTTTGTCATTTACTGGCGACATAAAACGTCTTAAAAGAAATGTTCTGGTTTTCAGAGGTACGGGTGTACAGAGTCTACTTCATTGTAAAGCTTCTGTTTGTTTGAGCTTCCTTCAGCAGAGAGATGTGCTTTTACTGCTTGTACATTTGCCATTTGGAGCACTGCTTCAAGTGGGTCTTTTGGGATGGGCATACAATAGCAGTTGTCTATTCTACTGAAGCAATATTCAAGTGAGCGCAGACCAGAGTCAAAAAGCACCACGGAACAGAGGGGGAGGGACACTACCCTCCTCGTGCCTTTCAAAGGCCAACAGCGCTGAGGCAGTGTAGGTCAAATGTCAATATGACTCAGTCCTAGCTTTTGAGAATGGAAAAATAGAAATGCTTTTCTGGAAATACACCTCCCATCATCCCTTTCTGGGGGATTGGATCTATTAGCCTGCAGCTCACTGAACAAGTGCCTCAACTATGACTAAGTAGAGGCATGAATAGGTATTTTCATCAACTTGCTTAGAGGAGATGACGTAACCAAGAACAAAGTGGGCAACAGTACTAAGAAGTAGCATTGACATCTCAAGGTCCAGTCCCACTGTTGCTCGATATCCATCAGGTCATTCTCTTCTCTACTTCATTCCTGAAGACCATCACCACTGCTCGTCACCAGCATTTTCCCCCCCAGCAGCCACCCAGCTCTTCTGCACTTCTTAATACTGCTGGGTTTCTCTACAAGTCGTTGGTTGCAGCAACCTCTGACAACCAGTTAAAGAGTTGCTCCTGCAGAGATAAAGCTTCATTATCAGAGGATCAGGTAGATAGAATGGTTGTTGGAATTACTACTACAGAGGCTCAAGAGTTCAACATGAGCTACCTCACTAAGGGGTATAAAATAACTCATGTTGAGGCCCTTATCCCTTAATTTTCTGCACCCTTGAGAAAGCCAAGAGAGAGCACTCATAAAAGGCCTTTCCAGTAATGATTTGGCTACCATGGAGCCATGGCAGGGATTTAGCAGTGGTTTCAACAAATTAATGAATGGAGTAGATGGCTTGTTTTTGGGACAAGTTCAGATCTAGCGATTTAATCAAACAAGAGCTCTTTGCTGGTTCGTCTTCAATTGAGGCAGCGCTACAAGGCACTTTGAACCCAGCAAGAGCATTATCTAAATATACTATCCTGTACCATCAAGTGTCGTACAAATACATTTCTCTGCCATTCTAAAGACTAAGAGTGAGTTGTAGCAAGTTGGACAAAGTTTTCTGGGATGATCACCAAAGTACAGAGCTCAAGAGGTACACAACCCTATAACTCTGAATGTGACAGTGGTTTCACAGATCAGAGCGACTGGGAGGTAGTATGGTCTTCAATTAGAGGCAGCCAGGGGTATCAGCTGTTACCTCTGCCAATCCGTGTAGCACTGCAACGCTTGGCGTACTAACCCTCACACTTAGATATCTGAAATCATTATTGTGCATAGATAGAGTTCAAAAAGGAGAGTTTGTGATTGGTGTGGGGTGGGTCTAGACACCTTGGTTTGCAACTTTTTGTCTTGTGTGCGACACTTCATTCCTCAGCCCATCACAGGTTTTAATCCCAGGAGGACTGACTCTGTTTTTCCTCCTTACGATGTTGACAAATTGAATATCATTGTAGTTGGATAATCTTCAGAACAATCATCTAGAGCAGTACAGAATGGAAAAGTTGTGTTTGCAAGCCCTATATGGAAAATAAGCTAATATATAGTCGTTTTAATCAAACAAGTATCGATAAAAGGTTTTATTATATGTGGTTTCGTGCTCTGCAAAAATCGCTTTATTAAAAATAAAATAACTGGTCTGCTTATGATAGAAAACAATGCAGAAATCTTAAGAATGTGGAAGTAAAACTACTGTAAAGAAGACAGGAGAGACATGTCTGCTGGGTAAACTGGGGACTTTGGAACTAGGACAACTGTGCACAAATTCACAAATGCTGGACTTCACCAATTCTCAAATTATAGTCCTGGGTAAACCACTTCCCTCACAGGGACCAATGTTTCTTAACTTCACTAATTGAGATCGCCTGAAAAAAAGAAAACAGCTCACTCACCTAGCATATCAGTCTTTAGCTTGCATAAAATGGAAGTACTTGGGCGATTGAGGCTGCACTTGGAACATGGTCACATTACTTGGGCATGTGAGGCCAAATCTTGCATATGATGGCTATTCATGATGTAGAAGACTTAATTTGGCATATGCTGGCACTACTTGGGTTATATGGTGACACACTTAGCATATTAAAGCAGTGCTTAGGCTTGCAAAGGTACATTTAGCATATTATGACTACACCTGGCACGTGATGCTTCAACTAATACAAAATGGCAGTAAATAGACACATGGAGTCTACTGGTCAATGATGGTTCTTTTGTGTGTGCCCCCAATGTATCATGACTGCACCCATTACATACTGAGGCAGTGCCATGTTTAATATATGGTTGAAAACTCGCATAACCCGTTTTCACCCTCAAGACAATTTTATTAACCTTACACATATGGTAGTTATACATTTGTCATGATCCTTCCCATGATGTCACCAGAGCCAAAGGTCATGACACCATGTTCTGTAATGTCAAAAGTCATGCAATGACACTTCCTAAAATAATGTTACTGTGTGCACAATGTCACTTGCCTTAGCTCTACAAAAATAAGTTTCCTATGGGTTTGGACTCAAAATCTTTTTATATTTTCATATGCCTAGAATGAATCAATATGGTTTCTTATACCAGTTCTTGTATAAAAAAAAAACATATATTATGCTTTTAATGTTTTAATTTAACTTCATAGCCACACAACTCAACAAATATTCCAAATGATTGCCAAGGGTAAGGACTTAAAGCCAATAACAAAATTAGACCAAAAATAACTGGTGTCTGTTTTTTTGCATAGGGAGGTCAGTACATTTAATATTTGTTGTTTAACCAATAAAATATGAATATTTAGATATGGCCAGTTAGTGACTATTTCGTTTTCTATTTTTGAATACGTTTGTAACTAAGTGACAGCCAAATATAGCTAAATGCTTAGGTGGGTAAACACAATGTTTCTGTGAATCCTTATTCTTTTAAGCGCACATACTATAATGAATATTTATAAGAAAATGATAAGTCAACATGATGGAAGAGTTTAAAGTTCCACCATAGAACAGACTATTTCATTTTTAATTGGAACATTTTCCTCTAGTTTAGGCAAATTGAGAATATAATTTGAATTGGGATATGGTAACACTACGGACCCTTATGAGGACTGCAATATTAGAAGTTTGCCCCATAGATGAAATGTGCAACACAGGCTGTGATATTATACAAAAAGACTGATCCATCTTACATTTAAAATAAATGGCTCAGGAAAAATGATTATGGGAAATGGACCTAGAGTGAAAAAAATGGAGTACAAAGAGAAATTGTCACACAAAGGCTACTCTAAAAAGTCAAAATCTTTTCATGAAGTAAATTAATTGGATTTGATCATATGTACATTTCTTCTTAAGGTTTTGTGTCAAATTATGTTATTGCCTTTAAATCCTTGTCAGTAACAATCATGTATAAATTATGAAAATTAAAACACTAAAAGAATAAAACAAAAGAGATGGTAGAAACAACATTCATTCACTTTAATCACATGAAAATATAAAAAGAGATTGAGTTTAATCCTGTAGGGAATGTATTTTTCTAGTATCAGAATTTTCCTGGTTCCAATTGGGCTATTAAGTTGCACCACTGAAATGTTTTTATTTGCTCTATTTCTGGCATTGTGGTAAATATATGTCACCAGGAGTTATATAAGAGGATTTTTGCTATATTTAAGAACTGCCTGGGCCTTTTTATGATGGTCCCGTTTGCCAATAACTAAATATTCAACTGCAAAGTTTTTTTTTCAGCTGATGGCCATTGGAGAACAATGCTTAGTTACAGAACTGAGAGTTATATCAGAGACATTCCCCCCTCCGCCCTGAGAGTGCCTTATGCATTAGTCGCGAAAACGTGGATAATTTGAAGTCTTCATCATGGCGCAAAAGGAGTCGGATGTGACCAGGCTATGGCATTGGGAGAGTCTGCAGACATGACTGAAGATGAGGGATTGGTCATCAAGCTTGCTTGCAGGGTGGTGGCTTGGATCACATTTCTGACAAAGCAGGTTTGTTTCTTGTTTACAACACCTGCTTTTCTTAAACGTTTGTGCCTGTATAGGGATGGCTTGGATGAATCCAAGACCATTACTGTTGCTGCACAAACCTGGCAATAAGGCAGTATAAAGGACTTTCTTCTAACGTCAATGGTGCTTGTGCTGTGGTATCTTTCATGGTCTTTGCTTGCTCAGTACTTCGATCATGGACAGACATCTACAGACCGGACAATTTTTCCACCTGTTGCTTTTTACTCCAGTTTGGGGTCTCGCCTGTCATGTGACTGCAAAACTCTGTGCTTAGAACTGAGCTGACACAACAGCACCCAGGAACGGTGACGCATTCCAAGGCATCAAGAAGAAAGGATAGCGGAGTGGCTGCATGCATTAATTGAGAAGGGTGCTGATGCACAAACATTTCTTCTCTAATTAATTCCAGAATCTGACCTTAATAGATCATAAAGTTGGGAGTACAATGATTTTTCAAATGGGAGTATTTTATTAGCAAGTAAAAATATGTTTTAACTGGAAAACAGAAATGTTTCTGTAATATTTATTCATTTGCACCTAACTATTCATACATTAAAAGAAAAAGGATTTACTTCTTCTGGCCAGCACTAATAGTCGTTTTTTCCTGTGGTACAATGTGCACTACTGTTGCAAAACATTCATGGAGCTGTTTCGGCGAAAGCAGGGGTACCAGGTCTTACGTGTCAGTTTCCAATTTTTTTTGGGAGTATTTTTACTCCAATTTTTATTTGTTGGCAGTATTTGCCTATTTTTATGGAGTAAAAGTTGCTGATACACCCTTTATCTGTAGAGCTGGCGTTATTCAAACTGTGCGACTTCCATTCAACAGAGATTTTATTTCACAGATCAGGAGTTATTTGCCAAAGAGGCACTTTGAGAATGCCAGCAGGTTATGATAGACACACTTTTATGAACATATGAATATACAGTTTCTATCAAGCACTTGCACTTCTCACTGCAGCCTCATGGTACTAACAAAGAAAGATGGGAACTCCAGAAGGTCCAGTAATGTCATTGGATACACAGACCACTCAAAGCTAAGTTCTTAATGTACAAAGATCTGCATTAAACAACAGAAACGACATAGGATTAGGTAGAAATTTAGCATCATAGTAGACTTTCCGAAGTCAGAAAAGCAAATCAGGCTTTCGATGACTGTAGTCAGTCAGCCCAACCCTTGATCACTTTCTTTCTCACGCAGTCCTTTTGTGATCAAAGCACACTCACAGTTTTTTCTTTACTTTGTGGGCAAATGTTTGGCTTTCGTACAAGTGGTCAGCATGGGAATCAACACCACCATCTCTCGTTCTCTGGGTCACATGGACATGTGTGAGACGTCAGATTTTTGGGTCCTGGCCAGCCCTGGGATTATCGGGAACATGGACCTCAACCACCCAACTATCTTCCTGTCTCTTAATTTGGGCACCCTTTTTATTCTCTAGCTCTCCTTTTCTTGGTCTCTAGCCATCTCCTTTACCTTGTTACGTAGGTCTTTCCTTCTGTGCATATGTCTTTCCTTCTCCCCTCATCAACAAACGCAGCACCTCTTCTCCCCTCTCTACTTTACTCTTCATAACCACTCCCAAACTTTCCTAATCACTACAACTGGTCCTCCACTTTAGGTTTCTTCTCACCACTTTCTAATTGTTCCCTTAACCCTCGTCCCCATTCTTAGGGGTAATCTCCACCTCCTTTGTATATCTTTCACAATGCTTTCCCCGTTTCTCCTGTGCTGTTCTTTCCTCCTTCACCGCCTCTATACTCATTCACTGCCACCTCCTTCTAAGGCCACCTCCTCTTTGCCTCTTGATCCTGCTCTCTATTGCCACACTTCCCAAAAAGGCATGGGCCTTTTTTTTATATAATCCAGCTGACATTGTGAGTCCATATATACATACAGTTGGGGTTGTGGATCCTGCAACCTTGTGATTGGATGACAAGCTGCCAGAATATGAAACCCCCAGCTGATTAGAATCCTTGTGTGTGCATTCCAAGATGGCCGCCAGTGATTGAGGACGGACTGTTCTCAGCTCTTCTCCGGGCCGCATAGGCAAGTCGTGCCTCACTGAAATTGGAGGCAGACTGGGCATTTGAATGACCCGTACCATATATGATTGTGCGGCCCGTGCACACCGCCCCCACCCCTGAGGTAAAGCTGCAGGGACTGGGAGTCAGCAGCACGTGGAGCTGACAAGGCATGGTGGCTAGCTGGTGCAGAAAGGCTCCCCGGGGCGTGCCTGTGCACATGGATTTGGCCCTGAAGTGTGATGCAACCCTGATGTGAGGGACAAGATCCAGGGCTTGCAGGAGATTTTTAGACTGGTGTTTCGATAAGGTACACACGCCCCTGAGGGGTTCCCCACTGGGCTGCCTACTAGGATAATAACTGGAGGAGGAGGGGGTGAGCTGAGGGCCAGGTGGCACAGCTTATACATCCGGACAGAGAGCAAGACAGAAGGTATACAGTGTTTTGGGCAAGGGAAAATCCACCTTTCCAGGTGTTTGTGGGTGGCAAGACTGAGTGGGCCCCTGTGGTCCTATATGGGTGGATCCTTGTGGGAAGTACATTGGGACACCCTCGACCTGAGGCACCTTAGTGGGCGGGTATCTCGGGCGGTGGACAGTGTGCAGCGACTGGTCCTGGACGAGATTGGGGGAAAAACTTAAAGAGGAAGACATGGGGGAACATGCAGTAGTGGGTACAAAGTAGAAAGTGGGCATTTCAAAGGGACAATGGAACTGGGGGGGGTAGATAAAAATTGGTCCCAATTACAGGACGACTGAGCAATTGAGTCTGAAGAGAGTTCAGAGTAAGGATTCGGCAAGCGACAAGGTCAAGGTGTGATATGTAGGAGTCTTGACATTATGTTGGGCACTGGAGAACAAAGTCATGGTAGGGCATGAACTGCATTGGACACCAGGGACGAAACCCCAGTCGGATACCAGAAAGCAAAATTAGAGTGGGGGCCTTGGGAGCAAATACCAGTCAGCAGAATCACAGTGCGACAACTGGGGAGTAGTATGTTATAGGGTAGAAAGTAAAAGGATGAGCAGGTTGGTGAGGGGTGCAAACAGTCAAGTGTTAAACAGCAAAGCATTACATGAGCCAGCAAAGCATAGAAAACACAAATCATTGCACAAGTGACACCAGAGCAAAATGGTCTCCGCCCGGCAGTCCTACCACTGGCCATGGCGAGCAGTTCCCCATTTGTTTTCTCCCCCACTCTCCCAATCTGTCTGTCTCTCTCTGCGTCCCCGTCTGTCTGGCTCTCTGGCCATCCCTCGCTCCCTCAGACTCACTCATCCGTTCTCGATCGCTCTTTCAAGGTCTATCGATATCCATGTCTCTTCCTTTCTCTTCTCTGAGTCTCTAGCTCCGCTTGTCTCTCGATTGCCCCCCCTCCCCCACAGCCTCCACCCTCTCTATCACTCTGTGGCTCTCTTGCAGTTCTGTGTCAGTCTCTCTGGCTGGCTGTGTTGCTCTCTTTGGCTCCCTCATTTACTCTCTTTTGCATGCCTCTCTAATATACAATGCAATGCGTGAAAAAAATGATTAGAAAATTGGCTGTTGAGGGGAGGGGCCAGATTGGGGACGCTGCTCATTCCCTTAAACAAGGTCTTAAGCATGATGGGAACTTATATACAATCTTAATATTATTCAGCTATTGGATTGGCCTCAAACAAATTCAAAGTTATTTTTGCATTATTATTAGAACATCTTTTTATTGATTATAAACCAGTCACGATAAGAAAATCAAGCTTTAGACATTCATTAAATATGGTCACATTACAGAGATACAGTGTGTTTCGTTATTGAGGCAGTCTGGAAGGCAGGGAGGCTGGCACGAGGGCCTCAGGGCGGGCAGCCCAGGGGAAGGGGACAGTGGAGGGAGGGAGGAGGTTGCAATGGCCATGATTTCATTCTCCAGGGCTCCATGTTGCGGCAAACATACATGCCCACCAGGCTAGGTGGCTATAAATTCTCAGTCCATCTCCCCCAGACCGTCAGGTGTTTCCCAGGGCAGTCCCTGGCATTGTATATCCGCTTCTCCAGTGACACGCATCGGTCCATCTGATTAACCCATTGGTTAAGGCACAGTCCATCTGGGGATCCCTATGTGGAGGCTAGAAGTCTTTTTCCCAGTCGGAATGCCACAGAGAGGAACGTTTTTTCAATTTTGGTATACTCCACTTCCCCCCAGATCCCGAGTATCACCATCTTTGGGTCCTGCGGGACAGGGAACCCCAGGACCTCATTGATCTTGCGGATGCATTGGGTCCAGAAATCTTGAATAATGTCACAGTCCCAGAGCATATGAAAGAAGGTTCCTTCGGCCTTGCGACATCGCCGGCAGTCTCCATCTTCCACCACCCCCCACTTCATCATTGAGGCCCTGGAGTGATAAGTCTGGTGCAGTATTTCGAACTATATTAAGCGGAGCTTTGTGTCTATACCAAGCTCCTTTGGGAAGATTAGCGCCTCAACCCATTCCTCAGATTCTAGTGGGCCTATTACCCGCTCCCATTTCTGCCTGAGCCCGGTGAGATCCTGGGCCGCGAAGGTGGTTATCACCTGGTACAATGTTTACCTGACCTTCACCGGGATCTCATCTTGGAGCATGTTTGCTTCTAGGGGAGAGCACTTTGGGATATCTGCCAAGACTGGGAATTGGGCCCGGATAGCATGTGTGAGTTGCATATGCCTGTATCGCGCTCCAGTGGGTAGTGCAAACCTGTCCTGCAGATCACTGAATTGTACTAGGTGCCTCCCCACATCTGCAAGGGTCTGTATCCCCATTTCCTCCCACCTGACGAAGTGTCCAATTTTAAGGATTTCAGGGATATGCGTGTTGTTCCACTGTGATTGTTCCAGCGTGGGTCTCCCTCCCCAGCCCATGTGTTGGATAGCCTCTGTCCAGACCTTGCGGATCTGTCGTGTCATCCCAGACAAGTCAGACATATCCCCTTCCATGACGTATAGCGCTTGGAGGGGTGTGATTGCCCCATACTGATCTCTCCAGCTATGTGCGGAAGCCCTGGGACGCTGTGGAGCCAATTGTTCACCACTCACAGTTGTGCTGCCTAGTATTAGGCCCGGAGGCACGGTAAACCTGTTCATTCCTCCTTCCCAAACAGAGTGCTGTAGGGTTTTTAATGCTATACAGGGCTGTTTCCCTCCCCAGATGAGTCTCCAGAGGATGACATCTATGGATGCAAGGTGGTGTGGTGTGGTGTGGGGGGGGGGGGAGTTCTGGAGGACATACAGAAATCTTTTGAGAGAGCGCATTTTGAAGAGGGCCCATTAGTGTCAGAGGGGGGGATTGCCAGTGGGTGATGTCCGCTTCAAATCTATCCACAACCGGTTGCAGATAAAGGCAAGCAAAATCCTCTGGGTTAGTACTGACGGTGATACCTAGGTATACAAAGTTCTGTATGGAGACTGAGTAGTGGCAGCGCTGTGTGATCGCGTTATCCCCGCTTTGGAGCGGGAAGAAGACAGTTTTCTGTTTATTTACTTTTAGGCCAGAGAAGTACTGATATTCTGTGAGGATATTTGTGACTGCTGGGCACGAAGTCTTGGGGTTGATCATGTAGGTAAGCAAGTCGTCTGCATAGAGAGTGAGACCCGGTCTTCCCCCACCCCATGGCCACACAAAACAAGACCATTCCATTGACGACCTGAGCCTGATTGCGAGCAGTTCTATGTTCAGCGTGAAGAGTAGGGGGGAGAAGGGGCAGCCCTGCCTGGTACCCTGCCCCAACCTGAAAACCCTAGAGTTGGTCCCATTAACCCTCACCACAGCTTCGGGAGAATCATACAGTATCCTGACCCATGACATATAGTTGGCGCTGAATCCCATACAGTCCAGATCATCACATAGGGACGGCCACACCACTGAGACGAAGGCTTTTTCAAAATCTACTGCCAATAATACGAGTGGGTCGTTAATCGCAGCGTCTTGGTCAATGGCGAACTGCGCCCTTCGTAGGTTCATCCGGGTGGATCTGGAAGGCATGAATCCACACTGATGCAGGTGGACCAGGGAGTGTATAGCCCTTAATAATCGGTTGGCTAGAACATGGGCGAGAACCTTGGCCTCCCCGTTTGAGTGAAATCGGCCTGTATGAGGCGCAGAGCTTAGGTGGTTTCCCAGGCTTGGGGATCATCTAGCTGGCTGGCTGGCTGGCTGGCTGGCTGGCTGGCTGGCTGGCTGGCTGGCTGGCTGGCTGGCTGGCTGGCTGGCTGGCTGGCTGGCTGGCTGGCTGGCTGGCTGGCTGGCTGGCTGGCTGGCTGGCTGGCTGGCTGAGATCGCGCGGGAGTTGCCCTTCTTCCTGGGAGCACACCAGCATGTGGTGCATGTGGCCAATGATTGGTTCTCCCAGCCTGTTGCATGCTTCCATCGGGAAACCGCTTGGGCCCGGAGATATACCTGATTGGAGTTGGGAGATGGCCGCCGCTATTTCGTCCTCTGTGATTTCAGCCTCTAGTTTGCCTATCTGGTGCTCTGATAGTCTGGGGAGTGTGACAGCGTCCATAAAATGTGCTGTGTCAGTTCCCTGCGGTGTCCACTGGGAGGGAAGTAGAGGTGCTCATAAAAGGTTGCGAATGCCTCCACTATCTCAGCATCCTCTGAGAGTTTAGTTTGTTTATTTATAGAGCGTGGCAGAACCATCAGGTAGCCGGGCGCATAATCATGTGGACAACACAGTTACATATCGTTGCACGACAGAAAGAGGGTACATACATTCAATGTTACAAAAAAGGGTACAATGAGAGTAGCAAATACAATAGAGCATGAGGACCGGGTTACATGGTGGTCCGTTTCAGGATATGGTAAATCATACGGTAGAAATTAGTGGAGACAAGATGTGTGTAAATGAGTGGCCACATGCTCGTTGGAGAGCCAGGATTTCACCATGGCTCTAAATGGCCAGAAGGAAGCTTCCGATCTGATAGCGAGAGGGAGGGTATTCCAGCATTGAGCTGCCAGGGAAACTGGAACCTCCTGCTGTTTTTAGATTAAATTTGGGGATCTTTAGTTGGTGCAGAGAGGGAGTTCTGGTGGGTCTGGAAGTGCTATGTCTAGAGAATTTGTCAGATAGGTAGCGTGGGGCAGTCAGTGACAGGCACTTGTGTGTAATGACCAGGGTTCTTAACTTAATTCTGTCGCGGATGGGGAGCCAGTGGGCTTCTTTGCTGGCTGTGGAGATGTGGGCCTTGCGCGGGAGGTTAAGAGCGCATCGTAAAGCGTTATTTTGTAGAATCTAGAGTCTGTTCAGATTTTTTGTCGTGGTGCCCAGGAAGAGTGTGCTACAATAGTCTAGTTTAGACAATATCAATGCTCGTGCTAAGGTGAGACAACTGGAGGAGGATAGAAAGGGTCTGCAGGCATTGATAAGATTACTGGTGTAAGTGGTAGATGAGATGGTGGCATTTATTTATTTATTTAGTGAAAGAGTGGAGTCGAGATACCCACCTAATGTTTTGACCTCTTTGGATACTTTTATGATGTTGCCATCAATGGTGAAGGATTGGTATCTGGAGTCCAATTTGTTGAGGCGGGCCTGGGATCCTACGATAAGCAGTTCTGTCTTATCGTCATTGAGGCAAAGACTATATGTGGCCATCCAGGCTTGAATTTCTAGGTAGACATTGTTTAGCTTTGCAGCATCTTCTTCATAGCAACCAGTGATGAGGACCTGGGTGTCGTCAGCGTAATTGGTGTAGCTGACACCCAGATCGTCAAGACGGTCAAAGAGAAGCTTAGTGAAGATGTTGTAGAGTGTGGGAGAGATACAGGAACCTTGAGGGACTCCACATTGGATTGGGATAGGGTCAGCAGCCGCTGAAGGGGCGAAGACCCTAGTCGAATTATCAGACAGAAATGACTGAATCCAATTGGTGGCATTCTGGGAGAATGCGGCAGCCGAAGAGAGGTGTTGAGTAAGGATCTGGTGGTCAACCAGATCGAAGGCAGCAGAGATACAACAGGAGCAAAATGGCCAGATTGCCCTTTTCTTTCGCTTCATCCATTTGGATTTTTAGATCCAGGAGGGCGGTTTCTGTCCCATATTATTTTCTTCCAAATGTTGTTGTATTTGGTGATAGGCTACTCTGTCTAATATTTTGAGGAGAAAAGGGAATGTTGTGATAGGTCTGTAATTTGTGGGATGTTAGGGTCTATATTGGGTTTTTTGAGAAGGGGGAGGACCCACGCTTCTTTAAGATTATTGGGGACCATTGAATCCTTGAAGGAAGAATTGATCAATGAAGTGATGAGAGGAGCTAGGTCTTTGGCTCCGTCCTTGATGAAGAATGCAGGGCACAAATCGCCTTTACAATTAGATGGTTTAAGGCTAGCGATTATCTTAATTACTTCCTCCTCAGTGACTGGGGAGAAGTGAAAAGGTGGACAGTTGGGAAAGGTGAGGTCTATTTTGCTATGGAGGGTTGTCTTTAGCGGCAAGGTTGGCTTTTTTGGCTTCAATCTTTGCTTGTAGAAGGGTGATTTTGTTAGAGAGGGCTAGCTGGATATTGTTACATCAGGCATTGTCTTTGGTACAGTTCTCTGTGGGTGGTAATGGTGATTCAAGTTCTCTTAGTATAGAGAATAGTTTTTTTGTGCCTGATTTAGCATTGAGTATTCTTGTGTTGTAGATCTCTTTTTTTGGCGTTTAAGATAGCAGATTTGTAGATGGAGGCAGCTGTAGAGAAATTGTCTTTAGAGGAAGGAGAGGGTGCTTTTCTCCAGCTAGATTCTGCAGCTCTTTTTATGTTACGGAGAGCCTTTAGTTCTGCTGAGAACCATTTGTTGGTATGGCCCATGGGTTTGGCTTTACGATGTTTGATTGGAGCTATCTGATTGAGGGCTAGTTCCATCGTGTTGTTATAAAGGTCAACCAAGGTGGCGGGGTTGTTATTCTGGGTAGGGAGGTTGGTTTTGGAGATGGGCGTGAGGAGTGGTCTAAGGTTGTCTATGGTGATGTTGCGATTGTTTCTGGAGATTATGTGTGGTGTCCTGGGGGGTGGTATCGGTTTAGGAGCAGTTCTGGGTAGTGAGAAGGTGATAAGGTGATGATCGGTCCATGCACATGGTGTGATGTGTGCAAGGGAAAGGTTACAGTTGGCGTCTGCTAGCCAGTCTAGGGATCTTCCTTTAGTATGCGGTGGCTTGTTAATGTGTTGAGTAAGGCCTAGGTGGGTAATGGTGTCATTCAGAGAGGTGGCATGATTATTGTTAGGGTCATTGAGTCCCAGGTTGAAATCACCCATGATGATAATTTATGAATTAGGTTTAGTGTTAGTGGTGAGCAAGAGAGAGATATCCTCTTCAAAAGTGGATGGTGGTCCTGGTGGTCTGTATACGATGTGTAGGAGTATGGTTTGGGTGTTAGATAATGGGAGTTTGATGGAAAGGAGTTTGGCTGAAGGAAGGGTTATGTTAGATGCTTCTCTGATGTTTAGGTCAGATTTAGCAATGATAGCCACACCTCCTCCTATTCCATTTTTCCTGTCAGCATGGATGATGTTGTAGTTATCAGGGATGGCTAATGCTAAGGTGGGACCAGTAGCTGGGTGGAGCCATGTCTCTGTGATGGCGATGAAGTCAAGGTGGTTAGAGGAGATAATGTCAGCCAGATCTGTAGCGTGGGCTACCAATGAGCGGGCATTGATGAGAGCCCCCTTAATGGGAGTGTGGGTAGGGTTAACTTTTGGTTGTGGCGGTGTGTGGGGTGTGCTGGAGATTTGACTGATTGTGGGGTCAATATGTGGTGTCTGTTGTATGCGATTCAAAGTCTGGCTAGTGATCGAACTAACAGATTTGTGACTCAGTGCGGTGGCTCAGTCTGTCATTTCTGAGCTTGATAGGTGGGACTACACTCTGGTTGGTGGTGGTAGTTGGTGGGGCGAGGCGAGAACCTAGTCGTAGGTTTCTTAGAGGGGTAGGGCATGGTAAGAGAGGTGTAGGGCATGGTAAGAGAGGTGTAGGTGGACGAGCGAATATATTTATCCATACCACCGGGGATAGAAGTTCTGGGTAGAGTGGGGTATTCATGTTAGTAAGATTCTGTGGTAAAATATTGTGGAGTAAGGGGAAAAGTGTTGCCATGGTCAATGTGGCTCCTCTTAGGGTTGCCATCATCGGAAGAATAATGATAGGAGGTAAGGCTCTGAGGTTGCTAGGCATTCGCAAGATGCAAGTGGCTGGCGGTTGCTCAATTAGAGTGAATACAGTGGACTGCAGAAGTCAAGTGTGGTTGCAAATGCTATGTGTAGACAGCAAAAAATGGGCAACACATGCTAGATATGATCAACACAATGAACTACAAATGCGATTATAGGCAACAGAAAGGGCTACACATGCTAGATATGGTCAACACAATGAACTACAAATGCGATTATAGGCAACAGAAAGGGCTACACATGCTAGATATGGTCAACACAATGAACTACAAATGCGAGTATAGGCTACCAAGTGGGCTACACATGCTAGATATGGTCAACAGAATGAACTACAAATGCGAGTATAGGCTACCAAGTGGGCTACACATGCTAGATATGGTCAACACAATGAGCTACAAATGCGAGTATAGGCTACAGAAAGGGTTACACATGCTAGATATGGTCAACACAATGAACTACAAATGCGAGTATAGGCAACAGAAAGGGCTACACATGCTAGATATGGTCAACACAATGAACTACAAATGCGAGTATAGGCTACCAAGTGGGCTACACATGCTAGATATGGTCAACACAATGAGCTACAAATGCGAGTATAGGCTACAGAAAGGGCAACACATGCTAGATATGGTCAACACAATGAGCTACAAATGAGGGGGACTGTGGGGGCTATAACCCCGTGTCCTTTGGTTGTATACTCGGATAGAAGCTCTGGGGCAATTAGCAGAAAGGGCAGGTGGCAGTGCAATGTGAGGCCAGTCACACGCATGCGTTAGGACATAGTAGGTTGCAGGCAGGTAGAAGCTTCAGTAGCAGTTTACTGACAATATGGGCTGAGGAGAATAGTGGCGTAGAAAATGCGAACACATGGGTGATGTTGGGCAGAAAGGGTCACAGGCACAGTAACTTAAAGTAGCATGGTCCGCGCGAGGCGAGTCTCCAGGAGCAGAGTCTCTGGCAGGAGGCAGGGTCTGGCTGGGACAGGCTCGGACAGGAAGGCGTGTGCAGCCAATAGCAGGGCAGCAACGGCTTAGGTGGGCCCAGGCAAGGAGGGGGAAATGCCTAGTGGCGTCGGGCGGCCATTTTCGACTGGCAGCCCTGAAATAACAAGATAAGGGGCAGAAATCTTTTCATCAGAAAAACGTTGGCGAGTGTAGGCGCTTTTCAGGAATAAGGTGCTTCTTCAAATGATGGAAGCCAGACGCATACGATCGCGCTACTTCTGGTGGAAATTCACCGATTTCAGAGGGGAGGTAGAGCAAGCCAGTGGCCTACCTTGGTGTGGGAGGGAGCTCCAGCTTCCCTCCAAGGGCGGTGCACTGCGCCGGCAGTGATGATGGGACGCCAGATCCTCCGAGGCCGTGTGTGAAGTGGACGAAGAGTAGTTCCCCCACAGACCCCCCTGCATGGGGCGTACATATCCCTTGATCCTCTCCCGTCTTTCTAACTATGCAAGTGTCTTACCGGCCTTGTCCCCAGTTTGTATATCTGACTACGCATGGTCTTTTTGCATTATTGAAAATAATGTCAAACTCTCATCTGCCTAACCATCCTTCTCTATTAGAGTTGACTTGTCAAAATGTTGCTCAATTTCTTTTGTTGAAGATTTCCACTATACAAGAAGAGATACTTTATCCGGTATATAATATTGTAGACCTATCTTGCAAAGTTACGAAATGTTGAAAATCTTTTTGTCTTCCCGAATTGGATACACTTTCCTCTCCATTTATCCCTCTCTGGCTTTAATAATTAATTATTTCCTTCTAATTTTGTACCCTTTTTTCTCCTTCTGTTACGCTCACCTGATTCCCACAGGGGCGTCGATCTGGACTGGCCCGCTGTTGCTTCCACCAGAGTAACACGTAGAGCCGAGATGACAAATTGGACAGACCCACTTAGCTTCGTTTGTTGGACTTGTACGAATATCTTTCTGCAATGGAGAAGGGGAATTAAACTCCTGTAATCTGAGCATTAACCCGCCTTCCCACTCCCCTTGTCTGCCAACAGAACACTCCTGAAGTCCCCTCTTAATCTCACCTGATGATTTGGAAAGATGAGCTCTCCATCCTGCGTCGAGCGCAGGGGCGCGTAGACGACCAGTTACTTCACTGGCGTGGAGGAATCGGCGAGTTCCAGTATTGACTCTAAAGTCCAATCGTTCGTAAGAGTTCAAAAGTCTGATCTTCACTCAACCAGATTCCTTGCAGGTTGCAGATTTAAACCACTAGAAGAGTTCCAAGTGGCAATTGGTAAGATCCTGGTAAGTCTATTGTGGTTCTCCCCTTAGGGGCCGGGGTACAGCGATGATGCAGAATTAACTGCGCCGACCCGAAATGAGATGAGTACCCCCCTGTGGTAAATCAGGTAGGTCTTTGGGGTTAGGTTGTATTGTCCTTGTTTTCCCCTTAGGGGCCGGGGTGCGGCGGTGATGCAGGATTGACTGCGCCGACCCGAGATGAGGTGAGTACCCCCCTGTGGTAATCAGGTAAGTCTTTGGGGGTGGTTTGTATTGCCCTTGCTCACATATTTGTTCTCGTCTCCCCCAGGTGTTGAAGAATGGCCTGGAGATGCTGGGTTTGCGATGGAGTAAAGGAATGCAGCCCCGGATGGTGAGTTCAGCGCGGCGCTGCAAGGTGCGTGGCAACGCACCTGTGAAGGCTTCTCTCTTACAGATCGATGATGTGCTGGATCAAGGATTCAGGTAAGGGTTTTGTTCTGATCTCTTCTCCTCCTTTTCTTGTTCCAGGTGTTCCAGGGCTGAAGCGGGCGTGGCTGAAGACTGGAGCTGCTGAAGACACGGTGAGCGTTACGCTGCAGCACGCAGAATAACACGAAGCACGTGTGGCTGTCCGGGTGTGGCTTAAATAGCCTTGGAAGAAGTTCCAGGTAAGTATTCTTCCACAGCCCCACCCGAGAGGAAAGGAGTCCCTGAGGTAAAATAGTCCCTCTAAGCCTCATTTGGCTTGTGGCTTTGTGCAGCATGGTCTGCATCAGGTAGGTGTGCAGCATGGTCTGCATCAGGTAAGTTTTTCTGTAATGAGCCTGGCGCCTATGGCGCCAGGACTGACTTTATTCTTATGAGCCTGGCGCCATAGACTGTAGCCAAATAGCCCCTAACTGGGGTTTTTGGGCATGCTTCAAGTGGCATGATGCCTGCTTCCTTGGTTGCTGGGCCTGGTCTGGTTTTCCGGGGGCATGCATCGTGACAGCACTCCCCCTCAAGGCCCCTCCTAAAGCTGTTCTCCCTCTCGGCCTAGGTTTGTCTGGAAATTCTTGGTGGAACCTTTTCACTAATTGAGGTGCATGCACATGGTCACTAGGCTCCCAAGATCTTTCTTGTGGTCCATAACCTTTCCAATCAATGAGATAGAAGAGTTTTGATCTCACCCTTTTAGAGTCCAAGATATTCTTGACTTCGAAATTCGGGTTCTCTATGAGGATAGGTTTAGGTGCGGTGGTTAGCCTAGTTCCTGGTTGCACAGGCTTCAAAAGAGACACGTGAAAAACAGGATGAACACGCATATGACCAGGCAGGTCCAACTTGACGGCCACTGGGTTAATTATAGCCTTAATAGAATAAGGTCCCAAATACATGGGGTTAAAAGTCTGTGTTCCCTTGATTGGTAAGTACTTGGTGGCTAACCATACTTGGTCCCTTACTTGGTATTGCGGTGCTTCACTCCTATGTTGATCAGCATCCTTATTTTATTTATCCTTAGCCTTTTGTAAATGTGCAGTCGCCTCTTTAAAGGCTTGTGTGAGAACATCGTGGGGATGGTCCACTGCGGGCATCTCTAAATGCTGGGGAGAATCTAAATCGGAGGTTCGAGGATGGTGACCATATATGGTAAAAAAAAGGGCTTTGTTTAGTTCCTGAGTGTACAGAATTATTGTATGCATACTCGGCGATCCAAAGAATGTCTTTCCAATCCCCCTCAGATTGATGTAGCATACAACCTAGGTACTGCTCAAGAGTCTGGTTGGTTCTCTCGGTTTGACCGTCGGTCTGGGGATGGTGGCTGGTTGAAAGCCTAACATCAATTTGTGCCAGCTGGCAGCACTTCCTCCAAAAATGTGAAATAAATTGACTTCCCCGGTCCGAAATTAACACGGAAGGAAAGCCATGTAGGCGGACAACATTTTCAAGGAACTCCTTGGCCAGGATTGAAGCTGAAGGTATTCCTTTTAAAGGAATGAAATGGGGCATTTTAGAAAAAAGATCTACAATAACTAGAATGGTGTTATAACCGTTGCACGGGGGTAAATCCGTGATAAAGTCTAATGACAAGGTATGCCAAGGAGTAGGTGGTATGTCTAATGGTTGTAATAATCCAGCGGGTTTTTTCTTTTCCCCTTTATTTTGAGCGCAAATGCCACAAGACATGACTAACAACTTGACATCTTTTCGCCAGGTGGGCCACCAAAACTGTTTCTTGATTTTGGCTTCAGTTTTTGCAATGCCAGGATGCCCTTCCATCAAGGTGTCGTGGTAATGAGAAATGACAAGTTTCTGTAGTTCCTCTAGTGGCAGAAATAGCCGGCCTTGGTAATAAGGTAGATTGTTGGTGACAGAATACTCTGGACCTTTCCTTGCCCAGCCCTGTAAGGCATCGGAATCAAAGAGTTGATGGACCCTTTCTTGAATGTCCTCCAGAGAGTGTATGGATGTCAGACCAAGGATCCTCTGTTCGGGAATTATGGGTACAGGTTCTAAAGCTCTTTCTGTTTCTCCCATTTCAATTCGGGACAGGGCGTCAGCTTTTCCATTATTACAACCTGGTCGATAGGTTATTACAAAATCAAACTCGGCGAAGAACAATGCCCAACGGAGTTGGCGTGAAGATTGGGCCTTGGCTACCTTTAGGTATTGTAAGTTGCGTTGATCAGTGATGACCGTAATGGTATGTCTGGCGCCCAGCAGATAGTGCCGCCAAGCCTTGAAGGCGGACTTGATGGCCAACAGCTCCTTGTCGGTTATGGAATAATTTAATTCGGGAGCCGAAAACTTTCTTGACCAAAATGCCACTGGGTGCAGCCGGTTAGTTTCGGGATCCTTTTGGGAGAGCACTGCTCCCATAGCTGAACTGGATGCATCTGTTTCCACAATGTAGGGAAGCTCTGGGCGCGGGTGTCGTAATACAGGAGCGGACGTGAATTTCTTTTTTAACTCTTGGAAGGCGTTCTCAGCTTCTTCTGTCCATGCAAAGCGTTTATTCTTTCGCAATAGTGTTGTAATGGGATGTACAATGTGTGAGAAGTCCGGGATAAACCTGCGGTAGAAATTGGCAAAGCCGAGCATGCTTTGAACTCCTTTGACTGAGCTTGGCGAAGGCCAATTAAGAATTGCGTCCACCTTACGTGTATCCATCCGGATTCCTTTCGGGGTCAGAATAAATCCAAGGAACTCTACTTCCGTAGTGTGAAAGATGCACTTTTCCAGTTTAGCATATAACTTATACTGGCGTAACTTCTCTAGGACTGCTCGGATGTGCTTTACATGATCAGATTCTGATAGGGAGTATACTAAGATATCGTCGATGTAAACGACTACACAAACATCGATGAGCTCTCGGAAGACATCGTTCACTGGAAGGCCGCTGGTGCGTTACACAGTCCGAAAGGCATCACCTGGTACTCAAATAATCCGTACTTGGTGCGAAAAACAGTCTTCCATTCGTCACCCTCTTTGACGCGTACCAGATGATATGCCCCCCGAAGGTCTAGTTTTGTGTATATACAAGCGTTCTTTACCTGGTCTAGTAGTTCAGGGATCAAAGGCAATGGGTATCGATTCTTGATAGTTATCTGATTCAGCGCGCGGTAGTCAATGCATGTTCTAAGGTCGCCTTCCTTTTTAGGCACGAAGAACAAAGCGGAAGATGCAGGGGACTTGGACGGGCGGATGAAGCCATTAGCAAGATACTGGTCTAGGTACTGGCGCAAGTGGAGATTTTCAGGTTCCGTGAGGGCATAGATTCTGCTGCAAGGTGGTTGTGCTCCTGGTATGAGATCTATTTGACAATTATACGATCTGTGCGGTGGTAAGGTGTTTGCCTGCTCCTTTTGAAAGACATCCAGAAAGTCTTGGTATTCAGCAGGTAATTGTATGGCAGCTGGGATTATTGGGGCCAGTACTGAATTTAAAGTTCTCTTTGGGTAACAGGTGTTAGCACATTCTGGGAAGGTTAATCTCTTCTCTCGCCAATCAATACAGGGATTGTGTTTTTCTAACCAAGGGATTCCCAGTATGAGTTGAAACTGTGGAGCCTTGATTAAATCAAACACCATAACCTCTCGGTGTCCATCCTGACCCAGCAATGTCACCTCTGCAGTGGAATGAGTTACGGGCCCAGAGGCAATTCAGTTCCATCAACAGTGGTGACAACATCGGCAGTGGTCTTTCGGGTGAGAGATAGATTCATCATGGAAGCCAATCCGCAGTCCAAATAGTTTCCTATGGCTCCACTATCTACGTACGCCTTTACCGCGTGCATGCGTGATGGCTGCTCTGGATCTATAAGGACCATGGGTATGGTGAAATGCGAGGTCAGAGTGTCCTTCTTTAAGCTCGGCAAGCTGACCTCTACGCTTGCCGGGCGTGGTCGTTTCCCGAGTCAGGTTTCAAGTGGTTTTCGTCTGCTGCTCCTATAGTTTTCTTGGGTGGTTTTACAGGGCAGTTCCGAAGGAAATGACCAGTAGCCCCGCAATATAGACATAATTGCTGTTGCCGTCTTCTTTCTCTTTCCTTTTGGGTTAAGGGTCCTCTAACCCCCTGATTTGCATGGGTTCTGAGGCATCTACCCCCCTTAGAGCTTACGTAGGTTTTAACCAAGACCCTGTTTTCAAACTTGGTTCGATCAGCCTTTCTGGTTTGAAGTCTGTGATCTAACTGGACCACAAAACCTATATATTCAGCACAGTCTAGAGGCGGGTTCACGACTTGGGCTAAAACATCCTTGAGTTCTCCCCGAAGCCCTCGATGGAATAATGTAATTCGCTTGGCTTCAGGCCATTCGGTTTCCACAACTAATCTATTGAAAGTTGCAATGTAAGATAAAAGATCCTGATTACCTTGCCGTAAGGATAAAAGTTTGTTATCCAAAGCCTGTCCTTGGGAATATCGGGCGAACAGTCTTTCCATGATTGTTCGAAAAAAAAACCTTGGAAATCTCAAAGAATCGGGTCATCCTGATTTACTAGCGGAATGGACCAGTCCGCTGCACTGCCGCTGAGATATGACCGTACAAAAGCTACCTTGGCTTGATAGTTTGGGAAAGCTCCAGGTCTACATAAAAAGAGTATGCGACATTGATTCATGAATATAGCAAACCTTTTTGGGTCTCCGGCAAAGCGTTCAGGCGGAGCCAAGGGAACGGCTCCAGGAAGGTTTATCTGCACCCGGTTACTCGGTGGCACCGGAGCTGGGCTGGCCCAGAGTCCAGGTAGAGGTGTTTGTCCAGCCTGGCTTTGTAATAGCTGTCTGGCCAAATCATCTGTTTGTTCTTTTGATACTATCAATTCCCTCCTGAGGGCATTGGTTTCCTGGCGGGCGGAATGCACTTCGGCCCATAGTTCCCCTAATAATTGGGCCAACTGATCAGTTTCCGAGGTCTCCATGATGCCCAGGTGGGTATTTGTGGGTAGGCTTCGCGTTCTGTTACACTCACCTAATTCCCACGGGGGCGTCGATCTGGACTGGCCCGCTATTGCTTCCACCAGAGTAACACGTAGATGACAGACTGGACAGACCCACTTAGCTTCATTTGTTGGACTCGTACGAATATCTTTCTGCAATGGAGAAGGGGAATTAACCTCCCGTAATCGGAGCGTTAACCCGCCTTCCCACTCCCCTTGTCTGCCCACAGAACACTCCTGAAGTCCCCTCTTAATCTCACCTGGTGATTTGGAAAGATGAGCTCTCCATCCTGCGTCGAGCGCAGGAGCACGTAGACAACCAGTTACTTCACTGGCGTGGAGGAATCGGCGAGTTCCAGTATTGACTCTAAAGTCCAATCGTTCGTAAGAGTTCAAAAGTCTGATCTTCACTCAACCAGATTCCTTGCAGGTTGCAGATTTAAACCACTAGAAGAGTTCCAAGTGGCAATTGGTAAGATCCTGGTAAGTCTATTGTGGTTCTCCCCTTTGGGGCCAGGGTACAGCGATGATGCAGAATTAACTGCGCCGACCCGAAATGAGATGAGTACCCCCCTGTGGTAAATCAGGTAAGTCTTTGGGGAGAGGTTGTATTGTCCTTGTTTTTCCCCTTAGGGGCCGGGGTGCGGCGGTGATGCAGGATTGACTGCGCCGACCCGAGATGAGGTGAGTACCCCCCTGTGGTAATCAGGTAAGTCTTTGGGGGTGGTTTGTATTGCCCTTGCTCACCTATTTGTTCTGGTCTCCCCCAGGTGTTGAAGAATGGCCTGGAGATGCTGGGTTCGCGATGGAGTAAAGGAATGCAGCCCCGGATGGTGAGTTCAGTGCGGCGCTGCGAGGTGCGTGGCAACGCACCTGTGAAGGCTTCTCTCTTCCAGATCGACGATGTGCTGGATCAAGGATTCAGGTAAGGGTTTTGTTCTGATCTCTTCTCCTTCTCCTTTTCTTGTTCCAGGGCTGAAGCGGGCGTGGCTGAAGACTGGAGCTGCTGAAGACACGGTGAGCGTTATGCTGCAGCACGCAGAATAACGCGAAGCACGTGTGGCTGTCCGGTTGTGGTTTAAATAGCCTTGGAAGAAGTTCCAGGTAAGTATTCTTCCACAGCCCCACCCGAGAGGAAAGGAGTCCCTGAGGTAAAATAGTCCCTCTAAGCCTCATTTGGCTTGTGGCTTCGTGCAGCATGGTCTGCATCAGGTAGGTATGCAGCATGGTCTGCATCAGGTAAGTTTTTCTGTAATGAGCCTGGCGCCCATGGCGCCAGGACTGACTTTAATCTTATGAGCCTGGCGCCATAGGTGCCAGGACTGTAGCCAAATAGCCCCTAACTGGGGTTTTGGGCATGCTTCAAGTGGCATGATGCCTGCTTCCGGGGTTGCTGGGCCTGGTCTGGCTTTCCGGGGGCAGGCATCGTGACACCTTTAGTTAGTTCATTATTCTTTTGAAAAGGGCCGTTGTCCAGATTCTTTGAAAATGGGACATGTGCGTCCACCACTGAAAAAATCTTGCCTAGATTTGGATTGTCTGTCCCATTTTCACCCAGTTACGTCTCTACTCTTTTTGGGCAAATGTTCAGAAAAAGTGATTCTGACCAACTAAATGACAGGATTAAAAAAAAATCATAATTTATTGGCAGTCTTCAATCCACTTTTGAGCTGGGTGTAGCAAAGAAACAGCAATCTTGCACACTGTAGCACTTCCTCCCCCACTTCCCTTTTGTTTTTCGGCAAGCGGTAGGGCACCGCCACCTCTGCTGCTGCTGCAGCGCTCGCTCCAGATGTAACGGAAATGGAACAGGGGCGCCGTAAGGAGCCCTGCCTTCCAGCTACCTGGCAGCCATTTTAGGACAGTATTTTGTTTGAATGAACAGGACGCCACGCGGCATCCCGGTCATTCACTTTAGGTTGCAGGCACTAGTGTGACTGAGAGTTTGATTATTTCTGAGTAGAGCCTGCCTTTTACTATTGCCGTTTAGAGGAAGAAATGTTTATTTGCTGAAATGTAGTAACTGACCAAAAACTGCATATTTAAATTGCACACTTAAATCTAAATTAATTAACATCTACTTACACTAGGTGCTTGCTTTGTTTTTTGGCTTTAGTGCCATCAGGACTGGTGAAAGTAGGCCTGTGAATATTGCTGCAGAACTACATTTCCCAGCAGCCTTTTAGTATTTAACCTGTGTTCAGGCGCATTCACACCGGCACCTTGAAGCTGGTTTGCACCGGTTAATGACTGGGTTGCTTCTGGCTTGCCGGGGGACTGTTCTTCAGAATCGGAGCAAGTCCTGTTGGTGCTTGCTTACATAGATTTGGTACGTTTTTTTCCCTTTGTGACCCATTTGTTTGTTCTGCAACATCCTTTGTCACATTCGGGATGCTTTCTTCCTCCAAATTCATGAGGTCTTCAGACATTTTAGAGCACTATCGTGCTATGAACTTGGAGTCCTCATATGACAGTCTTGTGTCTCCTCCTTCCACAACTTAGGCCGTTCAGGATTTTTCTACGGCAGATGCTTCCCTGCCGACGTCCCAAAGTTTGGAAGTTTTTTTTGTTTTGTTTTTTTTTTAAAACTGCTTCTCTGCTAACACCAACCATGACATTGAGCTCTGTGGTGGTTAACACTACCACTAATGCCTCTCTACGGTGCAAGCCTACTGAGAGAATTCATTTTGCATTACCGCGCTGCTCTGTTCTCAATGGTGTCTCCTGCAGTGATCTCAGAGGCACTATGTCCGTCATCCTCCTTGGAGCCTATTGGAGCCTTGTTCCACCACTGTCTTCAACATACTGAATGTTGATCAACATACTTCATGTGACCTGGAATTATCTGCCAGACTAGATAAATCTGACAGCGTTGATACCAGGCTCAGTTCTGCAACTCAGCTGATATAGGGACAATTACCCATGGACACTACTGGGTTTGACAATAGTGCAGCATTTGACACTACATCAGGGACCGTGGTGTTTACTGACTCAGGAATTATTGGAGTTACGGGTGGAGGTGATCTTATTGGTAATGTGGGTACTTCTGCAGGTATTCAGGACTCACCTTGTAGAGTCAGAACCCTATCAGGACCCTTAATTGCCTATTGCTGAACACCCACTCCACGACATGCAAACAAGATTTCAGATTATATTGTGGATAGCACATTGGGGTCTTTGCAGTGACAGAAACTTGGCTGCACGATGCAGCTGGCCCTGCGCTTGCCCTTGCTATCCCTCCAGGCTACAGATACATGAAGCTACCATCTCAGGACCGTCGGGCTATGATACCTTGTGTATTAAACTGCTTGCTGATCATAAACACTGCTTTCAACTTCATTCTCATGTACAGACCTCCTTCCACAATACCAGACTTTTGTTCACAATTCTGTGACATGATGATGCCTTGGCTTAAACCCTTGTCTAAAGTTATCATTCTGGGAGACTTTAATCTCAGGCTCTTTGATGGTTTTGGCCCCATGGTCACTGTCACTAAGTCTATACTGACTAACTTGGGCTTTGCACATCAGGTTACAGACACAACCTAATTAAAGGGTAGGACACTTGATTAGGTCATGCGCCATAATGTGTCCGTTTTGAATGTTGCGCCGATTCCTTTTCCTTGGTCAGATCATACTCTGATCCATTTCAACATTGCCCATTTCTCTCAGTAGAAAGAATGTAAATCAGAAAGGATCACTATTACATCTAGAAATACGCACAGCCTTGCTGAATTAATGGCACCCCATTTGGGAACAGCATTGAACAGCTTCGCTACCTGTGCAACGGCAGCTGAATTGGCTGAGACTGTTCAATGCTACGAATGTAGTTGCCCCGGTTAAAACGTGGTCTGTTAGGCCTAAGAACTCTTATGGTTTGGTACTCAGCCGAAATCCATGAATTAAAAGACTGCCAAGTGAAAAGTCTTTGAAACACTAAAGAAAATAAACTCATAGCATAACAGAAATAAATATAATCTTGCTGTTAAAGCTCACAAACGTGCCATCATTTTAGCTAAACAATGGATCTATGATCAGAGGATATAAAATGCTAGCTCGAATACTAAAGATCTTTCGCCAATTCTTAAGGAGCCAGAAGACCCTTGTCCAGCTGCTCCATCAGTTACAAAGGAAACAGGCTGGTGCACATCCATTTGATGCTAGCGTGAATAAGATCAAGAAAATCTGGGATGGCATTGTTAGCAAACGTACTGCGCATAAGGGCCCACGGTCAAACATTAATCCGCCAAGTTTGGAGAATACGGTCCCCGTTTTGAGTTTTGCATGGTTACGGAACCAGAGGTCTCAGTTATTTAACTGAAACCCACCCACTGCAAAGGAGATGTATGCCCTGCAATGGTTGTTAAGGCCTGTGCCTCACAGCTTATTCCACTGATCACTAAATGCATCAACACTTCTTTTAGTGAAAGATTTGCCATGAATTAAGCAGGCGTGGATATCACCCTTACTTAAGAAATCATTGCTTGATCCTAATGCTACTTCAAAGTATAGGCCTATCATCAATGTACCGTATCTGTTTAAGATCCTGGATTGGGATGTCTATATCCAAATACAGGAATTTTTGACTAAGAACAACATCTTAGGCCAGCTGCAGTCGGGTTTTCGTAGTGCTCACTACACAGAATCAGCCCTGCCTCATTTCAAGGAAAGCATTGTTCAGGTTGATGAGAAAGGTGACATAGCCCTCATAATGCTGCTGGATCTGTCTGCAGCCTTTGACCGAGTTGACCACACGCTGCTGGTTTCCAGGCCATTACATTCTGCCTCTTTTTTGCTAGCAGCGGCCAACTGGGTCAAATCGTTTTTTGTCAGAACGCTCAGCTAGCGTGTTCTCTGGAGGCTGCAGATTTTCCAGTGACTTGCAGAGTCCCTCAGGGATCCTGCTTGGCACCCACATTATCTAACATCTTGACCCTGTCTCTATTTGATCTGCTACATGGTACTGAGGCGTTATACACCAACTACGCTGATGATACTCAGTGTCTCATACCTTTCTCAGGTGATCAAACTAGAGAGACATGGAAACCATAAAGTCAATGTTTTATCTCACCCAGAATTGGATGGTGGAGAATGGCTTAGTACCAATAACACAAAAAATGAGGTAGAGAGGGACGAAAAGGCCCGTATTCAACCACCTTCCAAAAGGTCAACAACCTTTAGTAATTAACATTAGGGTCAAACGGGCATCTTGATTCTATTTCACACAGGTAACCTCTGGACCAACAATGTAATTGAATGATAGTCTGCCCCTATTTCATTAAATTAGCAGGCAGTGTCAACAATCTAGAAAAATATATGAATTTTATTGATATACAAAAGTCAATCATAAAAACTCACAAAAACACAAAATGAAGAACAAAACAGTACACTATAAATATTGTACTGACATAGAATGATTCTAGAGAGGAACAATGTGGTTTATTTCCACTCAACTTTGCCTCTCTTGTTCTTCAGCTTCAACAATAAAAAGATAGTGCAGAAGCACTGAATAGACAGTCGGTCTAATGGGTGTGGGGGGCTGGTCAAAGTAGCTGCCCTCCAAGGTTTGAGGTATTTGCAGATAAAGGGTCTTGTACTAGTGCAAATACACAGTTATTTTAACAAAATAAACAAGGTTTTCTCAAACAACATAGCATTTTCTCAATCAAAATATTCCATCCAACATGTTTCTTTCCAACAAGCAAACAAAAAAAAGGGTATAAACCAAGTGAAGGGAAATTTGTCAGGGAGCCGTCAGGTCTTGGTCAATAATTTACACACTGTGTTGCGCCCGAGGCGCTGTAAGCTAAAATAGATAAAAAAGAGAAACCAACCCAACAATTGGGCATTTAACAATTCGATTCTATCCACAAAGAAATACAGATAGTAGCGTCAAATAATTTTGCTACAATTAATTTCTGTTGTATATACATCCACAAAAACAAAAACTTTGTCAGTCCATCTGTTACCTAAGGAAAGAAGAAAACAAGAAGAGACAATCAGAACTTGTATCTAAATGTCCTGCCAAAAACACTAGTATTCAATTACCAGTTGCGAGTTTTTAACTAACTCGATTTGGCTTCTCAAATGGTGTCAATTCAATAAACACTGAAAGCCAGCATAGGGACCACACAGGGATCCGAACACTACAGAGTCTTTCTCTAAAAAAACTACATCACAGAAGGTTCCTTAAATCAAGCCTTTGGTACAACCCGGAGATGGAATTTCACAATTTTACAGTTGTTGCTAGCACTGTCACTAGTGTGTTTTATGGAAATGGCTTACCCTCAGTAAGATGGTCTAGAATGACCCATCATACATGCCAAGACAGAGTGCTCTAAAGGCGATGAATGCGCAGAGCGGTGAAGTCATCACTAATAGGTGCTGGAGGGTGGAGCCAGATCATATATCCCACTGGTTACTGTATTGTCTGTATAAGGTTGGACAATAGCAAAACAAAAGAGGTGATGGCTGGAAGGTTTTGAATAAATCTTGACCTCTGGCATTGCTCTGGGCAACTCTACAGACCATCGTTCTTCGCCTGCCAAGCCATTACTAAAGGGGAAAGATCATATGCAAATCAGGCTTGGCCCCACCCCCAAAGGGGTAGTCCAGCCCGAACTGCTAGGTCACTTGCCTTCTGCACGAGACCACAAGTATCCCCAGACATGTTTCAGCCTTGTTGGGCCTCATCAGTGAGGAGTAGCTTGGGTCTCTAGGCCCCGCAGGCACGGGACCCACGTCTGGGCATAACCGTCCCACTCGGGGAGACAAAGGCAAAACAAGAGGTGATGGCTGGAAGGTTTTGAATAAATCTTAACCTCTGGAATTGCTCTGGGCAACCCTCCAGACCATCGTTCTTCACCTGCCAAGCCATGACTGATTTGCACATGGCTGGTCCCCTTTTGCAATGGCGCAGATGGGCTAAAAAACGGTGGTGTGGAAGGTTGCCCAGAGCAATTGCCAGTGGTTTAGATTCATTTGAAACATTCCACCCATCACTTTTGTGGTCAGTTTGTTTCTCCTTGTGAGAGAGGGTATGCCCAGATGTGGGTCCCTTGCTCGCTGCGCCACAGGGAACCGGGCTGCACCTCACTCAGGAGGTCCAACAAGGACGAAACACGTCTGGGGTTGCTTGGTTTTCTGTGCAGAGGGGACCTGGCCTAGCAGTTCGGGCTGGGCTGCTACCTTCGGTGGCGGCAGCTGCTGACTGATTTGCACATGGCAGGTCCCCTTTTGCAATGGCGCAGACGGGCTAAAAAACGGTGGTGTGGAAGGTTGCCCAGAGCAATTGCCAGTGGTTTAGATTCATTTGAAACCTTCCACCCATCACTTTTGTGGTCAGTGTATAAGGCTAGAAACAGAGAAGGGCAACCAAGTACCCACATTACAGACAGTAAGGGTGGAGGAGAGGCTGCCCATATATTCATTGAGCTTGACAACATTTACCTTCAGGTTAAACGTCCCGTGGTCCTATTCACGTTGTAAGTGTACACGGTGAAAGAGATCCGTTAGGTGGCGGGAAGCCGTATCTTATAAAGCTGCTCCTCGGGAAGCAATTACGAATGCTTGTTCTGTCGCGTATAGAAAGCTGGCAGCAACGAGAGGGAGAGAGAGGGGGAGAGGGGGGGAGAGAGAGAGAGAGAGAGGAAAGGTGGTTAAGGATATGCTGACTAAAGCCCTTCGAGCGTTCGCCTAGTTGTAAATGTCTGCTTCCTACCTCGGATAGTTCCATCTTCATTCCGTGCGGTGCCGTCTTCCGGATTTCAACGTGGCCGTGGCCCAGGATGCATGCGTAATGTGATGCCCGACGTTTCTTTAAATGCGGAAAGGCGGCTGCATGATTACGTTTCGATTGGAGCCCATAGAGTCAAGTGATCTTGTGTTTGTATCTGTGGAAACGCGATCAGCTCTTACACTTATGGGTTCCTATTGGAGCCCCTACTGTCACATGGTTTTGAATTAAGTATCGGGCGTGATGCACTCAATACTTGTAATTTAAGGTCATTTGTAGAATGGCTTAGCCCTTAATGATCCTAAAACCGAGCTGATGAGAACAGGCATGGCAGCCCAGCTGAGAAAACTCAGTCCTGAGTTTCATGAATTTCTAATAGCAGGATCCGTTATTGCCACACTTCCCAAGGTAAAAACCCTGGGTATTATCCTTGATCAGGAACTCAATATGAACGGTGCATGTGAGCAGCCTTGTCTTATTCTCTTCGTATTATCTTAAAACTATTAGCCCAGCTAAGACCTTTTCTGACCCACAATAATTATGCTACCATAGCCAGGGCTATAGTTGGCATTACATTGTAGTACTGTTCGAGTCTACTGAAATGGCATTGGCAAAGGAAAAATCGCCAGACTACAGATGGTGCAAAATAATGCTGTGCGGACAGTTAAGGGCATTCGCACGAGTGATCATATCTAGGAGGCCAGGAAAGCCCTGCATTGGCTTCTGGTGGCCTCCAGAATCACCTTTCACCCGCTGTCCATCACACAATAGGTGTCTATATGGCACACCCCAGTGTATCTATCCAACAGACTTTGTTGGCAACCCTCACTGAGGGTGCTTAGATCTAATAATTATTTTCTTTTGTCTGTGCCTAGAGCCAGACTGACCATGGTTTCTCAGGGGTCTTTCACTTATGCAGCACCAAAATGCTGAAATGCCCTCCATCCTATTTAAAGGCATGTCGCTCCATTGATTGCTTCAAGCATGGTCCAAAGACAGCTCTGTTTCATTGATTTCTTTGTAAATGCCCTACTGTTCTGCTCTGTTACTTGACTGGAATCTGTTTTCTTAGTTTTTGTTCTAGCGCTCCCATGCCTGCGGGCCCGTCCTTAGCGCTAAATAAATAAATAAATACATTCAAACAAAATACACTGCTCTCACCACCCCAGGTTACCGGATTGGTTAATAGCGTAAACACCCTCTCTAGTGTGCCGGATCAGGGGTTATCGACCTGGTCCTCTTGTTAAATGCCCTTGCTTCGCTCTGTCCTTTTAACTCGGGCCCTGGGCCGATAACACCCATTCCGGCAGCCTGGATCAGGCGTTAACGATCAAGTAAAGGCCGCTAATGGAGAAATGGCTTCATCCAATAGTTTTGGTGACTTGGCAGATGCATATACAATCTGCAAACTAACAGGTCATTAACATGTAGTGTTTGTGGTATCCCGTTTTTCTTCAAAGCCTGGCAATTGAGACAAAGCCATGCCCGCCATATAGAATAATTTGCACTGGTTTGCTGCTTTGTAATTTGTTGCTGCTATGCTCTGCTTTTAAATTGCTTCTAATGGTTGCCTAGTATGTTATACAGCTGTGAAATCACTAAGTGTTTTAAATGTGTGATGAGATGCTTTTGTATATTTATAGGTACGATTTTATGGCCTTGTTGTACCAAAATAAAGCTTATTTGAATGATTTACTATGGAATGTTTCCACTAGGAGCGGCTTGGAAAATTAATGGGGTTCATGGAACTTCCTAGATATTTTGAATGAAGTGGCTCCCTTGGTCACTTAATCTCAGGCCCCACAAATGTGGCGATTCTAGAAAGGCATATGGTGCAATGGACAGATCATTTCCATATCCTTCTGAGGGACATATATTTTATTCTCAACCTCTTAAAACAGGGTTTTATGTAACATACTCATTACCCACGAACAGGTTCACATTCGCTCTGCTTGAAAAATGTAGGATACTACACAAACATTATCTAGAATATTTACCTTTTCGAGCGGTAGGCCCCGCTACACAGAGAGAGAGAGAGAAACTGGAGATCACGGCAGACCACCACAGGGAAGTGATGTCTGGTACCCCAACAGACAAGGCAGCACAGATCCAGCACCTGCAAGCTACCAAAAAGGGAAGTCCCCATCCTCAACTAGAGTCCCTGGAGCTCCCAATAACCAATGAGGAAGTAGCCGAAATAATACGCACCCTAAAAAAAACACAGCCCCAGGCCCTGATGGGCTTACAGCACTGTTTTACAAACAATGTGCTCACATATTAGCCCCCCACCTGGCATCCCTATACAACACGTTTCTCTCTACAGGCAGCATCACGCCCTTAATGGAGGAATCCCTAACAGTGCAAATCCCAAAGCCAGGGAAAAACCCAGAGCAATGTGCATTATATAGGCCCATCACACTAGTGAATAACAATGCTAAAATATTCGCAAAGATCCTAGCACACAGATTAGCAAAGATCCTCCCAGAATTGATCCATCCAGACCAAACGGGATTTGTCCCAGGTCGCAGCACACAGGACAAGATCAGACGCACTCTAAGCATAATCGAAACCACAAATAGGGCTGGGGTGGAAATGGCAATCCTTTCACTTCACGCACACAAAGCGATTGACATGCTGGACTGGGGATATGTTAAGGAAACACTAACCCACTTCTGGTTCGGCCCGAAGTTCCTGAAGTGGACCCTAGCCAACTATCACCACCCTAACACGTCACTTCGAATAAACGGCACAAGACCGCCCAAAATCTCCAGAGGCAGGCGGCAGGGCAGACTCTTGTCACCACTAATATTTGTGCTCTCTATGGAGCCATTTGCCAGCAGAATCCCCCAGAATCCATTAATAAACGGAATAGAGGTAAAAGGCGAAGCTTACAAAAGCGGCCATGTACGCAGACGATGCCCTCCTGACCGTGATAGCCCTATGGCAAGAAATTGAAGCATTTGGGAAAGCATCAGGGTTTAAGGTCAATTTTGCAAAATCAACAGCGCTAGGCATTAACATTTCAAGGAACCTTAGGGAGAGATGGGGCCTCACTACAACTATGGCGGTCTGGAAATAGTGTTGCCGGTATATCCGCACCAGCACCTTTTTCCCTGACCGGTGTCGTCCGAGTTGCGATAACTGTGTTACTGGCATCCTCAGGGACCCGCAGTGCCCAGCAACACCGTTGCCAGTGTCTGCAGTGACACGCGGTAGCCGTCTCAGTGACACCAGCATGGATCAACTAAGGTCACTTTCAGAGTTGCATGGTAACGCAACTACTTGCATGTACATGCCGGTAATAGCGTAGAAATGATGCTGTAAAGACTGGCATCGTGGACCAGGCGTTAAGTGGATCCTGGTGTGTCTAAACATGCCACAGGTGCACAAAATGAGCACAGGTGGGGGCAATGGCCAGTGCAACAGCACAAAAGGACCACTCACACACCCCACACCCTCCCAAAACCACAATGCTACCATTAGCACTAGCAGTACTGGAGCTGGAGGACATGCCTGCAGAGCTACTGATTGAAGAGGCAGTGAGGCTGAGGCGCATGAGGAGAAGGAGGGCCATCAATGCCCAGCAAATCCCTAACGTGCAGCAGGTTGTACCCCGCAGGCAGCCAACAATCCCTCGCCTAAGGGTCCCCTCATTCCATCTCACCCCTCGCTCAGATCCACACCCTGTACCGGCTAGACAGGGACACCATCCCCAACAATAGTGTACCTGATACATGATGACTTGGTGGGCCTAATTAATACCCGGACAGCCACCCCCCCCCCCCCCTTGCTGAAGGTAGTGTCTGTGCTACACTTCCTAGCCACAGGGACATATCAGCACACAGTGGGGCAGCTGCATGGAATCTACCAACCCTGTTTCTCCTGTGTCCTCTTCCAGGTGCTAGATGCACTTCTGTACCACGTACGCAACCACATCAGCTTACCACAAACTGGGGAGGAGGTGAATGCAACCAAAATAGCATTCCATGCACTTGCAGGCATCCCTAATGTATTTGGTGCGGTCGACTGCACACATGTGGAGCTGGTGGTCAGGCATGCTGTGGAGGTAGTGTACCGCAACAGGAATCTGTATCATTCCCTCAACGTGCAGATGGTTTGTGATGTCCGCCAACTAATCACACATTGCTGTGCAAGATTCCCTGGCCCTACACATGAGTCTATGGTGCTGCACAACCCCATGCAGCCCTGCTACATAGTACGACGCGCTGGACACCGTACCTGGCTGTTGGGCGAGTCCAACTGCGAGGCCAAGTGGAGTGTGGAATTGGGGTGTGGGGGGCAGTCATCCGCACAGCCAACCTGGCTGCTCGGGGAGTCCAACTACAAGGCCAAGTGCAGTGGTGAAATAGAGCCAGCACAAGATGCATTACCAGCGGATGTGCACACTGCATACAACAATACATCATTAATCCAGCTGAAATATTGCGGAACCTTTAACAAACATCGGTGAAAGTACACAGAGGCTGGATAGGCCATCAAAAGGCAAAGGTAGATGCGGAATAAGACCAAGGTACCTTACTACCCGGACATGACCATACACAGCATTGTCATTGCATCAAAATATGCGAGTGTCCAGGTGTAATTGACGGTGCAACACAGTGGCACTATGCATGTAAAACATTCACTGCGTACACAACTACATGTAATGTCGCCAAGCATGAAACTGAAACCACATGTACCACAATGCGCCAAACCATATTGAGCAAGAATGACTAGAAAAAAGACAGTTAGGTAACAACACAAGTCATGATGCTCAGCCTGAGATTACAGCAGCTGCTGCACAGAATAATTCAGTGACTGCAGACACATTTCACTGCCTGTTAGGTCCCTTCTCATGTCTCCTTCAGGGACACCTTCAAGTACAATGCGTTTAGACCAGATTGTAAGAAATGGAAATGCCTCCTATACCGATAATACATGATTGTAAATTTGCAGCCTCACCAAATTCAGCGTTTATCATACATGAATACACTCACCCACCCTTATTGATATAATGTCACCCTTGACCCCCTCACACATACAATTGGAAGATATGTTTTCTTGTCAAATGGGTTAGGATGTTTAAGGATGTCTATATGAAGGACTGCAAATGGAGACTGCATACCATTGATTACCACTAAATCACAAATGTCAATCTTGTAAAATGTCTAAAGTACCGCTGTACAGGGACAGTCCACCTTCATTTGTAACACATTCATTGATTTTACATCAATTGTCGTCAGTCATACGGACATTGCAGAGGACAAGTTGACTGTGAATAGTCCATGTGAAAGCAACTGCACTACCCCCCTGCCCCCTATACGCATCCTGCTCAAGTTCCCTTGAGGTACATGAAAATTAGATATGCCATCTAAATTAACTATTGTCTGTGCATGTTACTCTTCTCAAATGGACACCAGACAGCCTGTAGCAACATTAAATGGCAAAGAAACTGACATGTATTCTTTCTCTTGCTCTGGTGCAGGTGATGCCGGATATCCCCTGATACCATGGCTCAGGACCCCCATCAGGCAAGCACACAACAGGGACGAACAGGCGTACAACCGTGACCATGTACGCACTCGCTGCACCAGCGAGCAGACGTTTGGCTTGTCGAAGGCCAGGTTCCACTGCCTCAGTAGATCTGGGGGAAACCTCATGTACCAGCCAGAAAAGGTGGGCAAAATTGTGCCATGTTGCACAACATGTGCATCCGGCGCAACGTCCCCTTGCCCCTAGAGATGGACATGCTGCCACCTGAGACTGAGGACGAAGATGATGAGGAGGATGATGATGATGCACAGCGCCACGAAGGCAATGATGGCCGTGCCACACGGTGTGAACTAATTCACCACTACTTTTGAGCAACTCCAACAGACACAGCATTTCCCATCAAGCACATTGGGCACTGGACATGGATCACACTGGGCACTGGATATTGTACATGAATAAATGCACTCACACTCAAGGAGCAATGTCCATTCATGTTTTTTTGCAACACTAGATGTATTGTGAAAATATCAACTATGTACAATTGTGAATGTCCTTGCCTACCACTGACATCCCCAGCTAATATCCCCACACCACCTCCCAACTATCCCTCCCCACAAGGCATAAATTAGTTTTCAAAAATTGATTAGCAGAATTTGCTAATTAAAATATTTTTGATTAGCAAATGCACTTATTTGATTATCAATTGTGTACTCCTATTTTAAATGTCACCAGAAGTTAGTTTTACCCCAAGACATACAATTATCAAGAATACAGCATTTCTATGTGCTTCTGAAGTAATACATTAGTGCAATGAGTGTAAAATGTAAAGATTTACTGCATGAATGGACTACATAAATAGATCTGATTAAAAAAAAGCTCTGAAAACATTTTTCAGTTCAAGGCTCTGTGCAGCTGGCTGATGCAGCAGTCAGTGGTGCATAGTGCAGTGTCCATCTCAACAAGACATCAATAAAGACTCAATTGTGTGTGTGTGTCCTTTTCATTTTATTATCAAGTTTCATTTCACAGTCACAAGCAACTGCCCAAGATGAAGACAGCAGCTACAATAAGTTTATGACAAATTGGGGATATTAGTTATCTTATTCTGCAGAACCAAATGGCTAGATGCAGGTCTCTTGGTCTGCCCAGGTCATTGAGGCCCTGATGCAGCACCTACCAGTTACTAGGGCCATAAGGTTTCATCTGCGAGACAAATGGGCCCAGCAAGTTAAAATGTAATCATCTATTTGTGGTCTGGCTTATTGCAAGACAGCAAAAACGGAGATGATTTAAAAGATCAAAATAAACAATCTAAAGAGGGAGTGCCATCCCAGACACCTAAAAGCCAACAGAAAAATCATCACGGTGCCCAAGAGGTAGGAAATCTCTTCTCTAAACCTATGGCGCAAAGGCACCGCATTTTGTGACTCCACAGCAATGTTTGAAGTACTGAGTGGACCGTTAGCAGCAAATTGTGCAATGTAATGCCCAACAGGCCGCCAACACTAACTAAGGATAAATGATTCACATTTCTGTTCTTGCCAGCACACTGGTGTGGCTGGGTTGGGTCAAATGATTTGCCCAGGATCACACAGTCTGGTTAAGCAATGAAGCCAGAATTTGCCAGCAACTTACCATATACCTTTCAAGCTCCAGTTAGTACACATTTGTTTTGCGTTTCAAGCACCACAAAATGGTGGTTTATTTGTAAAGAACACAAATCACTTGAAGCAACCACCTTTGGGGGAGTATTTGCACCACCCTGAATATAAGACTACAAGTGACAGCACCATATCACAACTTGCTTGCAAAAGGCCTTTTAAATATTGTTCCATTCTTGTAAGGCACTGCCTATGGCACCAACACAAAAGATTTTTTTTAGTATAAAAAGATGGGCTATGCTTTTCTTACCTCTCTGGTTACTCTTCGTTTGTTGTCAAAGTCAGTGTGAAGGTTCACTCTTTCCTCTTATTGTCCTCTACAGACACATTCCAATGTCTACAAAACAGACAAATAGCAACTGATTACTCACAGCAATGTGCGTAAGTGGCTGGAAATATTTGTCCCACCAGAACGGGTAGGAGAAATATTACTGCCAGCCACTTGCTAACAATGTGCCCTGCAATCAGGGACAGCATCCGGGCCCTTCAACCTTTTCAGTTGATAAGGGCCATGAGCCTCAGGGATGTCCACAGCAACTACCCCATGTTGCCAGCTTGCAGTGTTATATAATAACACAGCAATTTATTTATCTGTATATACATTTGTTCTGGGGCTTAATGCCTTAGCTGCATTTGCGGGAGCCGGCCGTCACTTCCCTTGGGGTATACAGAAGTGTTATCACCTTGTTGCCTTTTCACACGGGTTCCTCCACAGCAGGCACTTGCTGACATAGGCTTTATATAGGATTTATAGCTTTTCAGTGGGTATTATTGTTTCAACTTCCTGCTGCCTGGCTGTTCAGTGATAATCGGCGGCTGTTAACCCCCAGATTATTTTATCTACTGTGATGTCATCATATGCTACTTACTATTTTTGAAACTGGTTCCAGGATGTTGGCATGTCACAGTCTTACATCAGATTATATAGATGGATAGCAGTGTGCTTTAAAACTGCAGTTATCTGACATACAAAGACGTTCCAAAATGGATCAGGTTTCACTGGAACCCTGGCTTTCAGTCTTGTGATTAAATGCTCGTGGCACCTTAATCACGAGACTGAAGGAATATTTAAAGGCCTTCTACAGCACCATGCTGTTATGAGTGCGGGCCTGGGTGCTAAGAAAGTGGCAATTATTTCCACCCACTTTCTAAGCACCCAGGCCCCGAACTCATAACAGCATGGTGCTGCAGAGGGCCTTTAGATAATCCTTCAGTCCCGTGATTAAGGTGCCACAAGCACTTTAATCACAAGACTGAAAGCCAGGGTTCCATTGCACCCTGATCCGTAATGGAACATCTTTGTAATGCCCATTAGGCCACCATAGGGTGACCAAATAAAAAAAGTAAAAAAAAACTGGGACATGGCAACTAACATAAAAGTAGGAATAACTCTTGAAAGTGGCTGTTAAGGCACTACACTTCAGTAGCGTTTGGAGGAGAAGGGGGTTTAAGTGTTGCTGTTCAAAGAAACACATATTATAATACATTTATTACAAACTAGCACTATCATAATTTGTAAAATAAAGCATTTCTTCTGTGCGAGATTGTGCATTCCTGCCTGCAAGCTATAAAGACCTACTACAAAAAACTAAGACCACTGCAGTTTCCAATGGGAACATAATCTTGAGAAAGGGGGACAGAGCACCAAATACCGGGACAGTCCCGGCATAAAAGGGACATCTGGTCACCTTAGGCCAACAACATAGCCTGCTTGCAGAGGGCATTTTAAATATTCTTTCAGTCTCGTGATTAAAGCGTAAAGCGCTTGTGGCACGTTTAAGCACTAGACTGAAAGAAAACGCAAACTGCCTTCTGCAGCAGGCTATGTTATTAGTGCGGGCGTGGGTGCTTAGAAAGTAGAAGTAAATAATATTTCTTCCGCCCATATTGGCGGGAGAGATAATATATATTGCCACTTTCTAAGCAGCAAGCCCTGCAGTAATAACATAGCCTGCTTGCAGAGGGCATTTTAAATGTTCTTTCAGTCTCGCGATTAAAGCGCTTGTGGCACCTTTAAGCACGAGACTGAAAGAAAATGCAAAGTGCCTTCTGTAGCAGGCTATGTTATTAGTGCAGGCCTTGGTGCTTAGAAAGTGGCAGTAAATAATATTTCTTCCCCCTACTTGGGCGGGAGAGATATTGTATACTTCCACTTTCTAAGCAGCTAGGCCTGCAGTAATAGCATAGCCTGCTTGCAGAGGGCATTTTAAATGTTCTTTCAGTCTCGTGATTAAAGCGCTTGTGGCACCTTTAAGCACGAGACTGAAAGAAAATGCAAAGTGCCTTCTGTAGCAGGCTATGCTATTAATGTTATTAGTGCAGGCCTTGGTGCTTAGAAAGTGACAGTAAATAATATTTCTTCTCCCTATTTGGGCGGGAGAGATATTGTATACTTCCACTTTCTAAGCAGCCAGGCCTGCAGCAATACCATAGCCTGCTTGCAGAGGGCATTTTTAATTTTTTTTCAATCTTGTGATTAAAGCGTAAAGCGCTTGTGACACCTTTAATCACGAGACTGAAAGAAAATATAAAGTGCCTTCTGTAGCAGGCTACGTTATTAGTGCGGGCCTGGGTGCTTGGAAAGTAGCAGTAAATAATATTTCTCCCGTCCGTTCGGGCAGTAATCTGTGCCTTTTAAGCTCTGCGCTCGGTGCCATAAATCATATTGCAGTTTCTGCGACATGATTCCAAAATGAAAGGCAAACCAGCGGTATCGTATCGCAAATTGCGATTCAATACAGCTTATTTTATGCCTTGCCCACCACATCCCTGTCCTATTTATGACCCCTTCTTGTTGGAGGTGTGTGCCCCCCTGCCAGGCGAGTGGGCCGCTGCGACCGACGCAAAGGGCTGCTTTGCCAGGAACTAGTGGGTGTTGTGCTGGAGGATGGCCCCAGTGGCTTTGTAATGTGCTGTTGTTCGGCTATTGCCTGGACCAACACAGCTATGGACTCCACAAGGGATGAGATCTTGCCATTGCCCTCCCTCACACGCCGTGCAAGATGGTGCACACCCTCCGTGGCTCAGTCCAACAGACATGCAGTGGTCCTGGCGGTGTCCTGCATTGTCTGGCGCATGAGCTGCACCTCTGCAATGTATTGCAGCACCATCGTGTGCATTACTTGTTGACGTTTCGCCAGCCTTGAGAGGCGCCCCTCAATGTCGTGTACGTTACGCATTGTTGGATGTTGGATGGGCTGTGGGCTACGAAGGCCCATGGGACTAAAGCCAACAGCATCCACATAGCTCTGGTCACTTGGTATGTACTCCACACCACCTTCGTCCCCAATGTTGTCCGCGCCATTCACTTGTGGAAGTGGTGCAGGTTCACCCTTCTGGTGGGCTGGCTGGCCAACAAGTACATCCTGCTGGCGGGCTGGCTGGCCAACAAGTATATCCTGCTGGCAGGGTGCCTTGGACGCAGGTGCCTCCTGCTTGCGGGGTGCCTTGGACGTTGGTGCCTCCTGCTGGCGGGGTGCCTTGGACTCAGGTGCCTTCTGCTGGCTGGGGGGCTGGGACGCAGATGCTGTTGGCCGCTCCGGTCTGCTGCCGGATGTGCTGGTCTCCTGGCTGTAGGTGATGGAAGTCCAGCGGCGGGTCCGTGCCCTGGTGCCCCTAGATGTGGTCGGCAGTTCCCAGTCATTGACAAATGATGTGCCTGCAGGGGACAGTAAGGCAGGGCATCAGTGATGGGTGAGGATCCATCAGACAGACATTGAATTGAAATTTTATTTCTATCGCGCTCATACACAAGTATTTCAGAGCGCGACAAGGCAAGGGAGGGGAACAGGGGAGAACAAAATAACAATCTTACATCAATACTAGTACTTTCTGATTCATGTGCATTGTCATGGACTTGGTGGAGGGCATGGCATGGTGCACACATGCATGTGTTGTGGATGCTGTGTGGGTGCATGTGTTATGTGGGTACATGGTGTGAGCAGTGTCTGTTGCCTGGGGTACTGGTGTTTACCGGTTTGTGTGTTGGGGGGGTATGCCACACAAGCTCTGTGACATGTGTCTGATTGTTTCACATGTAACTGCTGCCTATGGCAGTTGCTGCGTTGATGGTGATTCTTCGTGATCTGACATGGTGTGTGGGATAATTGTGCCGCATGTGTCATCGATGTGTGCATCTTGTCATGTGTTGTTGCTGGGAGTAGGTGTCACTGACGTCACTTTGGCCATGTGGTGGCACGGCGGTGATGACAGCAGTTGTGCATTGTCTGGGGGATGTGTGTATGAGTGCATCCAGATCAAATTAGTGGGTGCAATACAGGGGACCTGTGTGATGTGTGATTGGTGTATGGGTGGGGTTGGCGGGCAAGTGCAATGTGCATGTGTGCAACGAGGTTGACGGTGGGTGAAATGCCTGCAGGACCTATGGTTATACATACTTGACATATTGGCCTAGCCATTTTCACTGGGGTTACAGGGTGTGTGATGTGACTTTGGCCTTACGGGTACTCACCGGCATCAATGGAGGACACATCTCCAGCCTCTGCATCTCTCACTCCCTCTGTCACCGCAAACGTGCATGACACTGCTGCACATTTCCTCCCATGCCTGCAGTTTAATAGGGGATGTGGTCCTCTTCCTGTGGCTGTGCCCTGGGCGCGCTGTGCGGCAAGGATGTTGCGCACACAGAGACGTAGATCGGCCCACCTCCTTTTACAGTCCCGCACTGTCCTGGGTGTTGTCCCCACTGCCAACACCTTACGGGCAAACTCCTCCCATATGGCCTTCTTCCGGATCTGTGTTTGACACCGTAGATCTGTGCAGAACACTTCGTCTGAGTGTTCTAAAAGTGTGTCGGCAAGCATTTTAAGTTCAGGTTCATTGAACCTGGGCTTGCACTTTCGGACAACAGGTAGCCTTGTCCGAGTATATGGGTGGTCACTCAGGTTTAGCCTAACACTCTTGTGTACTGAGGATTGCAATGGATTGTGTTTTTATAATGGCCGCTGGTGCATTTCCTGTTCTGACCATTACGTTATTTCCGGTGCCGGTAACAGTGGTATGCGCGAAGCATGATTCGGCATGCTTACTCGGAATCACCCGTTGAATCCGACAGCAGTTCTACACGGACACTGTAGCACCAGCATGCTGGTAATTCCTTTTTATTTTTAACCAAACAACTCGTAATGAGGCCCATTGGCAGCTAGGCATCCTATCCAGTGGGCAAAATCCCACATCAGCTACCTGGGAGTCCAGATCCCAAACAAAATAGGGAGAACATATTGCATACATTTCCCTCCACTGTTCAAAGAACTGCACAACGACCTGGAACGCTGGGATAAACTAGAGGTCTCATGGATAGGGAGAATCACAGCTTTGAATATGAACCTGGTACCAAGATTGATCTATCATTGTCTGGCACTTCCAAGCTGCAAACGAGCATCCTAAAATACGTTTGGAGTGGGGGAAAAACAGCGAATAGCTAAAAAAAGAATGCTCCGGAGAACGGGTAAAGGCGGCCTAGGGGTGCCAGACATTGCCAGATACTGCCACGAAGCGCAGCTTTCACAAGCCTTCATGTGGAAAATAAGCACCAACCAACCTTGGTGGAAGAAGCTAGAGGAAGACTGGAGCCAGGTCCCTTTAGAATCGCTTCCACAAATCGCAATGCTCCGGGACCCTCGCCCCTCCCCCCTCCCCCCAACTCTGGCCCATTAACAGCCACCAGAAACACTGTGGAAAGCTGGAAAAAGGCAGCTCGCCGATGGAACTGTAGGAGCACTGTGGTACCCCTGGCCCAATCTGGGATAACCCCGACTTTAGCCCGGGAATACTGCCAAACGGTTTCGACAAGTGGAGAGAGAGGGGCCTCAAGCAAATATCAGACTCTGTCTCAAACGGCGACCCACTAACATATGAAGCATGTAAAAAAAAAAAATTCAGGGTTCCAGAAACCAAAGGATTCCGCTATGCGCAACTCAGGCACAGGCTATCCCACAGCAACATAAAAGCACAGGGGGGCAGGGATCTAACAGCGCTAGAACTCACCCTAACGGCGATTGCCCCATCAGGCAAGATATCCACCCTATACAGACTATTAGACAGAGCAGACCCCAACAAAAAAGAAACCTATATGCAGAAATGTGAAAGGGACATATGAAAAGAACTGGGCCTGGAGGAATGGAACCAAATCTGGACTCAAATGCACAAGAGCTCAAAATGCATCACAAACAAAGAGGGAGCGATCAAAGTGTGCTACAGGTGGTACCTTACACAAGAGATTCTAAATAAAAGCAACCCAGCAATGCCATCACAATGCTGGAGAGGCTGCCCAGACACAGGCATATTGTTTCACCTTTTATGGACATGTCCGAAAACTATACAGTTCTGGAAAAAAATATTAGAACAAATCTGACTAATCACAGGATTGTCAATCCCATGGGACCTACGAATAGTCCTACTGGGGGCTACGGGCGAAGGGCAGTTTCTGGTGTCTGGCCGCCTAGCCGAACTATGCTCTTACCTACTCAAAAATCTCGATTGCCAGACTGTGGAAGCACCCCGAAGGCCTAGCAATTCCCATGTGGTGGACAAAATGCAGGGATATTGCAGAAAAAATAACTGCCTTCCGCAACGGAAACAGAAGTAAATTCTACAGTGTTTGGGCATCCTGGTTAGATTATGCAGAGCAATTTCCGGGTGTAACACGGCAACCTCCAAACCTCCGCTGGATGGCGAAGCATGACTAAAATGGCTGCCGTATACCTGAGGGACTCGCTCGTAAGCTGCCCAACGAACTAGAGCTCCCGGAACAGAGATGGAATCAGACCTTCATCTCCCCCCCACTTCAGTCCCATCCCTATAAACACTGACTCCTACCATTGTCTCCTAATTGCCTCCGAAATGCCCCAAGATTGAGTAACTATGCTTACGTGTATTGCTGCCCCCTCTGAGACCCCCGCCCCCCCAGACTTGTTTTATTATTGTTTTTCTATGCTTCAAATTCTGTTTTATGCTGCATTGACATGTTTTGAAAAACTCAATAAAAAGATCTGCTGAAAAAAAATACATATAAGAAAATGACCATTAATATACCACACCATTGTGTGGATCGTACACAAAGGTGTGCTGGACAGTATCGTAAACTATGAGTGCCTGTCACTGTATTCTTATTAGAGTGCATGAGTGTATGCCTATTATGCTGTCTGTGTATGTGAGCATCACCAAATGTATCTGGTGCCATATTGAATCAATGTGGGCACGGGCCTATATCAATGACAGTATGTCGTTACTAAGTGCATTTGAGAGAGGGTACCTGCATCAATATTTGTGCTTGCCTGCCAGGGTTAACCCCTCTCGCAGTGCATCTAATTCCATGTGCACATCTGTCACTCAAGCTCTGCTTTTGAAGGAGTCCGTCGCGGTGTGTGCCGTGCTCTCTCTGAATCACCTTGTGTGTGAGTGACAGGCGCTGCTCATTCAGAACTAGCGCACTTGAAATGGCAAAAAGCCTGACAACCTACATACAAACGAAGTTGAAAGGGGTACCTGTAGCATTCATATTTTAAGCAGTTGTTTCACCAAACCAAATGTTCTTGCCACCCATAGTTCTTTGCATTTGACTTATGGTAATGAGCGAGTCTCCAGACTGCACTCTTCCTACATCTGCCAATCCCAGATTCTTGTGGCAGATAGGGCAAAACGTATCTATGAGGCAGATTAAGAGATAGAGAGAGAAATGAGGCCTGTCTGCAAGAGGCCAGCAGCAGGAGTATGGGGAGTACACCAAGTTGTAAGGCCTTTTCCAGGTATTTCTCTGACTTTCTATTCATTGCAATGAGGTCAGTAAGACTGAGATTCTCCTCATCGGCACACCCGCTCCCTCCTTCCCTGTAGCTCTCTGGCCGGCCTCTCTTGGCCCTCTTCCTGCTTCCACCTGCAAGGCTGAAAACCTCAGGGTCATTTTCGACTCCACACTCTCCTTCTCTCCTCACATCTCGGACGTCTCTAAGAAGTCACACTACCAACTGCACCTCCTCAGAGGTATTCTTCCTTTCCTCTCCTTCCCCCAGAAGCTCACTGTCTGCAGAGCTCTGGTTCTCTCTAGGGTGGAATATTGCAACAGCCTCTTTCTAAAGCTGCCTGCTTCTACTCTCCGCCCTCTGCAACTTATCCAGAGCAAAGCAGGACTGCAAGACTTGTCCTTGGCCTCAAGCCCAGGGATCGTATCTCTCCAGGATTGAAATCTCTGCACTGGCTCCCAGTGGCTGCGAGGATTAAGTTCAAAACCCTCTGCATCGTCCACAAGGCCTTCTGGGGCCCCAATACCATTGAATCTCTCTTCCTAAATATCTTCCTTCTCGAGCTCTGCGCTCGTCCGCCTCCAACTCCCTCAGGGTCAGTCGCTTCTCCAAGCAACAAGTTGGTGGTAGATCTCTTTCTTCGGCTGGTGCCTCCCTCTGGAACAGCCTCCCTGCCTCCCTTAAACTTGAGGAGAACCATCTCCGGTTCCGGAAGCACCTTAAACCTTTCTCTTTGCTTCTGCCTTTTCTCCTCTCCTCTGCTGACCTCCTGGCTGTAACCGGAACTGCACTGGCTACCTGGACACCCTCTGATCTCGGGCCCAGGTCCCTCCCCTGCCAGCTTCACACACCTGCACTGGCCACCTGGCAACCCCCGCACTTGGGGACTGTTTTTGTATCCCTACACTTCCCCCTACCAGCCCTGGACAACTGATGTATGCACTTACTCTTGCACTTGCCACTTGTTGGCCGTTAACTGTTGTTATCATCTTTTCCCCCATGTACTGCACTGTCCCAGCCCCCTTCCCATGCACTTGCGAGATCTGAATGACACCTGGCCTAGTAGGATCGTTGTCTGTCCCCCCTTTGTTCCCCTCCCTTGCCTCGTCGCACCTTGAAACACTTGTGTATAGGTGCATTATAAATGTCATATCATGTTCGTGCATTGCTATGCAGTGTATAATCTGCTATATGTGATTTCAGGTTTGTCTGCAGATTACGGTCTCTGACTGCTCCCTGCATAACCCACTCAAATTCTTTGTTCCAAAACAAAATATGCATACCACCTATGCCACCCACACATGGCAAATGAACACCCCTCACAACTAACATCAGAACACTGCACACATCCAAAACCAACTTGCATGGCATGCCCTTAACCAATGCATTCTAGCACCCGGAACAAAAGACTCCCCTTCGGACACAAATTCCCCTATGCACTTCACACCGAAATGCCTCTGTTCTTGACACAGAACACCTACAAACTGACCCCTACAAAGTGCTCAGGCTATGTCCGGTCTGCATTCATCCATGCAAAAGGCACTGCTATCTTGCATTTTCCTCTCTATCCATGACCTCATCCACCCCTTCTCTTTTAGATCCGGCAGAGCACCTGGAGACCATGAAAATTGCAGCAGAGCTCAGTATAAATCCCAATAACATAACTGCCTCACTCAAAAGCACTAAGTCATTATCACACTTTGGACGAAATTCTGAGCACCTCTACTGTACCAAGACCCTCGTACTAGTATGCGTAGAGACAGTCATTGGCAACCAACAGACCAGAGTCTGACCACTCTCACAACCAGGGCATGCGAGTACCCATTTCAACATGATAATTGGGGCCCCCCGTGGGATGGTTATAATCAAAAGAAGGCAGCGGGTGGTTACTAGGTGCCGATGATCATGATACAGGCATACTGCAGGCAACTGAAACACTGAATGGCTGCTAAAAAACATTAAATCGCTCTTTGACAGCAGGGTGCTAATGTCCAGGAAACCTGAGTAAAAAGGCAATGAGGGGATAAGAATATTAGTTCACTGCATACTGCAAGGGGGAGGTGATCACCTGAGAGCATCAGCAAAGGTGGACTGTAACGTGTTCACTGCACACATCTAATGTTTTGAAAGGCCCTAATGCCATCCCTGCCCACAACCCCTTTGCTAGACTTCAGCTCTATAGCTTTCATATGCCTCTTTTTTTAGTACTCAGAGCCCCTCAACCATTCCCTGTATATCTGCAAAGCCTCAGCCTCAACCACTAATTCTGTATTCGAAACATATCCCGGTGTTCATCATACCCCAAATGTCAACACACCCGAGGGCTCCTTAAAAAGGCCTCGGACTTCACGTTGCGCTACACCCAGGTTCCAAAACATGTCCCCCACATTTCTACGCCTGTAGTTAGATAAATCAATTATCCTTTCCGCACATTTTTGGGACAAGTCGGTCTTTAATCTACGTTGTGCTAGTGTTCGATTACAGAGTCTTTTGGTCTATGGCTTGCAGCCCATACCTCTGCTGCTACATAATTTCAATTAACACGCATGTGCTCGAATTGCAGGTCTAAGTGTTGGGGCCAGTCGTCAGTATTGTAGCCTTACAGAGTCTTTTGGACTACAGTTTGCAGCCTCCCCCTACCCCTGCTGCTACATAATTCCAAGCACCGCAAGATAGTGAATTCATGAATAGCAGGGAAAAGTGTTGGGACCAGTCACCAATCTGCAGCTCCAGTGATAAACACATATGTCTTCCTAGAAAAATGAATACATTTATATTCTTTCACAAACTATGTAAAAGGTCATTATTTTTCATTAGGGACCATCCGTCCTGTATTGATTAATGTACAGGTGCACACAGGGCAGAAACACTAATATGTATTGTTCAATTCATAACAAAAACACTTTAGAAAATACATTAACCACATAGTGTACATTTTAAAAATGCATAAAGCATGACAACATATGCAGTACAAGCAGTATAAAGTGCTTGGCATGCTCCAAAGTGCTCTTTTTTGTAAACAGGACTCTGTATCACAAAAGTACAAATGCATACAAGTAGCTCAAAAAGACTACAATTTGCAAACCTACCACTCTTGGTCACAGTATACAAAATGCAAATGCATGAAAAGTGGCGGACATAATGGCTATGATAATAGTGCAATCTGCCGGATGGCACAACTAATCTAGGCACTGTGGCCAACTACTGTTCATAGGCCTAAACCAACAGGCCACATCAACCAACCAAGTACAAAAAGCTTCTACAGGTCAGCCCCACTAGTTTCCACGAACAAAGGCCGTAAGTGCATCTTCTTCAGGACCAGAAAAACTCCAACTTGTCAAAAAGGCCAATAGAGCTCTTGGGCCGGAGGACATGGCTAATGCGATGATTAAGGCTGCTCAGGAAGTTTGGGCACCCTTTATTTTTGCATTTGTTAAGCAAATCTTGAAGACTGAAGCGATACCACGTTTTTTGGAGGTCAGCAATAATTTTCCCCATCTGTAAGAAAAGACCCAGGGATAAGCCGTCAAACTATCGTCCGATTGTCCTCCTAGGTTCAGTAGGCAAACTCTTTGCAGCCTACCCCCTGCAGCAAATAAAGTTGTGGATTACTTGCAGTGAAAGAGAAGACCCTCGACAAACAGGGTTCATTAAAAAGGAGTTGGAATAGACTTAAACCTCCTCCTATTGAATCTTATAAAAGTAAAGGCCCATAAAGATAATATCAAGATCTACCTGGCTTTTATAGATCTAAGAAAAGCCTTTGACAGTATAAATCCGCAATGGCTGTGGTAAAAAATGGAAGCTTGGAATAGCCCTCCAGAGTTTCTGGCAGCAAATCAAGTCTCTTTACAATGCTACCAATGTAAGAATTCGTCTAAATGCCCAAGGGCTCCTAACAACGAAGATTAATATGTCAAAAGGTTTCAAACAAGGATGTCCGCTCGCTGCAACTTAGGTTAACCTATTCTTATCAGATGTTGAGGCTCATATGAGCAAGATCCGAACTCCCCCTCCTCCCCCAAAATAGGAGCCCAGCGTCTACCACAAATTCTTTACGCAGACGATATTGTGTTGATTGATACTACGCCAATTGGTCTTCAAAGGACCATGGATAGCCTGCATGAGTACCTTGCCATGAACAGCTTGGTAATGAATCCAGCAAAGACCAACATAATGGTTCTTGGCCCTCGAGGCCCGCTGCAGGGCCCTGCTTTCAAATGGTAGCTGGACAAGCAGCAGTTGGCAATCATCAACAAGGCGTTTTACTTAGGTGCCTTGATCAACAACAGCGAGGTGGACCTTTCACGACAGACAGCCTTGAAGGCAAAAAGTTGGCTTCTAATTGTCCACGGTCGAGTAATCCAAAAGAAATTTGGTACATTTTCGTTGTTGTCCATACTAACATTCTATAAAGCCAAAGTCATGACATCAGGCATTATTATACGGTGCAGAAGGATTTTTATGTACCCCGTGGGAAATCTGGACCACACTGGAAGTATCTTTCTGGAGGAAACTCCTCGGATTGTCGAACTTAATTCCTACTGCTGTCATCCGATATGAACTGGGTCTGACCTAACTAGCAGCGAGGTCACTATGGAAATCTCTGTCGTTTTACAGAAAATGTATACTGCCATGCCCCACTAGGCCTTACCGAATCTTGGAAGAGGCCCTGAAGAATGATAGCCTCGACTTGTTGGCCCTGAAGAATGATAGCCTCGACTTGTTGAAAACGGATGTGGTGCTCACCTGATACATCTGCAAACTGATCCCGATGAAATTACCAACAATCCCGCCAAGGTTAAATGGAAAATTTGGCTGACAACTGGATCAAGACGCAGGAGGATAAGAATGCAATGTATGTGGTTTAAAATTAATTTACTACCAACAAATCAACTACTGAAAATCTGTAAGCGAGCGTCGTCTGCTGGATGTTACTTTTGCATCAAGCTGGGAGATATAGAAACGTTAAAACACATATCTGTTATTCTGCACAGGCTTTATTGATTTGAGAACCAATTATTTAGGAAAATGGGTGACAATGCTTCACAATGTAGATGCAGAAGTCTTGTGGGCTTTCCTCTGTCAAGGACACCACTATTCATCAACTTCTAACTTGTATTGGTAGCATATTGTCGCTTTATAGATGACATTCTTATTGTGTGGCATGGAGCCTTTGACACACTAAAGGCTTTCTTTTTGTGGTTGAACTCCTTGAACACCAATTTGAAATTCACCCTGACGTCGAGTCAGAAAGAAGCATTTTTGTGTACTGTCGAAGTAACAAAAAAGGTAGCAGGCGCCCCTCTCTCGAAAGAACACAGCATGATAACCTGTTCTGTGGTTATTAACCACTTTGAGAGTTCGCAGCCATCTGCTTTTTGCTCACTGTACCTTTCACAAATGGGAAATATCCATTTGCATATCAGTCTTTGTCCCGCCCACATGAGCAGTCCAGCACCGAAATGCTATGGCAATTCCCTTCTGAACAAGAGTACCACCAGCAACCCCATACACGTGTTTCAGCCTGGTTGGGCCTCATCAGTGAGGTGATGCTGTGCCTCTCTGAGCACAGTAAGCAGGGAGTACACGTCTGGTTGCCCCCAGGTATCTCAGGGTGACCAATCCCAAGTTCCTTGCAAATATTTCAAAAAAAGCTAGCAGGCGCTCCTCTCCAGAAAGAACATGGCATGATAACCTGTTCTGAGATGAGAGTTTGCAGCGCGCGCTTTTTGCTCACTGTACCTTTCACAGATGGGAAATATCCATTTGCATATCAGTCTTTGTCCCATCCACATGGGCAGTCCAGCACTGAAATATTATGGCAATTCCTCTCTGAACAAGAGTACCAACCGCAACCCCATACACGTGTTTCAGCCTTGTTGGGCCTCAAAGACTGATATGCAAATGGATATTTCCCATCTGTGAAAGGTACAGTGAGCAAATAGCGTGTGCTGCAAACTCTCATCTCAGAACAGGTTATCATGCCATGTTCTTTCTGGAGAGGAGCGCCTGCTACCTTTTTTGAAATATTTGCAAGGAACTTGGGGTTGGTCACCCTGAGTTACCTGGGGGCAACCAGACGTGGACTCCCTGCTCCCTGTGCTCAGAGAGGCACAGCTTCACCTCACTGATGAGGCCCAACAAGGATGAAACACGTGCATGGTGTTGCTGTTGGTACTCTTGTTCAGAGAGGAATTGCCATAGCATTTCGGTGCTGGACTGCCCATGTGGGCGGGACAAAGACTGATATGCAAATGGATATTTCCCATCTGTGAAAGGTACAGTCAGCAAAAAGCGGGTGCTGCAAACTCTCATCTCAGAATAGGTTATCATGCCATGTTCTTTCTGGAGAGGAGCGTGTGCTACCTTTTTTGAAATACTGTTAAAGTAAGACATAAGAGAGATAAGTCAGGCCTTGCAAATTCTTTAATATTTTGCTAGACCTGCAGGTCCAACAACTTAGTTTATCTACTCAACCTAAGACAAATGCACTGGGCACATGGCAACGGAGGATAACAAATGTAAATGCGCTTTATGTAAAATGGTGCATGCCACCACAAACGCACATTATGTTTGGCGCTCTGCTACCATCCAGAGGACAACCATGCACAGTGAAACTTTTATTTGATATTTACTGCAAACAAAGTAAACGTAAATTGCGATACAAAGTCATGTTTACAAACTAGAGCACTTGGGGCACGTCAAGAACTTTATACTGCGTGTACCGTATGTTATTTCATGCTTTATGCATTTTTTTATTTGCACTATGTGTTTTATGTATTTTCTGAAGTGTATTTTATTATTATTATTTCTTTATTTGTTTAGTTTCAAAGAAACTTTACAAAACTTTAAGAAACAAAACACTAAGACAATAAAAACACAATATGTCAAATCTGTTATTCCATTAAAACCAACACAGTCGGCCTCATTCCGAGTAGGGCGGTAAGGGATACCGGGCACCGGTAAGGAGACAGGTGCCAGTAATCCCTTACCGCCCTACTACAAGGTCCCTTAGCGGTTCCCTTCCTTAACACCTGGTCTGACCAGGTGTTAAGGACGGGACCCGTTAAGGGACCTGGGCGCAAATAATGGGCTTGGCATACGCCAGCCCGTTATTTGTGCCCTCCCCATTCCCATTGAGCCCTATGAGAGCTCAATGGGAATGGGGAATGGTTTGGTGAATGGGGACTTACAGGTCCCGCCAAGGTCTGACTAGACCGGTAAGTCCCCATTGCACCAAACCGGACACGGTACCATTATTGGTGGCAGTCATGGCCCAAATAGCGCCATGACTACCACCAACCTCGGAATGAGGCCCAGTATGTCCTACATAAAAACATCATACATTTGCCAGGGCATCAAATATCCAACTAAAACAAATTACTTACTTTTTATAAAGGACAACAATTATATTCTGACAATAGTTCTTCTTACACTATCTAAACGTTTCTTAATAATTAGCCACAGATGATACATAGCAATATGTACTTTCTGGCTATCCGTATTGAGACAATAGACCCAAAAATGATCACTCTTTATGTATTCATAGTTCTGTACAAATGGTCCCAACCAATTCATATATTCTGGACCCAGTATCCTACATTCAGTGAAAATGTGCTTGGCTGTCTCTGGATATAAAGTATTGTGACACAACCGACAATATCTGTCTTTTGTATCACAATAAGTGTATTTTGTTATGAACTGAACAATAAATATGTCCATGTTTCTGCCCTGTGGATCACCTGTACATTAATCAATAGAGGCAATGAAAAATAATTACTTTTTACATAGTTTGTAAAAGAGTATAAATGTTTTCGTTTCTCTAGGAAGACAAGTCTTCTTAGGCATTTCAGGGCCCCTGGAGTTTCTTATATATACCAGTCTGCAGCTCTGCATGTTACAGCTATAGAGAGTCAATATCGACACACAACTTTAGGAGAATCCCTGTTTGTTATTCATTGGTGATCTGATTGTGCAGAATTGTATACATGCCATATCCTTTGCGTAGTGCTATGGGGATGGAGAAGACAGATGATTCAGCCGTCATAACCAGCTAAATGGCTTTGACGTCTGATTGACGGTCTGCCAGAGTGCTGTCAATGAGCTCTGGAAATGGTGGAAAAATTCCGGAAATTTTTCAGTGCTTACTAAATCCCCTAGATCTAATTCTGAGTGATGGAGAGATCAATCCAACTGATGACAATATAGATGGTAACACTGACGAAGTTACGATTGCTAATTCTCTTTTGGAATTGTGTTATAATCACCAACGTACAGCAGTGGCTAAATGCCCAGGGCAAGTAAGTGAAGCGATTGTGCATGAGGAAAATTGGAGTGGCATGACAGAATAAAGACCAAACAATAGCTCGCTGGTTACGCAGTACTTGAACAAGTGAAAAAACGACTCCTCTAAATGATTCAGTTATATCTCATTTATCAGATCCTACTCTGAATGCATTGCTCCTGCTAAAAAAAGAGATTTAAATTAACAAAAGAAGCAGCGTTCCATGTTGGAATTGATCATCTTGCAACTAAAACTAGGTAGTGCCCTGGATAAAATTACAAAAGCAGCAGGTAGTCTTTGTCCCTCACTAGCGCTTATAGAAGATCTGTCCCTTAAAGATCCATCTCTAGTGGACATGTCTTGGGCTTCTGGGCAGGATACCCTATTATGCACAAGCATCTCTATTGAGGTAGAAGCAAATGAACAAGCAAAAAGAAACACAAGATACGGAGGGTAAAAGGGAATGAGGAAAAGAAAAGATAACCAGACTAGATATGTACACAGAGAAAAACATTCTGAAGGAAACCACAGACATGTATGCTTTAAGCCATAATACTGCTAATAGACAAAATAAAGGGAACGGTACAAAGGGTCCAAAACACTCAAGAACGCTTGTTTAGATAATTGGCTATATAAAACCAAGCAACATAATCCACTGGATAAAGAATGTTCCTGGGGTGAATGTCATTCAGCGCAATCAGTAGCCTCGAAATATGAAATAGTTAATCTGGTAGAGATGAGATCACCCTGATGGTGGCTGCTATGGGTTTACCTGAGGATAACCGAGTGGATACGTCTGAAGAACTGATCCCGCTACAATAGTAAAGTCTAAAAAAGATTTTTGTAACAACTGTACCTCATTTATTATAAAAGAACTGTTTCCTACCAAGGATAGCTCACTGATAAACAGAACGTTTGTTTTGCCTTTGCTGTATACGATTCTGATGCTCTGCGATTTCTTCCTGGGACATTGGCTACATAAATATTTTCCAATGGATGGGGGCCAATGCGACATGTGTACACTGCACTTCGAGCCATGTGGTCTCTTTGGTTATGGACAGTACTCAGTTGATATTAAAAATGAGGTTTGACGTTCTGATATCCGATAGTGTATCTCGGATTAAAGAGATAAAGCCAAACATTGATTATAAAAATCTTAAGGTCATATGTAAAAAAAAAATCAGGGAGGGGTTCTGACCAAAATAGACTGCCCTACTGAGGATGGGGCCATGGAAAGCAGCCAATGGGTTTTGGCTGCTGTGGATCTTATAACATGGTTTCCTTTATTGACCCCAACAATAGGTAATTCATTTTAGGAGCTTGAGTTGAAATACGCGTGGCTACAAGATCTTTATGCATGAAAATGGGGGATTTCAATTACTTTGTAAAAACGTTTTCTTGCTATATAAGATTGTTATTGACTGATAAACTGTCCTTTGTAGGATAGCATTACAACAACGCCGTGGTCGGCCCGATAATTGGTGCAAATAAAGAGTTTACATTAACCGAGTTGAAAGACCATATAGAATGTCCACTGTCTTAGCTAGGAAATTAAGGCTTAATCTGGGTACACATTGCTGATGGGTCTTCATTATTAACACATATGATCCTCCTGGTGGAGTTCAGACTAGTAAGATCATGCAGTCACTAATAGTTATAATGAATAGTTATTCTTAAATTAACTCTCCTCTGATAACAGTGGGGGGAGGAGGGCACTTTAATGCCCACTAGGGCCAGCATGAGACTATGGAGGCCTCCAAGTGGCTAGCGTCATGGGTCACTCACCAGTGACTTTCTATTGCCCAAAGAAATGAACAATCAAGGTAATCAATGACTTAGTTGCATGTCGAGCCGATATTTGATCATGCTAAAGGGTCACATCAAAGGTGATATCCCAAGAAAAACGACCTTGTGCATGGGTAATAACAGCAGTACTTTGGTTATGTTTTTGTTAATGTTAACCTAGAGAACATGGTGAGCGGGTTTGTTTTAACTCCCACGATGTGCAGTGATCACGGCTTGGGAAACACATGGAGTTAAATAACATCTACATATTTGGCAGAATTACCAATTTCTTATAGAAACTATCCAATCTGGCCTTCCGGTACTTCCACGGATTGGATTGAGGAACTGATTTCTGAATATGCAAAGATAGGAAAAAGTTGAATTGGTGGGTCGATAGAAGAAGGTAACATAGTGATCTAAGATGCTAAACAAGCAGAACAACAAAGATTGAAACATCAGACAATCTGGCATTGGTTGAAAGTATACAGACCAGACACAAAAGAGGCAATACCCATGATAAATACATTGAAATGACAATATAGAAAATGGCTTATTCAATACAAGCTTGCAACCAACAATGCTCGTTGGTGCCTTTTGTTAGGTATTTTACGGTCAGCTAATACCAAGAAATTCTGGCATGTGTGAATACATTTAAAATAGTCTCTATTAATAGATTACTAAACCCCATATTACTAAACCCCATATCTGAAAACATATCTGGTGGCATTTCTCACAAATTAGAGCAAGGGCTGAGCCCAAACTCTTTGATATGTTTGATACCATACTGTGCAAGTCTTCAAAAATATAGTCCGTTTAACGGATGACAATTACATTATCATTGAAATCCTTCTCGCCCCCAGGCCCAGATTGTTTTTGTAATATGGCTATTAAGCATAACCCTGAGCTGTGGGACAATTTGTCACATTATCTTACAATTACTCAGGATAACTGTGCCCCTAACTCATGGAGTAATTCTATATTCATCCCTGTATTCAAAAATGGACACAGGACCTATCCAGTAAACTACAGTTTATTGGCTGTGCTAGATATTAACAGTAAGATCTTCTCTTATAACATATTAGAGGACAGAGGCCAAGGGGGAGCCTCTCTTCATTCCACACAGAATTCCGAAGGGGACAATCAGCTTCACATAAAGGGATGGTTTTACAATTGCTGATATGCCAAGCAGATAGGATTTCACTCAATACGCTCTATGCTACCTTGATAGAGTTTGGTTCAGCCTCTGACATCGTAGACCGTAATAGGCTTTGGTATAAATAACACAGCTCGGGTATCCTAGATGGTTTATTAACATACTTATTAGACTCCACTCGGAAACCTCAGTAAGAATTATACTGGATTCGAAAGGTACATTATATCAATCTATGCAGATAAATGGTGGCCTTAGGGAAGGGTTTGTCTTGCTGCTTGCATTATTTAATCTGTATTTAGAAGATTTGCCAGACTATCTTTTTTGAATTCATAACTACCCTCCCAGGATTAGTGGGAAACCTATTACCAAGCTGTGATGTGCCAATGATACTGTTGTCTTAGATCAAATGCTGGTAGGGTTAAAATGCTAGTTATCTGATTTATGTGAATAGGCAATGATTACTTAGTTGAGAATTAATTTTCAGAAAACTAAGATACTGCCATTTAGTAGGAAAACATCTAAAGTCATTATACATTGGGATATATATGGCAATAAAATAAAGGAGGCAAGTCAATTTGTTTACTTAGGTGTCTTGCTTAGCAGCCTCAATATAGATATCTGTACTCGAGAACGGAAGTACAACAATGCGCAAGCCCGTTATGTTGGAATCAGTCAATTTATGTACCAGAAAAAGGGTTATTTTATGCATGGGCTACTTAAGATATACAAACAGCAAATTATGCCAATTGTTACGTATGGGATGGAAACAAGTTTTGTGAAGATGTACGTATATGACTAGACAAACCGGAAAGGGCATTTTGAAGTGCTATTTTAGGATTACCTGCATGTACCTCAACATAATGTATTAGATTAGAACTAGGCTTGATTTCCGTGGATGACATAATTGAAGTGTACAGATGTATCTTTTATATGCGTATTCATATGACTTATGAGTCCATGATGGGTATTCTAGGCAAACTACTACTTAACAATTACAATCCTTAATGAATTTTACTGAAATATGCAATAAGCTTTATTGTAAATTAATTGAAAAACCAGATGGGAATAGGTGATTTGAGTGACTTAAAATGGACTTCATTGACAAAGTATGACGGTGGCACTGGAGTATGCATGTAACTTATTATTGCTTGCTGAGTTTTCTACCCAGATGTTTCCTTTTTAGTCACTCTGAAGCACCTACTGCGTTTTCCTTCTCCGAAGTTATGGACATTTTTATGAGGCTACGAATTAATCTGTTACTTTCGCAATTAATACTGGTACTACAAAAGGGATACCTAGAGAACACAGGATCTGCAGAGCATGTTTGCTTCCTCGTGTGTTCGAAAGTACTAAACATCTATTAACCCAATGCATAAGCTTTGAAGTAGATATCTGGGAGATCCTGTGAACAATTTACAGCATACCTCTCAACTCACATGCCTTTGGTGGATGTCACTGCCAAGTAAGCAGCTCTCTTACCCGCCAAGTGGCAAACCCCTTTCACGCCCATATAGGTCATTGGGCTTTCACCTGCCTTGGGGCCAAAAAAGGTTGAGAGCTGTGACTTACAGTGGTTAGACACTGACCAGTTCTGGGCCCATTGATTTCAAGTAGATAAGCATTGCTAACTATTGCATTCATGCACCTATGGAGGAAGATTGGCATTAAGGTCAAGAAATGAATAGCAATGTGAATGGATTTATATGATATGTTTCACTGATGTTTAAACATTTGTAACATATGCATTTTATACTGGTTCAATGTTTATAATCTTTTTGTGATTGATATGTATATTTTACACGCTTTTTACTGTTATAAATTGTATGTAAAGTTATATTGAACTATTTGCACATCGAAATATACAAGTCCTCTCCTTTTATATTTGTGGGAAAGGACTTGAATACCTCATCCATTTTTAATTTACTATTTTAACGTCAGGACTAGGAACATTGCAAGTTACAGGTGTGATGTGCCCCTACAATGCCGGGTGTCCCAAAGTGACATTTGAAAGCACACTTGGAAATGGTGAAATCGGCAACCTCCAGAGAGCATCGTCATACCACTATGCCGGTCATCAAGTAAATGTCTGTCCCCTTCTGCAAGTCCCGACAGTAACCTTAGACCACCTGTCAATCTGCCCTCAGCCAGCCTGAATCGTATTAAGTTGTCACAGAGTCAACTATACTCACTGTGCAGCGAGAAGTTTCACTGTTTTTCAGCTGCTATTGTGCCTTTAGCGACGCCCCTCGTCTCGCTGCCAGTCGGCAGTTTGTTTTAAGTGGAAGGACTTTTGGTAGAACTGTCTTCTTTCCTGCCCTTAGCCAGGATTATAGATACTAGTTCCTATTAGAGGAAGGCACCTACCAGTACGTCTTAATCATGTGACCTACACTGTACGTTCCCTGATGAAACGTGCAGTCTACATTAGCGCCACAGATTAACTCTGTTGTTTTGCTTGTAATGTTATGGTTCAACTTCTGCGTCACGACTTTACATCATCCCTTCAGCCTACATGGGATCATCGTAGTGCTTGAGTGCTTACTCCTGGAGCCATGCAGTTTCCATGCAAACTTTGAAAGTGTATTTGGGTAAACACAGGCTACATTTCAAGACTTCTTGTCTGGAAAGGCTGACCGTAAATGAATCTCTGCGCATGCTTTAGAAACAAACTAGTTCTGATTTTGAGAGGTAAAGAGAGGTCTGTGGCTTTTAGAGGTGGTTCTGGGTATGGAACATTGGAACTACATACCTTTAAGTGGGATTCCCATAATTGGATGGGGGCCTATCGGAACGTATTACGTATTGGAGGCCAAATTGTGCTGGGCGTGGCTTAAATGAGTAGGTAGCTTATTTTTTTATTTATTGGACATTTTAATGGCACCTATACACAAGTGTTTTCAGGCGCCACAAGACAGGCGGGGGCATGGGAACAAAAGTAGAACAACAGAAACTGTTATTTTGGCCTTGTGACAATCCTACTGTGCAAGTGCATGGCAAGGTGGTAAGTGTGTGGGGGGCTGAGGGGGTAGAGGGAGAGAGCAGGAGTGTGGTGCCCACAAGGGTGGAGGCTGGCAAGTGCTGTATGGGCCAAGGCGGCAAATGCCAGGGGAAGAGGGGGAAAGGGATGATGAGTGTGGTGGACAGGGAGGACCAGGTTGGGCTAGTGTGGGAAAGGGATCCCAGGGGCAAGTCCTGGCAAGTAATGCTGGGGGGACTCGTAGGCGGATGGTATGGCTCTGTAGGGACCAGGCCCCAGTCGCAGTGGCAGAGGGAGATTTAGAAGGGGAGGGAGAAAGGGAAAGAAGAGGAGAAAAAGAAAGTCTGGAGAAGTTTCTAGAACTTAAGAAGATCCGGCTCAAGTTTGATGGGGGCAAGGAGGCCGTTCCAGAGGGAGAAACCAACCGAGGAAAGGGATCGTCCTCCCACTTTCTGCTTGGAGAAATGTTTGACCTGCAGAGAGTAGGAGCCAGAGGACCGAAGGACTCTGGCAGGGAGGTATTTAGGGAGGGGGAGCTGGATGTACAGAGGTTCCAGGCCCCAAACAGCCTTGTGGATCCTTGCGGTCCCCGGGAGCCAGTGGAGAGATTGCATGATATGGTATCATAGTTTATTTAGCACCTATACACGTGTTTCAAAGTGCTTTACAGCAAGGAAGGGAACATTCCACCGACATTCTTATATGGCCACGAACAACAAGAATGTGAATTTAACTACCGTACTCGGTTTGACAACATTTCAGATAGTGCAAGTGCTAAAAACAGATAAGGAAGGAAGGGGGTGGGGTGGGAGGGGAAAAAGGAAACAGACAGACAACTACCATACTAGGACTGACCACATTTCTGAAAGAGCCGGAGATGACATTTCTGATAGAGCCGGAGAATACAAGAGGGGAGGGAGAGAGAAAGGGGAGAAGAACAAAACAAGCAACTATTGTACTAGGCCTGATGACATTTAAGATAGTGCTGGAGTGGGAGGAGTCCGGGGGGTGGAAACAAGTGAGGGAAGGGGGAGGAGACAGACAGTTGAAACTATCATACTAGATCCATGGACAATTCTGATAGAGTAAGTGCATAGAGGAGAGAAGGGAGTGGGGGCAGAGAATAAAAAAGTGAGAGAGGAGAGCAGGGGGGAGAGAGTACAGTTGCAGTGGTCAGTAAAACACAATATTACAGAGAAGAAATGTAAGCAAGGATTCCAGAAGGCAATGTGCACAACATGAAACTGGGCAATCCGGCGTACGAATTGAATGGGCAAAGCACAAGAGTCAAAGTGACCAGAATTCAATGAAGCAAGGTCACCAGGCGTATGGGTTGAAAGGTGAGGCACAAGAGTCAACGTGTCGAGTCAATTCCAAGCATTTGCAACAGATCGGTGAGGCAAAACCAATGTTGAATCAAGACAAAACGTGCAGCAGTAATGAGGTGTAAAAGGGGGAGGGGGAGAAGAGAGCAGGAAGCAGGGAGCGGTGAGAAAAAAGATAACATGAGGTGCCAGGAAGGGAGGGGGGAAGAAGGGCACAAGGAAAGAGAGGGTTAGGTGGGGGCACAGTAGAGAGCAAGGGGGGATTAGGGAAGGATGGCAAGGCTTACAAACATCACAGGGGGACAGGGGAGGGGAGGGCGGCCTGACAACTTCACAAGGGAGGGGCTGGTGGCTCACAAACATCACGGGGGACGAGGGAGGGATGAGGGGGCTCCAAACATCACGGGGGATGAGGAAGGGGTTGGTGGGGCTCACAAACACCGGGGACGAGGAAAGGGGGTGGGGCACACAAACATCACAGGAGATGAGCAAGGGGGTGGGGAGGCTCACAAACATCACGAGGGATGGGTGGGGGCTCCAAACATCACGAGGAAGGGGTTGGGGGGCTCACAAACATCACGGGATTAGGAAGGTGGAGGTGGGGCACACAAACATCACGGGGGACGAGGAAGGGTGGGGGGCTCACAAACATCATGGGGGAGGAGGGGCTCCAAACATCACAGGGATGAGGAAGGGGTGGGGTACATGGACACACATGGAAACAGGGATAGGGGGGTACATCACGATTCAGAAACAAGCAGGGGCCTTAAAAGGTGGGCCTTGGGGAGGGGGGCCGGCGTTCACATGCCAGCGTTCGGATTGGCGGTGAAAAGCAGACCGTGGGCCAAGGGCTGGAGAGATGCAGTCCCTGGTCTTGAGGTCAAAGATAAGTCTTGCAGTCATATTCTGGATAAGTTGAAAGGGGCGGAAGGAGGAAAGAGGCATATTGAGGAAGAGGCTGTTGCAGTAGGCCAGCCTAGAGAGAATCGGGGCTCTGGAAACGTTGAGCTTCTGGGGGAAGGTGAGGAAAGGTAGAATGCCCCTGAGGAGGTGCAGCTGAAAGTTGCACTCCTTGGCAAGGTCTGTGATGTGTGGAGAGAAAGAGAGAGAGGAGTCAAAGATGATCCCAAGGTTGTTTGCCTCATAAGTAGGTGAGGGGGGAGAACCCAGGGAGTCAGGCCAGTGAGAGGGGAGTAAACAAGGAGCAGGCATCCCAATGAGAAGGATCTCTGCCTTACTGGCATTAAGGCAGAGATCATTGGCAGAGCACCATGCCTGAATGGCAGTGAGGCAGTCCAGTATGAGGGAGGAGGGTAGGGGGTAGAGGAAGGCAGCTTGAAAGAGAGCTGTGTGTCATCTGTGTAACACTGGAAATGAGGGGAGAAAGTGGAGATCAGGTGGGCCAGAGGAGCAAGGTAGATGTTGGGCAGTAGGATAGAGCCCTGAAGGATACCACAGGTAGAGTGAGGTGGAAGAGAGAATAGGGCCCATTTGCACTTGGGAAGGTCTGTTTGAGAGGAAGGCAGTCAGCCACGTCATTGCCCAGTCCGTGATGCCAAGGGTATCATGGAGACAGTTTATGAGGGTGGAGTGGTTGACTGTGTCGAAAGCAGAAGAGAGATCGAGGAGGATCAGAACAGAGGGAGTGTTAGAGTCCAGGTTGTAGACGGGTGTTCAGCAGAGCAGTTTCCATGCCTCTGGCAGCCCTAAAACCGGACTGGTGGTCGTGGAGGCAGCCGGCTATTTCGGTGTGGAGGGTCAGTTGCGGGATGTCCAGCTTCGCCATGAGTATGCCCAAAAAAGGGGTAATAGGGATAGGGCGCTAGTTAGCCGGGCAAGAAGGGTCAGCAGCTTTTTTAGGAAGGGATGAACAAGAGAGTGCTCGAGGTATTGAGGGAAGGAGCCAGTGGCAAATGAGTGATTGCAGAGGTCAGCCAAGGCTGGAGCGAGAGAGGCAATGTTGTCCTTGATGGTTCTGGAGGAACAGAGGAGCACCTGTGTAGAGGAGACTTTCATAGGGCGTACAAATCGAGATATCTTGTCTGGTGTAATGGGAGAGAAAGAGGAGAGTAAGGAGGAAATGGGGGCCATAGGAGGCAGGAGAAGGAGGTGGGGGGCAGGTGACAGGTTGTCCAGAGTTTTGGAGAATAAGTGGGCAGCCAGTGCAAAGCAGAGGGCCTGGGAGGAGGGCGGAGAGGAGGAGACTATGGTAGGGTTGGCAAGATCCTTGCAAATAGTTCCTTACAGATTTTAAAGAGTTCAGCCGTGTTATTGGAGGTTCCAGCGATGAAGGTTTGGACATGAGCCCTCTTCTTGGAGCAGATGGAGAAGCAGTATTGCCTTTGGAGTAGGCAGCAGGCCATTTTGTCAGAGGATGAGCTAGATGCCTGCCAATTCCGCTCTGCAGCTTTGCACTTGCGTTTCAAAGCAGCCAAGTCAGAAACATACCAAGAGTTGCATTTTGAGGCAGGCTTAATGCGGATCCTCATGGTGGGTTGCAAGGATGTCCAGGGTGTTAGAGCTAGAGAGATGGAGATAAGCTAGAACAGAGTCAGAAGGAGAATCTAATGAAGGGGGCACAGGAGGGATGAAGGAAGAGGCAAATGCAGTGACCGACACACGCTTCATCGGTTGAATGACCGAGAAGGAGACTGGCAGTGCGGGCAGAGGCCTCAGGGGACAGGGTAGGTCAAGGTGGGAAGTGATGAGAGAATGGTCATACTAGGAGAGAGGGATAGTGAGAGGGTTAGATGGAGGGATGTCTGTTAAGATGAGACCATCCAAGGTGGGTCCGGCAGAGTAGGTTAGGCCAGAGGGAAGGATAGAGAGGGAAAGAATGTCATGGAGGAGAACAGTGGCCACATCAAGGGAGTCGAGATGGAAGTTGAAGTCCCCAAGGAAGATAGGTTTGGGGGAGGAAGCAAGAAAGGGAGAGGAAGGACAGGTCGAGCCATTTAGAGAAGAAGAGGGAACATAGTCTGGGGGGTCTGTAGATGGTAGCAAGAGTAAGAGAGAAGGTAGGTGAGACAGATAGCCTGCAGACGAGGCTTTCAAAGGATGAGTAGGTTTGAGTGGGGGTGATGGAGGCAGGAACCCACTCAGGGAAGATCAGGGCCACTCCACCACCCGGCCGGGAAGTCCTGGGATTGGACTGGACTTTGTAGCCTTCAGGGAGAAGAGTGTCAAACGCAGAGACAGAGCTGGCCTTAAACCACGTCTCAGTGGTGTTTGATAGCAGAGCGAGAATGGAGTGAAGCTGGTTGCCCCCTTTAAAAGATTTGTGAGGGGGGCACAGGGGTGGGGTGCCAACACTGGGGGGAAGGGTGATGGGGGAAGGGTGATAGGGGAAGGAACGGTGAAAGGAGAGGGGGGTTGAAGAGGGAAGGAAGATGTCTGTCAAGAAGGTTGAGGTGGGGCTGAGATCCCTGGGTCATGATAGTGCGATTATGATAGAAATTAATGGTGCATTTGGAAGAAGCAAAGTGAGCCAAGAGCAGTTCCCATCTGGTGATGCCAGTAATGGGTGAGGAGGAGAAAGGGGAGAGGACAGAGACCATATGGGGGTCCATAGGTTGGAAGAAGGAACGTAGCATTGATGTATGTGTCCGGGTTGGAGCTTAGGCAAGGGCCACCTGCCCCAAACATAATACATCATGAGGCTTCGCAAACATGTATTTTGGGTTACTCCCCACTGCCTCTGGTCTTGCATACCTCTCAACTCACATGCTGTTGGTGGGTATAACCCTCTGCAAGGACAGCTAATAGTATGCACATATGGCACCAGTATTCTAGAACTGAAGCATGCGTCCCTTTAAATGTGCTTTTTCTGGCCAAGGACAGACCTCAAGGTGTTTACTTACCTCTGACATGTTTTATCCTGCTTTAAGGTCTGGTGTAGGGCAGGGAGTATGCTTGGGGAATAATGAAGTTTAAGGTGAGGCTCCTGTTATGCCCCCTCAAACATAAACCCAGAGAAATCGACCATCAGAGTTTGCATTGGGAGGCAGCTCCCTTATGTTCTATACACCACAAATCTGCCTCAGGAGTGGGGGAGTTATGGCCATCAGAAGCCCCCATGCATCTTCAGTCGGGCCCGAAATTTCCCATTAGAGCACCTGCGACAAAGGGGAAGTGGACAAATAACACCAATGTAAACAGCTTGAGTCCTTGTTCCGAGTTTGGCTGTAATTCAGTGGTAATTCTGCCAAATTACTGAGAAAGTTGATTACGGTTACTGCCACCTGGTCTGTGTGTTTACCACTGGATTACAAGTGGTGGTAGGGCTGTGTTAGTCCACATGACTCCATGAAGTTTTTGGCTGAATTATCACTCAGGGTAATTCCGCCATAGTAATTCAGATGATTTTTGGCTTTAAAGTGGAGGATTTACCTCCAGCATGATGTGGAAATTCAGTTACTACTTTTTTACCGCTCCACCAAACTTGGAATGAGGCCCTTGGTGCTTTGCATGAAATCAAAAAGCATTCTCAGAGCATAATGAACACACATTTATATGTATGACATCTGTGACAGTGATTCAAGCCTGCAACTCTACTGAGCACATAATGCACACTGGCCTTTCTGCTTATTTAATTTAATAATAACGCCCTTCCAGTACATAAATTATGGGTCGCATGTACTCATGTGGAGTTAGCCTTTGGTAGGCAGGTGCTGGCTGCCATGCTTAACCAAGCAGATGGCTTCCCTGTACAGTGGGTTAATCTCTCTCTGTCCCTCCCGCAAGTCACTGGTTTGCACTCATAGGCTCTTAAAGTTAAAATCGCTCTTGCTGCATATTTATGGTAGTCTTAGAGCGCCCCCCCCCCCCCCCCGACAGCAGTCTATCTTAGGGACAGTGTTTGGAGACTGTTAGGGCTCTGCCACGGCTACCCCTGGCCCACCCAAAGCCCCAGATCTACATGAGTAATTGAAGGAATTAATAGGGGCAATCCTTAGGATCTCATAGCTGGCAAGTTTCATTGTGTCATGTGTGACACCTCAAGCTAGTCCTGGTGGTTTCCCTAGCACGCTGGAACTTGTACGCCTATACATACCTCTCAATCATTTGAATCCCCCGGGTGGGTAAAAACGTATGATTTTTTTTTTTGGCAGCTGCAAGACCATTTTAATGTGTATATGGTTAAGGAGCGTGGCTCATGAATTAATTGATTACATGATGGGTGATACCAACAAAAAGTGTGTGAGTTCAGCGGTATACCCATACTTCTAAAGGGTAAACTAAACTACAAGTCACACCATGCAGTGGTGAAAAAGGACTGGCCCGAGGTGTCACGCATGACACAGGGAAACAATGGTGTCTACAGGGCCGGTTTTGTGATTTGCAAGATCCAATGAAGCAAAAAAATGGGTAGGACCCCCTAATTTTCATTTCCATTGCCATAGTTGGGAGTATCTAGGGCTGGGCGATGTGGACCAAAAGTCATATCTCAATATTTTTGGACTGAATGGCGATATGCAATATATATCCCAATATTGTTTATGTGGGTTAAATGCTCAGTTGTAAACCGCCAACTACACGTGAGATGTCGCAAACACCTTTATTTACATTGATCAAAATAAAGTGCAAATACAGGGTTCCTCTTCCAGTTTGAGGATACACACAGATGTGTAAATATCAAAATATAAATAGGAAAGTCCATTTGAGCCAAGTCACACATTCCAAAATGCCACCCAGTAGCCATCGCTGGAAGTTCACCTCCAATTCTGAGCCACAACAGCAAAGCATTGTGGGTATGAAAATTAGCCCAAATGCAAACCTTTTTCTCCAGCAAATGGTCTTTGTCTAAGATGTTAACGATATTGTCTCATCCTTTGAAAATATAACGGTATATCTCCAAAACTCGATATATCACCCAGTCCTAGGAGTAATAAAACAGAAAATGACCTCACTGGGAGTGACAGTTCATATTTACTCATTATGTGGCCTTCCAGATTGTTTGGACTTCAATTCCCTTCAGCCCTAACCAGCATAGTGGTGAGGGATCATGGGAGTTGTAGTCCACAACTTCTTGAGGGCCTGTGATGAATTGACTTCTGCCCTGCAGGAGTACAAGGCTGAGTAGAGACTAAGATGCCCACTCAACCCTCACACTTCTACAAAATGTATGCTTGTGGTGAACTTTATAAATAAAGCTGGTGAATACTCACTGGTAGGGTCTATTAAAATTATATGAGATGTGCCTAGTCCCAAGCATAATTTACAGCTTGGAACTATACTCAGAAACATAATTAAAATGGCTGGATAAATTAGAGAGGAAAGTGTGGTGAAGGGTGCTAGAGCTAAGCATTAGCGTCCCTATTGAAGCCATTAGATGAGAACTTTGCTAACCCTCCTTAAATATTACTTATAAGAGTAAGTAGAGTTTATGGCTGCTGATACTCATGATTAGTAGTCCTAATTCAATGTTTGAATGATTCCAGTCACTTATTAAGAGACTACCAGGGGGACTGTAGCTTGGTATGAATTTATGAAATCCTGTAAAGAATTTCATGACCAAATAAACTGGTCACCTAACTTGGAAGAGAACTACTGGAACAATAAGAAGGCATTATATAAAAGCTTATGAATGGGATTGGTCAAATAACATCACTCAGATATCATCACTGAGGAACTTGAAGGAATTTTCTAAGCAATCCTTCAAACTCTTGACCCTTGCAAACTACAGGAAAGTCACCCAAAATAAGGAATTGCACCTTTTTATAAAGAAACTGAAATTGAACTGCATACCATCATTACTGATATCTGCCACTTGGGTTGGCTTACCTAGAATTGAAAGAACCTGTAGACTTTGCTCTGTATCTCTGGAAAGCATTTGTCCTTTATTAACCCCCCTCCCAAATTAAAGCCACAATATGAGCTATTATATAGTAAATATGTACATGATCTACACTCTATTGGGGATGATGCTTTTTGGACCTATTTAGCTTCTGGCCGATCAATAATAGTTTCCAATACTGTGTTTAATCTACGTAAAGAAATAATGAAGAATGTATGTCTGTAAATATATATGATGTTTAACTTATGCATGTTTTAAAGAATTTGATAAATGATTTGTTTAGCTGCTGAAGAATTTTATATATGGATATTTAGAATGTATTATATTATATTGAATTGATGTATCATGTAATTTAGTTATGTGTAATGTGTTGAAGGTTTGATTATAAACCATAAAACACTAAATAAAATAAAAATATATTCACATTAATCAAACACACAATCTGCAAGAAAACTAAATAGAACGCACTGTACAAAACCCACCCCTGTGGAAAGTACAGAGAAAATGTAACAGATAGAAGAATATAGCACTCTGAGCATGAATATAGGGTTCATAGGCAAATTATACACCACAAAAAGGATATGTCTTTGGATAAGTGATCTAACCAGTCTCTAGGTCCAAAATGGACCAAGGGAGCAGTTATTGGTCGATAGTACCTTGTTTCGGGTCAATGGCGGGTTGACGGCATGGAGCACGCTCAGTTCATGTACATTGGATGGTGTGTGCCCAAGCAGCAAGCAGACACCAAGCAAATTTGAATGCTGTTGCTCAGTACTGTTTCAAGGTGGCTTTTGGCAAAGCCGGTCACCAGCGCTAACCAGAGTCCGGTCTACCCGGGCCAAGTCAATTTCTAACCACCAGGAAGGGTTGACAAGTGATGCTCTAGAGGTTTGAGTCTTCAAACGCTGATGGTTCAAAACAGTGATCCTGTTGCTCCGCTCCAGTGTGCGGTTCGGGGAAGTGGCAGTTCCAGGACAAGTCGGATTGAGTCTTGGCATAACCTCTGGTTCGAGTAATGAAATGATTCTCCAGAAGTTCTCGTCGGCTCCAGGTGTCAAGCTGTGTGTGCCTTCCCCCTCCGGCTTCTTTGGTACTTTTGGACTTGCGCTCCTGATTCTACATACTTCATTGTGACTATTTTTCTGCAAACCATCTTCTACTGCTAAGGCCTCAGACATCTTGACACCCAGAGAATACGGTCCTCAATTTCATCTCTAGAGGGGTTTCTACCCCAGAGGGTTTCCCCTCAGGACTTTGGATCTACCTTAGCAGTGGCCCGGTTGCACACTTTGTGAATTAGTCAGGGGTGTCAGCCTGGCCACCACAAGAGATAGACTCTGCCTCTTACACAAAAATAGTTGCAGGAAACAAGAGGTAAGGGAATCTGTCACTTCTGAATCTGACAGTGATTCTGACACCTTCTTCACCAAAGTGGTTGATGACTTTGGAAAGTGCTACACTCCCAAAAGAGGTCCCATGAATCCTTCTCAGGTGTTTGTTGCAGAGTGAATTAAATAATTGTCCACAGGTGATTGGGCTAAAGCTAGCCTGTTTTAAGGGTCCAAACCCTGTTCTTGGAAGGAGTGGGCTTTGCCTTTCTGACTTCACACCCAAAGTGCTTTGTGCTAGACGAAGTGGAGGGGACAGGAAGGAGCGGCAGAGAGAAACAAGATGGTGGGACCTTCCCTCAACCATATAGAGCTCTCCCTGTCTACTCTAACTGCACCCCTTCTTAATAGGTTAAAAGCCCCTTTGGAATGCAGCCTCCTGGTGTGAAGCTACTCCTTTTAAATGGGCAAGCTCCTTTGATTTCTGGGCACAGGAGAGCTTCCTGTTGATGGCTCTCCCGGGGGAGGGTGTTACCTACCCTCACAAAGAGATCAACAAAGATACATGGCATTCAGGTTCCTGTCTTGTCACTTGGCAGGACCAGCCTGTCTGCCCAGAATATAAATCACCTTCCACAGCTCAGCTAGATCACAGGATCTGACATGTGTGATGTCAAATTGGGTTTGGTTAAAATAATTTTGAGTAATGCAATGCACCATGCCCTAACCCAGATTTAGAGTTTACCATGCCACCAGCATGGGCTTCTTATGATCATAATATTTTTGAAAAGGGGTGCTATCGGAAGTCCGGCTTCCAATAATGATTCACTGGGGTCTTCTATAATCATAAATAGAGCTGTTTATGTGTTCATACTTTTTATGGGTAACAGCTCCAACCTCCTCTCTCCACAACCAACTCCCTTGGTGGGATTCCATTATGGAATGGAATTCCGCCACCACTCCATTACACCTCATCCCGATCAGGGATGAGATCATAACATTTCTTCCCCCTTTACACTCCACTTCAACTCTACTGTGAGGGGTCAGAAATAGAAGGCGGGCAACTTTTAGATGATTTCTCAAACTTTGTCATTTTATTAAAGTATAAGTCTCATCAAACACCTTACTATCCCTACTCTGATGGGGATTTCCCTGCCCATCAAAATTAAAGGAAAGCACTAACACAGGATAGCTGGACCTCACACTTAAACATCAAATACATAAATATATGGCATTTCACAATAACATCAACAATGATATTCACAGTCTTTCTTGGTAACCTGGGTGAACTCCCCTTCCCCTGGTTTCAAGGTAATTTCAGTTCCAATATTCAGCAAAAAGAAACAAGGAAATCCGGGTTTGTAATAAAGTCTCAGTTCAGTTCTTTGTTCCTTCAATGGGTCATGTAAGGAACACATGGTGGCAACAGTAAAGACAGCCACAAGTGATCACAGTTCCTAGGTATTTACTGAACAATGAATGCAGGATGGTAAAATCCAAAAATCTAAGATTGGAGCAAGCGTCGAGTCAAAATAAAAGGGCCTATACTAAGAAAAACCTATTGCCAAATCCTCACAACTAATTACAGAAAGAGTGTGGGATAGAGTTTGAATAAAGAAAAGAAGTGTTCCAACTAATAAGTCAGGATGTGAGTGCCAGGATCCTCCTTCCCCACAGTTTCAGCACGGGACAAGGTAGGACCTTGGCGCACAGCACGAGCCGACAGTTCTGTTCCAGCTAATAAGTTCTTCGATGGTAAATTCTCTTTTCATTAAAAAGTCTCTTGCCTTCGAGGCCTGATGTATCCAACAAACAAAGAGTTATTTTACACAGTTCATATTGGGTGATGTCTTCACCCCTGGGTCCTCCTCTTACGGGTGTAGACCCCTCAAACTGTTTCATTATCGATACCAGAACTTTCGGTAGCTGTGTCTCCTGCTTCCGAGGGTCTGAAAGTTCCAAAAGAAACAAAACAAAACAACAAACAAAAGTTCCTTTCGGATTGCACTCGAGGTGAGGATTCATCAACTCCGGGTCCCCCTCTTACGGGAGTAGACCCTTCCTAAATCTCAGTCTCCCCCCAGCAGGGTTCACTATGACTTACTCCCTCTTTCTAGGGTGATGGTCCTTCACCCTGGGGTCCCCCTCTTCCGGGCGCAGACCCTTTTCAAATATTTGTCTTGGCTCTCAGCCCCCCTCTTCCGGGTTCACTATGGCTTTGCACAAAGACAGTTCACCTTTTAACTTTCAGCAGTCGTAATGTCTTTTCAAACAATTCTTGTGGACATCCCTCCACCGGGTTCACTCTTGCCACTTCTCAATTCCCTTTTACTTGTATTGATTGCGGGAGTCACTTCCCTTGCTTATCTGCCCATAAGCTCATTTCATCATGCAGGATTCACTTCCCTTAGCTTTTGCAGTCATCCGGTACAGAGGATTTTACAAGACCACTGTATGACCACTTTGACCTTTTTCCGCCACCTCCCAAGGGCTTCTGGTTACGGTAGTTTTCTACCATCGGGTGCCCAGAGTTTCCTGCCTGAGCAACCACGTGGTGCGGTCCTCCTCTGTTGCTTGTTTTCCCCCTCGTATCTTTAAAAGTTCAAATTAGCCGTTGGCTACTTTTTGTTCAACGCAGATTGGTTTCTTATTGATTCACCCCTCGACTCACCGGCTCTGATGAACCGCTTGCCCTTCTTTATCCTTGGAGTCAAGGTTGGTACTACCAAGACCAGCATCCTTCCCCAGCCTGGTTATCAGCAGAGGAGGGTCTTGCGTACCGTAGACATCTGCTGCAACACACGCTGGCCTTTGTTTACGGTCTTATGGTCCCATCTGCAGTGGTTTCACAGGCCTTGATCAGAAAGGGCAAGGTTACTTCTCTCCTGGTCACCCTCTCGGTATTCTCCGTCTTTCACCTCCACTTGAACTGCCGTGCTGAGTTAGCTCTCAAGTTGTGCTGTCTGCCTTGCTCGTCTTGTGGTCCACCTTTTATCCCTGTGGGGAAGGGAAATGGCTGTTAGAGGTGTGTGTGTGTGATTCTGGTAAGTTGCCTGACTTTGCCAGACCCTGTATTGGGACATGTCGGGGGTAACGGCTCTGGTGTTAGTCCGTTGTCTTCCATGTTCTGCGAAAGTGTTTATATTGGGAAAGGAGGGCATTGTTTTGGAATATCCTATGTGGTTGGATGGGGAAAAGGTGTTGAAAGAAGGGGATACAGCGTCTCACCCGTCAGTGACCCACTTCTACTCCCCAAGGAGCCCCATCCAGGTTATCCTCCCTCTCTGGTGAACCCCTAGGAACTGGATCCAATAGCGATGACCCTGTCCTGGCCACTCGGATGACAGATCCTCGGAGACACCTTCAGGTTTCTCACATATCCTTCCCCTATGCAAAGGTTTTTGGTTGGATTTCCTGTTAAGGCTGGCCAAAGAACAGGGTTGAGAGATGTCCAGGCACTCTTGCATAGTCCACTGATCGATTTTAAGAGGTGATGGAATATTATCTGCCTCTCTACAATAACCTACAAATTGGGTTTCGAAGGCTATCTTGGGTTTCATGGCTTCTGAGTTTTCCCAATCCCATACTGGAATTTTGGGAATAAGTGATTTTCCTGCCAGGATCTTTGGGGCAGAAAGTCTCTGAAGGGGGTGGTGATTCCTGTAACAGAATAGAGAAGATGGGGAAGTCACGCCCCAAAAATACCTCCTCAGGGAGTTCTGGAATGATGGCAGATGTTATTTCACAGGTGTTGCCCCAGATTTCTATGTGTACGGGTATCTTAGGATAGATTTAGTTGTCTCCATGTACATAAATTACTCGGACTAGGGATGCATGTTTAGGTCTTGGGGTGTAACTAAATCGGCAAGTATAGTGGTCTGCTTACTACCGGAGTTGATTAAAGGCTTGACCTGTTTCCCATTCACCCAAGCCTTTTCATAGGTGAACTCGATAGGGGTTTCACATAAGCACATGCTAAAGGTCTCTAGCTCTTCCTCTGCTTCTTCCCATTCTTCACCCTTCAAGCAGCCTATTTCCATAGGTTTGTCCTTTATAGTCTTTGGACAGTGTCTAGCTAGATGTCTGGTTTCTCTACAGGAAAATCAGACCAACAGAGGTGGTTTGCTTCCTTTTACTTCCTTCATTTGCTTTCATCTTGGATCAGGTTTCTTGATTTCTACTCTTCCTCGAGGCATCTCTTCCTTGGCTCTATATGACCCCCCCTTTTTTATCTATTCCATGGGGTGAAAAGTGATGGATGGGTCTATGATGTCTTGTCGATTTCCCCCTCGATGGGCTGGCTTGGAAGTATTTAGCTGCATCTGCGTGGTTTTGCGCAGTCTCAATGGCCATGGCTAGGGTAGGTCAATTTAATTGACGGCCAGATTTTTGCAAAAAAAAGCGGGTAAGGAGTTTGTAAATTGTTTTAAGGTAATCATCTCAATCAGTTCTTCTAGGGTTTTATTATTAATCCATAATGTCACCATGTTTTTGATCCGTTCGCCCATCTCCAAGGCAGTTTCTCCCGGGGTCAACCTAATGGCTCATAATTTCTGGCGATAAAAATTGCTGATTTTTCCCACTCTTTTCAACAAGCCTACCTTGGTGGATAGGAAGGAGGCTCCCAGTGTAAGGTTGAGTAGTTGATGATAAGAGGCTTGGAATTCCCCTTTTTAACAAGGGTCCCAAATAGCATTTCTTAAGGTTCTCTCCTCATCCGAGATGTTCGGCCAAGCGTTCGAAGTTTAGGAAAACATTTCCCAGAAGTTCACCTTCGAGATATGGTTGAATTACACCTTTTGGTAGTAACAGCCTTGCCTTCAATTCCGTTAGTCTAGTTAGATTTTCCTAGAGTTTGTTTTTGGCCTGTATCTGATGGGTTGCCAATCAGGCAATAATATTGGCTAGATCAGCCATTTCTTCTGGGGGTGTAAGGGTTTCCCCTATGTTGTCTGTATCAGAAAAAAAAATTTGACCCCTTCAGATAAAGTTTCTAAATCCTCAGAGTTGTCTGATTCTGAGTCTGTCGAATGAGTGGACTGGGAGGGAGTAGGTTTTAACCCTAATGGTCCCGCTGCCGAGGGAAACTGAATACCATAAAAAAAAGGCTTGGAGGGAAAAGGATTCAGAGCACTGGGTCTGATGAAAGGAAAGACCGGACGGATTTTTAGAATTATTCGGTCCCACGGTTGGATGTTATAATGAGAGAGTGGGAGGGTATCTTCTAAGACTTGAGTCTTAAAGAACAGATACTGTTGACTAGAGGGAATATGTAACTGAGAGGACAGCACCTCTTTTAAGATGGATGCACAGTCAGAATCTAGGAAATCAACTATTTTATTTTCTCCTTCCTGTGGTACCACAAATATTAGCATGGGTTTAAATATTTATCAACTGAATGTAATCCCACGGCTGACACCATAAGTAAGGAACTCATGGTGGCAACAGTAAAGACAGACACAAGTGATCACAGTTCAGGGGTGTTTATTGAACAATGAATGCAGGGTAGAAAAACACCTAAACTAAACCTAAATCTAAAATGGGAGCAGCGTCGACCATCAAATGAAAAATAAGGCAGTCCTAGTGGCATTGTGCCAAAATAAAAGGGACTATACTAAGTAAAAGAGCCTATACTAATAAAAACCTATTGCCAATTCCTTACAACTAATTACAGAAAGAGTGTGGCAAGAGTTCCAAATAATAAGTCAGGATGTGAGTGCCAGGGGTCTTCGATCCCCACGTTTTCAGCATAGGATAAACTCGGGTTTTCTCAGCACGAGCTAACAGTTCCGTTCTAGCTATCAAGTTCTTTGATAGTAAAGTCTCTTTTTATGAAAAAGTCTCTTGCCTTCGAGGCCTGATGCATCCAAAAAACAAACACAAACAAAGAGTTTGTTTCCACAGTTCCCATTGGGTGAAGGCTTCACCCCTGGGTCCCCCTCTTCAGGGCTCAGACCCCTCTAACTGTCCTTTATCGATACCACAACCTTCAGTGGCTGAGTCTCCTGCTTCCGAGGGTCTGATAGTTCCAAAATAAATTAAACAAAACAACAAACAAAAGTTCCTTTTGGATTGCACTCGAGGTGAGGATTCATCACCTTTGGTTCCCCCTCTTCCGGACGTAGACCCTTCCTAAATCTCAGCCTCTCTCTGCCGGGTTCACTATGGCTTATTGCCTCTTTCTATGGTGATGGTTCTTCACCCCGGGGTCCCCCTATTCGGGGTGTAGACCCCTTTTGAATATGTGTCTCGGTTCTCAGCCTCTGTCTTCCGGGTTCACTATGGCTTTGCACAAAAACAGTTCACCTTTTATCATTCAGCACTTTTAATGTCTTTTCAAACAATACTTGTGGACACCCCTCTACCGGGTTCACTTTTGCCACTTCTCAATTCCCTTTTACTTTTAATGATTGCGGGAGTCACTTCCCTTGCTTATCTGCTCATACGCTCATTTCATCATGCAGGATTCACTTCCCTTAGCTTTTGCAATCATCCACCAGTCAAAGACTTTCGATGGTACAGAGGATTTTACAAGACCCCTGTATTACCACTTTGACCTTTCTTCGCCTCTTCCCAAGTTCTTCTCATTACAGTAGTTTTCTACCATCGGTTAATCACCCACATGGTGCCGGCGTCCTCTGTTGCTGGTTTTCCCCCTCCTTCCACAATCATATCATTGGCTACTTTATCGTTCAACACAGTTCAGTTTCTTATTGATTCTCCCATCGACTCAACAGCTGTGATGAACCACTTGCTTTTCTTTATCCTTGGAGTCAAGGTTGGTACTACCAGGACCAGCGTCCTCCCCCGGCATGGTTATCAGCGAAGGAGGGTCTTGCGTACGTAGACATCTGCTGCAACACACGCTGGCCTTTGTTTGCGGTCTTATGTTCCCATCTCTCTTATGTTACTTCTCTCCTTATCACCCTCTCGGTATTCGCCGTCTTTCGCCTCCTCTTGAACTGCCGTGCTGAGTTAGCTCTCACGTTGGGCGGTCTGCCTTGCTCGTCTTGTGCTGTTGTGCTCCACCTTTTATCCCTGAGGGGAAGGGAAAGGGCCGTCAGCTTTGTGTGAATCTGGTCATTTGCCTGACTTTGCCTGACCCTTGTATTGGGACATGTTGGCTAAATGGCTCTGGTGTTAGTCCGTTGTGTTCCGTGTTGTGCGAAATTGTTTGGGTCAGGAAAGGGGAATGGGGCAGTGTTTTGGAAGATCCTATGTGGTAGGATGGGGAAAAGGTATTGAAAGAATGGGGATACTGTGTCTCACCCATCGGTGTCCCACGTCTACCCTCCAAGGATCCCCCATCCCAGTGATCCTCCCTCACTGGTCCACCCCCAGGAACTGGATCCAATAGCGATAGCCGTGTCCTGGCCACCTGGATGACAGATCCTCGGCGACTACCCAGGGAGACACCTTCAGGTTTCTCACAATCAAAAGAAAGTTTTGTTAACCAAAGTTCAAACAACAGAAAAACGTCTCTTCTTCCTGGAATAAAGACTTTCCACATCATCAAATAGCATCAGTGTTATTTCCAGCCAAGATGCTTTGCCACAACTTCTAATTATCCAAGAAGAAACACCACTGTTCCTTATTAGGTTAAAATAAACACAACTGGTGGTAATATTAATGAAACATAGCTTTTGGTCAACACTTAGTAAGTCTTTCATTATAATATTAGGAATCAGAGTTTTTATCTTTGTCAGGATGACTTCACAGCACTTCTACTTTCATCTAAGCAACTCTCATCGCATCTCATCTCATCGAGTAACTTCGGCAAGATTTCACCATTGGGTCTACTTCTCTACCTCATAGTAATCCACTTCCAATTGTGCTAATGAAGTTTCAAATCAACTGAATCTGTTTTTTTTTCCAGATATGATAAGATTCACTTTATGACACTCTTCCTCTGAATACTCCCCTTTCCAGAATGACTGCCTCTTTTCCACTCTTGTCTGTCTGCAACAACGACAACCCACAATTGCCCTTAGGATACACTTCTCTATTCTTCCTATTGGCTTTGGCAATATAGGTTGTATCAGCTTCTAAATAATAATTACAAGCAGCAAGCTTTCATTTCCCCAACCTTGCCTTTACCCCTTTCTATTCTGCCAACCAGGATATTTTACCCAGAGGCTTTGTTGTCAGTCTCTCTTGGCTTCAGTTAATGTTTGCACACTCTTGGATTGGGCAATGCTGATGTTCTGTTATGCTTATGACAATGCTTGCACAGTTCCTTGGCTTTGGTAAAGGGTGGTTTCACTCCTGATTGAAGAAAACACATTGTTAACTGTTGGCTGGGGCAATGCTTGCTCTTTACAACTTGTAATGATAATGTTCAGACACTAAGCATTTATTGTTATATTGGTTTAACTACTTTAGTTACCCGCTAACCCACCCTCTGACGATTGCGGGATGCTACCCAGGGCATGCCATTTTTTAACTACCACTACTCAAACCTTGGAGGAAACCAGCAAGACGTCAGCAGAATCTAGAGTTTTGGATAACTTCCGGGCTTTAGAGAACTGCTACCCCCCTTATGTCAAGGCCCTCCAAACGAACAGCCAAATGCCCTGGAGTACATCTCCCCAGAGCAATGAAAACATCCCACAACCACCTTCTCTGGCAGTTCCAGCAATTAAACATGAAGCTGCTACTAATGGCGAGGGGTCAGCCAAACAAAAGGTTCACAATAAAACACTCAAGGCAGCACTATTAAACACACGGTCCTTAAATAAGCATGCAACTGACATCAATGACTGTATTATAGATAATGAGGTATGCCTTCTATTTCTGACCAAAAAATGGATTTCGGAAAACTAGTGGGCCCATGATAACCCTTGCAGTTCCTGATGGGCACACAATCTATTGCAAAAATTGAGAAGATAGGAAGGGTGGGGGAGTGGCTATTATTGCCAGAAGTGATCTCCCCTTTGCAACTCTCCTAGCCACTGCAACGGGTGTGAGAGCTTACATCTCAAACTCACCCCACCCTCTGCAGCTGCATAAACTTCATTCTAATTTATCGTCCGCCAACCATCATGGATTCCTTTAATAATGAAGTACTGTAATTATGTTGGTTTGCACGCATTGCTGCAATCAAAATAACACTACTCTCCCGGCTGCTACACGTGGTGGGCTCTCTTCCGTTAGATATTCCCTCCAAGATGAGTCAGGCACTACAAAAGGAGGTTACTAATTTTGTGTGGCACGGGAAAAAACCCAGGATAAAAAAGAACGTTTTGACTAGACCGCCCCTTTTGGGAGGACTCGGGGTCCCTAATATCGAGAGGTATATTCTGGCCATGCAAGTAGCACCTATGTTAAAGTGGATGGGAGGGGACACACTGAAAGGTTGGATGCGAATAGAGCAAGGGGTAACCACTATCCCCCTGGGTATACTGCATGCACTAAGGACACGGGCCAGTGGAGCGGGAGGACAGCTATTGGAAGCCACCCGAGTGTCACTCAGGGGCTGGGACAGAGCACTCCGAAGGTGCCACATTTCACCGGGTCTAGGACCCTTTACACCAATGGCACACAACCAAGACTTTACCCCCGGGAAACAAAATAGGTTCTGGGATAACTGGGGACAGACACAGACACTCCACCTAAAAGAGTTCTTTCGCGAGGGAAACCCTCTCACATTTGAGGAGTATAAACAGAAATTTGGAATAAGGAAAATAGAAAGATATACATATATACAAATCAGGCATTGGATATCACAGAAGGAGGTCAAGAAGGTGGCATCCAGGAACCCAATAGGGATGGAACTAACCCTCCAGGAGGGAGGGACAATGAGAGCGCTATCCAGAATGTATAAACTACGCTATCCCCACCAAAAATATTGCTGTATATATGGTCGTCTGTAACACCATAGGTGATATTGTTGGGGGGATAATTTGTGGCAGTTGTGGGGTGTCCCCCGCACATTTAGAAATAATGCAGGGGTTGCAGGAGTGTCCCCCGCAGGGTCCATGCCTCAATATCGCCGCAAAAATATGGCGATATTTTTGTATCGCAATATTTTTGCGGGGATATTAACACATGAACCTAAACTACTAGACAAGGCACAAGAGGGGGATAAACTCTCATACAAAGACAACTGGGGGAGGGATCTGGCACACCAACCATGAGGAGGAATGGGGCAAATATGGAGGAGGGCACAAAAGACGTCCAGATGCATGGCGATTAAAGAGATTGCCTATAAATGATCTTACAGGTGGTATTTGACCCCACATAGGCTATATAAAATGAACCCCTCCTATCCCTCTGACTGCTGGAGACAATGCGGTGCCAGAGCGAACTTATATCATATGTGGTGGGCCTGCCCCAAAGAAACGATATGCTGGAAGGCGGTCCTAGGGCACATAAAAGACATCACAGGGAAACAACTTCCACTCACACCAAAGGTGGTATTATTGGGAACTGAGGTAGAAAGAGTTTACTCTGCGACAGGGAATAATGCCTCCCTCATTACTTAATTACTAATGGCAGCAAGGATGACCTTAGCCCAAGGGTGGAAAAATGTGGAAGGCCCCATAATTGCATGCTGGTGGGTCAAAATCTGGAATGTACTGGCAATGGAAAAAGTGGCAGCTCTGAGGGAGAGTAAGTATCAGAAATTCCTAGCAATAATGGACCCATTCCTAGAGTTTGTCAAAAATCAGGAAGCCCAACATTACAGACCAGCGCTAATGAGAGCAATCCTAAACTAAAAGTTCAATGGTTTGAGAATGAAATAACCCGCTAAAACTATGCCTGGAGACGGAATACCTCACGTCCACTAATTAATCAAAGGAAGCAGAAATCGAAATAATACCGGTTGGGGAGAGGGTGGGAAAGGTAAGGGGGGGATGCGTAAAGCTGGAACTGTTAGTATTATCGAGGAAATGGACTAATTAATCGCACAACCACGGACTCTGGAGGGAATTGCTTTGGGACTGGTACCCCAAATTAAAAATATATTATGTACTGAGGCTGCCATGCCGTTAATGCGATGTAACTGTGATTGTGCTTGAAAATGAAAATAAAGTTTTGAAAAAAGTAAAAATAATGAAGTACTGCATATTCTTGCAGATTGTACTAAAATACAAACCGCCTTGTAAGAAAAGATACTTAAGGCTAGGGATAAAATACAAGCTTAGATCAATGCTCAACTTAATATATCAAGCAAATCTCCCATGTGATCACTTGCTCCCCTCCTCAAGCCCTGGCACCTCCTGATGACGGCCCCTCATTTAGTTTCTCGGAAGTAACTAGTTCAGATTTGTTGTACACCTTAGGTGATGTGCACCCGACAACTGGACCTGACAACGTAATCCCCCAAAAATGATCCTGGACAGTAAGGATTTTTTTGCCCCCTTCCTGGCACGATTTGTCAACTCCTCTGTTCGTACCCACTTAGTGCCGGACGGCATCAAAAATGTTACAGTCACCCACCTTTTGAAAAAAACAGGACTAGACCCCAGTGATGCAACCAACCTAAGACCCATTACGAACTGCAACTTTTTCTTAACATTTTTAGATAAAGTAGCCACCCGTAAATTTCAGACCTATATTGAAGCCACGAATATTCTACATCCGATGCAGTCAGGTTTTTGTCCTGTCCATAGTACTGAGACAGCCCTGATCGATTTTCACAGCCCCATGCTGAGCATCATGGACCTGGGCAAGTCCGGCCTCCTGGTGCTATTAGATCTATCGGCCACATTCGATTTACCGGACCATGAGCCACTCATGTATATCCTAAGGGGACACTTGCCACTGCTCGGATTCTCTCTTTCCTGCCTGGAAGACAGTCCATAGTCTGCTGGGGGGAGGCTACAGCGGCTCCCTCTCTCTCCACCTGTTGGGTGCCGCAAGGAGCCTGCATGTCCCACTTATTGTTCAACCTTTACATCCTATCCTTATGCAGCCTCCTAGAAAAACTGTCTTTTTAGGAAATCCCCCATTTACCTTAAGTCAACCTTTGCGTGGTACGATTCCCTGCCCACTCTTAGATCTGCTAACACCAATCTAGTTGCCCGCCCATACGTCAAGAAATCCAAAGGACTGGGAAGATCTTTTGCAAACTGCACCTCCAGAATCTGGAAAGACTTCCCTGCATCGTTGCACTCAGATTCCAATATAAAGTCAATTAATAAGGCACTGAAAACCTTTCTTTTTGCCTAGTGCTCCCTGAGTCTTTCCTCATCCTCCTTAGCCTGCCTTGTCCTGTTATTTTCTGTTGTCTTTTGTATTTGTGTGTGCCCTGATGCCTGCGGGCTTCGACGCGTAATATACAAATAAAATAAAAATAAAATTTAGCATAGATTCGGAGATTACCCTTCATCTCAGAATTAAGCACATGCACACACACACGACCACTCCTTTATGTGTTTTCAACAAGATTAATGTTCAATGAGGAAGTTTCACCACGTTTCTTTCTTACGCAAGTGAAAGAAATGATATTTGCTTATACATGAGTGCTACATTTCAAGTGCTCCATTGTTTGACAATCAACGGTCACTTTCATACCTCTGTTACGGGTATGCGAGTGATTGCATTTAGATACTGTTGCCGGCAGGGTTCGTGCAAGGGATCAGAGCGCTCGGTAAGACTCACTGGCTTCTGTATTTCTTCCTACACGCGCTGCAGGACTTCTGTGACTTCTGGCTTCTGTTTGGACCCACAACCTTCCTTGTTGAAGTTGTCTCTGGTCAGGCCACGCAATTAAGGAGCCCCACTCGCTCCTGAGACTCACGGCTTCACAGCACCTTCTGGCCACAATCTCTGGCACACTTCCTGCTGCGCAATCTCTGCAATTAGGTTAACATGGGGAAAAGCAGCTTTCCTTCACGCCTCCTGCTGCAACCTCTGCAGATCAGAGTTTGGCGGAACAGGACCCTTGCAGTTGAAAATCTGCTGATTCAAATGATTCAAAGTCCTGGCGTCTCTTCAGTTTTCCCACTTCTTCCTGGATTGTCAACACTGTGCTCTCTTATTTCTGCTTCTACTGCTGCTGCTAGTACTCCAGCCACAGTTCCATCTCCATCCGATGACCTGCCCCTGGGGCAGCCTTTTAAGCCTCTGAGCTTCCTTTGGGGTGGGCTATCAGGTTTGATTGCCTGACTACTGCTGTAACATTGCTCTTTAGCCCTCTTGCTCATCTCAGTACTCCTGGGATTATGGGACTCATAGTCCCTGACAACAAAGACAGGTTTTCTGACTTTTATTGCTTGGCAAAAAGCCATTACAAGTGTTGGATTGCAGGGAAAGTTAAACAGGGGGGGTTCCCAGTTTTCCTGACCTGTTCCCCCCCTCATGTGATCCTCCCGCAGAACACCACCCTCAGGGTCGGGATCAGGAACCGTCTGCCCTTCCATGGCCACATGCAAAGAGTCCCAGTCCAGGTTTATGGGGGAATCATTGCTGATTCATTACACTACACACACTTCGCAGTTCTGCTCAGATTCCACCAACGACCATCCTGTGTCAGAACGCTAGTCCTGGCTACCCTAACCACCCTAATGGGAACACAAAACTTAAAGTCCACTTTATGCACGGAATGTGGCAATCTAACCCTAATCATATCACCCACTCTAACTTCCACATACCCAACACTGTTACTTGTATCATACTAAGCCTTCATTTTTCCTTTACTCCTCATCACAGCATCTTCATCCACATACCTTCTCATCATTCTTCTGTCATTATGGAACATGTCCTCTAACCAACTGGGACACCTTGCATCTCTGTGGCATCTACCCCTCAAACTCAAATGGTGATTTGTTAGTAGATATGTTTTTTTTACTCTGTACGCATGCAGCATCCTAGTCATTTCTTCTTCTAGTTCTAATACCATTGTTCTACTTAATTGTACTGTGTTTTTAATCACCTGATTGAAGAGATCTGTAAACCACTGTCTTTGGGTGATTTATTGGTGGTGTTATATGCCTAATCCCATTTACCTTTATAAACCTTCTCAAATTGTGTCCCATTGTCTGTGACAATCTCACGGGGCACTCCCTCTCTGCTAAATTTGTTCTCCAAAAATGTAATCACTACATCTGTTGTGATCTCCCTCACGAATTGAACTTCCTGCCAATCAATGGCTGTAATAATCTATCAACACCAATGCATAGCTCTGTTTCTCCCGAGTGTTGTAGAACAGTTCTATTAGGTCTATCGCTTCCTTGTTCCGTGGCTCAGTCTATATTTCGGACGGCACTAGGGGAAGTATTCTTGTGAGTAATATGTTATCACTCATATTGCACTGCACACACTCCTTGATGTATCTGTCTATTTTCCTGTCCATACCTGGCCACCAAAAGTGTTTTCTGAACACCCCTTCAGGCCTGCCATGCCTTAGTGACTAATATGTGCATTGTTTATTATTTACATTCTGACATCCTTAGTGGGGGTATTACCTTCGCATCCATCCTTAATATTCCTCCCTCAAGTGATAACTCCTTCCCCACTATACCAAATGGTTTAAATTCTCCAGGTTCTTTGGCAGCAGCCATCCCTTCAAAACATAATGACTTACTTCCTGAATAATAATGTGAGGAGCCAGGAATGAGACATGGACACAAAGGACGTAAGTTTGTTGCCATAAACCTTTATTCAAATAAAAAGGGATTGGAAAATGCCTTGCTGTCCATACTCTAGGAGGTATTTTCCCTACCTCATCCAAAACTAAGGGTCTGTCCAATGTTAAGATGTCCAAAGTAAACTGTCCTGTGTCCCAAATCCTATCCTCACATTGTAAAAGTAACTCTAAGGTGCTAAGGGCAATGTCTCTGGTCTTGAAAGGTGCACAAATGTTCAAGTTCAAAATAGATATATATATATTTACTCAAACACAAAGGTTCCAACTGGATAAGGTTCACAGTCCCAGGGGACGGCTCCCTTGCACAGGTTTCTCTTCAAGAGACTTCAAGACTCCTAAGGGTACAAATCCTACTTGGAGTTCTTTGGTCAACACACAAAATTAAACACCTTGTATTCAGCATAACTTAGATGTGACTCCCAACTTCGTATTACACCTGGTGTACTCCCCCACCAGGTTCTTTTCTACTCTAATTTAACTTTACTCACATTCTTGACTTTTGCCTGGTGTATTCCTTCGCAACGACTTCTTTACCTGATTTGTTTTACACACTTTCAAACTTGACTTTGGCCTGGTATACTCTCCTGCCAGGACTTTTAATGTGGATCACTTTACACACTTGCAAACCTGACTTTGCCTGGTATACTCTACTGGCAGGGCTTTTCATGTGATTTACTTTACACACTTGCAAACCTGGCTTTGCTTGGTTTACTCTCCTGCCAGGGCTTTTAGTGTGATTTGCTTTACACAATTGCAAACCTGACTTTGCCTGGTATACTCTACTGGCAGGGCATTTAATGTGATTTACATCACACACTTGCAAACATGGCTTTGCCTGATATATGCTCCTGCCAGGGCTTTTAATGTGATTCACTACACACACTTGCAAACATGGCTTAGCTTGGTTTACTCGCCTGCTAGGACTTTTAATGTGATTCACCTTACACACTTGGCTTTGCCTTGTATACTCTCTTGCCAGGGCTTTTAAGCTATTTCACTTCACACACTTGCAAACATGGCTTAGCTTGGTTTACTCTCCTGCTAGGGATTAATGTGATTCACCTTACACACTTGGTTTTGCCTGGTATACCCTCCTCCCAGGGCTTTTAATGTTATTTACTTTACACACTTGCAAACTTGACTTTGTTACATTCACCTCTATTAGTTTGTTTTCGGTAATAATGAATCCCATATTCTCTTTCTTTCATTCACTTCACTGTCCTTTAACGTTCTTTGGTAGTGTTGTCGAAGCAACCCGGTGTGTCAATCCCCTTCCTTAGGATTCACAGGCTTTCTGTGGTGGTAAACGGGAAGTGGCAGTTTGGTGCCCCACTTTCACCACGCAGGTTCACCGGCTTCACGTTCATTGCGGCTCCTGCCTGGTTGCTGAATTCTTCTCTGTGGTCGAGCAATGTAGGTGCTGCTCTTCAGTTCCTGTGACTGCCAACCAAGCTTGCCTTCTTCTTCTACTGCGGTCTCAGCGCGGCAAACCTTCTCCTGCAGACTTCCTCCTTCTGCCTTCCCCTGGAGCCAGCTGACTCCACAGACTTTTCTTCAGCAATTCGCTGGTCCCTCGGTCGATGCTTTGAGGACACGGCTTCCCCAGGTAGCTCTCTCTTTCTCCATTCAGGTTCTGCCTTTTACATGTCCTGGCACATATCTTACGCTCGTAACCCCTAGATCGTGTTCTGCACTTCTCAGCCTCATGGATCCTTATTGCTCCATTCATCCTCCTTGTCTCAGTATTCTCATATGCATAAAAATGTTGGGCAGTTCTTGGTACTTTTGTCACATGATACTGGAAGAGGTTTTAAGTAGGTTTTGTGGTTAGTCTTACAATAAGCCATAAAAGCTTGAGATATGGGGGAAACAGCCCTAAAATGGAAAGGGGGTAAATATCTTTACCTGATGAGGCCATGTTATCCTTTGAAGGTCACCTATCCCCATGTTGTCATTTCCCATATAGCTGCCCCCATGGTCAGGATCAGCCAGTGGCTGCCGTCCCCTGGACACATGTGGAGAGGCTTCGCCTGGGAAAGGAGTGATGACATTATCAGATTCATCACAATAACATCATAATTGTGTGCACTCATCCACTTCTCTTTGCATATGGAACATCCAGCCAAGAAACATACTTCAGCCGCATATATTCCCTCATCTTCCATCCTTTCAGCACTGGTATTTTGCTTCTCTGTTATAGGTATCTTGACAGACAATCAGCCACATTATTATGTTGACCTTCCTTAAATACTATCTTATATTTATACTCCACTAATATTGTTGCAATCCTAAATAATCTAGGCAATGTATTCTCCACTCACGCAACACTTTAGGGCCCGATTCATGGAATAATCTTTGCTGCAAAAACGGGATATGCGCTCGAAATTGCGCGCAAGTCCTGTTTGTTGTTTCATGGAACACAATGCGCTGGCCTTACCCGGGACTTGCGAGAAATCTGTACCGGTCCAACACGTCACTGCGAGCCGACAAACGTCTTGCGCAAGTCTCTAAGGGAAGGGCCGGCCGGGCCAGCGCAGCCACCAAAAAGGGAGCGGAACACATGGAATGAGGAAGAGCAAGTGAAAATGTGGGTGTTACGAGGGACGTTCCACTGTCAAAGAATCACACCGCCCATACGCACGGAAAACAACCGTATTCATGGAATTGAACAGGGAACGCCAGCACGCAAAAAAACGTACGCAAATCCCGAAAACACCTACGCCACGCGATAGCAGGCGTAAACGTCAACGCGCACACAAACAAATGCATAAAAATCATGCGTGATCAACAAACACACGTATACAGCCACGATTAATGCACCCTTTGTTGCAGCAGTCATCCTGGGACAGCGCAGGTGGTGGATGGCCAGGGCCCAGATCTTCCACCCAAGGACCAGCCTTTTTGGGATGCCTGACGACCAGGTCTATGGCAGGTAAAGGTCCTCCCCCCATATCATCCTAGACATGGTCACAGAGTGAGGAGATGACCTCACATCACCCACCATGTGCTCCCAAGCACTGCGCCCCTTGCAAAAGGTGCTCATTGTACTGCATTTTTTGGCCACTGGCTCATTCCAGCGGACCACTGCCATAGTCGGTGGCATTTCCCAGGCCGCGCAGTCACGCTGCCTACACCAGGTGTTGGCAATAACAACTGCACGTCCTTCTGTACGCCGGCATATCTATATGCCAAGAACACCTGCTGAAAGGCAAGCAGTGGTCCAGGATTTTCATGGGGTGGCGTACTTCCCAAAAGTGCTAGGTGCCATTGATTGCACAAATATTGCTCTATGTCCACCTCGAGCAACAGAGCACATCTACCACAGCCCAAAAACTGGCACTCCATCAATGTTCAGGTTGTGGGTGATGCCAAGGGCATATTTACTGAAGTATATGCCAACTATCATGGGTGCACGCATGATAGTTCCATCTTCAGGATGTCCCCTCTAAACCGGGCCCTGCAAGCTGGGAAGCATGGCAACATATGGCTCATTGGTGAGTATAACTGTCCATGCATGTTGCACACAGACCAATAGACACTGTCAATAAATGACAATGACAACCATTCTCACCTCTACAAGGGACAGTGCCTACCCTCTGAGCACATACATGATGACGACCATACGCAACCCCAACAAGCCTGCAGAGCAGAGTTAAGATACAACACTGCCCATATTGCAACTCAGGGCATAGTGGAACGCACATTCGTTCAAGCCACGTTTCCGCTCCCTTGACCACTCTGGTGGTGTGTTGCTATATGCACCACCAGTAGTATACAGATTCATTGTGGCAGCATGAGAGCTAGAGCAGGCGGCACCAGCTTCCCCTACCTTGCTGCACTACATTGGAACACCCTTCCCACCTCTCTGCGAGCTGAACCCTCACTGACTGCTTTCCGCAAAGCCATGAAAACTACCTTGTTCACCTAACCAACCTCTCATGTTTAAACTTTAATGTCTAACATGTATGATGTACTATGGTGTATGATGTACCCTGTTGTATGATTCTCCCTATTGCTTAACACAGGATCCCGCCTCACTGTAACCCAAGGCACAACTGTACCTGTACCTGTAACTAAGTTCCCTTACAATTAACAGCGCCACAATGCCCTTGGGCTGCCAGCGCGCTATATAAATGTAATAAATAAATGAGTCATGTACAATGTTGCAACACAGCGTGGCATCCCAGTGGCCATGGTGGTGGCACCCCATCCACACCCACAGGCCCACCACTTGCGTATGGCTTGGCAAAGGGCATGTGGAGAGGCTGCACGTTCCCAGCTTGTGCAATCGTACTTCACCTAAAATCCCTCCCCTGTGGAGTGTACACGATCCCGCTAAATCACAGGTGCCATTCAATGATGACAATGGGCCATTCCGCAAAACCACCCTGAGAAAGTGCACTTGGCTGTGCTACATTGTGTGCATCCCTTAGAACTAAAAGACATTTCATCTTGTGTTTCCAAAAGAAACACATTGAAGAGGGAGTACACCACTACCACCATGCCAACCATTAATTAAATCACCTCTGTGTCACCAAAACCATCACATATGTAATGTAAAAGGATATTTATACTGCGCACTATCCCCACTGTAGTGGTCCCCTTCTGCTCTGGTGGATCTGAGTAACTAACATACCAGTCAAATGTGTAAGCATCGATAAATTCTGAAACAACATGTCTGAGCTGCAAGCCATAAATGGCCTCAGCAATTTACATGGACACAAAATTCAACATGCACAATTGCAAATATCTGCACACATGGCCTAGAGTGTGCATGATGTGCATAAAAATGGCCCGATTGTGGGGTGTAGAAAAGCAGTGCAATATTGAAACCACAAGTTACTCAACATGGCAACATAACCACAATAAACCCCATGCACAATAGAACTATTCACAAGAGGTCTTAGAAAATTGTGACAAACAGTGCGACCCACAAGAATGAACACATCCAGATATGCAGCAACTAAAGTAGCCATTCCATAACGATCAAGATAATTGAACATTTTACCTGTCCCCTTGGCATGCAGTTGACAGTCAAATGTCATTCCATGAAATAGCCATTATTCCCTGATGGAAGGTTATGCAGACAATTAACAAAATGAAACATAGTGCAGCTAACACATCAATGCACCAAAACATTCAAGACCCACGGGCACCCCTCAGTGACATACACCACATGCAAACAACAACTCATCAGACAACCATGAACATGTGTCTCAGCACACATGCAGAAACACCTGCGCACAGCATGCAAATCAAACACACAAAACACACACACTGGGCCTCATTACGAGTTTGGAGGTAAGAAACGGCCCTTACCGGCATGGAGCAAATACCGTGTCCGTGTTGCCACAAGGCCGCTATTAGAGGGCGATTAGGAATACGCGGGAACAAGCTTTGCGCCATGCCGGTAACGACCTTTCTGCCATGCCGTAAAAGGGCGTACAATCGCCCTTACCGGCATTGTGCAAAGCGCAGATAGCTCCACCGCCATCCAAGCCATCGGCATTAGCGGTGACCGCTATTAGCGGTGACCGCAATTAGTGGTCACTGCTAATAAGCGGAACCGGAAGTAGCGTCATCGCACAGGAACGGGAAAGAGCACGGTGGCCATTTTTAAAAACACAATCCATTGTCATCCTCTGTAACCAGGAGCCATCTCACTACCACACCTCTACCACTACCTGCAGCATCTCACCATGCCCAAAGCACTCAAAAAAAGTGCAGAGCGCTTGCGCAAGGAGCTGAATATGCTGGCCGAGACGCTGCAAGAACATGCAGATGTCGTATTCTCCACCAACATGTCCCGACCTGCAGTGCAGCGGAAGAAGGAGATATGAGCTGAGGTGTCGCAGAAGGTGAGTGCCGTTGGCACCACCCCCGCACCCCTAAAGATGTCTGGAAGCGCTGGGACGACCTGCGCTTACGCGTACGGAACATACTCTCGGCCAACCGCAAGCAGGCGATGGCAACTGGTGGAGGTGCGGACTCCCCCATTAAGATGCAACCCTGGGAGGAGATCTGCGCAAGCACCATTGGGATGGAGGCTATTGAGGGAGTGGGGGACAAGGAGCGAGGAGCCCCGTCATCGGCCGATGCAGGTAGGTGTCCCAAATGAAATACTGCAAAGACCAACACGATGATGTCCCCCTGAACTGACAGTGCAATGATGGAAAGCAGGGTCCACCAGACACATATTTGCAAGACTGCCTACAGGCAGTGCACAGCACCATCTTGTCCACATGCATGATGCACCCCATATATGTCTCATCCCAGATGCATCCCTGCATCACCCTGCCAAAAGCCAAGCAAACCGTATGTCACTACCCCAATGCCAATCAACTGCCATTCCATATCAATGCAGCTACCACAATGCATGCCTGATGCATGTAGACCCATCACTAATACTCTCCCTCTCTTGGTCCCGCACAGGCACGCCATCAGACAGTGATGACCAGGACCCCAGGGAGGATGCTGCAACACCACACAAGAAGGCCAGGGGCATGGAGGGAGAAAACCGCCCCTCTACATCAAGGGGAAGAGGGCAACCTGGACTAACGTGGAAGGGCAAGACAACCTGAGAACCCACAGCACCAATGTGCACCACAGCCCCCACCACAGCACCCACACCAGCCACCAACACACTGGAGCCAGTGATAGAAGGCACTGTATCGGCTGCCAGCAGTACTGTGGGGGAGACAGCTGCCACTGCAGCCGTGTCCGATGACGAGGCAGATGTTCTGCCACATGGCACAACCACCGTAACAGGCCCCACGCATTCACCACACCTCTCCCCATCCAGCATACACAACAGCAACAGCCATGAGCTGTCTCCTGGGGAGTCATGGCCCGGTAGTTTCAGCCCCACGCCAACCGTGCATGATGAACCAACCATGTCGGTAACACCCCATACATCCACCAGTGTCCCAAACAGCCAAGAGGGGATCAGGGCTATCCAGAAGCGGCAGGAGGAGTTGACAGGGCTGTTGACACAGCACATCACGGAATGTAGCCGGGCAAGGGATGAGATAAGGGAATGTGCCTCATCCCTCAAATCTGCAATAGAGACCTCATCAAAGGACATATGCAGCGAATTGGCAGCAGTACGGCAGGTCCTCTCCCAAATGGTGACAGCAATAGAGGCCATGCGTCCGGCACAGGTGGCAGAACAAGCTGGGACATCCTCCAATGCCAGCTCCACTAAGTCCAGCCCCCTGCGTAGGTCTGGGCAGAACCTGCGCAGGTCGGACAGGGGTCCACCTGCTGCTGGAAGAGGAGAAGGGCTGTAGGTTCAGCCAGGCATTCTGGTCACATGTGGACTTATGGTGCATGCCAGTGCACAACATGGTGGGGAAGTTGAGGGGGAGGGGGAGGTGGAAAGGGTGTGTGGGGAAGGGGGAGGGGGGAGAGGGTGTGTGGGGAAGTTGAGGGGGAGGGGGAGGGGTGAGAAGGTGTGTTGGGTGGAGGACTTGTGCACTTGATTTAATACATAATCGGAATACACCTGTTGTGAAATCTGAATTCACATGTGCGGACATTGCTTATTGTGTACGTGTGCTTTATTGGTGAACAGTCTACAGTGTCCATGTCCCTGCAACACCCAGTGCTCTGAGTTCCACCTCCATGTCACACTCCCCATCCATGTGTGCTAAAAACACTGGTCAATCAGAGTCTGACGCATGGCACGTCCCTCCTGTGCATCATTGCCTCCCTGAAGTGCAGCCCCATCTCCACCCTCCTCATCCTCATCGTCCGGTGGTTGCAGTTCAGCGTCAGGGGGCAGAGGCACATTCCGTCTGATGCACATATTGTGTAGCATGACACATGCCATGACGATCTTGCCCACCTTCTCATGGCCATACAGGAGTGCCCCACCAGACCTGCTGAGGCAGCGAAACCGTGCCTTCAAGAGGCCAAATGTCTGCTCAATCACCACACGGATACGTGTATGCGCACGATTGTAGTCCTCCTTGTGCCTGTTCTGCGGGTTCCGGACTGGGGTAAGGAGCCACCTCTTCAAGGGATAGCCTGCATCACCTGCATGTGGGAAACAATGATTATGTGTAAGTCCTCACATCATATGGGACCTGTATCAATGACACCATAGCATGCATTAATTTCCTGTATGCACCCACAGATCCATGCATGAATAGGGACACATGATGTGACTGCTATGTGTGTATTCCCCTTACAGACAGGTGTGCGTGCCATCGTCTAGTGGGTGCGGGGGGGGCAATTCCTTGTGAGTGCTCATGCACTGTGGTAGTCCACAATGGTTGTTCCCATGATCTGGGTGATCTGCAGTGATATGTATGCTACCATCCTGTCAACGTTGAGGGCAGCGTCATGATGATCTCACTATGACAAATGACAAATGGTGACATGCTGTTTTGGTGGACCTCTGTGTTGATGTAGGGGTGTGTTCATGTATTTTGCCCTCATGTGGCTCCTTTGTATGCAGTAATGGAGACCTGTCCTTTTTGATGATGGTATTTGGTGCTGTGCATTGGCCATCCTAATTGCTTGTTGCTGCATTGTGCTGTGGGGGCTACGGTCCATGTTGATGGCTATGTAATGGTTGCTGCACTTCATAAGTTTCGTGGTAGTGCAGCTTACGTCTTGCATTTTGTGGTCAGGTGTCGGGTCAAGTCTGGCCTGCTTTGGGGTATGAGCATGGTACATCATCTCAGGTACTCTCAGCCAGGTGACGTATGCATCTCTTCCCCCCCATCTCAGCCAGGTGACGTATGCATCTCTTCCCCCCATCTCAGCCAGGTGACGTATGCATCTCTCCCCCCACCTCAGCCAGGTGACGTATGCATCTCTCCCCCCCCATCTCAGCCAGGTGACGTATGCATCTCTCCCCCCATCTCAGCCAGGTGACGTATGCATCTCTCACCCCAATCACCTACCCACCCTCGCATTACCATGTGCCTGACATGCAACTCACCGAGAAGCCAGGATCTGTGCCCTGCATGTTGCTCCATGTAGCGTGGTATTGTGAAGTTCCGCATGACCATTGAATCATGGGTTGATCCGGGAAATTCGGCACAACAATGTGTGATGATCTTGTTTGAGTCACATACCATTTGCACGTTGATGGAGTGATATAACTTACGATTGCGGTACACTACCTCCAATGGCATGTGGGACCACCAATTCGACATGGGTGCAGTCGATGGCGCCAATGCAACCAGGGATGCCAGCCAGTGAATGGAAACCAACTTTGGTGTTGGAGATCTCCTGGGCTGTCCATGGTAGGTAAATGTGGTCGCCTGTGTGCTTCAGGAGGGCATCGAGCACTTGGTTCAGCGTACGTGAGAATAATGGTTGTGATATGCCATGCTTGTGCCCCACTGTGTGCTGGTAGGTGCCTGTGGCCAGGAAGTGGAGCACAGACACTACCTTCAGTAGAGGTGGGATGGCGGTGCGTATTTCAATCAGGCTGACGATGTCGTCACGTATCATGTCCACAATGGTGGTGATGGTGTCCCGGTCCAGACGGTACAGGGTGTGGATCTGCTCAGGGGTTAGATTGAATGGACTGGCTCGGATGTGAGGGATTGTGGATGCCTGCGTGGTACCACTGGCTGCACTGGTGGGGCATGCTGGGCCTGCCTCACCCTCCTTCTCTCCTGCGTCTCCTCTGTGCTGCCTGTTGTTGTTGTTGTTGTTGCAGCAGTTCCACTGCAATCATGTCCTCAAGCCCCAGCATTGCTAGTAGTATTGGAATCATTTTGGTGTGTGACTGGGTGTGGGAAGGGGTGGGGTGTGCTCCTTTTGTGCTGGCCCAGTCTATATTGCCTCCACCTGTGCTGATTGTGTGCACCTGTGGCAGTTGGGAACACTGCACATGGCCGTTTACGGGTGGTCCGCGATGCCGGTATTTACTCCATGCCGGTAAGGTACTTTTTGGGCTTCAGTAGGCTGTTATTTGCATGTCCGTCTGCCTTGTGATGGCCTCCTGTTTACGCCATGCCGGTATTTTCGGCATGGAGTGTCGCGTCCCCATCCCATGCCGCTATTTGAGGCACCGTTAGTTACTGTGCCGCTAATAGCGGGTTGGTGGGTCGTAATGGCCCGGAACGGTAAACGATGCCGGTAATCCTTTACCGGCATCGTTTATTCCTTACCTCCAACCTCGTAATGACCCCCCCTGACAAATATCATCCCCCACACTGTCTGTTCCCCTGAATGACATGCAGCAAATGTGCATGTCACATATCCCCATTCACTAGATGATGGCACATACATAATGCACATATCAGTCAACATGCTGCATGAAAATGAGAAGGCATCACATATGCAGATAATTGATCCCACAAAAAATCAGGGACACCCCGGAAGACTACCAATGACATGACAAGGCATGCCATCACCTGCGTAGTATCGGGACAGTGCACTGAACACAGTCATGGGGGCACATTTATTTTATAAACTTATGTATTGGTCACTTGTTAGGCACTTATACAATTATCCAAACTGTTTCAAAGTGCACACAGGGCAACAGGATGGGGACAGGGGAAGGTAGACAATGAATTGCAACAGAGATAAATAATAGAATAAATATTACAAACAAATCATGACAATAACTGGGAGGGGAGACAAACCTACTATGCCTTGTGAGCATTCCGAACGTGCAAGTGTACAGGGGAGGGGTGTAAGAGAAAAGGTTCGAAGGTGTTCATGGAGAAATGCTTGGGGTGAAGTGCTAAGAAAAGAAAAGATAAACATAAGTGCAACCTCCAGTGGTGATCGTGCAGTATATACACAGTGGCTTGGATGAGAGATGTGGGGGGTCAGGGCTCTGAGGATACATAAGGGCCTACATAAGGGCCCTGCATATCAGTCACACTACTGTATGATTAGCCCCTGCTAAGAGAGGAGGAGAAGTAAGAGAAGAGAAAGGACTTGAGGCGTATTGGGAACTTAAGGAGGCCCTGCTCAAGACGCAAAGAGGGAGCAAGGCTATTACACAGAAGGCAACCCGCTGAAGAAACTGATCGACCACCAGCTCTTTGTTTAGCAAACCGCTTCACACGCAGGGAGTTGTTGCCAGAGGAACGCAGGAGTCTAGAAGGGGAGTATTTGACCAGGAAGCGTTGAAGATAGAGTGGTGCCTGGCCCCAGACAGCCCTGTGGAGGATACAAAGGGATTACAATTTAATCTGTGCTCAGACCATGAGCCAGTGAAGGCTTTGTATGGCAGGAGGGATGCAGTCCCTGGGCCTGAGGCCAATGATACATCTTGCTGCCCTATTCTGTGTTAACTGGAGGGGTCGCAGGGTGGACCAAGGAAGATTAAGGAGGAGGCTGTTGCAGTAGTGTAGCCTGTGGACAACCACGGGTAACATTGAGTCTCTGCGGGAAGGTGTGGAAGGGTACAGTTACTTTGAGAAGGAAGAGCTGAAAGTGGGACTTCTTGACAATGTACAGAATATGAGGGATGAAGGAAAGGGTGGAGTTGAAGATGACTCCAAGATTCCTGGCTTCGGAGGAGGGGGCAGGGAGTGAGCCCATGGAGGAAGGCCAGAATGAAGGAAAGAAGTAGGCTGCATGGATCCAATAGGGAGACTTGGTTTTGCTGGTGTCCAAGCCAAGGTCATTTGCAGTGCACCAGGCCAGGATGGCGGAGAGGCAGGCAGGAATGAAGGAAGGTGCAAGTGTGTCAGTGGGAACTTTGCTGAAGAGTTGTGTGTCATCAGCATAGGACTGGAATTTGTGGGAGAATGAGGCAATGAAGCGTTGCAGCAGGGAAATGTGTATGTTAAAGACGCAGGGCAAATCAATGGAGCCCTGGGGTACGCCACAGGTGGAGGACGAAGTAGGGGAGGAGAAAGGGCCCAGAATGTTTTTAGAGGAATGGTTGGTTAGGAATGAGCTAAGCCAGCCCACTGCCCGCTCCGAAATGACAATCATGGAGCATTTTATTGAGGATGGTATGGTTCACTGTGTCAAATGCAATTGAGATATCAAGACGGATGAGGACAGCAGTGGATTAGGAATTGAGGGTTGTGAGCAGTTCTTCACGGGTGTTCAGGAGTGCAGCAGTGTCCGTGGCTCAGGAAGCTTTGAATCCACACTGGTGTACATGTAGACCCCCAACAAGTATGTTATGGGCGTTGATTTGGGGGAGGGCCAACTTCTCGAGCAGTTTCCTCATGAAGGGTGTGATTGAAATGGGGCAGTAGTTGGCTGGGCAGGAAGGGTCTGCAGATGGTATTGTAAGGATGCTGCACACAAGGGAGTGCTTGAGGAAGGATGGAAAAGAACCAGCACCAAAGGAGTGGTTGCAGAGATCAGTAGGCGCGAGAGAGATGTTGCCCTTGATGGTTCTGGATGAGCATGGGCCCACCTGTTTAGAAGAGACCTTCATAGAGTTGACAACTCTGGTGACTTCTTCAGGGGAGACAGGAGCAAAGAAGGAGAAAGAGGAAGGTGCAGGAGGGTGATTGGTAGGGGGAGCAAAAGGGGAAGGGTTGTGTTGGAAGAGCGTGTCATAAGGATGTTCAGTATGTCCAGGCTTTTTGAAAAGAAGTGAGAGGCGAGTGCATTACAAAGGGACTGTGAAGGAGTAGTGGCAGAAGATACTGTGGATGGGTTGGCAAGTTATCCCACATTTTGTATAGTGCAGCCGTGAGGCAAACTACAAGAATTCAAATACACACATACTCACCTCTTGCACTCACGACAGGATCATGCTTGACGCATCAATTCACAGAGGCCAATGTCAGAATGGAAGGCTGGCCACCGAGGCAACTGCCATGGAAGACATAAGCAGACAACACAAAGCAATGTGATATAGCAAGTAACGATAAATGCATGCTAAATGTAGGATACAAACAAAAAGTGCATGGTCAATGCAGACTTCATTGTCAGAGCATACAATTGGTCAAATAATGCATTAAATTGAAAGCAGGAGTACCATGCACCCAGCTGCGGTCAACTTGAAGCTGCAAACACCATGGTGCAGCATGCATGGTACATGCATGTGAAAGCACCAACACCACTAAACCTAATGTGCTGGTACACAACATATCATCACCAAAAAGTGCTTAAAACTTCACACGTGTGTGGCTTTTAACTGGTGCTGCACACCGTAATTGTTGATCCATATTCAAGAGAGGCCAAATGTGCCGTCGATCCATAACCCCACAAACATTGCAAGGGATGTGAAGTGTCACGCAAATAATACATGCTCAAAGTGCTATGAGACACACACCAGCACGACCATCAACACCTGTCACAGGCCACAAATAGCCGGCCATGCAACCCACTCCCAAACACCCATGAAAGGCCCACACACTTTGAACGCCCACAATTTAGAATATGAAACCAGTGGCTCTACCAATCCATCAAAAGAACACCATGCCCAGACCCATCACCTGAAGCACGCCCTGTGAAACATGCACCTATGAAGAAGTACTGGTGCCCCACAGGACAAATTAACACTCAATCACGGTCTATGGAGAAGTTATTCAAATGTACCTATTACATATGTATACTCAGTGCACCATATACTTTTAAAAACACTTACTAGGGGGCCATTGCTCAAATGAGGGATATGGCACCTCTAGTGCAGAGGAAGGAATGACGGTGACTAATTCCAATTCTTACAAAAAAAAAAAGAAAATTATTAAAAATCAGGCTTAGTGTTTTAATAACAACAATTAGAAAAAGCAATTAGAAAAAATGTCGCATTTTACATTAGATAATGCCCGGTTCTAGATTTTTTTAGGGCTTTCTATGCATAACGTTGTGTACTGTTTTATTTAATTAAACAGCGTGATGCTAGCACCTAGAAAAATCTCACACCTATTACTGATATAACACACTTAAGGATCCTTAACAATAAGGTCCTTACGTACATATAAACTTGATAAAACAGACCTACAACTCAGGTCACTTTAAATTCTTTTAGACTATGTCAGATTGCTTTATAACATAGATCATAAAAAGCATGAGACCAGCTCATACTGTGATAAGGTCGACCGGTTTCATAACCCCACTTGTTTAGGTCATCTTCTTCAGGACGTATGTTTCAAGAGGGGGTGACTCCCTGATGGAAAAACTTTTTCCAAATATGTGTGTTCTTACTCCTACAAGGAATTGAGACAAAAAGGGATATATCACTCCTGTAGTCCCTTAATTGCATTTATGTGCTAATTTCCTCTCAATACAGTGCTTGAAAAAAGTATCTCTCAAACTATTAGCTAAAAGATCAAATCATATAGCAGAGCTACTGTTTAGAATTCAAAACGGCACCTAAAAAGGCACTTGACAAGGAAAGGGGTAGGGGAGGGGCGTGCTCAGGGGTGCTCCTTATGGTCCATGGGCTCACAGGCCACACAGCTATGGTGCACTGGGAGGCATGTCTCTGCTGGCACCACCATCCTGCGTTGAATCAGAAGGTGGTAGTGGTGCTGGAGCGACCATGCGTGACACTGATGAATGCAACAGCACACTGAGGGCTTGGAGGTCACCATGCACAACTTTGTGGTATGCACAGAGTTCCTCTGAGATAGTCTGCCTCAATTATAGCATCTCCTGTTGGAACAGTCTCCTGGTGGCTGTCTCTTCCTCACAGATTGCAGCTCTGTGGGCCAACAACTGTTGCCTCAGGGCTTCCCTATGTACCTGACCCTCTGCAAGCAGGGATGCCTGCAGGGACCTCAGATCTGCCCGTCATCTCCTGAGGTTGGCCTCCATGCGCAGCCTGTGGGAGCGACATGTGGACTGCATGACCTGCAGCTGTTGCTCCACCTGTGTTGCTTGTGGGATCATGGAACTGGCCACCCTATCCATGTCCTCAGCCAAAACTCTCATAGGCAGCACCCTGTTGGTGTGCGGAACGCAACATCTGCTGCTCCCACTCTGTCTAACCAGGCTGCACACGTTCCCCACATGTGCGGGGCCCAATGCCTGCCAGACCCAAGGGAGCATGGCCCATTCTGTGATGCCACTGTCTCTGGCTGCAGGACTGCAACCCTCCCTTCAACATCTGCCCAGGACCAGAAACCAATACATGGGAACGTGGCCTTGCATCCGTAACCATCACAGACGGCCCTGACACCACTGACTGGCCTTGTGAAGTTGTGAAGGCACCTGACCCTCTGCAGACTCACAGGCCCCAACGTCTCCAACAATTGGTGCACTCACCTCTGCCAGCATTGAGGACTGCACATCCAGTTCAGCATCAGAGCTACTACCGTCCAAAGAGTCAGAATTGTATACAGCAAGGCTCAGGATGGCCTGTAGCACCAATGGATTCTCACGGCCTGCCACGCAACATCCTCAACTGGTGGTCTGAACCGCCACAGACACTTCTTCCTCCTGTTCCTCATCCTCCTCTGCATTTGGTGCCTCCTCTCCTGCATATGGACAGAAAAAGACATGAGGAGTCATGTACAACGTGTCTCCAGTAAACATGTGTATCATATTGCTGTCATGCAACAAAATGCAGGGCATGTTACCGTGAGAGAAACAGCATCCACACACTATGTACAAGAAGCTACCTTATCATGGCATATGCAGACTGGCAACCACATTCCCTGCTCAAGGCCATGCTGCCAGTGGACACATTGCCAACAAACAGGGCCATTAGCAAGCACACTATGGCACATGGCACAGCAAACTGTTGACTAATACCAATGAAATGGGCATGGTCATGTGGCTCAGTGACGTGCAATTATATGACATGTCGACAGGCAGACACCCATTTTCACATCCAAGTGCGCATCCATCACATGCCTCACCAGTGTTGACCTGGCACTTGGACTTTGCACAATGGGAATATGCTGTAAGTGTGGAAAAAGAAAACAGTGCCAGTTGATGTATGACTGTAAGAGTAACACCTAGCCAAGATCTGTGAAGTGGAGAGAGTAAGTAAATGGAGTTGGAGATAGGCGCAAGGTGCAGTGACCCTCAAGAGGGACTGGAGCATGGACCCATGGAGTGTGTGCTGAGTGTGGGAGGGTAACAGGGATCAGGCCTCACAACAATTGGACTCGGGAGTCATTGCCATAACAGCAGCAGGGATGTGCACAGTCTAGATATATGCACACTCACTCAGGGCACGCCGTAAATCGTGTTGGTTGTCATCTGGGATGTTCTATGTATCATGGAAGCACCTGCGTACATGTGTGAATAGAGAACCTATACCCTGCAGTGCATGAAGTGTAACTCATTTTTCAGACGCAAGCACATGTCTAGGAGAGCAGTCACTAACATCAAGGATGTAACTAATAAGAGGGCAGGTTGTGGTATCATGTTGCAGGTAATGGGTTTGTATGATAGTGGGGGATGAGTACTGTCACACAGCCATGTTCAACTGAAGTACAACACATGGGTTGCATCCACTCTTGAGTACACTGGACAGGAGTCAGTACACCATAACATGGTTCACTCAGGGCAGTCATTCAAATGCAGCCAGATGCGCACCACAATCAAACATCTTGAGATGCTTCACTACACGTACTCAGGATGCACAATCTTGGACACTCATCGGATGTGCCCTTGTAATTTGGCAGGCCTCCCATGCCTTGCATCTGCTCCATTAGAATGAATTGGCTCATAGCCTCTTCATGCTGGGTCAGCTCCTCCTCCTCTGGTCTGGTGACCCCCCTCCAGTTGCCATAGCAGAGTCGAGGTTGGCACGCAGCTTGGACTTGGTACGATGGGTGAGGTTATTCAAGCGCTTCACTACCTGAGCAGCAGTGTGCTTCTCAAACCCTAAGGTGTTGATCTCACCTGTGACATGCTGCCAATGCACCATACAATGAGCAAGTGGATGTGGGCTCCCCGGTTGCAGGCACATGTCACGATGGTACATGGTCACGTAGTCCATGAGGATCTGGAGTTCATCATCATGGAAGTTCCTCTTCCTCAATGTGCCAGTGGCCTGTGCCATGCCACGGGGTTGAGTCTGTTCCTGCTGTGCAGGCTTTGCCTTCTTGCCACGTGGTGTTGGTGTTGACCCTGTGTGATTGTGACCACTCTGGTTTCTAGATGCTGGAGCATTGGTGTCTTGGGGCATGGCATTACTATCTGGGGATGGGACAGCTGCCTCAGCTGCACGTCCCTTACCCATCGGGGCTGGGACAGCTGCCTCAGCTGCACGTCCCTTACCCATCGGGGCTGGGACAGCTGCCTCAGCCGCACGTCTCTTACCCTTTGGGGCTGGGACAGCTGCCTCCGCTGCACGTCCCTTACCCTTTGGGGCTAGGACAGCTGTTTCAGCTGCACATCCCTTACTCTTCGGGGCTGGGAAAGCTGCTTCAGCTGCATGTCCCTTACCCTTTGGGGCTGGGACAGCTGCTTCAACTGCGCGTCCTCGGACACTTGGTGCTGGGACAGCTGCTTCTGCAGGAGGTCCCAGAACCCTTGGGGCTGGTACAGCTGCTTCAGCTGCATGTCCCGGGACCTTTCAGGGCTGGGACAGCTGCCTCAGGTACATGTCCCTTACCCTTTGGGGCTAGGACAGCTGCTTCAGCTGCATGTCCCTTACCCTTCGGGGCTGTGAAAGCTGGTTCAGCTGCACGTCCCTTATCCTTCGGGCTGGGACAGCAGCTTCAACTGTGCGTCTCGGGACCCTTGGGGCTAGGACAGCTGCTTCCGCAGGAGGTCCCGGGACCCTTGGGGCTGGGACAGCTGCTTCAGCTGCACATCCCGGGACCCTTGGGGCTGGGACAGCTGCTTCTGCAGGAGGTCCCTGACCCCGGCCAACCCTGCCCCCTTTCCCTTTTGGGATCTTTCCATTCATGTTCCAGGTGTAAGCGAGCAATGGAAGGCACACTAAGCAATTGTCCTAGGCAATTAGAGTGAGGGTGCAGTGTACGTGAAGGAAGACGTACTTCTGTGGTCCATCAGGGCTCAAAAGTACCCCAGGTGTCAGAAATACGGGATGTGTAACACACAGGCACCCCAAAAGATTTGGTATGCGATACGCAGTTGCACCCAGCAACACAAAAAATGCATACGCGAACTACAGAAAGCTACACTAAAGGTAAGAATAGAGGTACGCGACTCACCATTAGCCTAACAAAATTAAAAAGTAGACGCGCATATACCTGGAGGCAAATCCCCCACCAAAATAAGAAGTTTGCACGGTCCCTGAAGTGAACGGATTGCGTGGCACCCCAAAATTCACAGTACTCCACTCGTCCGTCTCCTCCCCTCTAAACGCACGGTCGAGTTGCTTCTACAAGTACTTATGCATCCCCAATGCTGCCATGCTCAATGCCAGCGTGCAGCACGTGTCACGTAAGTTACGTGCTGAGGGCCTTTCCTCAGATTTTACGTGTCAATGCTAATTTTTAACATGCAAAGTCCTGTCATTCTGTTTCCGGCTGCCATCCAAATAATACCTGGAAGACCCACACTTCTGCCTCTGTGCTTTTTTACCTGCCTCCTACTTAGCCATCTGCTGCTGCCTGTACAGCGTGTGTGCCTGCTGCCCACCTGCGCTGTGTTTGGAGTGCCTTCTGTCCAGCCATTGCCAGTGCTCCTGTCCTTGGGCCTGTGACCACCTCATCTGCTTCATCGAACTCCCACCGTGCCATACCACCACCACCGCTCCACAGCCCAGCTGCAGGACCACCTTGCCCACCCACACTTGCCTTAGGGGTTACCATGTCTGCGCCATCATCTTCAGACCAGAGCAACAAACCCATGGCAGCAAGACAGAGGGCTGTCAACTTCACCGCTATGGAAGTTGACATCCTGGTGGAGAAGGTCCTGGAGCATTATGATGCCATCTTCAACCCAGTGATGCAACGCGGCAAGGAAGGACGTCAGCAGATCTGGGATGGGGTAACGGATGCCATCAACGCGGAGGGGGTGGCATCCCACACCTTCAAGACCATGCACAAGCGCTAGGAGGACCTGAAATTCAGGACCCACAGCAAGGCCCTGCGCTACATCCAGGCCGGTGCCACCATAGAGGTGCACTGTGTGCGCAGGTGCCGGATGTCAAATACCAACATGCGGGTCCTGGAGAAGTTTTACCCGGCGCTGCACACCCAGGTCTGTGAGTTACATAAACGTCTGGATTCGAGTGGTGAGTAGCCATGTGGTACAATGCTCTACGGTGCATGTACATGTCGCTGCCTCTGAGACGGATGTCTGCGTGCATGCCCCAGACAATGCTCTCCATGTGTGCCTTGAGAGGATATGGATTTTGAATGAGATATCACTTGCAATGTGTGTTGTAGTGCTGCCTTTCAGAACGTGCACATGTTTTGTTACTTGGGTCTGAGACATGCCAGTGTGACAAATATTAACAGTTGAGGTAGTGTTGCCCGTGTCATGTGCATGCATCATGTACATGTGTATGTGCCAAAGATGAAAATGTGACTGGCCATCACTCATGCCTGTATGCAACACATGCATTTGGATGTCTGGTTTAGTCATGTAGAAGGATTACGGTTCACGGGCCTCTGATGTGATTGGTCATTACACTGCTTGGGGCCTCTCCGTTGATGTGTGTGCATGACATGTGTATCTGCTTGTTGTTGTGGCATGCTGACATTTGCATGTGCAAATGATGCATGTGTGTGGTGCATACGCAAGTGATTGGTTGTGACAGTGGCAAGTAGCCTGATGTGAATGTGTGGAGTGAGTGGATTGCATGTCCATGTGTGTGGAGGTTGATGGTTGTTCCCTTGACTAGTCATGTTCATTTGAATGTTGGTATTGGTACGCACAAATTGGTGCAGTACACTGATGTTTCTGTTCTGTGTCTGCTTTTCCACAGTTGCCTCTGATGAAGAGGGCAGAACCAGTGCTGTGGAGCATGCCAGCAGGGATGCCTCCACCAGGCAGAGACGCTGGACCCAGCCACGCCCCTATTAAAGCACATCTTCGGGGAGCGATGTGGCTGTGGCAGCGCCAGTACCATTGGGCACGGCTGCTGGGGGTAGGTTCAAGAAGGTGAAGGTGGCAGTGGACTCCTCAGCAGCGGTGGGGGCAAGTGATGCCACACAGGGCCATCCACGGTGGAAGTTGCCCCGCAGTCATCCAGGTTGGCAGAGGAGGAGTAGGTGGCTGTTGCAGCCCAGCCCATGGGGTCAGGTGGGGGTTTTGAGTTGGGTGTGCGTACTGCATTCTTGTCCCAGGGGCATGAGGCTGTGCAGGCCACTATGGAGAGGCCTGTTCAAAATCTAGTCCCTGGTCCATCAGATGCAGCTGTATGCGCTTGCCGGGATGCCTCCACCCAGACCCACCACCCGGTGTTGGCTGATGTTTCCACCCAGACCAACACCCCCTTATCATCTGGTGTTGCCAACCGGCACTATGTGCTACCCCTGCAGACCGGGGTGGCGAGGCCATACAGCCATCATTCGTGATGATAAGCAGGCTACATGTAGTCTGATTGCACAACATCACAGCGAGGTATGCCGCCTCATCAACTGGCTTGCAACATGCCTGTTCCGTGCTGTGCTCCATGGGCTGTTCACTGCTGTGACCCCCTCCTCGTCTTCCTCCTCTGTGTGCCAGTCATCCTCCAGGGTGCCTTCCAGCCCAGAAACCACCAGGGCCCCCTGTGCACCAGTCGCACCCACATTGCCCAGTCTGGTGGAGCCAGCATCCCTGCCCGAGTTGGGAGTCCAAGGTCAATCAGCTGAGTTGATCACCATGCCTAACCAGGCACCGGAGGGACACTGGCAATGGGGGACAGCAGGCACCTAGAAGCAATGCACAGGCCGTACACCCTCGGGTAGCGTCATCAGCTCGGAGGGCCTACACACATAGCAGGCACCAGGAACTGTGGCAACAAGGAGGATGCTACATTTTTCAGGGCAGAACATCCAAAGGGGGCAGGTGCGCAGTGTGAGGCGGAGGCACGCGTGGACCTGAGGGACAGGATATCTTACGTGTTCTGAGGATATGGGCAGCAGATTGGAGCAGAGATTACACTGCATCGTGCGCGGTGGGCTGCCCTCCTGGAGGACACTTGCAGGGAAGCCGAGATTGTAGAGACACAGATGCTCGAGACCCTGCAAGTCCTCGAGGCAAGAACAGAGGCCCGCATGAGGAGTGAGGACATGGCGCTGGACTCAGCCCTGGTGGAGGCTAAGTGAGGTTGGCGAGGAGGAGTTGGACTAGCCCGCTGCCTGTGTACATCGTTCTTAGTTTAGTTTCCTTTCTTTATTTATTATTTTTCCCAGACTTTCAAGACATTCCTTCCCCGTTCTTATTGGATATAGTTGTTTAGGCATAAGATAATGATTTTTGAACATATTTACCATGGACTACCTATTGTTTAATTCAAAGTTTCTTTGTGCATATTTCTTTAATATATATTGTTCTGTTTGTTAAATTCCATGTTTCGTGTAGTTTATTTGTGTGTCGGTCTCTTTGCTAGTTATATTTTCAGCCACTGCTTCTCTCCATTGCAAGTCATGTGTCTTGTGGTGTGCATGCTTGTGTATTGTTGTTGCTGGGATGGTGGCGGATGGTAGGATGCACATGTGCCTGGCATATGGTGGTGGGTCCATCAGACAACTGGTCTGCACTGTATTTTCAGATTAGCATTTACCTGTACTTCATCACTGTGTGTTTGGGATCAGTGTGGTTGGGTTGGAGGAAGATGGGCTCACTGTGGGAGTGTTCAATGGTTACGTTCATATCACATTAGTTTGTCATTGCTGTGTAAAAGACATGTCGTGCAGACACCTTCACCAGCATGTGCAATGCCTTCTCTCATGTGTTTCTCAGCCTCTACCACTGGAATGCAGTAGTGGGCCATATTTGCTCTTCCAGAGTGGCAGCACAATTCTGCAGTCTCTGCGAGTCATGCTCTCACTGACTGTCCTACCATCACCCATGCATGGCCCTGTCATGTCATTGTTCCCTGACAGGTATTTTGCCACCCAGCCTGGCCATTGTTTGTGGATCTTGCGACAACTTTTGGTAGGTTTGCTTCTGTCGTGGGCACACATTCTGTCACTGTGCTTTGATGCCTTGGCAATGTGCTATGGTCAACATGCACATGTTTTTGCATTCACTTGTCACATGTGTATGGTGGGGGATGATTAAGGACTGGAAGGGTGTGTGAGCAGATGCTCCACTCATGGATGGACCTCCAGTGATTCCAGTTGGTCGGATTTGCGGACTACATCTTGGTGTTGCAATTCATGGTGCAATCAGACCACGGAAGTTCAGGTGAGCAGCAGACATGCATTGCACTGGTATTGTGTCAGACTGTGAGGGTTCTGCCTGTGGGTGGTGTCCAGTCTGGAGGGAGCTGCCTGTGGGTGGTGTCACAGGTGAGGGGGGGTTGGGGAGTTGTGTCCTGTCTGGATGGGGCTGCCTGTGGGGGTGTCACAGATGAGGGGGGGCTGGAGGGTGGTATGTGGACTGCAGTGGTTGATGTGCAGTAGGGAGATATGTGGACAGGATGGGTGCCGCGGGTGTAGGTGGACTCACATTTCTGAAAGGCGTGTACCCTACACTTATGAGGGGGGCTGTCTTATCTCTGGGGTGCAGCCTGGGCTTGCGAGGGAGGGCACACATTTTCTCTGGGGTACGGCCTGGGATTGCGAGGTGAGGTTCGCGATTTCGCTGGGATGCAGCCTGGGCTTGCGAGTGAGGGCACACATTTTCTTTGGGGTGTGGCCTGGGATTGCAAGGTGAGGCACGCGATTATGCTGGGGTGCTGCCTGGGTTTGCGAATGAGGGCACACATTTTCTCTGGGGTGCGGCCTGGGATTGCGAGGTGAGGCACACGATTTTGCTAGGGTACGGACTGGCATTGCGGGGTGAGGCACGCGATTTCACTGGGGTATGGACTGGGATTGCAAGATGAGGTGCGCCATTTCGCTGGTACAATGGTGGTGCCGAGGCTTGCACCGTGTTAGTCCTTTAGCTTGCTTTTTGGTGTTCATGGGGACGTGTTGTGGCCGTTCCTCATGCAGCTTGTTACTTGCACGACAGCTAGTAATGCATCTTAAAATCCATGAATATGCGTGGCGCGCAATATTTTTTCTGTGCCAGGGCTCCCGGAGGGTCCTTCTTACTGCTTGGCCCTTGCGCCATTTCTGCACCAGATTCCATGAATCGGGCCTTTAGTATTCTTAGTAATGGCTTATGATCAGTCCGTATAGCAAATGGTGCTCCCCACAAAAACTGCCTAAAATGTTGTGCTCTCTAAGCACAAGCTAAGGCTTCCCTCTCTATCACTGAATATGCTCTTTCAATTTGTAACAATGTTCTTGACACAAAGCTAATTGTGACTTCATCTAGTTTTCTATCTTCCTGTGAGAGTACTTTCCCCAATCCTTTGTTACTGGCATGAACAGTAATTATTGTTCTTTTTTTGTATGACATGGTTTAAGTGTGGGTGCCCTAAATATACAGTCCTTTGCCCTTTCATATAGCAGTCTATATTTCTGGCACTAAGAGCAGTATTCTCATGAGTAATATTTTATCACTCATATTGCACTGCACACACTCCCTGAAGATGTGACTATTTTCCTGTCAATACCTGGCCACCATAACTGTTCTCTGAGCGGTTGAACAATCTCAATAAAGTCCTTCGTGAACTTCATGTAAAATTCACACATGCCTAAAAATGACAATAGTTCAGTCTTATCTTTTGGTTCTGGAGCCGCCATGATACTTTTGACCAGAGATTCCTTTGGGCTCATTCCATCTTTTGATAGTTTGTGCCCTAAGTTCTCCTCCTTTCGCTGGTATAACTTGCATTTTAACATTTTAACCATCATGCCAAACTCCTTAAGTTTCTTCATTACTTCACTCAATTTATTTGTGTATTCGTCTTCAGTCTTGCTGTATATCAGTGTATCATTCTGGAAGAAAAAGAGTTCTGGTATGTCTTTGAATATCCTCCCTCTTAATTTCAGAAACACAGAGGCCATAGAGGCCAGGCCGAATGGCATCCCGTTGAAGCGAAATAATTGCTTGCTCTCCTCTGCCAGTTCAATTTGGTGATAGGCTCTTTCTCAAATCTATAGTTGAAAAGACACTTGCATTCTGTACACTGTGCACCATTTCCATTATGTTAGGCAGAGGATGAGTTTCTACTACAATACTGTCATTCAATCCTCTTAAATCTACGTATAGTCCTATTGTTTAGTCTAGTCTGATCACAAGAACAACAGGTGCCACCCATTTTGCACCTTCTGCATCCTCAAGTATTTATTGCTTAACCATGCCTTGAAGTAGCACTTGCAATGGCCCCTTAAGACTTATAAGTACTTTCCTAACCCTTCCTTTGAATGGCTTAGCACTTTCCTTCAAGCTGGTGTGGTGTTGATATCCTTTTTGGATCCTGATCCTTTCTGAGAATACTTCTGTAAATTGCGCTATAATGTCCTGTTCTTGCCAATTCTGTTTAATAATCATTATTTGTTCCTTGGCTCCTGGTTTCAACTCCATACCAAACTCAGCTTGGTGCTTCCAACTCTCCACAAACCAGCCTACATTCCTGTTTGATGTCCAGAGTGCGCACATGGTATTTTCGTGACCGTATTAAGTGGTCCTACTCTCCTTTATAATTCTCCTTGGTACATTTTTTGTGGTACTAATGTATATAATGAACCTGAGTCTGCCATTAACTACATTTCGTTTCCTGCAATTTTGATTGTGCAGGTTGTTCCTGCACTATTTGCAAATTCTGTGGAATCTTCATCTTTGTTCCACACCATCAGTACATCCTTCCTGTGTCCAGATTCACTTCTCCCTTCAACTATAGCTCTGTGAATGGGCTTGGAAATATTCATATTATTGGAAGCCGTATTTACAATAAGTGGCAATGAGCTCGACCCTCTGTGACAGCTACAGCCTGACCTGCAAGATCTGCCAGTGTTGTTTCGCTCAAGATGGACGGACTGCCATCAGCCTTGCGCGTACAAGTGAAGGCAAGTATTTTCTGTATATATAAATCCCATCTTCATCGCTGCTTATTGTAAGTACAGCTTCCAGTAATGATTCATTGGAGTCTTCTATAATCATAAATACATCTGGTTATTTGTTCATACTTCATATGGGTAACAGCCACAACATCTTCCTTCCTCGACCAACTCCTTTGGCAGGATTCCATTACAGAATGGAATTCTGCCACCACTTCATTCCACCCCATCCCTTTCAGGGATGAGACCACAACAGATTCATATCTTAAATGCAGCTCCTGTGCTGCATGGACTTGGCTGTCACTGCAGCTGTCAAGAGGGCACCTGTGATCCCTGAACCTGATCTGTGCTATTAGTAGAGCAGGCACTGTAGATTGGGATACTGATGCAGCAGGGCACAGGTACACAGTATGCTTTTGGCATGGAGCCTATGTAGGGAATCTGAACAGCAGATTGCCCTTTCAGGAATGGAATTACTGGCATCATTTTATTAATTAATTTAAAAAGCCAGGACTTCTACACCCTTGCCAGATTGCAATTCCTCACAGGGACCCATAATGAGTAACCATAGTCTAGTGACAGGGGGTCTGCAACCCGAGGCTCTCCAGATGTTTTGGACTATGTCTCCTGTGATACTTCACATTGACTATGCTAACTAGGACATATGGGAGGTGTAGACCAAAGAGTGAATCTGTCACAAGTCTCTCCCCGTCTCACCTGTTTTTGTTGAGTACTTGCAACCTTCTGGGATTTCTTCTTTTTTACGGTCCGGGATTTGTATAGACCCAAACGCTGATCTTCGGCGTCCAGCGTGAGGATAGCGGTTCAGTTTCCAGGAGCGTTCAGAAAGTCCAGGGTAACACCAGGAAGCAAACAAGTTACGCTCGGAGGCACGGAGGACTGTGACTTGAGCGCAGAAGGTTTTCCAGGAGATTGGAGAGGGTAGGAATAGGACGGGGAATCAAGGAGCTGGGAACAAGGAATCAAGCGAGAGCCCCGATTGAACTCCGGCAAAGCACGTCCGACTACAGGTAGTGGTAGCATTGAGACACGCAGAGCCGCGGGGGCATGTCTCTCTTGTAGGATGAGCAGCGTGGAACGCATAGACTGATCTGGAGCATTCCGTTCCGAGCGGCCATGTTGGAAGGAATACTGCATGCAATCCTCTGCGAGTCAGGGACCAGGAGGACCAGAAAGGACGTAGACGACGGTTCATGACAGAATCATGGGATGTTACATTACAAGAATTTAATAACGAGAGAGATAACATTGTGATGGCTTTATGGCCACTATTATTATTATAAATGGAGCAACGTTATAATCTGTTAATTTGTTAAAACTATGATTTTAGCTTTTTTGAAAATTGAATCTGTTCTACAGATTCAACATTTTGGCAGGTAAGGCACAGTAAGTGAACATGATTTGCCCAGGTCAGACCTTTTTAGTTAGGCATTGAAATGTGGATTTGAGCCCAGAATGCAATTTAGGCCTTTCACTGACCTCATATCTTTTCAACTCTGGTTGGGCCTGATGTGACTATGATATTATTCATGAATTACTTATTTTTCTAAAGTGAATAGGTACATTTGTGAACTGAGTTGTTGTAGGAAGGAATCACTAGGGAGGACAACACTGGCCTAAGAAAATGCCTCAAGATTATGCAATTATTGCTACTTCAAAATTGAGAAAGAAGATAAAAATCATAAGCTTGTGCCAATGTATGTACAATTTTAAGTGGTGCACAAAATTTGAAGTAATTGACACAATCAGTAACTTGTCCATTTCGGCTTTCATGTAACCTTTGCATCAGCTGGGTACAGCAGCTCTATTAGAGTCACAGGCACAGGCATTTATAAACACATACAATTACAATATTAATACCATATGTTCCTGAGCATTTGTAGTTTCCCAAGTTCATGTATACTTATATTTGTTTTCTCTTCCATGCAGGTGGATAACTTAGTCAATCAAGAGATTACATTTTATGGAGGTCACACCATCTACATAGTGCCTTCGAAAAACCAAGCTGGACCAAGCAGTAAAGTGGTAAGACTAAAGTCCTGCATAAATATATGAAGGAACAGAGGTGCACTCACAAATAGATTAGTCCTTATCATAATTAGTTGACAAAAACTCATTTTAATCCATATTCATTAGCATAAATCAAAGTAAGGAACAAGTTACTTACCTGTAACTCTGGTTCTCCAGCATGGGTCTTGCATGGATTCACATGCACATGATTATTCCCCACCGTCCGGCTGGAAATCCTCGGTATATGTAAGCAGTTCATCTCCTATATAGCCGATCAGTGTCACTTTGGGTCATAGTGCCCCTAGCCAATGACACTTGTCCTCTGGTGGCCATCTTCAGATATGGTTGTGCACATAAAGTGGCAGTATGAACCCTCACGAGGCAGAGAGGAGAATGAGGGAGGGTTCACATGTGAATCCATGCAAGATCCATGCTGGGGAACAAGAGTCAAGTTCAGTGGTATGGCTAATATCTTCACCTTCCTTTGTGTCTTTTCTTGAGGTAGACTCCTGGGATGTCCTCCCGGGATGTCCTCCTTCCTTTCCTTGTCTTGTCTGTGGGAAAAAAGCCAAGTTAAAAAAAAAACACTGGAATATTTTTAGTTGGAAGTCTGTGTGGAGAAATACCAGATAACCCAGCAAAGATTGTAGAAGGAGCCGGAATATGGAGCGGCTGGCATGGAAGGTCTAATGCACATAGAAATCAAAGAGGCAGAAACTGATAAGGATTGAGGATGACAGGAAACGAGTACTGAGGCAGGAAAAGAGGAAAAAAGGCAAGAAAGCAGGAGGAAACAGGACAACTAGCATCTGACCACAAAGCAGCAAAGAGGATTGCAACGCACAGAACACTGCAGAGCACTGCAATATAAAGAAGTGGCGTCTGCCATCTTTGGAAAGACTAGACCTCTACAAGAACATAGTGGCATAGGCTTGATGGCACGACGGAAAGTGATAGTTTCCATCGCTGCCACAAGGAGTACTGCTGAGCCATGACAGTATAACCCTTCTTTCTCTGGGTTCCAGGGCTGGGTTTCCCTGGAAACCACAGATGAAAACACCTGAGCAAATGGGGAGCATGTACATGAGGAGATGGTTCCCAGGAGTGTTCAGCAACTGCATAGCCCTTTCAGTGTAGATAATGTAGGTTTCCCTGGTTAATAGAGGGAATCACAGTATTTGGATACCTCATACTCTTCAGGTCCAATAGCAGGAGGGTTGATGCTCTTGTCCATTCTTCTTGAGTAGCTATCGGGTATGTAGGGTTTCAGGAGGGAAGAATGAAATACAGAATGGATGTGTTTCCATCTGGACGTAAGGTGTAGTCAAAAGGCTACTGGATTTATCTTATCTTTGATCACAAAAGGCCTCAAATATCGTGGCGACAGCTTGGAAGGATGTACCCAATGAGGCAAAAGCATTGTAGAAAGCTACACCTTGTTTCCTGTCCATTCCAATTCCTTTCTCCTATGCCGATCGGCATACAACTTGTTGGTTCTCTTGCTCTGTTCCAAGTACTGGTATGGCAGTCTGTAGTTCCAGAAATGTCTTCAAGCAGGGAATCAATGGATGGTAACCTAGTAGAAGGGGGAGTCACAGATGGAAGGATATGGGATGAGTGGCAGTAGCACAAAAGAAAGGGCTCATCTTAATAGCAGAATGAATCGTGTTATTGTATGCAAACTCTGCTGTAGGTAACAAATCTACCCAATTGTCTTGGTTGATACTGTTGAAACAATGCAGATACTGCTCAGGGGTGCGGTTGACTCTCTTAGTCTTGCCATTGGTCTGGGGGTGATAGCCAGATGAGAGAGCCCATTCAATACCAAGTTGTTTGCACAGGACGGTCCAAAAACAGGAGGTATACTGGGTACCTCTATCTGATACTGTGGTTTCAGCTAAACCATGTAGTCTGCAATTCTCCTTTAGAAACACATTGGCCATCTGTGGGGCTGAAGGAGATCCAGATAATGGAGTAAAATGTGCCATCTTACTGAAGGAGACTATGCTTACCATGATAGCTGTGCAGTTGTTGGAAGGGGGAGATTAAATGTATGTATTTATGTAATTGTTTTTTTTATAACACGCTTAATACCTGAGTTTGGTTTCTAAGCGCAGATCCGGGATTCAAACCTCTGTTACTCTGCATGGTCTTGCTTCCAAGACCAGCACGTTGCCCCTCTGCTATCCTCCGTTCACAATGAAGTCGGTGGAAATATGTAACCAAGGACCGGTTGGAGTACGGCTTTGATGAAGTGATCCCAAAGGTTTTGCAGTGGAATATTTACTCTTATTGCAAGTGGGGCACATAGAGGCGTACAGTCGTATGTTCTTTTTCATGGCAGTCCACCAAAAAGTACTGAAATGTTCTCTAAAGTTGCAGCGATACCCTTATGACCCGCTACCTTGATATCATGAAACCAAGACATAACCTTCATCTGTAACGAAGGTTAGAGAACAATGAGACAGTCACCAAATCACAAAAGTCCATCAGATTCCTTGATGACATTGTCCTTGGTCCTTGTGTCGTCCAGCCGGTATCCCACTGATGTCTGTTTAACTTCTTATAGAGATGAATTCAATTGTACAGAAGGATTCTTTCAGTCATGGTTTTTGTATCAGAGTTGTCAGTAATAGTGCGAGACAGGCAATCAGCAATGATATTCTGCGTGCCGTGAAGGTAAGTAAGGAACAAATCACACTGAGTAAAAAAATAAGCCCATCGGGCTTGTCAGCTGTTGTTACACTCCATCTGCTGGAGGATTTTCAAGTTCTTATGGTCCGTGCGAATCTCGAAAGGCAGTCAGGCAGTAATAGATGACGCCATTCCACACTGGCATGCTGGATCGCCAGAAATTCCTTCTCTAACACAGAATAGTGGGTTTCACTATCGATCAATGTTCTTGAATAGTAGGCCACAGTATGTTCTTGACCATCAACCCCAACCAGTTTGAGTACTACCCATAAAGCACTATAAGAGGCATCTGGCTCCACTATGAATGGCAATGATTGGTCGGGTTGTATAACCAAAGGAGCGGAACAGAATGTGCACTTGCAAAGTTAAAGAACCCAGTTCTGCCTCCTTTTCCCAGGTGAAACACACATCTTTCTTAAGGAGTGCTGTGATAGGGAGAACAATCTTAAAAATGTCTTGGATAAACCGTTGATAAAAATTGGCCAGTCCCAAGAACCGTTGTATATCTTTGACAGAGGTCGGGGACAGCCATTGCAGAATAGCTGTGGTATTTCTTGGATCCATCTCAACCCCGTTCCCAGAAAGAATGTATCCAAGATAGGATACTGAAGAGACCTCAAAAAAGCATTTCTCCAGTTTGACAAGTAATTTGTTCTGTCTGAGACGGAGTAGGACTTCTTTGAAGTGTAGTTGGTGTTGTTCCTTCGATACGGAGTAAAAAAGTATATCATCCAAGTAGACGACGGCATTATGGAAAAGGGTCAGAGAAAACCTGGTCCATAATTCTCTGAAAGTCTGCCGGGGTGTTGACAAGGCCAAGTGGTATTACCCGGTATTTGAAGTGCCCAAAGGGGTACCTGAAGGCAATCTTCCATTTGACACCGCTCCAGACTCGTAACAGATGAAATGCCCCACGTAGGTCCAGTTTAGTAAAGATGTAGCCCCCTGAATGGCCTCTAGGATATCCTTGATCAAAGGCATTGGGTACCTGTCTTGAATGGTTATCAGGTCTGTTCATACCACTGTAATTAATACAGGGTCTGAGCTCCTTAGTATCTTTTTTCAGAACGGAAAACAAGGATGCCCCCGCCAGAGACTCTGATTTCCTTATCGAACCATTTTGTAGATTTGTGTCTAGATAAGTTCTAGGTGCTTCCTTTTCAGGCATAGTCAAGGTAAACATCCACCTGAATGGAACAGTGGCATCAGGTACCATGTCAATAGAGCAGTCTTCAGGGCGATGAGATGAAAGGTCCCTGGGGACTATGTCCTCAAAAACATCTATCTACTCTATGTAGGCAGAAGGAATGCAATTGACCCCCACAAATGACACGGATTCCTAGGTAGATACAAAACATGGCTGTTCAGGGAGCTAAGTTACGAAGCAGTTCTTAGAACAACACTGCAAGGTAAACTGAACAGTATTGGAACTCCAGTCTATTAGAGGATTGTGCTGACAGAGGCAGGGAATACCCAATATGATGGGAAAATGAGCAGCTCGAATGACATTGAAAACAGTTCCTGATGCTTGTGGATGTAGACAGATAAAGGGATGGAACTTCGATTGATAGGACCAGAACGTCACAGCCTGCCGTCGACCCTTTGCACAGGTTGCGTTTCGATCTTAGTGACAAACAGGATCTTAATTTCGTCAGCCCAAATAGTGTCCATAAAGTTGCCTGCGGCTCCACAATCAGTAAGGCCAAGACCTCTATGGAGGTTCTATCAGGAATCTTAAGAAGAACACGTAGTATCGTGAGAAGATAATCATATACTTCTGTGGGATCAATGAAACTATGGTGGGACTGTGGACTCAACCCTGACTCCTCGTCCTGTCTAGGATTGGGGTCTTTTGGTTCTCTGTCTTTGGGGTCGTACCTCTGGACAGGCTCTCAACAAATGTCCTCTTGCTCCACAGTATAAACAAATACCCTGATCCCTTCTTTTTTTTCTTTCAGATGGAGGAAAAGGACCACAGGCAATTCCGATCTGCATTGGCTCATCTGAAGATTGAGTATCAACTGAAGAGGTATGAGGTAAAGTGCAGAGTCCAGAAGAAGTTCCTTTTTTCTCTTTCACTCATCCCTTCGTTCAGTCATGCAGAATTCAATCTGAAGAACCATGGATATTAGGTCAGAAAAGGAGGTTGGATGAGAGACCCTGGCCAGCTCATCCTTAATGTCATCATTCAGACCCCCTCCGAATTATAGTATACTGGGCGGTCTCAGGCCAACCAGCCTCTGCCACAACTATTTTGAAGGCAGTGACAAAGGCCAGAACATCAGAGAAACCCTGGCAGATGTCCAGAAAGTCTTCGAAAGCAGAATAAGCCATCCCAGTTTTTTCAAATATGTCTCTTAGTGCTTGTATAAAGCAACAATGTCAATAATGGATTGGATGCTGTCACAATTGGCATAGCCCAAGCCAAAGCATTACCGGTCATGTTTGATGTCATGAATCCCACTTTGGCTCTATCTGAGACATAGGTAGTGGTCCGGAAAGTGAGGTGGACTGTACAAACATCAATTAATTCTTTCACCTGCTTATGAGAGCCATCAAATTTACCTGAAACAAGTCTGAAGGATGGCAATTCTGATGCCTGGGCATCCCTAGCAGTAATCATTTGTCAGAGTGAGGCATTTTCTGCCTTCAAGTGCGGCACATCAGTTGTTAAACCCTGAGCGGCTTGTACTAATTCTTTCCGTCTTTAGGCATTGCAAGCTTGCAAGTTCAGTGATAGGGATAATATCCTCACCTACCTTGGTGTCTTTTCTTGAGGTAGACTCCTGGATACCCACCTTCTTTTCCATGTCTTCTTAGTACAGGAGCTCTCTTTGGAGAGTGTGAAGGCACCATGAAGCAATACACAGACAACAAATAGAAAGTTAAAAACAAAATGGGTTATTAATTCAAATGTCAGGATGGTTGAAGGCCTAACTTGGAAAGTCTAAGTCAGAAAGTTCAACTTAAAAGTCTGTCTGTGTCCAAAACCTATCGTTGCCCTCAACAACTAAAGCTAAACAATGTGTAGGGATGTCAATAATGGAAGAAATTGTGATCAACACAAAGTTCTGAGCTTCTGTCACGACCATTGGCGCTTGGAGGGTTTGGCGAAGGTGGAAGTTCCGTCGCCATTAGACGGTTCCGTTACGTTTTTTGTTTCAACGTACGGCGCAGTCTAGTGTTTTTCCAACATGGCCGCCCGCCGAGTATTTCTCTATTCGAATCTCGGCGGGTTGGCGCGTTGCAACTTGCTCTCCCGTTCGTTGCGTGCGCTCAGTAGCGTTATCTCCTCCTAGCGATCTTCCACCCCCCAATTCCTGCTACTCTCTCTCCCGCTTGCTCTCTCCCCTTTTCCTCGCCTCCTGCTCTATCGGAGTTTCTCCCCGCTGGCCGTTTTCTCCTGTCAGTTTCCCAGGAGCTCTCTCCTCTGTGGCGCCCATTCACGCTGCTTCGTTTCCTTCTTGTGATTCCACCGCTTCTGCCTGGAGCCGACTTCTCTGGATACTGCTTCTAGTACTCCACGCTTCAACGGACCTGCTTCAGGAGTCTTCTGTCAACTTGTGGGGGGTTTTTGGGCCTCGGAGGCTTTTTCCCCCAATAACAACTGGCTGTCACGGGAGGGGGTCATCGTGAGTTTTCTCTGTTGAGATTCACGGTGGCTTCTTTTCGAGGCAGACCGTATCTGCTCTCCAAGAAGAAGTCTCAAAGGGAGAAACCACGTCGAAGGAGAACCCACTACTCTTCAACATCAGGTGAGGAGGAGGACGGCATTTTGGGGGAACCATTCTTATCAAGTGAGGAGGAGGACATTACAGACCTAGTGGGCAATTCTGCAGGCCAGTCACCAATCCTTGATAGCTTGCAACGCCTAAAAGAAGAAGACATGGCCACGCCACAGCAGTTACAGGAGCTGGTGGCCGCAGTTCAGAACCTTAATGTTGAGGTACAAACACTCAAGACCGACAACGCAGCACTCCAACAGAGAGTAGCTGCTAGAGAACAACAGGCTACTGATCTACCCCCTTTGCCTTTAGTGTCAGGAAAGTTTGATGGCACTGAGAGAAGGGTGAAGGAATTCCTTGAAGCCTGCAATATTCATTTCACCTTTAGACCCTATGCATTTTCCACGGATCATGCTAAGGTGGGTTTCGTGATCACACACTTAACTGGGAACGCCTTGGCATGGGCAACCCCATTGGTCTCCCAGTCAGACCCTGTGTTACAGGATTATACTGCCTTTAAGGATCTCCTTAAACAGACCTTTTTACGGACGGAATGTGCCCACATAGCTAGTGAGGATTTACTGGATGTGCGGCAAGGGAACTCAGATTTACTGTCCTACATAGCAACATTCAAGACATTGGCTGCGGAAGCTGGGTGGCAAGAACAGGCTCAGTACACGATTTTCCGCAGAGGTTTACGGGAAGAACTAAAGGACGAACTTGCCAGGATTCCTCGTCCTGACTCCTTCTCGGATCTATTAGCAGCAGTACTAAGAATAGACTTCCGCTTAACCGAACGGAAGAACGAAAGAAAGAAGAGCCGTGGCTCTAACCTGTTTTCGGACTCTCACACCCCCGCCTCCTCACCTGCTACTCGAAAGATCCGAGACGAACCCATGCAAGTCGGAACCACTCGACCTCCCTTGACCGCCGAAGAGAAGAGGAAGAGACGGGACGAGAATCTTTGTCTGTATTGCGGTTCTGCTGCTCATCTGTTGAGGGACTGCCCAGATTTGCCCCCCCGAAGGTCGGGAAACGAGCGCCCTCGGTAGTTGGTAGGACGGACTACCGAGGGGTGCTTCCCTGTTCTTACACCACACTTTCCGTTACCTCTGCCAGAACGCCAGAGGACCTCCGCCTGATGGTGATAGGCATCACGCTCCGCTTCAGAGACAAGGAAATTGACACGCAAGCGTTGTTGGATTGCGGAGCCGCTGGAAACTTTTTGGACACCTTGTGGGCGGATAAGGTGGGTCTACTTAGAATTGCAAAAAAGGAGGATCAAAAGGTGGAAGGAGTGGACGGAACACCCCTATGTTCCGGACTCATAACTCATACCACTGAAGTTATACAAGTATCTATTCAGCAACACAAGGAGCAGATATCATTTGACATAATCCGAGCTGCTCACTTCCCTGTCATCTTGGGTATCGGTTGGCTCCGGAAGCACAACCCAACTGTGGATTGGACAAACAACCTGTTAAGCTTTCATTCCAAGTATTGTCAGAAGGAGTGTTTACCTGAACCCCAACATGAATTGGTAAGGACGGTATGTGCTACGGAACAGAATACCGTAAATTGTATACCCAGTTGCTATTCCAAATTTACCGAAGTGTTTCAAGAGCAGGTACCCATTGAACTACCACCGCATAGACCCGAAGACTGTGGTATTGATCTGGTTCCTCAGGCGTTGGTTCCTTTCGGCAGGATGTATCCCCTCTCATTGTCAGAAAAGGCAGTCCTCAGGCGCTACCTTGACGACAATCTCGCCAATGGACTGATTCGTTCTTCTAAATCCCCCGCAGGCGCCTCTTTGTTTTTCATTCCTAAACGCGAGAGCAAAGAGTTGAGACCGTGTATAGACTACAGGGGTCTCAACAAAGTGACCATCAAAGACCGTTACCCGATGCCTATCATCCATGAGATCCTGGAAGCCGTTCAGGGCTCTGTAGTATTCACCAAGCTCGACCTACGAAACGCCTACCATCTACTTCGGATAAGAGCGGGTGATGAATGGAAGACGGCTTTTCGCACTCCCTACGGCCTTTACGAATATCAAGTAATGCCGTTTGGCCTAGTAAATGCACCCTCTATATTTCAGAGGTTCATGGACCGTTTATTTTCAGATCTTCTGGGTCAAAATACCGTGGTCTACTTGGATGACATTCTGGTGTACTCTCGCAATCTAAAAGACCACATTCTTCAAGTTGGAGAGGTCCTAAGTAGGCTTAAACAACATCACCTTCTAGTAAAGCCGGAGAAATGTACCTTTGCCCAGTCTTCCTTATCCTACTTAGGATTCATTCTATCCGAGCAAGGGATTACGATGGACCCCAAAAAGGTCGAATCCATTCTTGGTTGGCCGTCCCCCACCTCCGTCAAAGAGATACAACGGTTTTTGGGACTAGCCAATTTTTACAGAAAGTTTATACCCAACTTCTCACAGCTCACTCTACCCATAACCTCGCTGTTAAAGAAGTCTTCTGAACCTTTTATCTGGTCAACAGCCGCTGAGGATAGTTTTCTCCGCCTGAAACGAAGTTTCTGTTCAGCACCTATACTTAGACAGCCCGATCAGCTGAGTCCTTTCATTCTGGAGACCGACGCTTCAGCGGCAGCTGTAGGAGCGGTTCTTCTGCAATCGGACCAGGGCCAGGAACACCCTGTGGCCTACTTCTCAAAGACACTGACTGCGAGCCAACGGAACTATTCAGTCATCGAGCAGGAGCTTTTGGCCATGAAGCTGGCTTGCCTCGAGTGGAGACATCTACTTCAAGGAAGCTTTCATCCTTTCCAAATACGCACCGATCATAAAAACCTACAGGCCCTCAGACAACAAGAATGTTACAACACCAGACAGGCCAGGTGGGCTCATTTCTTTGCTCAATTTCATTTTACCATTTCCTACATCCCGGGTACTCAAAATCAGATTGCTGATGCTTTGTCCCGCAGAGACGACTTGAACCCTACCTACAGAAAGGAGTTAATGTTCCCACATACTCAAATTATCTCAACGGTGTCCTCTTTTATGCAGGAGGTAAGGGAAACCTCTTCAGATGTCCCTGCTCTAGACGTCAATAAGCTGCCTATCTGTAGGAAAGATGGTCTATACTTCATCCAGGGAAAACTGTTCTTGCCCGCGCAGAAACATCGCCAACAGGCTCTTCAGTGGTGTCACGACGCCAAGACCGCCGGACATCGAGGAATTAGAGGAACTTTGGAACTGTTAAAACGTTCTTTTCATTGGCCCAACATGAGGACAGATACCAAGACCTATGTACGGTCTTGTTTAGTGTGTCAACAGAACAAGTATTCTACCCAAAAACCACTGGGATTGTTACAACAAGAACCTGTTCCTTCGGGTCCTTGGAAATCCATCTCCACCGACTTCATCGTAGAACTACCTAGTTCCCAGGGTTGTACTTGCATCATGGTTACTGTCGACACCTACTCCAAACTCGCTCATTTCTCTCCCTTATCCAAGCTGCCTGCAGCCTCATTCATGGCTGAGGTATTCCTCAGGGATATCTTTAGATTACACGGCTTACCCCAGAAGATCGTATCTGATCGTGGTACCCAATACACCTCCAAGTTCTGGACGGCCTTGTGTAAGCTCTTAGGCATGGAGAGGGCTCTCTCTTCTGGTTATCACCCTCAAACTAATGGCCAGACTGAAAGACTCAATGGTTCACTGGAACAGTATTTAAGGTGTTTCACAAATCAACAACAAGACAACTGGGTCACTCTACTTCCCACAGCGGAGTTTGCATATAATAATGCTGTGCATTCCGCTACGGGCATCAGCCCTTTTTTTGTACTTATGGGTTCCATCCTAAATCCATCATACCAACAGCCTGGAATGAGACCAACATCCCGTCTTTAGAGACCACTCTCAATCATCTGAATGACGCTCATGACACCGCGGAACAAAGTTTAAGTGAGACTAGCCGACGGTATAAGGAACTATCCGATAGACATCGACGACAAGTGCCTTCTTGGGACAAGGGTACAGAGGTCATGTTGTCCACCAAGTTCCTACCCCGTTGGATCCGCCCTTCTAAGTTGTCCCCTCGTTTCATTGGACCTTTCAAGATAGAGTCAATGATCAACCCTGTTGCCTACCGTTTAAAGTTGCCAAAGACTCTCCGACGGATACATCCGGTGTTCCATTCCTCCCTCCTTCGACCCTTTGTCCCTGATGCCAGGAAACAAGCTGCTCCCAAGTTAGTGATTCAACCTACTTCTTCCTCGGAGGAATATGAGGTCTCCCGAATTCGAGACTCTCGGTACCATCAAGGACGCCTGGAGTACCTCATACATTGGAAAGGCTACCCCTCTTCCGAGGATACTTGGGAACCAGCTGCACAGGTTTTTGCCCCCCGATTGCTTCTACGATTCCACCGTCTCCACCCGGGTAAGCCAGGAGGAAGGGGCCTTCGAAGGGGGCATACTGTCACGACCATTGGCGCTTGGAGGGTTTGGCGAAGGTGGAAGTTCCGTCGCCATTAGACGGTTCCGTTACGTTTTTTGTTTCAACGTACGGCGCAGTCTAGTGTTTTTCCAACATGGCCGCCCGCCGAGTATTTCTCTATTCGAATCTCGGCGGGTTGGCGCGTTGCAACTTGCTCTCCCGTTCGTTGCGTGCGCTCAGTAGCGTTATCTCCTCCTAGCGATCTTCCACCCCCCAATTCCTGCTACTCTCTCTCCCGCTTGCTCTCTCCCCTTTTCCTCGCCTCCTGCTCTATCGGAGTTTCTCCCCGCTGGCCGTTTTCTCCTGTCAGTTTCCCAGGAGCTCTCTCCTCTGTGGCGCCCATTCACGCTGCTTCGTTTCCTTCTTGTGATTCCACCGCTTCTGCCTGGAGCCGACTTCTCTGGATACTGCTTCTAGTACTCCACGCTTCAACGGACCTGCTTCAGGAGTCTTCTGTCAACTTGTGGGGGTTTTTTGGGCCTCGGAGGCTTTTTCCCCCAATAACAACTGGCTGTCACGGGAGGGGGTCATCGTGAGTTTTCTCTGTTGAGATTCACGGTGGCTTCTTTTCGAGGCAGACCGTATCTGCTCTCCAAGAAGAAGTCTCAAAGGGAGAAACCACGTCGAAGGAGAACCCACTACTCTTCAACATCAGGTGAGGAGGAGGACGGCATTTTGGGGGAACCATTCTTATCAAGTGAGGAGGAGGACATTACAGACCTAGTGGGCAATTCTGCAGGCCAGTCACCAATCCTTGATAGCTTCTTCCAGCTCCTAGCTTTCTTTTCAGCTATCCTTCCCCAAGTTCAGGAAAGTTCCACAAAGGTCTTGAGATTACTTTTCCAAAGTTCAAGGCAATACAGTTCAACAAAATCCTCTGGGTTTCCTTCCCCAAGTTCAAGGCAACGCAGTTCAAAGAAAAGGGTCTTGAGGCTCGGTCCTAAAGACAGCATGGCAGTTCATCAAGTCTCAGGGTTACCTACCCCAGCACTTCAACGTAGCAATTTATATCTGTTTCAGTCATTCAGTGTTCAACACAACTTCAGGTTAACTTGACACTCCTTCTGGATTGCATTAACAGTTCACTTACAGTGCTCCTTCTTGGTTTGTTTCACAATGTCTTTGGCTTTCATAATTGAGGGCTCCCTGGTCTAGGTGCAGTTGTCAGACCACACAGTTCACCCATCACAGGTCGCGCAACCAGGAACCCTAGGCTCTTCAGCCCCCACAGGTTCTTCTGTATTTGGCCCTGTGTATTTATTTATTTCATTTATTGTGCATTTGTAAGGCGCTTATACATCAATACATTTTGTTTCAAAGTGCCCACAGGGCAACGGGGAGGGAACATGGGAACAAAAGGCAAACTATAACAATGATGAGAAAAGACAGAGAATGTCATACTAGGCCTTGTGAGCATTCAGAGCGTGCAAGTGCAGATAGAGGGAGAAGGGATAAGGGGGGGGTGCTAGGAGTTCCACAGAGGGGAAGTGCAGTAAGCAACAGTTAAGTGCCTGGCAGAGATCACTAGGTATAGAGTGGTCACCTGTCAATACAATAAGTGCAGGCCTGTGTTACACTCACCTGGTATCCACGGGGGCGCCACACGATACTGGATGGAGGTCTAAGCGCTATCCCGGACCCCTCTCTGCTTGGTTATGTGCCAGACGTTGGGTAGCGTCTCTACAGGAGAGTGGAGGGTTAAGATACTGGTTCTGTGATGGGTGGACTCCCACCTCCCTCTGGTCCAAATCCCCTCCCTTGGGGTTATTGCTCACCGTCGGTTTTTGCGCGTTGAACTCTCCGTCCTGCGTCTCTGTGCAGGGGCGCGTGGTTGGTGCAGGCGTTCTGTGGACCTAGTTGCTTCACTGGTCCGTGTGCCCTTATGTCGGTACTGGACTGGCTGTGACTCTGACACTGCTTGTTGTCTTCCAGGTGAGTTATAATGAGTTATAATGTCTTTTCCGTCTTTGTTCTGTCTCTTTCTTTCCCTCTGTTTTCTCCGTCTTCTCGGCGTCTTGCTCCACTACGCTGTTCCCTAACAATGTCTCTTTTTGTTTTCACTGGGATGGTTGCGATCTTGGAGTTGCCGCGCCGATGGCGAAGACCACAGTGAGTTAGTGATGTGCGGAGCGCTGCACTGTTTATTGGTGTTAATTGCTAACCTGTGTTCTCTTCTCTTCTTTATACAGGTTGCAGTGATGTTCTGGAGTGATGAGCAATCGAAGCGCTGCTTGCCCAGGTAAGTGCTTTATTAATGCTGACCTTGTTCCTTCTCCCTTGCAGGTTGCGGTGAAACCCGGAGATGGGCGAGGTAAGAGAAGCGCAGGGTGCTGCCAGGACTCGCTGCTTGCCCAGGTAAGAATTGTTATTAATGCTGTCCTTGTTTCTATACCTTTGCAGGTTGCGGCGGACTCCCGAGATGGGCGAGGTAAGTGAAGCGCAGGATGGATTCAAGACCGGTTACTTCACAGATAAGTGTTCTTGCTTGCCAATGTTGTTCTTGTTCTTCCAGGTTATTAATGGAATCCAGATCTAGAGCTTCAGGATCAGGCCGCTGGAGAAGCAGATGAGCAGGAGCTGGACACGGTGAGCATTACGCTGCAGGAGTGCAGAATAATGTGAAGCTTGTTCTGTTGTTTGGGTGTGGTTTAAATAGCCCAGGTAAAGTAGTTCCAGGCCAAGTAGTTCCAGGCCCAGCCACACCCAAACACTAGACAGCATGGCTTGGTTCTAAAGAACTGAGCTGTGTAATAGGCCTCCATGTTCGATTAAGGTCCAAATCTGGTATTGCTTTATTCCTGATAATGAGCCTGGCGCCAAAGGTGCCAGGACTCACTCCTTGTATGTTTCTGGTGGCGTTTTAAGGCCCTTGGGGCCAGTGTGAAGGGCTTTAGCCCCACTACTGCCAGGGGGCTGTTATACCTGAGGGGGTCAGGGGCATGGATCATGACAGCCTGTGAGACAGTCTACATTCACATTCACTTAGCTTCTCCCTCTTGGCCCCTTGACTTTATGTGCAGGTTTACACTCTCCTGGCTTCTCCTACTTAGCCTACTAGCTTTGCCACAATGTGTCACACATCATATACCAGTCTTTGGCCTTGCTGCACTGTATTCATTCACAACGTTCACTTTGTGGGGGTCTTAATTATTCCCCACCTTTCTGTCATGCTCTTTCTCACTTGCTCTCTTATTCCGGAGGTTGCTTTCAAATGGGCCCTTTCCCTTTTAACTTTCATTAGCTTGTAGCTTTGCCCACAAAAGTTTAATTCAGTTTGGTGTTCAATATGCATGCTTTAACTTTGCTGCTTAGTTCTTATTCAGCCTGTGGCTTTGGGTTTTTCAATCTGCACATGTAATTTCATTCGGCATTCTATTTTGGTTCATACAGTACTTATTTGCTTATGCGTAGCCCATAGGACCGCCCCAGCTTCGAGTGACATGTCCCTGCACTCACCGGTCCTCGGTGTTCCTCTCCGCCGGCTACACTGCTTCACTTTTGCTTTGCCGGTCACTGCATGCCCCCGCTCGCACCTCTGGTGCTTCTCTGTACTCTACGGCAGCTCTGCTTCTTTTCCGCGGACACTGGCGGCATCCTTTCTTCTCTCTCCTTGGTTCGCAGCTCCAGATGCTCTTTCCTGACCACTGATACTCCCACACATGTAGGTTTCTTGTCGCCCAACTCACCCTGGGCTCCACAGGTCCTCTGGGTCATCTGTCGGTGTCCAGGCTTCCTCTCAGGACCAAATGGACAGGTACTGTCCCCTGTTTGCATTGCAAAAACTCTGGGTTCATAGCAAAGGGCAACATAAGATCTGTGGAGAAAATCAAAATCAATAGTTTTGCTACATGCAATACCAATGTGATCTATACCATTAAATGCCCCTGTGGGGTATATCATGTTGGACAGTCTAAAAGACCATGTAAACAAAGGTGGAATGAGTACCGGTTCTATATCAGGACTAAGAATGTCAACTCAGCAGTGGCCAGGCATTGGCTGGAAAAAAAGACAGAACATCTATTAGATTCGATTCCAGGTGGTGGAAGTTATCACCAAAAAAGACCCTTATGAAGATTTGGCAAAGTGATTAGAGCAAAGAGAAACTTTATAGATCGAAAAATTGGATACCATGACCCCTGGAGGAATGAACAAAGAAGTGAATTACACATGCTTCATATGATCAAGTTAATAACTGTGAAAGAGGTATTTGGGACATTGCTATTTCAGACTTTAACCTCATGGAGGAACAGTTATGAAAACGCGTGATCATTGAAGCAATGAAGGATGGCTCTCTGCTCCCTCTTGATGAACTCTTCAAAATTGGAAGCCCTCTTTCTACCTGCTTCCAATGTCATCTCTCCCCTCCTTGCTTCTCATCAGACCTTCCTGCTCCGTCAAACAAGGCTCAAAATATTGTGGCCCACTTTGATTGTGACCTCCAACTGCAACAATTCATCACTACCACCACTTTGCTACTCGTATTAACCTTAACATTTGTATAAAAGTCTTCCTTTTCTTACTAACCATTCAATTAAAACTCTAGTCTCCATCCTTGCAGTGAGCAAATTTGACTAATGCTCAAGCCTACTCCTTGGCCTTTCTCTTTACTTCTCCCTCTAGGCAATGCCCTCAACTTTGCCACCTACACTCTGTACAAAGTACCATGAATCTCCCCCACTTCTACCTACCAACAACATACTAGTTTGACTCCCCATGCACAACCGCTCCCTTTTGAAGTTCCTTCTCCTAGTGTACAAAGCTATCAATAGACTCAGTTTAATCACCATCCTCCTCTGCACTCAACCGCTTCTCCCTTCCACCCCGCTCCACTGGTTCCCGCTGCCATCACAAACGAAGCCAGCCCAACCGTGGAACTCTTAAAAGCTTGCCTTAAACTTCACTTACTTGCTAAAGAGGAAGATCCCCCTGCACTCTTCCCCAGAATCCCTACCTGGCCCCACTGCTCCCTCCAGTGAAGCTTAGTGTAAATTTGTAAATTTTCATTAATACCCCTCTTTAGTTTTAATCACTTGCCCCTTCGGTTAGTGTTACCTTTGTTTGGTCTCTGGTATATGTCCCACATTTAACAACCACAAACTGGCTCACCGTTTGTTCTAATCTTTGTGCTATTTGTCATGAACCCGTTCGGATGGCGGTGGTTACCACGGTTACGGCTTTGCTGCCATTGATTGGTGCCATCACGCTTCTCACGTTGCTGCTGTAACGTTCTAGTGGTTTTCCTGCTCGCCTCAGCCGGAAGTATTTCATCCCAGCTTTCCTTGCGGTCTGCGCGTTGCAACTGTCTTAGCTTGTTTTCTCCTCTTTCGCTTCACACGGAAGCCTGCCTTTCTGTATTGTTTTCCGTACCTGTTCTTTCTGCCCTTCTTTTCTCTTTTACGTTCTGCTCGCTCGCTTTGCGAGTTTTCCGCTCTTTCCTCCTCTTGCCTCGTACCTGCTCAGCTTGTTTACCCTTTTCTGTTCCTTTTCTGCCACCGTCTTGGCTTGTCCCAGCTTGGATTTTTCTTTCTGCTCTGGTAGTGGAACATTCGTGTCAGACACTGCTCCACACATTGTTGTGCTCTCTTCCTCTTACCGCTGCGCGCCTTCGGCTCCACTTCAGCAGGGTTCTACATTTGGCGTAGCCTTGGACTTCGAACTTCACTGTACCTGTTGACCAGCAACGAGGGATATTCACTGGTTTTTTTTTCCGCCTTTGGCTTTTTCCCCCATACATTTCCTGCTTCCGGGACTGAAGTCGTGGAGTGGTCCAGTTTGGGATCCACCACGGCTACTTCTCTTGACAGAATCCAGGCATCTAAATCGAAGAAGGACTATCTGGCTCACCGACAAGGAATCAAGGAGACAGACTCCGAACATTCAGGTGAGGAGAGTGGTGATTCGAGGGAGGACATTGACAGATTGCAACGCCAAAAACCTACGAGGGGCACCCCAGAACAGGTTCAGGAACAGGTGCAAGAATTGTGGAAGGCAGTACAAAGCCTTTCCCAAGAACTACAGACAGTTAAGGCTGAAAATGTGGCATTAAAACAACTGATCTCTAACCGAGAACAGGCACCTCCTGAGCTACCACCAATTGCCCTATCGTCAGGCAAATTTGATGGTTCTCCGAAGAAGGTCAAGGAATTCCTGGAGGCGGCTACGTTTAACTTTACATTCAGACCCCAAATGTTTTCTACTGATCAGGCAAAGGTGGGATTTCTCATCTCTAATATGATCGGCAATGCTCTTGTCTGGGCTACTCCTTTAGTGACAGGAGGTGACCCAGTTTTGCAGGACTATGGTGGGTTTCAGACCCTTCTTAAAGAAACATTTGAGAGACCAGAACTCACGTACACTGCTACCGAGGATCTCCTAGATGTCAGACAAGGGTCCTCTGATGCTCTTTCATACATCACCACCTTTAAGATCTTGGCTGCAGGTGCCGGATGGGCACAACAGGCTCAATATGACATTTTTCGTAAAGGTCTTAAGGAGGACATAAAGGACGAATTAGCCCGGTTTCCTCGTCCTAAAACATTCTCGGATCTGTTATCTGCATCACTACCGAGAGAACATCATCTACAATGAAAGAAGACGCTACCGAGGAAGTGTAGCAAGCAATGAGTCTCTGCCCAGTTCTTTCTTACCTATGACTGCTTCTCGGGATGAACCCATGCAGATAGGAAACACTAGGTCTCCACTCTCCTCTGAAGAAAGAAGACGGCGAAGAGAAAGAGGGTTATGTGCTTACTGTGGTTCAGACAAGCACCTTCTCAAGGAATGTCCTGAACTGCCTCAACGACAATCGGGAAACGAACAAACCCGGAGCTAAAAGGGACGAGTGTCCGGGGGTTTTCAGATGCATCCAGTCCCTATGCGTCTTTGTCTGTTTCTACTAAAGAAAACCAAGAAGATTCCAGGTTGATGGTGGTCAGTGTCAACATCCAGGTCGGAGACAAACTGGTGGATACCTTAGCCCTCCTGGACAGCAGAGCTGCAGGAAACTTCGTAGATACTCTAAGGGCCGACGAGGTGGGTCTTAAGAGGCTACCCCGCTTGGAAGATCAGAAGGTGGAAGGAGTGGATGGTACCCCGATTTCCTCAGGACTCATCACGCAGACTACCGACACCCTTGAAATTAAAATCTTTCAGCATACTAAAAGAATAAGATTTGATATCATCAGGGCGGCCCATTTTCCGGTTATTCTAGGAACACAATCCTCATATTGACTGGGTCTCTAACCAACTAAGCTTCGAATCAGAGTACTGTAAGAGACAATGGGCCTCATTACACGGTACGCGGTAAAATCCGGCCATTACCAGCATGGCGCTATTAACGTTTCCGGCTTGGCATGATGCCGCTAATTGCGTGGCATTACGAGTACGCGGACACGAGCACAACGCCATGCCGGTAATGGCCCTACCGCCATGCCGCTAAAGACCCCAAAAAGACCCTTTGCGGCATCAACGAAAGCGCTGATAGCACTTCCAACATCCTGCAACATGCAAATAGCGGTCACCGCTAATAGCGGTGACCGTAAAATTGCAGAACCGGAAATAGCGTCATCGCACAGGAACGGGAAAGAGCACGGCGGCCATCTTTAAAAACACAATCCATTGCCATCGTCGGCCACCATGACCTGTTTCCACACCACTCCAACACCAAAGCATCCCAGATACCCTGACGATGCCAAAGGCCATCAAGAAAGGCGCGGATCGGCAGCGCAAAGAAAAATTCACCAGCAAGGAGCTGATCATGTTAACTGAGACCCTTGCCGCAAATGCTAATGTCGTATTTACGAATGACATGCGGCCTGAGACACTCGTGAAGAAAAAGGCCATCTGGGCAGAGGTGGCCCATAAAGTCAGTGTGGTGGGCACCACCACCCGCACTGTCAGGGACTGCAGGAAGCGGTGGGACGATCTACGGCTCCGGGTCCACAGCATACTGGCTGCAAATCGCAACCTGGCCATGGCCACGGGAGGTGGTGCTGATTCTCCAATCAAACTCCGGGAGTGGGAGGAGACCTGCGCCAGCACAATTTGCGTAGAATCCATCGAGGGAGTCGGGGACATGGAGCATGGTACGCCCATTACATCGGATGGAGGTGAGTGTACACATTAAACAATGCACTGTGAAGGGTGAGGGCCCCCCCAAATGTGAGTCCAGAATCAGCCCATGGATCCAGCCACAAACATAAATGCACACAACCCTGCCCATATGAGTGGCACACCACAACACACACACATGCACGCATCACCACATACACGTGCAACACAGACCCATGCATGCATGACCCACCTGACATCCCCATTACCGGATTCCCAACTAAAGAGGTCACAATGCATAGTGCGGCATGACGTAATTATTCGGCTTGAAGCACGTTGAACCATCACCGATGCTATTCTCTATTTTTGTCCCCCACAGGCTCACAGACACACAGTGATGAGCAGGGCACTCTGTCACAGGCTCCCCCAGCCAAGAAAAAGGCCATGGCACAGGAGAAAGGAGACACCGCCACCACATGAAGGGGCACTGGGAGGAGTGAGCACCAGCAGAGGGGTATATGCAGCAAAAGTGCCAGTTCACCAAGGCCTGAAGCCATGGCTGCTACAATTGCTGCACCCATGGGAGTGTTCCCCCCATCATTGGAAACAACCACGGAGGGCCCGCTCTCTGCTGCGACCAGTTCGACTGGTGAGGCAGCAGCCACCGTGCCGCTGTCTGACGTGGAGGAGACCATTGACCTGGAAACGCAAAGGCAGACCCCCCGCAATCCATTAAGGCAAGCACACGGCCACCATCTCGATCAAGTAGCCATGGAAAATCTGGCAACAAGACCATAGAAGGGTGCCGGAGCCCTCAGGTGTCCTCACCTGATGGCCGAGCCATGGACCAGGGCGCAGCAGCCACCCCAAGAGCTGGACACAGTCGCCATGACCTGTCAGCCATCAGCCAGAGGCAGGTGGAAATAACAGCGCTGGTTGGTTGTGGAAGAGGCAGCCCGTCTGAGGGAGGAGGTTAGGGCCAATGCAAGCCAGACAAGAGAGGGCATGGAGGCCTGCACAAACAGGCTCTGCGAGGAGATGGCCCAACTGAGGCAGGTCCTCACCCGCATAGCGGACGCTATTGACCGGCAATATCCCCCCCACCACAGGATCAACCGGGCACATCCTCCTCTGCAAGTTCACGTCAAACAAGCCCCCGCCGCCACTCCTTGCGCACCATGAGGCGCACGCCATCCCAACCTCCCAATGGCGGTGCTGGCCATGAGAAGTAGGGCCAGCAAGAACTAGCTGGCACATGTGCAGCAGGACACCTACGTACTACAAGCCACACATGGGAGTGTTGTGGGGGGAGTGGGGAAAGGGTGTTTTTGGGAGTTTTGTGGGGGGAGGGGGAAAGGGTGTTTTTTGGAGTGTTGTGGGGGGAGGGGGGAAAGGGTGTTGTTGGGAGTGTTGTGGGGGGAGGGGGGAAAGGGTGTTTTTGGGAGTGTTGTGGAGGAGGGGGAAAGGGTGTTTTTGGGAGTGTTGTGGGGGGAGGGGGGAAAGGGTGTTTTTGGGAGTGTTGTGGGGGGAGGGGGAAAGGGTGTTTTTGGGAGTGTTGTGGGTGGAGGGGGAAAGGGTGTTTGCACAGTTGGGGCCATGCACTTTTTGTTCACAAATTCATCATAATACAATGTTTACAAGTTGAAACACAGGCTTGGTCTTCATCATTGTGTATGTGTACTTTATTGGGTACAGGGCCCATTGTGCGCTTCACCATATACACCAGGGCAACAATACCCATATCCATCCAAAAGAGTTGAACCATGTCTCTCAGAATATTTGATAGATCAGATGCTGACGCACATCGTGTCCCTCCTGGCCATCGCCTCTTGCATGACCTGCCGGCCTGTTTGCCCCATCCTCATCCCCATCATCATCATCCTCATCAGATGGTTGCATTTCAACGTCAGGGGAAGTGGCATATTCCATCTGATATATATATTGTGCAGCATGACACATGCCATGGTTATCTTCGGCACCTTCTCATGGCTGTACAGGAGAGCCCCACCCAACCAGCTTAGGCACCGGAACCGTGTCTTCAGAAGGCCAAATGCCTGCTCAATCACGACGCGGGTACGGTTATGTGCAAGGTAATATTCCTCTTCATGCCTGTTCTGTGGGTTCCATATAGGGGTAAGGAGCCACCTCTTCAGGGGATAGCCAGCATCACCTGCATGGGTGGAACAATGGGGCCTTGTTACTGGTCACCTCAATTGCAACCTGGACATTTCACACTAATTCTGTTTGCATTCTGATTGGCATCCACGATTCCCAGCATGCATGGAGACGATCAGTGTAACTGCAATGTGAGAAGGTAAGCTAGTCGCTGCAAGTGGACGTGCACCATGCATGCCTCCAGAAGTATTTCCCATGTCCTGGGTGTGCACAGGTCCTAGGTCTTCCTGGGGCCAGACAACCTTTGTACGACACTGCTAGTGTACTGCCATTATGATTCCAATGTCCCCATGCTGTGAAGCGGCACATGAGTAGTGGTGTATGGGTGTGGTTCTGTACAATGGCTACAGGTGATCCCTTTGCATGCACTCAAGGGCACATATCTGTTGTGATGTTGTTCAACGCACATTTACATTATGCATATTGGCTGCATGTAGCAGTTTTGTGTCATATAGGGTATGGTATGATGTGCAATGTGAATGTGGATAGATGTATCATGTTTTGCGTTATGGACTGATGTCTTTGTTGTGCAGCTTACTACTTGCATGTGGTTTCGTGTCCGCTCCATTGTGGGCTGTCTTGGTGGACATTGGCGTACATCTGTACTTGACATCGGTCAAGTGGCACAGCGAGTAGAGCGCTCGCTTTGACATCCGTGCAGAGCTTGCTAACGCAGGTTCAAATCCCGGCAAGGCCAAACTCAGCCTTTCATCCTTCCGAGGTCGATAAATGAGCACCACACACCGTGGGTAATAATAAGCAGCGCTCAGATACCTGAGGGTTTGTAGCGCTATATAAATGCTAAATTATTTATGTCCCTTTATTGTACGGACGACAGTCCACAACCAGTTGGAGTATGCATCTCTCCCCCCCAAACACACCCCACATCACACTGCCATGTGCTTGCCCTTCTACTCACCAAGTAGCCACGAACGTTGTCCAGCATGTCGCTCCATGTTGCATGGTATCGTTGAGTTCCGCAGGACCATTGAATCATGGGTTGATCAGGGGTATCGGGCACAAATGTGTTGTGATCTTGTTTGAGTCACATACCATTTGGACATTGATGGAGTGGTAATGCTTTCTGTTTCGGTAGACTGCCTCATTGTGATGTGGGTGCACCATTTCCACATGTGTACAGTCGATGGCCCCGATGCTACTTGGGATGCCTGCCAGTGAATAGATGCCAACTTTGTTGTTGGAGATCTCCTGGGCTGTCCGTGGCAGGGATATGTGTTCACTTGTGTGCTTCGGGGGGCATCGAGCACCTGGGTCAGCATGCATGAGAATACTGGTTGTGAAATGCCATGCATCTGCCCTACCATATGCTGGTAGGTGCCTGTGGCCAGGTAGTGGAGCTCAGTTACCACCTTCAGTAGAGGGAGGATGGCAGTACGGATGTCTATGAGGCTCACTATGTTGTTGTGAATCATGTCCGCAATGGTGGTGATGGTATCCCGGTCCAGGCAGCACAAGGTGTGTGTCTGCTCAGGGGTTAGGTTGAATGGAATGGCTAGAATCCTGGGGATTGTTGGCTGCCTCTGTGGTATGACTCGGTGCACTGGTGGGGCTTGCTGGGCCAGTCTTGCCATCCTCCTCCCCCTGCGTCTCCTCTGTGCTGCCTGTTGTTGTTGGTGCTGCAATGCAATCATGTCCTCCAGCCCATGTAATGCGGCAAGTACTGGAACCATCTTGGTGTGGGAAGGGGTGTGGGAAGGGATGTGGTGTGCTCCTTTGTGCTGCCCCAGTCTCCATTGCCTCCACCTGTGCTGTTGTGGCCACCTGTGGCAGGTGGGGACACTACTCAGCTCTCTTAACGGGTGGTTCGCGATGCCGGTATTTCCTCCATGCCAGTATGGGCTTCTCTGGCCAATACCATGCCGCTATTTGCATGTCCGCATGGCTTGTAATAGCGTGCTATTAGCGCCATGCCGCTATTTCCGACCTGAGGGGTCGCGCGCCCATGTGCTATTAGCGCCATGCCGCTATTTCCGACCTGAGGGGTCGCGCGCCCATGGGCTGGCCGCTATTAGTGGCACCGTTATTAGCGGTGCCGCTAATAGCGCCCAGTCCGGGTAGTGATTAGCTAGGGATTTTAGCGGCGATACCGGTAATCCCTTACCGTTATAGTTATTCCCTTACCACCTAACGTGTAATGAGGCCCAATGTCTTCCACATCAGTCTTTCACCAAGCTGCAAACCTCTCCGGCTTTATGTCAAGAAACCTCAAGCATACACGAATTGCCACATTACTGTGATGATTTCCAAGAGATATTCACAGAGGTTAGACCTGCTGCATTACCACCCCACCGGCCAGAGGACTGCTCAATAGACCTGGAGCCCAATGCTTTGGTTCAGTTTGGCCGGATGTTCTCATTATCCCAGACAGAAAGGAGTGCTTTACGCACCTATCTGGATGCTAATCTACACAACGGCCTCATTCAACCCTCTAAATCCCCTGCTGGGGCTCCATTGTTTTTTGTAGCTAAAAGAGACTCAAAAGATTTGCGGCCATGTATAGATTACCGGGGTTTCAACAAGGTAACAATCAGAGATCGCTACCCTATGCCCCTCATAGCGGATATCATAGAGGCTGTACAAGGGGCACAGGTATTCACCAAGTTGGATCTGCGCAATGCTTACCATTTGTTACGCATAGCTGAGGGGGATGAATGGAAGACTGCTTTTCGTACTCCTTTCGGGTTGTACGAATATAGAGTGATTCCATTCGGATTGGTTGATGCCCCAGCAATCTTTCAAAGATTTATGGACCGCATGTTCTCCGACCTATTGTATGTTTCGGTAATCATTTACCTGGATGATATATTGGTATACTCCATCAACAAGGAAGAACATGAAGAACAGGTTGGGAGGGTACTGAACCGTCTCAAGGAAAATCATCTTCTAGCCAAACCCCAAAAATGCTATTTCGGAGTGTCTACCATTCCATATTTGGGATTCATATTATCAGAACACGGTATTTCTATGGACCCCCACAAGGTTTCAGCCATCTTAGATTGGCCCTCTCCTTCTTCTATCAAGGAGGTTCAGAGGTTTCTGGGTCTCTCTAATTTCTATAGAAGATTTATTTCCAGGTTTTCTGAAACGGTGCTACCCATAACTTCTCTCCTCAAGAAATCATCCAGACCGTTTGTGTGGACAACATCAGCTGAAGACAGCTTTAAGCATCTCAAGATGCTTTTCTGCTCTGCTCCCATTCTGTTACAACTGGATCAGTCGAAACAATTCATTGTTGAGACGGATGCCTCTTCAGCAGCCATTGGTGCAGCCCTACTCCAAGAAAAGGAAGGAGTCGAACATCCTGTGGCCTATCTCTTTCATACTCTCACTTGCATCCAAAGGAACTATTCGATTTTGGAAAAAGAACTGTTGGCCATGAAACAGGCATGTGAAGAATGGCGTCATCTCTTACTCGGTGCCAACCTTCCGTTCGTCATTCGAACCGACCACAAAAACCTCAAGGTCCTGCAATCTTTGGAATGTTCGAACTCTCGCCAGGCCCGATGGGCGTATTTTTTTTCACAATACAACTTCAAAATTACCTACCTTCCGGGTTCACAGAATATTTTGGCGGACTCTTTATCTCGCAAAGAGCTTAATGCGGAATCTGATCCGCTTTCTCCAGAACCCATGTTTCCACAACATCAGATTGTAGCTCAAATCAACACCTTTTTACAAGAGGTCAAGGAGGCCACAGAATTGGAGCCTTTGAACCTTAACCAAACGCCTTCACAGGAATATCAACTCAAAGATGGTCTCTGGTTCTACAAGAATCGCTTATATATCACTTCGGGTCATCTTCGCAAGCAGATCATTAATTGGTGTCACGACAGCTTGACCGCAGGCCATAGGGGCCAAGGGAACACTACCAAACTCATTGGACCTTCTTTTTATTGGCCAAACCTCAAGGGGGATCCTACATATCGTTGTGTCCGATATGTGCCATGTCTAAGAATCCCACAGGCAAACCATTTGACCTACTCACTCAGCCAGATATTCCTCAACGACCCTGGGGGCATCTATCCACAGATTTTATTGTGGATCTTCCCCTCTCCGAATCTTGTACCTGTATAATGGTGACAGTGGATTCCCTTACAAAGATGGGCCATTTTTCTCCTTTGGAGGGACTACCCACTGCTACTAGAATGGCCGAAGTCTTTGCCAGAGACATCTTTCATCTACATGGGCTCCCGGATAGGATTACATCGGACAGAGTGAGTCAGTACGTCACTATGTTTTGGAAAACGTTGTGCAGACAGTTGGGCATTAACCAAGCTCTGTCCTCTGGTTTCCATCCACAGACAAATGGGCAGACAGAAAGACTTAACGCCACCCTCGAACAATATCTCAGATGTTACACCAACCACCTGCAAGACAACTGGGTTCAGCTCCTTCCCACTGCCGACTTTGCCTACAACAACTCTAAGCACTCAGCTACAGGTATGACCCCTTTCTTTTGCAACAATGGTGTTCACCCCAGGGAAATTTGTCCCATTTCTTCATTACCAAGCAATTCCCCTACAGTGGAGTCTTATCATATCTGAGATTGCTGAAGCCCATAAAACAGCCAAGAGCAGTTTGGTAAGGAGCCTGAGGGTCTATAAAAGACAGGCTGATGCTCATCGGCGCGAAACCCCGGAATGGGAAAAAGGGACAAAGGTGTGGCTTTCTACCAAATTCCTACCTCGATGGATCCGACCCTCTAAGTTGTCCCCCAGATATTTGGGTCCATTTCCTGTTCTGGAGAGGATTAACCCCGTTGCCTATAAGATCAAGCTACCGCATCATCTCAGACGCATACATCCAGTTTTTTATTCCTCCCTTCTAAAAGAATTTAATCCTGAGACGCGACGTAGACCTAGTCAGTCACAAATCTTGCCACAGGGCGAAACCCAAGACGAGTATGAAGTTTCCAAGATCCGTGACTCCTGGGTTTTCAGAGGGCAACTCCAATACCTAATATCTTGGAAAGGATATCCTAGGTCGGAAGACTCATGGGAACCAGTGCACTTCCTTAAAGCTCCCAGACTGGTGTCTCGTTTCCACCGATTACATCCCTGGAAACCTGATGGAGGTAGTATTAAGAGGGGGCATACTGTCATGAACCTGTTCGGATGGCGGTGGTTACCACGGTTACGGCTTCGCCGCCATTGATCGGTGCCATCACGCTTCTCACGTTGCTGCTGTAACGTTCTAGTGGTTTTCCTGCTCGCCTCAGCCAGAAGTATTTCATCCCAACTTTCCTTGCGGTCTGCGCGTTGGAACTGTCTTAGCACTGCTCCTACGGTCACACGCTAGTTTTCTCCTCTTTTGCTTCACACGGAAGCCTGCCTTTCTCTATTGTTTTCCGTACCTGTTCTTTCTGCCCTTCTTTTCTCTTCCGTTCGGCTCGCTCACTTTGCAAGTTTTCCGCTCTTTCCTCTTTTTGCCTCGTACCTGCTCGGCTTGTTTACCCTTTTCTGTTCCTTTTCTGCCACCGTCTTGGTTTGCCCCAGCTTGGATTTTTCTTTCCATTAGTGGAACATTCGTGTCAGACACTGCTCCACACATTGTTGTGCTCTCTTCCTCTTACCGCTGCCCGCCTCTGGCTCCACTTCAGCGGGGTTCTATATTTGGCGCAGCCTTGGACTTCGGACTTCACTGTACCTGTTGACCAGCAACGAGGGATATTCACTGGGTTTTTTCCGCCTTTGGCTTTTTCCCCCATACATTTCCTGCTTCCGGGACTGAAGTCGTGGAGTGGTCCAGTTTGGGATCCACCAAGGCTACTTCTCGTGACAGGATCCAGGCAACCAAATCTAAGAAGGACTATCTGGCTCACTGACAAGGAATCAAGGAGACAGACTCTGACCATTCAGGTAAGGAGAGTGGTGATTCGAGGGAGGACATTGACACTATTGTACAGGCACACTTTGCAAGAATGCCTCTGCCATTTCTAAATGTATTTTTTGTTCATTATCAAGTGCAGATAGTTAAAAATAAATTTGCACATTAAAACAAAATCATCATTTAGAGCAATCACAAATGAATATATGCAAATATTTAAAAGTTGATAAAATCAGCGAAACCTGTTCACAATAAGTGCCAAAAACCTGTAGTATCCAAATATCTCAGATTATAAACAAATCTGCCAAAATATTTACAACGTAATTCGCAGAACATTGAACATTCTATACACAGATGATAGATTCAAGTGCGAAAGAGTCCCCACAGAACCAACTAATACAATTGTAATGTTCAACACCCTGCCATAGGCCCAACAATTCTATTGTAGGAAATAAGTTGTTTCTTAATCTAAAAAAAGGATTTTGCCACTATTTATTGGGAAATGTCTCTAGAAAATGTGGGAGGATTCCATGTTTTTTCTCTACATCTACGATCTTACCATAGAATTTGTTATTGTAAGTCATTTCTGATCAAGTTGACATGCCTGTTTCTCAAATAAATGCAACTAAAAATGCACCCATTAGAAAGTAATTTGAAGAGAAAAGCACACTCATTTGGTGAAACTTATAACTCAAAGACTAATTATCAGTGTCGAACTCCATCCATAAATAAACAAAAAATCTCCATATTGCATTTCATAAACAAAATGTGTTTTAATTTCAACCCAATTTATACACTTCTTTCAACTATATATATTCATTAGCCAACAAGTTTTTGAAGATTTCAGTTTTTCTTCAGTGACGTTAGTAAAAGAGGGCTGTTTACATTTTAATATTATAGTAATCCCCACATTTTTCCAACAGAAAAATCATATATAAATTATGTCAGTCCCCTTTATACAGTTAGTCCAAAAAAGTGTTGAATAAAAAAACAGATTTACAGAACAAATAAAACAGGAAATAATAAAGAATAAATAACCCATATAATTGTGATATATTTATCAGTGATATTTCATACTATTATTCTTTTTCTCTGGCATTTATTAAAGTAATTCCTCTATCCTCATCTTTAAATTGGCATAACGATTGGCGGTTTTGATACTTTGATGAAGAATAAGGCCTTCCGAGTGCAAGATCAAGTCTGTTCTCTGCGGAAGAGCCCACAGAGTGCAGATCGCCAAGTCCAGATGGTTCAGGTTGCACGTTGTCCTGCCTCAATCTAGGGCAATCAGGATCATGGTCAACCTGAACATCCTGATGACAATAAGGAAGAGGAGGTGGGCGAGACAAGCAGTCAGAGCTGGAACGTTCTAGTCCACCACAAACACGCCCCCCCCCAGTGCTCCTCTTGGGGAGAAAATCTCTGGAGCAGAATAGCTTGCTCATCCTGTTGGAATTGGATGTGAAAGGATCCACTGAGGGGTTCTCCATAGGGTGAAAATCTCTGAAAGAACGTCCTGGCACAACTTTCACTCGTGAAAGACAGAGCTCTGCTGCTCATATGCTTTCTGTCCTAAGTGGACTGCTGACAAGGAGATCCCGTTCTGAAATGCTGAAAACCGGCACTGCATTGCCACCCTGAATAGAGGTAGTGACCCTAGGGCTCCTTCTCTTATTGAAATACGGCATGGCCACTGTATTGCCTGTCATGTTTAGGACACTCGTTGAAGGCCAAAAAGGCTCTGAGCTCTAACAAATTTAGGTGAAGTTGTGTCACTGTCGGTCACCACCACTCATTCAGGTGTGTGCTCTAGCCCTTAAAGAAGGCATCTGTAACCATGGTAGCCCCTGGTCATGGTTGCCAAAAGGGTTCTGCTGCCAGCATGTTCTCTCTGTGGGACCACCAGAGGAGATCCTTTTCAGGATCTAAAGGTGGTCAATTGTACTGCCTGAGAACTGACCACTGAGATCTGAAGGCTCACAAAGTTACCTATTCGTAGGAAAATGCAGGATTCCATTAGACACAGCAGCCGTAGAAAGTCTAGGGCCAGCATTTCCCAGAATTTCGTGACTATCTGCTGAATGTGCAGAGCCTTGACCTCTGTAGGGAAAACCTTATCCTGAGGGAGAGTCCAGGACCGCTCTGATAAACTGGAGTATTTACATGGGTGTCACTTGGGACTTTTTGAAGTTTAGGGCGAAGTCCAGTTATGCAAAAAGTGATAGGTGTAGCCAATATGCTCCTGAGCTTGCTATGTTGATCAGGATCTGATTATCCAATCATCCAGTTAGTGTCATGTTCACAAGCCTTAGAACGTCTTACCTCTGACCTGCGTCGACTGCAGGAATCGTAGAGATAGGGTATTTCTCCAGGGGAGGCCAGCCTGAGTCACATTTCAATTGATTGATTGATTGATATTTTATTTCTATCGCGCTCGTACACGTGTTTCAGAGAGCGACAAGGCAAGGGAGGGGAACAGGGGAGAACAAAACAGCGATCCTACTAGGCCCAGTGACATTGAGAATGCGCAAGTGTATGGGAGAGGGGGGAGGGGAAAAGTGCATGGAAGGGGGAGAGGTGGAAAGTGCGAAGCAGAGGAGAAACAGATAAATAACAATAATGCATTGTGCCAAGAGAGAACAGATCAGCAGAGGAGAGGGGAAGCGAAGGCAGAAGAAAAGAGGAAGGTCTTGAGGTGCTTCCGGAACCGGAGATGGTTCTCCTCAAGTTTTAGAGTGGCAGGGAGGCTGTTCCAGAGGGAGTCCCCAGCCGAAGATAGAGATCTACCCCCAGCTCGTTTCTTAGAAAAATGACTGACACTGAGGGAGTTGGAGGTAGAGGAGCGAAGAGCTCGAGAGGGGAGGTATTTGCGGAGGGATAGCTGAAGGTATTTTGGACCCAGGCCCCAGAAAGCCTTGTGGACAATGCAGAGGGTTTTGAATTTAATCCTTGCATCCACTGGGAGCCAGTGGAGAGATTTCAGAGCTGGAGAGATATGATCCCAGGGCTTGAGGCCAAGGACAAGTCTTGCAGTCCTGTTCTGGATTAGTTGCAGAGGGCGGAGAGTAGAGGCAGGTAGATTTAGAAAGAGGCTGTTACAATAGTCCAAGCTAGAGGGAACCAGAGCTGGGGATACCATGAGCTTCTGGGGGAAGGAGAGGAAAGGCAAAATACCTCTGAGGAGGTGCAGTCGGAAATTTGACTTTTTAGAGACCTCAGAGATGTGGGCAGAGAAAGAAAGGGAGGAGTCAAAGATGACCCTGAGGTTCTTAGCGTCGCATGTCTGGGTAGGAGGCGGGCCAAGGGAGGCCGGCCAGAGAGTGAGGGGAAAGGATGGTGAAGGTGTGCCGATGAGGAGGATCTCCGTCTTTCTGGCATTCAGACAAAGATCATTGGCGGGCACACTAATCTTGAATGGCAGTTAGGCAATCAGCAGTTAGTTAGGCAATCAGAAATGAGAGAGGGAGAGGAGGTGGCAGAGGGCAGGCTGAAAATGAGTTGAGTGTCGTCAGCATAGCACTGGAAATTTGAGCAGAAAATGGCAATGAGAGTTGCCAGGTATTGGTTGAAAAGCCAGGGTGAGAGGTTAGACCCCTGGGGAACATCACAAGTAGAGAGGAAGATAGATGAAAGCAAGGACCCAAGTTGGACCTGGGAGGGTCGATCTGAGAGGAAAGAGGTCAGCCAGGCCAGAGCCTGATCAGTGATACCCAGGTTTTCACGGAGACGGTTGAGCAGGATGGTATGGTTGACCATGTCGAAGGCAGAAGATAGATCGAGGAGGATGAGGACAGAGGGAATGTTAGAGTCAAGGTTGGAGAGCAGATCTTCACGGATGTTCAGGAGAGCAGTTTCCGTGCTTCTGGCAGCTCTGAAGCCAGACTGGTGGTCATAGAGACAGCCAACAGAATTGGAATGAATGTTAAGCTGAGAGATGGCCAACTTTTCCATGAGTTTGCCAAGAAAGGGAGTAATGGAAATTGGGCGATAGTTAGCTGGACGAGAAGGATCAGCTGTGGGTTTCTTGAGAAGAGGATGCACAAAGGAGTGCTTCAGAGGGGAGGGGAAGGATCCAGAGGCAAAGGAGTGGTTGCAAAAATCAGCAAGGGCCGGAGCAAGGGTGCCAATGTGGTCCTTGATGGTTTTAGAGGAACAGGGAGGAACCTGTTTTGAAGAGGCTTTCATAGATCAGACTTGTCTAGCAACCTCGTCAGGGGTGAAAAGAGGAAAGGACGAGAAGGATGGTGGGAGGGTGGCTAAAGGAGGGTCAGCAAGCACAGATGGAGAGGGAAGAGGAGAGGTGTGGGTGGAGAGGATGGACAGGATGTCCTGGGTTTTTTAAATGAAGTGAGAGGCAAGGGCATTGCAAAGAGCCTGGGAGGCAACAGGAGGGGTAGAGACTGCAGCAGGGTTGGCCAGCTCCTTGCAGATTTTAAAGAGTTCGGCCAAGTTGTTAGATGCCGCAGAGACACGAGTTTGAATGTGGACTCTCTTCTTGGTGAGGACAGAGAGTCGGTATTGCCTTTGTAGCAGGCGACAGGTCAGTTTGTCAGAGGATGAACAGGAAATCATTAAGTATCAGCAAGGCCTCCTCCTAAACAGATCCCAAACAAGGGGGAAACCTTCCAGGGGAATAAAAAACCCTCATAGCACCTCAGATGGAAAAATGAAGGCAGGAATCGGAGAACGATGGTAAGGCTGAGATCCAAGGACGGACCCAGGAAGGCTTCTTGTAGCAGAAGGAAACAGGAGATTGGAGGAACAACAGAATAGCTAAAATCCAAGAAAAGCAGGCGGATTTCAAGACGGGCAACAAACAAGTAAAGAGGCAGACATAGAAGGGACAAGACAGGTATGAACAGAGGAAACTTAGTGCCAGTGCATCTTGAACCAAGTTGCGATGCAACAAGCATCTAGCCACAGGGAGGTATATATCCCAGTGGAAGAGATGTCCTCCTGGACGTAACAACGTAAAACTAGACTGCAACACACATCCGGGAAAACCCATAGCGGAACCACATAATGTGTCGGAAATGCAGAACCCATGGTTCATGACAGTTAAGGAAGACACAAGTCTCCACTCTCCTTAAATTGGCCGCCACCACTGACAGCAACTTAATGAAGACGGTCGGGTGGGGGTTTGCCTGAAAGGTAGAACCGTAAACTGATAGTGGGTATTACCAACCACAAACCTCAGGTACTAACTGTGCCTGGAATGTATGGGCACATGAAAACAAGCACACTTCAGGTAAAGTGACTCCAGCTAATCCTGGAGTGCTAGGTCCAAAAGGATCGGCGATCAATACAGTCTTGAATTTGTCTGCTCTAAGGAACGTGTTCAAGATGGATTGCAGTCCTCAGTCCTTTTTCGCTACCAGGAAGTGGTGGGAATAACATCTCTTTCCGCGGAAGGTACTTTCTCTATGGCACCTTTATCCAATTGGGAAGCATCTCCTGCTAGAATAACAGAGGTGGAGCCTGGAAAAGCTGCGTAGGTGGAGAGCAATTTGGAGGGCCCTGCAAGAATGGAAGGCAGCAGCCATGGAACACCACTTGGCACACCCATGATTCCTATGTAATTTGCCACAATGTTTCAGAGTGCAGGGCAAATCCTTCTCCCACTGGAGTGGAATGCAAGAACCTTTCAGTGGCTTTGGGGTAGCAGCTTTTTCTGAAAGGACCAGGACAGAACTGTTTGAGAATGACCCCCTCTAAACCCCCAACCTCTGGCCACTCTTGAAAACTTGAATTTTCATGGCCTAGCTGGAGTTTGCCCTTTACCGCACTTGCTGAAAAAGATGAAGTAACGAAAGGCCTTCCTCTCCAACTTTGTGAGGTGGGTTGAGCTGGCTAACCCACTGCTGCTCCCAAGGATTTTACTACCGCCTTTGAAGCCTGTCGTTTTTTCAGGCTCTCATCAACCTTTGGTTCAAACAAATCAGTGCCGCTTTCGTTCAAACAAATCAGTGCCGTCAAAAGCATATCTAATAGTCTTGCATGGATGTCTGGGGTAAACCCAGACTTTGAGGCAAGACAATGTAGTCACTAATAATGCCCATGGCTCTACCCACGCAGTCTTCTGCGTCAAGCCCCGACTGGAGGGCGTCTTTCGCATCTGTGATCAGGTCTCTGAACGATCTCCAATTTCTTCTTCAGGGATGTGCTCTGTTGCTTCAGATATCACAGCGTGTGTATATTTAGCTAAGGCAGAGGATGGTCTAGAGCCATGCTACCAGAAGCACAACCATTTGGGGGGATAAGCATGGGTAGGCACTTGACATTGTGATGGAAGTGGCAGCCTGTACCATGAAACGTTCAGGGGTTGGAAAGTATCTCTGGATCAGTAGAAGCAGGTCTGTACTTTTTTTACTAGTTCTTTATACACAGCAGGTGCAGAACATGGCTTTTTCTATATTTCGAATAATGTATGGAACGGCAGTACAGGTTCCTTAGGAGACCCTTTGTCCAAAATAGCTGCGAGGTTGTAGTCTAGGATTTGTTTTGTAGGAGGAACCCACTTCAAGGCTTCCAAAGCTTTGAACATCACCATTCTGTATGAATTATTAGGATGAGCATATGGGTCGGCTGCATGAACTCGAGTTCCGGGGAGGTGTCAAGCCCACTAGCACTCCTTAAATCGGATGCTACGTCCGCCTTCCTAGTTTCCTCCGCGATTAACTCTTCAGGTTTTTAGAGCTTCAAATGGGTCAAAACCGAAAGGAAAGGTCTAATCAGTCCTCAACACCAACTTGTCCTTTGATGTGGACACCAATGCAACTTTGAGCGATGGATAAGGGGCATCAGCACTGTTCGGGGCACCTTAAAGGCAGACTTCGTACCTGGGCTCTTGGGCGGGTGGGATAGATGCCTATCAGAGTTCACAACAGCTTTGTTGGTAACAGTGGGCTCAGACTTTCTTTGGTTCCAAAACCGAAACAGACGACACTGCCTTATTAAACACACATTTTGAGATGAAACCTCCAATTTTTCTGCAGAAGCAAATTTTGATGAGAAACATACAAGACGTCTGGCGTCCGGGTAAGGAGTCAGTCAAAGAGGCGTGTCTATGCCTTTTCTTAGCAGAATTGGGTGAGGAATGATGGGAATCGCTTCTAGAGTGTGTAATGATGGGAGGCACACTGCAAGGTACATCTTCTTAAGGCTATTGTACATATCTTGTTTGGGCCATAGCAGGGTCAGACTGGGACAAGGAATAGGCCCGGTCACCCAAAAAAAAATGGCCCATCCCTCGCCTCAAAAAAGTGACCCACTCCTCACCTCACATCCCTTGACCTCTGATGGCATCACCGGAAGTGATGTCATTTGACCCGACCCCAAAGTGACATCCCGGGAAGCAATGAAACACGACCTTTCACCCCTTGACAAAACAGGAAGTGTCATCAAATAGCATTGAAATCACTGTGAATCCAAGCAGACGTCAAGGCCAAATGATAATGTTATTGTATAGCACTTACCCTCTTTTTTATGGAACAAATATGCATACTATATCACCCAACCTGTGTTGGTACTCCCTTATCGACCTAAGAAGGATGAAAGGCTTTTTGAAGATTTTTTTTTTTTTTTTTAAAAGGCCAATCCGACCCTGTGCCATAGGTATGAGTCCCCCGCCCCTTCAGTGACATCCTCTCCTTTCTGCCTCCAACAGTAACTGAGACCAAAGAAAAACAGTTCTCAACCACCATTTTAGAACAGAACCAACTCAAAGGGTTAACTATGTACATGTTTGTTTGCACCATGCTAATTGGGTACCCATGGTAGCCACTCACAGGTGGTTCAAGAGATCTACACATAACACACTTCTCCCCGATCATACAAAACAACATCAAACCACAGCACTAGGTTAGTAAGAATAAACTAAGTGCACAGTAGTCAGAAAGCTGCCGTGAAAAAAGCCATAACTGCCGCCTCACTTCAGCTTCTTCCCCACTCTCCCTTTGTTCCGCATTCTTCCGTTCTCCGGAATCACAACATCATCCAGAACCTTCCTCACCGCCAGAGCTTTACTATACTTACTCTGCCCTATATGCACAAAACCTGGTTTCTTTATTTGCACTTCCCCTCTCTCACCAGGGATGCCATTTGGGGGTCGCAACTGTGACTCTGGCAATCCCTGTTAAACCCCTGGCACTACCTCGGTGACCCCTGGGGGAGGGCTCGGACAAAGTAACTACAACATTTAATTGTTTCATTTTGCAATCTGTACCCTCCCCGCCAGGACATTGATGGCTCTGGCTGCTGTGCTCTGATGCGCATGACAGGAACCAGAGCTGGTTCCTTGCGTGCTGGAACATGGAAGCCAGAGTCATGCCTGCAAAGGAGAAGCGACGGATTCTGGAAGGTAAGGACATTTATTTTTTATAATGTAAAAGTGAGTGCACACTAATGTACGTGTGTGTACATATCATGTAAGGTGTGCAAATGAGTGGAAGATGTTTGGGTGGATGGGTGTGCTTGCGTGAGTGAATGGTGAACGAGTGCATGTGCAAATGAGCAAGTGGTGTTTCAATGTGTGTACTTGTGCTAAATACCTGGATTACGTACCAGTAATCTTCATTACTCCTAGTCCCACTCTTCCTCATCCCAGTATTTGCCTATGAAGCACCTTCACTCATACATCAGTACTGGGACGAGGAAGTGGGACGTTGATTTTAAGGTTGGAGGAGAGTGGGAGGGAAAGGAGACTTGTGGTAGGGTGGATCAGGAGAGGGGTGTGCTAATACATACAGGTAATCATTGATAAAGCAGGCATGATATCTATTGGTGGCTAGCCTGGCATTTGTGTGCAGCCCGTATACCCTTTTCTTACTGTGTCATGGAATATTATCTGGGCATATATAATGAAGTAAGCATCATAAGTGTTATTACGTGGCTAGAATAGCATTTTGGTGCAACTAGTCTAGCAATTTCTTACTGTGGCTTGACATTTTGTATTCAGCATCTCTGATAAAGAAATCATGATAAATGTAATAAGCTGGCTGGAATATAATGTGGGTGCAGCCATTCTAGCCTTTCCTTATTGTGGCATGGTATATTTTCTGGGCAACTATTATGAAGTAAGAATAAGTGTTATTACGTAGTTAGACTGGCATTTTGGTGCAACCCATCTAGGTATGTTTTGTTGTGACTTGGCATATTTTACTATGCATCATAAGGCTACAGCAAACGGCAGTGTTATTACATGTCTAGCCTACATTATGCAGCCAGTTTTTACATGTTTTCTTAATGTGGCATTGCATTTTTCATAGCAAAGCGGTAACATAGCTCATCGGGTTGAGCGCTCGCTGCTGCAATCTATAAGTGATCTGCAGGTTGCAGGTTCGAAACCCGGCAAGGACAACTGAGCCTTTCATTCTTCCGAGGTTGATAAATCAGTACCAACTTCAGTTGGAATGATAATTGTTTTTAAATATGTGCTATGTACAGTGCTTTTGCGAAAGCGATATATAAATAAAACATTATTATCATGAATCAAAGCATTAATGTTCCTGTGCAGTATTGGTTACTTGCATCAATTGGATTTAGTACTTATTTGGTATTTTAAAAATTATACATTTATGTATTTTTTTAATGCCCACAAGGCACTTACGGTGAAGTCACCTGGGTTAAAGAGGAACTGATGTCATCCAGGTCAAAGGCCATGTGAAAACACTTCCTGTGATGTCATCAGGTGTGTGATGTCACTTCCGCTGCCCCTGGCATTTTGGGGAATCGACATTCCAGTATCTCACCTGGATTTCCTTAGTATTTCTTACCCTGTCATATCTCCGTTTAATCATTTACTCCTCGCATCTTCCCAATGTGTCCGTCAACCCATTCCACAAAATATGCCCTCCCAATCCAGGGGGGCGACTCACTGATGTACACAGTTTCCTACGCCTCAAAAGGCACTTGTCCAGTAGTAGACTGCGGCCACAACCAGTATGCACTCACCCTTTATAAAACTGCTTCCTCCCAACACTTCCCTTACTTTATAGACATCCCAATGCCCTGCATCAAAGTCTGGATTTAATGCTCAACAGTGCCATTAGTCTCAGGATGATGAAATGCTGTCTTGAGATGTTTCACATCTATCCCCGCAAGAAATGTTTCCATAATCCTAGAGGTAAATTGTACTCCAATGTCTGTAAAATATTTCTTGCGAAATCCATCTCTTAATTTCACTAATCACATCCTCAGATACTTGAAAAATGTGAAGCATCCTCACCTTCATCTTCCTTAGCTTTCTCCCTACCATCACTACTCCCTGCTCTGGACAATACATTTGCCAAAATGCTTTCCTTACCCAAACATGCTCTACAATAAACTGATGACTGTGCAAGGATGTCACCCACCTAATCATTCACCTAAGTATCCTCCTGAACACCCCATCCAGTCCTTTAGACATGAACGCGCAAACCATAGGCATATGATCTGTGAAGAATTTGAACGCCCTTCCCCACAAAAATGCCTTGAATTTCCTCACGGTCCATATCACAATGTGTCTTTCTCTATCACCGATCACTGTTCCTCAACAACACGTGACGCAAAGGCAACACCGCTCTCCACCCCACCGTACTTTTGTAGCAAGCCTGCACCCAGGCCCATGTCACACGCGTCTGTCATGACGTAAGTATCGTACCTTATATCAAAATTACTCAATGCAGGAACATTCGCTATAGCCTTCTTCACTTCACCAAACTCTTTCAGTCTTCTCACCATAGAAACGAAACACCCTGACACCAACTCCTTCTTCGTCCCAAGACCCTTTACGCTAAGCCTGTGCCCTAAATAGTCTATTGTGCCTACCCTGAATTTGCATTTTTCCTTATGCAGAGTTAGTCCCACACTGCTCAGCACTTGCAACTCTTGAGCCAATCTCCTGTCATGTTATTCCACATTGTTTCCTCTGACAAGTATGTCATCTTGAAAAAACAGCACCCCTCGAATCTTTTTCAATATATTTTGCCTAACTGTCTGAAAGAAAGCTGCTGCCAACACCAGCCCAAACGGCATCCTCCTGAACCTGTATGTGCCCCCTGCCCCATGTGTAAGAAGCGTGGTATAATCCCTGGAATCTGGGTCTAATACCATCTGATAATACACTGAAATTAAACAGTGGTGCCTGGTGACTTCATAAAGTGGTGGGGCGTAAATGCTTGAGTCAAACCATGGATCAAGTGAGCGGGCCCGAACCCGTTAAAGGGGTTTTGGTGGAAGGGAGGACCCAACATTTGGGAAAAATGAGGTCCAACTGTGAAATTTACCACACAATGGCACACAAACAGTGCATAAAACCTAATACCTTTTAGGCAGTAACAGTGTGCTTTTACAAAGTACCATATAAGAATTTCCAGTCTGAAGTTGTGTGAGGATGAATTTGTGGTGTCCCCTAACGAGTTAGACTTCTCCAACTGCAATGAGAAAAGCTGCAGAGACATGTGCTGGCTGAAGGTATACACGCTTGACATTGCTTGGGTGAAAAATCTAAATAAATACAATCTACTTTGTCAGTTGGCACTTGTCTCAGGCCTTAAGCCAATCCTTAATTTTATTACCCAATAGCAATTCGCATACTGGTAATGTTGGGCCCAAACATACAATGGGTAAAATCTCTGCATCCTAAATGCTATTGGCTTAGTTAAAGTCACAGCTGATTGTAAGTGGCAGTCACAGCATGCCACCCAAACAGCAAATACGAATGATGTGTAACTATTACCTTATTAGCATCAACTCCAAATTGGTGCCAAGCCTTTCTGTTCATACGCACTGGATTTTGATACATGCTGTTTGACATTTCCTTGCTATGCCTGGATCTAGAAATCTCAGCATCCAGCGTTCAAGCTGGACAAGACCCCCATTGCTGCTGCTTTGGGGCAGCCGTATAAAGGATTACGGATAAGTGACTAATCACATGTGGATGTTATATCGAGCACGTTGTTAAATGATGTCGGTTCCAGGATCAGACTAGACAAGAAGGACAGCACATTGAGTACCGATAGTATGCCATCGGATGAAATGTTCCAAGATTTTGAACGCCTTTTAATAATGCTAATTGACAAATGCGAGAAGCTGGATAATAAGATTAATATACAATCTGCACTGCTGCACAAGAGCAGTAACGGGAAGAAAAAAATGTACATGATCAATCAACAAATACTGAGCCTTTTGTATCCTGTCCACCTGTTAATACTCGATTGATTACCCATATTTTCACAGACAAAGCAGGCTTAATTAAGAAGAGTAACGCACATGGTTTCAAAAGTAACAGTAGTACAAAAAAGAAAAAGAAAGTAGTATCCCAGGCGGTGATGCATGCAAAACGGCCACGGAGCAGTCAGAAAACAATTATTATGCCGTTAGTACTGTCTGCACTACCATCCAACGTTACGGATGACTTAAGTAGTAAAATTAAAACAAATGTCGTAGCAAATGCAATGACTAGTGAGTGTAATTGTGTAGTATCGGAAGATGTGGTAGCCTCTAGTCTACAGGTCTTCCCAGTAACATATATGATAGGAAATCCAAAAATGTATTGCTGTATTGACCAGCGTAACCTCCCTTGAACAGACCAGTTGAAAACACCAGGGTTAATCGACAAAACGAATATAGATCACCTAAAGTGGGGAACCTGGTAACGGTATTCCAGTTGCAAGCTATACCGTTTAACGGATATGCACCTTCTTTGAATCAGGCTGCAGTTTTTATTCTTTTTCATAAAATTATACCATTACGAGTTGTTAGGTCCGATGATATATTATTAGTAGACCAAGTAGATCGTAGTACTACTAATATAACTAATGTACGTTTTAAGACAACGTAATTGTTAGTTTATGTAATGTCTTACCAATAAGCCATCTTACCAATGGGTTATACAAGCAATATTGCACGAATTCCTGCGACAAAGATGCAAGCAAAATGTGCAGTTGATGCTCCTAACGCTACAAAAACACCTTCGGTTGTTCCGACAAGGAAACTAGATATTGCCGGAAATAATGGGAAGACTATTGTGGCTCACCCAGGACTTAAACACCAATGTAAAAAGCAGGTTAGGATACTGCCCAAGAGTGATATACTAGATAAAAATAGCCAGTTGAATCGACAAACTGGTGATTTACCATCTACTTTTGATGAACGATAGGACCATCCTCCGAAGCCAGCCAGTGGTGATGCAGAAAGTGGTTACTGGCAATGGCTTCCGGCCAGCTTTAAAACGGACTTTACGCAAATCTCTCGATGACACTCAATTAATAATGTCATGGAATACAAGAGGATTTAGCCACATTTTCAGTGATGGACGGTTAATATCATACCTGAGTAATTATTTGATTATTGCGCTCCTTGAGACTTGGCTGTGCGACGAAGTCGACTTCGATGGATGCACAACTATCTCTAAAATCGTGATTAGAGGACTTAAAGGTAGACCTGAGGGAGGGCTGATCAGATCGGCCGCCTCTCATTGGAAAATTGATGCAATACAGAACCCCCTGTTGATGGTCCTAGTAGCAGATCTGTCCCTTGGCTCAAATCAAGTGGGTCTAATTAATGTGGATGACCCAGCGGACAACAAAAGAAACACAGGTGAATGTTGCATCTATGAGTAACGTGTTGAGTAAGTACAATAAACTAGTTCCCATAGTATTAGTAGGAGACTTTAATGCGCTGATTGAAACAAAAGAACTTGATCAATGTGATACTTTTTTTTTCTGAACCTGTTACTAGGGTAATCCAGACGTGGACCCCTTGCTTACTATTCTTAGAGAGGCACAGCTCCTCCCTAGTGATGAGGTCCAACCAGACCGAAACACGTGTCTGGAGATGCTGTTGGTACTCTTGTTCAGAGGAGAATTGCCTAGCATTTCGGTGCTGGACTGCCCCAGGGCAGGACAAAGACTGATATGTTTAGGATATTTCTTCTCTGTGAAAGATAGTGAGCTAAAGACTCTGGGTAAGTCCCTCGTAACCAGGACTAATGTCTGGCAGAGGGACTTCCAGGACCCCCCTTGTCAATTTGCATATTTAAGTAACTTTGGGTCTCACCCTAAATTACTAGGGGAATCCAGACGTGGACCCCTTGCTCACTATTCTTAGAGAGGCACAGCTCCTCCCTACTGATGAGGTCCAACCAGACCGAAACACATGTCTGGGGATGCTGTTGGTACTCTTGTTCAGAGGAGAATTGCCTAGCATTTTGGTGCTGGACTGCCCCAGGGCAGGACAAAGACTGATATGTTTAGGATATTTCTTCTCTGTGAAAGATAGTGAGCTAAAGACTCTGGGTAAGTCCCTCGTAACCAGGACTAATGTCTGGCAGAGGGACTCCCAGGACCCCCCCTTCTCAATTTGCATATTTAAGTAACTTTGGGTCTCACCCTAAGTTACTAGGGGAATCCAGACGTGGACCCCTTGCTCACTATTATTAGACAGGCACAGCTCCTCCCTACTGATGAGGTCCAACCACACCGTGTCTGGGGATGCTGTTGGTACTATTGTTCAGAGGAGAATTGCCTAGCATTTCGGTGCTGGACTGCCCCAGGGCAGGACAAAGACTGATATGTTTAGGATATTTCTTCTCTGTGAAAGATAGTGAGCTAAAGACTCTGGGTAAGTCCCTCGTAACCAGGACTAATGTCTGGCAGAGAGACTCCCAGAACCCCCCTTGTCAATTTGCATATTTAAGTAACTTTGGGTCTCACCCTAAGTTACTAGGGGGGAATCCAGACATGGACCGCTTGCTCACTATTCTTAGAGAGGCACAGCTCCTCCCTACTAATGAGGTCCAACCAGACCGAAACACGTGTCTGGGGATGCTGTTGGTACTCTTGTTCAGAGGAGAATTGCCTAGCATTTCGGTGCTGGACTGCCCCAGGGCAGGACAAAGACTGATATGTTTAGGATATTTCTACTCTGTGAAAGATAGTGAGCTAAAGACTCTGGGTAAGTCCCTCGTAACCAGGACTAATTTCTGGCAGAGGGACCCCCAGGAGTCCCCTTGTCAATTTGCATATTTAAGTAACTTTGGGTCTCACCCTAAGTTACTAGGGGAATCCAGACGTGGACCCCTTGCTCACTATTCTTAGAGAGGCGCAGCTCCTCCCTACTGATGAGGTCCAACCAGACCGAAACACGTGTCTGGGGATGCTGTTGGTACTCTTGTTCAGAGGAGAATTGCCTAGCATTTCGGTGCTGGACTGCCCCAGGGCAGGACAAAGACTGATATGTTTAGGATATTTCTACTCTGTGAAAGATAGTGAGCTAAAGACTCTGGGTAAGTCCCTCGTTACCAGGACTAATGTCTGGCAGAGGGACCCCCAGGACTCCCCTTGTCAATTTGCATATTTAAGTAACTTTGGGTCTCACCCTAAGTTACTAGGGGAATCCAGACGTGGACCCCTTGCTCACTATTCTTAGAGAGGCACAGCTCCTCCCTACTGATGAGGTCCAACCAGACCGAAACACGTGTCTGGGGATGCTGTTGCTACTCTTGTTCAGAGGAGAATTGGACTGCCCCAGGGCAGGACAAAGACTGATATGTTTAGGATATTTCTTCTCTGTGAAAGATAGTGAGCTAAAGACTCTGGGTAAGTCCCTCGTAACCAGGACTAATGTCTGGCAGAGGGACTCCCAGGACCCCCCTTGTCAATTTGCATATTTAAGTAACTTTGGGTCTCACCCTAAATTACTAGGGGAATCCAGACATGGACCCCTTGCTCACTCTACCACTACCAGCTGCACCTCCTCAGAGGTATTCTTCCCTTCCTCTCCTTCCCCCAGAAGCTCACTGTCTCCCGAGCCCTGGTTCTCTCGAAGCTGGATTACTGTAACAGCCTCTATCTTAATCTGCCTGCCTCCACTATCCGCCCTCTGCAACTCATCCAGAACAGAACTGCGAGACTTGTCCTTGGCCTCAAGCCCAGGGACCGTATCTCTCCAGGACTGAAATCTCTACACTGGCTCCCAGTGGCTGCGAGGATAAAGTTCAAAACCCTCTGCATTGTCCACAAGGCCTTCTGGGGCCTGGGTCCTAAATACCTTCAACTCTCTCTTTTCCCAAATATCTTCCTCCCTGAGCCCTTCGCTCATCCGCCTCCAACTCCCTCATGGTCAGCCGCTTCTCGAAGCAGCGAGCTGGGGGTAGATCTCTCTCCGCGGCAGGGGCCTCCCTCTGGAACAGCCTTCCTGCCTCCCTGAAACTTGAGGAGAACCACCTCCGGTTCCGGAAGCACCTCAAAACCTTCCTCTTTGCTTCTGCTTTCTCTCTCCCTCTCCCCTGCTGAACAGCTAATTAATTCTTCACTTAACTGCACTGATCCTGCAACTTGACCACTCTAAACCGCCTTCGGTCCTGGTCCCAGTCACTGATCCCCTGGAACCCCTCTGCACTACAGGACTGTCTCTGTATCCCTACAGCCCCCCCCCTCCCCAGCACTTGTTCTGCACTTGCCACTAGCTGGCCCTTTTTTATTTATTACTTACGCCACTTACCTTTACTGCACTTCCCCCCTCCCCTTCCCCTTGCACTTTTCCCCCCTCCCCCACCCCTGCACTTGCGCAATCTGAATGACACCTGGCCTAGTAGGATCGTTTGTTTTGTCTCCCCTTGTTCCTCCCCTCCCTGCCTCGTCGCGCCTTGAAACACCTGTGTATAGGCGCGTTACAAATACCATATCATATCATATCATATCTTCTTAGAGAGGCACAGCTCCTCCCTACTGATGAAGTCCAACCAGACCGAAACATGTGTCTGGGGATGCTGTTGGTACTCTTGTTCAGAGGAGAATTGCCTAGCATTTCGGTGCTGGACTGCCCCAGGGCAGGACAAAGACTGATGTGTTTAGGATATTTCTTCTCTGTGAAAGATAGTGAGCTAAAGACACTGGGTAAGTCCCTCGTAACCAGGTCTAATGTCTGGCAGAGGGACTCCCAGTACCCCCCTTGTCAATTTGCATATTTAAGTAACTTTGGGTCTCACCCTAGGTTACTAGGGGAATCCAGACGTGGACCCCTTGCTCACTATTCTAAGAGAGGCACAGCTCCTCCCTACTGATGAGGTCCAACCAGACCGAAACACGTGTCTGGGGATGCTGTTGGTACTCTTGTTCAGAGGAGAATTGCCTAGCATTTTGGTGCTGGACTGCCCCAGGGCAGGACAAAGACTGATATGTTTAGGATATTTCTTCTCTATGAAAGATAGTGAGCTAAAGACTCTGGGTAAGTGCCTCGTAACCAGGACTAATGTCTGGCAGAGGGACTCCCAGGACCCCCCTTGTCAATTTGCATATTTAAGTAACTTTGGGTCTCACCCTAAGTTACTAGGGGAATCCAGACGTGGACCCCTTGCTCACTATTCTTAGAGAGGCACAGCTCCTCCCTACTGATGAGGTCCAACAAGACCGAAACACGTGTCTGGGGATGCTGTTGGTACTCTTATTCAGAGGAGAATTGCCTAGCATTTCGGTGCTGGACTGCCCCAGGGCAGGACAAAGACTGATATGTTTAGGATATTTCTTCTCTGTGAAAGATAGTGAGCTAAAGACTCTGGGTAAGTCCCTCCTAACCAGGACTAATGTCTGGCAGAGGGACTCCCAGGACCTCCTTTGTCAATTTGCATACCGGCTTGTGCCGCCAGGCAACAAGGAAAAAAATTGGTAACCCTGTTAGATGATCATAATATGACAAGGTTGAATGGAAACTGCATAGGAAATATTCCTATGGCCTATACTTGAGTAAGTAGAAATTCAGCTGCAACCCTTGATTACATATTTGTAAATGAGATTGGTATGCACCTTATAAGAGATATGGCTATTCTTCCTCGCAGTGAAAGCGATCATTTACCATTGTGTCTGCTTATTACAAATTTGTTGAAATGGGAACAACAAACACTAATAGCTACAATTGGTGATATATCAACTAATACACAGGGCAATAGAATGTGGTGGAATGATCAAAAGATTGAAAAGGTTCTCTCACATTCAATAGTCACTACATTTAATAAAACCTATGAAGATCAAAATGCTGGGGGGGGAAATGGAAGGTACTGCCTCTAGCTTTGTAAAGATGGTCACACTGATAAAAGAAGCATCTATGTTGAGACGTAAATATAAAAAAGTAACTAAAAGAAGTAATAGCAAATTGCATTCACGTATTGCTCATGACCCAGAAATAGCAGCTGCTAAGACAGAGCCTAGAAAATGCATTAGTAATGCTGTTTTTCACCAGATTAGGCCCCTACCCTATAGTGAGGCTGGTTATTACATTAGACTTGTGAAAGCTCAATATCGTAAACGGTTGTCTGATCATAAGAAAATACGTAATATGAACATTTGGAATGATATTGCCCGCACTGTATTAGAGAAAAATACTAACCGATTTTGGGAACTGATGCGTAGTACACAGCCACGTGGGCTATTAACCATGGGTATAAATGAGACTGACTGGGAAATGCATATTGCCAAAACTTTGGGATTTGATGTGAACGACAGTCTCACTGACATATCAACAGAAGAAATATGGAGATGTCAATCTACGCCATATGATATTGCTAACATTATCAGGCATTTAAATAAATCTAGGGCTTCAGGGCCAGATGGCATTTGTAACACAGCGTTTAAACTAAATCCTGAACTCTGGGCACACAGTCTATATTTGTTGTTCTCTCATATTGGAAACTCTGGCGTAATACCACCGACTTGGAGGGAAAGCCAAATTCTGCCAGTACACAAAAAAGGAGCCTGGAACCTGGCAGCTAATTATCACAAGCTGGCATTGCTATAGATGTTCCCTCCTGTTACGCTCACCTGGTCTCTGCGGGGACGTTGGGGCACGGTTGGAGCCCTCCCTGGACTTGGCTCCCCTGGATCGGTTCTCTCCCCCAGCTGCTGCAATGTTGACTGCTCCGGTTGCTGGTACTGCCTCTGAGGGAATACGAGAGGCAATGAGAATGGTGTGGTGGTATCGCGATTCCCCCCGAACCCTTCGTTCCAAAACGAGATGAGCAAGCGTTTGCCCATGTACGCTGACCTGATTTCTTGTACGGATGAGCTCTGCGTCCTGCTTCTCATTAGCAGGGGCGCAGTGGATGGACCTAGTTGCTTCACTGGTCCGTGGATGTGGTGGCCTAGACCGGCTGCAACTGACCACCTGGAAGGTAAGAGTCTTTAACAATGATTATTGTTCGTGTTCTAATGCAATGTCGTTTTTGCCATGATTACAGTTCATAATTATTGCAATGTCTTTTTGGCGTGATTATCGTTCGTAATTCTTGCAATGTCTTTTCTCTCTCCTATAGGTGTGAAGATAACTGCACAGAGTCGCAGTGTTTAGAGCGAAACCCCAATGAAGTCCAAGAGAATGGCGAAGCTCCCAAGTAGGTGGTAAATTGGCTTTCGGGGTAGAACACAAGACTCAAGTGTGCACGGCCAAGCGTAAGTTATTTATGCAGTTTCTAACCTTGTGTGTTCTTTTCTCTTGCAGGGATGGCCTGGCGACGTCAAGCGGGAAGCGGCTGTCCAAAGGCCTGTCCGCGTTTGCAGGATGGAGGACACCGGGAAGAGGAGGGATGGAAGAAGCTCCCGTGTAGCTGGATGTCTGGACCAGGTAAGGATGCGCTCCAACTCCGATGACTATGGAACCAGGTAAGATGCGATGTGCTGCAGGCGATGTGTAGCTGGAGCCAGGTAATGCGCTTTCAGCGATGGTGCAGTTGGACCCAGGTAAAATGCGCTTTCAGCGATGGTGTAGCTGGAGCCAGGTAATGCACTTTCAGTGATAGTGTAGCCGGACCCAGGTAAGATTCGCTTTCAGCGATGGTGTAGCTGGAGCCGGGTAAGACACGCTTCGAGGTGATGAGCTGGAAAACAGGTAAGGACTCTGCAGGCGGCAGTAAGCGTTACGCTGCAGAAAGCAGACTAACGCAAAACGCCAGGATGCGGGCGGGTTGGCCTTAAATAGGCTGGCCCCGGCCCCTCCCTTTGGCCCTGTCTTGTGGTTCCACCTTGCCACTCCCAGAGGTTCTTGCACGTGCTCCCCAATGTTCTCCTATGGCCTGGAGGCCCGTACCTTAGGAATAAAGTGTGCCAAGCACACTTTTGCATGAGCCTGGTGCCAGAGGCGCCAGGACTGGTTCCATTTGGACCCTGTAGGTGGTAGAAATATGGGCCCTTGTCTAGTGGCCATGACAGCACTCTCCCCCAAGGCTCTTCTCACTGGCTGGATTCCTGCCCCTCATGTCCCCAGCCCTCCAAAATGTCAGGCTGGAGCCAGGCCACGATCACCTACATGGCCCTCAAGGGCCTCTCCATCCCTCCAAAGACCCACTTGGAGTCAGACTTGGCGCTTGTGGCACCAGACTCACTCACTCCCATAGGATAATATTGGGGAATGGACTTGTAGTGCATTGATGGGGACAAGATGGATGCCCCCACATATTTCGGTTCCCAGAACTGCATGTGCGGTCTGGCCACACACAGGCTGAGAAACATGCTTTGTGTTTACTGCACCTGCAGCGTGACACTCATGGATCGGTCTCCAGTAGGCCTGCATCTTTCTTCTGCGCTCAGCTCCTGCAAGAACAAGAACACCGTTAGGAACAGCCTTACCTTGCGGTGCTTCTGCCCATCAGTCATCGCTCCTTCTGTTCTGCGGGCATCTTCGGCGGTGTCATTCCCATCCCGGCACGCCGCTTCCTAAGGAAAAGGGAAAAGAACAGAAAAAAGGCATTAGTAAGCATTCTGCAAATCTTCGCTTATTTTTAAATACTGTACGAGCTTCAAACGCTTACCTGAATCCCAGCCGCTCTGGGGGAACTCGGTCTCCGGAACTTCTCATCTATCTGCAAGAGGGAAAAGACACTCCAGGTTAGCGTGGAAACATCTAGAGGCGCTGCATACCGCTCTTACCCACCGCATTTGTTCTTCATAACCGGCATCCACGCTGAAAACGTCGCGGCACCTAAAAGACACAGAAAAATAACTCAGTTCAATGCAAATACGAAAGGGGTGCATCGCGCATCGCGCTCTCACTCACCTTCAGCGCTACTCATCTCAGCAGCACGCCGCCATCATCTAAGGAAGGAAAAGAACAAAGTTAGAGAACTGTTCAAAAGACTCATTATACTTACCTGTCGGACTCTTGCCAGTGAAGTAACTAGGCAGCAACGAGCCTGCATCAATCAACGCGCCCCTGCGCTGAAGGCAGGATAGAGAGCACACCATCCAAGAAAACAAGGCGAGCTGTGGATCAAAGGGAAGGGTTGAACCCCGGGGAAGAAGGGGTTCAAGCACACAGAGACAATAGGGAGTTACACTCTACCAATCCTGTGTTTCAGGCCCAGCCTCCAGTCGAATAGCCTCCAGGGAAGGGTTCGAGGTAGTAAGAGGTCAGAACTGGCGTTCTTCTCCCCGGTCCTGGTTTGGCAGGGTTATTACGATGAAACCGTCTGATTAGTCGAGGCGGATGGACAAATTCAACAAGTTCCCATATACGATCCTGAGGTCTGTAACCCTCCCAGTCGATCAGGTAGTACAGTTTTGATCGTACTACCTTAGGGTCCTGGGGTTCTCCCTCTATGATCTCAGGCTTAGGTGCTTTTTTAATCCTAGTCTCTGGTTTCACGTGTTTTAGGAGGGAGATATGAAATACTGGATGGATCTGCATATTGGCAGGTAGATCTAATTTTATGGCAGCATGATTAATGATGGCCTTGATGGGGTAAGGTCCTAGGTATCTTGGACGAAGACCCGCGGTCCCTTCAATGGAATATACTTGGATGCCAACCATCATTTATCACCAACTTGGTAATGCGGGGCTTCCCTCCTATGCCTGTCTGGGAATCTTTTTTGTTGTTGCTTGGCCTTGATCCGGTTCTTGGTTGCTTCCTTAAGAGTTTGAGTAATGGTCTTATGTAAGGAGGTCATCGCTGGCATTTATAGTTCATCAAGTGGATCAAAGGAGGATGTCCGAGGGTGCCGATCATTCATGGTATAGAATGGGGTTTGTCCAGTACTGGTGTGAATGGAGTTATTGTAAGCAAATTCAGTCAACCAGAGAATGCTTTTCCAAGACCCTTCTCTGTCTGCAGCAAAATACATCTCAGGTATTGTTCTAGTGTCTGATTGGTCCTTTCAGTCTGACCATCGGTTTGGGGATGGTGACTTGTGGATAGGCGAAGATCGATTTGCGCTATCTTACAACATCTCCTCCAGAAAGCTGAAACAAATTGCGTTCCACGATCCGAAACCAGTACCGAAGGAAAGCCATGTAGTTTAATTACTTGTTCCAAGAATATAGTGGCCAGGGTTGCAGCAGTGGAAAGCCCCTTTAGTGGAATAAAATGTGCCATTTTGGAGAATAAGTCCACTATGACTAGAATTGTGTTGAAGCCGTCGCAGGGTGGCAGATCGGTAATGAAGTCCATGGACAATGTATGCCATGGTGCTGGTGGTACAGCCAACGGATGCAATAACCCTGCAGGACTTAACTTTTGAAATTTTTGTTGTGTGCAAACACCGCAGGTTGCAATAAACTGGGCCACGTCCTTTCTCCAGGTTGGCCACCAATAGTTTTTCCGAATTTTGGCCAGAGTCTTGGTAATTCCAAGTGACTAATGACTTGTGGTAGTTTGTTATAATTTTGTTTTGTATTTCCTTGTCTTGAATATACAGTCTTCCCTGAAAATAAGGTAAATTGTCCTTAATGGAGTAATGGTCCCCTTTAGCTAACCATTCTCGTTGGGCTGTTTGGTCCATGTGAGATTGGAGATCGACCTTCAAGTCTTCCCAGCAGGCGGTTACTGCGATCTGGTTTTGACTCCGCTCTTCGGGAATGATGGGTACTGGCTCAGATGGTATAAACGCGTCTTTGCCCTCTCCCATGCGTGATAGAGTGTCAGCTTTTACGTTAAGCACTCCTGGTCTGGAAGTGATAACAAAGTCGTATTCTGCAAAGAAAAGAACCCAGCGAAGCTGACGCGAAGATTGAGCCTTAGCAGTTTTCAAATACTGCAGATTATGATGATCTGTGATAACTGTGACTGTATGTCTTGCTCCTAGCAGGTAGTGTCTTCAGGTTTTAAGAGCTCCTTTAATTGGCAGTAGCTCTTTGTCGGTGATGGCATAGTTCATTTCTGATGCAGTAAACTTCCGGGACCAAAAGGCTACAGGATGTAACTGCCCCGTGTCCGGGTACCTTTGTGATAACTCTGCCCCCATGGCCAAGTTGGAGGCGTCTGTTTCAACTACATAGGGCAGGTCAGGTCGGGGGTGTCGGAGAAATGGTGCTGAGGTGAAGGCCAGTTTTAATTCCTGGAAGGCCTTTTCAGCTTAGGGGGACCAGGAAAACATTTTATTCTTCTTTAATAGAGAAGTGAATGGATGAACGATTTGAGAAAACCCCAGAATAAACCGCCTGTAAAAGTTGGCATATCCGAGTACGCTCTGCACTCCCTTGGTCGATGTTGGAGATGGCCACTAAAGAATAACATCCACTTTGCAAGTGTCCATGTGAACCCCTCGTGGGGTAAGCATGAAACCCAAAAATGTGACTTCCGTGACACGGAAGAAGCACTTTTCTAGTTTGGCAAACAACCGATGCTTACGAAGCTTTTCTAGAACTGCCCTTACATGGCCAACATGATCTTCCTTGGACGCTGAGTAGATAAGAATGTCGTCGATGTACACGAGAACGCAAACATCCAACAATTCGTGAAGTACATTGTTCATGAAGAACTGGAATGCTGCTGGTGCGTTGCATAGCCCAAAGGGCATAACCTGATATTCAAAGAGCCCGTATTTGGTTCGGAATGCGGCTTTCCGTTCGTCGCCCTTTTTTACCCTTACCAAATGGTAAGCTGTTCGTAGATTTGAGCATTCTTCACCTGATCTAGTAGCTCGGGGATGAGCGGCAGAGAGTATCTATTCTTTTTTTAAAAAAATGTTTTAACAACTTTATTTATTTCAGTTGCTGCATTACAAGCAAGATATCCACAATGGAGCGACTCCCTTCATTAGTGACATACATGAAATTTGTTCATTCCCTCCCCTCAGCGGACCCCATTGCGGTCTCCCCCAAGTCTGCGGTGTTCTGGAAGTCTGGGGGTCCTTCAGGGCTCCGTGGCCCTAAAAAGTTTGTTACCAGCCGCGGTTGAAAAGTCAGCGCTGGGAAATTGCTGTGGTAGTCCAACACTGGAGCCCAGCAATTGGTGAAGCGGTGGAGGGCCCCCTCTTTCGCTGCTGTGACTTTCTCAGCCTCTAGTATTTCCCAGGCTTTTATCCACCAGAGGGGTAGTATGGGGCCCTCTTGCGTTTTCCACTTGCGGGCCAGTGATTGTGGCTGCTAATGATAGGTGCGTGAGTAATTTGGCAGAGCAACCTGTTTTCGGGTAGCAGTCCGGCCATGCTACTCCTAGGAGAATCACCTCTGCGTTCATCGGTAGTCTGCATTGGGTAATGTCCTCGATGGTCTGTATGATCACCTTCCAGAAGGCCTGCACCGTTGGGCAACCCCACCACATATGGAAGAAGGAACCCCGCTCGCCACAGCGTCTCCAACAGCTTGGGTCAAGGGACACATTACAATGGTGTAGGCGGACCGGGGAGAGGTACCAGCGATGGAGGAGTTTGAGGGTGCATTCTTTATTTGTAACGCATCTGGAGGTTGAGTTAATCCTTGTCCATATCTCCACCCATGTCTGGTCCTCGATGGGGTGTCCCAGGTCTGCCTCCCATCCGACCATGTCTTCCTGGAGGAGGCGGTATAGCTTAGTGATCCGTTCTCGTGTGTGTCTTCCTCCAGTGCATGTTCAAGGGGGTGCAGGTCCCGTGTATCCCCCTGACGGACTGCTGGCTGCGAGATCCAATAGCATAGTTGAGCGTATGTGAATCTCTCTCTCTCCATTACCTGGAGGCGGTCTTTGCATTCCTCGAAGCTAAGCTAAGCGGGAGCAGAGGCCTCCTGTGGTCCAATGGCTGAAATTTGATGGCACCATCCCTGGGGAGAAGTCTTAGGCAGCTTCTTCCTTCGTCGGGCCCATGCCCACGCCTCAAGGGTTGCTTTGGTGGCTGTTAGCATCTGTGGTCCGTGGCTCCAGAGGGCTCCTGGGATGTGCAATAGGGAGCGTAGCTGCGGTTGACAATAGGCTTGCTCGATCCGGGACCATTTCGGGGACCTTCTTGCTCCGTCCAGGCGGAGGCGCTCGCTAGTTGGGCTGCCCGGAAGTAGTTTGTGATGTTGGGTAGCCCCAGGCCGCCCCATTTAGCTGCCCCTGTCATGACTTTCAGTGGTATTCTAGAGGGTATCTATTCTTGACGGTGATCTGGTTTAATGCCCTATAATCTATACAAGTTCTGAGGTCCCCTTCCTTCTTTGGTACGGAGAAGAGAGCTGAAGAGGCGGGAGACTTGGATTGGCAGATGAATACGTTGGCTAGGTACTGGCCTAGGTACGTCCTCAGGCGCTGATTTTCTTGCTCAGTCAGAGCGTAAATTTGACTGCAAGGGATTTGTGCTCCAGGAACCAGGTCGATTTGACAGTCGTAAGGTCTGTGTGGAAGGCAGGGTGTTTGCTTGTTCCTTTTGGAACACATCCAGATAGTCCTGATATTCGGGGGGTAACAAACCAGAGATTCCTTGGATTGGTTTCGCCTTGAGTTGTAGATTCCTCACATCTCTGTGGTAGCAACTCTTTGCACATTCTTGAGGAAAGGTCAGCTCTCTTATGCGCCAGTCAATCCTAGGGTTATGGGCTTCTAGCCACGGCATTCCTAGGATCATTTGGAACTGGGGGGCCCTGTCAGAACACCAACTTCTACTGCAGGTTCCCGCTTACCAGGCGGACTTTCAAGAGTCAAAATAGCTAGGAAGAGCAGCAATCGCTTCCATTCCTTTAAAGGTTTGTTTCAAAGGCATTGGGGGTTGCCATGGCCGCGAGTACGTTTGCAGTCACGTGTTGCTCCGGTTTCCCGGTCACGTGACTCTCGCGTTGTGGCCACGCATATTTAAGTCCGCCCAGTTTGCTGTTTCGGTGCTTCTGATTGTTTTCCTCGGAATTCTACAGTGGCGCTTGTTATTTGGATCTTGTCCTTTCTCGACCTCTTGCCTGTCTATTGGAATTGCTCTTGTCTTGCCCACGGTACTTCTGATCTCGCTCCTTCTCGACCCCTTGCCTGTCCATTGGATTCCTCTTGTCTTGCCCACGGTACTGCTACGAACAGCTGCTACGACCCAGACTTCTTTTTGACTTCGATTCATGTCTCTTGCTTCATTTTGTCTGCTTACCTGGTTTTGAACCGGAACACTTGGATTGTTCTAAGTACGTCTCTCAGAAGAAGGATCTCTCACCTTAGGCGTACGCGTGCCGGCAGGAATAGGAAACAAGTGCTGGACTAGAGACTGCCTATAGCACTTTTTGGGACCTCGCTGAACTTTCTAGGCGTACGCGTGCCGGCGGGAATAGGGTTGCACCGGACTCAAGAAACCTTCAGCATCTGTGAGACTGTGTTCTTCTCGGACATTCCTTTTGGAGCCGTTTGGATCTTATTCATCACATCTTCCTCGTTGCAGTCCTTCATACGGATATACATGTAAGAATTTCATTTAGTGTTCATTTTTCAGTTATTGGCTCTTATGCTTTTCTTTTCCTTATGTACGTTTTTTGTATCATTACAGAAATTGTTTAGTTCCATTCTACTGTCGTTTTCCTGTCGGATATGTACTGCATCTTATCCTACTAACGATCAGTGAGCTCCCAGTGTGTCCTGTACAATTGCCACATATATGGAAGATACTTGCAGTCACCCAGAGTTCCAGAGTGCCCTGTTCCTTCTTCAAACATCTTTCAACCAATTGAACGCTCAGACTGTTTTTATGCACAACTGAGTGTTACATTGGTGGGAAGAATATATTACTGCACTACGGGTTCAACAGCTCCTCTTCGATCACTAGGCGCTTTATCCTGTTAAGGTTCACTGATCTGACAGAATCAGAAGCCTAAAAATATGGACACAGTCACTGATCCTTTGGCTACTTTGGTTCAATTAGTGGCTGATTTACGTGCTGACATGCAAACTGCCCATGATGCTACCCATCGCCGTATTGATGATATTCAAGCGGGATTAAGGGTTAGCACCGTTGAACCTCCATCAATCGCAGTGGCTTCCGGGTCTGGTACGGCCGGTGCTCAGGCCAGGGCAGACCCGGTTCCGGTAGTTATGGCTGCACAGTTTCCGTTGGCTCCTCCTGAACGATTTGTGGGTGATCCAAAAGCCTTTAGAACGTTTATCAATCAATGCATACTGCATTTTCTTTGTAGACCAACATCGTTTCCCGATTCAACCACTAAGGCCGCTTTTATATTGTCTAATCTAGGGGGTACTGCCGCAGTCTGGGCTAATCCTCTCTTAGAGCAAGGAAGTCATTTGTTATTTGACTGTGACGCTCTCATAGAGGCGCTTACGAGAGTTTTTGACACCCGATACAAATCTCAGGCCACTGATTTGGAGTTATTAAATTTACAACAAGGCGATTCTTCTCTATTGACGTATCTGGCTAAGTTTAACCAATTGGTTGCGGAAACCAACTGGCCAGACAAAAAGAAGGCAGCCTTGTTTTATAAGGGTTTGTCAGACTCCCTCAAGGATGTCATTGCTACGGTACCTGTGGTCCCCGTCTCCTTTCCTGACTTTTTGGATCTAGTTCTTCAGATCGATGCCCGTAAAGCAGAAAGGAAGGGGGAGAAGAGGATTCTACCCCCGGTCCCTGTCAGCCTGACGAGTTCGATTTCAGGTAATGGGGAACCCATGCAAATAGGGGCGATAAGAGGACCACTGTCTAGCGAAGAAAGAGAGAAGCGTAAAAAGAACAAATTATGCTTTTATTGTGGTTCTTCTGGTCATTTCTTGAGTTTATGTCCCAAGAAACCCGCGAAGTCGGGAAACTCCAAAGCCCGACAATAGAGGGAGCCCCTATGTCGAGCATTGATCTTCCGGGCTCCAAAATTTCAGTTCCTTTCACCATTCGGGTCATACTTTCATCTCCGGATGGCGAAACCTGGTCCTCTGAAGCGGTTTTGGATTCTGGGGCTACTGGAAACTATGTGGATCTCCAGTATGTTAAAGACTGGAACATTCCACTGGTACCAAAGGAACAACCTGAAGTGGTCAACGCAGTTGATGGTACCACACTGCTCTCAGGGTTGGTAACGGAGTCTACAGTGCCCCTGAACTTACTTATAGATGGCTGTCATAGCGAAGTCATTTCATTTGATGTCATCACTGCACCCCAATTTCGACTAATTCTGGGTCTACCATGGCTTAGGGTCCATAATCCCTTGGTGGATTGGGTTACTGGGTCTGTCTCGTTTACCTCGACTTATTGTTCAGGACATTGTGGCCCATTGACCCAAGTGAAAAACAACCCATGTCAAGCCTTATTGGAATCTGTTTCGATGGTAGGTGGTATTGTCAACACTATTCTACCCCCGGAATACAAGGCTTTCGCAGATGTTTTTGACAAGGGTGAGGCAGAAAAGCTACCGCCTCATCGCATTTATGACTGTCCCATAGATCTAAAGGAGGGAGCTAGAATCCCCTCTGGGAGGATATACTCTCTTACTTTGAAGGAGGATGCAGTATTAAAGGAATATTTGGACAAGGCTTTGGCTTCTGGTTTCATTCGCACCTCTCGTTCTCCTGCTGCATCTCCCCTGTTCTTTGTTCCAAAGAAAGAGGGGGACCTGAGACCATGTATAGATTATCGGGACCTGAACGCAGTCACGATACGGAATCAGTACCCCATACCACTGATTTCTGTACTTTTGGACCAGCTAGGCTCTTCGGTAATATACACCAAATTGGACCTCAGGGGTGCGTATAATCTGGTAAGGATAAGAGAGGGAGATGAATGGAAAACGGCATTCAAAACCAGATACGGCCTCTTTGAATATTTGGTCATGCCATTTGGGCTATGTAATGCCCCTGCCACGTTTCAACATTTTATCAATGACGTTTTTCAGGACATGATTGATCGGTTCGTGATCGTCTATTTAGACGATATCTTGATCTATTCACCTTCTCTTGAACTACACATTCAACATGTCACTGAAGTATTACAACGTTTGCGTAAAAAATAAACTATACGCAAAACTAGAGAAGTGCATTTTCCATACTACTTCAGTTGAATTCCTGGGTTATGACATCACTAACCAGGGTGTTCAAATGAGCCAAACCAAGGTCAAGGCAGTACTGGAATGGCCAGTCCCAGGCACACTAAAAGCTTTGCAGTCCTTTTTGGGGTTTGCAAACTTTTATCAGCGATTTATCAGGCACTTCTCTAGCATTGTGGCTCCGCTTACTGCTTTAACAAGTAACAAGCATCCGTTTCAATGGAATCCCGAGGCACAAGAATCATTTGAGACCCTCAAAGAGGCCTTTACTTCAGCTCCGGTACTTCAACATCCTAATGTCAAACAACCGTTTGTTGTAGAGGCTGATGCGTCAGATGTGGCAGTAGGGGCAGTCCTCTCCCAGTCTTGTCCTGACACAGGGGTCCTCCATCCTGTTGCTTATCATTCACGTAAGCTTACTCCATATGCGGTAAAGTACACCATCACTGAACGTGAATTGTTGTCTGTCCGGGAGGCTTTTACAGTTTGGAGACATCATCTCTTGGGAGCAGAGACCCCAATTCAAGTATTCACGGATCACAGAAATCTACTGGCCCTTCAGTCATTAAAATGCACTACAGCACGCCATGCACGTTGGCATGAGTTCTTCTCTATGTACAACTTTGTACTGACCTACCGTCCGGGGACGTTACACTCCAAGGCAGACGCCTTATCAAGACTTTATGAAGACCCGGTACCTCGGCCACAGGAAGGTCGACTACTCTTGCCCAACCAGGTTGTTTGTGGCTGCACATTGCAACCATCTTTGAAAACTGCCATTCAGCAGTGGGTCTCAGAAAGACATCCTGAGTTGGAAGATCTTAACCTGGACGTCGTTCAATCCTTACCCTACGTTCAAGGTAAAATTTATATACCAGACTCTCATACTCGCAGAATTGCCATGTCTTGGTGTCATGACTCCATGTTGGCTGCACACCCCGGTCCTCGTAAGACATTGGAGTTACTCAAACGTTGGTGCTGGTGGCCTTGTATGTCAAAGGACATTGCGTTATACATTGCAAAATGCGCAGTTTGCGCTCAGTGTAAAACCGCCCCGGCCAAACCAATGGGTCTTCTACAACCACTGCCAGTACCTGCTAAACCCTGGGTTATGCTTTCTATGGACTTCGTAGTGGAGCTACCTTCGATTGGTGGATTTGACACTATCTGGGTGGTAGTTGACAGTTTTACAAAGTTGGCCCTTTTTGTGCCTTGTCGGGGTCTTCCATCCGCTACTATCCTGGCGGACCTGTTTTTACGTAATGTCTTCCGGTTCTTTGGTCTTCCGGAGATCATAATATCTGACAGGGGTGCTCAATTCACCTCTCGTTTTTGGAAACATCTTACACAGTCTATGGGCATTGACGAAAGATATTCTACGGCCTACCATCCGCAAACCGATGGCCAAACCGAGCGACTCAATGCTACCATGGAACAGTACTTGAGATGCCTTATTCTACAACATCAAGAAACCTGGCTCTCCGTATTGCCCATGGCAGAGTTAGCTTACAATAATTCTGCGCATTCTTCTACGGGAGCCTCTCCATTCTATGCCATGTACGGACTACACCCTCGCTCTCTGCCCTTGGATTTATTTTCATCCTCGAATTGTCCGGCGGTCCAATCTTGTCTTAGGGACCTGACATCATTACGTAAGAGTGTCATGGAACACTTGACACATGCGCAAGAACAGGCAAAAAAGTATGCCGATCGCCATCGCCAGCCAGCACCGCAGTACACTGCAGGGATGCGTGTTTGGCTCTCTACCAAGAATCTTAGTATTCCAGGTCGCAAGACCTTGTTACCTCGCTTTGTGGGTCCTTATGTTGTCAAGGAGGTAATGAGTCCCCTTGTGGTCAAATTGGAACTGCCCCCTGCTTGGAAGATACATCCCGTATTCCACGTGTCTTTGGTCAAGCCGTGTTCTGATAAGATGAGGCTACCTGCACGTCCCCCCCCCCTGTTGGTGCAAGGGGTGGAGGAATACGAGGTTGGCGCTATATTGGATACCAAGCTGTCTCGTGGTGTACGTTTGTTTTTGGTGGATTGGAAGGGGTACGGTCCGGAGGATCGCACCTGGGAACCTGAATCCAACATCCATGCCCCCATGCTGTTATCCCGGTTTCTAGCTTCTCGAGGTCTGGGGGGACCTTTGGGGGAGGATACTGTCAGAACACCAACTTCTACTGCAAGTTCCCGCTTACCAGGCGGACTTTCAAGAGTCAAAATAGCTAGGAACAGCAGCAATCGCTTCCATTCCTTTAAAGGTTTGTTTCAAAGGCATTGGGGGTTGCCATGGCGACGTTGGCCGCGAGTACGTTTGCAGTCACGTGTTGCTCCGGTTTCCCGGTCACATGACTCTCGCGTTGTGGCCACGCATATTTAAGTCCGCCCCGTTTGCTGTTTCGGTGCTTCTGATTGTTTTCCTCGGAATTCTACAGTGGCGCTTGTTATTTGGATCTTGTCCTTTCTCGACCTCTTGCCTGTCTATTGGAATTGCTCTTGTCTTGCCCACGGTACTTCTGATCTTGCTCCTTCTCGACCCCTTGCCTGTCCACTGGATTCCTCTTGTCTTGCCCACGGTACTGCTACGAACAGCTGCTATGACCCGGACTTCTTTTTGACTTTGATTCATGTCTCTTGCTTCATTTTGTCTGCTTACCTGGTTTTGAACCGGAACACTTGGATTGTTCTAAGTACGTCTCTCAGAAGAAGGATCTCTCACCTTAGGCGTACGCGTGCCGGCAGGAATAGGAAACAAGTGCTGGACTAGAGACTGCCTATAGCACTTTTTGGGACCTCGCTGAACTTTCTAGGCGTACGCGTGCCGGCGGGAATAGGGTTGCACCGGACTCAAGAAACCTTCAGCATCTGTGAGACTGTGTTCTTCTCGGACATTCCTTTTGGAGCCGTTTGGATCTTATTCATCACATCTTCCTCGTTGCAGTCCTTCATACGGATATACATGTAAGAATTTCATTTAGTGTTCATTTTTCAGTTATTGGCTCTTATGCTTTTCTTTTCCTTATGTACGTTTTTTGTATCATTACAGAAATTGTTTAGTTCCATTCTACTGTCGTTTTCCTGTCGGATATGTACTGCATCTTATCCTACTAACGATCAGTGAGCTCCCAGTGTGTTCTGTACAATTGCCACATATCTGGAAGATACTTGCAGTCACCCGGAGTTCCAGAGTGTCCTGTTCCTTCTTCAAACATCTTTCAACCAATTGAACGCTCAGACTGTTTTTATGCACAACTGAGTGTTACATTGGTGGGAAGAATATATTACTGCACTACAGGTTCAACAGCTCCTCTTCGATCACCAGGCGCTTTATCCTGTTAAGGTTCACTGATCTGACAGGCCCCAATAAGATCGAAAGAGATGTGTTCCCGATGACCATCCTGACACATTAGCATCACTTTGTCGGTATGTTGCGTTACTGGGCCGGAGGATTACTGAGAGCCATCCACTGCAGTGACGTTTTCCGATTGTAGTTTTTGCTGGAGAGGAAGGCCTATCCGGGTGGCCAGATTTTGACTGATGTAGTTTCCTACCGCTCCACTATCAATGTAGGCTTCTAGAGCATGCACCTTTGATGGTTGTTGGTGGTGGATCAATAGTACCGGGAGGTCTGTACAACTTTCTTTATTCCGCTCGACAAGTGGACCCCTACACTTGCCGGGCGTCAGAGTTTTCCAGATTCAGTTCCTTCTCTTCGTTGTCATTGTCTGTGGCGCCTACTATTTTCTTAGGGGGTTTTATGGGGCAATCACGGAGTAAATGTCCACCTTTTCCGCAATATAAACAGAGTTGTTGCTGCCTCCTTTTTTCCCTTTCAGCCTTGGAAATAGGGGCTTGTAATCCCCCAATCTGCATGGGTTCAGTGGGTTCATGAGCCTTGGTTTGGTGATCTCGGGGTCGCATGTAAACCGATCTCCCTTCGGTTCTCGTGCGGTCCATTTTTCAGTCCTGTAACCTATGGTCCAATTGCACCGTCAGATTGATATACTCCACACAACACTCGGGAGGATTGACGACTTGAGCTAACACATCTTTTAGCTCACCACGTAGCCCCTGGTAAAAACAGTGTGGTCCTTTTCTCCTCAGGCCAATTAGTCTGTTCTACGAGACGATTGAAGGTGGCAATATAAGTCAACAAATCGTGGCTTCATTGTCTGAGAGACAACTGTTCGTTATCTAAGGCTTGTCCTTGGGTGTGTCTGGATCATCCTGATTTACTAATGGTATGGACCAGTCAGCTGCGCTGCCCCCCAAATAGGAAAGTACAAAGGCAACTCTGGCGCTATCGTTAGGGAAGGCCCCAGGTCGACACAAAAAATGAAGGTGGCACTGGTTCATGAATATGGCAAATTTGTTGGGGTCGCCGGTGAAACGCTCTGGCGGGGCCAGTGAAACTGCCCCTCGAAGCTTCACTTGCACTGGTGGTGATGGCTGCGGCAAAGAAGGGGCTGCAATCCCAAGTAATGGAACCTGTCCTGCGTGTGCTTGAAGCATTTGTCTTGCCAAATCATCTGTCCGTTCGCGGGCTACAATAAGGTCTCTCCTCAAGGCATTGGTCTCTTGTCTAGAGGCATGCACATCAGCCCGCAGCTCCCCCAGTAATTGGACCACTGGTCAGTTTCCTAGGTCTCCATAACGCCCAGGCAGAGATTCGGAGAGGCTTCACATTCTGTTACGCTCACCTGGTCTCTGCGGGGAAGTTGGGGCACGGTTGGAGCCCTCCCTGGGCTTGGCTCCCCTGGATCGGTTCTCTCCCCCAGCTGCTACAATATTGACTGCTCTGGTTGCTGGTACTGCCTCTGAGGGAATATGAGAGGCAATTAAAATGGTGTGGTGGTATCGCGATTCCCCCCAAACCCTTTGTTTCAAAACGAGATGAGCAAGCGTTTGTCCATGTACGCTCACCTGATTTCTTGTAAGGATGAGCTCTCCGCCCTGCTTCTCATTAGCAGGGGCGCCTTGGATGGACCTAGTTGCTTCACTGACCCGTGGATGTGGCAGCCCAGACCGGCTGCAACCGACCACTCAGAATGTAAGAGCCTTTAACAATGATTATGGTCCGTGTTCTAATGCAATGTCGTTTTTGCCATGATTATAGTTCATAATTATTGCAATGTCTTTTTGCCGTGATTATAGTTTGTAATTCTTGCAATTTCTTTTCTCTCCCCTATAGGTGTGAAGATGACTGCATGGAGTCGCAGTGTTTAGAGCAAGCCCTAATGAAGCCCAAGAGAATGGCGAAGCTCCCAGGTGGTAAATTGGCTTTCAGGGTAGAACTCAAGACTCAGGTGTTGGGCGGCCAAGCCTAAGTTATTTATGCAGTTTCGAACCTTGTGTGTTCTTTTCTCTTGCAGGGATGGCCTGGCAACGTCAAGCGTGAAGCGGCTGTCCAAAGGCCTGTCCGCGGTTGCAGGATGGAATACTCTGTGAAGAGGATGGCTGGAAGAAGCTCCCGAGTAGCTGGATGTCCGGAACAGGTAAGGATGTGCTCCAACTCCGATGACTATGGAACCAGGTAAGATGTGATGCACTGCAGGCGATGGTGTAGCTGGAGCAAGGTAGTGCACTTTCAGCGATGGTGCAGCCAGACCCAGGTAAGTTTCAGCAATGGTGCAGCCAGACCCAGGTAAGATGCATTTTCAGTGATGGTGTAGCTGGAGCCAGGTAAAATGCGCTTTCAGTGATGGTGTAGCTGGAGCTGGGTAAGACACGGTTCGAGGTGATGAGCTGGAAAACAGGTAAGGACTGTGCAGGCGGCAGTAAGCGTTACGCTGCAGAAAGCAGACTAATGAGAAGCGCCAGGATGCGGGCAGGTTGGCCTTAAATAGGCTGGCCCCGGCCCTTCCCTTTGGCCCCGCCTTGTGGCTCAACCTTGGCACTCCCGGCACTCCCAGAGGTTCTTGCACGTGCTCCCCAATGTTCTACTATGGTCACGCCTGGCCTGGATGCCCGTGCCTTAGGAATAAAGTGTGCCAAGCACACTTTTGCATAAGACTGGGTCCATTTGGACCATGTAGGTGGTAGAAACATGGGCCCTTGTCCAGTGGCCATGACACTCCAAGGTTTTTCTCCAAGGTCCTGTTGATTGAACTTAATGATTGGCTTGCGGTAAAAAAGATCCTCCCCCCAAACCGATGGGTTTTTATCAAAGACTCTAATACGCCATATAATTTTCTGATACTCATATCCTCCGTAGAATACACCTGGGAAAAGAAGGAATGCTAAAGTTTCGCTGTCATGATGCCTACCCCCGGGCAGCTGGACCAAGCCCATTCGCCCCGGAGGCAGGCATCGGACATCTGTTTAAACCTCAGAAGCCCCGGCTAGGGGCTATCTGGGTTCAGTCCTGGCACCTTAGGCGCAAGGCTCATAGTAGAAATCAGTCCTGGCGCCTAAGGTGCCAGGTCATAGTCATCACTTACCTCAGGCAGACCATGCTGCACATGCATCCAGGCCAACGTGAGACCTGGAGGGACTATTTTTCACTCGGGTGTGGTTCTAGGGACTTCTTACCTGGGACTACTTTCAAAGCTATTTAAACCACGCCCGATCTTCAACACACGCTTCGTGTTATTCTGCATTTAGCAGCGTGACGCTCACTGTGTCAGCAAACCTGCTTCCAGCCTTCTGCCACGCCCGCCTCGAACACGGAGCCCCTAGGAGAGAAAGGAAAATAGAAGAAGAGGTTAGGTTACAGACTTTAATCTGATTCCTCACCTGATTTCGGATCCTGCATCACTCCGAACCTGAAGGGACATTCTTCCGGCACGCGTCGCATCCCAGCTACAGGGCCGCTCCATTTTCATCAGCCCACAGCATCTCCGACTCGGCGCTGCCTCCGTCACTTTTTCGGTGATTTTCAACACCTGGGGAAAAGACAAAAAAGGCAAGGTGAGCCTAAAGAGACTAAAAAGACAATCACTTATATTACAAGACTTACCTGATTATTACCGGAGGCTTTATCCTTCAATACGCCGCATCTAGGAAA